>NC_046635.1:0-1245000 GCF_900324485.2 Mastacembelus armatus | reverse complement strand
ACTCAACTGGAGATAATATTGTATCACTCAAAAAGTAAAAATGCTAATGTCACTCTAAACTAACTTTAACTCTGATAATGGTGGAGTTTAATGTTACTTTACATGGATGAATGAATTTCATAATTCACTTCCACTTGTTATGACTAGCCTAAGGTTTAATAGGCTAATTTATTTGATAATTAATATAATTAGAAATGTGACTTATACACAGATTTCTGTTTTGCCTAAAAGCGACTTATAGTCCAGAAAATACGGTAATTAGAAGCGGTTTTTGCAGTGTAAGTAATGCAGAGTTTCATAGTTGCAGTTGTTAATATGACGTATAGCACCACAGCTGCTAAACTCTACCCAAAATGACAGAATTTGTAAGTGATCATGTTTTCATTTCAGTGCCATAATCTCCAGCTCTGATGACAAATAAAATATAGTGTATTAGGTAGCAACGATGGACACAGCCTTAGTACTGTTGGCAGAATAAATACGGCACTGAGGAGATTTGCTTATAGGTGAAAAGGCCCATTGACATCAGCATGCCAACCACTCTGACAGAAAAACGACGTATAATGACTGACAGGGTTGAAAGTGGATCACTCATTACACAGACCGTTTACAGCAGCAAACTAAATACCATAATGTCTTTCTAAAATGGTTATTATATTATTCTGGATATGAAAGATAATATACGGGGCATCTTTATATGCAGCTAAAACCTATTAAGAGTGAAACCTTCCTGAAGTTGAACATCCTTATCTGTTCTGAGAAAAAAAATAATTTGTTTAGCAGGAATTCATAATTCTGTGAAAGGGCTCTCAATTTTACGGAATAGCGGCCAGCCTTAATGGAATGTTATTGGATCGTATCAACAGGAGGCAATAGATGAGAGTCTGTGTAATTTAGGCAGAGGGGCTGTCCATTTGTCACTGGAGGGGAGAAACTATTGATTAGAGGATTCAAATTCCATTATATCAAGTTCTCCCCTCATTCATCACATCCGTAGATGGGTGGAGAACACGCTACTTAGCAAACAGGCCAACCAGTGACGAAACACTGGAGACGAGATGGTAAAACATTCCTGCGGTTCTCCACAGAGATTCTGAAGAGGAGGTGTCTGTGTTCTTAGATGTGAGACTGTGTGTGTGTGTGTGTGTGTGTGTTTGTTTTATCTCTGTGTAATGTGTGTTCTCCCCCATCAGCTCAGTGAGAACAGCTCTACCCACAGGGGGCTGAGAGTAATGAAGTTTCCTTAAAAGGAACTTAAACAAGGATTAGACAGATCAATCACCCAGCACTACAGCATCACCACACACACACACACACACACACACACACACACACACACACACACACACACACACACACACACACACACACACACACACTCAACTGATTCCTGCTCTCATTCTCTGTCTATACACCAACAGCCTCTGCCCAGCAAACTCTATTGCTCCTGTCTGGGGTTAGTGCGTATGTTTCTGGATGGCATATTGGTTTGTCAATACACACATCTAGTAGGTGTTATCAATATGGACAGGTTAGTATCATCCAGAGTGCCAATCAAATCAATGATTCAATCAAAAACTTAATAACCTGGATTATGTTTCTATTGAAGATTCATATTGTACAGCAATGACATCTGTATATAATCTCAGAGCAACAAGTGCTGATGCAAAGCCAGGTGTACTGTGGACTTTAAAGGGTAAGGTTTAAGTTTTACCTGTGAGATAATACTTAACTTGCTGCAATACAAAATATCATGTTATTAAATTTCAACTCTCCCTTTTGTCTTTGGGTAAATTTGACCCATTTTCCAAAGTTAATATGTGATAACTTTGGTTTTCTTCTATATAATTAACTACAATGACATGGATGGTTCCCTACTATAAGTGTAAAGTATGTGTTAATATGTTGGAAACAAGTTCACTAAAAAGGTGAAACTAAAACCTTGGTGGTCATTTTATACCTCATGCTTTATAAGCAGAATAAAAAAACACAGAACGGGAGGACAAAAGGTGTGTCGTAAATTTGAAGACAACACTACACACCTTTTGTCCTCCCTGGTTTCACATGAATATATTTTAAATGCCTAAAGAGGGAAAACTATACAGTAAAAGTCTGTAAAACACCTAATAGCTTAGCAACATTTCTTTCTTTCTCATTTCTTACCCCAGAACTACATCTAGCAGAAACAACCAGTAACATATGAAATGCTACAGACAGAATATATTCCTCAGAAAAACTGTTTTGGCTTCTTTGTTTGTTTGTTTTTGTCACATGAATAATGTTCACCTGTACGACTGTAGGCTCAGAGATGACGACGTCTGCTTTCACCACTTCCACCACAGCCTCAGGCACCACAGCCTTTTTCATGCACGCCATGTTGAAGCCGTACACGTCATCCCAGAATGCAATGCGGTCTTGGTGCTTTTGTGCGTCTCCCACCGCTGCCAGGCTGATGTTACACAGGTCTGGATAGACTGAGGAGAAATGAGAGCAAGAAAGGTAACAGTCCAGTCCAAGACAGTAGCAGCTGTAGTCTGTGTAAGGAGTACAGGAGTATTTCTATTGCAGTTATTTTACAGTCAGCCTCAAGTCCCAGTGTGAAATGGCAATGACCAGTCCAGGACCAGTCCAAAACTGGTCATAGCATCAACTGAGAAGTGGTATAAGGTCATCGCCCAGTCAGTGAGCTCACAGACAAGAATCAGGGCCATTTAGAGCACGGAGCAAAGACCCTCCCATGATTATAATGGGCAGTAATATAGAAAATTATCTGTCACTGCATCTCAAAATAAAGTTTCAGTTTTCTCACTTGTAAGACTACCCGAAGCTCGACACCCTGCATTACCTATAGCCTACTGCACATAAAGTACGTATGTACACTGCATTTGTCACAGGTCTCCCTCCCCTCTGTTTCCTGTTTGTGGGCCACTGTGTATTAAAAGCAGTAAGTGCCCAAAAATATTGAAGAAATAAAGATCATTAATCATAACTAGAGGAAAGGGACCCAGTCCTGAGACGTGCTTAATGTCAACAAATTTAATGGCTTGAAAACCATACAACAACTTTAATCAGAACGCCTTAACATCTTGTGGGCGTGGAGCTTTGCATCAATTTCATCAGGCTGCTGTAATGACCGTATCCATCACACGTGCACACAATGATCATTTTGTCCTACTTTCATACTTTCATTGCTCCAACATCTCATACATTACAATATGTGGTTATTTCAGTAGCTCATTCCAGTGGCAGAGGGCTAATATACTAGCCACTACCGCTACTGCTACTACTGCTACTGCTACTACTACTACTACTTCTACTACTACTGCTACTGACATTTGAATACATCTGAGACCAGAACTTTGGACTCAAGTTCTTCAGCACTAAACTGGAAAAAACTAGGAGCTTGCATTACGTACTAAGGCCCTGCACAGTTGAAACGAAACACACTAATGTTAGACTAAGAGTATGTGAAAAGGCTTTTCCACATTTTAATGAACTTGTTGCTTCACATGTATTCAAACATGATAACTGTAACAGTGATAAACATATGCACCACAGTTTTTCCCCCCTCCAGAGACTGTGATCACTGAAAACTGAAAAACACCAGAGGACATTTTCAATGGGACGGTCATGGCAGGAATACTATGCACCTCAAGTTAAATGAGTCAGCTTTCTCTGCTGTACAAATTACATTACGACAGAAGAGGGAAAAAATGGCAGCCCCATTTTCTTCTTCCAGCGACCACATCCTTCGATACATTATCACCTTTATTACCTCAGGTAGGTGTGTTAATGAAAGTTGCACAGAACATCATTCTGCTTGCACTTGGTTTGAGCTCTCTCTCTCTCTCATTTACCACCAACACAGATAACTGGAAAGGTTGAGGTAAATAATGATGGGGGGAAAAAAACAACAAAAACTGATGTGACTGAGCTTAACTCAAATTTATTACTTTGAATTGAAAAACTTGTGAACCTTTGAAGCCTGTGCTGAGGACCAGAGCAGTTAAACACATGGTTTTACAGTCAATATATATATATATATATATATATATATATATATATATATATAGGGCCCTATATATAGTGAGTACGCCATTTTGTAGTGGTGTCCGAATTGCTAGTAACTCAAGAGTAGTTCCCTCAAAATTTCCCATAATGCATTGTGAAAATGCAGCGATGGTCACTAGACGGGCAGAATAGACCGTCATGCATTGCGTGGATGAAAAAATGGCAGAGGTTGATATAACAGATTGTCGCTTAAAATTATGAACAGATGGTTACGTTACACCTTTTAAGAGATACATTAATTTTCACCACTAAATTATTAAAATAATAAAAATAATTTGTAAATAATTTGAGTTTGAAAGGGGAAGCCCCCCAGATGACGTCAACATTCGCTGGCGGCCCGTGCTACGTCATGATTAGCGACTATATGGACTCCTTAGTGCTGCATTATATAGTGATTGAGGGTTTAGGGACTAGGGTGGACATTCGGACACAGCCACAGTCTGTATCACCTTGAAAACAAACATGACTGTGGCTGAAAATCACAATCACCATATTTTGGTCCAACAAACTTCTGATATTTTTTTAGCTGACCTGACCGGGCTCAGAAAAACAGAGTTATTCCTCAAAGATGGAAGATGTCGGTCAGTCACTTGGGAATTACATAACACTGTAGTGAATGAACATTATGCATGTCTAAAAATGAGCATTAAACCTAAGTGCTAATGTCTTCTCATTGTATTTCCACATGTGAATAGATTTCTTTGTTTGGTTAATATGCTTGGTGATTAAGCTGGAGCTGAAATGCTTGAAGCCATTTGTATCCCTACTGTGCAGTAACATTAACCAACACACAGGCCTACGGCCTCAACTGCAGTTTAGAAAACACTCCTGAGGATATATCAAACTTAGTGTTTTAAGATGCGACTTGCTTCCAATAGTATTTATGCAAGATATGAAATATTCCTAACAAGAGTGTCAAAAAACACAAGTATTTAAAGGTTATGGCAAATATACCTGAGCATGTGTAACTTCTAGTAGGAGATTCATAATGTGATGCAACCTTTCCAGTATAAACAGCCTGAATATAGAGAGGTCATTATTATCAGTACTACTCATACAGTACACATGACAACACTGCCATATGATCTTACTTCATTAATCTGGTCAGAAGCCCTTAGCCAGAGCAAAAGTATCTAGAGCAGCTGCAGGTGCTAAGCAATTAGCTGGTAGCAGATAAAGTTAGCAACAAGAACAATGAGTTAGCAGGAACAACAAATCCTTTTTTTACTGTCTGGTGTTGGCGAGCAATACAAAAACAACCCAGCAGACAGGAACTAGGTCAAAAATGAAGGTAAAGAAATAAGGTACAGTATATGAGCGTGAGGCCAGAGAAACAATGCAGTGGATAAAGTATATAAAGCGCAGGCAGCCCTAACAAACTGTTAGCAACAGTAAGCAGGTAGCAACAGCTGACAACAGCAACATAACATTCACTTCATTCAAATAATATAAACGCAGATAAGCACAGAGCAACAGCAATTAGCAGCAGCAGCACTAGCAGTTTGGGACTATAACAGACAAATCAGTCACTGGAATAGCTGCTTAGTTGGAGAGCAGAGACCTGAACAAACACTATGAGCTCCCTTTATTACCTTAGCAGATGCTATGTTTAGCTACGGCTAACAAGCTGATCGGGGCCCTCTAGACCACAGCACAGGCTGGACCCTTTGACTGGGTGGGCACTGAAACATGGTCAGTGTATCTAAAATTACAGCTATGATTTTACCTTTTGTTACCTAAGGGTTAACAATTTTCACTTAAATAGCACTTTTCAAAACATTTATAAAATGTTTAGAGAAAGAAGAAAGAAAAGGATGGAAACAAAAAAAGAAAAAACAATTAAGAAGAGACCTGGAATCTGCTCTAACCAACCTGGCCCTAATTTAAAAATATGAACTCGTCTATTTATTTCCTAGGGAGGTATTATAGTGCTCATTTTCAACTTTTAACGCATTGGACAACAGAACGTGTGAATGGATGGTGACAGCTCAGCGACAGGCAAAGCATGGCCTCTCATTATTAGCTGACGCATGCCTGCGACCCTGTGAGCGTCACTGTACTTTATGACTGGCCACACACACATTATACACTCGTACCAACGCAAACAGCAGATTTGTCACCTCATTTTACTCTGATTACTGAACCGAGCGAGTAATTATGAGGACCAGGTGAGGGGAGGAGGGGGAGCTGCTGATTGGGCAAAATCAGGACAGGCCAGTCTGAGAGACACACTGGGAAAGAAATGGAGACAGAGAGATGAATAGGCGAGGGGGGGGGGCTGTGGCGTGATGTGGATGGAGAGGGAGAAAGACTAACGGGAAAGAGAGGGGGGGGGTACACGGGCGTCCCCAGATTCATGGCTTTGACATCTGCGTCCTTCTCGACTCGCTGCTCACAGCCCGTTTGTCATGCCCCCCTCCTATGGCTTCCTCCGTCCCCCCATTGGTGGGTTGTGAAAGAGGGAAAGACTTTGTGGGAGGGGGCATGGGACAAAGCAGATCCCTTTTCCTGGACGCTGTACTGTGCCAGGCATGCAGGGACAAATTTAAGGATGAAGGGGAGGTTAATGTAGTGGGGAGAATGAGGGAGCTGCTGTAACTCTCTTCTAATGTAGCTTAAACACACATACAGCAGCAGAGCCACAGGGCTGGACTACTAACTCAGCACAGACATATGCACACACACTCAAAACCTGAAATAAACTTAGGAACAGAAGATGATAAATGTGACACAATAGCCAGAATCAACATTTAACACATGCAAAAGTTAAGGGATGTGCTTTTGTTGACAGGAGGTAAAATGCTAAAATGCAGAAACACCTGCTTCACAGATTCTCATCATATCACACTGGCAGTAGGTCCAATGAGAGCTGCCCATGTTGTGAGCACTGAGGTTAAAGGTGAACCGTATGGTGCCCTCTGACCTGTCACTTTCTGCTCCAATCAGGTCACACCTTCACTTGTCCAAACTTAACAGACCCGTCTCGATACATGCTGTCGTTCTGGTCGTCCATCTTTGTTTTTGAGTCTCTGTGTTTACGGTTCCTTAGTTGGGTTTGCTCCGAGTCATTAAACTTGGTCAGTGGCAGGAACACGATGGCCCAGGAGGCTGACAAGGGCAAACTGTAGAAGAAAAGGTCTTTCCATATGTGTCGAGCTATAGTCTTAGCACACTATGGGGTTTTGACTCAAATCACTGATTTAAAATATGTCATTGTTTCCTTCGGATCTTTTATGGTTAAGTATCTTCTCACATGACTCTCATAACTGTGAGTACAATAAGATGCTGAACAGCATATAAGGTCGAACCGATACAGCCAGAACCCGACCTGAACTAATGTGTGATTTTTTTCCAGGTCTTTCCCATCCTTTGGACTCCTGGCTTCCTTAAAACAGCTGTGTCGGCTTTTGAGACTGCCCCCTTGGTGCTAAGCACACACCCTAACTATTTAGAGCAAAACACAAAAAGATTTTCACATGAATACACACACTGACTGTAGAAAATTCTATCAGTGGTATAAAAATGTATCTGCTGCACAAAATTAAAAAAAAAAAAAGAAGCTATAAACGCTAACGCTATAAATTAGACACCGTTCCTATTTTGGGATATTGAACTACCGTTAAAAAGCTGACCTTCTCAATTTCATCAACCTAAAGACTTCGACGGGCTGCTCCGTTTGGTTGTGCCAGCCTGCAACTTGTTGCAGCAAGGATGGGGAAAACCTCATAAATACAGTGTAGGCTGCATATTAGGCAGCAGGTTTGTTGTTGAGTCTGTCAGCTGACAATTAAACAGCAGCAGGTAACAGAGATACTGTTGTAAACCTCAGTCAGAGCCAGCATGGTACCTTTTCCATTTGAACTAAGCCGTTATAAACCACATGAAACATGCTGCTGTAAATGTGATATTGTGTTTTCATGGCCGACTGAGGGAGTGCACGCAGAATATGAGGATTTGTATTGAAGCGAAATGAAAACCACGTCCAACTGGCACAAACTGGCACCGTGCTGGTTGGACTTTGGAGCGCACACACAAAAAATAAATGAATATATAAAAAAAAAAGTATACACCCCCAAATGGTGGAAGGTGGGTTTTGCCTGAGTACTGTACCTATAATCTTAATCCAGGCCCTCTCACTAGCTGAAGGCCAGTATTTCATCAGAAAATATCCCAAAAATAATATCAGTCCAAACCTTGTTCTCACAATCACCAACACTGATCTAACTATCATTGGTACCACTTTGATTCTTACCTGAGCCGCCGTCCGCCAAGTACAGGTCTCTGGCATACAGGACTGAGTCCAACATGGATTCAAACAGTAGGAAATAACCCTGGGAAGAGGAGACATAGACATTGTTCTAAGCTCTCGTAGAAAGAGTTTACTGAACAAAAAACACAACCAAAGCTTTTAATTCAGTATCATCATGTATCTTTGACAGTTCAAATGCATGACAAGAGAAAGCTCTGAGAAGTACTGGACAATTTAATTGCTTTTTTAATTCAGCATCACTGTGGTGGAAATATAAATCAAAAGGGACTGTGAATTGAGTGATGTGCCCACGTGGTCTACCACCCAGCAACCAAAGGTTTGATCCTTGGCTGACCTCGTGTTCTGCTCCAGCAGACGTCACATTAACCGTGGTATTATTCCATTAATGCTGAAATTGAGTTTTGTCCACATCTTGTTGGCTCTAACCTGAGTGACAAATACTGCTGACAAATGGATTTTTCTACCTCTCCAACCAAAAATACCTATCAGTGCTTTTGGATGTTTTAGGATTAAAAAAAAAAAAAAAAAAAAAAAAAAAAAAGGTTAATATATTAAATTTTCAATTTGGATGTTAGGTCCCTATCAATTTCCGTCTGACTGTTTTATACACATATTGACATTGAAATGAATCACATTAACACATAATAATTTAGTTTAGTCATGAGCTCACAGTGCATTTTATTCTCTATTTTGCACAACTTTCACAGGTCAAACATGGCACAAAGACAAATGCTGGATGTTTCAAACGGTTTCCCTTCGTTTTTTTCTTCCAATTAAGTTTTGTTTAGGTGGCCTGACCTCTTCACTGCTCAGGTTTGTAGCTCCGCTGGATTTATTTAGCTAGAAATGCCTTGTAAGTGTAACACCAGCACAACCAGTACAGCCAATGGCCTAAGCTATAACAATAAAACCCAAGCTGTAACAAGCTAAAGTAAAGAGTACAAAGAATGATACGTAAGGACAGAGCTCGACAAAAAGACATGTATTAAATGGTTTGTTCACACTGGAATAATAAAAGCTAAAACGTTTTCTCAGCAGACTGGCCTTAATCAGGAAAGTATTAACAGAAGGAGCAAGACACAAAAACCTGGGTCATCTTTCTTTTGCGATTTTCAATTGTAACTGAAATGTCTCATTACAGTTCGAGTAATCAATATGACAACAAAGAGCTATTGTTGTGTTACAGTATGTTTAAAAGTCCATTATCTCCCCTTTTGCAGTGGATGGAGAAAGAGACAGCGAGAGGTGAGGGTCAGGACAGAAGATAAAGAGAGAATGAAGGGATGGTGTGTGTGTGTGTGTATGGGTGTGGGTGTGTGTGTGTGTGTGTGTGTGTGTGTGTGTGTGTGTGTATAAAGGGAAAGGAGAGGGCAAGACTGAAATAGCATAGTGTCCAGCTGAACAGGAATTTGCTGAAATAAAAAGCTTATTATTCAAATGAAGAGAGCATTTGATTGGAAAGGAGAGAGAAGGGAGAGGAAAACACAGAACTGATTTATAACTAACCCTAAAATCGTCATAGACCTGAGCTGATAACAATGACAGCTATGAAGCTTGTGGACCGGACTCGAACCAAAGTCAGACGACCCGGTTGTCTGCTGCTGACTGCTGTGGTCCAGTCGATGTCCTTAGCGGCAAAGTGGGTCGTTTTTAAAAACACTCATCTAGAGAACACCAGCCTCGTAATTTAGAGCCCAATTTCACGGGACACTGCCTCACTTGAAGGAAAGAGGATACGAGAGAGAGAAGGAAGCTGAAAGCAGAGTCGCACCTTTTCTCGTCAACAACGCTGCAGGATTACCTGCCCCCACCGCTGCCTTCCATGTCCTCTCAGCACCACGTACCCACTCTCCTAATTTCTACATCTGCAATGTTAATTACCAAAAACAGAAACACAGATCCACTTCTTTAGTATTACACTAGGAAGCAAGAAGACCTGGAGCTCTGTCCTCCCTAACAGTTCAAAGACTGGATGATGTGCATGTGGTAGTTTGGGGCTGCAACAGTGTTCGGTTTGGACAATCAGTCCACAGCCAGCTGGATGTCTAAATGTTTTTTCAGTCACACCTACACTATACTAGAAGAGGGGTGTCCAATCCTGGTCCTCGATGGCCACAATCCTGCTTGTTTGTCAACTATCCCTGCCCTACCCACTGCTGATCACCTGGACCAGGTTTGTTCAGCCAATCAGAATCTGGAAGATACCATCTCAGATGAGGGTGGAAGTGAGGGAAGTCAAAGTGAAATGGTATCCCCCAGTTTCTGATCGTCTGAACACACCTGATCAGGGCTGGGCACCCCCGTACTAGAGGGTGCTACAACATTGGACTTTTAATGATACAAAGGCATCGATAACCAGCGACACTTGTGATTTTAGCTCATCTGATTAAAAATTCCAGTTGTACCATCTACATTGGCTCAGTCTGTACAAAAAAGAAAGCATACCCTCTTTCACTTCTACGGTTTTTACAACTTAGGACGTTAAAAAGTGTAAAAGGTGTGTGTGCGCGTGAGGACTGTCGGGGAGCTGGAGCAGGCGACACTCTGCAGTATAGTAACTGTGCATTTCTATAAAGGAGACTAATGAAAAGCTAATGAAAATGGGCTGAAACAGCTTATACACATTAACTAAATTAGCATATAAAACACATTCCCGAGTGGGCTACCACACACACGCACACAAACATAAATATACACAATAGCCTACACTTTTACAGCTGTGTTAGTTTTGTTAAGAAGTTGTTTCACTGCATTACCAGTGTTCTTCCCTTTACACAACAGGCTATTAAGCAGGAGTATTTTTTTTATAAACTCTACAGAGAACTTTTATAATTACTGCTGCAATGTTTCCCTGTCTTTACTTGCCAGAGGCGAAGTAGGAAAAACAAAAGCTTGATGTGCTACAAATTAAAGATCCCACGTCCATCAGGCCTTGGGACTATCTGTCAGTTACAGGTACCAAAAGGGGTTTTGGTACAAAATCTGCATCAGCAGTTTACACTTTCCTCCACCCTCCACTACTTCTCTCTCCTGCACTCAACACACACCTTCCCCAATTACTGCAGATCATCATCACTTCCAGTCTCAGGAGGGCCAAGGCAAAATAAAGGAGATTGTGCGTGTGTGCGTGTGTGCGTGTGTGTGTGTGTGTGTGTGTGTGTGTGTGCGCAAGAATGTGTGTTTTTTTCTGGGTCTGTGTTTGTGGGAGTACTTCTTTGCTTCGCTGATTACAGAAAGCTGCGCCTCTACATCTACAAGCCTTTTCTATAGTAGCCTATGATAAGATTACACCAAATTAGCATAAACACATCACACACACATCCATGTAATAGACTGCAACGCTTGGTTAGTGTACATTGTGCAGGTTCCAATATCAGCCTAATTTCCATTAAAGCCATGCAAATGGGAAGATGGAAGGGAAAGATAGTGTAACAGCAAAGTAATTTGAAGAACAGCCACAAGGTAACTAGAAGCAAAGACTGTTCTGAAATCAATACTACAGACATTTACGTTGGTAGAAGATGCTACAAAGACTTCCAGGGCTAGTAATTATATTTCAAGTAAGAAAAAACTGCATGTTTCCATTCAGGACAGTGTGTTTTAATACACTGTGCATGTTTCGCTTAAATGTGATGTGAAGTTTTACCATAAATTATTTCCACAGATTTGAGCGATGGACTGTTGTGCAGCAAGTCTTCACTTGCACACAACCATTAATGTGCAGACTGTACGCACTGTGTATTTGCTTTAAGCTGGCTACAGCTGCATGTAACCAGGAGAGAACCTCTATCGTCAGCAGCTCCAGGTCATGACCAAATATGTCCTTATCATTTCACAATGCACAAATTTACTACCTGGATTTTAGGAAAGGCACCTTTATGTTAAAACTCATTTGGTTTTGAGGTCAAAGTGTTAGTCAGCAGCATAAAAATAAAACTATTTTTGCTGCCGTGTGCCTTTGCCTTTGTGAAATAAAAAGTTATAGCTGCGAAATTCACACACACAATAAAAACCCTAATACACTTGTGTTTGGCAGTGTACCTGTCCAAGCATTCACAGGCCGTTATTAAATTAATCATTTCGAGGGAACAAGAAGACCATTTCTCTCTACAAAAGCAATATCAACTGAGCAATGCAGGATTATGGGTTTGGGTTTATGAGGAGCTCTATTTGAGGGATACTGCAGGTTGTCAGGTTCATGTTCTGCATGTAGCAGCAGGGGGGAGTCATTTTCCTCTGGCTCTTTAAACCAGATGAGAGCAATTGCACTGTAATACATACATACAGTATATATTACTGCTTTGAATTAAACCCTAGGCCCTTATATACCTCCCTGCTCGTAGTAAATGCCTGCCCATATCAGAGAGATAAAGTCACATAAAACACCCATTTATGACATTATACAGTATATAATATATTATAATATATATAATTATGTGATACGAAAGAGGAAAGAACAGAAATACTAGATGTTTTCTAAGCAGTTTTAAAATAAACCTCCATGCAGTTTCAAACCAAAATCACTTCATGACCAAATGATTTCTGAATTTTGGGACCAAGTCCAAGTGTAAAACATGTAAAATGATTCTGTAGTTTAATTATTTGTGTTTTAAGAATTCACTTTACAGTATGCCTGCCCTGTGTCACCTACTGTTTAGTGCTTAGTACGTTTCTTTCATAGAAAACAAAAGAACTTTAGGGCTGTGTGCACATGAAAAACGTCTGGGGATGCCTTGGTGAAAATCCTTCAAAAATGAAATGATTATCCTACTTACAAATCGCATGGACAGGAAATCACTGCACCTCTAACAGCCTGCCAAATAACAACAAATGCCTTAGAAGTTTTAATACACAGGCAACTAGCTAAACGCCACTTCCTGAAGTGTTTGAAGGTCTTGGCAAATTAAGAAGAGCCAATAAATCCTCATTAGAACATGGACGCACCTGTGGCATTGTGTGTGTGTGTGTGTGTGTGTGTGTGTGTGTGTGCATGAATCTATTTTGTTGCATCCAAGTCTCTGAGTATCTGTGTGTGTGTTTACGTGTGTGACTGACAGCCAGTCAGACTAAAGGACGGGATGACTGATGACTACCACCCTCTTCTTCGGCGTGTGAGGCTCCCACCACTGATAATGAGGCTAAAGAGGAAGGGCTGCCATTAATTTGACTTCACACCTCTACAGCGAGCAATGATTCGGACTTTGTGTGTTTGTGCGCGTGCGTCTGCCAGCGATACCTGTTTTGTAGTCACAGTGCGTTCACCTCAAGGTAAAATATGAGAGATCTGGGCTCAAAGAACCGGTCTGCAGCAGATGAGCTAAACAGAGCTCTTTGACACTTTCCTTGTTCAAGGTCCCCTTCACATTTTAATGTAAAAGACTGAATACTCATTTTGGCTGAAGACCAATTTGACATTCTGGAAGAGTTTCTCCAAGGTGAGCTACCACATCCTTCCATAAGCACTTTAAGGGACACTGGCCTTCGCCTCTGCACACACGGTCATCGAAGACATGAGCTGAGATACAGATTCTGCATTCAGAGCGGACAATTAAATCCTGTTTTAAGTAATGATCAATATTTACTGTCTAACTTGATATAATCAGGCACAGAACTGTAAAGATAATTTTCACACTTGCACAGCTGGCTTATATCAGACTACAACAGGATCAATATATTGCAGATTAAAGACAAAAACCAGGGCCTGTTCCACACTGATTATCCCTCAAGTGAACAGTCTGGGCCCATACTGGCCACCTTAATATTTTAGGGTTTTTCAGTAAAAGTGTTGTGTCACTGGGAGAAGTTGGTACAACCTGTGGGTCCGATGGACAGCAGAAACAGAGAGGAGGCTATTTTCAAATGTGCCTCTGCTTTTCAAGACATTTAACGAAAGACAAAGGAAAGGCTGAAGAATTCGTACCATGCAAACAAAAGGATAAAAAAAAAAAAAAACAGTTTGTAACAGATACAACATAATATGTCATTTGGACTATTTTAGGATGCAATATTTGCTTTTTTGTGCAGGATATAACTTGATTTAAAATATTCTTACAATTAAACATTCTGCTGACCAGCCTGGCCAGCCAGACCAACTCTATTTCTATTACTCTGGAATTTCTTCGCTTGAGATCAGAGAAACGAACGATATGACGCGAGCAAAGCGTCAGCGACACCAGCGAATGGCGTTTTTGTAGAGAGCATAGTGAATGACGGTTGTGGTTTTCGCTGTAAGAACATGAGAAGACACAGTGTTATCACCAGGTCTGTGCATATTCGTGAGCGGAGTAAACAGCAAAAAGCCATAGAAAGATAAGGTAGAAAGATTTGCAGACTTGGGACTGGCTTTGAGAAACGTTACGAAAAGTCAGGCATAAATCCCGCCCCATTGCAGATGAACGGCTGTGACTGGCTCGGCTCTTTTGAAACCGGAGGAACAGACTCTCTATGCCCGGGGGTCCAGACCCACAGGCTTTCACTAAGAAAGGACTGGGTCTGGTTGGCCAGGATAGTGCCCCACAACATTAGACTGGAATGTGCCAAAGACAAAGCAGTTTCAGTTTGGTGACAAGCTGAACGGTGAAGCTAGAAAACAAAGATGTTCTGGCCTGCTATGCATCAACTCACAATGTGCCTGTCAGTACTTGGAAAACACTACTGAAGCATCTTTTGTCCTCTAAACTTCATAACAGCAGCAGGATATAGATCACAGAGATCATAATTACAGTTATCCACACTGATAAATATATTCTGCAAAAATAGACCCAGAACTGAAAGTACGATGCTGTTAGTTATATTCTGGGTGGACACGAACTCTAATTGCAGACAAAACTAAACGTGAAAGTAAAGTTCTGTTCACTTCTAGTATTATGAAACCAAGTTTGCTCAAATCAACTCTGACAGTCTACAGTTACGTCCATATTTGTGTGTCTGTGCCATGAAACACGATCAAACTAGCAGGCCCATCACCTGTGATTAATCTTAGAGTGAGAATCTTTATTTTGCTTTTGGGGAACTCAGCTATCCTACTTCCTGTCAGCGCCCAAGTCTGTAATCTGCTGTGGACTGTTTGTTTTTCGCCGTGCTGAGAGAGAGAGAGAGGACCGATCAATGTTGTGAGTTATGAAATGACAATGGTGCTGCTAAAGGCAGTCTCTCAAACAGTGGCACAGCAGACAGACACTCATTTGCCCCCTTCTCCACCACCACCACAGATACACCACATTCATCACCCATCTCTATCTATTAGCCCCATAACTGCTGTCTATCTGCTCGGTCCAACAGCTCTGACAGCTGGACATCAGTGATATAACCCTTAGCTTCTCCTCCATAACAACAAAATGTCAGTTAAGTAATTTAATACTTCATGACTTGGTAGAGTAGGAATAGTCAGTAACACTCTGTTTATGATATATTTTGCTTCGTTGTAATGATACTTGATATAAAAACAAATTGCCAAAGGTCAAATATACAGCACCACTAAAAACTGAGCAGAACAGATGTCAATATTTAATAAATATACAAATTACATCCATCCATCATCTGTACCCCCTTAGACCTAACCAGGGTCCCAGGGATCTGCTGGAGCCTATCCCAGCTCTCTTTGGGTGAAAGGCAGGGGTCCACCCTGGACAGGTCAGAACATCATAGTATTAACACCCTGTGGAGTTTTTGAGCAATGTTAACAAATTAATAGTGTACATCCCACACACTTTAAACACTAAGCTGTCGTTCAGTTCTCCGTTTCTGTTTTTTAAAATTATGCACCGCATTAGTTTACAGTCTCTCCAAAATAAATACCTTTACAAAGTCCTAAATATTTTTCATTGAATGCCTTCCATTCAATACTTTCCAAGCCAGAGACTACATTTTCAATCATAACACACGATGATAGATGAACGTAGCTTGTTTTCTCTTTTTTTTTTTTTTTAAGGACTGATGCTTTTCTTTACCACAATAAGCCCGAGGCTCTCTCTCTTGATCCACCGAGCATGAATTTGTAGGCCTATTAACTCAACAAATTTCTGATTAATTATACTGTTCAGTGATGACAGTCAGACTGTTACACAAGACTTTCTTCCCACAGTAACTGGACTGTAGCTAAATGAAGGTTTTCAGTTCTAGTCTTCCAGCTTCGCCCCCTTCCTTTTTAACTTTGTCAATCATTTCTACCAGCCAGAGGAAGGAGAACAACACAAGTTGGTTCTCTACGCAAAAGAATATCTGGATGTCAGTCTATTCTTAGCTACAGAATTCCCTCCTGTGCATCCCTGCCTTTGCTTTGACCCAGTTTGGCCACTCTGTTAGAGGCCGTACCAGTCGCCCAATCTATGTTTTTGTGGGTGAAATGGTGAAGGGTGAAATGATACTAAAATCATGCATTAAAGTCAGGCCAAGGTATAAAAAAAAAAAAAAAACAACAACCCCAATCTATAATTTAAAAGTGACACAGATATTTGGACATAATGCAAAGAGGAATTAAACACGAATAATTAAAGTGACTTTTAAATTACACTCTTTAACATCTCCCACGATAATGGCAAATGATGTTTGAAATAAGTACATTTCTTAATAAAAGGCTTTGGAATCAGTTGTTAATTAAGGATCAATGATCCTCACATGGGAATGCAAATGAAAAAAGTAAATAATAATTAATAAAAATGTAATAATAAGTAAATTACCATTCTAGATAAAAACTTTCTGGAAAGTGATATTCTGAAAACAGTGCCTGAAGCTAAATAAAATAAATCAAATTAAATTAAAAAGATATATATTAGATAGATCTTGCTGAGGTGTTAAGACACTACCATGCTACAGTAAAAGGTCATTGGTTAAGTCTAAAGTCACTTATAATGACAAGAAATTCTACTCCTGTGACAACTGTCCTTTTCGTTTTAAACAGGCGTATTGGAAGGCAGCTTTTTAAGCCCTGGCCACTCTGAGAAATGTCTCCCATCGCTGCCATGATGAGAAGTGACTGAGGGATTCTTAGATTTATTAGCGCCCTGTGAGCCAGTGTCATCAGAGATTACGCCCCCTATCCTTCACTGTTCCACTGGCACATCATCCACGAATTTCAATTTCCCTGGCGAGAGGATGGGAAGGATCTGGCTGGCGACCCCTGCTCGTGACCCTGGGGTTTCACGATGGATAGGGGAGTTGAAAGGGGGGACAGATAGGGGATGCTCATGAATTAAGGATGACTTCAGCGGTGCGTTCAACTTTGGCCGTCCTGCCTCTATCACCAAAGAGAATCTTCCTGATAAATGTGCATCAAGGGAAAGCGAGACTGCTCTTCTTGGTTAGGTATTCAGAGGAGCCCCTGATCGGGTTTAACCCCGTTTAAACCATATTGGATCCTGCGTGCTCATTGGCTGGTAAAAGATCAATAAGAGCATCTATGTTTTGAGTTCACACGTGTGTGTTTCAAAGGGTTTTACTGTGGCAAAGTTCTTATTTTGCTATCGTGTATTTAAGATCCTCAGTGAAATAAATGCATATACAGGAACTGAACTTACATCCCTTTTTTCATTTACTGATATTATGACGCTTTAGGAGCTGATGCCTGAATGTTACTACTGTGTTCCCATATTAAAGTGTGTAATGTGTGTGTAAGAAACGTACTTACCATCCATTCTGAAATGATGATGTCCACCTTCTCCACAGGAAGGCTGACATCTTCTATGCGGCCCTTGATCAGAGTGATCTTGTCTTCCAGATGGTTGGACCTGTAGGAAACGTCCAGAAAGTCAGAAACATGACTCAGCTATTTTACATCACCTAGGATCCTTCATAATGAAGTTGGCTATTAATTAGAATTAATTGATTTTCTGGCCAATAGGTGGCAGTGAAATCTGTAAAACAATAATGATGTATTTTGATCTTGTAAAGCTGAAAGCAAACAGTTCCCCTCATTCACTTTTAGCTCTGGTTTGGTCTCCACCAACCAGGTGGGAAATACATACATTATAAAGCTGCACAAAGATCTGTTGTTTACAGGTCTTCCACTTTGTGTCTTTGCTGTTTGGTGCGGGTTAGATAAAACTTTCAGCCAACATCAAAGTCATTAACCATAAACTTTATAAAACAGACACACACAGAATAAATCTACATACAGTTTAAAGCAAACAATCAATAATAGCTCTCTGTTTTTTGGGCAACAAAACCTCAGAGTTGTCGAGATCTCAAGATACTGTCTGCTCCATATTTCAGTCTGTTCTGAGCCGGGGGAAGACTGTGACTGTGCGCCTGCAGAGGTTTGAGGCTCAGGTAGGAACCATAGGAGCAGTGCGGCTGTTTAAATGATCCTTCCTTTCAGACTTGCCAGTTTGGGTATCAATCTCTGTGAATATTCCATTATCATGACAGGTAATGTGAGTGAGGACAGAACAATTACTCACAGCGGGCCCAGAGTGCATTTCTGTAGCAGCGATCCTTATCTTGAACTGTCTCTCCCCTCTCAGCTGCACTGCTACCGCTGCTATCTCCTCCTCACAGAATCATACAACCCCACGCCCCTCACCCACAACCCATCCACCTCCTCCGCCTTTCACACAAGGGAAACACTGTAATCTCATTATTGGGGTAATTTAGAGGACAATGTCAGGACTCTGGGGACGGAGTCAGTATCTGTGCAGCGTTGTAGGTGTGTGTGTGTGTGTGTGTGTGTGTGTGTGTGTGAGAGAGACAGGAGAGAGGTTGGACATTTTCTCATAGGAAATCAGACTTTTCTAAACACTGTTGTGTGCTGATGATAAATTTATGCCCTCGTCATATATCTTTATACCTTCAAAGTGAATATTTGCATTCTTACCAAACATAAACATACAAACGTTCCAACGTCAGTATGATTGTCAATAAATGCAGAGCTCAAGACGCTTCAGAAAGTACACAGCCTGTTGCTTTTTGCACACAATCTTGTATTGTTAATTATAAATGAATAAATCTTTTTTTCTATGGGTTTATGTTTGGGTTTTACTGTGCCACTCATAGAGATTTGTCCTGAAACCACTCAATCATCAACTTCTCACGCTGAAAGGTGAACTGTCAACCGTCTTAGGTCATGTGCCCTCTGGAGCAAGTTCTCTTGCAGCGTTTCACTATATTAGGCTGCATTTATCACTCCCTAAATTCTGACCAGTCACCTTGCCCCTGCTGCTGAGGAACACCCAGAGCACAGTGTCATCTCATCAAACCAGAAAATCTGTCTCCTTTTACTTGCGGTCTTTTAAATATTGTTTAGCAAACTCCAAGCAGGCAGCCACATACTTCCTGCAGTGGCTTCTGTCTAACTACTGATTGATGGAGAGCCACTGAGATGGCTGTCCTTCTGGATGGTGCTTCCATGTCTGCAGAGTACATCAGAAACTCTGTCCCTAACCACAGCAGGGTAACTTAGTCCTGCTCTGCTAGTGGACACTCCAGGAAGAGTCTGGGTAATTTTAAACTTCGCCCATTTCACAATTATTGAGGCCACAGAGCTCGTGGGAACACTCAAGTCTTTAGAAATGGTTTTATTCCATTTCCCTGATCTAAGCCTCACTACTGTTTTATTGTGGAGGTCCACACATAGTTTCATGGACTTGTTTTTTGTTTTGTTTTGTCTGTGTGTGCACCTTTTTATCTGTATCATTAATTTCATTTGGCAAGGGTTAACTTCTGTCCAGGTCTAGACTCACCTCAGAGAAATGAGCATTAAATTAAACACACAGCACCATATAGGGCGTAATCAGTGAAGACGTACGAATACCAGTGGTGTCGCACTGAGAAAGTGTGAGGGGGAACGTTGCTGCTTGTACAGCCAGATGAGCTATTAGGGGCCCTGCTAACATTTCATATAAAACTGTATCACACAGATGCAGGACGCACGCACGCACGCACGCACGCACACACCAAAGAGCCAAAGAGCCAAAGAGCCAAAGAGCCAAAGAGCCAAAGAGCCAAAGAGCCAAAAGGCGACTTCTGCCAAAGGGCGACTGGCTTCCCATGTCATACTCCTGACTCCTTACAGTTTGGCAGTGGCAGCCTCATCTGCCTGGTTAATCTTTCCATGTGCCGAATATTCACCACATAGCATTTAGCATTGGAAAATATATGACAGCTAGCAACAGCACAGAAGAATTATGATAACTGATAAATGGAGTGTTTTTATGAAAATGACAACTACATTATAGTCTGGGGAAGCCTGGTTTCCTTTGGGCTCCGGGAGAAAAGGTCACTGCACTGTTTAACATTGCTGCATATCATTTTTTCTGTTTTTAACTTCAACTTCTAAACAGAAACTGTTACATAATTTAACATAAATAAAATTTAACACCAAATTAAAGTTTTCTCTTATTAATGTTTCTGAGGTACATAATAATACTACTATTGATGATGATAAACTCACGTTCAAAATAAACATCTGCCTCAGTATCCTACATTTCATGTCCTCATATTGTGTCCCAGTAGTTGTAAAGTAAAGTTGAATGTCACTCATTTACATAAAGTCTTGTCTAGTGTTCCCAGTTTTATGTCACATTTGAAAAACATTCTATTGGATAATCCATCAATTTAAAAAAGTATTTAGACATTATCCATTAAGGAAGTGACTGTGAAGAAGGGAAGTCACATCCAGCTTTTCATTTGAACTCGTTGACGGAGTGGAGACAGGAGATGGATGCTGCTGCTCAACCAACAGGAGCCACTTTAATTACAATCCTGATATTAACATCAAGAGGAAGTGATCGACGCACACACACACACACAGGCTAGCCCAAGTGCATGCACGTGCGCACGCACACACACACACACACACACACACACACACACACACACACACACACACACACACACACACACACACACACAGAGTCGTGCCTCACTTGACGGACACTCAATGACCCCAACCTAAACTTTTCATTTTAAACTAGAACAAAAAATTTGCCCACTTAATGTCATAAAGACATGTACACTTACACATATATAATAACTGACCCAAAAAAAGAAAACTTTAAAATCCCGACCTAAGCTAGCACTAGATTTAAAAAGGCAGTGTTTCTCCAAGCACATGTGTGTTTAAGAAGGGGGTAGGGGTGACAGCATCTTTCTTTAGCTGAATCTTCACCGCTGGCAAACATTCGATGCAGCCTGCATGACAACACAAACTCCTACAGCGAGCCAGTGGGCTGTAAAATTAAAATGTCCTTTTCCTTTAGCAAACCCTGTTGTTTTGCTCATACAGCACTCTCTTACATAATGGTAATAATAGCAGTCATAATGGCCCCTAACTCAAAAACGCATTTTAGAAGCAGGGGCATGATGAAGGCAGTGAGTGCAGGTAGAGGCAGAGACTGCAGAGGCTCTGGTGGAGGTAAATGGACTCCACTGTGGAGAACCAGCTGCTGGAAAACTGGAAACAAACAGTATCTTAAATTGGACTATATTAAAAAATACCAACAGGGGATCGTTTGCATGTTTGTGAGCTTGAGTATGGCTGCAGGTCTCTCTGCAGGGGAGAAGAGGCGAGAGACGAACGAGCTAGACCATAGGTGTAAATTAAATGCATTATGGCCGTGAACCTGACAGCATTTCTATTGAAGTCAACGACCTGCAACAAATAAAACGTGGCTGGAGGTCACAGGAACCTCTACTCCCACAGTCCTCTCCTGCACACAGAGGGAAGAAGACTTTCTGACGCCAAGGGTCACGTGACTCACCTAAGAGCCAGGTTTAAAAGGAAAAAAAAAAAAGTGCCTGTAGTGTGTGTGTGTGTGTGTGTCTCACCTGACTATGTCCATAGCCTGATAGATGATTTCTGATTGGTCGACCGATATGACCTTCTTGGCCCCGGCTCTTGCTGCGAACATGGACAGTATACCAGTCCCACAGCCCACATCTAGCACCACCTGCAGGATGGGAGGTGAATGCACAGGAAGGACAGATGATACATTATCAGAGGGCCCAAAAATAAATACAGTTCAGCCTGTGCAGTTTCAGGGTTTAAACCCCCCCACACATCTTCTCAAAGGTTTGTCACCATTAAGCTGAGTCACTTCACGACTGAAAAGCAAACAGAGGAATCAAAGCAGGTGGAAATGTCAAGCACCATATCTATTTTTATTGAAAGTACTTTTTATAAATTGTGTTTTTTCCTTCGCCTTTTTAAATACGACTCGGAGCATCGAGTTCAGATCAAATCAGATCTAAACTACAGGCACATGTAGTTTGTCCTCGGCACCTTCACTGATCACGCAGACGTGCTGATCAAACTGCTTCACCAAGTAACTTTTCACTCTAGACACTGCTGCTGTTCAGTGGGTTTTTAATGACCTCTATTTCAGGTTCCCATAGGTTACAGTTAATTTGTTCATCTTCGCCCCCTACTGGTGTTAAATGGCTGCGACACAGCTGCAGTGACGATACACCCATCTATATGTAACCCCGCGTTTATCTGTGTCTCTATTTAAGGCAACTTTAAACTCCCTCTAAACATCCCACTGGCTTTATGGGTTCACAGAGAGTTGCAAACAACAACAACCAATTCCTTTGCTCCTTTCTCCATCTTCCTGCACTTTCCGTCCACGTTTATGTCACCTCCGCCATCGAAACAGTCTGAAACAAGATTATCTTGTTTTCTGGTCTAGCTACCTCTTCCTGTGGAAGGTGACACTTCCCTCTCTGATGACTGCTTCACTCTGACAGGGATAATGTACATTCCCATCAAGACAACCTGCCTCCCTCTGCCACAGCCTTAAACCCAGCACTAACAGGCAGCCGACCATATAATGGATGGTCACAATACAGGCCGCTGCCTCCTGCAACTAAAGGCAATACAAACAAGAGGAATGGGGGTGAGCTGGAGGAGTTTTGGGAGGGGGAGGGGTGGATTGCCAGTGTCTGTTATCAGCACCCTGCAGTCGAGATGTGAGGGTGCTAATAAAGTCATACAGTGTTTTAAATCACTAACATTACTGTATTAATGTCACTCCTGCAAAACGCACAAACCTACTGTACAGTGAACAGGCTTCACTGTACATTCAACCAGCTAACTTGCACGCACGCACGCACGCACGACACACACACACACACACACACACACACGCACACACACGCACACACGCACACACGCACACACGCACACACGCACACACGCACATTAATGCATAAAGCATACTGTCATAAAATTGCATTTGTTCTGCCAGCTCACCTTGTTCTTGAACAAATCTGGGTTGTGGTACATGAAGTCACGGTAACTCTCTGTGCGGACCTTATCCTGTGGAGAGAATACCACAAAATAAGAACCAAACACACCAGAGCAGCTGGTACTGAGTAAAGGGAAGTGTATAATGAAAATGAAATATTTCCTCATTTGTGTTTTTCCAAGTTGTATGACTCTCTGTATTAGCATGCTAATGATGTGATATAAAGCTGAATCAACACTGGACTTCACCTGCTTGCTAACAGTTTGAGGTAATAGCATCTATGGGGCCTTTAGCAGCAAACATGTCAGACAAATACAACTGCAAGAACCTTTCCCTGGTGTAAGTCAGGTCAGGACTCGCTTCTCATCTAACAGCTAATGAAGAACGTCCACAAATCCAGGAGCTTCCTCGCCACTGGAGAAATGACAGTAATGAATGTGATATGCCTTAATGAAAGACCATTCAGTACTTGATTTCCACAGCCTTAAGAAGGCTCTTAAATAGAGTTTTCAATAAGAAAAACATTATTAATGTGCACATGACGAGCAAAGACTCGTTTAGTGCTCATTTCTACAAATAAGTGACACGGATTCATCAAACTTGGGCAAAGGATACGACCAATAACTCTCTGATGTATCTACATACAATAACACTACAATAACAATAACAAGACATGATACTAGTTTCAGCTTAAATCCTGAAAGCAAAAAAATAAATAAATGTATTTTGAATTTTGTCTCCCACCTCATTATTTGCACACAGCCATAAAAAAATCTGAGCATGTCTATTAAGAAAATGTTGATTAGAAAATTAAATCTAAAACTGCCCTCTTTCAAATCACACTATAAAAATGGTTAATTGTTTTTAGGCTTCATTCAGCTCATGAACGGACACTAAAATTCTCAAGTCATTAATTACCAGTAAGTTGCATGAAGCAAACGAAGACTTGCACTTTTTTCATATCCAACAGTTTTTTATTAATGAGGCCGATATTATCTATGACAAAAGTTGAGGTAGAGACAGACATCTAATTAAGAAAACACACCCTCTTCCATGTGGTCGTCTCTCTCAGACGCACAGGGTGCGTCATAGGTGATGTACTTTAAAGAGTTGACCACATTGTGCCGCAAAGCCCCCGCCACGTGTTTTCAGCCCCTCCTAAGGCTCCGATGGAGTTTACAGCCTGACGCAAACACACGACGCACAACTTAACAGTGCTTAGCACCAATCAGGACGGCCGACAGCAATAAGTGTAAGTACTGCAGTAAGTACAATAGGAAGGGAGGAGGCAGAGCTGCGCTAACACCCCCCCAGCCCCCTCACACTCACACTCCCTCACCCCCCCCCCCCCCCCCCCCCCCCCCCCCACCACACACACACACAGCACTTAAGGAGTGTAAAAGTTAATTTCCATGTATCCACATGCAGTGGCAATGTTGGCGTTTATTGCTGATTTGTCACATCTGAGAAAATGTCCTGTCCTCAGTTTCAGTGTGTGCATGAAGATCATTTTCATTTACAAGCTCTATGGAAATCCTTCAGCCAAGACGTATGCTGATGAACCCACTTTTACTCTGCAGAGACTGCTGCGCCTGGAGAGGAACTGACTCACAATATTGTGACAAGAACTGCAGGCCTGGTCAGTGTGTGTGTGTGTGTTTGTACAATTCAGACCTTCAGCATTTCCTCGTGTATGCCATAATGGCCGTAGGAACTGAAGTAGGCCTCATCTTCGTCTTCTCGGAGCTCAGCCACGGTGCCCAGGTTACCAGACCTACTGGTTTCTGCGTTCAGCACCAAACCCTGAGCCAGCAATCTGAAAGAAGCCCGGACATATCTGCATTAACTTTTTATATTAGGACATGGGACAGTAGGAGCAATCACAAAACAGCAAGCACAAACAACCTTCATGGAGGAGATAGCAGTAAATGTAGGATATGGGAGACGTTCATCTTCCTCTCTCTCTACCCCTCCCAACCCCACTCTTTCTGTAATTTTCCCTTATTGCCCCCCTTCCTACCTCCCCTACTCACTTTACCCTCCATGCTGCAGTGGAATTTTCCCTTCCCTTTTTATGTTTTCCCTTACTCCAAACTTCTTCCACAAGATACTCTAGAATACGTCTGTAATACTGTGTTCACTGTGTCCCCCTGCTGGTCTCAGGAGGGTACTGCAGAAGTAAAGCAACACACTCCACACAAGATACTAAGAAAAAAAACTTTATAGAGAACTGACAAGTCATAAGCTGATGTTATCGTACCTACTGGTTTTAAAAAATGTGAAAATGCAGACACTGTAACTGACTTTAGTTTGTGCAGGTCATCCATGGCTCTGGCTAGCGCCTCCTCAGAGCGCCGCGCTCTGTCCTCAGCGCCCTGTGCTCTCCGCAGGAGTGTATCGTGAGATTCAGCCCCAGACAACTGGCACGCCGACACTCTTGACCCCCCGCTGCCACAGAGCTCCTCAGGGTCTGCCAGAAACACAAAGGAGGAGACAGACAGACGTAAAATTGAGGCTGAACACACACTCACACACACACACAAACCTCACAGATCAAAAATAAACTTTTGCAAAAAACACGTGGATATTTCAGCAGCCTCTGAAACCTTGTGGGTGTTACGGTGGTGAACCACATATCTGAACGCAGTGATTGTGCAGCATCTGGGCTTCAAGTAGAACCATCAACTGCCTCTCATCAACTACCTGAATTAAATACAAAGCCCACAAAACATATCTTAAACCTTTCTTTCTTCACACAGCAACTTCCACTGGAGACTGAAAACATGTGTCCCACCCCTCTCTCTACAGAGACTTTTCTCCACACCTTTTTGAGTGTGGCCATTCGGAACAAATATAATTTGCTTCCAGATGTGTTTGATGACACTTTGCACAGACTGGTTTGACTGAAGTGCACTGAAACCTTTACAAACTTTCCATCTTGATCAGATCTGAGACATAATCATAAACAAGAACAAGAACCAACAACAAGAACCATCAAGTCCCAGCCTGGTATGAGTGAGTGTGTGAATATGTGAGGAGATTTCATGAGGTTCTTTGAATATCTTCTTCCACATAGTTTCAACTAAGAAGGACACATCTGTTTGACGTTCTTACTCACACAGCAGTGATTTAGTAAAAGATGAAAAAGAAAAATCCATTGATGGGAATTATTGGAGTTACGGTACCTGACTGCAGCAGGGGGTCATCCTGTAGGACCGGCCGCAGGAAGCTTTCACTGTCCCAGGGTAACGGAGCATCTGGCAGCCCCGTCAGAGACGATGCATCACATTTCTGTAAACACACATTTGTTTAGGAAAAGTGGATGTTTATTTTCAGCTGCAATGCAGTTATTTAGTCAAATCGGGTTTCTGAAAACCTCAGACTTCAATGTGAGTAGTGTGTGTCCTGTCTCCTCGTGCAAATCCAGCACCTGAAGTAAATCATATCTGAAAGCAACCACTTCTTGACATAAAGATGACTGTACTCACTGTTGACCGTATGAAGTTGATCATCTTTATGTAACTGTAGTCGTCTAAATCTGATGCAAAAAGAAGAGTGAGTCATTACGACAATACCAAATGATCGTCCGATTCCTGGGTGAGGCACAGAGCGACCGCTTACTGTGTTTTCTGATCAGGTCTACAAGATTGACCTGGTGCTCAGCTGTGCAGTGCTGCAGGGTGGCAGGTACAGAGCTCAGCAACCTAAGAGCAAAGGTAAGACACAGTCTAAAACATTATTCATCCTGGATCATGGACAACACTGTGACACACAGAATTAAGCCTAACAACTACGTCACTATTAAACAATTTGGGATTATTATTATAACACTTATGCCACATTACCCTGGTTTTGAAACAGGGAATAAACAGGAAGTGAGGTCTGACATGGTTTGAACTTTAGACACAAAACCACAATAAACTTACGAGAAACCGCTTGTCAAATTGGAGACATACAGTTGGGATTTCCTGTCCAATAAATTAAATTATTAGCTCAAGGTTGGGATGTTTGAACACACTAAAACATGTCATCGTTTTAGAAACTTTCAAAAAGGCCAGAAAGGATCATCAGAACCATCTGACTACTGGATGACTAGTCCTGACACTGTCCTTTATTTGTTTATGTTTTCATGAGTATAGGAAATACAGTGAGCAGGTCCCACATTGTCAGGACACATCACAAATCATTTGTTTATGGCAGAAACCTTTAAAACATCAAGTGAAGAAAAACATCTGACACTCATTCACCTTGTGTGATGCAAGGATTCAGTATTCAGGATCATATATGAGGTGAATATTCAGCTTGAACTCTGAACTCTGGCCCAGTGAGCACCTGGAACACCTGGTTTTAACTGACCTATCACAGAAGAGACAGGTAACCGGCTGACAGTCCTCCTCCATCCACTGCCACTGCTCTTCCTCATCAATGTCATCATCATCATCACCGTCAGAGAGCTCGGGCATCTCCTCAGCAGCTGCTTCCCCCCCTGTCAAAGAAAACCTCGTTACAGCTGCATGTACGAGCAGGATCCATTAACTTATTGATCAGCATTAATAACCGTCACTAAACACAAACTTCATCGCGTTACACATTTTCACCAGCGACAACAAGCGTTAGCATTTCTGAACAGCTACAGTCCAGGTGTTACAGTTACGCTTTCAAACACTCACGTGGGTCTGTGGACTCCGCCATGTTGTCGCCTCGGTGTCTCATGGACTTCCTGGTGACGTCGGTGACGTGGAAGGGGGCGCCTCTTTACGCAGTCATGAGACGCACCTGCAGGGAGACGCCACAAGGTGTCGCCAAAGTACAATTATGACACATGTAATGATCGTACAATTTCAGCTTTTAAATAAAAGACAGAAAAACAAATAAAACAGAAAAAAGCCTCTAAACTGTTTTTAACACACATTCACTTTTTACTCCACAAGCACAAAACTTCATTATTTAAAGTTGATTTTATTAAGTACAGTTCAAGTATATTTCCAATGAATGCTTAAAGTCACTAAAAGTACACTAATATCAATGTACTTCTAACATATCTTCATTTTTAGTTTATGAAAGTACTTTAAGTACTTGCTTGAATACTCTTACACCTAAAGTACTTTATTTAAGTACTTTAGGTGTAAGAGTACACAAATAGTTCATATCTAGGTTTAATCATGTACTGCAGCTCTACTGTGTACTGAACGTACAGGTACTATAAGTCCAGGTGAAGTTATTTAGAAGGTGAATCAGGGCAACCAGACTTTTTGTAGTTAAGCCAAAGTGTTTCACCTCTAATCCGAGACGTTTCTTCAGTACTAGTTAAATAGACCAATAGTACTAGTTAAATACTTCTCACGAATATTGTAGTTTATGAAAGTATACTGCTAATAAACTTTGATGTATACTGTTAGTTTGCTACTCACATCACTTTTATTTTAGGTACAGTCTGCACTTCTTTTGGTGTAGTACACACTGCTACACTCTACTGATTTAAATCTATATATGTATTTCACAATATAACTAAGCTGTACCAAATACTGGCCTCAGCATGAAACTATGACAACTTTTAACAGCTTCGTGGTTTTGTTTTGTTTTGACGAGGCCACAGGAAGCTCAGTGGGTTAAATGCATCAATGTCATTAAGAAGAAGAAGAAGAAGAAGAAGAAGAAGAAGAAGAAGAAGAAGAAGTACTTTATTAATCCCCAAGGGGAAATTCAGTTGTTACAGTAGTTATTCTAATTTAAGGTTATTAAATTTAATATTATTTAAATTATATTAATTCATAGTAAATAAAGTAATTAATGTAAATGAAACAAAATTAAATTAAAGATTAAAGTAATTATGTGGACAACATTAACTAAGCTGAACTTTAAGGTACTAGCTACACCTTTGGTAAACTGATAGGAGGAACTGAACTAACAGAGCAGTGTTGTAGCCAGAGATTTACAGTATTTATTAGTACTTATTACAGTATTAGTACAGTATTTATTATTTATTAGTAGACTTGCTCCTCTTGCTACTAGTGGTTCATTTCTACACATGTATTATTTACTCTGAGCTATTCCCCCAAAACCAAAAAACAAATACTTAAATATCATAGATTCTGCTTATCAGTCCAATTCATTATTAATCCCCTTATTGATTCCCGATCAGTTTTCTGTGCAGGAGACAAACACTAGAAAGCACAGAGTAACCACATTGAGTCACAAGAGGGCGCTGTCAGGTTGAAGCAAGTTTATTTGAATATCATCTGAGAAAACCAAAGGCAGTTTGAAACAGCTCAAAACTAAAATAAAAGCAGAAACTTTAAGCTGTTCAATATTCAGATGTTAACAGGAACTCAAGCTGGTTATATCACATTGTTTGGTAATAATGTTCTGGTGTTTCCACCTTCACTAAATTCTACACACACATTAAATTTCAGAGCCACCATTTAGCTTCAGAAACAAATTCTGTTTTACTTGTTGATAGAAAAACGACCTTCAGTAGATCAAAAAGCCCAGAAACAGGCCCCTGACGGAAACAAAACTGCATCATTCAAGACACTAAAGATTAAGATGAAACAGCTTCGTGGCTTCACACGTTGTTTTCTCCGTACACAATCTGGGAGACCGGGACTTTCACAAAAACAGATTTTGGTTTTCTTAAAAAAGTTCTTTGATAAATGCATGTTAACATTCAAGTAATGTGGAATATCCTGATGATATGAGTATTTGCACTATGCAGTCAGCTTTGTACAGTATATCTTCCAAATTATCTGAAAAGAGAAAAAAAGAAAAATGATTAGGACTTTAAAAGTATTTTAATCTGAACCTTCACATTGATTAAGGATATCCATGGTTATTTTCTGTGTTTTGGCTGTTTCTACACAAATTCTATACAGAGACTAAAACCAACAATGACCTTTGTGTACTCACTGTAACGTCTGTGAATCTAGTACCTGGTCTATCTTATTTGTCTGTGCCTCCACAACTATTAACAACTCACCACGGAGTTTCACTGCAGCACAGACGTGAGACATCTTATTTAAAAACAAGCTAAAACATAAAAGTGCTAAAACATGCCATTATTTTCCAAGCAGAAACAGTCAACTGTGTTCATCTGTGTGACCTCTGCCCCGTCTCCACTCATTAGTTTGAATCATACGATACTGGATTATTATTATATTACAAATATATTATAATAATATTCCATTAAAAATCATGTATTTCTTTTTCAGACACCAATGGAGGTTGACAGCACAGACAAATAAGCTAAATGCGGCTCTGGCTTCACATATATTGCAAAATTCACGGCTGTTTTTTAGTGTCGACATGAGATTATGGAAAACAAAACAAACACAAAGTTTAACAAAGAAAGTTTACTTGAGTATCTGTGTAAACGTGTAATTGTTTTCTCACCGTAGTGTATTTCCTGCTCTTTCTTATTTCTCTGCTGCACTTTTTCCCAGACTGACAATGTCTTTGTTCTCCAGGATCTCTGTCTTCTGCTCAGGCTGAAGCAGAGTGTTTGACACCATCGCCTTTGCCACCATTTGGATCGGGACGGACATAGACGAGGAAAAGGCACCAAAGAATTTGCGGGCCAGCCACTCGCCGGGTCGACTCTCCTGCCTGTCTACCAGCAAAACGCTATTGGAGGAAAACACAAAGCTGCTGATTCACAGATCGCATTGGTCTGAACCGAGTCATTAAATAGTAAAGAACCACTTCATCCACCATGTTTGAGATTAAAGTAAATGAGTCTACTCACCCGGGTCTGTAAATAGCATATCTGTCAAAACCCAGTGCCTCTACATCTGCTTCCACTTGTCCCTGGAAGAAAATCCACTCACGTTAATCTTTCACCGAGGGTTTCTTGTCACTATTTGATCCTGCAGAGAAGCTTTAGATGAGGTAATAGTAGATTTCCGTACGTGGGATACAGTAAAGAAAGTAAATAAAATACCTTGACTTTGAGGTATAAGAAGTTGCTGGTTTTATCGGCTCCTCTGGACGACTCTAGGTGGAACTGTGTGCAGCCTCCTGCCTTGGCGAGCTCGGCAGATTTTAGAACATAGTCATGATCAACACGGATGAATCCTTCCTGAAATAAAATAAAAACATTGTCATGTTTGGCACACTTACCTGTAGATCGAAAAAATATAAACATTTGCATTTTCATTCACAAGCTAATTAGAATCAGCAAAATTATCCATCTATTATCTATACCCGCTTATTCCTTGACCAGGGTGACGTGTATGTAGGCATGGGTCTAATTCAGGACTATTTATCTTGCGTGGGTTTTCTCCAGGTCCTCTGGTTTCCTTCCACAGTCCAAAAACATGTATGTCAGGTTGATTGGTGACTCTAAATTGCCCATAGGAGTGAGTGTGAGTGTGTGAGGTTGTTTGTCTCTATGTGGCCCTGTGATGGACTGGGGACCTGTCCAGGGTGGACCCCTGCCTTTCACCCAGAGAGAGCTGGGTTAGGCTCCAGCAGATCCCTGGGACCCTGGTTAGGACTAAGGGGGTCTAGATGATGGATGGACAGATGGATGGAATAGGGGAGCACTGTGAGAACCCTCACAGGCTACTGGTGTGCATGTTTTGGATCAAACTGTCAGAAACAGTCTGTATGAGGGCCTGATGTCCTGATGTCCTCTTGTATGACCTTTGCTCTTAGCCCAGTCCACCAGAACTGACAGATTCACCATCTTCAAAACCATTGAGCTTGACTGGTTTGGTGGTGGCTCAGTAAAGGTCTGAGGAGGCACATTGTTGGAGGGCCACACAGTACCCTGAGCGCTGTAAAGGTCCTAGGAAGAAATCCTCAGAGTGACTGTCAGAGCTTATGCTGGTGCAGTGGACCCTGGGTGGTCCTGGTGCAGGACAATGCCCGGCCTCATGTGGCCAGAGTGTGTAGGCGGTTCCTGGAGGACTATGGCATTGATGCCATTTACTGGCCCTCACGTTCCACTGACCTACAGCACCGTGCAAAGGTTTTAGACACTAAAAATACACAAGTGGGTGCTTTTAAGAAAAATGACATCAATAGTGTTTTCATGTGTCAGTGAACTTCATCCAAAGTGCAGTAAAGGGAACCAATACTAAATCTAATCAGTATGTGCAGCTCTCCCCTTTTAAACCAGCAGCAGTTCTCTATGGTTGGACCTGCTCACAGTTTCTCCTGGTACTTTGGAGAAGCTTCTTCTGTAGGTTCAGGCTGTCCCAGTGTTTCTGCCCAGATCAGGACTCTGTGGGGGTCAGACCATCTGCTGCAGGACTCCTGGTTCTTCTGGTCTCTAAAGATAGTTCTTCAATAACTTTAGTGGGTTCTTTATGAGCCTGTTGTCCTGAACAATGAATCTGGGATCAGTCAGATGTTGTGTGATAAGAAAGTGCCTAAAACTTCTGCATAGTGCTATAAATCCATTAAACATCTACAGGACATTATATCTCAGTGCATCTGAGGGCACCAAGTACCACCACAGACTTTCCACAAGCTCACTGATGCCCCGATCCAGGTCTAGGAGGAGATTCCCCCAGGACACCAACCAGAACCCATCAGGAGCACGCTCAGGTAGATCTCAGTCACATTATGAGTTGCTGTGATGAAGCCGACCAGATTGGATGAGCCTGTGATTTCACATTTTCCTTTTGATTTTGAATTTTGGTTTCCATTGACTGTTATTAAGTCATTTTGTTCTGGACAAATTACACAACGTGCATTAGTACAGATGTTCAACTTATCCTGTTTGTCAAGATCAGATGTGTGATCGACGTGTTCCCTGTTGTAAGTGTTTATGAACAGTATGTCATCATCTTTGGACAGAACAAAATGATCATATTGTCTAATCAGACAGAAGTCAAACTCTTCACTCTGAACGCATTAACATTTTTGGAACTGGTTCCATTTGTGAATGTACTGCAGTACTGTAAACACGTCACACTGCTGATTTCATGATTTAAGATTAGAGAGTATTAACTGCTCCTTCATGATGACACAGCTTATTTTTTAGAAACCAGGTGTGCATGATGCAAAGTGGGTCGTCCAAGCTGGAAATTAATCCCCAACCAGTACTGCCCTGAAAATAAACGTCTCTGTTCCTGCTACTTCATGACAGTTATGGAGTTTAACTCACAGCTCCTGCTTTTGCTCTGGTTGTTCCCAGGCAGCAGTAGCCGACATCATGGCCCTGGAAGGCAGCGGCATAGTCCTCGAGCTTCTCGAAGTCCACCACCTCCTGCACCTGGAACCAAACACACCGTCAAGCAAACTGTGACGCTCATACGTCTCGTTGCATGTGGGCTCAGTCTACTGACCAGGTTTTCATAGGCTTTGCCCTCCAAGGTGAGTGGTCTCCGTCCAATGAGAGTAATCCTGGAGAAGAAGCCGCGCTGCAGCAGCTCTTGAAGCAGCACCTTACCCGTTTCCCCAGAAGCACCGAGGATAAAACAGCTTTTATTCTGCTGCCTGAATGTCTCCTCCAGAGCTGCCGTGTCCTGGTTCATGCTGTGCACCAAAACAAACGAAAGAGGAAAACATTTTGTGTTTTTGCTCCTCTGTGACTCTACAGGCCACTGAAGCTCCCATTAACCATTAACGCCGCATCATTATCATCACACGCAGCCGAATTAACCCGATTACTCTTCTTACCTGGCGTATTTAATCGGATCAGCGTCGTCAAAATAATTCAAAACCGCTGCAAGTACCAGAACTAGGAGGGCCAGGAACAGGGCTGTTTTCCCCAGAGTAGCGATCAGCTGTGTGATAATTGTCATTGCTGAGAGAAAACACCTCAGCGCTTCCTGGTTGAGTCACTTTAACCTCGATCCAAATAATCTGGACGGAAATATTGTCACCGTCATTATGACTCGCTGAACAAGCTGAGAATGCGACTGTGCATTTTATTTATTTGAGGTGCAATGAAGTAATAACCTCTAAGAAAAGGCAGATCAACATTTACTGCTCTCTATAACAACATGCAACGCGTTTGGACAGCGCATGCGCACTTGAGGTAACGCCCTATGAAATATCGTGATGTCCCACATGATGATTTGTTTTATCCAGCCTGGTGATTAAGCCCATTACCACACAAACAGTGTCCATCTGTGGTGCTCAGTCGCTTTCTTGTTTTGACACAGTGAACCTGGCACCACTTTCTGATTAGGCACCAGCTGTACGTACGGATTTATACCCACTAATCTGGCAACCCCAAGTTGTCTGATACGTAAAACATTATGAAATAAGACAAGATAAAATAACGTAAGATAAGACAAACCGTATTAATCCTATGTTTTATTAACCATTAGTGATTTTGTCCACATCTGTATCAGCCCTTACAGATGTGCCTTATCAGAAAACAATAAAGTTAACTGGAGTCTCGTTTATGTTGTGGATCAATATTTAAAGTCAGGTTCAATAAGAGTCCTACTAGTATGGATTCAGAATAATGGAATAAAACCATGTTTTCATTCATGTTTGTATAGAGCAGGGCAGAACCTAATTCTGTATTAATGGTAGATCACTTTACACAAGTTCAATAAGATGATTATATATAACTAAAATATTCTATAACCTTATATATACCCTTTTACTGCCTTATTGCACCATTTAAAAGCATTTTGTTTAAGGTGCTGCCCATGGAAATAGACATAAACAATCAGATTCAAACAGCAACTTTCAGGGGTCATCTAGGATTCTGGCAGCTGTGTCTTGATGATTGAGGTTCTTTTGCAGTGGCTGGTTCTGGATCTTTGGTTAACCACTCCAGAGGCCTTAGCTTTTCTAGTTTTGGCACAGGCAACAGGAAAAAGAGTGATGGAAGCTGTTAACCCATCAGACGCTGTGTAAAAAATAAAGTGAAGGGCGTTTAAATGTACTTAAATGTTCCAGAGAAGTTGCAGCAAGTTGTCTGGGATGGCAGCACTAATGTTTGATTTGATCAAGAAAATCGGGCCTGGACTCAAACCCTGGAGCCAAACCCTGAATAATGTTTTTGCCTTTTGAAAAAGCTGCAGGGGGTTTCATTAGCCAAAACCGCCACACAAAGAAAGCAAGTGCAGTCACATGCAATGAATTCATCAACGCCTCATGTTTTTAACACCCCCGCCACTTCGAACACAAGGCATCGACCCAATCTAATAGAATATGATGGAGCCAGGGATGATCCTTTAAAGATGTCAGCAGTAAGAGACAGAAAGAAAAGAGGCTGAGGCTGAGAGAAGAGGCCTTAAACTGGCACTCTGCTGAAATGAAATGTCGCCTCTTTGTTCCTTAGCTGCGGGTGCTAATTGGGCCTAGCGGCGGGGAGGAAAGCTGCCGCTGGGCTCCTGTCTGTCGCACCTGTTGAGTCATTGTCTCTCACATTGATCAGACAGGAAGTTGGAGTAAGAAGGCTTATGCCTCACTGGGTGCGTGGCAGAAACGTGGTTCAATTTCCTTTTAGTGCTCCACTGCTGGAGACTGAAATACCAATGGTGGTCAGTGGTCAATTGCATTTGAACATTGATTAGCCTGCACTAAAGGACATATGGATCATAAAGAGTTAGTTTTTATTGGCTTGTTCACATACTTTATGCTTCAGTCACTGTCCCTCCTGCTTTTCCTCAACATTGCATATGTGTGATATGTCTGCCATGAAATCCTATTTAGACAAGATTAGCTTTCAGATCATCCATCCATCCATCCATCATCTGTACCCCCTTAGTCCTAACCAGGGTCCCAGGGACCTGCTGGAGCCTATCCCAGCTCTCTTTGGGTGAAAGGCAGGGGTCCACCCTGGACAGGTCCCCAGTCCATCACAGGGCCACATAGAGACCAACAACCTCACACACTCACACTCACTCCTATGGGCAATTTAGAGTCACCAATCAACCTGACATACATGTTTTTGGACTGTGGGAGGAAACCAGAGTACCTGGAGAAAACCCACACAAGCACAGGGAGAACATGCAGACTCCACACAGAAAGGCCCCTGATGGGCTTCAGACCAGGAACCTTCTTGCTGTGAGGCAACAGCGCTAACCACTTCTGCACTGTGCCACCCGCTTTCAGAACAGTGTATGGGAAATAATTGCTCATGCTGGTGATGTACTGAAGCGATTTCTTTTATAGTAAATATTAAAATTCAGTATTTTCCAAAGACTGGCAGTAAAGTACTGACTAATGCTTTTAACGTATAAATTGACAGTTTGTAGCTTTTTGGTCGTCACCACGTCACACACGTCACATGGAAGAAGATACTTCTGAAAGATAAATAGTCCTGAATTAGGCCCATGCCTACATATACACGTCACCACCAATGCATACACAGACACATGTGCACACACACACACACACACACACACACACACACATTATATAAGCACAAAATGAGGCTTAGGACCCCAGTTCCACAGACTCTGGAGTGTGATGCTAATGATGGTAATTAATGAAGCCTGACAGCACAATCTGCTGCCCATTGTCTCCCAATAAACAGCTTTACAGCCCACATGAGTCACAGAGGGGACGGGAGCTTTAAGCTGAGAGCAGGAGACAGGCAGAGTGGAGGGTCCGACCTCAGGGGACAGCACTGATCCTGAAGTGGGGATTAGCTCAATTAGAGAAGCACAGTCTGACCAAGATGCGGAGTTTGATGCTACCTTTAGTGTGTGTGTGTGAGAAGCCTCCGACTGTTCTCAGCCGACTGTTGCCATTATTTGTTGCTCTGTCTACTGATGCAGCTGGTGTGAACAATAGCCAGGATGATGCCTTTAGCTTTTCTGTGACCTTCTGCTCTGATATTAATTTATTGTCGTAGGTTTCAATAGTAACTAATCACCAATGCATTTTATTGTCCAAATGATAAAAGAACCATGAATATCTCAGTGTGGATGAACCCAGCTGTAATTTGAAATTTGTTTCTAGATAAATTCAATTTCAAGTTTTGAATTTTGAGCATGTTAAAGAAATATTCACAATTTATAGGCTTTGTATGACAGTTGGTGTTTAAGCTTAATTTAACTTCAGAACAAGATAGGTTACATATGCATTAAGGCCAATGGTTTTTATTTTTAGAGTCTCACTGAAAAATGAACATTTTCTTTAAAGTAGCAGATCAGTTCAAGCTAATTTTCATTGGTGTGTCAAATCCATAAGCTCTTGTCTTTGTCCTCGTTCACTGTTTAGGAGGTTTCTATTCTCCAAATAAGAGTGATCCTGTTGTTGCATCATTTTGCTTTTATGTTTTAAGTAGATTTATATGTATTTTTGTTGTACAACAAAAACCTGTCCTGGTGAAACCACAACTATTTTACCTGTTGATTATATGGTTCTGTACAGGACAGCATAGCGGTGCACAGCCGATTCTCCGGCTTCCCCCCACAGTCCAGAGACTTGCAGGTTGGCCTGTAGATGTAAACGTGAGTAGACTGACAACCTGCCTAGGGTCCCACCTAACGACAGCTGGAGTAAACTCCGTCATGCCGCTCTTTAAGATAAGAACTTTAACTAAGGGGTGTATACATGTATAGTTATATAGATTATGTTAAGTTAGAGAAGGAGGGTATATAAAAAGGAAAGTAAGGCTGGCAGATCCTGTGAGCAGCTAAAAAAGTAGGACGATAAGGTAATTCCACAGCAGGACAGAGCCTCAGTCTTCCTCAGCTTGGCTTTGTCACAGGCTCAGACTTGAGGCTCAGACCTCCACAATATGTTGGAGGTATCAGTGGTGCTCAAATGGGCTTTCCTGCTCAGAGTGTCGCAGCTAAGAAGCAATGAGACCGTCTTTTGTTCCTTAGGGGAACAATGTTAAAGGGGCAAACAGATTTTCATTGTTTATCACAGTTATCTGTTCCTAAAAAGGTCCTGGGGGGACCTGGCAGCCCCCAGCACAACCTGCTGCTGTTTTAAATTTAGTACACATACTACACATATGTCTGTTGTTTTTGATTTTAAATAACACATAATGAAATAAACTGTGTGTTTATATGAATAAACAAATGTGTTATTGATGTTATTTTATGTTCACATTGATGAGGTTGTTTTTCCTGAGATATGATGCTATTGATTTTTCCACTGGGCTAATTATTTAATATTGTGTGAAAAACATTCTTGGCTGGGCTGTTACACGGCTATTTGTGGCACTTTTCACATGCTACTGTGAACGTCTGCCAGGAGGAAAGACAAATATGCATCCCGTTTGGCACTGGTCACCAAAACACAGCAAACAAACACGTTGACCACCAGAAACAACGAACGCAAAAAAGTACATCAGAGACCACCTTACAGTCGTACCTGGTTAATGAGTCACATGAAACGACACACGATCACTTATGTTCAGATTTTCCCAGGAGAAAATGAAAGTTGAAACTGTTAAATCTGTACGGTCTTGTGCGGGGTGGGAATAGCACAATACACCAAAGCCTCTTAGTGGATATTTGTGTTTGGCTTTGAATTGTCACCATCAGATCTATTTGCTGTCTTAAATCTCCCCTTTGTGGCCGGACGGGTAAAGCTTAATGACTCCTTTGAACTGCCGACATCTCCAGCAGAATGTGTGTTTGGGAATGTCAACCAACTAACCTTTAGTCTCTTTCCCACATCCAGCAACAGTGAAGGGCATGTAATTCCAATCTTTCAATTCCTGCTCACCTCCTATATTCATAATAGGTTAATAATATTGTCCATGTCACATGCAAACATAGAGCAAATGACCCTAATAAAGAGGAAGGCATAGAAAGCACTTTTGAAATTGGTTAAAACACATGGTGGTCATACCTCAAACACAGTAAGATTTAAGATTTAATAAGCCTCAAAATTTCCCTCAAAAATCTTAAAAAATTGTATTTTTCATGTCCATTTCTGTTCGTACATGGTCAAGAAAGGCTCAAATCTGTTTTTTGTTGTCTACTGTCACCTGAGTTGTTCATCTCAGGCACCATATGGTTAAAAAGAAGGTTAAACAAAGATCTCGTCCAGCTTGGCAGTAGTTTAATTGTCTTTTAACCTTCAGGAGAATCATATTGTGTTTATACTGTTGTTTTACAAATTTTTGGCATCTCACTAATTTCAAGCATAAGTCTTTTAGTTTTTTTTTTCTGTCTGTGTGTGTGTCAGTAATAATAATGCTGTTATGACTGTGACATGCTGAACATGAACATTGATCAAAATAAACAGGTCGAACTTGGCAACATGTCATACAGGTTTAACTCTAGATTTGTTAAGGTGGATGGTAAAGAAAGATGAATGGAGAAGTGATCAGCCAAAAGTTCTCCCTCTCAGTTTTAGCCATAGACAAAGTGCTTTAGATAATATGACTAAACTGCTGTTTTCAAGCTGCTGGAGCATCTAATTAATTGTTGTTCTTGTCCTCTCAGACTTCACTGTAGTGTGGGAACACAAAGTGATCATCACAGAAGGGGTCTGGTTGGACAGAAGGTTAGTTTGATATGATAATCAAATATGTGGCTTCAATAGTGGGAAATGTTGACTAAAACCTCTCATATTTACCTTCTCTATCATTGACACTGGAGCTAGTTAGTTCTCCTGCGCTCCTCTAGCTTTGCTTCTGGCTCTCATAAATCCAGCTGAGTTTATCTCTTGGATGGGCCCTGCAGTCCAGGGGCCTCCAGGTAGAGTGAAAGAAGGAAAAAGGGAGATCATGTCGGATCATGACGGACCCACCACAGCACTGAGACCTCCCTGCCGATGAGCAAACACCAGTACAAATGGCAGAGCTGGCAGGACAATCACTTGGTGAATGAAAACTAATTAGCTGGAGTCTAATGCTAGTTTACTAACACCTGTATTAGCGTGCTCACCCAGCAGGGAATCAGGGCTGGCCAACAAGTGCTAATCCCTCATAAGCCCAAAGTACTCCTCCCAAGACCTGGCATTAGCATATTCTGCTTTAGCCAGCTGTTGCCAGCCTCAATTTAGAGGAGACAGATTTCTACAGTGGTGCTGATGGAGAGGAGGAGGAGAAGAATGAGCCCGGTTCTGCTGGAGGCTTCTTCCATTAAAGGGAGTTTTTCCTCTCCACTGTCACCAAGTGCTTGGGATTTGTTGGGTTTTTTTTTGTTTTCTGCAAAGTGCCGTGAGATGATTGTATAGTGATTTGGTCCTATACATATAAAACTGAATTGAGTTGAGCTGAGTTGAAAAGAACTGAATTAGTTACCTGTGTGTTCCAGGTTGGTCCTACAGAGACTACATGACAATTACATCCAATCACTTATTTTTCTCACATCTCATAACCCTACAACATTTTCCAGGCCCCTGGGAACCGTGTCACGTGTACGTGTTCACTTTCGGCTCATTCCTCTGCTCTTGTGCTCTCTCAGCTTCCCCACTGCCTGGGTGGTGGAGTGATTACACAGTAGCTGTGTGTGTATCAAGGCTGGTCCAAGACGCCGTGTCTGTGTTTCTGTGTGTGCAAGGGATTAGAAAGTTTTAGCATTAACATCATGACTGGACTGGCGACATTCCCTTGCTCTGCTAATAATTTGAGGGGAGGAGAAGGCGGCCGGTCCATTAGCTCGGTGTGTTTGCTCAGGAGCAGGCTGACTCTGATCCCTTAATTTCTCTCACCGATTTCAAGAGAATCTCTGGCTTTTGTAACAGAGGGATAGGGAGATAAAGGATGGGAGTGAGGGGCACACTGATTCAGAGATCACCATCCTCGGGACATTCTGTACACTTACCAAACTAATCAGTTTGTGTAAACACAGCGAGACATGTTGAGGGCTGCCGGCTAAAAGGCTGGGGTCTCCGGGGTTGATTAGGAAGAGCTGCTGATGGACCACACTCGGTGTCTGCGCTCTCTGATCTGCAGACCACATGCAGACAAACCGTGAGCAGCTTGGCTCATCTGCTGCTCCGCTCTGACTTACTGTGGGTGGTTGGAGCGGTGGATTTGTTGTGTGGCTGGTTTTGAACAGATAAATCAGGAGTTGTTGTTCCAGTTATAGCGGTCATACTGCAATCACTGTTATGACCTAAAACAGCATATGCAGGAATGCATGGGTACGAAGAAGCAAAGGAAATGAATTCAGATTTTAGATTTGCATTCCTTGATCCATGTCACTCCTGTCAGATGTTTATTGTAACTTTCTGGGGGATTAAACTGAACATTGCATGGAGCTAAAGGAGCGTAGATATCTGACAGCTAGTGACCAACTTGTCTCAGATCAAAAGTCGAAACAAGAAACATCACTGACAGTTAGATTAAATTAGGTTAGAAAGGAAATCAGACACAGTGCTGTAAAATCAGTGTACATATGCAGCGGAACTGGTTACTTGTTTGTATGTTACTGAATAACCACATCAGTGAAACAGTGAGAGCTCAGGCTCTGTAGTGAAATAAACACAGCATTGTCAACAATGTCCAAACAGTCAGCTGTTCGTCTGACCAAGTACTTAATATTAGTTTCTGTTTCATTTGCAGCTTTTCAGTGTTGGAATAAATTGTATGTAAATGTGTACAGATTACTTTTTGCTGTATAACTGATAATATGGGTCTCTTTTAAAGGCCATATTGTATAACTGTAAGGCCTGCAAAATGTATTGTCCCTGAAAGAACAAAACAAAGCTATTTGAACTCCAAAAATAAAATCTCCACTAATTCCTTCATATCGTGAGTTTGTGCCTATGATGCAGCTGCACAGATAACGAAATCAACCAAAGTATAGACAATCACACATAAACATTGGTGTGTAAGGAGAAGTGTATATTTTTATATTTAAATATATATATTTAATAATAAATATTAATAATATAATAAATAAAAGGCAATAATAAATATATTTATTTATAAAATGTTTCATGTTATGGGTGGATGTGTTTTTATATTTAAAACGCAGCCTATACACAATGATGAGGTAAGTGCGGACTAATTCTCACACTCAGCTGCTTTTTGTAATGGCCCTTCATGTCATGCCCAGAAAATCCTGGTGAATTTGTATATTTGTTTTGAATTGGATCAGCCCTGGCTCACCTGCCTCATTTAGTCAGACTGAACATGAATAATCCACATGTAGCTTGGACTAAGGAAAAGGAGCCCAAACAGAAATTAGCTTTGACACAGGGGGCTTGTATTTTAATAACCCATCAATCAACGGATCCTAAGCCACATCCCAGGGGAATACTCTTCTGTCGGTACACTATGACTCAACACCGTCTTTATTTTAAGTGGACATCAGATCAGATGTCACTATCAATTCCCCAAAGCCACGACCTCTCCTAATACCCCTCACAGCCAATTAGGGAACGTTATGGCAGCAAACCTTCAATGGCAATGCACAGTAGTTGGTTTAGACCTACACATGCTACCCTGCTTGCTGCTGTCAGCAGGGACAGGGGCTAATGGGCAATCACAGGGGGACTTATGTCGCAAATCAGCCCCGATCCACGGGACTCTACTGGGGATTCCTGTCCAGTGTAGCCTGATTCTGCAGCTTATGATCCAGTAATGGGTGCTTTGGTGGAGATCTGAGGGGGCCCAGTGGGAATAGGGTGTCAAACCGACCCAGGTTTCCTCAGGCTAAAAGGGACTTTGACAGGAAAAGTAGCTCAGCACAGAGGAACAGGTCCCAGCTGATAGCATGCGTCACTACTAACTTGTACAGAAACAGTTAAGCCCAGAGACAAAGCTGCACGTGAGGTTTTTCAGTGATGCTGGATAATTTGAATTTTGTGTAAAAGGTTCATGCGCTTGTTTAAGTTAGTGGCAGAATTAACAGTGATGATCCTTTTGGTAGTAATTTTAGATACATAGGTGAATGAAAAGTGTCCCTGACAGGCTCAACGAGGTTGTCATGCACACACACACACACACACTCACACACACACACGAGGAACAGTTTGGTGTGGTGTCATGGTTTGTCGTGGCTGATTTGGATGTCACATCTCCCGGATGTCTTGGATACAGGAGATATAAAGGTTTTATAGATTCAAACTTGTAATGCTGAGTTTTTAAATACAACAATACTCACACTCCATGAAAACTCCATGAAACTGTACAAATATACTATCTATGTGTTTCTTACACCAACCTAAGTGGTCACGTGTCCCTGTCACCACTGAGCCGAACATTGACAGGATTGAGAAATTGCCCGTGATCATCTCTTATTGCTCATTATTGATCAGCATAATCCTATAAAGGGAACACCAGCCCCGTCAGCGAATATACTCTTGCAGAATGTATCGGTGTGTGTGTGAGGGAGGCATTTAGGCTCAGTTACGGGGGTTTATGCCGTCTGTTCATCCTGGATGAGTGGGTGTGTAGGGAAGAATGGTGAAGGCAGGTGGTGTGACTAAAGCGAGGACTGGACCGAATTGGGCGGATGCAGGCTTTAGCCGAGGGAGGAGGAGATGGGACAGGGGTGTCACCAGTCGGCAGGGCCTGTCCGAAACAGCACCACGCACCACACCCACCCAACTGTTTCTCTTTCAGCACCCTTCTGCCCGTTTCTCCCTGTCTCCTTCCCTCACTCTCTCTGTCTCGCTTTATCTCTCTCCTCCTCTTTTCTTTTCTTTTCAAAATGCATTGTTAACAAAACGGTTTACAAACCTTGGCTGGTACATTATCCACGACCGCCTCTTGTGAGATTGATTTAAGCAAATGGATTCAGAACGGGAGGGTGGGGTGGGGGGGGCTTGCATGGAAAGGATGGAAAAGGAGAAAGTGAAAAGGGGTGTGTTCCTCAGTGCAGCAGCTTTACAAAACCACCACATGGGCCACGTTGAATATTCCTTTTCTCTTGCGTTTTGAACGCCATACATTAAACGCTCATTATACAGCCTTTATGTGCAAGAGGAGGCGCCGTCTCTGTGAGGGCAGAGCGGCTGAGGATGGACTATGATCTTTCTGCATATGCATGCATGGAGCATCTTTAGCGGCTTTCTGACACGTATGATATCATCATGACCGAGAGATTGACTTTCATAAAGCCTCACTCAGGAAAGGGAGGGTGTGTCTGTTGCAAGACAAATTTTTACGGTGCGAATCAGATTGTCTGTAATGTTTAATAAAGTTGACTTTTCGAGCAACTGGCTTTTCTCACAAGTTAGAGAGAATAAAGAGAGAGAATTAAGCTACTTCAGAAGTCAGGAGAGATATATAATGAAATCAACGCGGTAAATGTGACAATAACTATGGCAGAAGCTTCTCTTTATATTGGTTTCACTTTTTAAAAAAACTGAAAAGCACAGGACTTTAAGTGTCTCAGTCTTCACCGGCTTTTATCCTCACACACTCTCAAAAGGACACACTTCAACTCTGGATGATTTTCTTTCACTTTTACTTTTCATTTGACTTTTTAACTATATCATTTCACTTTGAATTCACATTCCCAGTCCTCTCTTCTTTTGCCAACAATAGGATCCTTTTCTAGAGGTGTGTGTGTGTGTGTGTGTGTGTGTGTGTGTGTGTGTGTGTGTGTGTGTGTGTGTGTGTGTGTGTGTGTGTGTGTGTGTGTGTGTGTGTGTGTGTGTGTGTGTGTGTGAGCGCGGGGGAAGAGCAAAGGTTGAACTGGGCATCCCATCATGATAAATCACTGGTTAATGAGGAGTCCATTGTGTCCTCACACATTGTGTCCCCCTCCTCCTCCTCCCTCTCCTTCTCCTCCTCCTCCTTGTGTCCCTTAGACCGCTACCTTCGGGTTGTTAAGCTGACACAGATAATGAACTGGCCGCTTTGAACTGTCCTCACAATATTGACTGGTTGCACACAGCAGATGTCTCCCTGGCAGAAAGCAACTGGTAAAAGCACATTAGGTTAACAAAGAGAGCTTTGCTTTGCAGGGGTGGAGACTGGAGTGGAGGTGGCAGTGGGGTCTGTGTGGGTGTGTAGGGGGGTGGAGGGATGGGGGGCAGAGGGCAAGCTTCAGAGTTGACAGATCTGGGGGATTATATCAAAACAACACCTTGCATGCTTTGACAGAGAGTATCTGGCATCACTTAACAAATGTGCATTGGATAATAATAGTTTTTTTTAATATTGTTAAATGATCCAAAACTGATTAAATGTGATCGGTAACAAAAAGAAAGTCCTAAAATTAAAATCTGTCGACTACTGATTTGCACTTGTAGTAGCAGTGAGCAAACTTTAGCTTCATTACTTCCCATCGAGTTTGCACTTCTTCTATTTTGAATATTTCTACAGCCATGGATTATGATTCAGTTTTGCATCAAAATAAATGAGCAGACACTTAAACTCTGAACTGAGCCGTCCATCATAATGAATTCTGCTTTGTTTGTCACCGAGGGACAAAGGAGCAAATTTTGTCTTTACTATCATCTTATTGGATTTTAAACCGATTCAGAATTCATGTTCACTTCCACGGTTCGCCCAGCTCGAGTGTTTTTAAGAGTTTAGGCATTTATTTTAAAGTTATGATGTAAAAAAAAACAAAAAAACAAACGTATGGCCCTTTAAAGATAAGTCCGAACCACAGTTTGGCACAGATAGGTTCATTTTGTCTATAGGTAACAAAATAATTTAACTTCATTTTGAAGTCTCCTTCTGGTTATTGTTGTTCAGTGAATACAACGTGGCCTGTGAGCCAATTGTTTTTTTCTGGCAGTGGGACGGGTGTCTAATGGGTCAATAATAAGCCGTGACTAACCATCTCCCTGAGGAGCAGCTTGGCCAGACACACACTCTCAGAAAGCAGCAGAAAGGTATGAGCCACCAACACTGATTACCATATAATTGCAGCCATTGTATTTGACATGGGGAATTAGCAGCCCGCTAGGTGGCTAACTGGCCTTTTATTTGGCATCGGAGCAGACAGAAAAACACACCCACACACAGACGGACATGCACAACTCATACAGGATGGAATATGCATTTATGTGCACACAATTACGTCTGTCCTAACGCTGCAGATCCCTGAGAGGAAACTTCAAATATCCAAAAACTTGACTAACAGCTTTTGATGTTTGTGTGTTAGGTGTTTAAAGCCCAGATGAGAATCTTTCAGCTGCTACACAAACATTAACTTACTTCAACTAGATGTTTGAGGTTCTTAGATGAGAATAGCGAATGTGGCTGAGACTGTAATTCACCGTGATGGCTAATTAATATCACGAGAGGGACAGGGAGTCTGATAAATGAAATGTATACTTCTCAGCTGCTTTGAGGATTACCCTGGAGCCTGTGTCACCTCTCTCACACCTGTTTCCAAAATCGACCGAGAAACATCATTTCTTGTTTCAGTGGCATCTGAAGTCAAGGATCAGTGCGTATACACGCTGGATAATCTGCCACATCCTATTCAGATTCCTCCTTTCCACTTTGAAAATTACACACGCCGCCAGTTTTGAAGTTGTGAGCTTTTCCCAGAAGAAACCACGTCCTCAGACTTTGAGGCACGGAACAATTTGATTTGGTTTCTAGCATACGAGTCAAGAGGGTTAACAAGACCCACCGCCATGGAGTCCCTTCACCCCACGTGTGGCTAAACGATCACTTCCCCTGTGCGCCTCACATCGCAACAAATCTCTTTTCATGATCACTTTTCACTCTTTCTCTTTCTTGCCTGACTGGGTCTTTTTAGACTGGGAGGGTGAAGAGAGTGAGTCAGGGAGAGAATTTTCTTTCCCTTTTAAAGGTTTTGTGTTAGGACGGCTGAGTGAGCGTCCATTATAGAAAAGGCCCAGACCACCACTGCATGACCCTGCTTGGAGTGACAAAACCCAATTGGTCATGGCCGCCAGCAGCTAATGGGCCAGAGAGGAATAGCCCTGGGTGGGTAATGACTGTATTCTCCACCTTTATCTTTACGCCCTTCTTGTGCCCTCGTACCCCCACCTTACCCCAGTGGCCACCAGCCCTGTGCCCTCCCCTTGCCCTCTGCACCCAACCCTGTTTGCCCCCCTGGCCTGCTCTTGTGGTGTCATGTACACTAACGCACACATCTGTGCAATGCTGTTGGTCACAGTGTCTGTCTGTGTGGTGCAATTGTCAACAGATGCTGCAGATAGATCAGGCAGAGGGAACCAGTAGACCATATGTTTAGATGAGTCATGGTCCTCCTGGCTTTCCCACACAAGGGGACTCACTCCGTCTGACAAAAATGAGGGCGTCTGGTACATTCTGTGAACTAAACGTGTATATTTAGCACAAGAAGGGGCACAGAAGGTTTTGTGTTCCAATAACAATAACACTGCATCAAAACTGCTATATGAGACTAGTATATTAACACCAGCTAGTCTCCATCCATATATGACAAAACATTTAAAAGCGACTTGCATGGCATTTTTTTTTAAACATCAGCTAATATTCTGGTAATTGTAAAAAAAAAATCCCATTAACTCCTGATGTGTAACTGGAGACTCCAATCACAGGGAACTTGCATGTGTTGCATGTCCACCCACCAACAGGCCCTCCATGCCACGATCATCCACGGCACCACTTCCTGCACTGGCCCCCGGACAATAGCAACTGAACATCCTGACCTATGGAGTCATGATGCAACATCAGCATAAGATAGAGAGATGTTTGTCAACACGTCCAAATGCAAGCACACAGTAAGAATATAATCTTATTTCTCTGGGGTCAACACAACATCGTCCACTCTGGAAATCTGAATGTTTTTAAGAGTTTTCACAACACTGACAGTTGTTTGTAATTGAGACCACTTTGTGTTTTTTGCTGCTTCACTGTAGAAAAACACCTGTGGCCCACCTAGACGTTCTTGCCCACATTAACATGCTCAGACATTAATGTCCTCTGACATTTCAGTGATGGTCCTGACCTTTATATCTCACGTGGAGACGATTGTTTACATGCATTTAATTGTATATATTCAACAAAGGTTCTATCTTTAGCCAATGTTTTAGTTCCAATTAATTTAGTTGTTGATAGCAAACACTGCTAAATGTCCTTTTCTCTTAATCGGGATTTGATAAGCAGCTGGAGCTTCTAGTAAATATTTAAATGTAGATACTGTCACTGACAATTCTGCATTCAGAATTAAATGAATGTATAAGGAGTCTGGCAGCATGGAGAGAGAGAGAGAGAGAGCGAGCGAGAGAGCAAGGTTTTTGAATTCTTATGTATTTAGGTGCAGGTGAGCGACAGGTGTTTGAGATGACACAGGTCGACAGCAACAGTTCACAGTGGTGCTGTTCACAATGATGTGTTTTGGTTGCACAGAAATGAGAACCACAGATAGTTTGGGATGCTCGGTGGTGGTGGTGGTGGAGCGGTTGGCAGCAGATAGGAAGAGTAGATGGAGAGTAGAGGGAGGAGGAGGTGGTGGGCAGGTCACATTGGCTCTATTCAGTCCCTAAGACAACACCACACAGAATGATAGACTCCTCAGGATTGTTTGTCCCTCACAGGCCATTCTCTTTCCTGTCGCCCTCAATGGCACCCTTAGCTGCACATGAGAGGCTCTCACAGGTACCAGCGACTGTGTGTGTGTGTGTGTGTGTGTGTGTGTGTGTGTGTGTGTGTGTGAGAGAGAGAGAGAAGGGTGGAGTGGGGTGGTGGAGGTGGGGTTGTATTTTAGAGATAAAGCCTCCTAGTCCTATGGTTGATTGCCCCACTATAGACACTCACTCAGTGGCTCTGAAAGGCTCCCTCAGACGCCAGTGAATAAACTCTTACTCTTACGCTTCCATACATCACCCTCCACCTCCTCGCCACCCTCCTCCTCTGGCAGATCCACCCCCTCTGCTCTCTCACTTTGAATTTTCCAGGGATTTGAGCACAAACCCTCAAACCCTCCTCCATCCCAAAAGTCTCCACACTTTTTCTAAAAAAAAAAAAAAGTTTTCACCATCCTCTCAACCTTTCCACGCTTGTAAATGTCAACATATGCTCCACGTTGCTAGTTGGATATTCATGACACACCAAAACTCCACTAGTGCTCATTTAACTTGAAATACTTTCTTAAAATTTACGGCTGCTGAAACACGTTTCCATACAACATGAAATACTCACATCTGATAGTTTAACATCAGATGGCAGGATACAGAAGTGCTGCCCTCTGTCAGTTGTCTTCCTTCCTCCTGACAAGTAGAAGACACAGATGCTGAAATGGCGGTTATCCTGGCAGGCTAACCATTAGCCTGCCTTTCTAAAGGGCCTAGTTAGCACTGTTGTGGCTCCTGTCAACAGCTTCCTGCTGCAGCAGAAATCCATCTGACACTTGTTGACACAACAGGACGAGCTGACTAAGGCATCCTAACTGATTAAAGTTGCTAAAAACATTGATTAAGCAACCAAGAACTGCAGGAATACAGATTTGATCAACTGGTGAGACCTCCTCTACATATCAGCAGACACTATTTAACACTCATGTGAGGGGTTTCCACTCAACATGATATAATTTTATATAAGATGTTCAAATCCATCGCTATCAATAAGACATTGTTGGTCTTTGCCTTCCAAAACCGGTTACAAATCATAAAAATAAATGTGTTTTATTATCCAACAATGCAATAGCCAAGATATGATTAGACTAATGCACAAATTCAACAAACTGTAGTCATACACACGTCACCTTTTGCAAGGCCAATCGACAATCAGCAACGAAAAAAGAAGCACCTGCACACTTATTCCAACAGTTACTGCATTTTTTTACCGCAATAAAGTGCAGTAACTGTTGGTATAAGTGTGCAAGCGCTTCTAGACTAATGCATAAACACAACTGATTAACTTCCACTTCTCACTTCACTTCTCAAACAAAAGTTATTATTCTTTTCTGTGCTGATAAAGTCAGAGGAAAAAGCCAAACATTGACTTTGAATGCAGTTTAGATCCCATGCAGTTGTGTCTCAGTGCGTAACTGTGCAGGGAAGATGAACAGAGTCAACAAAGGCATTTGCACACAGTGGTTTGATTGACATTGTCTGTCACAGTCAATGCATTTGTTTTTTTAAATTCTGAACCGAAGTCTTTTTAGTTAATTCAATTCAATTCAATTCAATTATATTTGTATAGCGCCAAATCACAATACAAATCATCTCAAGGCACTTTACAAAAAAACAAGCAACCCAACAAATCCCTTATGAGCAGCACTTGGCGACAGTGGAGAGGAAAAACTCCCTTTAACGGAAGAACAAACCTCCAGCAGAACCGGGCTCAGTTTGGGCCTCGACCGGTTGGGGTGAGTGGAAAGAGGAGAGAGAAGAGAACAGCAACAATAAACAACAGATAGACACTGCAAGTTGGTGGGACCAGTAACTGCACATCAGCAATATACAGCTCCAGGACCAGGGACACCTGCAGAAGGTACAGAGAGAGAGAGAGAGAGAGGGAGGGAGAGAGCACAAACTAGGGGAGAGAGAGAGAGAGCACAAGGTCGTTCATTTTTACCTAATTGCTATTAAGCCTTCAACAGTGAGACATTTCCACTCTTAAGCCCCTGACTTCTCAGGCACTGTCACACATTTTCTAACCTTTATATGTAAAGCTAAGTGGCTAGAGGAGCTGAATGTTGCCTCCTTATGGTGCAGCCTGGTTGAAGCCATTCAAATTCGGCCTCAGTGTGGAGATGCAGAGCTTTGCATATTCCTCTGTCCTCAGGGACCTGAGCACAGGCAGGCTTTACCTTTGTCTGCATCTCGGCCTGTGGACCTCGGGGAGTTCCTTGCTCTGATCAGGCCACAGTTTAAACAAGTGAAACAAAAACCAACATTTAAACCAACCAGGTTCCTTCCATCAGAGGTTTAGTTGCAAGCTGTTGCCCTTCTGCTCTGGCTCTGATGGTAAATGCTAATTCATCAGGTCTTTACATTATTTCCTAATCTACACTTTAACCACAAAAATATATACATATATATTCAGTTTACCTGCTTTTGTACATTTTGAATTCAAACTTTGTATAGTACAGTATAATCGTGAACCTTCTAAAAAAGAAGCTAAAGATTTTGGTCCGTTTTATTTTCACTGAGGGGGACAGCAGGCCGACTGGATTACTTGTCTTTTTTCTCAAACTGTTATTCTCTTTTTAGTGACACATTCAGGCACTTCAGAATATTCCTCAACAATAGATCTAATATAGACTACTCTCCAGCCTTCACCTCTGTTTCCATCATCTCATATACTTGTGAGGAACTATGGCTAAATTAGTCTTCTTAGAAATGGAGAAGTGCCTTAATTAAAACTTTATCCTTTCTCCAAATCCCCCCTGGCTGCTTTATTCTTCCCTTCTCATCCTCTTTCCTTCTCCGCGGTTGCGTCTCATCAAGAGGACAGAAGAGGGGCATCGTTGACTCGCACTCCAAGGCCTTCACTTGTTCGCCGGCCTCAATAGAAACTCCCCGTTAGATACAATGACCTTGCAAATTAAAGGAATGACTGTCCAAATTAAATTGAGCAAGGCAGCCCCATGCAGGCAGTCAGGCTCTCACTCTGAGCTTAGGCTGCTCTCTGCTCACTCCCCCTCCCTGCAGCCCTCCGGTCTTTCTTACAAGCGAGAAGTGAGCTGAGAGAGTGAATGAAGGTTTTCTTCACAGTCGTCCTTGAGATGCTACTTCTTACTAATTAACTGGTGCTCTTTGTCATCTCCTCTGCGAGTATGAAGGACCTTCAGGGGGCTGAATAGAGCTTTCTCAACTGGCAACCCTTGCCAACTGTCTCTTGCTCTCATGCACTCCTCATTCTCTTCTCTTTGTCAGATGTTGCAATAGCAAATGAATTGATAGTGCTTTTATTAAGTTGTTTTTCAGCGTCTGGTCGTTGCCGTTGTCAGTGCCCAAGTGAATGTTTGGTGGGAATCTGCTGATGGTCATAGACGTATTTGTTCTTGCTGGTCATTAAAAATGAATTTTCACATGTAAGAGGAATAAAAAAAACATTAACTTGAACCTAGTGTCTTTGCATGTGAATGCAGACACGATCCCCGGGCTCACACAGCCTATAATGGCCTGTCATCTCTAATCCCTGAAATATTGTCCCAGTTCAATGAATGGCGTAAAACTGGAACATATGTGTCATTATTCTGTGAATCTTTTCATTATACTGTGATCGTCTGTGCCGTCACATCCGAGCCTCCTCTCAAAGCCCAGGCCAATCATCCCATATATGTGTTATTTGCAAATAATGTCTTCTTTTTTTTTTCAGCAGTTAATTCTGTTTCTCAGATTGCATGAATGATTGCTGAAGATTTCCTTCACAGAAACACACAAGTAAAACTATTCATCCTCCTCGAACAACAAATGGTAGCTGTAATTTCCCATCCGTCTGCTGGGATCCAGGAGATTGTCAGAGATCTGGCCAGACTGCCCCAGTTAGACACACGTCGTAAAAGCTAATAGGGTTGGACTCCCAGACTGTGACACTGAGATTTGCTTCTCCCTTGATCAATTAGTCTCCGCTTGTCCCACCATATCACCCCTGAAAAAAAGACTGTACAGATCAAATCGTAGACACAAAGGCAACAGGATGGGAAATGTTCACAGAAAACTATGGCCACGGATAATAGCTGGAATCACAATCTGTCCCATGACAACTGCAGAGTAAAACAACTGCAGCCAAAAACTCAGCCTGTGTGTGTGGCACGGTGCACAATAGGTCACAGGTTTTTATGTCTTCCATATTGACCAAACAGAAGGCAACATGGAAGAGCAGGTCAAGCGCCTTCCATCCTTGACCCAGCTCACATCTTCCCAAATGAAAGAATCTCTTTACCTCAAGCGATTTTCTGAACACAAGTGAAAGTTTCAAATTCCTGCTCTGTGGCTTGTTGTCTTTGGAGTGGACGCTCTCTCAGGCCATTGTGCTCTCCTTGACCTGAAGTGTCTTATCATTTGGCCCTGCAGAGCAGAGGTCACTCTGCAGTAGGTGACCCTTCCCCCTGCCCGCTCTATTCGGCTTTTGTACAAGTATGAGAGGTCTCTAGGAAGACACCCCGGCCAAAGATAATATACAAAAGATAAAAATAAACCCCGGTGCAGCTTTGAACAATGAGGAATGGAGGATGATGGAAAGGATCAAGAAGATTCAGACCATGAGCTGTTAAATTTCAGAATGACTTTTCTTCCATGATGTTTCCAATGGACTGGCTTAACTCCACATCCTGGCTATGAGTTGACATCATGCAAGACCAGTTGCAGCGCTGGTGTCTCTGTTCACTCAGCTGATATCTGGGAGGAAACAAAAAAACATGCAAGTACTTCTGTGTCTCTGATCTGGATAATCTGGGTCATTCCTTGCTCTGTAAACTGAAGCAGCTCCACACGGCTGCTAAGACGAGGCGTGAAGAAGAAGAAAGGGGGAAACGAAGAGCAGGAGCTAGTGAAAGGGAGAGATGACTGATGGTTTGGATAAATGACAAGCAAGGGGTGGGTGCAGATGGGGGTTAAAGACCTGGTGGAGCAGAGGTCACCCCACCTAGGGCCTGTTAGATTTCCCATAATGCAATGACGGGATCAATTACAGGCCACGCTGGGGCAGAGAACCAGCACAGGCCAATGGCACCAAATGGCCGTATGTGACTTTGAGGACTCTGACTGCTGACGGCCCAGACTTGGGGGGCGAGTCGGCTGTGTAGAAAGTCAGTCATACCACATTACTGCTGTATGCATGGCCAAGGACCCTGGCCGGCCCGATGGTCATCATGCCTCAGAGAGTTTCAACGGAGTAAATGGACCGGCTGATGGTCCACATCCGGGTTGAAATTCAGTGGCCTGCAAACTGCCAACTTAGACCCGCAGCTGTTTCAAACTGTGTGGCTGCTGTCACAGCTTCATCAACACATATTTGATTTACTAGCTCCGGCCCAGAAATTGACCAGTCTCTAGCCATCAAGAGTCCAAAAGCCTTACATGTGTGTAGCTGCAGCCACAGACTTTTGTTGTGGTTTATTTTTGCTTGATAAGTCTTCAATTCAGAACATTATCATCTGTCCAGATTCTAATAATGTGTTGGCCGATTCTTAACCCAATTCCAATAAACAGTCATTCCAGAAATCTCCAGTTTGACCGTTTCTGAGAAACAGTAACATGTTTTCCACCAACATGGGACACATATGCAGACACAGTTGTTGAAAAATTAGAAGCTAATCACGTTAATCATTGATATTTACTGCTGGCTGAAACATCTGAATCACTGCAGTCATTTTCCAATCAAAGGCTCTCAGGTTTTTGCTTGTTTAGACCCAAATGAGAAACTTTTCTTACGCCCATGCAGTGTAATCTCCTGAAGTTTTAGGATACGACACTGGGTGCTGTAGCTTCCCTGATGATGGTCTGTTGAGTTTCTACAGCAGCCGTTTTCATTTTATTGTTCTTTTGAGAGCTTTTAGCTTTCAGCATGGTCTTAAGAGAAACATTTGGACAGAGCCAAAACATTTTAAAGTGGATGCTTCTCTGCTGAGAACAGTGTAGGCCCAACACTTTAGCTGGCCCAAACAAAAAAAGCTCAAGATAGAAATTGATCTTGAGGATCAACCGAGGGATTCATCCAAATATCCAAGTGAATTTTGAAGATTTTTAAAAATGCATCTATTGCATAATGTCATGCAGGTGAGACTCACCAGGAGTCTGGACTGATTTGGCAAAAGAACAGTGAACAATGCTGGAATATACTGTTTGACATACAGCATCAGACAACACCCCTACTATTGAAACCTTTCCAATGAAATCCCCATCCGAAGGCCAGAGGTGTTTTCTTTAGTCATGTCCATTCACGCCAACATAAACAACTGAACTCTTGCTCCCGGTTGAGTTTTTTTTTTTCCTCAGTGTGAAAGACGACAAGTGGAAAAAGCTAAATGTTGTGTCGTTTTGTTGTTGATCTTCGATTAATCATGAGAGGCCAAGTGCAAGAACCGTGTCCAGCCTTGTTTATGCAAGGCTCAGCTAGGGCCCTTTCACACACCCACACACACACACACACACACACAGTGGCACATGCAAACACACACTTGTGCAGCAGCAGCACTGAAAAGATCACTGGTTTCCTCCTGTTATGCAAATGCATCAAAACGCTTGAGTGAGAATTATATATGAATCCAATGAGGCTTTTTCTCTCTTTTAGAACTGCTTAGCCACAAGTACTGAGAGCCCTCAATGGCAAGCGTCCGCTTCACTCCCTGGCCATGCGTATTATTCAGCTTGACGAGATGCAAACTGACATAAGCACCCGGGCTCACTTTCACCCACTGGCAATCCGATTATATGGCCAACACGGCATCAATGCTGCAGAGCCAACAGGCAGTGAAGTCCGTCAAGCATCCCCTCCTCCACCCAAGCCCCTTCTTTCCCCATTCATACCTTCTTCTTCTTCTTCTTCTTCTTCTTCTTCAACTGCACTGCACTACTGCTCCTCCCACACACACACACAGCCTTGTTTTGATCACTCATGGGGACATTACACTGACTTACATTTAGTTCCTGGAGACTTACCATAACCTCACCCTAACCTTAAACCAAGTGATGTCTCTCAGCGATTTACATAGCGAGGACCTGGATTTGGTCCTTGTTACTGCATAAACAGGTTTCAGTACCCATGATGTAGGAAAAACATCTACACACACACACACACACACACAACAGTGTGTTTGCATTGCTCATGGGGACTTTACATGGACATGCATTCATTTCCAGGAGACTTGTCCTAACCTTAACCATAACTTACCTAACCCTAACCTTAAACTAACCCTAAACGTGTATTAACCTTACGTCAAGTTGTCACCATACAATTCAGTGATTTACATAGTGGGGACGAGCAAAACTTTCTCAGGAAGGTGAAAAATCTTAAATATTAGTAAAGACCTTTAATTGCTCCTTTGCATGACTAAAACAAGCATCATTTCCTCATGTCATAATCATTAATGATGCACATAACCTGCAGAAACAGACATTTTATTGCATAATTTTTAATCTAGCTAAGCTCTCAAGCTGCAGAGCACAAAGACAGTATTAGGCAGCTGCATGTGGTGGCCTGGTGAACCTTGTCTAGTGCCTGGTCCTTCCATAATAATCAGATATCAGAGGCTATATCTATATCAAACAAGTGCTCCAGGTCTGCCTGACCAGGAGAGTAGCCGCTAATATCACGATGGGACTCCTAAACTGGTGTTGACAACCACACAGCCTGGCCTTCTTTCACGTGCTGCATGGTGACGCTTGGGTCCTTAGATGGGGCACCCGCTGAACCAGTGGGTATTTACATGACGCTCCCCTAAAAGACTGCCAGGTGCTCGGGGGGGTTGGAGTGGAGGCTCCTCTTGCAAATCGCTCCGCGTCCGTGAAACTAATGTAGAGATGAGATTAAACTTGCAGAGAGATACATTTGCAGTTGATTAATGTTGAGCCGCTGTGACAAATTGTATATACTATTTTTGTGGGACTGTGTGCAAGCCTTTGTGTGTGTGTGTGTGTGTGTGTGTGTGTGTGTGTGTGTGTGTGTGTGTGTGTGTGTGTGTGTGTGTGTGTGTGTGTGTGTGTGTGTGGACTTAATGCAACATCACTGCCAGATTATTGTTCAAACCAGAGAGGTTGGTTAAACAACAGCGACCTACACATGATACCCAATCTGGGCTTTTTTTTTTGGTGGGGGCATCTGTTGCTTTGGTCAAAAGCGAGAAATAAAATATATTTCGATTTGAATAAATTCTCATTGTTTCAGGTAGAGTTTAATGAGTCAGTGGAGAATGTTCCACCTGCCTGTCTGCCCCCTCTAAAATGAGGATTTAGAGGACTACTGTGCTTCCTCTGCACCCTTCTGTTTTTAATGAGCAATTAACTTTGCATACAAGGTCAGGGACAATGGTATTGGTTGTCAGATTATGCTAATGCTGTTGGCTGGTTCTGCACTGAAAGAGGACAGGGAATCCCTGTGAATAGGGAGGGTTGTGGCCTTTCTCCAAGATTAGAAAATGATATGCAAACTGTACCAACATGCACTTTAAGAGGATTAGGACACCACTCGACATCCATACTGACAACTACTAATAAATGAACAGCAAAAAGGGGAGGCAAGTGTCCCAGTCTGGACCAGGAAGAGCAATACTCCTCTGAAACTTTCTGCAGCTGAAAGTTGAACCGTATGTGAGAGTTTGGGCAGTAAATGTGTAATGAATGATCTTAACAATACGATTTGATGAGTTGTAAATGTGTGTGTGGGGGGGGGGGTGAAGATGAGATCAAAATGGTGACAAAAGCCTGAGTGAAAGAATTCAGTCTGGGGTGAAGCTGATGAAAAAAGAGCCTGGGGTGAAACTAAGAAGTTGAACTCCCATGACCAAGTGAGAGGGAACAGGTGCAGCCAGAGTTCATACAGAACGCTTTGTGCGCTGATATGGCTCCAGTCCATTTGGGGAAGAGGGAGGGGCCCATGTTTAATACAAAGTTAATATCGATTTAATGCTTGTCACTGCTCTTCTGAATCTTGTGGCATTGCTAATTCGCTCAGTGTTGAGCGAGGCTTTTGCGCCGCCTGCGCCAGATGCTGCAGGGACCTTCAGTGCTGTCGGTGAGCTGAGGTGAAGCCGCGGCCAAAACTCCCCAAGTGGGAGCCACCGCTGAGGTGAAGCCTGGCCACAAACCGAATCCCCTGAAATAGATGTTTGGTTAACTTCACATGGCAGGAGCGAGGATTCACTCCAGCTTCATTTCAAACCTGTGACATTTAAAGTCACTCCAGTCTGAAACTGACTGACAAATAAAGTGCAATGGTTGCAGATATAATACTGCAATGGAAAAGTACTTATAGTACTTTTTCAAGTAACAATATGATAAAAAAAATCCATATTAGCAGCAGCATTTCAGAAGAAGAAGTTTTTATTTTGCAGAGAGTCTTATTGACGATGTCTCTGAGCAGTACTTTCATGTACCTGGTTATGCTCATTTTAACTACAGTACTTCTTGTACTACAGGGTAGTTTAATACATAAATATCTATTAATGTTGGGATGCAAAATCAGAATCTGCATTGTCAAGAGTCTGGCTTAGTAAAATGTAAGCTACTCCAAAATGGAAATACTTAAATACAAATACCACAAAGCAGCACTTCGTGGTATTTCTGTGCATCGTTTTTAGTTTATATCAAAAAGACTCATTCAGGGGAATCATTGCAAAGCTCTCTTTAACCCCTTTTTAAAACAACACAATAATATATAATATTATAATGTAACAACAATGGGTCATTCCTGAAGGCTTGTTAGAAACTTTTATTTTATTTTAACTTTAATCTATAATTAAAATCAAATGCGGTTTAGACAACAACTTTAGTGCAACAAAAGTGAGTTCACTGTGATTTGGAGTTTATGGATGTTTTCAAGAAGAACCTGAGAACAACCACACTTGTTTTGGTTCTGCACTGGCTTGTGTCTAATGCAAACATGGCTCCACATGCTAAGGAAAAGCTTCAACAAGTCAGAAATCAGATGTGGAGACTTAAAGAAGGAACAGGACACAAGAACATCACTGGACTAGGGAACATGAATGAAATGTGAACTCAGTTTCCCTCAGTTTTGTCAGGATGCTTTTTTTAAAAATATGTATAATTTCTGAAAACTGTGCATTAACAAGAGGAAATGGTCCTCAGGATGGACGCGTTAACTGAAATGTGTTTCATTTACCAAACCCTAATGGAGGTGGATACAGGCTGAATGGCCGCAGGGCTGAGATGGATGGACTGGTGGCCAGTGTCATATACGAGGCTGGAACCAGTCAGCACAATCTGTTCATACTCGGTTAAGTGAAAAGATGGGGAGTTCCCTTTCCTCGGTGCGTCCACGTCACCGATAAATAATGAGGGAATAATAAACAGTTAACCACCTGTCGGACCCGCGGCACAATGGGCCGGCCCATAGAGAGCCTCTCATGCATGGGTAACATATTTACTCAGCTCTTTTCACTTAACGAAGCAGAAAGACACTAAGGACAATGGTTAAGTTCATCTGTTTGGTAAACTGGCAGAGCACTATCGGGAAAACATATAGCAATTTGATTAGATCTGCAATAAATAAATTGGAGATTAAGATCTAAAATATAAACAGACCTTCATTTGGGAATATTAGGTTTAATTTCCAGTATGAACCATCCACTGATGATCCAATTATTATATTGTTATTATTATTAGTAGAATTACATGAATAATCCCCTTCCCTGTGTGGATAGTCTGGATATATCATCCTGCCATAAATGAGGCAATGTGAATAATATTCAACTTTACAATAAATACTGTAAGAACGAAATGACTGGGCCCATACAAAAGTCAAAACTCGGGATTAGACCCCACTGGAAACTGGAAAAGTGCGCAGCCTATAGCGCATAGACAGTAGCATGTTCTAAGAAGTGTTTATAGTGTTGGCTGTGACAGAGAGGGTAGTTACTATAAGTGATTATTCTATGATGTAAAGGACACTTTGATTAGAGGTGTGGACTCCCTGAAGGATAATTAGGCTAAAGTAACAGGACTTCAGTGGCCTCTGAGGGGGGAGTGTTGCTGCTAATATTTCAGAGATGTGCTTTAAAGGCTTTCATTCAGCCGCAGCCAGCTGTTTTTACTCGGCCCGCTAAAGGGACTGGGACGTGGCAAGCTTGCAAAGCTCGTAGAAATTGGTCTCGGTCAGCCAGAGCAGCCTATGCTTCCTGCTAACCATCTGCTTACCGCTCACAAAAGGAGGATTTCGGCAGCCAAGTAAAGGAATACGGGCTCATAAAAAAGCTTTGAAGGTCTCCTTACTCACTGGAGGTGTAGCTGCGGTGACGGAGCGCCGTGTTAACGCCTGTTCGCGCGTCCAGACGCACCTCTGATAAACGCTGACTCCAACTAAAAGATCATTTCACGGAGGCGTTCCCTGTTAATTATGGGATTGTGCTCAGTTTATATTAGACTGATGTTGCTGAAGTGCTTGTTATTATTTGAGGTGATTCTAAATGATGCAAAGTGACTGGCTGGTTCATTTCAGCCAGAAAAGTCAGTGTGTGAATTAAAGCTGTGCACAAACCTGGTGCCATATTTCAAACTGCTCCTTTAAATTAAGTGAAATTGTGTTTACACGCATTTTAACACCGAGCCTTTTTAATCTGAGTGCTGTGACAACATTAACTATCTGAGAGTCAAACCCAGTGATTACAATCATAATTCATTTCTGATATTAGGAGGAAAAGACAATTGCGCACAGACTCACCCACTCAGTCATGTCTATGGGGATACTGTGTGTTTTTTCCATAAGTGACAAAAGATGGTAAACATTTATTTATTTACATTTATTTTAACGTCAGAAAACAAAGTTGCAGGCTTCATTAAACCTACACATTTTAAATCGAAAGCTGAGAAACGCATGAATGAAAAAGCGAATCAAAGATTAAGTAATTTAAATATGGATTAATAAAATCAAATAAATAATAAACAGTTCTGTTTTCTTGGGCTCTTGGCTGTTTTTAAATCTAAATTAAACCTCTCAGATTTGTTTTATTGTGTTTATTTTCATTGGGTTTAAAACTGGCAACAATTAGTCGTTTTTTTTCCTTCCTTTTCGTCTGTGGGTCCACTGCGTTTTCGCCTGATTGCTCTGCTTTAACAGGTTTTCAGGGGGTAAAGCTGACAGAACACGACGATCAGGCTCCAAGTCGCTTTAATAAGAGTTTTATTTGGGGTCTCAGTGTGCGCTCATATGAATGCGTTTTAAATCAAATCACAGATGCACTTTTATTCAGCTGGTTAAAATAGCAGAACAAAACCGCCTTTAGAAATAAACCTTTTTTTATTCTACGGGGCTTTTCTGAGGCCGAGAGAGGGATGGAGAAAAAGGCCGAGGGGCGCCTCCTCCGCAGCTGAGGGTGACAGTTAGTTCATGGTTAACAGGATCATGAGCGCACGGCTCAGGCCGCACACTTCTCCTTTGCGCACTGAGCTGCTGCTCCGCGCACTGAATGAAGCCTGTGCAAAAGAGTGATATTTAACACATCTGTTAAAGCGTTTTGATAGCAGAAATCCGTTTAACACATTATTCCATGACGAGGGCCAGATTGAGTGTTGAGAATCCAATGAAACCCTAAAACTGATTTACATTTGAGATGCTGTGCGTGGCTCCTGCGTAGAAAATGTAGACTGAACAATAAACATACTCAGTTGTGTAATAGTGTTAGTTAAAGTCTAGTTTTATTTACCTGCAGCTGTTTATGTTTTTGGCACTAAGCACAGAATAAAAGGATTTTTGTGTTTCATCGAGTGTTGCATAGAAGAATGGAAAGAAATAAAGTTTCTCTCATTAAAAGTCCTTTATAATGACTGGATCTGTAAAGATCGCTCTTTAATTAGGCCGCTAGCCTCTGCCAAACAAAACAAATTAAAAGGAAAGTGGTCAACATGCAAAATTGATGACCGAGCCTCTTTTGTGCTCGGTACATTGTGTGTTTCTTGCTTATGAAGTCTAATACAATCATAAATTGCGTCCTCCGGCCAATCAGCAGGCCGGGGGATGCGGTATGAAAGCGACCCATGTGGCGAACTTTGTTGAGCCCCATTGTTGAGGCTGTCAGCTCTGAGAGGAGGGCCGGGGAGGGGGCAGGCTGCTATATAACTCCTCTCCCCAGAGTGAGGAAACCAGAGGAGTTAGCAGCCATTCACACGACTGATTCTCTCCCACCCGAGACAAGGAGTATTTCAGATTTCACACAGTGATTTTTCTTTTTAAGCGGGGACCATGATGATCCCAAGCGTCATCGCGCCTCCTGCCCTCTACCCGGGGCTGTACCGGCCCGCCGCAGCTCTGCCGCTTCACCAGACCCTCCCGTCCGCCTTTCAGACCCACTCCAGTTTCCTGGTTGAGGACCTGCTGCGGATAAGCCGCCCCGCCGCCTTCATAAACCGGACTGTTCCGTCAGCGAGCGCCTCCCTGCCCACTGCCACCACCACGGTGTCGTTCACCAGCGCGCACGCAGAGCGCGCAGTGGGCACGACCGCGGTGACGCGCGAATCGTGCTCGCCTAAAACGTCAGTGCAGAACAGCAAAGACCCAACTTTTCTCAAGTTCGGAGTGAGCGCCATCCTCGCACCTTCACCAAAGACCGGTGAGTAGATCTCTGTCGTGTTTCCACCCTCAGCCTGAGCTGTTCTCTCATTCAGGAATCATTTTCAACATGTGCGGTGCTTCTCCACAGCGTCCGCAACCCCCGCAGTCCACAGCCTGCACTCCAAGACGTTCCCCGTCCCCTGCTTTGACGGAACCTTTCACCCCATATTCAGGACGCCTTATTTGCCAGGTAGGCGCAACTTTTACGCACTTCTCCTGTATAGATTCACCTCTTTAGCCTTCAGCATTCTGTCTCAACTAATTGCATTTAAATGTAAAACACTTTCACCCCCTGTCATATATTTTAACCGCAATAGGAGCAGAAAGGGGACAAACAGCCAGAAAAGAAGAAATCACTGTCTTATTAATGGGGAGCGCTGGCTCTGGCCCCTGCCCGGACCCTCCCACCCACCCCCTAATTAACCAATTATCCCAAATCGTCACGCTCTAAATTTGAGGCGGGGTGGCGAGTTATAGTCCCCTCTGCTTCCCATTGGGGGGCGTTTTGGCATTTCCCGGCCCCGCGTTTTCCCACAGCGTCCGGGGGGCCACCGGGCCGCTGTGGCGGGCAACAAAGCCTTCAGCACCGTGACCAATTTGGCCAGCTCCCACCGGGCGAACCACCCACACACCCCTGAGAGTGACTTTTACCAGGCGGGCCAAAGGCGTGAACCAGTCATGCACTAATTTCCCTATTAGGCGCTATTGAGAGTTTTCAATATTCTCACAAGACCACATAGCGCGTCGTTGTTCCTGACTCAGCTGCGGCTGCAGGGCAGCTCCAGTCAGGAGGAAGTCCAGTCAGGAAAAGTGTCTTGCGCGGTTTTAAAGTAACGCGAGTGTTTTTTTTAAGTCCACCTGCATCTAAAATGGCCTATCTTTTTTTTTTTTTTTCCCTGCATGCTCCGCGGCCAATAGGACGCCGCTGACCTCTGGTCCTCATTCTCTCTGTGCCCTAAACGTTCCTCTATTCCCAACTGGGCCAATCAACGATTTGCGATAAAGAATAATCTCCTGGAAAAGTCTATAAAGTCGCTAGTCCGTGCTTTCATTCCGACAAATCATAATGGAGATGGAGTCTTTTCATGGGCTCAGCTGAATGCCTCAACAAAACAACTCCCGCGTCTTGAATAGCTTTTCGTGTTCATTTAATGAAAATGATTTGAGGGCAAGAAGAAAAAAAAAAAAAAATCCGCCCCCACCCCTCCAGCTCTCTGGGCATCAGTATTCTGGTATGCAGTTGTGTTTAGTTTGAAAGTGTAAATCTCCTTTTGTTGCGATAATATATGGCCTTCGCCGCCTGTCCAGAGTCTTTTCTGCGTTAGTTCATTACTACACAATTACCGTTCACGGTTTATTAACTCCTCTATCCGCCCTCACAGGGCTTCTTAAAGGATATGCTACCTCTTTACCATACCAATGCGTTTGGGGACCGGCCAATGTGCTAATTAGTCACCTCGTGCCATCTCACTCAAAACAGAGACGTACTGCACAGTCCCAAAAAGGGAAAACTTCCAATTACACCCGTTTGAAAGGTACAGACTGAAAGAGGCCTTATTTTCATATAGACCATCTCTCATGTCTGAGCGGTTCAGACGTATACGCAGTGACGTCTCTTCCCTTCTTCTAATTGGTCGTTTGTGGCTACAGAGTCTTGTTAAGGATCATTTCATCCATGTTTTGTCTTCAATTTCTCTCCCGTTCGTCTTGCAGCGTCTTCATCTGTTGTTCCCATCCCCGGGACTTTTTCGTGGCCTCTGGCCGCCAGAGGAAAACCAAGGAGAGGGATGCTGAGGAGGGCGGTGTTCTCCGACATACAGCGGAAGGCCTTGGAGAAAATGTTCCAGAAACAGAAGTACATCAGCAAGCCCGACAGGAAGAAACTGGCCTCTAAACTGGGCCTAAAAGACTCCCAGGTAAAACTTCACGAGGAAATGTCGTGCGTAATTTGCGCGTAATTACGCACAGTTGTGCAGCTCTCGGCACCGGACGCCAAAGTTTCTCACTCATTGTTTCTTCCCTGTCTGTAGGTGAAAATCTGGTTCCAGAACCGGCGGATGAAGTGGAGGAACTCCAAGGAACGAGAGCTTCTGTCTTCAGGGGGGTGCCGTGAGCAAACCCTGCCCACTAAAGCCAACCCACACCCAGACCTGAGCGACGTGGGCAAGAAATCATCAGCCGAGGATGAAGAGGAGGAGGAGGAGGAAGAGTTTGGAGTTGCAGAGAGAATAACGGTGGCAGGGTCCAGAATCTCCTCTCCCTCCCTGTCCAGTAAGCACTCGGACTTCTCAGAATCAGATGAAGAAGAAATAACAGTATCTTAATTTATTTTTTTCCCTAACAAAGCAAATACAGAAATATAACCGTGTTGTTTTTATGAGACTGTGATCACGCGTAAGAAACAAACTCCATAAATGTCGTTGTTGAAAAAATAAGTTCCACTCAAGTTTGTTGCTTCTTCGGTGCATGCGGACTGTACAGGATCTGCCTCTGAGACACAATTTGCTGTTTTGCACAGCCTTGTTCGATTGTACAGTATTTTGTACAATTTTGTATGGAATTTTTATGCCAAGAATATTGAGTTACTTTTGCCTTGACCTTGAATAGAGTTGTTTATTAAAAAAATGTAGCTATTTCGTTAATAATTTATATGAATTCGTTTAATAAGTATGTTGTATTATGTGCTGTACATATGTTTATTTCACACCTTTTGTACAAATACCAATTAAAACTGTAAACAAATGTAAGTCAAGTGTGTTTTGTTTAAAAAAAAAAAAAGTTTTTTTTTTTGGGGACAAAATTCAATCATAAATAATCATTAATTTTATTGAATCACAATAACTTAAGACTAGTACAGTGATATCTGATTTAATTTCCGAGCCCTGGACAGACCAGTGATGACAAACGGCATCAATCTGCTCTGATGTAAAGAGACTGTACACAAAATACTCCTTTTCAAGTACTGTAACAAATCATCTAGAAAAAGTCATCAAAATGCTGCGAGATAATCAACTATTTACACAGTTATTTTACATGTAAAAATGTACATAGCAAAGAAGGCTAAACATTCATCGTGTTTGTGTGTAATAAACAGACTGGTCAAATGCTTCAACAACACCCACACCACTCAGAGCAGGCCTCACAGGAGGCTCACTCTCTTTGTGCTTACATCTGTAGCGGGAGAGCCTCTGTGAAATACACAGACACACATATGGGCAAAGAATATTGGCCACTAATCTGAAAAATCTGGTGTGCAGGCTGCACGCCTTCAGCTTTTGGCTTCCATTTGGAGAATGAAGAATGAATGTTGCATAGGAGCAGTGACAAAAACACTGAAAGCGATGGAAGTGATGCTGAACTACAAGACCGCGGCCTTATCCGCACGCCTGCAGGCCGGGAAGTTCAACACAGGAAAGTCTACAGGATTCGATCTTTTTTTTTTTTTTAAGCCACAGAAATGACGTCAAATTGTTTTATATTATCATTCAACTGCATGTACCTTTATAATCTTTAGCCTCCAATCAATTATATCACTATAAACAAAGCAGCATATACACTAGTTTCACTTAATTAGTTCAACATGTTTGTTATTACAGTTCTGCTCATCACAAATCACGTAAAACAGACACTAAGCATGGTGAAAGCACAGTTAAAGGATGGGGATGAGGTATAAAATCAACACTTCTTCAAACTTCCCCCAGTCCACTTGCAAAAGGTTCTGAATTTGAGCACCAAAAACACATCTATGTAGTTTCCTTTCTCGCTAGCGGTCCAAATATTTACACCAGCTCCTGAGCACTGGGTCATACATGCATACAACTTCATCCGAAACAAGAAGGACTGTTTCTCATTCACGTCCCTTCAATCCCACAGCATCGGTGTTTTGATATGACGAGAGGTCGACGCCGCTCCTCGACAACCCGAGGCGCTCGGAGGAGAGTGTCGACTCAGAGCCCTGTTAAGGTTACAGCCGTTTAGACAAATTAAGAATCAGCTGATGCACATAGTCTGTTAGAAAAGAGTAAGGCATTGTTTGTTTGAATTCAGTCCAGCACCTCAAGAGATTTGTGCTACAACAGCCTGTTCGGGCCAGTGTGCATGGAGATCGCAAAGGATTATTAAAGCAAGAACTAGACATGGTAAAGGCGTTGCTGTGTGAAAAAACATGAAAAGCTACAACACAGATAGAAAAGGACTTTATGTCAAACATATAAATACAGCCATGGTGAATGTTAATTTCCCAGGTTGCATCCTTTCCCCCTGAAAGCCTTTGGGTTGTTGTGAGATCTAGGACAGGAACCGGTGATTTGATAAGTCAGATTTTGTCCTTGCATTGCTTTGTAAAATTAGCTTCAGATGTACTGGATCAGAAAGGAGCTTCTATTTTCAGCAGGCCTGTTTATAGTTGTGGTTTTGGCCAATAAAACTTGTGCACTTAGTATTTTATTCCACTGTTCTTAAAGGAACGACTTTCTCAACTCGGAGGCAGAAAGTAACGACTGAAGACTTTGATCAAATGATGCACCAACTCCAGATGAAACAGAAGGACCAGGATAAGAGCTGCTGGATAAACTGACCCTGGTTGTACCAGATTTTTTCCACAGATTCGGACATCGTTCTCTAGTGTTTGCCAACGTCACTGTATGTGAAATTAAAGATCTGTGAGGAGGCATATTGTAGGATTAACATTCACTTTGGTTGGATTCGTCCTCCTCAAACCAGACAGGAAACTTGAGCTGTAGAGGAAAAGCAGAAATTGGCTGGCTGTTCACGCCTCCATCCATCCAGCCAGCCAGCCAGCCAGCCAGCCTTCCTTCCTTTCTTGTTTCCTTCCTTCCAACAAGCAGCAGTCTCATCTGTGTTCCCAGCAGCTAAAAGCTCAGGCTCACTGGTGCTCCAGAGAAGAGGATGCGTACTGCCACCTGCAGGCAGCTGAGGCACACTGCAGCTCAGGACCAGCAGTCCTGCAGGACTTGATTTAGGCTGATGGGCTGGAGCTGATGCTGCACCTCGTTGGAGGCTGGAGGACTCCTGGCTGGTGTCTGCTGATGGCTAGTGACGAAGGTGATGATGACACGTCAGCAGCAGTGTCAGGCTGTGTGCTTTTATTCTGTCTGAAGTAGATGTCAGGCTCCTAACGGAGGAGCCATGGGCCACAGAGGTGAGAAAGAAAAGAACAAAACCAGACAAAACAGCGCGATGCAGTAGAAGCTCTTCTTGCCCGTTTTCAGAAATGCAATATTAACTTTATTTTTCTTAAATATCTGGGTTACCTGCACCCAAATGAAGGTGGATTTTGTGGCATGAAAGTGTTCTCACAGTAAGAACAGTTCTTCCTCCTGAAAAGTGATCCCAGTGTTGCATCACGGGGGCATCACAAGGTGGACTCCAGCGACGAGTCCAGGATGTCGTCCTGGTGGCTGTTGCTGTTGGAGTCGCTGTCGTAGCTCTGCGGGCTCGATGACGTCGCTGCCTCTTTCAGACGCATCAGCATGTTCATCTGAGCAGAAACAAGAATCAGTTTGACCGAGCTTTAAGACTCAGAGATCAGAGGCCCCTGTTCCCTCAGAGGCCCCCTGTTTGGATTCCAAGCAGGACAAACATATCTGTGCATGACTACCCTACTTTGTTGTTTTGTAACAGATGTGCTTCCTCCTGTGTGTTTTTTCTCACCAGTGGGTCCGCGTCGCTGTCGCTCTGTGCCGGCTCTTTCCTGACTCCTTCTCTCGGGGCAGAGTAGCCATCAAACCCAACATCCTCTGGGCGGAGCTGTAGCAGCGGGGGCCAATCAGCTGGAGTGGGTGTGGCCGACCAAGGGTAGGTGTCAATCACCCACGCAGCAGGGTCCTCCCATGCAGCCCTGCGGCCATACAGCTACGAAACATGCTTGGCTTAATTTCTTTGGAAATTAGTTTTATTGGTTTTAGAAACACATGAGTAACTAAAGACAGTTTTCAGTTTAATGTTTAAAATAATAGATGCTAGTTCATTTTTTCAGACGGACATTAGCTTCAGTCTTAGTTAACAAGAGCAGACTCCTCTACATAAGTCTGCTTTACAAGCTTCCCTCCTCACACATTCCCAGGTTGCATGGTTGCATTCAGGCAATTAGCAGCTGCCTAATCAAATTAGATGCTAATTACATGCAGATTAGGAGCAATAATTGAATCCATTACACTTTAATGAACATAACCCTGGTCCTTTGAGAGGGCAGATCTGAACAACTCTATCGTTCTCAAACTTAATTTAAATGGATCCTTCAAACGTTCCCTCAGGATGTTAAAACTGGCTCATTATTAATTAGTTTTCCAAATTTAGAACGTTAACGAACATGAGATCAGTTGTTCTTCAGCCAGGGCTCAACCTATCCAACACACACTGGACAGACAAACAGTGTTTTTCTTACCTGCAGGCCCTCCCGCACAGCCTCCAGCATATAGGGGATGATGGAGTAGTTCCAGAGGTCAGTGAACCAAACCCTAGATCCCTCCACGTCCATGGGACACGACAGGAAGAGACGAGGTCCTGCACACCGCAGAGGACAGAGGTAAGACTCTGGCTGTAAGACTCGGTTTGTTTATATCAATGAATAACACTGATACTGTGTCCTGTATGTGAAGAGCTCTTTATAACCTCTTCTTCAAACATCTGCTGGGTAACATCATTTTCGTCACTCGGTGGACAATTTGGACAAGTGGAACTACAGCCTGGACACTCTATGACCACACTGTTTGTCAATGATCAATAATGGTATCACAGAAGAAACTCCAGTGTTTATCGATTACAGCTTGTCTGTTGTCAAGTGAAATATGAATAAAACTGTAAATACAATGAATGTGATTAGGATGCATCGGGCGCAATGCATTCTGGGTGTTGTAGGATTTGGGAGTTTTTGGAAATAAGATGATCCTTTTCACTGTTGGTCTCCAGTCATATGACATTAATAAACAATAACAAAGGGGATCTACCCGTAATAAATGATCATCTATATAGTGGTAAATTATTCCATTAATTGGTCTTTCTTCGATCAATCAATATCCCATTACCAATGGTGACATCAGAGGAGCTGTGTGTCTCCAGGAAGCGGTTGAGGTGGTGCCAGACCCGCGGGATCCAGTCAACGATCTTCACCAGCTCCACGTTGCGCGTTCGGCTGCCAATCTCCGTCTCGATCAGCTTCCTCCTCAAGTAGCGACCAAGGAAGCCTTTCACCGGCTCCATGTGGTTGGCACACAGCACCCACCTGTAGAGGAAAGACAGGTGTGTCAGCACGCAAACATATCACACAAGACAATGCAAATCTGTCCACATCTGGAGACAACAGCAGCAGTTTACCTGAAGTTGTGGTGAAGCTGCAGATTGGGGGCAGATGAAGTGGCTTGGCTCATGGTGCCGATAATGTAGGGACTGAACAGAGAGAAAACACTTGTCAGTATCCTGCCTGGTACCAAACTTAGGAGCTTGTGTCAAAGCAGAACAATCGAGAGGGTTTAAAGCCACAGGTGAACGTTATCCAAATTCATTCAGACAGGAATTTATAGCATTGACTGTGCAGATGAATGAGAGAGTGTGTGTTTCTGCGTGTGATCGGACCAGCGCTGATAGTTGCAGCTAAAGAGGCCGTTGAAAATCTCCCCCAGCGAGCTGACGTGGTGCAGGTTGTCCAGGATGACCACCAAAGGACTGTCCACCCCTGGGACCCCGTTACACTGCTCAGCCAAACCTGACAGGTACTGACGCAGCTCCTGCACAGACAGAGGCAGGTTTGAAACCATGTAAAGTTTAGTATTTACTGTTATGTTCTTGGAGCAGCAGGGTTCAGTAAATTCATAGGACTTAAGGTCAGTATAGAGCTGTTTGCTATTGTGATTTTAGTTGTGATCATTTGTTAAGCTAATTTTACTCTACAGTACGAAGGCCAATCTTCAATTGGTCATAAGCCATTTTTGTATTTGTTCATTGATTTGTATTAAATATATTTGATAAGTGTCCTGAGCATTCCTTTTAACTGACAACAGTTTTCTCTCACTTTAATCAAAACGTAACACATGTTCTGTAAATTTTACAGCCTTTAATTGAATAAATAGGGAGTTTGAGGGTTTTTGGTAACGTGTAATTTTTGCTAATTTTGCTTTTGGTTCTTATGGCTCAGACAAGAACCCATTTTATTCATGGGGAACAGGAAAACATCAGTCTGTATTGCTGGTCAAATTAATTTCTTATCTCCAAAATGTAGCTGCTGGTGTGTTTACTAACATTTAGCTCTTTGTGTGCTACAGAATTTGTGTCTTTACCTTGCTGGATTTGTGGTCCACATTGAAAGTGGCAATGGCATGTGGGGTCAAAGGTCGGCCCTCCAGCCGCAGCAGGTGTCGAGACAGCTGATTGGCCAGGTAGGTCTTTCCTGTGCCGCTGGGGCCCGACAGGATGACGCGTCTGTGCTCCTTCAGCAGGGAGACGTAGCGCTGAAGCATCGGCTTCGGGATCAGAGTGTCAAACACCAGCGAGTCGACGTTCTCGCTGCTCACACCTGGATACACACAAACACGCGTCAGGATGTTCATGTCAGTGGAAGCAGCAGGTTTGTGCAGCACTGTCAAAACTGGTGGAGCAACTTAGTTTGATCCTGGATTTTTCTGTTAATCACGACTTTTCCTGCTGCTTCTCTCTCTGTTGGAAACACACTGTTAAAGACTTAATATGGTCTTAGGCTGGAAGCAGCAGAACACCATTATTATTTTTACAGGGCATAGGTACCTTTGAGCTGGATGCTAATGGTGTTGCTGTCGCCCACTAAGTAGCCACAGGGCAGCAACTCGGGTGTGTGGGCGGCGCTGGGGCTGCTGGGCCGGTGGATTTCTCCGATGTTGTATCCCTCCACACTGTCTGAGCTCAGTCCCAGCTGGCTCGCGGGGTCCACATGGGTAATGTACTCCTGTCAGACACAAAGTCTCAGCATTTAAGAGGACAGCAGCTATTAAAGATCCTTAATACTTTCAATGCATCACAAAGACTTGAGCCATAAACTGCCCTAAACCAGCAGCGATGCCAGTGTCTCTGACATCGTCTTGTTTACTGTTTCTCTACTGCAGTTATTCCTGTTTCAGTTCACCTTGAAAAGGCGTCGGACCACTCCATCTAGAACGTCCCACTTGGTTTTCCCACTTACACCAATGCAACCAATCAGAAAGTGACGAGGCCGGCCCTCCTGCGGTGGAAAAAACACGATGCGCCTTTAGTCACGGTAAAAACCAACAACAACAAAAAAAACAGTCCAAGTTGTATTTTTCAAAGTGGCCTCACCTCTCCCCACTTGCTACCCTCATCCAGGCTGACTACGATCTTGACGTGTCTTCCCTCCTTCCTCATCCCCCCCTCTCCACCAGTGTCGTCCAGCAACATGTCTGATGGGAGCGCAGAGCGCGTCAGACACCCTTGTTATATTTCCCATCCCCAGTAACCAACGCTATAGATTAGATTTGAATGAGGCACATTCAGACAACCCAGTTGTTTCATTTACAGTATTTCATTAGAAAAACTGGACTGTCTAAGAAAATGAGAGTGAAGAGGCTACTTAGTCTAATCACATGCAAATATCATGAGTTTATTTCAGGAAATGACTCTCTGCTCACACTGTCAACACATGCTTCCATTAAAAAATAAACTAGCTACAAACATTGTAATTTAAAATCAAAATTAAAAGCCCATTCAGTATCTATTCATCTAACAGGAAGTGTCGGCCTCACGCTTCCAGCTCTGTCTCACCCAGGCTGGTGGATTCACTGGTGCTCAGGTTGAGGCTGTGCTGGGACAGTCCAGGCCCGGGCGCCTGGCTGTGTGTGTGTGTCGGGGGGGGGGATGAGATGGAGGCCTGGGAGCCCGTCCTGCTGTCCTGATTCTCCAACTTCAGACGGTCATTCTCCGCCTTCAGTTTCTCGATCTCCAGCTGCAGAACATGCACACGCACGCACACGCACACGCACACACACACACGCACGCACACACACACACACACACACACACACACAGAGGAAGTTAGCTAACAAAGGATTTAGCTGAATAACCTGCGTAAACAATGTTTATGAAGAGATCATTAGAAGATTTTGATCTATTGCATCACTCTCTACAGCTCCCCCTTCAGGCCAACTAATGTTTGTATTTTGCAAACATGCAGACACTGCCAATCAGTGCAGTACTTTGAAGAAGTACAACTACTACTAACAACAATACTAGTACTTACAATAACGTAAGCGTCACTTAATAAAAACAACAGATTTTTATAGTTGATATATATTGTATACTTATATACTGTACATTGTTGTATGAATTACATGAATTAACTGTCACATTTGACTTTTTGTCCTCACATGAGTTTCACAACATGGAGAAGTGATGATCTTTGATGTTTGAGGTTTGAGTTTGTTTTTGATATTAATGCTGGTTATTGCCTTGAACATCAGTTTGATTATGTTTAGATGTGATCTCACCTATACTGTCAAAGCCACAACCTGCCTTTGATATATACATGTTTGTGTGTATTGTGGGTCTCTGCAGACCTGCATGCGGTTCATGGCCTCCCGGAGCTGGTCCAGCTGATGCGCGGAGCTCAGGGCCTCCAAGCGGATATCAGTCAATTTCATCTCCTTCTCCCTGAGCTCACTCCGCAGCTGCATCACCGTCTCTGCCTCGCTGTCCAAACACTCAGACAGTCTGTGCACATGAGCACACACACACAAGGAGGATAAATGCACAACTTCTGTATACACGTACATACAAACAACAAACACGTCTCTGACTGTAATGTGATAAATCAATACAAACAGTATCTGGTTAAGCTGAAATCCAGGACCAAATGCAGTTTTGCAGCTTTTATTTGCACGTTTATGAAGGATAAACTACAACCTAATGGCACTGAAACGACCAAACGTATGACGTGAACATACAGCGAGTTGGAGTGAGTGCTCCTGAGCATGTGGCTAGAGGCTGTGCCATTGTGCGGTAGTTTCGGAGAGGACGGCAGCGACGAGTCCGTCATCTCCTCGATGTCGGAGTGAGAAGACGCCGACTTGGGAGATTTCTTCTTGCTGAACGCTTGTTTGAAGGAGCTTCTCAGCTGCAGGTAGGAAGCAGAGGAAAGAGGAGAGATGGTGATCAAACAAGGAACACGCAGTAACACAAGGCGGACGGGGACAGGAGGAGCATACCAGGGACGGTGGAGGAAAACAGCTGTGAAAAAGTGCACGTGAATCAGAAGGAGAAAGGGAATTATGGGTAAGCTGCCTTATGACCTGAGCTACAGCTCTTAACGCAGAGTGTAATGTGTTTGGTTTACACTGCTCAATGTTTTTATTGTTTAATTAAAAAACATATGTGTACATATAAATATATATATATATATATATATATATATATATTAAAAATTATAACTTGCACCACAGTGATTCTGTATGTTAGCTAATACCTCAGTCAAATCCTGACTATCTCATGTGTGCAAGAGTTTGTGTTTAAAGGACGAATCCACTAGAAATATTTGAATAGTAACATTTGTTTATGTTCCAGTTATTTTCTTGTCTTAATACCAGTTAGTACCAGTTATTTGGGCAACCTGGGTTTGACCAGTGTCGTCTACATTTATCTGGTCTCTGCAGTATTTTTTCCAATTGGTGTGATGACTCTAAAAAGAAGCCTCTTGCACCAAAACCAGATATTGTTTTGATTTCAAACATCGTCGCAGCTACTTAAAAAATGTTTTCGTGTCATGTCATGTAACTTGTGTATAAAACCCACCACAAAACAGACCCTGAGATGCAAACTATATAACTAATAGCAGTTTTCTGACTGTGCTTCACAGTGAAGAGTTGGCTCAAGTGTCATAAGAGCAGTTTTCAGGGAGAAGCAGAGTTGGGGAAGAGAGAAAAGGCACTACGGTGGCAGCAGAGGGCACAAGTTAGTAACCTAGAAAAGGTGCAGGAGTTAGGCTGCTTTGTTTCTTTCACTTCACACGGCATACCATCCTTACCTCATAGACCTGCCACATGAAGCGAAGCAGAGGAAGACAGAAAGACAAAACAGCAAATGTTCATATGGGTTTGCGTGTTTCAATGGGTCGTGGGGGGACAGAGATTAAACTAAAGACACGACTAGAGCTGATGATCTACATTACAGCCACCATGAAACCAACGGTCTTTCATGGTCCATTACACACACACAGCCCCTATACACGCCACATCACAGACACTGTCTCAGCACCACCTGCATGAAGGACCATCCTGTGGGGTCGGCTCTACAGACACCGACACCCATAAGCGCGCGCACACACACGCGCACACACACACACACACACACACACACACACCCACACACACACACACACACACACACACACACACACAGAGGAGGGACGTTTCTGCCACTGTTACCCCAAAGCCAGAAATGCTACAAAAGCTACCACAAGGGCCCACACATGTCAGGATCAGATACTGGAAACCACCGGCAGCTAACACAACACTGTTACGGGCCAACGGAGGAAAAGAAGGTGCATACGTCGTCGTCTCTGACTCGTGCTCCGGTGCACAAAAACGTCTTTCAGCAGCAAAAAAGAAAAGTTAATGTCTTTAGGTTGAAAGAAAGCAAATAAAGTACTTCTGAGCTGACATTAGACTCTGGCCACTGATTTGTAATTAAAAACAAAACCTTGGTATATTCACCTTTTCCCCAGTGAAAGAGGCCTAGAGGGGCAGAAAGCCAAACATGGAGACAAAGAGACAAAAACAACAACCTGGCATGAGTCCTGGCTCGCTGCGTTTTCATAGCTCTCACACACACACACACACACACACACACACACTGAAATCACTTCTCTAAATCTGATCATTTTCTGAGACCTTACCCAGTTCTTCTTGTTCTTCTTCTTGTTCTTTGCATCTGCGTCCATGTTGGAGCCCACGCTGGAGTGGCTGGTGGCACTGGCGACGCTGCTGACGCTGTCAGAGGAGTGCTGCCTCCTGATGCGCAGGTCTGGCTGCTGCTGTGGTTGTGGACTGCCGTTACTGCCGGCTGAGAAAAGAGTCGGGCAAGGACTGTTACGTATGTGCACGTATTTGTGCTTATCATGTTTAAGGTCAAGGTTTAACGTTGTGGTCGACCTCGGACATGATAAAGATTTTCCTGTGACTACAGCATTTCAAAGTGAAATGTTTGGATTTAGGTGCCTGTTCTTGCATTAACAGAGTGTGTTAATCTACTGAGAACCCACAGTTGTTCCAAATGTTTTAGTCTGCTCGTTTACCTGCTGTTTCTGAGTCCTGCACCTGTGAGCTGAAGAACAATTTATTGAGAAGAGTAGATCCTCTATTTATCTAGAGCTTAACCCCCCCAGTTCCCCTAAATGTTTAAATCTGAACCAGCTCATGTTTATTTTTTTAAATATTTTTCAGTGTTCATGCAGTAAAACGTTACAGTGGAATAACATCTAAAAAAAACAACCCAAAATTTCAGTGTCTGTGGGGGTCACAACCTAATATTTTGATGAAAAACAATGTCTTTCTAAAATCTAAAATAAAAAGTCAATTAAACATTTAACTCTTTCTGCATAAAAACCTGGTTTATTCAGTCCAAATTAAATCAGGTGCCCATGATTTGTGCAGTGTTTGTCACCTGTACCTGTCCTGTCTCCTTTAGGTGTGAGTTCTGGTGTGTTGATCACGCCATTGATGGCAGCCTGAGCAACAGCGTTCTGCTTCTTCAGCAGCTCGATGGTCTTCCTCAGCTCATTCAGCTCAGAGTCCTACGCAGAGAAAACGGCACGGAAAATAAAAAGAAGACGGCGAGTTTGAATGAGCGTTTTGATCAGTGTAGAGAACTGTCAGTGATAAGAACAACAAGTGGTTTTCACCTTCTGCTCTGCTGTCAAAGTGAGACTCTTGAGTCTGATGGTCATGTTGCCCAGACTCTGCTCAAACGCAGCAACAAGATGAGCCTGTCAGAGAAACAAACATTTACAACAGGTAAATAAAACTCTCAGTCTAATCAGCTTTCTGAGAGACATCTCTCCACCAGGCTTCAGCCAAACCTCCCCTGTGACCTTTTCAGACATGTGGTTCTAAATTAAACACCAGAGACAACAACAATAGCTGCACTTTGTGATGGGAAAAGGCTTTTTCATCGACGTTAGTTGCAGCCATACTGATTTGAGCCGCTGGCCTTAAAGGGGTAAAAGTTTAAGGGGCAGCAGAGCCCGGTGCTGCTCGCCCCCGAGGGGGAGTCAGCTGGAGGCTGGGTCCCTGATAATACAGCCTAGGGGTAGTAACTGCAGGGGAGGGACTTGGACCGCTAGAGACCGTTGGAAAGCAGAGAAAGCTTGTTGAATATGAGAGAATGAACTGAGCTGTGAGAACCAGCAGAGACTAAGCAGCCTCGAGCATCTGAACAACTGGATATGAGAAAATATGAGCACTGTCGCCACAACTGCTTCTACCTTGGAGCTAAAACCCAAACATTACCTCAGTCAAGTAATCCTAATACCCAAATGATGGTAACGATGCCTGATTATCCCCTGTAGGTCAGCTTTGGACAGGTTCCCACACTGAACACACTCTAAAGCCAAACTGTCACAGTATCTTTACCAAAAATAGTCCTTTAGGGCTTGAGCCCTTCATTCAGTCCGAGGCCCAACACTCACACACGCCAACATGAAGTCACTGTGGGGTAAACTCCCCTTTGACAACAGTTTGAGGAGTCTTAACAGCCTAACTTGATTTGACGGGTTTATGGCTCAGATACAATTTGAAAATAAACCGACTTTCAGACGAAGTGATAACATGGGACGCCGCAGGAGATGAAGCCAAATGTCACGAAAAATGTCAAACTATAGGATTAAAAGTGCAAATGAATACGTTTACTGCACAACAGAACACTCCAGCGATCGTGGCCATCGTCATTATGTTTTATTAGGCTTCAGACTCTACAAAAATGAAGATTTGTAGATGCCTGCGGGACGTGTGTGAGAGCTGAACGTACTGACTGACTCAAGATGTTCTTAGATTATGGCCCTCGAGGGTTTGAAGGTGTGTTTAGTCAATTCATTATCTGTCAGTACGTCCCACGTCCCATCACTGACAACCATCTCCTCTGTTTTCTGTCTGTGTTTATCTTTTAACGCTCAGCGCGCCTTCTTGTATCCAGGCGTCATTAGCTGTAAATCTTCAGTCCACATCTGGGACAGTAACGCAGCAGTGAGCTGATACTTGACTCCCTGTTGTAATCTAACACCTTTGCCTCCCTTCCTATCTCTAATCCACAGCTGACTACAAGCAGAGCGCGGTGAGACTTGTGCAATATAGAAGGTACGCTGGAGCAAAGGGTCGTGTCTGGAGACGCTTTAAGAGATTTTCTGATGGTTCTGCCAGATGTAAAATTATACCCTGTGTGTGTAAAGTGCTCTGTGGGAGCTATCTGTTGATGAATATCACAGAACGTTCTTGCGTGTGTTTGGGTGCTTGGGAGAGGCGCCGTTTTTTTTAATTTATTTTTTTTATGTTGAGTCTGTCTTTTGGCAGAACAATTTCTGCTTCAGGTTTGATTATATGTATTTTCTAAAACGACTTCAGACTGTTAAAATAAGGAAATTATCTAAATTTTCACTTCCAAAAGCAACTATAGTACCAGTCAAAAGTTTGGACACACTCGCTCCTTCAAATCAATGATGAAGTGTGTCCAAACGTGACTGACTGGTGAAGTATATTACAGTTTGAATCTGCACTTCGGGCACATCAACCTATTTATGTCGTTTCAGTCTTTTTGTCGTTTAAGTCCACAGGTAAGGGCCACAAAAACAAAGAAACGCCGCCTTCATGCGTAAGTTGTTAGATACACACTGAAATCACGCAGTGATCCAGTACTCGTGTTCAGGGGTGTGTGTTTGAGTGCTTACGTTAGCACTCAGCTGTGTCGTCAGGGCGGAAACCTTTTCCTGGGAGGCATCCAGCTCCCGCCGCAGCTTGCGGATCTGGAACATAAAAAAGCATGACATCAAAAAGAACCAAGACAAAAGCGTGCACCATTAAAGCAATCAATGCCAAAACACGCACAAGCATCTAGACGCACAATGGAAAAAATACTGTAGCAACAAATGAGGGAGGTTCCCAGATTGAAGCTCTGATATGTCCAGGCTGAGGGATGAAATGCAACAGATGAATGAGAGAGCACACACAGCTGCACACAGGTGTTTGGAGAGGAACAAGAGCCTTTTACAGGGTCAGTCACAATACAGTTACACATGTAACTAGACACAAGTGAAAATGTTCCAACAGGTCCAGCAAGTGTGCACAGAAAATGGAAGAGGGTAACAGTGTCTGGGCGGGATGACGCTTACCTCAGACTGAGACTTCTCCTCATTCTGTGAAAACAAACATCAGGAGAAAGGAAAGTCATTAGAGCACATACTGACTGGATTCTGACGTGCTGAAGAAAGAATCAGAGCAGTTCAAGCTGCCAGAGGTCAGGCTGCACATGTCCTGACTCCTGTGTGAGTTATTAGCTCCATGGAAACAAGCTTTAGAAAAAAATAAAAGCTATAGAGGAGGCTTTCTGGTGTAATATGTCTGGAAAGCAGAGATATCCACCTTCAGGCGTTTCACTGTGCTATCTGAGTGTTTGAGTCCCATTGTCTTCAGGGGCCGCACACAGGACAATAGCAAGAAAAGACAGGTAGGCAAACACATAAAACACACACTCGCACGAACACAACAAACCCTGCTGCTCACCAAAACACTGAGACATGCAACACCCACATTTACACATAAACAAGCCACACTGGGCAACTGAACCACAGCTGGAGCAGAGGTCGGTCAGTTTCACAGACTGGCCCAGTTTAAAGTCTTTAATGTGACTAAACGTTCTTACTTTGACACCATCCAGTGAAACAATCCAGTGTTGGGTGCAATTAATAAAAGTTGATCGATTCAAACAAAAATCGAATGTTTCCAGTGTTATCCATTCACTGAAGCTGTATGAATGTTAGGTGACTGGACAGAGAACAACAGGATATATTTTTTTAACACACATATATTTTCACTGTGAAGCTCTACTTTGACTTCTGCACCAACAAATCTACCCAGCTGCATCACTGCTGGTCACCATGTACACTCTGATTTACACTAGGTTTAAAATAAACCTAGTGTAAATCAGTGCAGTTGCTATGGAAGCACTGGACTGTGTTTTCATCATAAATGCAAATCTTTCAGTCTGAACACAGACAGAAGCAACAAAGCAAAACATTAATGATTTTTCATCCGGTTCCACCTACCAACCACTAAACACTAGAACAGGTTTCGACAGCCTGATGTGTCTGTGCATGTATAGCAATGTACACGCACGTGTTGTGCAGGTGGTTTACAAAGTGGCATTGGGCCACACATGGGCTACACACCCAGACAGAGGTGTCAATCACGCACACACGACAGGCTGATCCTAGAGACACAAACACTACGGCATGTGTGTGTTGACAACGCAGACAAAACAGAGATCTGGCTTTGGCGCAAAATCCTTCAGGAAGAAAAACAAACCCATGAGCGATCAACGTCACAACAAGAACGGAAAGACGGGTGATAAACAAAAGTCAAAGGAGGAAACAGAATCAGCAGCAGCAGAATTGTTTTTTCATGGTGTTGATGTGGGAGCAAAATGTCAGTATTGTTTTTGTAAATATTAAATGTCACATGCATCCACATCAGTTATAAACGTCAGGATCACCTCATGATTTACTAATAAAGAATCAGAGAAATATATCTGATGCATTTGACTCACAGCTGTATTTAACCCCAACTGAACACAAAAAGCAGAAATAACAATTCCTGCACTCTATAGTCTTCTTCTCCCTCATCCCTACCGTTTGTTGCCAGGTTGTGACAGGATGTGTCAGGGATAAAGTTGCCATCATTTTGTCTCCTCTCTCTTCTCCCCTCTGATCTGAAACCTGTGACTCTGGCTCGTAGGACCAGCTAGTGCTGAGCAGGGATCCTGTGTTTCTCCACTACACCTGCTCAGGTGAGTAATCCAGCCCACGAGGGGAGGCGGAGCTACGATGTGCAGCACTAAGCTCTGATTGGCTGTAATGTATATACGTGGGCTGTCCCAAGCATGGGGGTGTGAGTAACACCAAACCTTATTCTCACAGGGTGAATGAATCAGATATCTGGAGGGATCAGAGGGTAAATGTCCCACAGTGTATTTGCCAACTCAAATAGTCAATAGTTCATGACTCCATAGGCAAAATCACCAGCTCTGGTTTTGAACAATGGAAGTCAAGAATTGTTGCTGCTTTTAGGTTTGATTTCTCAGCTGTAATTACACTGCAACAGAGTGAATTAACAGAGTTGATCATGAGGCTGATGGTGTTCTATTACTGCAAAGCTAAAAAGTATTACTGAAGAAGATCCCTGATAAAAACTGGTCTAGGGACATTGCAGTTATATCGTATGTATCCTAATTAACTGACCATTGGGAATTCACTAATATCTCTTAAGTCGTAAAAATATATCTCTTAAGTTTAGTTATTAAAGGGCTGGTCCATCACAGATTATTTTACAGTTAAAAAAATTAATTTGTCAGTGCCCTCTAGTGGACAAACTATGCAATAGCAACACCAAATGTTTCCAAAACATATCAAAAGGAAAAACACATTGTTTCTATAAGCTACTGAAGGTATCTCACTCACACACACACACACACACACACACACACACACACACACAATTCATCCAGCACTAGTTAGTCTGAAGCTTTGTGTACTCACCGTGGAGTAAATGGATGAAGTGCTGGAGACCAGAGACAGGGATGATCCATGAACTGAAGAGCCAAAATCACACAAATAAAAGCAGGGATTAAAAAGTACACTGGTGCACACATAACCATAATTATTACTCCTCACAGACCCTCCACAGTCTCTGCACAGAAACCACCCACCCTGCAACACGGTGCCTCCCCTTGTTCCAGTTGCTCTGCTCCTGCTCGACTACACGCCTGCAGCTCCGCTGTCATAAAGGTAAAACTCCTGCATGTTGCAGTTGGACTGTGGCGCAACTAATTACAGGCTGAACTTTACACTGCTAATGACTCAAGTGCCAATTACACATCAGAGGCTGGGACACAACACCAGCTCTGTTTCCTGCCTGGGAGCAGATCAGACAGGATCAGCGGTGTGAAGTCATCAACCACAGCGAGAGTTTGGGCTGATCTCAGCAGATTCACTCGTTCACACACCTCATCCGGAGCAGCCAATAGTTTACTGAGGACTCACCTTTATCATAATCTGGTCTAGACAGGACGGTGCACTACAAGCCATGAAAAGGTGAATATTAATTTAGATTGACTGCTGTCTGGTGCAGATCTCATCGATCACTTTGTGCACGTCACCGTGATAGTGTCCAATGACCTGAATTCATGACTCATTTAGTTTTTAACCAGTACAAACGAAAATATAATTATATCTATATTGCATAATCCATGAGAGTTGTTTTATAACGTCGGAAAGAATATAAGGAGTGTAACATGCCTTAGCAAGGGAACCAAACCTTTGATCACATGCCACAAATACTGTTACATAACTAAGATTTTAAAAAAAAACAAGGCTTGTTTACCTGTTTACCTGTTTTAACGTCAATGAATAAGAAAAAATAAACAAATCCCCAATAACTCCATATAAGACGACTGTGTACATCTTTCAAATGTATAGTCAGGAAGTCTGTTTTAGCGGGGATGGTTTACAGTGGTGGATGCTAAAAATGAATAGAGACTTAAAACAATTTTTAAAATAATAATAATAATCAATAAAACAATCTGGACAATTAATTAATTCCATCCATCCATCCATTTTCTATACCTGTTTATTCCTTAACCAGGGTCACGGGGATCTGCTGGAGCCTTTATAATTAATTAATCCATTAAAACAAATGATATATATATATATATATATATATATATATATATATATGTAAAGTGGTGAAAGAGTTTTTAATTATGAAGTAGTCACGCCTGATAAACAGGTTCAAACCATTTTACTGTGGAGAAAATGAAAGGATTTACCTCCAGACGGCTAAAAAGAATATGATCCGATCAATGACAGATATTTTCAAATAAACAAAAAAAAAAAACATTCAAACTTTGCCGGTTGAGTTTCAAGGAACACGACTTTTACCCAACTGGACCGTCACTGATGGTCTATCCAGGCATGAGGAGAGTGTGAGAGGACACAAAGGTAAGTGAGATGGTTTGTGAGGAGGTTGTGATGTGACTGTGTGTGACAGTAACTCTACACTTCAGCACCAGGCACAGGCACACACACACACACACACACACACACACACACACACACAAACACAGAGCGAGGGAAAGAGAAAGTCTGTCATCACGTCTCTCTCACACCTCTCACACTGATCCCTGTAATTATCTCTTCTGAAAGTGAGGACAGACTCATGGGGCTGGGAAAAAGAGCCAGGCAGAAATAACTTTGCTGCTGGGGGGTTGTGTCTGTGTTAGTGTTCATGGGTACGTTAGGTGTGTGCTGCCTGTGCATTTGTACAACACTGCTTAATTTGAAAGGAAACTTTGGATCATTTGCTTTTTTGATATTTATTCCTGCAGTTTGTATTTCCTGGGCCTTATAGTGTGGTTTACTGCACAGCAACCATCTGTTATTACATTATGGAAGTGTCTGATCGTTTTCAGCACAGTGCTATGCCTCCCTCCCTCCTTGTCTTGGTTTGTTCCTCTAAATCAAAGGATTGACCAGACTCCAGCGGAGCAGCCTTGCTTGAACAGGGAGTCTGCCTGCTGGTGGGAAAAGCACTGCTGGGTACTTTTCCCAATAAACAAGCTTATGAAAAAAGATAAGCCACACCAAAGCTGATTATAGATTTCTAAAGGGTTAGAGGGTTTTTCTTAGAGGAGCGGTTGTAATCCGTCCTAATGTTCTCTAAACAAACGGAATAATAATTCTATTGGCATAGAGATGTGGAATAACGAAGGGGAGGCTTCAGGCCCATAGAGAGATGGAAACATGCAGATCACACCTAATAACAGATTTCACCAAATGTCACTGAATATTCAACCCACTCGTCTTCCATCCACACATCCATCTCACGTCCTCTTACCTTCCTCAAAGCCGTCCCTGAAGGAGCCTGACCGGCTCATGGTGCGAGTCTTCTCGTCGAGTGACATGCATGAGTTTCTCAGTCGATTGTCGCTGCACGGGTCAAAGGGGATGTCCTGATTGGTCAGGCTGTTGTTACGCAGACCAGCCAGGCTGATCTGAGCCGCTGAGGTCGGGCTGGATGCTACAAAAATCATATAGTAAAATGATATAAGCTGCATGTTAGGACTTTTCCTAAGTAAATACTTAGTGTATAACACATTATATACTATAATTAAAAAAATGAATGTCAAAATTGCTGTGTTTTTGTGGCGTGTGGGACTTACCGAGCTGTCCGAAGTTGAAGCGAGTACCAGAGGGAGAGGTGAGGCTAGAGCCAGGGGAGAACGGGGAATTACTGGCCGAGTCCTGCAGCCCGCTGGTGGAGTGGGAGCGCAGCCAATCACGGGCCTCCTCGTGGCCTCGCAGCGTTGGGGACGGGCCATACCTACAGGTCATGACAGAAAGGACTTAAGTGGAAGCCAGGACACAAAACACAACACTTGGATTCTGTTTTTATAGGTTAAGTTGATTCTGATTTTTATGATTTTCCACAATCAGTGAGATGATTTTTTCTCTTAGCAGACCGATTAGAAGCTGAGCTCTAATATTGATTGAATCAGATCCTGAAACCAGAATTTATAACAGTGTGAACAGAGGTTGGATTTCTCAGCTTCGAGCCAGAGCCCCCCCCCACCCAGCAATCAAGCCTGCTACAGCATAACAGTGATAGCCTCACACAACGACAAAGCGACATGCCTCTTTACAGAAGCACAACACCACAACACGTGCCAAAACAAAATCTTCAGCAGCATTTTTAAAAGCGTGAGCACAAAAGCCTCGAAGTGTGAATGCAGATGTAAAAAAATAACTAAAGAAAGAAAGAAAGAAAAACAGAAGACAATTTGGCGAAACAGTGTGCAAATCGCAGCACATCCAGCAAGAAGTGAAGTCAGTACCTGAGTCCCTTCTTTGGCAGAGTGTTTCTACCACAGTGTGGCCCGCTGTAGGAGAGAAACACTTCAGAAGAGGAAAGCAAAAGATGCAAGGAGGAAAGGAAACATGTAGCGGCACCTTTCAAGGACTACCTGACACTATTTTTAATATGCAGAGATATTTTCAACACTAGTACATCCTAGTTTATTATCCTCTATCTTACCAAGCAATTTTTCTTTTCCTACAACACTGGAATAAAGAAAAATAAATATAGGAAATTCTTCACATTACATTATGATTATTGTAACGTATAAGGCTCAGAAATCTAAAACTTTAAGACTGACATATTTGCAGTGCAAAGCTCTAATTAATATCCTATACTCATGTTACTGCACACAAAAAGTCTACCACAAGGTGGCAGCATGTCACAGTCACAGACTAGAGAGGAGCACTGGACAAACACACCAAAGCTGCCAACATCCACACAGACAATTTCCATTCATAGAGGAGATGGAGGTCCTAAAAATAACCACAAACTACCACACAGAGTGACACACAAAAAAACAAACAAACAAGAAATACAACAAGGTGCTGTCAGAGCTAGTCTCTGTGGTTCTTTGTGATGCTGTCTGTGCAGTAGCAGGCGGTGGTATAGTAGGAACCTCCACACCTGTTCCACCAGAAGCCTGACAGTGCACACAGGTACATTTACCTGTCCTGCTTCCGAGGTAGCGTGTTTCGGCTGAATATGGGGCTAGCAGAGGGGGAGGAGAGGGGACTGATGGAGGACGGGAAGGAAAATGCACAACAGACACAGAGAAAGAAAGTTTTAGAGAATAAAGTAGATGAAGAAACCGTTCAAAACAGAATTCAACTTCAACCAATGAAGCTAATAAGAAAACTGAGCGAGGAGGGTGATGTCACTGCCTCAGAGCTTCGACTCCGAATGCTATTAAGTTTCCTGCGAGACATTCCTGTCACATTACACAGTCAACCTGTCAGGATGGAATCCGCTACAGTGACCACAATCACTGCATAATCGACCGAGGACGCCACAGGATTTGGTTTCTCAGCTCAAACGCAGACAGAACGGCAAACGAGAAGCGGCACCTCGGCACGACGGGGAGCTTTGTGCATCTCGGTCCTGGATTCTGTCAGAACTGGGCGATAATTTAACGTGGTCAGCAATGGAGGGAGTATCAAGGAGTATCGAAAAACAAAAAAACTACACTACAAGTCAAAGTCCTGCTCTCAAAAGCTGCTGAGTTTAATAAGCAGTGAAGGTTCTGTGCAGATTTCCCACCTTCAAAGCGTATTGTAGTAATACTGTAAATTATTATCACTGATGCATTAAGGTGTAAGCAGCATTTCAGGGTTTGAATGTAATTTCAGTGAAGTTCATTTATTTAACTACTTTCATAAATTCTTAGTGTTTTTTAATTTAATTTATAAACTGATTATATGTGAAGCAGCTGCAATAACTAATGAAACACAACACAACCTCAAAGTATGTTTGGACAAAAGTACACAGTTATAGTAAAGTTATACCTCCTGTACCTCCTGCAACATGCAGACCTCCTTAAAAGTACATCATTCTGTCTGAAGCACCTGGAAACTACCTCATACACACTGATGAAAGCGAGATGCTGTACTGAAGAACACACAGAGTGCTTTTGGAAAAAGAAACTAGGGTTTTTTGTGTCCTCACCTCTCAGACATGCCCGTCTTGACGCTGCCAGTGCGGCCCAGTGCAGGCAGAGTGTCCTCCCTGTGGGCGCCATGGCTGCCGCCGCCTCCGGTGCTGCCCAGGCTCATGTCGATGGACTCGCTGCTGGTGTGCATGCTGCTGACCGAGGGGTAGCCCACGCTGCCCATCCCGCCGTGCCCGCCCAGCGTTCCCTCCCTGCTCTGGGCAGAGCAGGTGCTGAAGGTGGTGCCCCACGTCAAGCTGTTTGAAGGGCCGGTGGAGGAGTAGGCCGAGCTGGGACTGGAGGCCTGCGGAGGAGCAGAATCAGTCAATCTGGTATAATGTTGAGACAACTAATCACTTCAATCACTGGCAAAATATCCAACAGCTGTCCTAAACCTCCTGATGCTCTCTGCTTTATGTCAAACACATGTATTTGTGGAGAATTGGGACCTTCAGTTTAATTTCTTCCACTGCTGTTGGACGGTCAATATACTTTGGATCAGCTGACTAGTCGAGGTGAACTGACACATGCTGACTGTTGCTTTGAAAAACAATGCCCCGTGTATTAGTTAGGATTCATAACCAGTCTGATAAAGCCCCGTGACTCATGTGAGAGCGTGACACAGAGTTCATGACTAAGCATGCTCACACTTTATTGTGATATTAAGCAACTCACCAGGTTTGTGGCAGGTAAGAACAAAATCATCCTTGTGCCCTCGTGTTCTATAGAGAACGTCCCACATTCTTATCACATAAGTACGAAATCATGTCCCAACTCACATGTGAAAGATCACGATCGTTGAATCTTAACCCTGACAGTTTGACATCTGACATAGACAGTACAGATGTTTACACACCGAGCTAACTGCTAACATCAGCAAGCTCACACTAGGGACTGTCTAGTAAGATGTTTCGGTCTGGACCAAGGAGGTAGACCGAGGAGATGGACCGAGGAGGTGGACTGAGGAACAAACCAACAGTGCCATGCTTGGATCTACACTGGAAGCTAAAAATAACTCAGCTTCAGCTCCAAAACAAACGTATCTGCCTCAGTTCGCTGTAAATAATGGGTGGTAGGCAGCTGGAGCATGTCTGCAGTGGAAACTAACAGTGTAACTAATGAATGAGAGGCTGCTCCTGTAAACACACGTCTAAAAATAAAGCATGAACCTTCAGTGATTTTAGTGGAAAGGTAGAACTAAAGATTTATGCCTCCAAAAGTACACATCACTATTTTCTCTTTGGATAATGGCAGCTCTATGTCATCATCCAATTTACCTCAATAACTGATGGTTTTAAAACCCATGTTACTAACGCAACAACCAACAGGCTCAATTATTCGTCTTCGTGTTCCTGTTCACCTGCTCACTGCCCAGTGTCCCTGTCCCGGAGCCCAGGGGTCTGCCTCCAAACAGGGGGCTGCTGGTCTCGCTGTCCCCGCCTCCCAGTCCTCCATCCGGGGACTCGAGCACCGTGGCCACATGGTTCATGGTAGCGTGAGGGTTAGAGATAACAGTGGAGTTTTTCATGTTTTCAGCTGTGGTGACTGGAGCCTGTTTACTGGGCTTTCCACCAAACAATCTGGGGAAGGGAGGAAGAAGGAAAACAGAGGGAGAAAGGATATAATCTACTGTCTGTGAGGACACGTTTAAAACATCACTAATTTCTTCATTCAACATTTGCTCTTTACACTGTGACCTTCAACAGTAATGTGTTAGACAGGACCTCACTGATTAACAATTCTGTTTAGTTTATTTGTATGGAAATGTACATTTAGCTTTAGGTTAGGAAGGTGGCTCCTCCTCCAGAGACGATTAACATTAACAGCAAATTTAAAGACAAAATTCATCGAAATATTATGGACATACTAAAATCTGCTCTGGATAAAACTGTTGTTACTGTCACCACTAACAGGACGACGACACTGGTCTTATTTGTTCCTCTCCAGGAAACAAGAAATGCAGTAGCTCAGAAAGGTAGAGTCAGTGCTCAGAGCTGAGTCACAGCCAAGACGCCAACACACACACACACACACACACACACACGCACACGCACACACGCACTAACTCTTTCCTGGTTCTCTGCTAGCTCTGGTTAGACTTAAATGGCAGGCTGTGATAACTGAAGCCAGGGAGGACGATGATGGCAGGCTCTTTGAAGAGTTATCACTCCCTCACATTAATGGAGGCAGAGTGCTGAGGTAAGACTCAGCTCCCGTTACCCCGCACCACACCCTCCCCCTGCACCGCCAAGGCTGAGGCTTGGCAGCTGATCAGCCCAGCTCAAGGCTTGCATTCACAAAGGCCTGATTTAACCTCCCTGTGTGTGTGTGTGTGTGTGTGAGTGAAACAAGCCCACACGGGTGATCCTTACTCACCACTGCTTATCATTTACTGTGCCTGGATGATTACTGTCTTTTAAAATGGTCTTCTGTGTGTGGGTGAGCGTATGTTGAATGTGGGTGAAGTCAAGCCCATACAAGACGGCCCCACTCAGTGCGGCTCATCACGCAGGATTACTGACAATGCAGCTGATGCTCTGTAGGCGTGTGCGTGAGCTCACCTGCGTAGCGTAGGTGAGGAAACCTGCTGTCTTCCTGTCAGAGGAACGGTCGCTGCTCCTCCACCCTGCATCATAACTCCACTCCTCAGGTTATCAACCTCGGACACGCCCTTTTCCCGATCCGTCTGATTGGCCAGCAGGCCTCCTGCGCCGTTGGCCTTGGTGATGCTGATTGAGTTTTTACTGTGAGACGTGACAGAGAGCACAGCGGCTTCGATGCTGCTGGTCGAAGAGCGGTTTCCATTACGGGTGGCAGCTCCTGAGCGGCTTGGTCTCGGCAGGCTGCGGTACTGCAGTGTAGAGCGGGCGCTCATGGGCAGGAAGCCGTCATCGTGGTGAGTCAGCGCCATTCCTCCTTCCTGCCCTCCGGGCTTCAGGCCTCCTGCCAGCGATCGAGCCCCAGATTTGGGCATCTTCCCCAGGGTGGCCGAGCCACTGGTGATGGTGGCGCCGCTGGCAGTAACCATGGTTACCATTCCAGGACCCTGCTTCTTGAAACCAAAGGTGCTGGTCGGGGTGCGCGAGGCGAGCGTGTGCGTCTGGGAATGGGGGTCTGAGACGGTGTGTGTGAGGGTATTGGTTGTCGAGGTGCGGCTGGTGGGCACTGAATGTTTCTTTGCTTCATCGCCACTGCTGCGTCCTGCATCCGAGGGCGAGCGGTGAAGGCCGTTGGGACGAGGAGAGACGCGTCCTTTTTCTGACACCTTGACATCATCCGTCTTACCTGCAGGACAAAACAGAAGGACACATGAGCGGATCATTTTCAGATCACTGCCCGCAGGACTCGAGGTGGAGAAACAGTAGCAGTAAATGTTTCAGCAGCTAGTGGAAGACGCCTTTTGTCTTTATAATAATATCAAACCTCTAAAACTAGGGAGAGACACAGTCTTTTAGGCAACGCTGCCTCTGTGGAAGCAAACGCAACAATTACTCTCATCTGTAACGAACATGTTAAACCAGTGGCTAAAATTCAGACTGTTTTTGTCTGTTATTATCATCATTAATAAATATTTCTGACAGCAGATGTCTGAATTACCTGAACTGTGGGTCTTGAGGCCGACAGAGCCTGAGGAGCCTGTGCTACTGGTGCTTTTAGTGCGGGGGGATGTCACCCCAACCTGAGTGCTCATGCCTCTCCTCCAGGAGCCCGTGTGGGACACAGAGGGGGTCTTCCTCCCTGAGCCGCCTTTGTCGGACTCGTCAGAGATATCAGAGGGGTTACGGCGGCTCCACTTGGACCCAGGCTCCATCCTGACCCCGCTGTCTGACCCACCGTCTGGCCTCTTCACCTCGTCTCCTGACCAGGCCTGATGCACCGCTGTGGAGGCCGAATGCTTCTCAGCATCCGTTACAGGCTGGAAACACACACGATGACACAATGTCAAGTGTCTCTAAAAACCACCAGCATGCTGGGTAACCCTACCTGCATTCACACACTGTTACCTTAGTAGCAGTTTGTCTGTTTGACCAGCAGAAAGATTTGAGCTTGTGTTCCTTAGAAATTGAATCTGAACTCAGGTTTACAATAAATACTAGTGGAGCCTGTGACTTTATGGCTTCATTATAGAAAACATACTGAAGGCAAATTAACCCTGAACTTGCAATTTCTTTGGATGTGAATACTTGAATGTTTTAAGTAAAAGTATAACATATTCAGTATAGTAGTAATAGTCACCCATCAGCCATTTGGAACTAACAGTGAATTACATCTGTTTGAAGGATCGACAGCTGATTTGTGAGGATTTGGAAAAATGACTGTTAGAGAAAAGTGTCACACTGCTCTGCTGTACTCTGAAACAAACGCAGAAACAAAACGTGTTATTACCAGAGGAAGCAAACTTCATTAACCTGCGCTGTCAGAGCTGCTGTGCAGAGAGAAAGGCTTCTTTGTGCCCTGCTTTGTTTGCTCTTCAGCAATTTACCCTCTGCAGAAATAATGGTAACACATCACATGTTTGGCTGTGCATCGGCCGCAATACAGTGTGTGTGTGTGTGTGTGTATGTGTGAGAGAGAGACATATCCATGAGTCAGCTGACAACATTATTATTATTATTATTATTACCCATCTCCTTCCTGCACTATAGTGGTTCTTAATCAGTGTCAACATCAGCTTGAGCTTTGTGAGTCCACAGCTGTGCCACACAGACAGTTGTCCAACACTACGGCGTTCAGTCCACCACTGCAGGCGACAAACTCACATGACAAATTCAAACGGTCTTCACTGGCATCAGCGGGTTTTTATCTAAGTCCTTGCTATTGAAGCTGCTGAGATATTTAACCTTTGAATTAGTAGCTCATGAGACACGAGACTGGCTGTTAAAGCTCCTCATACCAACTCTAAACTGCTTCTCTTATACCCATCCAGTGCTGTGAACGGATGCAGAACAGATGTTCATTTCCTGAATAAATAAAAAGCTTTTATGAATAATTCACACCTCTAACATAATAATACTGACTAAACCACATTGTTTCTAAGCAACTGGCAAAACAAAATACATGTTGCTGTGTTAAAACCCACGAGCTACTGGGTTTTTCTAAGAGTGGCACTAAAAATAACCACTGATGTTTGTATGGCAACATGTTTGAGTGAGGAAACCCAGTAATTGACAGCAGATTGTGTTGTAGTGTAGAACTGATACCAAATATTTAACTCAGGACTAAACATCACAAATACAATCATTATGCTTAGCGTCCTCAGTGTAAGCAAAATGACTGTCCACTGTCAGGACTGCAAACAGATTTGGACCTGAAACCCTGGCACAACAATGTTTTTATGGGCTTTCATCAAATCAAATGTAAGCGCTAAAACCCGAACACTAATATTTAAAGCTCAAGTTTTGTTTGGTGCATTAAATGTTTGGGTTTAATTAATACAGACATTTATCCAACTTGGACTCTGATCCAAGCTGGAACCGTCTGTCCAAACCCACTGCAGAGTTGTGAACAGAAGTGTGTATGTGGGGGGTTTTACCTGCGTGCTAAGGCCCTTGCGCTGTGCTGCAGGTGTGTTGGCATAGGAGGAGATGGAGGAGCTGGTGTTGATGTCATCTGTATCAATGTTGTCGCTGATGCCGCTGCTCACAGAGCTGCTGTCATCCCAGCTGAACACACACAGGACAGAGAGAGACTCGCTTTAATGCTATTTAAACAATAAATCCTCCAGAGTGGAGAGGAAGAGGAACGTCCACTTGGCTCTTCCTTCATTGACTCAGCAGTCAGTAGAGTCTGAATGCTCAGCAATGAGGTCTGATGCTTATTATAGACAAAGTACTTGTTCTGTATCACTATAGACTCTTTAGAAGCTGTGATGCTTTTTGGAGCTTCAGTGACGTTTGCATTTTTGTAAATCAACTATAACACTTAAAAACGTTTGCTTTTATTATGTTTCATAGAACAAATGAATATGCAATAAACCTACTGCGCCTTATTAATTACAGTGTTAAACGGAAATAAAATTTCAAATAATAATTTTAAGAAAAAGGATCCGGTGTCTCCCACAGACTGATCATTCTCTTATTCTCCAAACACACACAAACAGGCTGAATGGGGTTGTCCATCATATGAACAAAGGCTCGTGGCAGGGGTGACATCATGGTGGGCTTGTGTGTCTGTGACTTGTTCAAACAGAGCCATCTGAACAGAGTAAACACTGGGAGTTAATTCAGGATATCTCTAAATATGTGTGTGTGCATCAGTGTGTGCGTGTTTGTGTGTGTCTGCTGGGAGTCTGTGGGTAACAGGAAGCTCGGCCAGTTGGCAAACATCACTCTGAAAGGGCCAGAGGGAGGCTGATGGTGATGGCCAGTGCATGGTCGACTGCACCCGAGGGGACAGGCAGGCACAGGCAGGCAGGCACAGGCAGGCACACACACACACGCGCACACACACACGCGCACACACACACACGCACACACGCACACACACACACACACACACACACACACACACACACACACACACACACACACACACACTGATGATACAGAAAACTTCAAGAAAGTCTTTTATATAGCGACACACACACAAATGCTAATTAGTAATGACACATATACAAAGTGAACGAACATGCAAGGCTGAAACAAACTGTAAATTATCACGCCTTATTTTGGAGCGAATTAACTGGGCTACAGCCAAATATTATTTTCATTGATTATTTTCTGTCGATAACTCATCTGCAATACAAAGACAAAGCTGGTGTCTTCAAGTTGTCAAAGATCATTGTGTCAACAACAATTCAAGACGAAACTATATTTAGTAATGACAATAAAAACAGAAGGAGGTGATGAATCCTCCCATTTGAGGACTGAACCAGATAATATCCAACTCTGCTGTTTGATAAATGACATAAACAATTGATTATTAAAATGACTGGATGTATTTTCATTCATTCATCAGAACATTGTTTCAACATTACAATCACCATATGAGCACCGGCTCTGCATATTCATTATGACATTTGTTTTCTTTCATAATGACACCACACGACAATATTCTGAGCAATGTGGACATATTTTTCTACAAAGTCAGTTTCAGGTTAAGAGTCAGACAGAAGTTCTTTGCCTAAATAAAATAGTTTCAGATGAATAGTTTCCTAATTTAAATGAGAGTATCTGAGAGATACCAACTTTTCAAAGTTCAAAACCCAGAGCTACACATCAGTTCCCATTGATCATTTATCTGTCACACTTGATCTTTAGTCTATTCAGTCATCACCAGCACCAGCGACATGACACACAGAGAAAATGGGGAAACGTTTCTTTGTTTTTGGATTCACCAGCAGAATCAAACCAACGGGAGCAGAACAAAGACTGAACTTTAGAGTTGAAAGCATCTGTGCAGTAGACGAGCTGAGAGGTGCTTGGAGATTTAGAGTGACCACAACAGTCTCAACTTGTCTTTAAAGCCACAAGGGAAAGTCCCCCCCACCACACACACACACACACACACACACACACACACACACACACACACACACACACACACACCGAAAGACAATAAACATTTATGCCATAAAAATAGACATATCCAAACCCACAAACATCACAGTGCTTTGGAGCAGGGGCTAAATCAAAGTCATTACTTGGAGGACAAAGCTTCCTTTACACACTTGTGCACACACACACACACACACACACACACACACATACACTTATCTACCTGGTCAGGGTGCCTGGATTGTGTTGAGAACCGGAGCGCTGTGGGAATATGCCAAGCTGGACAGAGAGCTTCATGACTCCATGCTACTGAGAGCGTTCACACGGTCAAATATCTGTCTCAGTCCTCCTCTGAGCCGTACCAGTGTCTCTCGCCCTCTCTCTCGCCTGGCACTGCTCCTAGATCCAGCTCCTTTGTCATTCATTGCACTGATGCATCGTCTCTCAGGCACTATCTCTCTCTGGACTGAGATAGAAGAAACTCAGGGGGGAGAAGAGGGAAGGACCTGCCCCGCTGGTAACATGAGCCTCCCCGAGACTGTTAACCACTTCACTGCTGCAGCTGCACCACTAACACACAGCACTGAAACACACACACCCAAAGCCCTAAATAAGCTAGTTCAACCAAACAAGAATCAAATGGAAACACAAGTCAAAGCCACATGATCACAGACAAACTGAAGGACAATCTCATCCCACCGCTGCTATACTGTGTGCTTCTGTATGTGTGTGTGTGTGTGTGTGTGTCTTTGTATGCAAGACTGCAATTTCCCAGACAGATCCACCCTGACTAGCTGACAAGCCAGTGCTAATTAGAGATCAGGCCAAACGGCGTGGCCCTGCCCACAGCCTCCCGCTGGCAAAGCAACCCGCCAGTTAACAACCACCGAGCCCTTTACGGCCAATCACAGAAGATGGAGACATTAACCGCGGGCTGCCCCCGGGAGGAAGTGGTGCCAAATGCAGACCGACAAGGCCGGCACCTAATAGATCATCACACTTCCTTTGTGCAGTGACTGAATGACTGGATTTTGGTTAACTGACCCTCTGAATCTGTTGGTGTGTGCAGTTAATTGTTTGTGAGCAGGTTTGTCATTCTCAGGGTGATATAGGACTTCACTCTCTCACTCTCAGGTCCTTTAAGAAATCCCTCTGCTTTCCCACAGGGTTCAGAGTTCAGAGGCCAAACCTCCAAACTTTCCTTGAAGAGAAGAACAGAATGGGGGCAGCGAGGGAGCCAATGACAAAAAGGGCCGCCCTGTGGGTCAGCCAATAGGAGTGTCTGGTAATATCCTGAGAAACAGGCCGTGGTTGTGTTTGTTTAACTTTTCTTGTGTGCGTCCCTCAGGGCTGTGGTTGTGTTGGTCTGTTGGTCGGCCTTGCAGTACTGCAACCCCCCCCCTGAAAAGCCCCGTCTGACTCTGGCACATGCACACAGGATCTGTGCCGCAGAAATATATACACAGACATGTGGCCACAACAGAGCTGTGAAGCAGAAGTAAGGGGATTTCCTGTGTTTGAGGGGCGACTACTGCGTCTGGATCACATATCCCCAAATCTGTATCTCAGGCAGACAGAGGGAGGAAGAGGGGAGGACGCACAGCACAGCCCTCCTCAGGGTGAGGAGGGGACACAGGTGGCATCATGGGCAAGTTGACAGGTGAGCTGTGCAGACGCAGCAGGACAGAGCAGCCAGTGTGTGCTAACTTTAGCCCAAACACATCAGCATCATCAAAGACATGCAAAACACTGCGCCTCAATCAGGAAATACGGTTTAAACACTGGACACGACACAAAAATCTCATTTCTCATGGAGCTGCACAATAACAACATGATCATGCTTCAGTTTTTGGTGGAGTCATAGCTTGATGATGAGCAGTGGATACATTTTGTTTTGATACGATGCCTAACAAATTCAAATGACACTTTTTTGATTTGTTACTTTGAGGAACACGAAAATGCTTTTATGCAAAACACGATTTTTTTATTTTACAAAATGAGCTGAGATTCCTAAAATGAAATGTCTAAACATAAGAAGCTCCACAAGAATCAAGTCAAGGTTTTGTATTCAGACAGGTGCACAGTTCATTTACAAACTATGAAAACTCTGACACAATAAGAAAACACAACAACAGCAGACACCTCCCCTGGAGGTTCTGGAGAGTTGCTCAGCCAGTTTTACTGTCAGAGAGAAATGCCAGGATTGCTACCATGAGTAGATGCACTGGCAGCCTTAGGGTCCAGGAAAATGACCTGGGTGTTTCAACATTTTGGTATAGAGGCAAGCTCCAGGCTATTCATAGCTTAGGCATGATAGCATTAACTGGACTGGACTGGTTAAACGTAAGGTCATTGATGTTATTCTCACAAAGTATTTATTTGCCATTGTGTTTTAAATGCACCCAAAAGAAGAAGGACCACTTCTGAATTATTGGAGCTAAAAACACCTAAAAGCTTTTCATCTAAATTTGAGAAAAGTAACATACTCAGGACTAAAATACTGTAGGCACAGAGTGAAGGAGGCAGCAAAGGGCCCATTGGGACAGGACCCAGCACATTCCGGGCCGGAGCCCAGGAGCCGTGTGGTACGAAAATGACACAGCTGTCCCTGCAGTGACGAGAAATGACAGTACTGGACCGGACAACGCGCTCAGGAATGTCTCTCTTGCTTTCTCTGTGTCTCACTGTCTGTCTGTCCTGTGTCTGGTCCCATTGTCTCCTCTATTAGAGAAAAACAATAGCTATCTACAGTCTGAGAATTCATCAAAGCATGCAGATCCCTCTGGCTGACTCTCTTTCACGCAGCTTTCCTTTGAATCATCTCTCTCTCTCTGTTTGATGTGTAAACACACACACACACACACACCCACAGATTCGACCGACTGACCCGGATCCACAGTAAAAACACACAAACTCTTTACACGTGACATGTATCACTCAGCACAGGCACACAACTCCTCTATGATGCATCCAAAAAGCTAAATTCAAAGGACTACTGGGACAAATGTGGAATTCGTCACTTGTGCCACAACAAACCAATGCACTGTCGCATGGATGCTATAATGAAACACAAAGCTGTAACTGCCCCTGCACCCTCCGCCCACAAAATAGCATCATTTGCTTCCTTAGTGTCCAAACGTTTTTAAAAACACCAGTCATTTTCAGGTCTAGTATAAAATGCTAATTTTTTACCCCAAATCTGTAGTTTTTTACTCTCATCTGGTTTAAAACCCTCTTTAAAACGAGCTCCAGATGACAGAACAGTTTCAGGAGTTTCTAATAACATCAAGCCACTTTGTTCTTTTTCCTCACAGATACTCTTTTGTTTTTTAGTCTTAATTTTTAGTCACACTGCAAAAATCTGCATTAAATAATAAGAAATAAATAAAAGCTCATGTTAATATTAAAAAAATCTCCAGTATCAGTTAATAAACATAAACATTTCATTCTGTGTCGTGAGGAGCTTGTTTAAGGTGAAACTATTTAGATGATTCTGTAACAAGAAGAGTCTTCAAGTGTTCATGACAGGAGCCCCCACAACATGCAGACCTCTGACCCTGAGCCTTTCCTGCAGCTTTTACAAAGAAATGAAATGAGGGAAGTCAGTTTTATCCAGTTGCTTTAAAGCTGCTGACGACCGCACTTCACACTCACACCCAGCCTAATAGAAATTAACACTCATGGGAGGTATGAAGGATTAAAACTTACCCCGTCCCGAGTGCTCGACTCAGTGTAGACGAATTAAAGTCCAACGTGCTACGTGTTACTTTGCTTTCTCCATCTGCTGCTTCCTCCTGGTTCAAACTGGATCACAGACAGGGACCAAGACTCTGATCTCTTTGTTTCCCTTCAGAAATTGCAGGCTTGGTGGCTATTTCAGCTGGCTGAGACTCTTATACTTTACAACCAAGTTGCTCTGCTGTTGAATCTGGACCACAGCTTTTATCACATCTAACAAGGTTGTTCTTCTCTGTGTGTCATTACTACGTTTCAGCGCTGGCAGTTGTGTGAAACGGCGAAAAACTAGACAAAAACAAATGTGCAAACAAGCTTAAACAAATACTTTGGTAGCACAGTGAAAGCTCAGAGCTCGAGAGACGAGTACAGGGGATGTTAGAGCTGCAGTGTCTGATATAAAAATGAGAACGATCTGCAGAAAAACCCCTTGTTTACCTGAGTGAGAGCCCCGCCCTCTCCAGTATGCGTTTCCTATGGTGAGGCTGGCGCACTTGGTACAAGCCCAGAGGGGTGAAGACGGTCTACTGATACGGTTTCCATGGAAACAGCAACATCATTTCTCTGAGGATTTTTTCGGTCTGTTTTTCTCTTCTCGTAATAAACCTCTTATTTTTTGCCTGTCGATACTTTCTCCTTTCTTCTCTGTGTAAATCAAGACTCTCAACCCTAATCGATGCCACCTTCCCCCACATGCATATGGGCAGCGAATTTCTTCAATGTGTGGTTACACTGTAAAAAACATATCCAAGCAATGTTTGTCCTAAACGGATGCTTTGTGGAAACCAAATCTGCCAGTGCCCCAAGACTATTCCAGTCTTTCTCCAAAACAAATTGTGTTTCACAGGTTTTCTAAAAATTATTGCCTGTAACAAGAGTCAGAGCAATATACAACGTGGGATTCTAAAAGGGCTAGGACAAGTATTTGCAGGCTGGTCCTGTAGCTAATAAGTCTACTGTTAACACACTAACCTACAGGTACATGCTGGCATTAATTGATCACACTAACTCTCCCAGCTTTTCTTTAAATAAATTGTTAAAAAGACAAATGCTCACTGAGCTGAAAAGCTTGATACCTGTCAGGTAGTGTGCTTGAGTCATCCAGTGTATTCAGTACTTATGTTGTACCGTCTACTTCCGTCTTCGAAGTGCATCCGGACTATTCCTCTTTGGAGGAACAGGGGGCAGCTAAATAAACATTGATGGCGGAAGCTGTGCCCCTATTTTGGACTTTAATAAACATAAAGTCAGTGCAAACGGTTTGTGATCGGAACAATTCAACTCAAATAAACCAGTTTTTACTGCAACATGCTGCTGCTCCCTCAAGGCCTAATGGTCAGTATAAAAATGTAAGAAACAAAAAATGGCTCAGCCTGCCCAGAGAAAGGATTTGGTTTATCTTGGATCTTCTGACGACATTTTTAAACTAAGATTTCTGCAGCGTAGTTGAGAGAGAATTCTGCAGCAACTCTGGTGCATGTTTCTCGTGTAGGAGTATCAAGATCTTATTTGACCTTAAAGCAAATATCCAAAACAGCTACCGACTGTGGGTCAGACTGTCTCAGACTCCTCCAGCGTGCCCCAGAAAGCATTGTCAGCATGGCCTCATCACAAACGCAGAGCAGATTGCTGCATTCAGCATGAACATGGCTGGGAGGCATTTGCAGAACTCAATATTCTGTAAGGAGTCAAAGGTCAAAGATATCTGTGAAAACGTATTTGGCTACAGAAAACGTGCAGCAGTGAGTATGAATGAGTGTGTGTGAGTGCAGAAGATAAGGAGACAGCAGACAAAGGACAGGACTGGCTGTTAAGGATCTCATACCAAATATTTAAACACATTGTCCTGTGGTTATTGTGCCACACTGGGAAATATGTTTTAGAAATAGTTCTGTCTTTTCTTTTCTTGACTCAAGATAAACCCTGTAAATTATGTTTATAGACGAGTAAACTGCTACAGCACAAACAATCGCTGGCTGGATTATTTTAAATTAATGAAGCACTACATTCATTAATGACATTGGAGTCGCTAGAAGGTTAATGGGATGAATGGTGGCCATACAAGGCACAATGTCATACCAGAGACTGGGGCTCACATCAAGAGTCTCATGACTGGTTATGTACTTTGGCTAAGGTTAGGGAAAGATCTGGTTTTGCTTAAAAGTAAGTAAACAAGTTATGTCCAAGGTCCCTGTGAACTTTTTCTGTCTTCAACCAGACCACAATCCTTAATCTCTACCGAGTCCTGTGGGTGCCCATGAAAAGCTCAATAATGTTGTAGCCGCTACATGAAGATACTGTTACCACAGTATGTGACCAACATGGCAACACAACAAAGAGTCAGTCAATAGACCTCTACTGGCTGTTCCACCTAAAAGTGAAACAGTAGCACACCAGGCACAACACTATTGTAGCAGTCCTGTGTCCTAGGAGTATCCAGCTCGTCCACAGCATGCAAGTCAACTGCAACCCTGATGTGAACGCGTCGTTAGTACCAAGTTAACAAGCAGTGTGAATTAACCACAAATGAAGGTGACTACACTTTCTCAATAATCCAGACAGAGATTCAGATTAGCAATACGATGACGTTCTATTGTTGAAGTCAAATCCTAGAATCTAAAGTCCAAAGATCAAAAAGTAGTTAAGTGAGTCTGTGGTATGTTGGTGGTATACATAAAACAGTGGTCCCCGTGGTAATCGGTACTCTCGGGTCTGTGACCCCCAAACTGGGAGAGTGGCTCCAACAGATCCCAGGAACAACATCAGAGCTCTCAGTCCAGAAGAGCGCAGTGCTGGGAACAGCTAAGATACTGCGAAGAACCCTCAAACTGCCAGACCTCTGATACTCTGGTAGAGGACCCAAGATTGAGGAACACCACCTCACCACCACCAAACACACACCACCTGTAGGGGTGGGAAGGGAAATTAAACAGCTGCAGTGATCAGCATCGATGGGCTGATGTTGTTGTCTCCTAGCAGAACATGATCAGCCAGATAAGTTTTGGAAGGAAAGTGCAGAAGAAGCCGAGTTCCTGTGTCTGTGATTATCATACAAATAGACTCCTGGTTCTACAGGGAACAGGATCGCTGGCAGAGGGAGGGGATGAGACCGATCCAGTGATTATTATTATTATTACAGTGAGAGCCTGCAGGCAAACCACAACATTCACTCTGCTGAACCAGGGGAGCAGGTGGAGGAGGTGGAGGAGGTGGAGGAGGTGGAGGAGGGTTTACAGAGAGACAGACGGGGAGAGGGCGAGACAGGTGGAATGCCAGGTGTTGTTGGTAGCTGAGGAAGAGACGGTGAACGAAGGTGAACCTCTCTGTTTCTCCCTGAGGTCAACAGGGAACCTGCTCAAGACCAGACAGGACAGAGAACACACTAGTGCTTGGGGCATGTGTGCGAAATATGTGTGTGTAGATGTTTTTTACAGCTTCAGGTCTGCTTCCGGGCGAGAGTAAAACCCTCCTTAGAGCTTTGTGTGTCTAATACACACACGAAGCTACAGACACACAACACCCATTAACAAGGTTCATCAGAAGTATCATCAACATCCACTGTATCAGCAGTTATACAGTGACTGCATATTATAATTTAAAGATAATTTAAACATTTGATCAAAAAGGATTTAAGCTCTGAAGTAACTTCAAAGTAAAACTGCACCACGTTGAAAATGGAGGAAGCACAAACTGAACCGAAGGTTAAGGGATGTTTTTGTTCGTAACAGGCCGTGTTACTGTGTTAGAGGTTGCTCAAACAGAAAACAGTGCTATGTTACAAGGTAAGAAGATAAAGCACAATCCAGGAAGCTGGGTTTGTGCACAAGAATCTTAGTTTAGTGAAATGCCATTGTCCTGGAGCGGTCTTTATGGACTTAAAACAGCACCTGTGAAACACTAAGCACATTCAGAGTAGCTACTTTACAAAAGCTAAGTCTGCAAAGAAGTTAGAAGCTGCTGTTTATCCCATGATGCCAGCAGAACAGCTGCTGCACAGGTTAAAAAACACTTGCACTAATCCCTGCTGCTGATTCTTGTGATGGCTGTTTGCTGATGTAGTGTCTTTGGCACAGTTTGGCTCGTTGAGTGTGTTGTATGTTGTATCTTCTTCTTTTCCTTTGTTGTATGATATTTAGTAATTCTGCTTTTTTCTCTTTAATTTGTAATAGTCTCTGTCTTTGTGAGAGGAATACCCTGGTTTCCTCTCTCTGCATTTATATCAAGTTCCCATGTGGAAAAGAGAAATGATATGTAACGGCTCAGCAAAGAGGGAAGGGTATGGGCCAAACACCCACAGCTACAGCAGCTTCACACCACAGACACCTCCTTTGTCTGCTTTAACAAAGAGAATTCAAATCAGAAGACAGACCGTTATAGATTGCTTCCTCTTTCTCCAGCCACATGAGATAAATGACCCAGGATGAGCGTGCTCTCTCTCTCTCTCACACACACTCACACACACACTCACACACTAGTCTCTATTGTCTCTGCCTATTTACTCAACTCCCAGGTCCTGTTGTGCCACGACTCAGTGTGAAGCTCTGAGTAAGACTAGTTTCTGCACCTCCAACAGTCAGCGTGTCAGCTGATGATAAGCTACGTGCTCCGAGTGGTTTTCAATGATCTGAACGTTCAACCCAGTTTTCCTAGCTCCATCCTTTATGCTGCTCATTAGTCCAGGTCTGGTCATGGTTTCAGCTCGGCAGCTTAAAGTTTTTTTGAACGCTCCTTAATGTGAACCTCAACCCTTTGAAGCTCGGGACCTCCTTGTTAAAAGGTCATGAGGTTTTTGCCCCAATGTCTTGGCAATACCCTTCCCGACCCCCCACTTCCCCACCAGCCCCGAAAGGCTCGGCCGCCCCACCAACCAGAGGGTGTTTAAAAGGCAAAGGCATTTAAACGCTAGCAGGCGTATAGATGGATCACACACCCAATGAGTAAATATAGACAGCACACACCTCAGAGCTCATACATGCAAAGTAATGTGCTCACCTTCCTCCACCTGCACCATTAAGCCTCCATCATGTATTAAATTAGCCTGATCTTTTACAAGAGAAAACCAGTCATCCCTCCTTACCCTCCAGCTCCACTGGTTTCTGTTTAATATGCTAATGTGCTTTATCTGCAGCTTCCTCAACTCTGCTAATTAATCCCAAACCAGTAAGCACATTTATCTGACACTGCTTCAGGGGGAGGAGGGGAATCATTCCACTCTTCTTTTTAAAACTCTCTCTTCTCTAATCCTACGAACGTGATAATGAAGCTGTCTGAAGATCATGAAAGTGGAAATGTCAAGTGTCTGGAGGAACTGGAGCAACCTGCCTTCTTTCAAATAAACCTCACATGGAAACATCAAAGCACAACATCGAATAAAAAAGAGAAATCCCCTAACTTTTATCATTTAATTGCTACCAGTTTGTGGAGTCCTGCATGGGAAGAGACAAGGAAAGAGGTGGAGAGATGAAAGGCGAGGAGACGGGCTGTTTGTGTTAAGCCCCGTCTGAGGGCTGTAAGAGGTTAAAGTCATAGACCGAGTGTGTGTTTATGTGTTTGCAGGGTAAAAGGCAGCGAGAGGGCAAAGGTCAAAAGTCTGAAAGACAGGAAATTAGCCACACCTGAGGACTCTGGGAAAAGTCTGCTTGAAGCTCTTGAACCTACGACAAAACACACCAGCATGACTGATTTGTTGAAAACCTTAAGTATCAGTCCTAAAACACAAAACACCTGGTACGTTTCTTTTAAATGAAAGATCACAAGCTGATGAGGGCTTGTCTTAAAACTGGGACACAGCCGGTCATCCCTCCAACTAGGTTACGTTTTAGTGTTAAGCCTTAGCCATGTCCAAACAATCATCCGGTCTGCAGTCCATCTAAATATCAAGCTTGTCCCCCGCTCCCCCTTTATCTCTTTCCGTCTCCCACATCCTTCTCTTTCACAACTCGAGCGTCACGTCCATTTCTGTCAGGAAACAAATCGCTCTCCATCTCTCTGACTGGACAAAGACCGCGGCGTTTCTCCAAATCACTCACACGCGACACGTGACACTCCAGAATTTTCCACAGGCATATACATCCTGATAAGACCCATAGAAATGCATGTATGTCAGTGCTGTTCTCCAGCACTCGGGCTCGTGTTTCAGCAGCATAGTTTATAGAACAAAGCTCGGTTGCATCACGTCCTGCGTAGTGTTACAAGTCCAAACAAAACCTGTGCAATATCATTCTGTGAAAACAGAGAGGCAGAACGGAGAGAGATGGGGTAAGACCCAAAGCAGACGCAAAGAAAAACAGTAAGTTCAAGAGTCAAAAGACATGAGACACGAGATTCAGGGGTTTTTTCAGCTCTCCATTTGTTTTTTAGGCATCTATTTCAAGTACTCCATTAAACACTGATATCTGTGATATGATTTAAGATGACTGTCCACTATCAACTTGCAGGAAAAGACTAAACCCAATCGACTCCAGTAAGATAAAACTACTTTCTGAAAATCATCACTAGACATGTGACTGGTTAGTTAAATTCATCTTACATGCCCAAACTGCCACAAGGGATCACAGGCTCAAGATGAGAGGAGGCATAAAAAAGTATTCTGGTAAATCCAAGTAATCCAAAGACATAGTCCAATACCTGGTGTGTTTCAAATGGCAAAAACTGCAATTTCAACTGGAGGTAAACTCACACTTTTTCGTCGACGAGATTTTTCGTCTTACCTGTCAGCATCTCCCTGTCCTGACGATGTGTTTCGATGGAGCGTCTCTCGGACGGCGGTCATACCGTCAGGCAGGCGGTTCAGGCGCCGTGTGTACAAGCCCAAGCCTCCATCAGTCATATAGCTGCAAAACACAACAAAGTATAATAAACACAGGCTAAGATACACAATTAAAGGGCAAAAAAATGATTTGAAGTTGTGCAGTACGGGATTTGAGTCAACACACACTGTTCGTCTTCTCAAAGCTGCTTTTGTTGTGTATAGAGCAGGACGAACCCACATCCATCTAGTTTTCCGGCTGTGGCAAAGCCCTCATCAATCAAACAGTCGGCAAAATGTTCCCACACAAATACTGAAGACAGAAAACTATCTGACTGAAGACTGAGACACGTTTCCCTCATGAAGACAGGGGTAAACATCAGCAGCCTTAAAATGCAGTGGCAGCTCAACGGACCGAGGATGAGGTAAAGACATCTCTATTCATCATCAGAGTCCACCTGAGTCTGGGATATTCTGATTGACTCTTAAAAGAAGCTATAAACGTTCTGTACATGCGAGGGCAGGGGAAAGAACATCGTTCATGTCATCTCATTAGAGAAGATTTCATTTGAAAGGAGCTGATTTGCTGCTGGAGTCTGAGGTTTACTGTTACCAGAAGTTACAGTCTCAAGCTGATGCTGAGGCCCCAACACTTACACAAACATTCCCATTCAAGCTAAAACAACACAGACTAATTCCCCAAATATTTACCAGGGGAGAAGATTCCTAATGGAACTAAATATTGACTTGTTCAGCCCAGGTGTACTTTAATGAAACGCTGGCTGATGAAATGAAACGTTGGGCCTGGACGGTCCAGACGGTGAATGGTTTCTGATTTAAGTGAGTAGAAAAGAAGCCAAGCTAAAAAAGCTTTCTGTGTTATCTTTAGGTGGATCTCAGCAAGAGGGAGCCCAGCACACACACACACACACACACACACATACACACATATTTAATCCTACATATATATACACACAGTATACACACAGTATACACACAGTATACACACAGTATACACACAGTACAGTGTTTCCTATAGACAGAGCTCCTTTGTGTAAACTGCAGACAAACAGAATCAGCAACTGAGCCACAGGACTGAAACTCCAGAGCAGGAAGACACTCAACAAACCCGTTCAAACCTGCACAGATGCTGAACAAATTGTAGCCTTCATAATGTTTACAACCGCAATTATGATTATAAATGAATCATTTTCATCGTTAAAGCTGCATTACGTGTTTTTATGGCCATTTAGGAGCAGCAGGACAAGCTGAAAAAAGAATAATGTCTAATTAGAAAGTTACAAACATATGAGTTTATACTTTATACTGTGCAGTTGTTTCACCAGAAGTGAATTAACAGCACTGGCTCTTGCATGCCGCTGGGTTTAGGGTTGATAACAACTAGGTTTGCAGGCTGGAAAGCCAAAACACTGAACTAAAAGAGGCAAATAAAGCTTTGGAGAGTGGAGAGGGGCCACAGCATTGGGTGATAACCCCTCATAGTTACATAGAAGACCACAATATAAACTGTCACACTGATCTGTTGTACCGAAGAACAAGCCAGTAGCAAAACTGGAAGCACCAGATGTTGGAAGCACCATAAAGGCTGTGGCTGCTGTGTCAGGTCATCCTGTAGCGTTTTGGTAATGATTCCCAAGAGTCTACACTCAACATGGAGATTCAGCATTTTGTTACCATGTACTAAAGAGCAAACTTCAAGATGAGAGAAAGCAAACCTGGGTTTGACTTTAGACCTTTAAATCCAAACGACATATTCACAGCTGCTTTTTGAACTGAGTTAGATTATTATTACTATTATTACTATTAGTTGTTTTTAACGTAGCGTGTCATTTGGAATTCATTCTTTCAGGCTTTTGAGTATAAGATGAGCATTATAAATATTATCAACCAACCAAGAGTAAAAGTCACTCATGAACTGCCACATTGCAAACACGACTTGTTGTGCAGAAGATTTTCCAATAACAAGAGAGACAATAGACAAAAAGGGCATGAAGGATCCTGGGATCTGCCACTCTGGGGGGGGGCTGACTGTCTTTTATGGAAAACATCCATCATCCCAAAGCAAAGTCACCTTGAAAATGGCTGGTTAGACACACACACACACACACACACACACACACACACACACACACACACACACACACACACACACACACACACACACACACACACACACACACACACACACACACACACACACACACACACACACACACATTACTCCTTTACTCTAATGAGTAACTGAACCTCCCTGTCCTCCTGTTTCAGATGCCTGTTAACCTGTAACCTTCTGCAGCAAAGGAAACGTGTCCAAACAAGACAGTTACTGGGCTGACACTGAGCACTTTGGTGGAGTTTACACAGAACTAACACAAGCTGAAGCTCTTGTGTAAATGAAACTCCAGACATATTCGACTTAAAGGGAGAATGCATGCCCTGTGGCACAGACAACATGAAACTGTCACACTAAAAAAAAAAAAAACAGTCTAAGATTCTCTCTTTCTGGTTTGAAACACTCACACGTACCTTTCTGCCTCAAACATGGAAACACAGTCCAGAGCAGAATAAGCAAGTCCAGGTGAGGGTTGATCCCTGTCGATAAAAATCTTCTAAGCAGACTTTTCCGTTTTCTGTTACACTAAGTCTGAGCCACTGTGTGAGAGCTGCTGTTCTGTCAATAATCCCACCAGGTGTGTTCGAGCCAGAGATCAGTGTATAGTATCACTGAAGAGTCTCATTGTCCACGCACGAATTAGGTGCCCATGTGTAGCTTGAATGTGTGTGAGCCTACGCTGCTCTCTGGGAGCTCAGTGCTGGTATGCTGTGTCTCTCCTCAGCCCCATATGCTTTTCACCTCCTGGCTGGAGGTTGGGTTTGTCTGCGAAAGGTGGAGGAGGAGGCGGGATGGGAGGGGAAGGGAGGAAGGCAGAGAGGGGGGAGGGCAGAGGGGAAGCTTGGGCAACATACCCCCGAGCCAAGGAGGTGGGGAGGGGGGAGTCCTCGTCTCCATGGGCCAGAGAACCAGAACGAGGACAGAGGGGAGGGGGAGACTGGAGAAAACCACTGCAGATACTGAATGTGGTGTCATCACTCATGTTGTCCATTCGTAATATACAGAGATAGCCACACTAATTCATTATCAGCATAGATAAAAGGATTCAGAATTAAAAGTGCTTGGAAATGTCCAGGCTGGCAACTAAAGGTTTTTTTTGATTATATCTCACTTTTATTTTTATTTTTTAAATACATAATCGATAATCTATGATCACCATTGAATGTCAAACATTAGAGAAAAAACTGTTGTCCAGTTACCTAAAAATATTTCATGTATGATGATATAAAACAGAAAAGTCAGTTAATTCTGAAACTTAAGAAGCTAAAACAGTGAATATTTATAAATGACAATCAAATGAATCAACAATTATAAAAGATATTGAACGATTTTTGATTAACTATCAATTAAAGATATAATTAAAGGGCCAAGCTGGTCACAAAAACTCTTATTTAACTCTAATGGAGCAGATATTTGGATTTTATCTGCTGAGATTTATCATTTGTGCCTTTATCTCATTCCTTTGCTGAATATAATCTAATTTGTGGTGACCACAGCACCAAAACCTGATTCTTTATAAGTATTTTTTCATATTACGGTCTGTGGATTTTATGTCTCTTGAAAAGGACCATTACTTCTGGAGAGAAGTGTTTCTGATGATATTATGAGTCATTTTAATAATGTAAAAACCACATATTAACATGTAGAGTCAGAGACACATATCTCAAAGGCCTGGACAACCTAAACCCAAACAATTTGCCTGACTAATTACCAGCGGATCTCACCTCAGAGGGGAAAAACCAGTTAGTTAGTGGCTGACAGACAGCGAACTGCTAAATGGCCTGAGGTCGGAGAGAGGAGGGAGAGGTCATCAGTCTGCGTCTGTTTGAAATGGTTAACCTGGTTCTCCAAACTATGCACACGCCCACACGCACAAAAATATGCAGTTTCAAAACACAAGAAGCCTAATCTAGTCAACCTGCTTCAATTTGAATAAAAGCTCATTTTGCCAACCATCCATCAATTCATCTAGCTAAAAGGATTCAAACACACACACCTGGCATCAAGACATGTGCAGCAGCAACCCTGATCACAGCAAACATCCTGAATTTCCCTTTGGGGATTAATAAAGTTTGTCCCATCTCAGAATCCACTGGTTAAACACGAAAGCCAACTCAAACTGACATATAAGTCGTTTATCAAGCGAAAACGCTAAACGTCTGCATGTTCCAGCTCCTCATTTAGGATTCGCTGCTCTTCTGTTGTTTTTAACATTTCTAACATTTTATAAACAAAACCATGGAATGAAAAATCAAAAATAATCTTTTACTGCAGCCCAAACAAGATCAGATCAGCAGAAAATTCTCTGAAGGTAATTATACATTTATATTTTGCTTTTCTCACAGATCTGATCCAGCCTGGATATCAAGTTGTCAGGGCAGGCAAATGTCTCTGCTCACCTGGTGCCATCACTCACCTGTCCAGGTGTGTCTGTGGCTTGGCCTCAGTCTACACAGCCACGACCCAGACATATCAAGTACTTTCTGCAGGAGCCCTTAGCTCCCTGCCTCTATCCAAGCTGTTTCAGCACAGCTGGATCAGTGCAGATCCATGGGATCAGATTTGAGGAGCTTCATGATTTTTAATTTTTATCACTCTGCTTTGCCAAGCAGCTAGAATATTTCTTACATTTACAGCCATCGGAAACCTAAGCCTAACCAGAGCCTTCTCACTGTGCTATCTGAAGGCGAGTAGACGCCTTTTACAGCTTCATCTGATAATAAGGAGAGTTTAAATTGCACAGTGTGACCGTCAAGGCATGCGAAGGGCCTGTTACAACATGGACACTGGCTTTGAGAGAGCAAATAAACAGGTTATCAGCATATCAGTGTCTTCACATCTGCAGACAGAGAGATGGGATACTTGTGGGATCTGGGCTATACAGATCACACAAATTCTGCTTATGCTACTGAAACTAAACTGTGCGATATCATCTGATACTTGAATCACAGGCCTATGAGCAAGGATCACTACTGCCCTCTGCTGACAAAACGTAATGCAAACAGGGTCACATGTATCACATAAAATGACTGATCTTTGCCTTTCTCTATGAAGCAATAATTTATTATGTCCAGTTGTTTTAATTAATCACTTAATTAAACCATAACATTGTATTTCAAATCTAAATATAAACCATCGATGGTCTCACAAGAGTGTTAGAAAGCAGCTTTATAACCTTTCAAGAAAAATTCTGTTATATGAAAAAACATTTAAAAAGCTTAGGTTTAATAAAAAGACAATTAATAATATAAGATATTATATATTATAATAATATTAATATGCATACACATATTCTAGTAGAGACAAAAATGATATTTACAATATAGGCAGTGTCTGAAGTGCTAATTGTGCCTCATCTATAGAGGATGTCAAAATAACAAATAACATTTTTTATTCTGGATATGAATATTTACGTCACCTTGGACAGGTCTGGTGACTGAGGTCCTCAGTTCACTGGCTAAATCAGACACAGTTAACTCACATTTCAAGTGATCAACTGGAAACGTACACAACAAACTGTGCTGAGCGTTTCTCTCACATGACCTCACTTTGTTGCATGATACTGCAGGTATAAATGCCTGATGATAAATAAATGACCAGATTTGTTATCAATAAATCTCTTCATCTCTTCTTTAACTGTTTATTCTATAAAATCATGAGAACAGCACACAGTGAGTCTTCTGATTGCTTGTTTCTTTAAAATCAGGTATTCAAAAACAAAGGGCCTTCTATTTCCAATGATAAAACACAGGAAGAAGCAGGCCCACGTCAGAAAACCTAGACCCTGCAAGTGTTTTCACCTGATAAATGAACTAATCTTCTAAATCTTTGTAGGACTTAAAAAAAAAAATCAACCCTCTCTCCACGTACCCACTGGTGACATCATCAGGGCGTGCAGCGTTCTTGCTCAGCACATCTCCATCGCTCATGTATCCCGTGACCTCCATGGCGATGCCGTCGAGCTCAATGTCCTCCCCAGCTCTGTCTCCGAGGTCCACGCTGCAGATGGCACCTCCCCTGCCAGCCAGCTGCCGCCGGAGGTGCCCCGGGTATAAGTAGCGCCCTCCCTGGCCGCTAACCGCCCGGCCACCGTAACCGTTCCCCATAGAGGGGGCGTCGCCTGCCTGCAGACGAGGGCTGGACTGGCCCAGTCGCCACGACGACAAGGAGGGCCGGGTAGAGGTGATGCTGAGGATGCTCCGACCACCTCCGCTGTTGTTGCTGCCGCCGCCGCTGCTGCTGCTGCTTCCACCGCCGCTGCTGATGTCTGTGGTGACGCTGCCATCAAAGGTGGTTTCCAAGGTGCTGAGCAGAGAAATGACGAGAAGATTAAAGGCACAATCTGTGATTCACACGTAAACAAAACAAAAATGACCACCATCAAAAACAAGAGTGGAACCAGCTATAAACCAGTTGACAGGTCGTAACACCCAACGTGACATTGTACAGCAGTGAAATAAGACAAGATGAACCTGGAGAACATAGCAAAATAAAATAAAGTAAAAATATACATAATTAGAAAAATAGAAAACTATAATAAAAAACATATTGCACTCTGGTGTAATAGAATACTTAAGAGTTTTTACAATTCCTATGTACAAATGTACATATTCAGATGTTTTCTGCAGCAGTACAATAAGGCACAACACTACTCTCAGCCAGCTTAGAGCTCTCATGCTCTTCTGAGCTACTTCAATGACTAGACCAGATTTCTATACCTGTAATTTGATCATTACAGTTCAACTGATCAAATGACTAGAAAAAGCAGAACATCATCAAACCTGAGTTTCTTGCCTGAAGGCAGATCAGTTCAATAAAATCTGTTCAAATAACGTAGAGATATTGTAGATAGTTTAAAAACAAACTACACAATCTCCTCAGTGGACACAAAGATATGAGATTTACACTGTTACAGTCTGAAACAAGAAAACAGAAACCACAGAAGCCTTTCAACTGAGCCTACACTTAATCTAGACAGCTGGGAGACATGAGGCCGGAGCAGAGGTCAACATTCTGTGGGAGGGAATGTGATTAGAGCTAAACTTGAATCAAAGACAACATGAAAGACATGCCCTGCGATCCAAGTAAAAGATCTCTCCAAAAAAGGATGAGGCAGCAAGAAGAAAAGGAGGTAATACCTGTAAACCTACACAGACACGGGCTCAAATCCCCACCAGTTGCCCTGATTAAGCCTGTTTAAGGCGCTACACTTTGATGATCCCTAAACTGAATCACATTTCATAACCTTCTCTCTGAACACTGCTGGGAACACAAAACGCTTTAACGAAAACACTGCACTTCTTCTGTTATCTGTGTTATGTTGTTTCCAAAAACAGTTAGAAAAATGAAAAATATATTACTGACCTTTAGAGAAAGTCCCTAATAAGTGAGTCAACAAATTCTCGAGCAGACTCGTTGAATTACTCTTTATTTATTTTATGGGGTTACCAGAATGGATGTATTTTTTTTTTACCTGTGTGTGACCTGAGTTCCACGCAGGCTGGACATGGTCTCCTCTAGGTTTTGCCGCAGGTCTGCTATGTTTTTGACAGTACGCAATCGCCTCGTCTCCGGGTCTTCACCTGGGTGAGAAGATACAAAATCCCAGAAAGATTTTCCAGAAATGTAAAAAATAACTTATCTAGTTTGAAGAGGCAGAGCCTATCCTGTACAGGATCAGTCACCTGAAAGGTCCTCGATGCAGGGCTGGCTGTTCTTGGTAAAGGAAACGTCTCCAACTCCTGAGCTGGTCTCAGTGTTTGCTGTTCCCTCGCCGTCTGTTTGGGATCTGGCAAAACAAACCGTGTGAGGGATCACAGCGGGCAAATCATTGATTCTGAATTATTGCGAATGTGGTGGGAACCTAATGTTCAGCAGATTGCCTCAAAAGAGGGACAAAGCCTGATTAAGAATTAAATCTGCATTGTTTCAAGTCTTGTGACCAGGATCTACAATGACCACCCCCTAAGCCTCAAATGCCAGTGAAAATTTTGCCTCTTTGAAGGATAAATCAATAAACTGGCCGGTGCTTTGTGAGGCGATGACGTTTGAATGGCTCAGCCTTATGCAGCCTTTGGTCTCTGCCCGACCCCAGACTTCTCTGCCTTGTTGACTAGTCCTTTTACACTGCTCCGCAAAAATGACAGCAGGTTATTTCCATGTTCTTCTTGGATTGAATTCACTATTTAAAGCAACATGTTTTATTTTAAAACAGAGCATCACTGCTCAGTAGGTGTCAGAACAAGTTGATTTTGAACATTATTCATGTACAATTTAGCTTTTATTTAGCGTCACACATGTTTCTGACAGGTGGACGAGGTATAATCCTACTGGCAATGATGATTGACAGGTACACACCAGAGGACAAAGTCTCTGAGGACTGAGCCTGAGGTTGTTTTAGGTGGAGCGGTTAGCTTGAGGCCAGGATTGCACAAAGGACAAAGGAAGATGCTAATAAGTGGTTGTTAAAAAGGACTCACTGAGACCAGCTGGATCCTCAGTCCTTATCACACTGGGACAAGGACAGAGGTCAGAGTCACACAGCATCCACACATATTTGCCCAGATACATGAGTACACCCAGGGAGACAACACACTTCCTACCCACACGTCAACAAAAACAACCAATGGCTTTATACGACTTTTCCATATGTGCAACAGTAGAATTCAAAACCTTCAAGCAGGCTGATGTGGGGTTCATGTTTAAGGTCCCTTGTGACTCACTGTGTAAGGAGTCTGACTACATGATGCCTGACACATTGATAGGGTTGTCTCTTTTAACGTAAAAGAGACACTTGCACATCTGGACGCCTGGTTAACTTCTGCTTTTATTGGTTTTGTCTCTTAATGGATGCTGACTCTGGTGTGTGCATGTGTCCTATGAAGATGACATTGGAGCCACTAAACAGACAAACTGCGCAGTTAAACGTTAAATGAACGATATGTGAGCTCACCTGTACATGAAAGGTGCAACAGTGGCTGTGTTGGGGTGGCTGTGGTGCTGTTGAGTCTGAGGTAGCTGCACGCTGACAGTATTGCTGGCTGTACTCTGCGTAGAGCCTCCTCCTGCCACAGGGGCGGCGCTGGTCTTACCCTCTGTGGAGGCCAGGCTGGAGGTAGAGCTGGAGTGTCTGCTGTCCCTGTCTCTGTCCAGGGGGCTGCGGTGCATGGCCAGACCACTTCCTAACCGCATGCTCCGAGGCCTCTCCCCCGCCTCCTTTACTGAGGAGGCTTTCCCCCCAGCTCCTGGGGCTTTGCCTCCTGGCTTTGGTATTCCGCTGTGTGCAGGGGTGGAACTCTCCTTTTTGGCCACTTTACCCCCCTTTGGAATGAAGCTGGCGATTTTAGAGGTCCTTTTGTTTGAGCTGTCCGTGTCTATTGTCGTGGGTGCTACTTCCTCCTTAGGCTCCTCCCCCCTGAGCTCCGTCCTGTCGGGGGCCAAGGTACGTTTCCCCACCTCCTTTCCTTTCTCCTTCTCTTTCTCCTTCCCTCTCTCCTTGTCTTTGTCTTTCTCAGGGCCTTTGGCAGAACCCTTCTTGGCAGTCAAAGCTCTGCTAAAAGTGCGCTGAGCGATGCCCCTCAAGGCGATTTTGGGGCTGCTGGCAGTTGTAGAGACAGTAGTTCCTGCTGAGGGGGCTACCCCGCAGGTCGTACCGTTGCTGGTCCCATTCATTCCTGGCCGGACATTGCCATCATCTTCCTCCAGAGGGTCGGTGTTGGAACCAGTATCAGCTTTCTCCACCTGTCCTGTTCCAAGGTGCCTGGCTGGGGCAGAGCTGTCAGTCTGGGCTCCTACTCCACTGGAGGAAGATTTGGAGCCTCCTTTACTGTTGAAGAGTTTAAGCTTCTCTAGCATGGATTTCTGAGTGACGGCCTTAGGGGGAGCGTCAGCTGCCGGAGCAGCCTTGCAGGAGTTGTCTTTCTCCTGCTTGGCAGACTGCATGGCAGACAGGGGGGTGCTGGTGGAGGAGGGAGAAGGAGAGGTGGTGTTCTTAGTGCTCATCGACTTGCTTCTCCAGGGCTTGCTGTTGCTGTTGGGCTGGGGAATGGCAGTGGAAGAGGAGGACGAGGACGAGGAAGCAGAGGAAGGAATCGGGGTGGAGGTAGCGGCGGGGATGCTGGTGGAGGAGCTGACGGTCACTGCAGACGATGGAGCATGCTCAGTCATCACAGAAGGCTGAGAAGTCATGCCCTCTGTGGAGTCTGAACCAGACAAGAGACATTTCATTAAACACTGAGATATGAAGGTACAGATGAGAAGGAAAAGTCAAGCAGAGAGAGGATCTGGGGGGCAGAAAAGAAACCAGATGCTCAGTCCTTTCTGACCCCACACAAAGTGGCCTTATAAGGGCCTGGAAGTGGCCTGTGCAGACACAGCCAAACGTACCATTACTTCCCTGCAGGCTAGCCACCAAAACTGTTAAAAACCCCTTAGCACTAACAATGAGAGGAGCTCATCACACTGTTTATAAAAACAATGGGGAGCAGACTCAAGTGCTTTCAAGTCTTGCCAAGCAGGCGAGTCGAGAGACAGCACTGCTGCACTTATAAGGCTCGGACTTTTATGGACTAGATTTGGTCAGAGTCCCTCTGCTTTACAAAGAAACACTGTCTGGATCCATGCACTTAGTGCCTCATAAATTAGATTCCTAAACAGGAGAGTAGTGCAGTTTCACTTGGAGAGGAGCAGATTTCTGTTTTCTGTGGTGAACTTGTGCTCATTTAACCCAAAAAACACCCAAAAAGAAACTGTCTGGGTAGATCAACAAGCAACAAGTGACTCAGCAGCATTTCAGCCAACACACTTACCAAAAACTGAAGGAGGAGGAGAAAAGATGAAATTCTTGCTGTAAGTCAAGTAAGTCACTGCACTTACTATGAAAACAGGAGTATCCTGAGGGCTGCTGAGGTTGTCAGTGTGTGCAGGGGGCTGCTACCAGCAGCTCAGAGTCCAGACCAGTAACATTTGAATATTCAAACACCAACGGCCAGAGAGAGAGAAAGGGCCTGTGCAGGGAGCACTGGCTGGAATGAATCATAACATTTCTGTTGAAACACCCCTCTTGCTTAGTGTGTGTACACACACACACACACACACACACACAAACACACACACACACACACACACACACACACACACACACACGGTGGCTTCAGAAAGTATTCAGACCCCTATGATATTTTTGTTTGTGTGCATGAATTTTCCCCAACGTAGGTTCAAGGAGTGAATGAGATTATATCAATATCGTCAATATCGTGATATAAATGAATCTGTTGTGTCGTCCACAAAAAGCAAATGAGACTTGTGGTTCTCACACAGACGGCTCATTCTCTGTGACATGTTCATGATATGTGCAGGAGAAGTACAGCTGCATTAACTCCATATTTATGTTATGTGTCTCATTAAATATTAAACAGAATATTAAACACTCAACCTGCTTATTTCCCCGTTTAAACTCCCGCACAACATTTAGTGAGAGAAATCTGAAACAATGCACCCATTACCTAGTGATTAGGGCCCAATTAGCTGTGCTAGCAGTTCTGAATTGGAAAAGTGGGTCAGGTTGCTAATAGCTGGCTTCCTATTGGAGGCGGCTGAATGAGAGATGCATTATGGAGCAGGCCAAGGGAATAATGGGGACTGGCACTGCAGGTTTAGCATAAAGCTTTGATGTGGGCCAGCGGGATGGGCAGTGCTGTCTGTGAACGGGGTCAGCTCGGATTCTGGGTCAGAAGGCGACAGAAGAAGAAAGGCAGGACCTGGAGGCCCTGGATATTGGAACAGTTGGTCATTGTCGTGACTGAACCTAGTGCCCAGGACTGACACGCTCCAGTTGTGTCGCCAAGGGAGAAGGAAAGTGGTCGATCTTCAACGTTGGGTCAAACGTGCCACGAGTGACGGACACCGGAGAATAAATAAAGTTTTGTTCACAGCTTTTTTTATTATAAAATCAGTTGCTGCATTTGTACATTTAATGAAGTTTTCACTAAATGTTTCAGTGGACAAAAGTCTTTTTTTTAAATACAGCCATGAGCTGTCTCAAGCTGAGGAAAGTTCCCAGGCTCATTGTTTATGAAAATAAAGACTTGACAGAAAAATCACTAGTTAACATTCTGGTCATAAGTGATTGCAACAGATGAATCTAGCTTTTCCTGACTGGACTTTTAGAAACCAGATCCTGATTACTAGCACAAAATGCAGTTGAGGAAGCACTTTTCCTGCAAAAATAAACACGTAATTGTCTTAATATGCCCTAAAAATGGGTCAGTGACCTAATGACCCCGTGCAGCCTCGGGCCAAATCCTGGACTTAAACTGCTCAGACACTGGTCGAGCTGTCTCCTTGAAACATGTTGAAAGAATTTTAGTGCTTACATCTAAACTGCTTAATTACTGCCGTCATTAGAGATTAAAATAATGACAGTAGAGGAGAACCCAAAAAGGGAAAGGGTTCACAGACCACCTTTTGACTTCCTGTCTAGCATAAAAACCTGTCTCACCCTCTGAGTTTGTCTCAGGGCCTGTCCAGCTGTCTACTCCTCTTAGTGTGTCCTGATAACATCTAGGCAATTTTGGAAATCAGCCGAAGAGGCCTCAAAGCTCTTTTAACGGATCGTCACACTCATGTCTGTGCTTGTGTTCCTGTGTGTTAATGCAGAGGAAAACCACGTAACTTCACGCAAGTGTCAACCCTCTTCTGTGTGTGTGTGTGTGTGCGTGTGTGTGTGTGTGCATACATGTCTGTGCATGCATGTCACGTTTACGATCAATCTCAAATCCTGTAACTTCTATACAATTCCTGGACATGAAAGAGGAGCAGACACACTGCAGAGCTATGCAAGAACATTGACACACACACACACACACACACACACACACACACACACACGCACGCACGTGTGCGCGCGCACACACACACACACACACACACAAAACAAGCAAAAAACACAAAGATTTACACTGTCTGTTTTTAACAGACGGCCCCCAATCCAGCTCATGGTTAAACTGGTCAAACTAAATCTTCTTGGACAGTCATCAACCAAATGACTGACCTAAATTTACCCTCCCTACACACACACTCAGATATTATAAGACTAAAAACATGCTTGTGCTTTAAAATCCAAAGTGTTTTCACATGTGGTTCAGAGGGAGATCATGATTTTCCTGTCAGCTTCAGTTTCATGTGCCAACATCTTCATGGATATTTCATTTGTAAAACCTGCACAAATGATGTCAGATCGACATAAAGGCTGCGGGTGTTTGCTAACTCATCATGTCTTGATTTCAGAGGACTGCACTCTTTTGCTCTCATTCTCCCTTCAGTCATTGTGCTCCAAAAAGTGAGGGGGACAGCCGGCTTTTGCACGGAGGCTGAATCTTTTTAAAGTTTCTCCACATGAATACATTCAAACAGTGACGCTACAGCTCATCAGAAGGCCATTCATTCAGCGAGGCCAGCAGCTACACAAACACACACAAATACATGGCCAAACAGAAACAGGCTCATACGCAAACACACAACCCCAGGTGCCCCCTTCACTCGCTCTGCCTCTCTGCTCCGTGTCACTTAGTGGACACCAGACTCAGTCACCTCATGTTAACGCGGAGCAGAGGAGGAGATTCAGATCTGTTTCCTCACTGTACAGCCGTGCAGTAACATGACTCCATTCTGGTGTCACAGCCGTTGACACAGAGCAGATCTCGGCCTCACGACAGAAGCTGCAGGTGTTTCTCTGTGGTCACCTGAACCTGCAGCAACACTTGTCTCAAAACAATGAGGTGTAACATAACGTGTAGCTCTTAAGTCTCAACATGCAGCCTGCAGGCCAAAACTAAACTGTTCCCTCAGCCATATATTTTTACTGACACCTTGGTCGCAAAACAAAATTCTAAATTACATCGAATGTAAGTTTGGTAATGCAAACAACCTCTTTGCTTTAAAAATAATCTAATGTTTAATGTTTAGGGCAACCAGCTTGACATTGTTAGACACCATCAAAAAAAACATCAAAGCGGTACAAGCTGTCTAAATCTGCTACAGCCCCATATTTCAGAGGAAAGCACAAATTATTCAACTGCTCAAAGTGAACTGACAAACCTCAGAGGTGCTGCAGACGTCCAGGAGGAACCGAGGAACGGAGCAGAGATGGACAGGAGAGGAGGCAAGACTCCCAAAACCAGTGCCCACCATATAAAGTGTGCAGGAGGTGCAGGAGGTGGAGGAAGAGGAGGAGGAGGAGGAGGAGGAGGAGTGTGGTGCAGTGCTATGACTGGGGGAAGGACTTGGCTGCATGACAACAACAGGCCTGGTGGGTGGGTGGGGGGCTGTTTGACTGACAATGTGCAGCCTACCTGCTGCTGCCAGTCATATGGTCTACTGAGTACACACACCCATGCACCTGCACTCTGGGAAATTAACTCTGGTCATGTTTTTTTGTTTGTTTTTTTTTTTTAAACTCTGCTGCTTTTGACAACTTAGCGTGAAATGAAATCACCTGCCTGGGCAGACTGAGCTAAAATGAATGCAGTCTAATCCGATAGTCCTGCAGTACATCCTCCCTTCATGACGGCAATAATATTCAATTTCTGTTGACACTGTTTTACAGACATGTTGACTCAACTCTGTGTTTTTTTTAGAGGCTGTGGTTTGTGTTGTTGTGTAACTGTACTGTGTTAAATACTGAGGTCGGGGTCACACTTTTAACACTGAACCGTAACCACAGCCTAAATAACAGTTTTTGAGCTGTACCCATACAACAGATTTTACACTGTGTGTAAAAACACCTGCATTCTGTTCAGATCTAGTTTTTGTCGACAGCAGCTGCACCAAGTGTGTTAGCAACAGCAAGCCTTTGTATAAGAACGCTGTATATGAACACATGGGCTCTGTTGAAACACAGCTTAACAATAATATTTAGGGTAGAGGAGAAGTGACATTAACCATGATAAACAGCAGGGCTACCAACACCCCCACAGAGCCCCGTGGTAGCAGTGATGGCTCAGTAAGGAAAGTCCAAGAAGAACCTCTGAAAGTGATTCAGCTGGAAGTCTGTCCATGAGCAGTGGTCAGGGTCCTCCATGCTCCCTGACCCTTCACCTTACACATTACAAAGTCATGAGTCCACACCTCCTAGTTGCTCTCTTGCTCAATATTGAGCCCAGAGGTTGATATGTCTCATGTTGTTTTCATGTCTGTACCATAAATATGAACCAGGAAGCTACTGGCCAGGGGAAGAAATAGCCCAACACAAAACCTCCTGTAAAACTCTGACTTCTTCTTCTTCTTCCTACACTTTGCTTTTTGTATGAATTAAACAAAGACAATATCACGTGCTGGCAGGCACATTGCCTGGCTGTGTCTCCTTGTGCTGATCTTAAATAAAAGGTGGCTATGTAACTTTATATTTAAATACAAATACAAGAGTGAGATTTATCTTCTCATCTTCTGTCTTAGCAAGAAAGTGAACTGGGTATTCTTTGAATACCTCCACTGCTGTTATTACTACTCTTTCTACTTCTATAACTTAATTCAACCCTAACCCCAATCCTTCACTCCATCAAGCTAATTATTTCCATATATATATATATGTTCATGAACCCACATATATCAAATCAAATCAAATATATGATGATGTCTACAAACAAAAAACTATCCAATGAAAACTCCCCAATCCCCGTTGGAGCCGCATGTCAGAAGAAATGCTTCAAAGTCCTGCCCACAGTGTTGGTCCCAATTAATTTGTCACTGTTTAAACACAGGCAACACACTTTCTCTCCCCACGTCTCCCTCTGGGTGGTCAAATGTCTCTGTCTAATGCGGGGTAATGAGTTTAGACTCCAGACTCTAACACAGTCTATATAAAGCTTTGGCCCATCGAGTGGTGACAGAATCTATTTCAACACAACTAAACATACTGCCAAAGACACCCAGTCTGTATGCTGCACAACACTGAGTATAACAAGTCAAAGTGGGTCAAAGCCAGTTTAGAATAAATGCAAACAGGTCTATTCTTGATCCTCCAGCAGCAAATAAGACTACACTTGTAAATTCCAAACTCATTCACTGGCTGTAAACACCACTAAACTGAGTAGCAGCGTGAGGAAGTTATTTCAGGCATCTGGTTCAACAAATAAAAGTCCTTTTAATGTCAGGTGACTGACAGTTGAAGCACATCCCAGACTCAGACGGGGATAAAACTCTGAATCGTCAGCAGAAGAGACAGTGTTAGAAAACATTTGGTTCATTAATGAAAGTCTGGCAGCAGACAGTTCACGTAAAGACGTATCAGTTATGTCTCACAGGGCACGTTTTGTTCATGCACCACCTCTGTACCTGCCTGTGGAGTAACAGCTGATAGTGTCCTTAGACTAGTACCTGACCACAGGTCCAGAGAAGGATCTCTGATGAACTGTGATTATAATCCTTAGGAAAATATAAAGCCTTAATTTATGCACAGAATTAAGTGAATTGACCTGACATGGTGTGTATTAAAAGAGCCCACTGAGTATTTGTTAATGAACATACACTGGCATCATGCTAATGTATTCTCCATTAGTCATTGCAGCAATGCATGCTGGGGGCTCTGCATTATTTTCTTAACATTTTCTCTTGGTGTCAAAGCAACAGAGCTAAGTTGCATTTTCAACTACACCAAGAAAAAGCACTCAAAAGATTCCTAACTCGTCTTTAATGATCCTAAACACAGCAACTTGAACAGAACTAGCATCTTTGGTTCACATGCACATACACACATTTGTCTTCATTCTTTGTGGGGACTTTCCATGGATTAACATTCAGTTCCTGGAAACTAACTCTAGCCATAAACATTAACCTTCACTCCAACCTCCCCACACACACACACAAAACTATTTCCATTATTAGCACAAAATCAAAAATGTCAGTATGCATGTTTGTTCACCAGGCCTACCTCTGTTCAGGTGTGAGCCGGCTTTGGTCTTGTCACTGAAGCCCTGACTGCGTCTGTTCCCAGCAGCACTGACTGAGCCTCTTGGAGGGATGTCACTGCCAGCAGCGGACACCCTCGCTGTGGGCCCGGGAAGTCTGAGAGAGAGGGGGGAGAGAGAGAGGGAGCAAAGAAAGGGAGAGAGAGAGAGAGAGAGAGTGAAAAGAATAAAGAAAGAAAGAACAGAGGCATAAACAGGCCAGAACACAGAGTGTGTTTATTCCAGTGACTACAGGTCATGAGAACATCAGCAGACAGAAACACATCAGGTTACCATGTCTATAATAGGTTCTGCTGGTAGAGGGTATACTGCTTAGCTGGGACAGTTTAGAGGCATTTTATGTGAAGATGCCACATGCACAGTAAACAACGACTGCGGACCAGCTCCCCTTCTTGCATTTATAACCAACAACGCACAGCAGCGTGTTCCTGCATAGCTCAATTTTCTGCAAAATGCCTTATACACTGCACATCTTACATGGGGCAGGAAAAAGATCTCTTTGTACACCATTTCATTACGTTGTGTGATAAACAAATAAAGTTATTACTTAGGCCTCCTTTAAAGAATACGAGTAGCCTGTTAAAACTGATTTGCAACTTAATGATCCCACACAGGCTTTATTTGATTTGACGTGTGTTTGTGTTTTGTAACCTTCGGTGGAGCACATTCCTGACGGAAACTTTATTTGACCTAATTTATTGATTTCCAAAGGGCCTTTCTCTGCTTGCCTTGTAGCTGGCAAGGTCAAGTGTACTTCAAACTGATGCCTGCAATACCCAGAGGCTCATATTGGTGCCACAGACTCTGCAGTCTTTCTTTATTCTTTGTACCTGTATTATTTGAAACACCTGTGGTAACAGCGAATGCTGGAAAGACAACATGTTGACATGTGGGTAACCTTCAAACTAAAAGTCTGATGTTTGGGTTAGAGGCTGCTGATTGTATAACTAATTTAAACCCAGCTATTGTTTGCCTTCCCTCTAGCTCTGCTTCCTCACACAAACCTATGGTAACCTAATGAAGACAGATGAACTCAGGGGAGAGGAGAGTTCAACAGCCTCCAATCACACATCCTGCTCCTTTATAGCCCTGCATGGATTAAACAGGATATACTGGCCATGGATTAGCCTCGGTGAAAATTATGACACCTAGTTTCTACATTGTAGGTCAATTTGGTGATCACTCTGTGAGCCAAGGTGTAAGCTACCCAAGTCAAGGCACAGAGGCTGCTTCTAAAATGCTAATTCAGTTGCTGAGACATCATCATCCTGAGACTGCAACACAGATGCTGATAAGCAGATTAAAGCTTGTATGCATAATAGAAACTCTAATTTCCGGCATGTCATTCACTTTGACTGACCATTGTTTATCTAGCCTCTCCACAGTAATAGGTTTTACAATATTATTAGGTCAACAGTAGCTTAACAGCACTGACCTGACATTGAATTTCAATTATGGCAAGACCAGGTAGCCTACTAGAGGGAATGTTCAATTTAATGGTGAGAGGAAAAACTATGTTTATTTCATAATGTCAGTGGAATACCATATGTCAGAGTGTATGGCTGGGGGGAGGTTTCTGGTGTTTTGTGTTATTATGTCAGAAATGTAATAAAGTCATAAATGCCAAAAATGCCTCACACGCAACCACACCGAACAAAAACAAGTGAAAATGTCTGTCTGCCAGTGAAATATTAATCTGGCCCACGTGTCCTTGATGAAGGTTATACGAGCTGTTAAACCTGTTAAAATATCAGGAGGTTTGGGCCACAGCTGGATTCCATGTGTGCTGCAAGCCCTACATTTAGATTCTTTCACATTATCTGGCTAAACTATACTGATTACCCAGGGATCTACGATTATCATTATTTGCTCAGTTCTAATGTAAATGATCCCATATATTGAGGTAGATTCACTTTTAAGACATTTATTTCACGTCTGTGAAAACAAAACAGGTTTGTGTGAAAATCTCTTTGAAATGCATCAGGTTATATTTGCTGTGGTTCAAGCAGAGGATGTCTAAAGTTACCTGTAGCTGAGTTTTACTGTCTGTCTGTATAACTTTTCACTGGGGCCATTAAAAATACATCAAATAAAAGGCCAACAGTAGCTTGAATGAGAGCACCATGCTCTGCTCATGCTGACCAGGAGGTGGGGCGGTTGTATTGCTTTAGAGGGGCGTTGGTTTGGGGCAGGTGCAATGCAAACAGAGTCAGGGGATGGGCATCATGCAAAACTGCAACCTAAATCCAATTTCAAGGTGCATTATCGTCATCACATAATATGGCAGTGCATGCTAACAAAGAGGCACAGGTAAATATTGTAGGACTAAAGCTGGATCCAAACATCATATTGTCATATTATAGGACACACATTCCAGACACAGATTCGCTCTGTGTTAATTATTGATGTCACGCTATATAGGGGGTGCGTTTGCCAGGCAAAACCCCCCCCCCCCCCACACACACACACACACGCACACACACACGCACAAGCACACACACTTACTTAAGGGTTATCTAAAGGTCTTTGACAGCTCATTTAGCAGGTTTGCCAAATGAGGCAGACAGACAGGCAGGACAGTCTGAAAATGGAGCCTGCAGCTTCAGTTACTATGTGCTCAACATTGCCACTCATGCATATTAGATAGTGCTTGTAATAGAGATTGCCCTTAATCACAGATAAATAAAACAACATGAAACTTATCACAGTACAAAAAGAAATAGCATCTTTGATTAGGGGCAATTTCTAACTTCCTATTCCCTGGATTGAGACAGGTCAGGAGGCACAGTGGAGGAAAGAGATGGAGGAGCAGGAAAACAGAATGGCAGAAGAAGCTGACCTAGATGTCTTTTTGTGACCAAGGGAAAACTTGAGCAGTTTACTCTGAGAGCCATCCCTAGAGGAGAAGAAAAAAGGAGAGATATGGAAGAGGACAGAGGTTTACAGTTATAAATGACAGGAAGTGTGAACCAGAAGACAGCAATGACAAAATGATGGATAAGAACAGCAGAAAAAACAAGAAGGTGAAGGCTACGGCGACAAACCCATTCACCCAGCCTCAAGGTTACCCATCCAAACATTTTCCATTTCCAAACTTGACAACAAACAGACCAGTGAGCCTCACCTGGACTGCATCTCAGCCTGTGCTGCTTTCTGGGCTGTGAGGGCAGGAGTCCCATGCGGAGAGTGGCTGAGCTGGGCCGGTGCACTGCTCTGCTGACTCAGGGGAGGGTGTGTGCTCTGCGACTGGGTAATGGGTGGCAGGGAGGGCTGGGAGTTCTGCCGCTGGGCTTGTTGCTGCTGCTGTTTGTAGCGAGACAAACTGAAGAAGAGACCGAGGATGGCCTTCAAATTACCGTTCCGAATCTCTGCGGGTCAGAGAGGAGGACGATATGTTACATGGAGAAAGGCAGAAGTGAAGCAAAGACAAAAAGCTTGACAGAAGGCAAAAGAGAGGATGGAAGTTGTAGAGAAATTCAGTTCAGCTGCACAAAATGTTGCTGCAGGACTGTTCACTGCTAAGAAACTACTGAAGGCAGTTGTGCAGGAGTCCAGCTTACCCTCTGCAGACAGACCCTGGATGTTGACCCCCTTGGCTGCCAGAAAACTGAGACAGGCATCGATGTTCTCAATCTGGAGACACGGACACAGCTGTAAGACACTACATCCTGCACATTCCTATTCAAATTTGCATAATCTGAGGAAGCAAGTTAGTCTGTCTCTTGCACGCTTCCCCTGTGAGTGCGATGGCACTGAAATATGTTCAGTATGTTCACCCAAACAGTTATGAGGCTTGTAGGAGGAGTGGAGAAATAAGTGCTTTCACACATCCAGTTAATTCTATATATCAGTACCAAGACCATAATTTTGCTGGCAGACATACCAGTGTTGGAAAGTGAAAGGAAAGTGATTCCCCCTGTCAGGTGCAATGTTGAAAACGTAAACTTGGGCACACGGTGACATAATTAAAACAGGACTCCAAACAAGCAGACGTTCGTCGGCGGAGCTACAGGGAAACCGTCTTTGCCGACGCAGTTGCTATGACAGCGTCCTTGGCAAACCGAACAGACCGCTGAGTTGTCACCGGACTGTGAGGACCTGAAAGGCACACAGGCTTTGTTTAGAGCCCATGTGACCCATTATACACCGAGCCCGCGGGCTGGCCCACGTAATCACAAAGCAAACCACATGAAACAAGTCATCAGGCAGAGTCACTGCAGATGAATGACTGTGCGATCAAAGTTTACCAACTGCTTTAAATGAGCAAACACACCAGGGTGAAACAAAAAGGAAATCAATAAGGCACAGAAACCTCTCATTTCTCATTTTAAACACAGAGGTGGATTATAAGGTGCCACTGCAGGCAGGGCAATTAACCCACGAATTAACTGTGAAAGTGGCATTTAAAAGCACCTTACAGTACACATAAAGGTTAAAGAGGTGCTAAATCTTCTCTATATGACATTTATTACTTCTTAAAGTAGATTTATAACACTGCACCAATGTAATCCCAATAAACCCAGTCTGAAAATACAACGGCTGAGCGAGTATAGACACAGAACAGCGATACTCCAGGTGGTTTCTAAACTAAAATACATATGAACTGTGTCCTTTGTTAATGAGGCCGGGTGTGGGCTCCAACAGGGAGGGTCCCACTCACTCAGGATTAATGACATGATTACACTTAATATGCAGCAACTAAATATAGCTTGACCTACAGCTGCCTCTGTGGTTCTCCTGGTAGGAAGTATCAGACTGTGAGGTGAGAAGCTGAAGTAAAAGCTCATTTCTAAAGTCACGACTACGTTTTTAGAGCCTTTTCTACAGCCGGACTAACATCAGCAACTATTAGTACTATTAGTTAGAATAACTACTACATACACAATATGTGTTTTTTTTCCATCCAATATTACTTTTAGTTACATCCAGTAACTAACAGCTCTATTAGCTCCCTCTCTTATTAAACCCACTATCATATGACTGTTTTATCCACTGCAATAGTAGCTACAATAATACATGCAATTATTTAATCCACAAACAATTAATATAAATAATCCTTCACAAGTATATGCTGCTATGAAGATCGTCAGTAGCTGCTCAAACTCTGTTCTTTCCTGAGCCATTATTGTGTGACTGGGGCAACAGTGTTGGGGTCACTGATTGAGATGAAACAGCAACGCTGCCCCTGCTGTCATTTCCATGACCTCTGACCCCAGAAACAGCTGGTAGAGGGGCTGACATATGCTGTCCTAAAAAGATGGAACAGCACACAAACTCAGGACCAAGAGGAATGCAGACTGTGGCTTTCTTTAAAATAAACCTCACTGAAACAGCCATTGTCTCTCTTTAACACCCCCATGCCTAAACTGTGAGGGACAGAAACGTGCCCCTGCTGCCTCAAATCTCCTGATATAGACGTAGCTTAAATAGCAGCAGACTTCGTAAAAAAGTGTATACTCCTTTAAGACACCCCATCAGAAGAGACAGGCTATTTATACCCCTGACATGCTCCCCAGTCCCTCTTACTCTGAATAGAGCAATGATCTATAATCTGAAATCCCTGTATTTCAGGTTTAACTGAATCTTTAAAAAAATCCCTTAAGATCCCACCTTTGAGCATTGTATCACCGATTTGTCTGTGATGTTCAGCATAGTTTCATACCGTCATATGAGCAAGAGTCATTAAATGATCTCCATCTAATCACAACATCTCTGGTTCAGCCAAAACTGAAATTACAGGCTTCCTGAGAAGTCTCTAGCTGACATCACATCAGGTTTGTTGAGAAATCCACAAACACAACATTCACTGGTACTTCTGCAAAACTGTTCAAGTACTTTAGGAGTCATTTTTTCTTCATGTCCACATTTCAGGCTCATTCTTTGGCTCATCACTGTTCTGTTTTCCACAGACTTTGAACTAAAACATCTGGCTGACAAAACGAGTGAAAGCATGACAAATGTTCTCCAAACGCTCAAACATGTACAGAAAGTATGCATCCAAACACATGGCCAAAACACTAATCTATATCTGCAGAATACTTACGCCAATCTGCTAATCATTAGAACCAAATACCTCTAAACTAGCTCAGAGAAAGTCCACAGTCTCCTCCAGCCCCGGTGCTGCAGTCACACTATGCCTGGATCTGTATTGGAGGTTCCTACCTGCCTGGATGTGCGACCTGTTTTTGCAGCGTGACTGATGAGCCTGGCCTCACACCTCCATCCACTCCACCGTCAACTCCTCCTCTGCTCTGGCTCCCAGCAGCAGCGTGGGGCCAGCCAGCAGCCCTCTGAACAAACACTTCCTCCCATCAACAGGGATGCTATTGTTGTGTGTGTGGGTGTGTGTTTGTGTGTGTGTGTGTGTGTGTGTGAGTGAGAGAACGAGGGCGGGAGAAGAAGAGAGAGAGGGAGAGAAAGTGCTAAAGTGAGGGAATGTGTGTGAATGTTGCATGTTTGAGGCAGGATGTGATGGTTCAGAGCTTTGACTGATGCTCACACTGACATTTTTACACCCCAGTTGCTGAAAGATGATTTTAATCAGAGATTTTCTATATCTGACTGTGATCCTACGAATAAATTGATAGCATGGTTAGGGTAGGCCAAGTTTTTTTTCTGGTCGGACCATGGAGAAATCTCCTTCACACTTCAACTAAACAGCACGACGGGCCGATACTGAATATTTCAGAAAATAAAACTCGCCCGATATATCACAACTCTGAACTCGTGTGTGATGACAGCAGCTTTTCATTGCCAACAGCTCTCAGTCTGTTGGGTCTTGGTCATGTAACGTGCTTATGAGACAACGTGTCGTGTCAGCCTGTATGTTTATGTCTGTCTGCGTGTGTGTGTGTGTGTGTGTGTATCTGAATTAGTGTATAACTGTGTGGCTAAATCAGTGTGTATCTGCCCACACATACTTTCACTCTCTCAGGAGGTTTCACAGATTGCAGCTAGCTGTTCACCTACAGAGCCTTGACATGTATGTCAACAATTCTCTCCCAGCTGAAAAATGTACGAGGTTTCGACACCTCGGAGAAGTGCTGCTTTTCACTGCCTATTGATAAAATGATCCACCAGCAGCTGTGATACACACACCATGACGCTAATTCATACACATCTTACTGCTGCTGCACATGCACCTATATACACACACACACACACACACACACACACACACACACACACACACAGACACACACACTACGGTGTTCTCATTCATGTTCACAGTATCTGTTCTAAAATGTGTTTGTGTGCGTGTTTCCCATTATGATTGTTCCCAGACTAACACTATTTGTTTTTCAAACCGTGTGCACATACTTTGGGTGACCACCTCACAAGATGAGCACATGCTCTACACCGGAGGCTTCTGATGAAGGGCTGTTGTACTGGGTTGCATTATTCAGTCAAGTGTTTCTGTTTTTTTGTCCACCCTCTGTAAATGTGCCTTTAACTGTGACTGCTCAGTAGGTTTCAGCCCGTGATGTGATCACCTGAGCTCTGACCAACTAACACAGAAAGTCTCACTCCCTCTCATCAAACATTAACCAGCCCGTTGAATCATTAATATAACATTATTTGGGGCTTGTCCTGCTTGCCTACATAAAGCTTCACTCACTACAACAACACTAAAACACATCTGCATCAGGGCTGCCACCATCTTACCAACCGGCACAGAGCCCTGCTGATAGTTCCTTCAGTCTGTTTCTCATCCAGCCAACTGCTGTTTAATGTTTTTTAAGTTCCTGAAATAAAAAGAGCATTAACATTTAAAGAAAGGCTAATTACTTAACGTCTTGTATGTTACAAATTATTATGAAACTACTTTCTACCAATGACACAGACCCCATGGATTCTACCTAATCCAAAAAAGAAGGATCATAATATATGAAGTAAGAAGTAAATCAAGTAAACGTGTCGACCTTTAAGATGCCAGATGAAATCCAGCTCATTTCACAAGCTGCTGCTTTGACAACGGAGGCTTGGAAGAAACACCCATGTATGTTTGTCTCCTCGTGTGTGAGTGGCATTATGTGTGGTTTTAACAGCTCAGTGTCGACTCTACACCCTCGTACATCACACACACACACACACACACACACCACACACACACACACACACACACACACACACACACACACACACACACACACACACACACACACACACACACACACACACACACACACAGAGTCTGACTGGGTGGCAAATTAATGACCCGACGATGGGGGTCCATATAACAAGGATGTGACAGTTGTAAAAACAGCCACTCACTGCAGCCCAGACAGCCGGCATGCTGATCACGTAATGTGACTGTGCTACAGTTTACTCCACTGATGGTGCTTATTTCAATGTTTGTTTATTTATTTACAGACAGGGGTTAAGTTAAGTGGGAGTAATTGGCAGCAGCTTTGGGGGTTTGAAAGCAATGAAATCAAGTGCAGTAAAAGTGGGTTCTCACACTCTTCCAATGCAGCTGCCAACTAAACGCTCAGGACCCATGTGTGTCTGTTTGTTTTGACAGTACTACAACACACAAAGCAGACATTTGCATAATGACGGCGGCTGCACCTGCCCTTAGCACCGCTCGAATGCTTCAGATTCTGCTTTAAAGCTGACAACAATCCAAAAATACTCACATACGCACAATACTGCAAAATATAAATAGATGTTGACAGTCACTATCCAATAAACAATACCACATTATATCAGTACTTGAATGCACACTAGATATTGACACACACACTGAACATTCAGGACAGAAAATATATTTGGACCCACTTGATTTGTCTCAGGAGTAGCCAGCAATTTTCCTGTCTTTTAAAATGAGCTGCTGTGTTTGCAGGTGTCAGCAGAGGTCGTAGGGAGAGAAGCTGCACACGATGTTGGTAAGAGCAGAACAAAACCACTAAGAGACGCCCAGACCGCTGAGACCAGGGAGCACAAACACTCAATTACAGGAGACTGGGGGGCATAATCAGCACTAATGGGGAAGCCATAATTGATAGTAAGTGGGACAGAGATTAGGGAGGGAGGTGAGCCTTATACATGCCTTTCAAATCAATATTCAAATAGAGGTACATGAAGGGGAAATATGGGTAAGTACACAAACTGTATAGAAATCAATTCCTTAAATTGCTTTAAAAACCTCCATAAAATGAGCAAATTTATAGAAATATAGTAAAAAAAATTTAATTACAGCAACAGTAATCACTAACTACCTGTTCTGTGGTTATGTACCATGTTTCTTTAGTGTTATTAAAGGACACTAATCATTAGGGCCTGTAGCACAAACCAAGATATGTGAGTTATCCAGTTATCCTCAACTAGGTTTGTTGGAAATCACAAATAGGCAGATTTTTGGGAGTCAGCTCCAAACTTTGTAATGTGCCTGGATTTGTTCAGTTCTCATTTCAAATCATCCAATTACATATAGTGTTTTTTGCCTCTGTCTCTGACACACAGAACAAAAATCAGAGACGTTTACAAGCAGAGAAACATTGTTAGCAACACAAATGGTGGACTGGCCTGAACATTTTGATCAGTCCAACAACTGCTAAATGAAATATTTGAGAGAGGGTACTCTTGACATAGTTTTCACTTTAGCTACTGCAGCGGTAGCACAGTTATGCTTCCTGCCCAGGTCCCGTTATGGTTTCTCTGTCCCTGTTAGCCACAGTGTCCACAGTTACCTGACCGTCCCTGCCTACTCAAACACCTGCTCCCAGTTTCAAAATGATCCATCCAGACTGCTCCCGTCAGCCTGACTGTGAGTCTCTGTTTGGACCCTCCCTGCCTGTGCCCTTTAACACCAGTGGTTACCGAGGGTGGATCACCAAGACTAACCTGCTCTGGAGCAGATTAAGATCAGATGAAAACCTGTCAACAGCCTGACCGCTGACCAGGTCCTCATTCATACAGGACATCCTGACAATGACAACAGCACCTAAATCTTCCAAGTGTCCAGAAATAATAAACACAGCTAGAGGTTACAGTACAACTCATTTATCATTACAGCTCAGAGGAACATGAGGCGACTTTGTGCTGATAATTGAAAATGATGCCTCTTCTGTCTTATTACAAAAATAATCCACATGCTGGTGGTTTGGTCAGATACATGCAGATCTTTCAGATGTGGCAGATGAGAGAAGTTGACTCTTACATTTCTTATTAAACTGACCGAGTTGACGCCAGTCACTCGGGATGGTTCTTGGTACAGGCCCCAGCTCCACATTTTCAGGTTTAAGAAACTGAGAACAGATCCTGACTGACATACTTTATTATCTACAAATGTGGAGAATGTTCTGTAACAAAACAAACTCAGAAAACTGCAGAACACAGAAACAGACCATCAAAACAGGCCACTATGGCATCAACATATAAATACGGGAATATGAATGTTTGCAATGGAAAAAAAAAAGGGCTCAGGGATCAGCTGCTCTTCCACATCCTCATCAGTTGTTAACTGTGGGTGTGTTTCTGTCTCTGGTGCTTCGTGAGGCTTCACTAGGTTGGCTGGTGTCCAGAAATAGCCCCCTCAGCTGGCACATTGGCCCAATTTACGGCACCTTCACATTCAGCGGAGGGGAGCCCTGCTCCGGCTCATTTCCCACAGAGACAACTACACTGTGAAAACACTCAAATCCCACCAGCGGTGTCATGAAGGAAATCCCGCTAACATGTCTTTTTTTTCCCCCCATTACCGCTGATGTTCTCTGCCTGCTCCCTCTCCCGGAGGTGAGAGCGTCTTATTTGCAAGTGCAATAAAATGAGCTGAGAATGAAACCAACGTCTGTGGGGCCTGAAGGTGGAGCCAGGGGCTTTGACAGACAGTCTGCGAGACCGCAACAGAAAAAATAAATGGAATAACTATCTACAACTATTAGCACCTCAACTCCCAGGAAGAGCCACATGACCTAGTGAGACAGGACATGTTTCTCCACACACAAAAGGTAAACTTCACAGCGTTCGGCCAAAACCAACTTAGAAGGTCACTTACCATCTGAGAACGGCTCTTGGGACAGCCATTGATATCGTCAATCTTCTCATTGGCTGAGGGACGGACGGAAAGAGGTGGCAGAGACAGAGCGACCAAAGAAAAGAAAACAGAATGAAAACTTTTTCAAGATGTGTTCAGTTAATTTAATCCTCTCTTATTTCCAGCGGTGTTTGTGTCTGTGTCCCAGGCAGTTTCTGGCTGAGTGAGGACAGCAGAGACGTTCAGGCCGGTGACTCCGACGCCCCTTTCCCTCCCCTGCCCTCCCACAGAGACATGAAACACTATCTGGCCAAAGCAAATGGGAACGGGGCCGCTGGGGGCCCAACTATGATGGGAGTGTTGTGCTACTTCTTTTCAAAGAGGGCGTGTGTGTGTGTAGTGCCAGGGATTGTGTGTGCATGTGTGTGTGTGGTGTCCATTAGGGGCCCAGCCCACAGCAGCTGAGACACAGTCATCAGCTCACAGCTGACGACTGTGTCATCAGCACAGTCCCCTGCATCAGGAGGCACGATGAAGCCCAGGGCGCAGCTCTCCCTCAGGACCCTGGTGCTGTACCACCTACAGTCCCACGTCACTCGGTGAATAAATATGCAGTGTCTCTCTCTCTATGTTCAGCTGCCTTCAATACACACATCACAACTAACTGTGACCTGGTGGATCGATACTGAAACATCTTTCAGTTGTGATCCTTTAAAACAATGCTGACTCATGACAAGTCATCATGGGAGACATCAGTGTAAGCAGTTCAACCAGAGACATTTTATTTCTCACTGAATTAATATTTAGTTCGTGTCAATTAAAAATGTTTTGGGTGAGAGAAAAAGTTTAATCACATGTGACAGACAATGGGCCAGAGGAGGGGAAGATGATCCCACCCTCACATTTCTCTCTCTCTAAAATTATATATATAATATAGAACTGTAGCTATCTTACCTATACTGTATATACTGCACTGTGCAGAAGATTTAGGCAGCAGATTTTAGGTGTTTAGGAAGTTGTAGGTGTCTGAATGACCCCAGGTCAACTGTGCAGGACAACAGGCCCATGAAGAACCCACTAGAGTTTTCATGAAGAACTATCTTTAGTGGCCAGAAGAACCAGGGTCCTGCAGCAGATGGTCTGACCCCCACAGTCCTGATCTGGGCAGAAACACTGGGACAGCCTGAACCTACAGAAGAACTGCAGCAGCTTCTCCAAAGTACCAGGAGAAACTGTGAGCAGGTCCAACCAGAGAGAACAGCTGCTGGTTTAAAAGGGGAGAGCTGCAGATACTGATTAGATTTAGGTTTTCTGTGTGTTTTCAGTGCCTAGAACTTTTGCACAGTACTGTACATGTCTCTATTTACTTTTAGAGTTTAGAGGGTGTATAAATCCTATTATATGATCCTATTTAAAAAGAAATGTTTTGTTATATGCATATTAACAAAACCAGTCCAAACAAATGATCAGTGATTTATCACCACTAGCGTCGGCCGCAGCTTGTGTGCTTCCTAAAATAACTGCGTATCGTGGTCAGTGACACCCACAGGAGACAACTACTCTGTGATTTCAAAACAGAAACTCAAACTCCAAACTACATAAATGTTCCCAAAATAAAAAAATACAAGAACCTGACAGCAGTCTGAATATGTGAAGCTTATTTTAAAAGAGAAACGTAAAGCAAAGTCTCTCACGCTACAGATTTGGCTGAACATTGTCCAATGGGATTATTCCTCAAGACTGAGACGTCATCAAACTGTTAGAAGATGATGATGATGACGTCAACCTGGAAGTTTTCCTCGTCCCAGAACCCTGACCTTGGGTTTTACATCGGTCAAATAGCTATAAACAGGTGCTGTATCCGGCCAGGCCTTTGTCCTGGTACCAGCAGGCTGCTCTGGTTTCACACCGATTGTGTGGTGTGAGGTCTCCCTAGAGAACAAGAGGCAGAACGCAGAACGCAAAGACGTGTGTGGTTCTAGTTTGTGTTCTTTTAACATAAGGGCAGAGCAGCAGTGATCAGCTGCTGAACTGTATATATTCTATGTGGACCCAAGGAGACTAGGCTAAAGGTTCTGGATGAGAGCGAGGATGTTAACGAGGATGGAACCAAAACTCTATTTTGACTGAACAGTTTTACTTCCTATAATCCCTCAAAAATATTGATCCTCAGGAGGAAGAAATTATTGGGGGTCCAGGATTAATAAGTTCTGTGATAGATGACAAAAATCGCAGAAAGCAATCAAATGATCTTTGCTACTTTGCAGAGAGGTGGATATTAAATTTTCATGCTGACATTAACACATCTACATCACAGTTTCCACTTAAATATCAGTTTGAAAAGAGAAGATGACAGAAAAACAACACAATGACTATGTTGTTTTCTCATCATGCACAGAAATTATGCCTCAGCTGTCATTTTTAATTTTCATCACTGGTTAAAGTTTCCCAGCACAACTACACCACCATAACCCCTATTTCCTGAAAGGCTCCAGTGTATTATGCAACCTCAAGATTAGTTGTATGGTCGACGCTGGACGACTGGAGTAATGAGGAAAACCCAAACAACCACGATCCTGACATGAGGCTGGAGTTGTTCATAAGAGGAGGGGTGGTGCAAATAGATTTCTCATACGTTGCATAAAATGCCATGTGGAGCCTGTGAGTGTCATCAACACATAATCACATGCAGTTACAGAAGGAGAACAATGCGACTCTTCATAACATGGAAAGTCTAAAATCTGGGTCAGAGACACGGGGGCAGAGACAAGCTGAGTCACCGGTCAGCTGGTGTCAGTCTGCCTCTGCCTCACGGCTGTCAGCGACTGGGACGTCGGGCTGGGGCCATGACAAGACTGACGAGGGCGAGGGTCACGAACACACAGCAGCAGCCCATTTTTACATCCTTCACTAGGTTATATTTGGTCTGACGTCTCGTCAACACATTGGGCTGTTTAACACACCAGATAATATATTTTAAAGAAGCATGATGGTAAAAATCAATTTTAGATTAGGTCCTGAAAAGGTGGCCGACATGCGTTCGCCAAAAAGTGTCTACACATGTTTTTATAACAGAGGGATCGTAATTAACGTAAAGCAGACAACTCTGTTAAGATTAGAAATGTGAAAAAATGTCAATTTATATCCATCCACCATCTGTACCCCCTTAGTCCTAACCAGGGTCCCAGGGACCTGCTGGAGCCTATCCCAGCTCTCTCTGGGTGAAAGGCAGGGGTCCACCCTGGACAGGTCCCCAGTCCATCACAGGGCCACATAGAGACAAACAACCTCACACACTCACACTCACTCCTATGGGCAATTTAGAGTCACCAATCAACCTGACATACATGTTTTTGGACTGTGGGAGGAAACCAGAGTACCTGGAGAAAACCCACACAAGCACAGGGAGAACATGCAGACTCCACACAGAAAGGCCCCTGATGGGTTTCAAACCAGGAACCTTCTCGCTGTGAGGCAACAGCGCTAACCACTAAGCCACTGTGCCACCCTTGTAAATTTATAATATAAATATTACTTCATTATATCTTCAAATTCTCTGATATTATCTTTCCTAATTTTGAGTTTTTACATAGTAATTTATATTTCTTAAGTTAGTTTAAAAGGACAATAACTTTCAGTAAAAATGATTAAACTAAAGAAATATGAATTATCATGACTATCAGCACGCTGCAGAATAAATCATTTTACTTGTGCAGGAGTAAATAAATCCTTCGAATGATTTATAACAGGTTTGGAATTACACATTAGAAAACAGTGTTTTAATCTGTATTATTAACTCTACCTCACAAAACATCCTTAAAAAAAGGAAACCATTTGTTTAGTAAATGTCAGTCATGTCTTTAAAACTAACCAAAAGCAACCAGCATGTGTTTTGAGCTGGGTTTGTTTTTGCAGATACTGAAATCAAATATGTGCTTTCCTTACCTACGACCTGTATGATCTCAGCCAACAACACTCCATCCGTGACGTCCGTTTGCAGATCCTTGATCAGACGCTTGTGTCCTGATTTGGCAAGGTAATGGTTGGCCCAGTCCGTGTAGATCTGTGGTCAGACACAAAAAAACCCCACAGTGTTTAGTGATGAGCCAACGAAAACCTAATTCTGTCCAAAACAAGGGCAACCCCGTCAAGTTGTCCACGTGTTTCAAACTCCAAAAACACTTGAAAACTACAAAAGGTATAAATGGTTGAAACAAATTTACGACTCTAATAAAATAACAACATGGTTGAATGGGAGCAGAGTAGCCCTCTTTCTTTTGTGAGAGGGTCCGATCTGGCATATATCCGCATGGTATTCAAATTGAAGCCATTGTGCTGAGCCGGGGCATTCATCTCTGAGCGCACGGCGGCTGTTTTCAATGGGCCGTGCTGACATCACTCTCTGGGGACAGAAAAGACCCTTCACTGCCTGGGGGAGGAGAGGAGGGGGCAGAGCAAGCATCTGAATAATCTGAATAGTTTCCTTCATAATTAGTTGCCAAACGCTTTCTCTTTCACTCTCTAGTCAACAGCAGTGAGTTTCTATTTCTGGGACGAGGGCTGACGAGAAGTTGAACAGAACGTTATTCGTAATGAAGAAGTAGTTCAGTTTTTGAGAATCAGACAGCTCATGGAAATATCTTGCTTTGTTAGGCTCGCCTGTAAACTGGAGAGGCTGAATGACAAGTGCAACTTCAGAGCAGCTTTGCTCTCCACGGGGATCTGAAACATGTGCGACAGTTCGGCTAAATAAAGAGGCCTCTCCCTCTATGTCTCACTCTCGTTTCCACACAAGCTCAGAAACTGTTATCGCAGTCTGTCGAAACCATGATGGGGAGAGAATCGGTACGTGTAAATAACCGGGTTAAAAAAAAAAAATCAGCTTTTTTGTAATCAGACATTTTTTTCTTGTAGATAAGAAATCAAGCTTCTGCAGTGGAGTCAAGAATTAAACCTAATTTCCACAACTAGATTTGTCCTGAAGAAAGCAAATACACATTATTGGCTCGTTCAGTATTCAGCTCTTTACATACAGATGTGTGCACAGTACACAGTACTGGACAAATATCCATAACTCACAATAACAATTCAGTATTATATGTAAAATTCAGACATGTTTTCAGAGACCAGGGCACAAACGTCTGCTCAAACAGAGCAAACTGTGTTTCCACAACAGTGGGGAACATTTCCAATGACCTGCAGTTACCTGGTTGCTTCCACACTTCAGGTGAATGCGTTGTCCGGTTTTTGCTATGACCTGATTTCTTCCAGTAACATGGTTCCTTTCTTTCATTATTGTGAAATTTAAGCACATCTATTAGTGCTGAATGAGTGCGCAGCATTGTTTGGGTCAAACCTCGGCACAAACATGGACACACAACATGAAGGCTGAGGGTGTGTGACACAGTGGTGACCCTTGTTTCTTTGAGTTTGCTCTGTAAACAGACCTAAAGCTTTTCTGCTGTGCTGCCCATCGGATGAGTCACTGCTCTCATGATGACTTACAACAGGTGTGAGCACTTCAAAGGCACACACACACACACACACACACACACACACACACACACACACACACACACACACACACACACACACGTACATATACTCATCGTCATGCACAGGCACAAAAGGTTTATGAGAGTACATGACCACACATTAAATACAAAGAGTATTGGAACGATGTTAAAATCACTCGGGCTGCATACCCAAACACAATTGCACAGATATAAAAAGAGTCTTGAGTGAAACACAGAGCCAAAGGGGGGAAAAAGCCTTCGAGCAGCAGGATTAGGCTCCGTGCTTTCAATTCTCACTCTCAGCTGGTCATGGAGAAAAGGAAATGCAATTCAGGAGCTTTTGTCTGTGTAGGGGCTTTCTTTGAAGTAGTTTCGGGTAGGTAAATTGAGGGGTTGGAGTGTAATTATAAACGAGGTGAAATGGGTAGCTGTCATTCACAGACCTGGAAACCACAAGGGGGTCATTGGCCTGAGGGCAGGCAGGAGGACATGGGCAGGTTGTGAGAGAAAAGACAAGGGGAAGTGGGCAAGTCCAAACAGGTTCCTTTAAACTCCCAAAAATTAAACTTTTCAAAACAGACTTTGTGTCTGTGATTTCTACATCTCTGGCAAAGTGACAGGTCAAAACTTGTGGCACAGAAAAAATAAGATAAAATGTGATGATGCAGAGCAAAACTGCACAACAGTCACAGAAAGTTTGGTTTGACATATTTCTAACGTCACAAATCAGTATTTTATGTTTTAAGACGAGGCCTGCTGTGACAGAGCATAGTATCTGTTTCATATCATAGTCATGAGCTTCCTCCATACTATACTATACGTTTGCTACTGGGGCGACAACAAGCACTGCACATATGAGCGTGAGCCCAATAACATCATAGATCACAAACAAACTAGTGCTGCAAATGGCAATTAGGTTTAATTAATCTGTTGATTTTCTCAATCTTTAACAATCTCCCCAAAATCCAAGGTGATGCCTTCAGGTGTCATGTTTTCTTTGACCAACAATATTCAGTTTACTACAAGTTTAACATGAAAAAGAGTCCTCACATTTCATCAGCATCATCGACTAATTATTTAATCGACTGGTTGTTGAATCTCTCTTTCACCGAGGTTTTGGCTCGTTCTTTTCATTTTCATTTTAAAACAGATTCACACTATAGTCACTTCTCTCAACAGCCTCCTTTCCAGCAGCAGCAGCAGCAGCTGGTTTCATCAACCAAACTCCGACAAACCCACCGTACTGTACCACACCGACCCGACTGAGAGCTAACAGGCCAACAGACAGTGAGACAGTCAATAACCAGCCTGTAAAAAAACACATATTCCTCTCCAGAGGTGGTGCAGACCCAAAATGAGATAAAAGGTCAGCAAGCATTATTCTATTAATATATTTCAACTCGTACTAGTTGAAGTGAACGGGGGCTATAATTGAGCAAGACGCAGGTAATATGTGCATGTGAAAGGCAAACATTAGGATTAACAGAACCACGCTCAGTGATAACACCACTAGCACTGACGACAATATTAATAATTGAAAAAATATATATTAAAAACCCATTAATCTGAACCATGTGTGTTTAACCACACTTTTACACACACTATTATTGGAGCTTATGGGATCTGAAATTTGCTTTACAGGCCAGAAGAAAGAAGAAGCAAAGGTGGGGGGTGATGAGAAGCAGATCTGAGAGACAGTTTAATAAGCTGTATGGTTGATGAAGAGGAGTGCTGCCTTCATATTAACTCGATATCTACACATGAGGCTGGAATGAGGTGCTACCAACCCCAGTGCAGCCAGTCTCTACATCAGAGGGAACCACTTGGCTTAGTGAATTGAAAATCTCTTAATAATAATTGACGTGCAAAGTGAAATTAGGGGTTTTTTAAAAGAGATTTTTAGAAAAAAGAACAAGTTAAATAACTTTCTTCTTCTAGTGGTTTAGATATTTATATATATATATATATATATATATATATATATATATATATATATATATACAGTGACAGGCATCCAGTCTGACGCTCGTCTTCAGTGTTGTGATATATTTTTTTAAAGAGGGAAAACCCTCCATTCCCAGAAACACACAGAAAAGCAACATGGCACTGACTCACTGACAATGTGACAAGGCCTTATGGAAAAAGTCATGTGTTGAGTCTTTTGGGTCTAAACACTGACCAGTAACCAGTCTGGAAGTATCTGGACAGGGACTGGATTTCTTTTGTTTTTGCTCTGAAATTCAAAACAATGGATTAGGAATGGATGAGCACTTTAATCTGAGACTATTTTCATCCATCCTCTGTGAATATGTTTGTGACGCCTTCAGGAAGAAGCTAATGAGGATCCAAATAAATAAGAACTAATAGTATACATTAGCCCAGTTCCTCTAATACAGTGCACACAGTTAAATGAGGCTTCTTGACATTTAATCAAAAAAACTCAGCCTTTGTCAGTTTGCAGGCACACACTGCATGAAAGCCTGGGCCCGTGGGCTCGCTCACATAATAAAGTCTAATTGAAGTCAGTTCTTTAATGCCATGACGAGCAGTGACGAGTCATTCAGACAGCTGTAGCTTTTTTCTCCCACAAATACACAAATCTGCTCCACATCCAGCCTCCCCGCTGTCTCGGCTTGCTGAGTCACCAGGCCGGTCTGTGATATCTACAGAAGGTCATGATGCACACAGGCCATCCCCGCAGCGCCGTGTTGGCCCGGGTGGGGAGAGGGCTAAGGCAGCCAGGGCATCACACTGGGAGAGTGCCCTTGAGCAGGAGAGCACTTTTGTTAAAAAGAGGTTATAGTGAAGAGTGAGTTTTGGCTGCACGGCCCAGCTGCAGATGTGTAAGTTTGGTAAATGTCGTGACACATCATGACGGAGGCTGATTATACAGTAGGTGAAGATAAGCAGATGTGCTTTTGTTCTTCCTGTGGCCTTTTCTGTGTGTTCTTTTATGTGTCTGTCAAACTGTCACTCAAGCTGCAGCACCCGCCTCGTTTTGCTCTTTCACCTCCGCTGTTGTTTGCACTGACACCGACTTGTTGTGTGTCCTAAGCCGACACTCCAGTGACGCTGGTGTACACACCTGCATCGCTGCTGTAGGGCAGAACATTTGAAACGTCACCTTAGTTTGGTCAGTCTGGAAAAATGCTTCTCAAAAATTCCCAAGTCACCTGCAGTTCAGTACGTTAATGACATTCAGTCAGACCTGTAGTTACACCTTAATCCGCACGAACCAGGTTCCTTGTTCCTCATCCTGAGTAAGGCTTTTCTATGTTCTCATGCAGCGCTCTAAGTATTTGGTTTATAGAGCAGAATCAATCAGAGAGTCACTTCAAAAGAAAAACAGGCTATTATTAAATGTTTAAAGTCTGAAACCTTCTAACATATTATTATGATCAGCACATTTTTTCAGTATTAGTGTTTTTTTTACAAATGAACATGAAGAATAATTTTAAGTTTTGTGACTTCACATTTAGTCTGTGCTCCAAAATAATCCCTATAAATCTTATAGCAGCCACGTTGAAGCTCCACAAAAACATCAGATTTCTCCCATTAGAGCTTTACATTAATTAAAACAGTACATTTGATCTATAGTGATGATGGTGTGATACGTTACTGAGACTAAGATGCTTGTGAATGTTCTCGGCCTGTTGAGGACCGTTGAGTCTTTTTCCAGGTTAAAATCACACATCAGCAACTGAATGAACGACACCTCAGGTCTGTCCATCAAGAACCAGTTCTCACATACAGTGACAGCACACAGCTTTCCAAAAACAATTACGTTGATAACTGCAGGGCTATTAGTCCTATTACTTTCAGGGTTCAGTAAGCGACCTAAAAAGCAGTGCATTTAACACGCCATTATGAAGTAATCTACCAACATGAGCAAGAACTATAAAGAGAACGCAGCAGGGCCAAAGCTGCTATAAAGTGTTATCGCTCAGGAGAAGCTTTCATGGAGAGCCAGGACTTAAGCAGCTCTCGTTATAATTCAGGTAATGGGCACAGTCTACAAAAACACCCTCTGATAACAGTGCTTTCTTCTGACTTTTCAAAGGAACTCTACCTTTGTATGTCAAGAACCAGCTATGACGAAGGACTCTGACTATGTTTGGGACATCTGGGTTTATGAGCTAGAACCAAATCCCAACTGTAAACTCTCATTCATCTGTTGAACTCACTGTGTCTGATACCTGCATCTGTCAGGGGACTTCTAAAATAATTCCTGGCTCTACCCCTGATGTTTCTATTTCAAGCTGACCCTTCTGACTCGTCTGTGGTAAACAGAAACACTTTATCTTCACCGTAATTGCTTCCCTCTGTGCTACTGTCTGTGAAATTCATTCCTACTCTCAAGTTTGAAAATTAACTAATTCCTGCAAACTAAAAATGTTTGACTCCAACCAACAGGTGGGGTAGCCCAAACCAAAAATATTTACTCACTTCCCTTTCTGCTTTCTTACCACTTTGTAGTTCTCACAGGAGAAGCGGCTGTAGTTCCTGGCCGGCAACTTGAGGCCACCGTAGTCCGCCATGTGAGCCGGTCACTTCAGACAACTAACAACACAAAGACTCCAAGTGGACGCCCATAGACCTCCAGAGAACGAGGAGATAAGCACTCTGTCATTAACACGAGGTGGAGAGAATAAATCTAGGCACGCTGTTTTTCTGTTCATGCCTGGCTTCTCCTCTGCGTGAACTGGACACTTTACTCCTCCCTCACCTCTCTCTCTGCCCCCTTCACTCTGCTTCTCAATGGAGCCTCAGAGATACTGACACTGTTTTAACCCCTCTCTCCCACTGTCATTCACTCTGAGTCAGACGCCCTGAGTCAGTCGCCTTTTTTTGCTACTGGTAGACAGACACCAGCAACATGAAGGGATCCTTTACTTTCTGTGTGTGTGATTTATCTCAAATCTGATCTTTGATCTCAAATATCTGAAATAAATGTTCTGTCATTTCTGAAAAACAAAACCAATACGTATAAATACTGATAATAGTGATTACTATAGGAGCATCACACAGACAACAGATGTGTTTAAGGTCCATTTTTAAACAGCTTATGTGACACACACCTTTAAAAAACTCTTTTACAAGCCAACTATAACATGATTAGGACAAGCAGCACTGTGATTATGTTTAACACAAACAACTATACTGTCTACCTGCACAGGTGATCGACACTTGATCAGCATAATGTGTGAAACTAGAGAGAAAGGACGATTTTACAAATGTCTTTTCTGGATGTGACAGGACCACCCACTGCTGACTGACAGAACACTTATGATGAGTCCTAGTCTTCCACCTGTGACACTCACACACACACACACACACACACACACACACACACACACACACACACACACACACACACACACACACACACACTGACAAGCATAAATAATAAGGTAATATGGGGGGTCCATGCCCCTTTAGCTTCAACCCAACCTGTGACTCAGAGAAGCAGCGGTGGTGCAGTTTGTAAGGGACAGGGTGAAACACTTCTTTATATTTAGTGAAGGTACGAGAGTTGATTTTTCATGGGCTCACACTGCGTGAGCTGATCAGGACGGAATCGGAGCTTGACGTGGCTAAAATCGAAGGTGACGCATAAACACACTTGGACATACCGTATTTAAAAACCACGTAGAGGATATTGCTGAGAAGACTTGAAATATTATAAGTGCGATTGCCTCAAACAGCCAGCTTAGTATATTTTTTGTAGAAGCTATTTTCAAGGGGTTTTTATCAAATAACACATTTTAGGAAAAAGGTGAACACTGCCTTTTGGGCTAAAACTAAATCCTTCTTCATGCACTGCTTCCCCAGTGTGTGAGAATATGTCATGGTAAATGCTTAAGCTTGTTAAAGGTTTTCTAGAAATGATGCCAATTTATAAAAACTCCATCGTTGTGGGGCTTAACCATCTTAGTCTAGAGAGACGAGGACTCAGCAGCTCTCCATGCACATGCAGTGTGAAGATGACCTGTGGCAAAACATCCCCTCTGACCCAGCACGGGCTGGCTACCAGATGGCTGGTAGGAGAATGATGGATGGGCTGTTGGATGCACACACAATAATCCAACAGAAGGATGCAGCGAGGGAAGGGACATAGGTGTGATGTGTGTTGTCTCCCACAGACCTAACACACAGAATCAACCAAGACTGAAAGCAGGAACCCCCACTAACCTAAATAAGTCAAGGCTGGGTGAGGGACTCATCGTTTGCACAGCTCTTATTCAATACTAGTGGCTGCAGACAGATGGCGTCTGAGAAAGTCGGTGTCCCTGTGTGGTACGATGTGACACCAGAGGACTTCAGGCTGCTCTGCCAGCTGCTGCGATGCCTAACACAAGACACAACGACTCCAACCCTGAGCTCTAACTCTGAAACTTTCTTTGCCTGACCACAAACTGGACTGAGGCACCCCGGTGGCCCAACTGATTAACTTATTTCTACTCTGTTTTCTAGTGATTGTATCTTTTAAAGTGGTTCCAGTGTTGATGTGATGCCACAGCTGCTCGACCAGTAGTTGCACACCACACTACGTTGAAGTTGTGCAGTGAAAAGGGGCTTTTAGGTGTCGGTTACTGTTCTGTTATCAAGGACAGCAAACTAGAACAAAAAAAAACATAAACCGAAACACAGAGAGACACAAAGAGCGACAGTGTGAGAAATACATGATCCATGTATTTACAGGAATCATATGGGCCCACCACTAGATGCCTGCCTTCCTCCCTGCTCTCTCCTCTCCATCACCACTGCAGCTGGAGCACCCCCAGCAGGATGCACCATGGATGGTTTCTGGTCTGTGGGACCCTTGGCAGACACTCCCCCCTCTGTGCTCTCTCTGTGTTGCACACACACACACACACACACACACAAACACACACACAGGCCTCTCAAGTGGCTTTAACCCGCAGAAAGCTGAAACAGGCCAGCCCTAAATGAGCCCTCATGTCTGTGCTTGCTCTCCGTTTGGTACTTGAAAGACATGTGGCTTTGTGAGGGACAGAGGCCATACCATGCACATGACAGACAACACGACTTGGCCAGAACTCTGGAGTTTGGAGTATAAGAAGCATAAAGAGGCGTAGTGTGCATGTGTGATCGTCGTACGTGATACATACACTGATTTGAAGCTGAGGGATAGAAAGTGACTTGTCACTCTGCACCCAGCAGTGTCTGCCATGCAGATCTGGACAAATCCTGAGACAAGTCCTGAGACAAGTCCTGAGACAAGTCCTGAGACAAGTCCTGAGACAAGTCCTGAGACAAGTCCTGAGACAAGTCCTGAGCCTGATTCACAGGCAGACCAGCACGGTGCTATTCAGGAAACTCAACGGGGTTCAAAAAGACTTTTAGAGACTCAATGAGGACTTTCCCTCAATAAGAGTGTAATTGTTTAATCGCTTTAAATCCATATGAACAGTAATCAAGTCCTCCAGTGTGTTCTGATCTTCTCAGGTCTGGCCTGAGATCCTGACTTTCCCACAGGACAGGAAGCTGAATTCAGCTTCTTTAGATGTCACACCCCCTGAATGACTGAAATGAATCTCAATGAAATCCTCAGTCAGTCAGTCAACACAAGAATAACTGGAAAATAAATGAGCATTTCAGTGGATCGATGCACACAAAGACACAAAGTACCACAGTGCAGCACATAACTATGAATCCTAAACTCTAAACTGAAAACAAACAGGGGGGTCTGTGTCTAAAATTAAAGACATGAATTATTTATTTTGATTTGTGCCGCTTTGATTATTTGTTGACATTTGGACTATGGCAATCCAATAATCAATAGATCTGTATTAGTGCAGACAGGATGATGGACATTGACTGCACTTCATAATGAAGAAAAAGGTCGTTTTAATTTCTGGAAGTGTGTGCATGTGTTCGAGTGGCCACGGATGTAATCCCTTTGTCCCTCTCACTCTCTTATTCACGCTAACACACGCTGACCCTGTGGCCCGCCGGGCTACCGTCAGTCACGCTGTGTGGAGGTTAGCGGTGTGTAATTAAACCAGCCTCTCTATCGGTTCATCTCTAGACTCTGTAATAACCTCCTCTGCTTCCATCTCCCCTTCCTCTGTGGGCGCACTGCAGATCCAGATAAGGACCATGGTTGGAAAGAAAGAAAGGGACACAGAAACTGACGGGGAGAAAAGAAAGAGAGAGAGTTTCTGTCCCATCCGGCTGTGTTGTGTAAACTCGACAGGGTGCTCATTATAGAAAATGACTTTTACTACGTCTACTGCTTTGTACTTTTATCAAATACATCAGCTATTACAAAGATCTTTTTTCTCATTATTGTGCTCCACATGACCTCCCTGCACCTGACCAGCCCTGTTTTTTTATTTTTTTTTATCATAGTGCCCCAGATCCTGTTGAGTATTTACCGTTTCTCTAGCACTTACACTATTTTACCAAACAACTGGCAACAAAGCAGAACCACAGACTTTCATTTTCCTAAAAGGCTTAAAAGGAGAATGGACACACACAAACATGCTGCAGATCTTTTGGTCCCGCTAATCCCATTTTAACTTTCTTTGCCGACATCAAAGTGAATTTATCCAAGTGAGGGGAAAACATGGACGCACACCTTAAGCAATCTCCTCTGATATTAAAATGACTGGCACTAATCCATCGCATGCAATCCAACACCGCACTGTGCTGTGAGGCTTCGGGCTGAGGAGACGAGCATTTTCACTGATACATAAACGCACAGTGGGGAAAAAGTGAGACATGTCTCTAAGTGTCAGTGAAGAAAGGCAGGATAAACATGTGAAGACTGTATTGATAAAAGGACTGTCAACAACAACAGAAAAGGCAGTGATTCATATTTTCTACGGCCAAAAACAAAAACAATCCATTTTCATTACCCAGTTTTTAATGACGTGCAAAATATTCAGCCTACCAGTTTCATGGTGAAATTGTTCTGCTCCCAGCGGCACAGCATCAAACTCATGTTGCTTCTTGCGGACACCTGCTTCACATTGTGGAGAACTGCTGGTTGGCCACCCAGGCCCAAGTACAAGTCATCAGAACCCAGCCCAGACCAAACTGGAACCAACACAAAAAAAAAAAAAAAAAAAATCCACAGGATGTTTGAGGAAAAATGCCCTGAAAGAGGGCACCATGTGGATCCAGAGGAAATGTAGTGGTGCTGCTTGCTTGAGCCCCAGCAGGACTCTGTATGCCTGAAGGGGGAGAGAGCACAAGCACTTGGAGCTGGTCTCCACCCACTCCGGGAGATGAAGGAGGGAAAAATAAACGCAGAAAGCGAAAGGCAAGAGGAGCACTGCCGCTGCTGCTGCTGCTCTGAGATGCAGCCAAACTAAACGCACTCAGTGGAGGAGGAGTGGATTCTCCTTCCCCTCCTCCCTCACTCAGAGCAACACATTGTGCAATTGCTCTTCAATGGACCATCGGTCGTACGGGAAGGAGTAAGAAAGAAAAGGACAGGCCTCTTAACCTTCTACCACCCCTCCCCCAAAGTGTGAGCCTCCTCCATGACAAAAAACTAAGAAAAAAAAAAAAAAAAGGGTGATCAGTGGACTCTTGATAACAGTAGGGAGACCAAATAGTGGGAAGTGCAGTGTGCAGAAGCCAGACCATGCAGACCTCAACGCTAACCGTCCTGTTTCTGTTTATTATTCCTTGAACCAGCTCCTCGGCTGCCTGTTAAAAAAAGCCAGGTTTTATTTTCTCCAAACAGAGACCGACAGTCTCTGATCGGCCGTCACCCACATCACATTGCAGCAGCTGCATGAGTGTATTTATGTACATGTGTACAGTGGGTTCATAGCCTAAGCATTTAAGTATGAGTGTGTATGTCCACAGCACAGGATGAGCGCGTTCCAACCCCCTGTGCACACACACCCCACCACTGACCACAAATTACAAGCTGAATTTGAATTTTGGGAAAGGCCCAAGTTTGACAGAAAGTTCTCACAGTAGGGGGACGCCTGATCACTTCCAGCAGGCTGAACCAAAACGCTCTAAGCTTCATGAAGCAACAATAATATTGTTAAACAGTGCAAAGTAATGACCTATGAGAAATAAATGTCTGTTTTGCTTTTCAATTGCCAAATACTAACACAGAACAGAGATGCAAGTTACAGTTATCTGACAGCATCCACACTCACAATCTGGAGGGAAATAATGTATTTTATTCCACTTTCAGTGTGTGGAAAACAAAAAGAACTGACATCTGCAGCTCAATGCACTGCACATAATAACACAGACAGGTTAGCCCATTAGCTGCAAGTTGCTCAGCTTTGCATGTTTTATTTTTCAAATTAGAGTCAACAACGGTTGAAATTTTGACATGTGGTTTGCAGTGAATTTTACCAGCAAGTGTCTGCGACAACCGCCAGAGACGAACCAACACAAATGAGTGGTACTCAAAGCAAAGCGTCAATAAAATATTAAATGAGAGGGACGCTGCAGTAAAAGCTAGTCTAATATGTTCACTTAATGTTGGACCTGATAGTCTGCATCAGCGTCTGTACCAAATGTCACTGCAATCCATCCAGTAGTTTTCAAGACATGTCACTCCACCACAAAGACAAACCGAACAAGCTGAACTGCACATTTTTGCACCAACCTTTGTGCCACTAGATGTTCCCCCATGAGTAAAACCTTTGACATAGTTTTGGCTTTAGATGAAAAGTCAAGTGACCACAGAGGTCAGGAGGTGTCATCTGTGAGGCGCGTTCAACCAAATTTATTTTCCATCCATCCAACAGTTGTTGACATATTTCAGCATGAACCAAAGGGATGGAACAACTGACCATAAGGCATCACTACTCCAAGAGCCACAGCACCAGCAAAGTGGTTAAAAACACAGCATCCATGAGTGAATGACCCCACAGATGAAAAGCTACTAATATAAAAACATGGTTTTTAATCAGTTTCCAAGTTGGAAATCAAACCTTACTTTTAAAAAAGCCACTAATACGACACACACGGTACTTCAGTGCTGTACTTCATCAATGTTAAGGTAAAACACTGTGAAACTAAACCCATCCACTCAGCGTATCACACCAGTGAAAGCCATTGCTCCTAACCAGCATTGATTTAATGACATTCTGACTCTACAAGAAGAGAATATGTCAGCATTTAGTGCTTGTGTTGAACAGTTTTAGTACAGGCCTTCAACAAGCTCATTAAATGCAGCTGCAGTGAATGGGTTGAGAGTGGTTCCTTTCACAGTCCCAGATAAACCTCAGTGTGTTGGGGACAATGGCGGGGGGGGGGGGGGGGGATAACCCCGCCAAGGAGGGCCCCTTTGTCTTGGGGGGCCCCCACCTCTGAGCTCTCGAGGCTAGAGAGGAGGAAGATTATGGTTATGGGGGTGGGGAGGTGTTGGGGTGACCGCCCTGCTGTTCCGTTCTGAGTGAAGGTGGGGTGGTGTACGTGTGGTGTGGTGTGGGGGGGGGTGGGCCGAGGGACATATAGGTAAAGACACATGCACAAAAGTAATTAGACAAGGGTTTGCTGTAATGGGACACTGCCCTGTCATTGACTTCTTCTCTTTTACAGCAGCCATTTATTTTCCACATAACGTGAGAGAGGATGGCACTAGTGTCAGTGAAGACGCCATATACAGAATATCATCTGCAAACCTGAGAAACTACGAGTTTAGTGTAAAGTCATTACAGCGGTGACATACTGTTGGTTTGCAGTAGGAAAAACGTCGTCCACAGCTAAGACGAATAAAAATATATTAGTTACTGAAGTGAAACAGGACAGTGACATCTGGACAGATGTGCTCTTCAGTAGCAGAGAATGGAAAACATCTCTGACCACAGTACAGATGCTGTTTTCGGTGTTTCCCCACATTGCACCATACACAGATGGAAGTTATTAAAACCAGTAAAGATCCCAGGTTAAAACGGCCGATACTTTTAATCAGCTCCTGTGGCTGCAGCTAAACATATGATGTGACCTGCACAGTTTGCACTTTCTCAACCGAAGAAGAAAATATAACCAGTTAGTGAGAATAAAATAGAAGAACTAGTAGCCTCATACTGTTGGACTGAATTTTCATTCCTGCAGGCTTAAACTCATTGAAACCATTTGTATTTATTTACACCCAGAGAAGTTTACAACAGCAGGGGTAGAAAACAGAAGTGCATGAAATGTTTAGTGGTCTTTGTAACAATAACATTATCGTCTCAGCCTACAGTTTGTATGTCGATTGCCTTAATATTATATCATCTAATATCATCTAAATACATAACATTGAGCCTGCTCATAATACAATGTGTTGTTGCATCTTCAGATGGTCTCTGGTACAGATGGAGCATGTTACTGCTGCAGGGATACATGCTGTACCTCTAAAATCTGCCTTGTCAGAATAAAATTAAATAAGTTTGTTAATATTTCCAAAACTTTACAAGTCAACTTGATTGACAGAATTTAGGTTGTACCATGTTCGTATTTTGGTTTGTTTTGGAAAGAAGAAGCACATAAATCTACAATACATGTTAAAAGGGTTTTCATCTTACATTAATATATTCTTCACTTAGTCAGATGTGATTTTTTTATTATGGTTATGAGTGTGTCTTTTACGCATCATGCATGTGTGGGTGTGTGTGATGATGTGTTTAGAATCAATGAAAGGCTTTTTGAGTGGCAGATTTACAGCCCCCCCTTTAAGGATTCAGCATTTATCAGGGAGGCTTAGAGAGAGACCGTGTCAACTGAGCAAGCGCAGACATGCAGATGTGAAACACACACACACACACACACACACACACACACACACACACACACACACACACACACACACACACACTTGGGAAACTCCCTGAAGCTGCAGGAAAATGAGCTGAATGGAGAGATGTGAAAATCCATCATCTTCTTAAAACCCGACTGCACTGACAAAACATTTGAAGCTGTATTTCTGCCTGTTTACTCTTTACAGTCAACACTGTCACCTGCATGAAGGTAGAATTTCCTGCAGGACTGATGGAGTTCAGTATCAACTGAGTGACTGGTGTTATATATGGCCATCTGCTGCAGATGATAGATAGATAGACAGACAGACAGATACTTTATTCATCCACCAGGGGGGAAATTCAGATTGTCCTGCAGCTCTTATATTAACCTTAACATAGAAATTTCACTATAAAATAAAATAAAGTGAGTGATAAAAGCCTTAAAAAGTTTCCTCCTCATCTGACTGTGAGTTCACAGCTACAGAATGACAGGAAATATCTTTTTGAGTAATAATACATTTGTTAAAAACATTTGATCACCCAATGCTTATCTAAAGCTAGCCATCATCCAAGGAAGATAAATGAAAGTGGATTAATTTAACATTTACATTAGTATATCCACTGTACCTACAGCTACACAAGGTTTTTATTGCATTTTTGAATAGAGAACAGTTTGTAAAGATTTCACTTCATTTGAGCAGGTTAGCACTTTTATTGTTATCGGTGACGAGTTAATCTCTAAATTACTCCATCCAATCAGACACCTGTCAGGTGGTATGTGTGTGTACAATATGTGCATCACGTAATCTGCCGTGTGTACAAGTGTTGTCATTTTACACTCTACGTTTCTATTAGATTTGACTAGTTCTGATTTGTTCTGCTTTATCAGCACATCAGCTCTGTCATGAGCAGCAGCTGTCATCAGCTCTCGCCCAGCTCCACACAGGTCCTAAAGTTATCCAACCTGAGCCCTGGCCTTGGGTGACCCTGGGCACAGGTCTCTGGGGATGCTGACTTCAGCCCTGCTGACCCCCCACCCCCTGGCCTCTCCTCCTGTTTGCACACTGCCTCCTGTTTCCAGACAGAGATGGAGCTGATTGTGTTAGACTAACCTCCTCTGCAGCGCTCATTCCCCAGGGGCGCCGCTCACAATGACCCGCTTGTCTGCACCAACAGGCTCCCTGTGACAACTAATGCAAGGAAAGCAGAGAAGGAGAGAAGCCGAAGGGAGGAGGGCACCTGGGGGGAGATCAGTGGAAGGACGCCGACTCAGGAGAAGCAGATGCCCTTGGCTTAATTAACATGGTTATGTCCTCAGCCATTACCTCACACAGGAAGGCGCGAGGACAACCGCACAGGAAGTGGAATCTGATCGAGACGCATTAGGAGGAGATGAGGTCATTACAATTGAAGCCAACTGTATATGATCACATTTAAAAACCTGGGATTTTAACAGTGTAAGTGCTAAAATTAGAACATTTTCTCTGAAAGAGAAAATATCAACAGAACAAAAAAAGGAGTACTAGGTAAATGACAGTCCTGAGTTTTTCCAATCTTATAAATCAACATCTAATCTGATAAAACAAATGAACAGAAGATGTGAACTTTTATCTCCAAATATTCGAGATGAAAAATGAATATCTTGACCTTCACTTTAGATTCTGTCTCAGAAAATATTAAACCAAGTGAAAATCTTGCTCAGTGTTTCACAGAAAAGACGGACGTGTCCTGGGTACATCGAGTGGACATCCCATGTGGTTTGAAGCTCATTCACAACAAGAAAAATGTGGACTAGACACAGCAATGATCAACAAAAGTTTTGTCACACTGAAAGGCTGCTCAGGTACCTGCTGGGGGAGAGCCCACCTCTGATAAAAGCCACAGACCTCAGGCTGCAATTTGGACCATCTGTCCAGAGTCTGCCCGTGTGTGACGCCTCTGCAGGTATCGCAGCCATCAGGCTGTTTGAGTCCAGTCTGATAACGGCAGGACAACCGTTTCTGTTCTCTGAGAGCGGACACACAGAGAAGTGCTGTCACTATTATCGGCAGCAACGTGGAGCTCCTCCTGCCTGACACTGATACTATACATGTGGTTGCTGCTGGGTGAAAAGCTCTTATCTCCAAACTGTTAGCTTTTCAGCAACAAGGGACAACAGCTCTGATTTGCAGCTTGACAAAAACTGACATTTTGACACATTTTGATGACATCCCACTTTGAAAATCAGGTTTTAACCTTCAACCAAAAACGAAAAAAGCAGAGACAGACGGTTGAATCTATGAGGATCGATCCCAAGACTTAACAAGACGTGTCCTGTGGACTTTGAACTCTCGGAGTCTGTTAAAAGGTCAGTTATTGCTTTGAACAATGAACCAATGAACAATGAATTACAAAAAAAATGCATTAAATCAGGATTTAACTTCCAGCACCTCCTCAGCAGACATATGTGTATGTGTGGCTCTTTGTCATGATAATAAAGAAAGAAGCAGCAATATAGTCACCCAGACCCCCCACCCAATCTGTTCTCCTCTGGGTGGTCAGGAGGGCATTAGCAATCCAATGCAGCACTGTTCCTTTCACTCTCACTTCCTGGGCTGGGTCTTGAGGAGACTCAGGGTGGATATAAAAGCCATAAAAAAGACATTATTGCTTTTCAGTGGATGCAGAGGAGGAGGAGGAGGGGAGAAGCTCAACATATTAGAGAGTTAAAGGTTTCTTTATTTTAAAGGTTGGACTTGAGATATGCAGACTGATGATCTATTCAGACTATTCATCTTTTTTTATCTTATTATGCTCAAAAATGTTCAGTGTGGCTTAAAAAATCATATAAAATAGCATTAGGTCATTGATTTTACTAAAGGCTGCAGCTAAAGATTACTTTTCATCATCAACTACCCATTACGTCTTCCTACAGGACAAAAGCAAACTGCTCGTTTTGCTCAGCCAACACTGAAAACCCCCAAATATTTGATATATGATGCATGTAGGCAAAAGTTTCATCATTTATAGAAATGATCAACATCCTTGTGTTGATCGACTGATCATTTTAGGACATGTAACAGAACTAGTGGGATTTTTATTTTAACTTAGCAAATGTTTAAAAAATGAACTACTCATCTGTGTTTAAGGGGAAACATGGGCATTAAATTAAGAACTCTGATTTACATGAATGAATAACCAGGCAATAAGCAGAATATTCCATTTGTTTTCCTGACTCAACATTGATCGACTCATTGCCACTAAGGGTCATGTAATTAGCTTAGACACATAATAATAATTAATTGAGTTCACTGGGTATGAAGGTTCTCAGTCAAGACCATTTCCCAATAAAATTACACCCTATTTAAATTATTCAGATGATCAAAATCATAATCTCTGGTAATTACACATCTTCAAGAACAAAGGCAGTTGATTATTGGAGCTCAGCATCTCTGATGCATCTATCAGACAGTGTAATATGCCCCAACACTGACGATTCATTAGTCAGACTAAACTCCTTTCTCCTGATTTGTGGATTCTGATTTATTTACAGAACGAGCTACATTAGCTGAGGTGGCCCGGTGACCCTCATCACTGGTGCCACTAGAGTTTATACAGTTTTATGTGATCAGCTCTAATAAAGGCTGAGTCTAATAAAGGCTGAGTCTAATAAAGGCTGAGTCTAATAAAGCCAGTCTCTACACAGAGCTTGAATTAAGCCTTTATCTAGAAAGACACTTATTAAGATAAGAGCTCGTTATCACTCCAGCACATGGACAAATCTCTCTCTGTGGCTGTGTGAGTGAGCGTGCACAAGTGTATGTGTGTGTGTGTTTAACATTTGCTCTGTGCACGCTCCACAAAGCATCAGAACTTACTTTTCAGAGTCTCCTGCTGTGAATATGGCTTTTAGAGATTCTTACTCTGAACCTTTCCTCTTTCTGTAGCTAAGGAATAATGACCTGGAAACAACACACTTGGGCCACAAAAAGGAAAATGTGAAAAATAAGATTGAGAGTGAATGAGGGAGAAATAAAACACAGGCAGAAAGTCAAGGGGGAGAAGGATAAAGCTGAGGCACTTAGACCAGCGTTTTCATTGATTTAAATTCATTTACTGCAGACTTATCCTAACCCTTTACCATAACCATTACTTGACTAACCATAACCCTTAACCATAACCACTACTTGCCTAACCATGACCCTTAACCATAACCACTACTTGCCTAACCATAACCCTTAACCATAACCACTACTTGCCTAACCATGACCCTTAACCATAACCACTACTTGCCTAACCATGACCCTTAACCATGAAGTCAAGCCATCACCCTAAAATTCAGTGATTTACATTGTGGGGACCAGGATCCATCGGTAAGGAAGTCAAGTCCCCACAGTGTTAGTGAGTACCCACAAGTATAGAAAAACAAGGCCACACACACACTCACCCCCCCCCCCCCCCCCCCGCCAACCACACCCCCAATAGTGTTTGTGAATGGATTTGAGTGTATGTTGAGAAACAGCCACTAGAGGGCAGCAGAGTATCTGCATTTGCTCTCTGATTGGGTAAAAGGTTAAAGGTCAGAACAACTTATTTCATATAGTGTCACTACACGTGAAGGACAAACACACACACACACTCACACACACACCCACACACACACACCCACACACACACACACACACACATGCAGAGAGCTCAAACACTTCCCACACTTTCCAGAACCTACAGTGCATAAAATGTGCCTGCGTTCAGGTATTATTATGGCTTATATATGGACATTTATGATTATTCCTTTACTCTTCTTCATGTCTTGGTTTAATAAAACACATAAAGGTAAAATCAAGCACTAGAGGCAGTAATAAGTTTTCCTAGTTGTGAATTGACTGAAATCTAAACCCACTCGTACAATACTACAGTGGATCTATTTGCTGCTATTATGAGGACTCTCCTGTTTGTAAGACTGCTAAAAAAAAACACCTTCACACCTTGAAAAGCTGGTGTTTCATACATGTGAAGGAGCAGATTGTTTTGGGTGAATAGACTTTTCCTGAATGTCAACCTCAAGGAACAAGGAAAGAGTTTCCATATTGTTTCCTACGTTGTCTGTCCTCTTGAGGAAACCTCCAGCAGAAGAAACAGTAAACACCAGAAATATAAAGCCTCCTCGACTCGTCTCACTCTGCCCTCAGAGCAGATTGGGTTCACACTGAGGACCAATAGTGTCAGGGCATGAAATCTGCAGGTTGGACCTGCACTGACGGTGACTAGTGTGTAGTGTTCAGAGATCCTGCCAGCAGTTCTACCTCTCAGCCCTTCCTCCAGTTCTGTCAATCCCTGGAGTGAAGTCCAGCAGTCACAGTGCAGAAATTAGGATGATGAAACAACAAAACTATGAAAATGAAATAACACCCCTGGCTTGTATTAAAGAGTAACCTAACTGCGAACTATTCAATGATCTCTCTGCTTTTCCCCAAAGGTAATAGTGCAGAAAAATGTGGTCAGAGATGCATCCCACTGAATGCATCATACAGCAACATACACACCAAGAAACATATGGCGACTGGCAGCACAGGCCCCCGGACTGAGTGACCTCCAAAAACGCTGAATGCAGACGCCCTCTGATGGCAGTGTATGCAGATGCACGGAGCGGCGTTCATAAATGCTTGAGGCCCGACAATATTAAAACAGGTATAAAACACAGGACGGCAGGAAAAGAAGACAAATACGACCCATTTGGCTTTCGATGCAGCGCTCACCAAGAAAAACGAAAGAAAAACAGCAGCTGTAATGTGAAACATTCATAAAACACTCAGATACTGTACATGTGCACACACGTAATCAGCACCGATGGTTTTCAGTATGTGACTGCAACAGTCACATCACCGCCGCCGGTCAGTAAGGTCAAGGGTTAACCCACTGCATCATCAGCACCGCAGGGATGGAGAGAAGGAGAGAAAAGAGGACAGAGAGCAGAAAGTCATTGAAAGTAGGTCAGTGAGAAAACATGATTAGACTCTAAAACACCAGCAGTGAACCCATGTCATATCCGACGGCACCGGCCTCCTGCATCTTCTCTCAACACAAACAGCGACGTGCTGGATCCACATTTCTCTCCTCATCAGCAGTGTGCTGGACGGATCAGCGGCTCTGAGTCACGCTTACTGTAAAGACAGGTTGCCAAGCATGCACTTGCTGCCTCACCAATACACACAAAAACACTCAGACACCTCCTACCCCTCGCTGTGGCTGCCTTACATGGTGTTAGAGCGATGCCTCTCGCCGTTGCAGCCGTCTGTGTGAGGTTGCTAAGCGCAGCCAATATTTTACAAACACAGCAAAACAGTCACCCTGATATCCTGCTCTGCTGCCATCCTGGACAGCCTGCTCTGTCTTCTTCCAGGAACTCTCTGAAACTGGCTGTGTGTTTCTATGAGGCTGAGCAGAGCCACAGAAAGTATCATCATTCAATTAGCCACCATGCCTGAGACAGCTGGACAGGTACAGGTGCACACTGACACGACATTAAATGATAACGGGGATTGAGTCTTTATGTTTTTATGCCAAACACTGAAAATTGTTTTTCATAAATTAGCTGAGTTTGACCAAAAGGGAACAAAAACTGAATCCACTACAAATGATCTTTAACTCTGACTTTAACTCAAAGTGCATGTGGTGAGTGGGATTCCACCCAGCAGGTGTTTGACTTCCTGACCTGAGTGTGTCCTCCAGCCTCTGACCCTGGAGCGTTGCTTCTCCGGGGTCCTGAGCCCACCTGCTGATCCAGCAGGGGAACGTGGGTCTTGAGTGGTGCAGGAGGCAGAGCTAGAGCCAATGGTCTGCTGGGGGTCTGCGGGATGGGCAGGGCACTATGCACCGGTTTTGGTTTGGGAAGTCCGGATTTCATCTTGGAGGCCACCAGGATGGCTGGCATCTTCTCATCAGCCTCCTGATGACCATACGCTCCCCTCCCCGTCAGATTGATTCGGATTTCCTGCTAACGGTCAGCAAGTCTTCCTGTCAACTCACGTATGATCCACGTACGTCTGACAGTGTGAATGTGTCGCCCAACTGAAGACTGGACTGAAGTAATGTGTCCAATCTGTGGGTGTTTGGGTCTTGGCTGCCTCCTGCTGGATCTCCACAGGGGAGTGAGCTGAGCCCCCACCCTGCAGTGGTAGGGTTTAAAGCCCACCTGTTTCCTGGTACCAAGTAGCTCCAGCTCTTTATTTCACTCAGAAAACAACAAATCCTACTGAGAGTGTTCTGTTTTAAAAACGTGCTCAGATGGAATTGAGAAAATCCAGTCCAGGAAAGAAAATCAAAAAAACCTCACTTCACCCTAAATTGAATCCCAGTTGCGTGGAGGCAGAGCGAGTGTTTCCTTTTTCCAGCGCTGAGTGAGTGTCAGTAATTGGCCAGAGGATCTTTTATGCAGCAGAGCAGTTTCTCTCTCACTTCTGCTTCAGAATGAGAGGAGGAAAAGATCAAGCTCTGTCAGGGGGAGGAGAGAAGAGGAGAGAGAGAGATGGAGGAAGAAAAACAATGAAGCGAGCGACCGCTCACTTCGGTGACTGCTCAGCCTGAAATGAACTGCTCTGCACTGCCGTGCTCCCGCTCCCTCTCGGGTAAGTCCTGGTTAGCAGCAGGTGTGGCTTAGATCAGGACTGACATATGTGGAGAAAAGCTTCACACATCTACCCAGTACGCCTGCCCCCACTACCAGCCTGCCTTTCTTTCACTGCATATCTTATATCAAAGCTCATCTTGAGAAACAATTTAATTACATCTTGTGTTTGAAATTGTTTGCCACTTCTGTGGTATCATTTCATTTGCTGGTGTAGGACTTGAATCCCATGTGCAATAAGAGCCGATGTTTGCAAATGATGCAAATCGCTCCTCAAGTACCAGCGTGTGCCGCATTAAACATTTCCATAGCGAGTAAAAATCACATCAACCTACTTTGAGATTCATTTTTTTAAGGAGTAATTTAACAAAAGCTAAATTTGTGTAACATGGAGATTATACACTGGAAAAACATCAAACATCTATGTAAATTGTAGATGTACAAGAGGATTTAAACTAAGTTGGACAGTGTGCTGACATATTTAAACTATGCACAGCTCACTCACATGTTTAAGAGCTTTATTTTTTATAGCCATGTTTGCAAGGTGGTTACAGGTCGTGTTAGTCTATCTTAAAAATTATCAGACGGACTGCAGTGGCATTTTGCACAGCTATTCGTGTTCCCCAGAGGATGAACCTCTGTGAACCTCTGTGTGCAGTAATCATCTGAAATATTCAATTTGTTTTAGCAAAACACTCACTGCTCCCAGATGATGTACCCTAGTGACATAATGCACCAATGACATTTCCTCTTGCACTACACATGAATATCTTGACAACTACCAGGGTAATATCTGGAGTGAAATAAAAACAATGTCAGCAACATGGTCACAGCACAATCACCAGAATCAATAGGGTAGATCCTCTAGGAACCATGAATGTGTCAAAGACTCTCACTAACATCGTGAAGAGAAAGTGTCTTAGTGTGTGAAATCATTACTGCCATTACTGGTGGTGCCATATGAAGTGACAGCAAATCAGTCTGCAAGAACATCTGCACATAAATTCATGGTTAATAAATCACTGAACACAGTTGCTGCTTAACAGAAATTACAAGTGTTAGAGGTACGATCCACGATAAGTTACCAGACAGAGCTTAACTCTTTAGTTCCAGTGCAATGTAACTTTCAGACAGATAACCAGAGGAAGGAAAGGGAGGGCTTACAGATGGATGTAGCATCACACACACACACACACACACACACACACACACACACACACACACACACACACACACACACACACACACACACACACACACACACACACACACACACACACACACAGAGCTTTATAAAAGCGATGATTTAATTCAGGAAATGACATGTTTAGTATGTTAAATCTTAATCCTGTTACAGTAATCCTGAATTATGTAAATACTAATATCAAAGTACGAGTTAGTGTGATTTAGTGTGTGTGTGTGTGTGTGTGTGTGTGTGTGTGTGTGTGTGCATAGACACGGTGAGAGAGACAGAGATAGACGTGGGACTGTGCAAACATTTCACACTGTTCATATGAGTAAAGATTTTCATGTCTGCTTGATTGATCTCTAGTCTGATACGTATCATTGTACTAATTAAAAATAATGTTTTAAACCTTTATGTTGTAAATGCTTTGCCATCCAACACACTAACTCTGGATTATTAGCAGTGTCTGTGTCTAATGTTTAAAGCATTTGCACATGGTTTCTGCATCTGCAGGCCTTGCAATTTATCTGCCCAGCAGATGACATATCGTAGATTAGAAGGAAACCCTGTAGTTAAGACACATCTTGTTACCAACTAGCCCAAAGAGTGAATCATTTATCATTTAAAATGCTGAAAGTAAATCTTTTAAATGCTTAAGGTTTACACTAAGTTGCTGTTGGGGGGGTAAATATACAAACAGCTCTTTTTAAAACATTTGTGGACATTTATGACAATCAGTAAACGCAGGTTTTCAACTTCGTCATGAATTACTGACTATGTTGTAGCTGCTATAAGTGAAAACAAAGGCTACCTCCCCAAATGAAAACACAACCGTATCCTGAAGAATCTGACTGAAACATATAGGAAAACACACGAACACCACCCTGCTAGACACAGACGTCATTCTGTGATTTATAAAATGGAAAACAAAGGAAAACGTCCAAAGCACAGCTTAACTATGGAAACTTTCATCATTTTCCTACTATGCTGGGTGATGGTAAACATGTCCCAGGCCCTTCACAGAGCAGGAACAAAAAAAAAAGTCCTGTCATATGTGATTTATGGAAGAACCTTTGAAGATACCTGATGACAGTCCAGTGCAGTCTAATAATAGAGCTGGTTTGGCTGCAAATGGGCGGTATTGACAGTAATAACTAGGACACCCACTGCCTTGCTCTGCTGTGTGTTTATACTGTATTTCTTCTTAGAATAATAAACACTCGTGTGGGGCAGATGTCGGCTGTTTGCTGGGAGTCGCATGTAGAGAGGTTAGTGTCAACAGAGATTATATGAACTTCATACAGAAGATGCTGGCCCAGTGGCAAATTATCAATATCTGTGGCTAGATGTGAACAATTTCTGTCTGTCTGACGCTGGAGTCTCATTGGTTGTGCAGAACTAAAACAGAAAAAAAAAATCCAAGAAGGCCAGTGAGAGCAGCAGAACAATGAGTCTGAAGGTCCAAAACACAGATATTTATGACACTACACAACAGGATCTCACAACTGTGGCAGACATCACAATAGCAGTCGTCCAATCTTATGTTTTGACAATCAAAGTTACAAAATAATCTACAGGGAATATGCATTTGCATGGATGTGAGTGCAAAGGCACAGATCACGTGTTTTTGCTGAAAGACTTTGCACTTTTCTTTCTGAGCCTTTCTGAGTCGACGTCCCTGTTTCTGTCAGCGACTGAAACGAACGGGGGGACAGAGGTGTTTGATCCGCTTGGTTTGTTTGAGTCTGAATTTTGTGGAAAAGAAACTAGTTTATAAGTAAGTGGGTGCAGATTCATGAAACATTTATCGTTTGGGGTAATAAATAACTATAAAAGCAGATTTTCTGACTTCTCATGGTTCAAGGTAAATCTAGAGGCCATGTGCTGTTCCACTTAATGAGCCTGCTCAGCTTGACTCCTGCAAAATAAAAGACCATACAGGTTTTTGTATGATGATGATAACCATGGCCTTGTGATAAGTTCTCATTCGCTTATTTGACATAGATCTCATGATTGTACAGTGCAGTTCCAACCAAATTAAGACATACAGGTATTTACTATCCTGCTAATTTTAATGCCACTGCACCAAAAAGTTATAGTACAGAAACATGGTAAATGTAGTCCTAGTGATCATCATGGGTCTTGGCACAATTCATCCCATGGTAAAGCCTTTAAATTACCAGAGACGATTTCTGGAAATTCATTTAGCATGACTGACAAATTAAAATATACCAAGGAAACTAATCAAACACACACTAACCTGAGTTTTATTTGATTTGAGAAAAACAGATATTTCAAAATAAAAGTACAAAATCAGCAACTGAATAATTGTTTCAAAGATCCAGTGATCCATGTTCAGTCTTCATCCAATATTGCCCCTTATATTTTAATATTTATAAATCATAAATGAAATACACACACACACACACACACACACACACACACACACACACACACACACACACACACACACACACACACACACACACACACACAGCCTTCCTTTCCTGAATGTTTTCATTATCAAAGTTAGCAAAGCAGAACAAGTGGGCTCTTACTGACAAGAGCTGACCTAACTGGAGCAACAGCCTGACATTTCCACCATGACAGCACAGGATCTACAACTTGACCTACACGCTGGAATATTTCCTGACACAACCACAGTCACAGACACACAGAGCAAAAACATAAAACTCATAAAAATTGCACGCTCCCCACACACACACACACACACACACTTTTACCCCACAGAGGGAAAAAGCGAGACAGAGGAGACAGCAGCACCCAAACAACAGTCTCCTTGCAGTGAATTGGGGTGACAGAAAAGGAAACTGGGGGGAAGCCAGCATGGCCACAGCTCCAAGGTGTGTGTGTCTGTGTGTGTGTGTGTGTGTGACTGTATGTGTGGACAAGGAATCTAGCACTTTCTGCTGTGGCGGAGAAAGTGGAGCAGAAACACAATAAAGTGTCCTCACCCTTTTCTTAATATCTGTATAATTAACATGCCCTAATCAGGCTTTAATAGCTCATTTAACAGCCATCACCTAAAGGGGAAATTACATTTGAACACATTGTATTGGACACGGTTTTCCCCCTGTAATTAACTGCATTTGATGTTAACATTTTCAAACATGACACACTGTTATAGACCCTCTAACTTGACAAAGGAGACAGCAGTGAATATTTCATGAAGGGATGAGGGTGAAGAAGAGGACACTTAATGTCCAGGAGCCTTGAAGCCCAGCTGATGTTAGAAAATGCTTCAAATGATGTATTTAATGTCAGCAAGTCAATTTTAGCTCATCTGACCTCCTTTATGCCTTCCAGCGTTCAGAGAATCTCCTGCTGCGAAGCTGGTGTGTGGCCTAAATATCCAAAACACCAACCCCCAGCCATCGGCAAGTGACACTCGCCTACAACAGACTTTAGTTCTTGCAGTGCAGAAACAGAACAATCAATATGGGTGAGATTAAAAACATTGCATCACGTAACACAGCTGCAATAAACCAGCCAGTGTAATGTGAGCCCCGAGACTTAAATAGCAATTACCCCCGACTGCTGTGACACAAAACCACTTAGTGCTTTATTTCTCAGTGATGAAATAGGACAGAAAAGGGAGACAGGCAAGTGCAGCTGTGGTTCTGAGAAACAGAGAGAAACAGAACAAATGAGAGGGAAAAGAAATAGAGATATAGTGTACAGAGTCTCAGGAGGGGTCAAGTATGACCGAAGGATGAAGATGATAGAAGGAGATGCAAAATACAGGACAATGTTTAATAGACGACAAGTCATTCTTCTTGTTCCTCTCCCAGTTTGATAAATCACATGACTTAAGACCGAAGAAGAAAAAAAATGCACATATGTCAAATATGAGCAAATAAAAGCATCCAAATGTCCCAACATCCAATCCCAACAGATACACCGAGTCCGAAAACTGCAGTTTGAAAAGACAAACAAAGCCCCAGATATTGTCCCTGTCCAGACTTGGGTCACTGACCAAGATTTCTAAAAGAAAAGGGAGGCTTAAAATTATCTTGACAGAACCAACCTATCTGAAACTCAATGAGGAGAAAATGACTATAAAGTCACCTGTGTTCACCAACGGCACCTGCACCGTACTAGAAGGTTCTTGCTCTTATTTTGAAAAGCAGTCATTATGGCCTTATGAGGGCTATAATCAACGTAAACAACGGTGTATAGTTTACTTGGCATTAGACAAAGACAGAATGGTGGTTAGGACACTGTCATGTTTAAAAAACACTCACTTTTACTCACAATGAGCCACAAAACCTTCCACACAACTGACGGGTCATTAAATCAGTGGTTTTAACAAGCAGTATGACATAGAGCATAATCAACAGCCAGATAATGCTGATGCAGGCCAACAAAACGCAGTGGAACAACCAGATAAAACTGACTGCACAAAATAAATAAAAACATCAAATTTATCCTTAGAAATTAGCAGAGACAACAATGTGTTCCTGATATCTGAAGGAAATTACGATGCTGATAGACTGAAAGCATGAGCTGAAGAGAGCTGGCATCACGCATTAGTGGACTGCACAGATAAAAAAACATTTTGATGGGATATGCTCAAAACAAAATGCTTGAAACTCTGTGACTGTTTGCACTGATCCATTATTCATCTTAGGCTACGAAACAGTTGCTGTCCCTTCAAACTGCATGAGGAAGAATGCTCTCTGCATCTCTACAGTAGTGAAAGTGCAGTGAACCTGCATGATGCTAAGGATACGTCAGACTGTTTAGGTAATTTGTAGGAGTTTGTCAGTATGGAAGAAATTTTGAGTCACTTAAGAAACTGAAAAGTCGATCTTGGCCTGTCCATGGCAACCATTTTCAAAATTATCCAAAAGACTGACCACAATCACAAATTTGTGCCCATATACTTTTGTATATACTGTTTCATTGCAGATGTCAAAGTAACTCCATTATCACCCGACCTGTAGTCACGTATTTTTGTCCATTGCAGTTTCTCAAACTGGACAAAACAAAAATCAGATTCAGTTGTTGCCAATATAAAAAACTGTGAGTAAGATGTGAGCTGTGCTGTTTTAAAGGGCAGTAAAATCTGAAGTGATACCCCACCCTCAATCTCTAATATCCAACGTTTGCCCTCTGCAGGCTGGAAATGTGCCTGTAAAAAGTGGGTGGTTTTCTTCGTAGAGAACAGCAGCTTCGATTCATTACGGTTCTGAGAGATCCCAGTGATTTTTCATGGTGGGGAAAGTATCAAATTGTCCATATAAACTTCTCAAACCAGTCCTGCAGCACATGTTTTCACGGTCCTTTTATTGGGTCAGTATGTTCTGTCATCACACTCATTACTGCAGCATTTTTCTAAGCAAGCAAGTGCAAGTGACTATCACAATAAAAGTCTCAGCCTTTGTAAAAGACCTCATTTAAACCCGACCCTGCATGTTCACAAAGGCCAAAAACCTACAGGACACAGTTCCAGCTAATTTTAGGTCTATACACCAGAATTAACATCTTTTAGACTGTCCTGTGAAGAAAACACAGCAACAGTCCTTTGCTTGAAAACAATATGATTTCTAGCAGCTGTGTGAATTATTACGCAAAATTAGTGCGATGTCGCAACAGATGAAAATATTCATGGTGAAGAGGTTGAGGTGAAAACATGGGTTGTTGACTACACTTTGTGTTTTTTTTCTATCAGAGGTCAGTGTTTGTGTCTTCAACCACAACAAGGATCTTTCTCCACATCTAACCCAGTATGTTATGTGGTTACCCATAGAAATACCATTACACATGACTTTGGAATGTGATTGGTAAAGGTTTTGTAAAAGACCTTAAGGGTTTTCCCTCCATCCATCCATCATCTATACCCCCTTAGTCCTAACCAGGGTCCCAGGGATCTGCAGGAGCCTATCCCAGCTCTCTCTGGGTGAAAGGCAGGGGTCCACCCTGGACAGGCCAAGGGGTTTTCATCTAATGGTTCAAAATTAAGAAACCTGAAATGATATGAAGTAGTATTTTCTATCATTCTGCACATTGTTGCTCATCCTCTATTTCCATAACTCAACTAATGCAGAAGGCACAGTGCAAAGTAAAGGTATAAAGGTCACTAATTACAAGGATTCACTTATATGTGAATGTATTTTAAAATCATCTTTACATTATCCATATCCACGACATTCAAAGTCTGATGCTAGCACACACACACACACACACACACACACACACACACACAGATGGGCGCACCAACGTCAGTGCATATACAGTAGACACATGTTAAGATTCATCTCACAGCACAGTCTCACTGCACCCAAACCTCCATCTGGCATACATATGTGAGCTTCTGTCAAGAGACCCAGCGCTTGACAGAAGCTCACACTCAGCTGAATCTAAAAGCAGCACACTGCTGAGGAAACAACATGGGACAGGGAAACAAACAAACAAAAGCACTTCCTACCTGTGACAATAAGACCAGAGCACCACATAGGAAAGATGAATGGGAGCAGGAGAAAAGACATGTTAGTAATGCTCAGGATACACAGAAGTGTGTGTTCATTGTATCAGGGAACTCTTTCCAAATCTGATTTTCAATAAATAAATAAATACTAATCTGTTCTGACATGAAAGACATTTGCACTGACTCATGTTCCCATAGTGCTGTTAAACCACCAATGCTTTTAATGATGCAGGTACAAGCAAGTCATAAAACCCATAAAAAGGCCTGCAAAACAATTATGAGTGATGCCTGATGTTGCAGAACAGCACATTTACCAACTTCTATGGCCCAATTTCTTAAGATTGCATAGAATAAATCAAAACACTAATGTTCTAACAACTGTATCCATCGTTCGACAGCAAGGAGGCCGATGTGTGAAAGTTTCTCAGTGAGAAAGGAGGCGTGTTTGGCTCTCGACCAGATGAAATCAGCGGGGGAGCCACCCGTCATGTTTACGGCCTGTTTCTGCCTGCAGGGTGCCAGAGTTGAAATGTGCTGCCAAGTGTTGCCCACCCAGTTTAGCCTCACTTACTCACAGCTTCCACTGGATAGGTAATGCTGCTTGCATGGTGATGTAAAGCCAATAAAACCAGTTTCACCACAGGCAAATGGGAACTAAATGTGAAGTAGTCGTACACCTGTTTCAAAAGGAGAAACTCGGAGTCCTTTCAAATAGAGACAGGGTGGAATAACGCACGGGTTGTAGGGTAGAATCAGCTCTCCAGGAAAGAAAGGCAAACTAAAAATTTAACACCACCGCAACCAACAAATAAGGGTGTGAATGCAGGCATATCAGTGACAGAGAGGAAATCAAGTCTGAGGCCTGATTTCCTGCCTCCAGGCTTTGATGGAAACTCAAGGGTGGCAAATGGAAATTTATGAAATGCTGTAAAAAAATTTAAAGGTTTGAAAGCAGGACTTTTAAATGTTCAAAGCCAAACAGCTTGAGAAGAGGAAACACACTGACTCCAAGCCACAAAATGGAACGGCAATTAAAGGCTCTAATTTGGCAGGGGTTGGCAGGGATGTTTCCAATAGAGGGGCTGCACCACAAGCTGCTGAATAAAACAAAGAGCAGCAGCCTGGCCAGGAAGCTGAGTGCTGCTCAGCACAGGATTCATGGGCGTAATGGAGAGAGTGAAACTTCAGTCTGCGTGTGCAAAATGTACACGTGTGTGTGTGTTTCTACTGTTTCTACGGTTTCAGCAGCACCTGGCATTCCAACACCAACATCACTGGTCGGAGGAAGTGTCTCTACTGATGGAGGCTGCAGGTGGAAATCCCCCCAGACTAAAATGAAAAGGGTCCACACACACCTGTTCTTACAAGGTTAAGATAAAAATGTAGTTTGTTTTGTTTTAACTGATTCATAAAGCTCAAACTAAAGAGGGTTGAATCTTAAACGTCCTAACTTGGATTTAAAAAGTAGCACATTATAAAAATCTACTTAACAGCGTTTGAGCTCAAAAGGAACCGTTCAAAAGGAAAAACTGTATTTGGTTTAACACATGGAACCAATAACACGCATCTTTTTTTTGAGTTTTAACTTTAGACCCAACCACGCTGACATGGCTACCTAACCGTGCCTAATTTCAATTACAGGAAGCTGTGTTGTTTCCCATGCAATAACAAACAGAAATCTAGTTTTATTCAATTTCATATAAAGATTATATATCATGAGATATACATGCACTTTCCCTACCATTCACTGTGTCCTCTCAGTAAATGAAAGCCTCAAATGTTCCAACCTGGTTACTTGAATCTATTTGCAAAACATCAAAACTAGATGATGAAACTTTAATTATGTAAACCTGTTCAAATCAAACCCTGAATCATTCACATTCAAATCCTAATGACATTGCCCTCGACTCATTCAAACAAAACTAACAGCTCCACTGCTGAGCTTGCCAGTGGCGTGTTTCTAGGAGCAGATGCCACGTTAAATGCTCCTCTAGTCCTTCTGACAGTAGCAATCTGGAGATCAGATTAGAAGGTGTGCTCTATCAGTAAGCAATCCTTTAAAGAGCTTAGCGAGTGTGCCCAGTCTGGCCCTGACAGCGTGCTGGGGCAGGAAGCACCCGCTCCATGTTGTCCACTCTCCACTCTCTGCACTAATCCTGTCTTCTGTAGAGTATTCATGCCAAAAGTGAGCTTAACATTCAATCACAAAGTAGTAAGGAGGTTGGAAATAAAAACACAGAGATCAGGTACGTTCACCCTTGGGAAGGGGGCAAAAGCTGAGCAAAGATGTTAAAAGGCAGTGGAGCATCAGCTGCGTTTATTTTTTATATTCTGACAAAAACACTGCATCCTTGGAAAATGAATATTGAACATAAAAGCTGGCAAGATGCATTCAAGGTTTGCAGCTTTTAATGCCTGGGTGCCTGAAATTAAATTGCAGTGAGATCACATAATATACTGTAGGTCACATGTCACCTCTTCTTCCTGTTCACAACATGATAATGTCTAGTGTTTGACACTGATAGATTCCCAGCCCACCTTCCCCTCCTCAAAACATGCTTTTTTAATGTTACACCTCGATTATCATATTTGATCAGAGTTTTCATAACCATGTTTCCAACTCAAATAGATAAAGAGTTATCACATGGACAGGACCAGCGTATCTGACTTTGCACATAATAATATGGAAATGCCTCAACCCCAAACAAAGACCATCATTTGGTCTAATAAAATAATACTGGTAATGCACAATATTTTGATCCTTGCACAATCATCTTCTCTCTCTTGGTGATGTCAGTGTTAACAAGTCATTGACAAGAATCATCTTTGACCTAATTGCAGCATAAGCAAAGCAGCACAATGAAAATCAGGTTTGTCTTCTTAGACTTAAAGCTTTTCTAGAGACATTAGCCAAACAGGATCTTTCACAGGCTGTGTAGTATTCCCCAGAGCTAGTATGAATAAAAATCAGTGGAATGGCCCTTTAGAGTAAGTCCAGTATTTAACAGATGAGTTCAAATGTTGAATACAAAAGAGGCTTCGTTGTGTTTCTCTGTGGTTGTTTGACTCTGATGGGAGACACACTTGTCTTGGCTTTATCCTCAGTGGATTTACTCAGCAGTGAAGTGACTGTGACAGATGAAGAGGGCAGACCGGCACCTCCTCATCACCACACAGCAGTGACAGAAGCTGACAGTGGATAATCGCTGCAAAGGCAAGAAGCATCGAGTCAGTGGTACATATGAACGAGAAGAGCAGAGATTTAGGGTAAAAAGCCCACAAATGTCTGATCTGATGAAGACGCCCATTCTAAAGAGCCACGAAATGACCCCACAAGCTGGCTAGGAGACAAAACGCCGAAAACACCGAGGGAGGGAGGCTGCACAGAGCGATGGATGTTGTGAGAGAAAGGAAGAGAGGATGAAAAACTGTAGGGAAGGGAGGAAATGGGGTTGGGGGTTTGAATCTTGCTGGTTTGCACTGGGAGCTACAGAGGCCTGAAGCATCCTGAACAAGCCTCGACCATGTCAGATCACATCAGCATCGCTGCCAGCTCCTTAACCCTCCCTAGAAACTTCTGGACTAGTACACACACACACACACACACACACACACACACAGCGTACACACCAATACAACATCACTAAAGATCTACACAGAGGTTCTGTACACAAACACAGACAAACCCTGAAACATGATTTCATGAGATGCTTTCCATAAACCTTCACTCTTCTGCTTTTTTATCCCACAGCAACAGCTTACAGAAGCCACACACACACGCACACGCGCACACACACACACACACACACACACACACACACACACACACACACACACTCACTCCACCCCTGTGTTAAACATGGATATGAGGAGGTAAGCATGTTTGGTGGCTGAATCGCTTGTGTGATGCTGACAGTGACAGGCAGCCCATTCCCAGATTTCCCTGAGGATTTGCCACAAATACCCTCTGTTACCATGCTCCCATCTCTGTCTGCTCCTCTTTCTCCTGCTCCCACCACTGACATCAGGGTCCAGTTCAGCTCTCTTTCCATTTCCCTCCCTCTTTCTGTCCTAACAAGGGCTAAACTTCCCTGAGGAGGAGCACAGTAGCAGAGCTGCAGCCTAAACCTCCGACTGCCTGCCTGAGGATGACAACTGTACAATCAAGCTATTACTGTGTCTTGATAACGCAAATATGATCTGATGATTAGGACCACAGTCACAGTGTTTGATGCAGAAGCATAAACTGTGGTCCACCATATCTCACAAATCTAGTTTCAGTTTTGGTGGACAGATAATCACATAGCAACTACACCAATCCATGCTGGTGTCTCTGATATGAATAATATAGCAGAGAAAAACATAAAAGCATGAATGAATGGTGGCAAAATGAATAAATAAACAAGGTCTAAATGCAGGAAATGAAATAAGGCAGAGGAGCGTGCAGCGATTTTAAACAGTGTCTTAAGAGGAGCCATTCGCTCTCCAGCCTGGATGAATTTATTTGGACAGCAACACTTCCCTATCTCAATACTAGAATAAATCACATGGGCTGGTAAAAGACTGGTTCAGTCATTGGCTGTGAAACTGGGGACGCGCTCGCTCTTCCCTCTGCTTGTTGAGCAGCGCTGTCTGGAATAATTGGTTCCACTGGAGAAGAGGAACGTATTCCTAGAGGGCCTGATGGGAAAGGACGGACTGTGGCTGCAGATTTCCCTGATGGATGGCTCAACATCTTCACTGTGGCACTTGTCAAGATCTGGAAAGTGAAGAGATTATTATAAGTGAAAAGGCTGATTATTCTACAAATGGGGGGGGAATGTCTCTGTATGAATTAAAGACAAGGTGGAATCATCTTGTCAAATGTTTCCTTCATGGAAACTATGAGCAGGGAGAAGCGTCACTGTGTTCATGTTGCCCCCCCCACCCCACACCCTCCTTCTAGTATGACCCTAAACGGGGTTAAGCGTGTGGAGAAGAAGAATTAATGTCAGCTTCAATGTGGTCATCTTGTACTTTGCAATTAACTGGCCGGTTGACCTGTCGAACAACTGAACCATACCGTTCGCTGTGTTTATGTGAGGCTCCACTGGGACAGAACAGTTATGTGAGTTATTGACATGGTTCTGGGGGCAGCATGGGCAGGAGATAACCTCAGTTTTCACCGGGTAAAGCCATAACAGCTGTACAGTTGCAGTGAAAAGTAAGTAGCAATGAAAACAGGATTGGAGATTTGGGTTAGAGCTACTTTGACTCATAAAACACACACTCGAACATTTTGAGTTTGACCTACAGCCAGGACCTGCTGATTTACATACAGCTGGAGATGGTTACAGAGACTTGATGTTCCTCAGTCCACAGTCAAACAAACTGTTGATAGATCTGGATGCTTTAATACTCGGCCTACTCGCCCGAGTAGCGAATGCCCAAACAAGATGAATAAGACATGATGCAGAATGCTCCGTGAGGTGAAAAAGAAGCATAAGAAGAGTAACAGCACTCTAAAGACTTCCAGAAACCACTGGACCTGGTTAATGTCTCTGTTCATGAGTCTGCCATGCACAATTCATGGATTCACTAAGCATGATGTTAACAGCAAAAGCCAGAGAAGTCCAAGAGATCCCTCACACTCTACAAAGCAGCCTGTGTCCCAAAGGTTAACTAACGTAGATGGAGCATCATAACTTGCTGCTTTGCTGCCTCTGGGCCTGGACAGCTCGTCATCGTCATCGAGAGGAAAATGAATTCCAAACTTTATCAACTTATGTTACAGGGTAACGCCGAGACGTGAACCCAAGAGAGACGTTGTGGAACGACCTGGAGAGAACCGCTCACACCAAACATCCTGAGAATGGGGCTGAGATGAAGGAGCTCGGAGGCACTTTGTGCCTTCAGTGAAGATCAGATCACATTTTATGAGCGGTTAAAAGCAGAGAGCCAGGTAATTCCAAAGTGTTCATATTGGATCATAAAGTACAGACGGTGTCACTGCTTTGGTATTGGTTCTTACAGACCCCCTGGAAACCACCATATTACTGTCACCCTAGAGAAGGACCTGCTTCCACTTTTGCCCTAAAGTCAAAGGTAAGATCACCATGACCCAGGTTATGGCTGAGCTCTGGACTTTATATCACCCCAGAGAGACAAGGAAGATGGGAATGACCGCAGACGTACAGAGAGAGGCTGAATTAAAGCTTTAATCTGAGCCTTGGTGCTTGGTCAGCTCTATTGATCGCTCATTTGAGGATTCTCTGCTCAAGAAAATATTGGTCTAAAGAAGCTGTCAATAGCAAATGTCAAGGTTTGACACAATTAGCATAATTTAACAATTCTGCACAGAGAGATCCCCTGGAGAGGAAGAAGAGAGACTACACTAACTGGTGTTATTTTAAAGTTTGCATGAGAAGACTTGGCCTTTCATATTTGGAAAATACAGAGCACAGCATTGTGGGACTGTTAGCAGCATTGTTAGTGTACATGCTGTGCACACTACTGCTTTCAAAGCATTATTGAAATTTATGTGAGACCACGTAGGAGCTACTATAGAGGGCAGAGGGTAAAATGGTTTTGTGCAAATTCTTGTAGAATTTTTGAAAGGAACTGAGAAAATCCTTGATATAAGCAGAGCAGCAGTCGATCACAGCACATCATTTAATAAAGTATAACTCTATTTCAGGAGTTAAAGTGGGACTGGGGCTCACCCGATGTTTCCATATAGATTTTAACTGGTCTGATAGCTGATTGTGGAGCTGGTCCCAGCACTACCTCTGCTTAGCTGGCACAGCTCCACTGGACTCCACAGCTACTCAGAGCTGAGACAGTAAGAAGTGATGGAGATGGATACAAACCAGAGGAGGCTAACTAAATGCTTTCCAAAGCTTTCATAGCTGCCTTTAATCCACCCTGTCTCTGAGACAAGATTGGTTGCTGGAAAAGAACCCAACTTGGCGCCTGGTGTGCTCTTTAAGCACTCAGAAGGCTTAACAGACTCAGGTCAGAGTTAACGGCTGCACGTGCAGCAGCACAGCTAGTTCCCATCTTCATTCAGTAGTTCACTTGTAGCTGCTGCACGAAGCTCCCAAAGGATGTGGTCATATCACCCCTTCCTCACGATTTAACCCCCTGTCATCAGTATTTAATGCCGTCTCAAAAACGCCCAAAATTTTAGCAAATGATCAGCAACACTGCTTCAAAAAAAATGTAAACATTCAATCAATTTCGATTCTATTTAATGAAACAACACTGAATACTTTGAGGAGCTCAGGGGGATGCTGGGTGACGTATGATGTTCTCGAAAAATGTTGTCATTGGTTTCTCATTATCATCCTTTTAAGATCTGCTCCCATGACTCTAAACTAGTCATTCAATTTCACGGGCATTTCTGATTCACATCTTTCTGAGTAAACTGAATTAGACCAACCTCATTTGAAGCGAGCTAATCAAATTGGAGAAGCTCTTTGATAGAGATGTTACATGATCATAACAGCTGAGGGGCGTGACTCCGATGAAATTTAATCAGCGGAGTAATTACCTTGATTAACGTGAAGACTGAGCATGATGGAGTCAATCTATACGTAGGAGGGGACATGTTTTGTCTGAGCGAGGCTCTGTAGGGATGAGAGTAGTGATGGAGGCGTCTGCTAGTCTCTTCAAAAATGTAGATTTCCATCAGGCCCATCAATCAAAAGTTCAAGATCCATTTGCATTTTCGCTCCGGGTTTGGAATAAACTGGAATTTCACCTCCAGTTTCTCTTTCTGTCGTTCCTTTTGGCCTCATTTCCTTCTACCAGGGTGTGATGAGGCTATTCCTCCCACCGTATGTGCTGCTATAGCCTGAGGTCGACTGACTCTTCCCCAGGGAGAACTAGAAATTCAGTCAACATAAAATAGGACAATTTTCTCCTTAATGTAGACCCAGTGAAGAGGATTCCTCCGCCCAGTGTGGACACTGTGTCACTTATCAATGTCAGATATGTGTCTTTCTAATTCCAGACGTCACTGCAGATCTTACTCCACGAGATTATACTGAACTGATTCTCAATGTGGGACCCTCCAAGTGCTTCAATAAAGGAGTCACACAATGATTAACAAGACTTTTTAAGGAAACAAACTATTTATTGTTTTAGACTTAACTTTTCTGATGAAGACGTCACTTATGAAAACATCAGAAAGACTCTAATGCATTTAATCCAAACAATCCAATTAGAAAATATTCATTTTAGCTAGACGTACTTTATAAACTGCCAATGTACATTCAGATCCAATAATTCATGTTTCAGCCAACAGTTTTTTAGATATTGGGTCCAATACATATGAAAATATGTAACTTTGAATTAAACAATTTGGGAAAGAAGCACCACCCTTCAGATGCACTTCTCATAACTCAACCTCCAAATTCCTCAACATTTTGCAGTGAATTGTGATTAAATAAACTGACTTGGACAAGGAGCAGTAACAGCAACAAAGGCACCAAGCAGCGACTGAAACAATAACTTAGAAATGCGCAGAAAATGATTTTTCTTAAGTCAGTAGTTGGTGCGTGTGCCATACCAGTAAACTAATTACAGTAAATTCAGCATTGACAGCATGTTTATCTTCAAGCCACCAGCAGAAAAGACGTAGAATCCACCATGTGAAAACCTTCACAGTTTGTGCTGATTGTGACCTGTCTGTCACGGTAATGGACGGCTCTGCCGCCATGTAGAGAAAGAGAGAAAGGCATCAGTGGAGTGAGGAGGATGCATCTCTGCAGAACAAGGAGGCTTAGCTCATTACTGTGGTGGCCTTTGAAAACATCACAGAAGAAAATTAAAATTGACAGACAGCTTCTACTGTCCTGTGACGCTGCTGCACATCACCTCCACATTGTGTCCTCTGGTAAAAGACGAGGGCCGGTACCTACAGAACCATATGTTTCATGAAGAGCGTAAACACTGCTGGTTCCTCGGGTACACGGAGCTCAAGACTCATAAAGTAAATACGAACGCACACCGTTACCCGAGGGAAGCCTCTACCCTGCTCGCAGACACCCCTGTTCATTGTCTTTGTCTGCTGTTTCCATGGCAACATGCCGCCTCACTCTGCAGCATATCGATGAAATGGGCTGAAAAGCGTAGAAAATAGCAGGGAGAGTTATTTCTGCTCATTAGGTGCTCAGTGTGGCAGCAACACGCAGAAGCTGGTCAGATCAGATCCTTAATATCCTTCTGCAAGTGAACTAAACCAGGACCAGTACTGCAGTCAGGACAGATCCCGTGCTGACTGCAGGCCCACCGACTACAGCAGGAGTGTTGAAAAATGCTGTAATTAATCACAGCGGCTTTAGCATCTGCATGAATAAATAAAAAAATGTGCTCTAAGAAAGAGAAAGACTCTCACAACTCTCCTTTCCACTACACCCACTGTTTTCTATAGTAGCTATATTTCTCAGTGCACAGGGAAGAAGCCTTACCGAGGTGGGAAAACAAAAAACTTCTTTACCTTGGCAGCAATAAATGCTCCTTTGTAGGAACAGTTCCTTTTATTTTTAAATAAAACTGTATTTTTATATAGAAACTCAAGGGGTCAACAGGGTCATAGTAATTTGGACAAATAGTTTGAAACCCTGCATCCACAGGAGTCTGCTTTATTTTGTATTGATTTATGGAGACACCTATTGCAGGAATCAGCAACTGCAGTATTAAATATAAAGTTTATTATAGTGCTATAGACACAGTGGAACCATGAATAAAAGAAAAAATATCAATCTTTTTTTAAGGTGGCATGAAAACACATAAACTCTACATATATATTTATAGTTCACCTTCAGTGTGAGAAGGTAAAGTCTTGATTTAAAGGCACAGGTCGAGCACAGAGTTTGCACTCTATAAAATTTTATTTTCTTCACAAACACCCAAAACAGCTAAATCCATGCACACAGCTCACAGACACATGCCAGCAAGAAGGAGAAGGAGTGGCGCTCCTGTTTTTATTAGGGTCTGAGTGACGCACGTGTTGGTCGTGTTGTGGTTGGAGGTGCTGCAGCAGTTGGCAGACTGGGGGTCCGGGGACCACCAAGGATCCCTGAGTGGGGTCCTCAACAAAATTAAGGATAATATTTTTTCACTATTACATTACTTGAATGTGCTCTGGGTAAAAGGGGGGGGGGGGTTAAATGCAAACAAATCATTATACTTTTTTCCATTTAACAAGCAGGTTAAAATCCTCAGCTACTGTCATTAATCAACACAACTGTCATGTAACATTTACACAACAGAGGCGAAACAGCCCATATAGAGTTTAAATATATAGTTTAAATATTTCTGCACTAAAAACCGTATTTCAGTAGAAATCAGTAAAATATTTATTGGGACATGATAAAACATTAAATTTGCCTCCAAGACCAAAATCATTTGACATATTTACAAGCACTGAGCATCTGCACCTCTGATACATTTCAATAAGAGCTGATTTGTTCTGTAATTTAGAGATTTAGAGAGAATTATGACCCATGTAATGTTGAAATCAGTTATCAGTCATGATAGTGATACGCAAAGAAACTAAATACGATTATATATGTAGAACGGTGTTTCCACCAATCACTACAACGTTCAGTCGCATTTTAAGGTGGGAAGTTGCTTTATGAGCAACAATGCAAAGGGAGAAGAAACACGACAAGGACGAAGGTCAAATTAAGGACATGGACTCTGGTGCTCACCGGCCGACCCCAGTGCCAGCACTGTCACCCCAACTCATAAATGCCTGGACTAAACACCAGGCTGTTTCCTTTATATCCATCATTGTCAGCTGTGTGTCATATACCATTTAATTTTATTGAAAGTCAATTACCGCTTTATTAATGTTTTGTTTTATTCATCATACACCAGGGAGCCATTTCTCTGCAGCGACGGCACGTATGACACAGTGATTGGTGATGGGGGAGCCCTGAGGGGAAGAGGAAACCAGACCTGGCAACATGCCACGGCATCACATGGGTGTAAAATCTAACATGCAGACACACACACACATGCAAAGTAAAGGGCTATACATAGTCCAGACACATTTACATTAAGCTCATGACGCAAAACAGAGTCCTAATTTCCGTGAAATGTCACCGAAACCTCTAATGGAAGGCTGTAAGGTTGAGGGAGGGAAGCCACATAAAGGGAAACAACCAACGTCACAATTTTGTTTCCACTTCAGCAATTTTCCATTTGAATCGTACAACTAAACATCTGGCGTTCAACACACTCACTCTTTACCGCCTGCTTCCAGCCGTCTTCTTCAATTAGGCTGCTCCGCTCTCCACTGCGTCACTAACAGCATCACTTCCACAGCAGAGCGAGAGGTTCTTGCTCCTCCATCAACACCTCAGCCGGACCTGCAGGCCACAGCTCCAGCTGTTTGAGGGAAGTTCTTCTCTAAATACATTAAGGTCAGTGTGGCTTCAGGTGGGTTAAACCCCTGACCAGACTTCACAGTTATGTCTTCATGTGCTGACCACATCCTGGAGTACACATGGAGGTGAGAAAACACAAGGCTGCTCTTTAATCTGAAATCTATTCTGATTTGATTCTGTTGTTCTTGCCCATGTAGAAAAGCTCCTGAGACAATAATGAGACACTACAGTTGTTCTATGGCTATTTTCACTCTGTACTGATCTATTGTTTAAATTAAATGTCAGAAAGTTATGTGAAATGCTCATTTGCACTAAATTACTGAAAGTGTTGATTAAACAACAATCAAGAAATTATTTCAGCAGATGATCTCAGGTCCACCAGCTCCAGCAGCTTTATTTAAGTTTGGTGTTCAGCTTTTACAGCTGGAAGAATTTCTAAAAATATGATCCAAGACTCAAATGAAACAAAAACAAGCCACACTGCCACCTGTGCTCATATTGTGAGTTCATCACATTGTGCCAGCTCGAGTAGGTCAGCTGCCTACATAACCAGAAGACAGAGAGGCATTGAGCGGTTCTTTCAGAAACTGAGGCCACGTCCTCTGTGGTGGCCCAGAGCAGGCATTCTTTCCCGGGCTGGCACCTCTCAGCGACTCCTGCCAGGAAAGCTTCACTCTTGGATAACAAGGTGTATAAATAGACCTCCGGGTACGAGGCATCGATGGTTAGAGGCACAGGAGAGACAACGCAGGCACGACACCAGGTATCGCGTTCACAGTCGAGCTGAATAAAATGAGCCGCTCATCTCTCTCCCAAAGGAAAAAAGAAAATTAAATGAACCGAACACACTGAACTACGTCTGTTCTAAAGTACTTAGTCCTTACATAAAACCTAGGCCAGTGCTTTGCTTGGCTGTTGCTGTAGTGCATGAGGTGAAGAACAGGCTTATTTAGCTGCCAACAAAAGCAACAGGTCACCACGAGGAGTTAACTCGGCTGAAAAGACACTGAAAGCAAACGAAGTGCATCAGCGTGAAAGTGTGGACTCAAACCTTCATCACATTATCTGCTGATTTAAAGGCAGTGCAGCAGCAGTGTTTGGGGGAGAGTGGGCTGCTTGGTAAACAAGGGTTGGACAGACCACCAGCAAAGACCAACACAGCATACGCAGATGAACGATGAAACAGGGTAAAGAACAGCTAGACAAGATCAGATTTGGTTTGGTCGGGCAGAGTGAAGGTGAGACCTGGACGGGTCCAGACCTTTAGACTATCGGCCAAAATAAAACGGTGAAGGAAGACGAACACAGAAGCAGTGAAACCCTCCTAGAGTGCATACGTGTTAAAAACAGAGTCATATGGAAAATAGTAGTCACAAGCCTCAATGTAACACACAGCACATGCATTTCTGCATTAGTGGACTGAGTCTTGCATCGGCATTAAACCTGTTGTGACAAGCACACAAGCATATGTCATGAGATAGTAAACAGATACTCCGCATTAAATTAAATCAGTGAATTTTTAGGCTCTGACATGAAGAGCTGGGGCTACACACGGACAACAGGAGGCCCCTGGACGTCTGGCACCAAATTTGACTTTCAGTCAGTCAGTGACACCAGAACCGCTGCCCAGTACCAAGATGAAAGGCAGTTTTTATTAGAGGCTGCAGCAGTGGCAGTCCCACACAACACATCAGCAGCACACAGGCTCTGAGTTTTAGCTCACAGTGCAGCTGCTGCTCCAGTGTCGGCAAGAGGGGAACAATAAGTGAGCCCATAGATGACTGGTACATGACAGCCAGTCAATACCGTGCTGACATGATAGAGTCCAGAGTATCTGGACAGCTTGTAAAGCTAAATAAGAGGAGTCACAGGATAAAACAGACGTCTGCTGGGAACAAGTTTAATCAGAACGAAACTAAGACGTGAAGCTAAAACAACGAGAAAAGAGGGATCGCAAAGACCGTTACAGAGGATATTACATGAATAAGTGTTGGGGAAACGTTTGTGCGTCGTAGGGTTTCATGTGAAAATCTAAGCAAAACTGTTTCCTGCACAAAACATCCTCATTCACATTTAAACCTTTGTTGTTCTTCCTGTGTGATTTGTTTCCTCTGGTGCACAGATAATATAGTTTGGTTCCACAGTGAGACGGAGACATGTTCTTATCAGTTCTACAAGAAATGCCAGATAGAGAACAGCCCATTCACTATGACAGGGTGGAGATACCACTAAGCCACTTACTGCAATTACTGTTCAGGAACGGTTACACTCACACACACACACACACACACACACACACAAAAGAGCATACAATCCGTCTTTCATTGTATCTACGTTAAAGCCCACGTTGAACTCCAGCAGACCCCGATCAGCCTTTGAACAAAGAAGGACCAATTTGAGGTGCTCAGTTAAATGTTGGCAGATTTTCTCCTGAGAGAGGCGTTACCTGAGATTATACTGACTCAGCTATCATGAGAGATGGCAGTCTGGACACAAACACACAAATACACCTCAACCTCTTTATCGCTGCCTTAAGCTTTTTGGACACCGAACTGCTCTCAGTGACGGCAAAGATTAATTGTGAGGCTTCTGGTCTTCACCCTGTGGTGCCCTCACGCGTTATTTGCTTACACAGGATACATTTTCTAAATAGTTTGGCATAAATTTAGAAAGAAGTCACGTTAATGACAAATCCTACAACTTATCATCATTAAGCTGTTTTATGCCAGCTACTGTCATCTCACATATAAGAAATCCTGGACTAATAAATAAATCACAGAGCAGTGAAAAAATGACTGACTTGTGTTAGGGACTAACAAAACAACCTGGTAAAGAAATCTACATTTTTTTTCACCATGTAATTGAAAGACAAAAATCAGACGTGAGATTAAGTTGAGGGAGGATACAAAACAACAAAAATGGACTGCAGTGACCTCCAGTGGACAGTTACTGTAACTGCACATGCATCATAAAAAGTTCTGACAATAATCTTTAATAACCCAAACATGAGGTAAAATAAATAAAATGTTGTCATCTTCTACATTTTTTACCTGCATAGCTGTATATTTTTACATTAAGACGTTTGTAAATCATGATTGTATTTGTACACAAGAATTAATTTCATGCTGCAACAATTAATGTAAAGATATAATGTTGTTTACCATGGTTGTTTACACGGGCTATCTATCATGGACGGAGGAAAAAAAACACCCTCTGCAGGAACATGAATCAAGCTCTTCCCATTTCTCAGGGTGTTTTACTTGATTTCTGCCAGTTGGATCTGACAAAGAGTGGAGTCAGTGTGCTGCAGTCCAAAACAAACATCCCCCTGCAGACAGTCAATATTGAAGTCTGCTCCAAACACAGTGCTGAAATATTAAAGCATGTGTCTTCACCTTCCAACGTGACTGATTCAAACTACCAGCAGCTCCTAAAACAACACAGTATGTGTGAAATAGTTTTGAGAATGGCCCAGTAAGATCTGTGGGCTCAGTTTCACAAGTCAAATATAAAGACATCTCTGTGCGGCCTGTCAGTGCAGCTCATTTTTCTGCAAAAATAAATGGGCCCTAATAAGTGTAATCTAACCTTTAAAATACACCGAGCCTGGAATGTGAAGAAATTAGAAATGTCTGATTTTAGTGAACACTCTCTAATGTTGTTAATCCTGTACATTTCCCAGCACGGCCTTCAACAGTGACTAAAAACAGGCCATTTTACTTGTTTGTAGAGAAAAATAAACCATAACAAAAGCAAGAAGGCCAGACTGCTCAGCAGAAAACACAGACACAGGCATTGATTTCAGTCACACAATACACATCATCATTTTCAAACACGTCGCCCAGGGGGGTCACTTTAATTCAATTAGTTCTTATCTCAGCAAGTCCACAATAATTTATCATTTTTAAAGGGGAGGGGGGCGATACCCTGAAATCTCTGCACAGTCTTAGACTGGATAAAACACAGCTTTACAGGGAAACAGAATAGAATCCCCTCATTTACATACATTTCCCCTTAATTAAGACATTAAATATGATCTTCTACTACAGGAACATACACACACACACACACACACACACACACACACACACAATCAAACTCCCCCTTGAGCATGTGGGCCTGTAACACGATTTAAGTCTGCCTGAAGACACCCGTGCATGGTGCGATTTCACGCTAATTGTTTTTGCCAACAAAAAGGATTAACTGCCAAGAGTCGGGCTCGTCTCCGTCATATTCACAGCAGAAACTAAAAATGTCTGTTTAAGGATACGCACAGGTCACATGACACATCCATGTACCCCGTGGCACAGTGGAAACTGATAAATGTGACATTAAATTCTTATGTATGGGGACATTGCACCCAAACATAAACTCAAAGTAGACACAGTGCCAGCAAGTTAGGTTAAATGCAATCTAGGATTTATTCCAAATTAAATTGATCGAAACTGTTTTATGCACACCTGCCTGAGTTGGCTACTTCCTGTCACTAAGAGAGATAGCACTGCTGCATCTCAGCGAACTGAAAATGAATGTGGACGAAACAAAAGAATAAAGAGCTCAGTATTACATCGTGTTTTCATCGGCTTGATCTAAGGCACTTTGACAGGTTTGGTGATGGAGGACAGATCATGTTCTTGACTCATTCCAAATTTTCTCCCTCTCAACAAATGTAGTTGCTCAGATTTTACTGTTATAATGATTTTACTGTGCAATAAGAAAACTCACACACACACAACAATTGTTTTACACAGTTTTGTAGTAAATATATAGTGTTGCATCACATTATAGATCTTAACAGTTTTAATTCTTAAATTTAGAGAAAGTGCAGCTGAGATTGAATTAAAAGGACTTCACATGCTCCAAATGTCTACAGGCTGCACCGTGCATGAACCACCACTAGGTGGGAGCAAATAGACTGATAACTGACTGGAAATGAGCTTCTTGTACAACACGGTTCATCGTGGTTAATGAATGTCTTTAAACTGAGAGAAGTCTTGAAGACAGAGTACAGTGATGGCTGATATGGTTGTAAGACGAAACTGACAGACGGACAGATGTGAAGGACAGATGTTTTTGTTTTTTTCTCTGCACAGCAGCAGGAGGAGGAGGAGGAGGAGGAGGAGGAGGAACGTCACATGGAGTAAAGGTTTGTAGTAAAAAGGGATAAATAATGTAGCAAGGAGAGAGGGTCTCTGCACCCACACCCTCTCCCAAGACATCAGCCTCTCTGCTTCGACAGCAGAGTAGACAGAAGAAGGAGAGGGCACTCGAAACTGAATCTCTCACACACACACACACACACACACACACACACACACACACACACACACACACACACACACAGGCAGACAGCCCATCACGGAGTGAAGTGTCCTTTTCTGTGTAGTGGAGTGAGGAGGCGGCATAGAGGGAGGTCACTCCACAAAAAAGACAACATAGCTTGATCCATTAGGAGGTCTGTGGGAAACACAACGGCTGAAAAGCGTTTCCAGAGGAGAGATGCTCAAGCAGCCCATTACCTCATTCTAGCGCGCGCGCGCACACACACACACACACACACACACACACACACACACACACACACACACACTCACACACTCACACACTCACACACGTGCACAACCTCACCAACACCCCGTCTGCCTCTCATGTCAGTGTTCACAGATAGACAGGTTTTCTTCTGCAGGACAGAGCCAATTAAAGCACTCTGGTGATGTTTTAGTACCAATACACTTGGATGAGCAATAGCGACAGGATGTGAGTGTGTGCATGTGTGTGTGAGACAGAAAGAGAGAGGGAGTGAGACAGAGGTGGAGGGGAAATCAAGGTAGTCTTGGAAACCTTGAAGGTACGGCAGCTCGGCGAGCCCTAAACCTCAAGTGACTCTTTATACAGCTTCCTTTCACAATGGCTATGAGCGGAGGGGCTCAGTGGGTCAGAATGAAAAAGTATTCCCAACATTTTTCTTGGGTTTGGGTCTGGGCTCTAGTCGGGTCACTCCTAAAGGTGAATTTTCTTAGACGGTAGATTTACCTCAGCGCTGAGGTCAGTTCTACTGAACCTCGGCTGGTGGACAAACATACTTTGATAGACCTGGGAATTCATTTCAGTTCAACACCAACTGTCCAGGTCCAGAGGCCCAAAGCGGTCTTGAATCCTGATGCTCTCTCCACTGTGTTTTAATGTTGAGATACACGCCGTACAATTTTTAATTTGAGAGATGTCTGTTCTGCCTCTGAGCAACTTGCTGCACAATTATCCTCTTAGAGTCTGTTAGACCATAGCAAGAGAGTTGCACAGAGTTACACGGCTGACAGATGAACACACGTACAGTGAGGAGGACGGCTGCACAGAGCCATGAAACTAACTGGGTCACGGAGGTCACATGAAATCTGCGATTTGAAAATGGATCAAACTGTTAAAGCAGCACAAACAACAGAGCAACATCTGCAGTTAAATATGTGGGCGACCTGTGCAGATGAAGACAGCAAACCTCCATTAGGGCCCATTACTACCTGAACATTTATACTGGGCACAAATCATGAGGTGTCATTTCATCCTTTAATCTCAAATATATGGAGAACACAAATGAGAACATATTTCTATTTCCAGAGCTATTTCTGAAGAGTGTTGGCCTTAAATGAATTCCTTGTCATAATATAATCAGGCTGGCCTGCTGTCCTACTGTATATCAGTTCAGTTCCTTCTACCCCAGCAGGTTAGCGTGGGGGCTGTTCAGGATATAGTACGGCAGGTTAACTGACCGCTGCTGCTCTGGGAATAAAAAGGCACATGAGGTCTGATCTAATGAGACCATTACTGGCCTCCCAGTGCCTCAGGGAAGTGAAGCAACACCCGTACATGGGCACATACACAGGGATAATTAAGTTTTATTGCGCCTCTGAACCAGGGACCAAACTGTTGGATAAGGAGTGGCTAAATTGTTGTTTAATGATTAAAGGTTTTACTGCCCTTTCTTCTGCTGTCCAGCTCACCCACCATCCTCTCCTCCTCCTTCCTACTTCTTCTTGTCATCCCTCTTCCTTTCTGTTTTCTTTTCATCAAATCCTTCCCCATATATTTTTTTTCCCTTGTGTGAATTTCTTTTTTATCTCTCTTGGCTTTTTTATTCCTCTGCTGCCTTCCCTCTTCTCGTGCCTTCTCGTTCTCTTCCCTCTTTTGAAACTGTTTTCTCACTAGTTTCTTGCTGAAATTTCATCAGGACAAGACCAGAGTGTATATCACACGTCTCACACAACAACCCAGAGTATGGTAACACAATTTGAGAGAAGCAATTAGCCAGTTAGCTTCAAAGCCTTCAGTGTTGGAGTACACCGATCTCTGCTTCCTAATCATCCACACGTGAAGGAATGTGCTTCCCACTGAGCTCAGCAGCACATGCGATGATGTGAATGTACCAAAGAAGGTGCACTGATCGTTGTAGTCGGGCACAGAAACAGTTTCTGCACCTCTGATCAGTGCAACCATTTGGAGGGCGGACTAAGTTAAGTGCCGGCATGGCAAGAAAAACTAGTGACTCACTGAACCTTGTCAGTCGCCCCCATGAGTTCCTCTTGGTTTATGGTGAAGTAACTAAGAAAACCAAGATACGTATTAATCGTATTAATTAACTTGGTTATGGAAAATGTAGCAAAGTGTAAATGTCAGTGAACTGCATTGTATCTGAACCCACACATCTGATGTGATCTATCAAACGCATACATTGCACAGGAAATGCTTTAAACATGAATGACATCAATTGTGTTTTCATGTGTCAGTGAACTTCATCCAAAGTGCAGTAAAGGGAACCAAACCAAACCCTTTTAAACCAGCAGCAGTTCTCTCTGGTTGGACCTGCTCACAGTTTCTCCTGGTACTTTGGAGAAGCTGCTGCAGTTCTTCTGTAGATTCAGGCTGTCCCAGTGTTTCTGCCCAGATCAGGACTGTGGGGGTCAGACCATCTGCTGCAGGACTCCTGGGTCTTCTTGCCTCTGAAAATAGTTCTTCAATAACTCTAGTGGGTTTTTATGGGTCTTTTGTGAATGAACCTGGGATCAATCAGACACGTGATGGTGTGATAAGAATCTAAAACATCCAAAGAGGTGCCTAAAACATTTGCATATATATATATATAAGTAGAATGTCACAGAATCCCAGAAAGGTCAAGTCAAATGTCAATTGCAGCTTCTGGAAGCTGTGATCTGGACACAATACAGTCAGGGTCATAGTCTGATTGTGTTTTTTTGCTATGTCAGTTGTCAGGGGTGTTTTTTGTCATTTCATGACAACAGAGTCTCCTCACTATAAAAAGCACCTGAGCATCTAATAGGAATCTGTTGTTGTGCTGTTGACATGCTCTCTGCAGACGGCTCCCTCCTACCCCATCTGTCTGCTGTCTCAGGCTGCTCAGTGACAGCTCCATGCCAGTAGTGAACACAACATACACACACACACACACACACACACACACACACACACACACACACACACCTGTGACACCAGGTATTCCAGTCCACAATAAGGCACAGCACCAGCTCTGTCTGCACGGCTCCAGAGAAAAACTATAATAAACATTACATTTTTTTATACTTAACAGCTCTTTTTTTTTTAAGATCTACACCAAGTTAACACTGTTTTCAAATTATTGCATGTTGTATGTAATTAGAGTTTGGAACATTTATTACCAAGTGTTTTTAAAATGTAAGCTTTGTAATGACACTTAAAAAAAAGGCATGACATTTAAAAAAACCTCCAGATATATACGCAGCCTTCAGCTGCAGGAATGGAGATCATGCTCACGTCTATATTAGTTGTGACAACAACACAAAACTACAAGCAACACAAATGACCTGCACACCAACAAATGTCCTTCCAGTCATAAATTACTTCTGCTAAACCCATTCAAAGTTTTTGTGAATAGGGTGACATGTTCTCTTTGCATGGAAGCTAATCTTTTCAGATTTATGGTAGAAATCAACTCTAATGATCCAATATTTACCCAAACACCCAACAATGAAATTAAGTCTTTAATTAATTAATACGGCTCTTAGATCATGATGTGTAATATGTAGAATGCAAAATGTTTAGCAGCATCTAGTGGTGAGATTGCAGAACCGTCTGAGCACCCCTCTCTAGACCCTGTCTAGACCAGTTGGTTTGTCCATTCCAGGCTACTGTAGAAACAGGGCGATGCAACATGGCTGCCTCGGTGAAAGGAGACCCGCTCCCTCTGTAGTTTTAAAGGGCTCATTCTAGGATTAAGAAAATGCAGCAGTTGGTATTTTCTACTGATTACACACTAATGACAACGTATTTATGAACAGGGTACTACATTCTTTTTCTCCTAAATGATCGCTCTAAATATCACACATTGAACCTTTAAGGACAGAACTAGTCTGCTGCTTGCATATACACACTTATATGCACACAGCCATTGACACTGAAGCCGTCGGTATATTCTTATGTGACTGAAGGTGTGAAACATCAAGCTGTATTTTAAAGCTGACAGAGTTGCAGTAAACATGATGTGATTTTTAATCAGTGAGTGAAGTCACATAAAATAGTGTCAGTGGACTGAACTTGACACACTTCAGTGTAGACTGGCCCTGACTACTAAACCCTTCACGCTGTAGGAGTCAGTCCCTGGCTATAAACGAGCACTGTTCAATCTATCATAGAAAAGATAGTTGTGGGTTATTTGTCAAACAAACATCTTTATGTTCCGCAGAGAACTAACCAAGAACCTTGTAACCAGCTGAGATGAACAGATTCTGGGTCTTTTCTAATCTTGTTCCTCTAATTTAAACACCATCAGGCCTTTCACCCCTCCACTCATCTCTGCCTTTTCTCCTTTGCATCTTTGCCATTTCCTTATCCTTTCTTTTGTTCTGATCCTCTTCCTGTTCTCCTACTGTACACGGCTGCTCTCTGGCCTTTATGAATAATCCACATGAAAAGAAGAAGGCTTTGTCCACCCACACTTACAAACATCAACATAGTGTACTTCAGAGTACAACCAAACAACATACACTACTTCTTACTGTATACTACTACTATAGTACACCTTTATCTCTCCATTTGCAACTGCAGCACCAGTGCCTGAGGATACATTCAGCTCATAAAAACAAAACATGAAACCTCCTCCTTCTCTTTTTCACTCTCTCTCTTTTATTTTTCAATTTTCTAGTTCAGTTCGCTTAATTTGTTCCTCAATATTTTCCTCTTCCCTCTGAGTGTTTAATTGCTGCCTCCCTATTCCCTCCTGTTTCTCCAGCCATCTCCCTGTTTGTGTCAGTAAGGATTTTCCTGGGAGCATCCCCTGCATCCCAAATGGGATTATTTGAAATTCCCACTGCCAATCCTTCTCCTTTCACCACCCATCCTCCCATTCTTTAGCCTCCAGAAAATAACACAACATGCGTAACAAGAATAAAAATCCAGTCACTGGTGTAAGAACTTAATCACATTTCCCCAAAACATGGCTTCTTTTTATTTCCAAATGGAGCAGGGATTCCCTTGTGCTTCCTGGCAGCATGCACAAACAAATGCTGCCTCCTTGACTTCTCCAGTTGATCCTATCCAGCTGCTGTCTCTCATTAATTCTCTGAGCCACGACACTGGATCTTATTCTTCCCCATTCTTGCTGAACGGTCTGACAATTCATCCAGATAAAATTCCATTTCTCCAGCTGACAGGGCAGTCCCTCCGACTCCTCATCCTCTTCCTCGCTCCTGGCCTGCTGACAGCCAGCCAGCCTTTAATGCACACAATTGATTCTGTGGCCTTTCAGAGCTGCAACAACATGAGGAGCTAATAAATGGGGAAGCCTCCACAATGAGTCTGTGACCCCATGTGGATGACCCCGCCTCACCAGATAACAGGCAGCATAGAGAGGGGTAGCAGGGCGGAAAGCTGGGGTGGTGGGGGAGTTTTAGATGTTCAGCTGTAGAGACCGACACAGAATTGGAGCAAATATAGGTGGAAAGAGAAAGAGACGAGGGAGAACGAGACGTCAAAATGCAAGGAGACGAAAATTCCTCTTTCTACAACCAAAACCTCGAAGATACTCCTGGCCTAGTTTACTATTTATACACGTGTGGAGTATTTATGCGTGTGAGAATGGTACATGCGTGTGCAATGATGTGGACATAATGAGGACGGATAAGGTCATTCCAGCAGTTGGGGTGGTTACACCTGTAGGGGCTCGATGGGAGGAATGATGTATGGGAGCTGGGATTGTGTTTGGATATTCAGCGCCAGAGTGCCGTGCAGCCCAGAATGAAAAAGTCACCATCATCACCATTATCACAGTCATCATCCTCCACCATCCATCTACACCTACACTGCCCTCGCCATCATCATCATCCATCATCCCTGTCAGGAGGAGGAGTGTAACTGGCTGAGCGAGTAATCAGTGAAGTGAATCAGTAATGCTGATATGTCTCGCTTCTGAAACACAACATCACAACCTCAAACTGATCAACCTCACTTCTGTCACCAAAATAAGAAGCAAAGCAACAGGTAGGTATATGTATATATATATATATATATATATATATATCTATATATATATAGATATATATATATATATAAATATACATCTATATATATATACATCTATATATATATATATATATATATATATATATAGATGTATATATATATAGATGTATATTTATACATCTATATATATATATATATATATGTATATATCTATATATACACATCTATATATATATATATATATATATATATAGATGTATATGTATTATCAATAACATGTTATGTCGTGTATGTGATATTAGGTACAGTAAGGTATCATGGTGTGGGCTGTATCACTGACAGGGAGACTGACACAAATGTGTCTTTGTGAAAGGTGCATGAGACGTGAAGTGAACTGGCAGCATTTTACAACCAAGGATTGTTTAGCTTCACCAAAACACAGACCGGGTACACCTAGACAGATCACCTGTCTGGATCTAGCTCAGAATAGAGACAGGAAGTCAGTTGATTTAAACCTGTGGGCTCTGTGTGTGGACTGTTTGGGGAAACGGAGAGCAAACCCACAGGTAGCACATCAAACTCTTTACAAACCTTTTTGCTAAGTATAATTTGTTTATATGCCATTTATAACAACCCTTCTTAAGGCAGATTTCTAAACACAGTTGTAGTCAAAACTGCACTTTACATGACACTGTTCCACATAACGTCCCTTCCTGCACTGTCATATCTGAACAACATAGAAAATGCAATTGGATGGCACATGCAGAAAAAGCCCTAACACATTTAAAATTGATATGAGTGAAATAATGTTAGCAGTAAGTATGCAGACAAGCAGGCGGCACTAGAAAAAGACAGCACATCTGCACTGATGGCACTTTTATGGAGCAGGGCATAGCGACAACAACGCTAACAGCCTCATAATGCAGCGATTAGACTCAAATGGAATGAGGGAGGGTGGTGCTCCGGCAGCCCCCTGGTGACAGCACTGCTCTCTGGGGAGCAAAGAGCCTGTCAGAAGGGTCTCCATCACAGCTGCTGTAGCAGCCCTGCCAGCTCTGGCCTCCAGACCAGGATCATCCACCCCCCCCCACACTCCCAACACCTTCCCTGAAGGAGCTATAAATCACCTGGCTCCATGCAGCAACAGCAGCTTGGAGAGGAGTCACCTTGGGCGGAGCTGGTGACTTTTGCACTGGAAGACATTCACTTTCTAACAAATCTTCTTTCTCCGTCACATGAACACACACACTGGAGGCCCCAGTACAAGGAAAGCTCTGAGCTCAGCAGCCGTCTCCCTCTGATCCTGCCTAATGAGATGTCCTCCTCAGTGATTACAGTACTGTCCTGCTATATGAAAGCTCCACTGTGCCCTGAGAAGACAGCTATTATTGGTGCTGCTCCACAGCCTTTCATATGGCTGAGAGCTGCATGGGGATATCATAAAACAAATGGGAAATAATGAAGGTGAAAGACCAACAAGAAAAAGGAAGAGAAACTGTGTGTGTGGAGGAAGAGGGTAGGGTACCAACATCAAACTGAATGCTTTCATCCTTGTCTGACAGGCCTTGTACAGTGTGATGCCTCCTGTTAGTCAAACACCGTCTGTCACACACCAGTAAGAAAATCATGGCTTCAGAGCGTCTGCCACTGTCCCCACCTTCCTCCTCCCACCGGTGAAACACACATATTCCTGTTTGCAGGGGTGGTGGAACCGAACATGTCATGTGCTGCCTTTTATTTTTTGTTCTGGTCATGGTGCACTGGTCGCATTTCCATCAGAGCAGGGGCTCTGAACGGGCTTAGAGCAACGGCATCAGTGGTTATACTGCTAATGAAATATGGGGTTACAGCCAGGTGAGAGGTTCTTAAATATTTTTCCTTCTTCCTATGGTTATTTCTGACATGTTCTCTTTCTCAAGGATAATCAAATCATACAAAAAGTATGAAGAAGAAAATTGTACTATGGAAACCAACAAAGTATATATCATTACAGCAGCCAGCCCTACTTTCAAATACTGTTTTTCTATCACTTATCACTAAATAAATGATCAGGTTCAACTCAGATCTGTCCCTCGATCACCTACTTTTAGCTGCTTCATTCTTTCTACACAGCTATCCTCCATTAATCTACGACTGTTGCCCCCTGACAAACCTGACATGCCCTCATGGATAATTTTAGTCTTTTAGTTAGCCTGACCACGTAACCAGCTCTAAAACTGTCCTGTCCCACATTGCTGATCGCTCCCCGGTGACCAACGCGCTGCCTCACTAATCTGTGCTTCATGAGTTTCTGAACAAAGGTTTTGCATTGTCAGTACGGCATATTGAACAAAGACAGTACACAGTCATACTGCATTTTTCATCACATATTTCAGATGTCACATCCTCAGACAGGTCTGCCATTTTGTTACGCAAACTGTCAAGCTGCCATGTTTTCCTTTGTTGTGTTTGCAGACAGGGAACTGTATTCATTGATTAAACCAGAGAACTAAACAGCAAAATAGCTCCTCATTTTACATGATATGAACAATCATTATTTTATAGTGTTAACATCCTGGCATTTAATATTTAAAATCATTCAGCCCTAATGTTGTGAGGTCAATTTGAAACAAACAACAAAACACATGTTCATATCATACCAAAGCTATAGAAATGACATCTTCATTATTTCCCATGTGTTTAATTATGTGCAGCTCAAAGAATCATACTCCAGCCAAATGTAAACTGTAATATAACTATGATCCACTGCAGTACTGCAAACCTTAATTACATAAATTGTACACAACGCAGCAGCTATGGTAAAAAAAAAAAAAAAAAAAAGAAGCAGGATTCAACAAGACTCTTAATATTTTGTCCTTGTTCACACTCTCTGAGTTACCCAGCTACAAATATTTTATAATTATCTACATTCACAAAATTGTCAACATGCAGATGAGATGAGCTGAAGAATAAAGCTGAACAGTGACTGGATACTTCCAGGGTGTGATGAAGAAATCACATGATGCTAAGCGCTAATTTGTGCAAATAAAACAGTGAAGTGATACATCACTATAAGGTTTTCATGATAACATCTCTGGGGAGCTTTGACAGGTTTCTCACATCATCTGTCTATGTCTGTGCTGTGTTTTAATTAAAATGCAGCCACACACTTATTTTAGTCAGAAGCGTGTTGGTAGAGGTGATAAGGGAGGCAGGGATAAGATCAATTAAAGAAGAGAAGGGTAACAGACCAACGTATCCAGCGACTGCTGTGCTGCACAATTATTCATTTACATATTAGCTGAAGTTTGGAAACATGGTGAGACAGGATTTAGAAGCTAAAAATACGTCTTTTAAAAAATATTTTAAAGCTGCTTTCTGTTTGAAGCAAAACAATGAGGCAGATTTTCTTTGACACCCAAGAGTTTCTCTACCCTTCAAGAAATGAAGTGTCTAATCTAAAATATCTGTTGTTGATAAAATACAGTGCCTGTTATTGATCTTACAGTCTAGGCCCACTTTGTCTGGTGGTCTATTTTTGCTGGTCTAAAAGAGCTCGTATTGAAATTATAGCATTTATGGTAACAGCTGAGTTTTGGTGTCAGTCCGTCAGAACTGAAAAAAGCATATTTCTGGAACCGTCTTTTGGCATAGACGCTAAAACTTATAGTCTATTATATACTGTGTCTATGCAACAGCACAATGTCCCCAATGTCAGACACTTCCTTTAATTAACGCAGTTAAAATTAATCCCAGACTGGGATTTAATGTAAATTTAATTTAGTCTTTCACTTGACAGTGTGCACAGTTTGCACTGTTTCTGAGATGCAATAAAACCTTATTATCCCCATATGTGTTTGTGTGTCTGCTACATACTCTACTGTATAGATGCACCTACTCTTTTTCACTCTACATACTAATTACTTTTAATTAAACTACAGGCTGTTTCCTGTCAGACCTTATTGTCTTCTAGATCTTGACTGTAGCATGGTTTATCAGAGGACATGTCTGCTGACTTTATGTGGTGAATTTAAAGGAAGCGTTTGCTAAAGGTCTGTTGGTATTTTTCAAACCTCGACTCACTACAGAATCATCTTACCAAACTCAAATCACACATCCTTAATCGAATCTATCAAGGTTTAGCTTTCTACGACAGTGACAAACCAAAGGTTATTAAAATTGAAGTACTAAATCTAAAGGCTGTCATTTAAAGAGCTAAGGTTTGGGCAGATTTAGCTTGTTTAGATTTACTGAATCATTTCTATATTAATGTTGGCAATGAACAGGAGAGCAGAGATACTTGCTAAGAGATTATCAGCGAACTCAGTTATTTTATCAAATTGAAATCAGATGCAAAATTCAACCATCTACATTCCTTTTGGTCCTTTCATTCATTTTTTAAACAGCATGTTTGACCCTGCTTTGGCTCCTTCCAGTGGAGATATCCCACCGCTGCTTTAAAAGCCTCCAACAACCTGGATGTTTTATGGTAAAGCAGCTACAGGAAGTAAAGTAAAGGAAATGCAAAGAAAATCCAGCTGTGAGTGGATATACAAAGAAAGTATAAGAACAGACAGGGCATGCAGTCCCACCCTGCCAAAGAAAAAAATGGCTCCTCTATGTCCAGTACACGTAGGGCAGCAGTATGGAAGTACTATTGTCTTATAGGCGATGAATGTGTCTATGATCAGGTGTCTGTTCAGTAGTTTCTGTCCAACAGACGAGTATAAACATCCAATTGATGGTAAACACAAAACAAAAGAAATAGAACTGTTGTTTTTCCAAGTCAGGCTGCAGACTAAACCCTTCAAATACTACTACAGACTATCAAGACAATACACAGAAGACAAAGCACAGTTTCCCTGATACACACTCAGAAACAAATACACAGTGCGAGTCTCAGTTTCCATAGAGACAGGGCACTCTGGACATATTGAGGATTTATTAAAAAAGCCTCCCTGGCAGTATTACTCCCTGTGCACCCTTAGAGCACAGACACAGGCTGTCACCACACTGCACTAGCAGGAGACACACCACAGCACAAGGGCTAGGAGGAATCATATTCAGGGTCCTGCTATACCAACCTGGCCTCGTCATGACCCAAATGACAGAATTGAAGCAAACCACTTAGTAGCCATGAGGTTACAGTAGCTAGCAGTGAAGCCATATGGTGGTGACAGACACAGCACTGACACCTCTGTCTCTGCAAGAGAGTCTGTGCTAACAGAGACATGTTCATGGCCTGTACACAGACAACACACTGGTCAACATCATGTGCTGTTCACAGTAAAGTCAACAGCCAAGAAGCCTGACACTGACTCATTGTTACTGCAAGCAAACTCCAGTTTTGGTGACTTTAAACACGGTGAAAAACTTGTTAGACAAAGTTGTGTATGAATCACAGTAACGTCAGGTGATTAACCAATGTAGTGAAATCAAATGTAGATGAAAAGAAGACGACGCACTCAAAACTAAACCCTCCTGTCCTCGCTGCGTTTAGAGTCCAACAAAGAAGGAATTCAAGGGACCTGAGGAGGACGAACGATAAAAGCAGCGGTGATGGATGATGGGTCGATGGTGGATGCAGCAGTGTCAGGACTTGTCATTCCAGGAAGCGAAATCCATTTCCTCCTGGTTTCCCTGAGGCTGTTCCACATGAGAGATTAAATTCCCTGATGCCTGCATCCACAAAGCAAAGGACAACCAAGCCAGCAAGCCTGTGACATTTGACCGTGATAGTGTGAGAGAGAGAGTATACAGAGACTCAAAAAAGACATGCCGTCCATTGTTTCACCCACACAGCGCAAAGAACGTCTCCCTCCCAGCAAAGAAAGACACTTACACTTAGATGGGGAAGCAATGAGGATGGCTGAATGTCAGGTCGACATGTACGTGGAGACAGGGTGAGATGAAAGAGACGTGTCGTTCCCTTTTCTGAGAAGATCAAATATGACTTATAGAGGACATAAGAGATGATGAAAGGGGGCAAGAAGAAAAAAAAGACCCAGAGACAAAGGGAAAACAGATCGAATTAATCTGACTGCATTTGTAAAGTCTTCAACACATGCCAGAATTTTCTTGCGACCCCCACTTTCACTTTATCAACTTTCCCCTAAACCCTGTCTATCCTCACATACACTCATCATGTTGCACACTTTCACCTTTGAAGTTGCCTTACATGCTGAATCTCTTTATAAGCATTGCCAGGGGTCCCAGCCAGGCAGCCAGAACGTGGAGAATGGGACAGGGAAGACGGGTCTGGGAGGGGAATTGATTTATATTCAAGATCGCACAGAAACAGACACACTGAACCTCAAGCAAAGCGAAAATTGAAGAGAAATCCAACTAGAAACCAATCAAGAGGAACGGCAGTAGGGAAAACAGCACAGCTTGCTGATTTCGGCCAACATGGGACATCGTCTACACATGCGCTTTTGTGCCAGCATATGCAGCAATGTAAAAATGAAACACAAACACACACCCTGCGGCCTGAGTGTGGGTGGATGTGTAGGTGTGGGACATAGGGGAGAGATCATTCCCCCCCTGGGCACAGGTAGGTTTCTAATAAAATTAGCTTTGGTGTCAGTTTTGTCTGCAGAAACGAGAACCCGGAGGTCCCTAATTTCCCTGACTATCATGAAGCCAGGAATTTCCATAAGGTCCAGTTACAGTCAGTGTGAACAGCCGGGATCCAGGGGAACATCATCAGCAGAGCAGTGTGGCTTCATGTGGTTTCTGCAGCCACAGCGAACAGGGAAACGGACAAACCAAAGGACGTTTTTGCAGATGTTATTCTCAGCTTTATAGCTACGACAGCACAGTTACTCTACACGTCACATCTGTTCAGTTTGCAGTTGGAGTTGATAAAGCTGAGTGATGAAACAACATCACATCCAACTGTTAGATATATCCCATACGTCCCATATGTTTTGGGCCTCCAGCGTACTATAAATAAATTGTTTGTTTCATGTTTGAATCAGAAAATTAAATTCATAATTAAATTCATTTAAATTAAATTAATACGTGACACAGCTACACATTCTTCAAACGGATCGACATGAGAATTAAAGTAACCCAGAACAGACAAGCAGGACTTATCTCAACTGGATTACAGATGTTCAAATGCAGCTTTGAAACAGCAGCATTTGAGCTGTGGTCCACTAGGAGAGACAACAAATCTGTGACCAGACAAATTATTAAAAAAATGATCAGCTATCTTGATGATTAACTGATTATTCCTGTTATTTTTCTGCCAAAAACATCAAACAGTCGACTTTTCCAGCTTCTCCAATTAAAGGATCTGATGCTTTTCTCTGACATATTCAGTATCATTTCATTTTGGTCTATTAGTCTGCAGAAACAAAGCAATTTTCAATAAAACCTTTGTTCCTGTGAACTAAAATGGTAATTGTTCCACTACATTCTGACAAAAACAAACTTTATGGTCGAAACAAACAATGAAAATAATCATTAGTTGTTAGTTACATGCTGATTGGCTTCAACTCAACATTAAACTCAAAATAAGTCTCCATCAATAAGAATCAATTGTTAGTATCCGTCGGCACATTGTATGTCATTGTCTTCTCCACAGTGACTGGTCCATGAGACAAGTAGGACACTTCCTACCGTTTCTGGACACAGTGTTTGCTCAGTAAACTCATCTCTCCCCTTGATGAGCAGCTTGAATTATGATTGTGGGAAGAAGAAAGAAGCTAAGGTGTTATTAGATGTGTTTCCTCATCACTAACTCTTTATTACAAATAAAATGTGCGACATAAATAAAGTCGCCCTGCCTCTTCTGCACCGTCTCTGCCTTTCTCGTTATTAGTTGTGACAGGACAGTAAAGGCATCAGCGCCACATTCGAAGTCAGCCAGGGGGAGATCAAGGTGATCTGTCTACCTTGCTTTCTTCTTCCTCTTCAGTGTATTATGCATATATTCATTTCCCACTCCTTCAGCCTTTCATTTCCTTTCCTCTTATTTCCCCTTCATCTTCACCCGTGTTCCCTCTTAGCCACGAGGGAAGGAATCAGCTTGTTTCATCGTCCAGATGACGACCTGGCGTGGTCATTAAGATCGGACACAAAAGAACGTGCTTTCTCTTTCTCTTACTGACTGTCTGAGTTGCTCTGTGCTGTTCAAAAAGAAAGGAAAAGACAAAGCCTTCAAAGATCATCTATTGCTTTAGCTTTACACTTGCTCTTTTCACAAGACAGCGACCCTCCCACGCCTGGGATTTCCTCTTTTCCCACGGGTGACACAGATTCTCTGGGACACATAATAAAAAATCTGTGTGGGACAACACCACTCAAAAAACACACACAGGCATACAGTACACTCTCCCTTTCATGGACCCAGAAGGCTACACAAATTAGCTGTTGTTAAATAACAGTGGCCAAATTCCTCAGATCCATCACAAAGGCAGACACTGTCGGTGGCACTCAGGGAACAGAAGCTCCCCTGGAGTGAGACAAATCCCTTTGAGAACCAGCAAAGATTATAGGAAAAGAAAATGCAAAATACTCTCACCGATCTCTGCTTCAGTCCTCCTGGGAGTAAACGTGGAGAACGAAGTGAGGAGATTAGAGGCTTGGACTGTGGTCTGACCAGTGAGCTCACTGTTTATATTTAAAACTTTACAGTCGACCAACCATGAGCAGGTTCCGATTTGAACTTGGACCTTACAATCCAGACACCTGCACCGCTGTTTCCTGTTAACTGTCAACTGGTGACAGGAGTTGAATATTAACAAGCACAGTGACAGAGGTTGGATGGGGTGACATCATGCAATAAAAACCTGCACTATAAAGGCAGGAGGAGGAAGAAAGAGTAAAATGTGTGCAGCTCCTCAACCCTGACTCCCACCAAGCAGTGTTCACGTTTACAGGCAAAATCAATATTCAGACAAAATGGGAAAATACAATCCTATTTAACATTACTCATCTTTTATAGAGTGAATTTCCACTTTAGCTTCAGTATGAGGTGTGTGTGTGTGGGGTGGACACACACACACACACACACACACACACACACACACACACGGACAACAATGAATCATGCACAGTACGACTATAACTGAGCACAGATTGATCAGGAACGTTGCATGATATTCCTGTGGTGTGAGTATTGTTTCTGCTGACATAAATATTGACTGAAAGTGGTAAAACCCATTATACTCTACTTCTGTATTAGCTCCACTGGATCCTGAGACTTTTCCTCAGACCCATGGTCAAACCTACACGTCAGCAAGCTCCTCACTCAGGACATTGTGTTCTCTCACGAGGCGTTTGATTATAATTCAAATGAGAATATACAAGCAGTGTTATCTAACTTCCACCATGATCAATTGCCAGCGGCTGTTTATTATCTCTACGTTGATGACACATCTAGAGACAAACTCATTTAGACTGAGCCGTCTGTAGCTCAGGAAGAGGATGGGACTGAGGCTGCACCTGAGTGTTCCTGTGCAAGTGAAAAGGCTAGTTCATAATGCACCATTAAATTAAACACACGCTTATTTAATATTGAGGGCTGTTAATTAAAGTACACACACACACACACACACACACACACACACACACACACACACACACACACACACACACACACACACACACACACACACTCAGGCAAAATCATGAGCTTATTTGCAGTAGCGGTAGGTTGTGTTGGTTGTTTGACTGTAACTTAGCTCTTCATTAATATGACGACGTGTTGAATAAATTAAATTAGTCTGTTGATAAATTCCGTTACAGTTTAATGAGACGACGTTTGTGCGTATTGATGTATCAGCAGCTGCATTTTTTACAGATCTAACCGTTCAGTTAACCAGCGTCTACGTTTTAGAAACGCTGTATTGAGACGGCATCTTCAGTTTGGTTATTGGTCTCCTGGAATTAACAAGGTTTGAACAGTTTTATGATAAAATATAATTAATTAATTTGATAATCATTAGGATCACAGGTTTAAGATGATACCTGGTGTGCACATAAGTGCATTGTTGCATACACATGCATGCACACATGAACACGTCCTCCGTGCAGACACACCACGAATGAGGTCTTCAGCGTCTAACGTGCATTCACATATGTGCTGTATGGCATTTGGGTGAGGGAACGTAAGAGCTCACTGGAGATTTCATTAACAACTAATTGATTTCATTTGCAGTTTTGTGAGACTGAGACACAAATTTGCTCTAAAGAAGCTTAGACCAAACCATTTATATCTGCTATTATGGGTGGGAAGTAAATGACACATTTTACAGCAGGGGTGGCTTTAATAGATACAGTGCTTGACAAAAGAAAAGGGATTCACTGCTTTCTCCTCCCTCCTTAATTCGGTGTCTATCCACTGAATTGTTCACTGTGAATCCCAAGGTAATTGAATTAGAGCTGTGTGATTAGAGCCTATACAGCACTGCAATAGTTTCTTCATCATCTGTGCCACAGTGAGGCCTTGGTATAGTCTGGTGGTGGAGGAGGACGAGGCTAATAAAACATGGGGTTGAAGAATATTTCTCAAAACAAGAATAAAGTAATGAGGAGTATCAGCATAAAGCAAAAAAAAAATATATATATATATATATATGACAGGTCTTCAAACCAAAAGTAATGTCTCAAAAAATTTTAAAGAAAAAGAGAAAGAAGAAAAAAAAAAGAGATGGCGAAACAGAGCCAACATTTGTTCTATTATGAAATTCAACAATGACTCAAAGATGCTGCATGTTCCAGTCATTTTGTTTGAGATCTGAGTGAGCTCTAGCCATAATGACCAGCGCTGTGATTTATTACCCTGTTAAGAGCTAACATAAAGCAGTCCGATGGATGAACGGGAGCTGGAGATACGCTGGGCCCCGCTGGCCTCTGTGTGACTAGAAAAATGACCTTGGACACGTAAATCTCTGGGGAACCCTCATTAGCCCGTGACAAAGCCACAAAGAGCCATCACACGGCCTTTAAATGCTTTGCAGTTGGCCGCTGGCCTTCAAACTGCAATGCAGTGTGGTCATTCACACTTCCAAGCACCCTGACTGCGAGGCGGTAGAGAAGTCGATTCCCTCAATTTAACAGTTCTCTTCAGAAAATGACCAGCATCCTAAGAGTCTGGCTTTTTCCAATTAGCGCTAATTAGCCAGGATCCTGAGGAGGTTTCACTTATTTGAGATCCAACGTTAATCCAAAAGCTGCCAATAAAGCGCTCCCAATTTCCACGGTGCCCTCTCACAGTTCAGCAACAATGGGAACCCAAAGCAATAACAGCTGTCAAATACGCGTTACCTCGGCAACCATCTCTCTGGCAACTAGAGAAGCAGCCACGGCATGAGGTGCTGCAAAAACAACAAACGCCAAAACGGTTAAAAAAAGGAAAACTCAAGAATGTGGAGTTCAGAAAGAGCATGTAAATATGCAGGGGATTAAAAAAAGAAGAAAAATCCTGTGATCAGTGAGTCTGACTGTCATTTACAGCAAGAGACCAGACGGCAAACCCAAACACATCCACATATATGACGACCTTCATGCTTTTTCATACTCTCCTATAAGTATTATTAGCAGTGTGTGTAGTGATTAATACCCAACCATCCATCCATCCTCCCAATCCTGAAACTCTTACTCAGCTAGTTCACCGGTTCTTTGCAAAGCGGACGTTCAAATCATTGCATTAGATGCATTATTTTAATTTATTTTAATTCTGCAGTAGCGGCACGTAAAGACAACTGGACGTGCAGCTAAACCTACACCTAAATCACACACATTCCTAAATGCACACCGATACAGATGTTGTTCACATGTGGAAAACGTGGAAAGAACAAAGAATAAAGAAGAACAAAGATCGTGGGGGAAAGAAATATAATTTTCAGTCTGTCTTGCTTTAGTCTTTGTTTTACAACAAAACAGCAAAAGTCAGTTCTTGCACTAAGGAGTCCTATTAGTTAGAGACAAGCCCAGAGGTTTGTCAGCTGTGTGCTGAAATGTATGTATGGTTGAACCCTGATCAGACTGGGCTAACAGAACATATTCATCTTCCTGTCCGCTGACGATCCTTCCCGTGGTCTCCGTCTCAGTCTGGAGGTTGTTAAATGGGCATATTCTTATCTCGAGCTTGGAGCTGTCACCTCCATGTAATAAGCCATTCACTAACAGGCAGGTTAATGAGAACACTGCTCAGGTCTGGCTGCTCAGGCTGCAAAGCCAGTCACCATTATGGCTCGACAGGCTGCTGCTTCACCAGTGGATCCTCTCACATGGCAGCTCTGCCCCTTTCGACCGTTCAGCGGTTTCACACATACTGCTCTGACATTTACAAACTGCACCAAGAAACCGAGAATCATTCCGATTCCCTGGAGACCGACCTGAGCAACACGTCGTTAGCGGACGAATTTAAACCTTCTCATTTACTGAGACACTGAGATAAATCAATGAATTGATAAGAGACCAGGTGATCTGAAGCTGTAGTCCTGCTGCCATGGTAGGAGGAACCTGAAGAAGATACTAGTGTCTAAAAAGGCCAGGATTAAAAAATAGAGCATGTCTAACAGAATCTCACTACATTGCTGTTGACTGAACAGGACATCTCCCAACAACTTGCACCAGGAGCAGGAAGTATCATCATAATCATTAAGTGGCGTGCTATATTTTGATATAATACAGAATATATTTTTAATTTCATCAGACAGAATAATTTGGGGATGTTTTTTAGACAGTATGGTATTTTACAAAGTGAGGGAAGAGAACTTTTCCACACTCAAATGTTTGAGTCATCCTGAGACAGAAGAATATGTGAGGACTGCATTGCAGCAGCAGCAGCTTTGTCGCCTCATTCAACATTAAACATGAAGTTGGCCTTTCTTAAATTTCCTCCATCTCTGAGTCACAGCATGACTCTAACCTCTGACACAAAGAGAATGATTACAGCTTTTTGCCGCCTCTGTCTGGTGTGAGCGTAGCTTCAGTTTGTGTATTGAATGCTATCATTAGGAGGCAACACACAGTATGACTCAAACGGTGATGGCGATGACCTTTAATAACCTCTGATGACGCACTGCAGAAGCTAATTATTCATCAGGTGGATTCTGACTGCATGACTGATAAATATGCATCACCTGTGTGGTTTCAGTGCAGATGTTGAATAGCACAAAACACCTGTAAGAGCATGTTGTTATTAATATTCTGACTCATTTAAATGCCTATACTCCACAAATCCCTCAACAGATCAATTCACTTTACACCAACAAGAACGTAAAGTCAAGCACCTCAACCTGAAATCTTCACATATTCTTAAAATGCAAATGCACAAGAAAGGTTTCTTTTCTTTCAATGACCAAATGATAATCAACCAAATTATTTTACCCTTAACTCGCACTTTATTATTATTATTATAATTTTGAAGCAGAAGAACATGAGCACAATCTATCAGTCCAATCACCCTGCAGTCCGTCTGTACTTAATATAAATTGCAATCAATTTTTGGTCAGATGGCTCAACGTTATTATTATGTTTAATGTCACCAATATCTCTTGGAGGTGAAATCCAATATGGTCACTGAAGCAGAAGCTGCACTTACGGTGTAGTACTGTCATGTATGGTATGATCACGCAGCTCCAGTGGCATAAAACATGGTCCTGCTCATGAAAGATGGATACATAAACCAGCCAGCATCCAGTGTCAAGGCACCAAATGCTCCATCGCATTTGGCTTAATTTGGAGCACAAACCAGACATGTCATTTTTAGCTTCAGCTTACAGTATGTGCAAGAAGACGGTACTTAAGTAAAAGTGATATATGTAAAGTATAATCAGAAAAATTTGGTGATTAAAATAATTAATAGGAGAAATAGCAAATGCTCACATTTCTGCATGAAAATGACTTGATTATAAAAATAATCACGTTTGATCTGAGACCAGAGGATTTCCATGGTAGAGTAGAAGCAAAAGGTGGCATGAAAAGTACCACAAATATGTTCTTTACTACACTACTGAAAGAAATCCATTTACATTGCACCATTGTCTGGTCTAATCTTTCCTCGTCTCATCTTGAATTTATTATAAGTGTTTTCCATTTTTCCTCAAGCTGCAACACGGAGTCACAACAAATGTGTCTCTGCGGTGCCAGAAAGGCTGCGTGAATTCTGATACGACTGTTCAGACTTCTACAAATTACATATAGAACAAATTAAGGATCACTGTATTTATCAACAAGTTCCAAATCCAAATCTGTTTACACTGTTCACACTATAATTAACAAAACTGATCTAACATTCGAGATCTGAAGGAACATTCACCTAAATGTTGTAGGAGTTGTTGCTCCCTTCAGCTGGAGCTAGCCCAATAACCAATAAACAAACCAGCAGAAATATTGACAGACAGGTATAATGAGGATGGAAGAAAGGCCAGAGAGCTGTAAAACATGCCAAATCAGGGTGACCATGGCCAGACTGGACATGTTTAAGTCACAGCCTGTCAGTCAGTCAGTAACCATCTTCACCAGCTATTTCCTCATTAGTCTGGCTGACAGCTCTGAGTGTCCCAGCTGCTTCACTGTCAGCCACACTATCAGTAACCCTGCAGGCTGCTAATCACCTGCGTCATTTACAGCTTTATTGAGCCCTTATGTACACGTTGCCAAATTACTGTGCAGTAGCTGAGCCAGTCACCACAATCTGCCAAATATGTCTGCCATAACTGTAGCAGCAGCCAAGCAATCAAACATAACTTTAGCCAAGTCACACCCATGTACTGAACATGACAATTCCTCTGCCACACTTTTGTTTTGGTGATTGGCACGACTCCCATGAAGCTTCGCCCACTAAAATCCTAACCAATCCTTCCAGAAGTCAAGCATTTGACAAACATAAAATCAGTTTGCCTGAAATTTCTCATGTTTACACGGAGAGATTGGAAACCGTGCCATGAAAATAACGACGACTAAGGTAGCCACGGTACATCTTGGTACATTCAAATGCAGTCTCATTTCTGCTCATCGGTCAGAGCTCCACAAGAGAAAACAAACCTTATGTCTGTCTGTCTCTGCCAACACGCTCTGTCTCCTATCCTGCAGCATCTCCAAGCCTTCATGCTCCAACTCCTACAGGTAAAAAGGTATTTAAGCTGTCTGGGAAAGTGACTCATGACAACCCAACGCTTTCCATTAAGCCCAAAACTCAAAACAACCAAGACCAAGAAAACATCTCACATGAGGAAATTTAAGATTTTTAGAAAGACTGAAGATCTGACCCTCATCTCTGGCATGAAAATGAAATCATACTCAGACAGTAACGTCCTCACCAGTCACAAACGTCAAACGTTCAGCCCCTCAAACGCCTCCCCTGCTGTTGAGTGGAGGAGAAAGACGAGGCCGAAGCAAATGTCATGGAAGAATAAGGCACCTGACAATGACCAGTGCACAAACAGAGCATTAGACCTGGGTAGTTCTGAACCACAGACCTCAGTTTGACATACGATCATTATTTATTGACTCACTAGACAAGTCCCCAAGACTTTATTACTTTATTAATTACTATTAAATTAATATAATTTAAATAATCTCAAATTTAATAACTTTAAATAACTGCTGTAACAATTGAATTTCCCCGTGGGGATTAATAAAGTACTTCTTCTTTTTTCTTCTTCTAGTCTGAAGAGTTTCAGGTTCTTTGATGAGGCAAAATGTATAATTGCTGCTTACAGACTAACTGGGAGTTTTATATAACTTGCTTATGGAAATAATATGCTTTGCTTATCAATAAACTTTGATTACTAAAAAGGTAAAATTTGTGTTACATTGTGTTATATTTCTTCTACACAAACTTTAACATTATCGCTTTTACTTCAGTATTGTGGATTTTTAAATAGAAATAATGAGCACCACCTATTTTGCATAGTTTATAAGAAAATAATTTAATATCATTATGTCTTTTAAAGCAGATGTGTATTAAATGTGCGGATGCATGTGTGAGGTTTAAGGTGATTTTTATAACGAGCAGCTCACTGCACGTTGTGTCTCGTTTAAAAACACAATGACACAAAAACAAAAAAAAATGAGCCCAAAACACAAACATCCAAGAGACGTGGCCAAAGCTCTCAGCCTCATTATCTCCATCTCTGCAGGTTAACTGGCAGACCTGCCATCTAAAATGTATGAACACATTATGCGACACACAGCAGTGCTCCGCCCACCCCCTGGCATATTCACCCCTGGGGCACAATGATTGGCATTCATGGGCAAAGTTATGGTCACGCACTCAATTACCAGACTCATTACGGGATAAGAGGTCAGAGGTCTTAACGAGGCCTGGATCATTTCGGTGGTAAGCAGGCAGGTGTATGAGCACTGGCTTGGGTCTCAGATTCAGGATCAGGCCAGCGAGGGCGAGATTACAGCACTAATCCAATGTTTGTCCGACACCAGTACTGATCCCTTAATCCAGACTACTGCTGCCTAACCTAACCAGATAGCCTGCCAGACCCCCACCCCACCACAACACACCTACTCACAACACACACTCCGGGATTTAGACACCAGCTGTTGGTCTCAGCTGTGTCACAATGCCTGGTAGTGTATGTGTATATTTGTGTGTGTGTGTGTGTGTGTGTAAATAAACGCAGATATACATTTATTCATTCACAGATGGCCCGTGTGTGAATAGATCATCAATATACGTCATAATAAAAACACAGAGCTGAGGTTTCCCAAAGACTGAACCGTTAACTCAGTACAAAGGAAAACAGAAAGAGAAATGTTAACGAACACACCCAGTGGATTTACTGTACATTAAAGCAGCAACGCTCGTCCAGGAGGAGGCAGGAGCAGAAGAGGAGGAGGAGGTCCTGGTTTTAATACTAAAAGGAGCTGCACAGCTGCACCAACACAAACCTCTGCAGTTTGAGATTGACTGTACTAGAAATAAAGTTAAGTGCTGTACAATTACACAGATACACTTAAAACATATAGTGCTTTTAAAATATAATACTTCTTTTGTAGATCAAACTGCAGAACAGGATAAAACAGCCCATAGTTAAAACTGCTCTGTGGCTATAACATTAAAATGCTGCTGACACCTTAAGGGAACAGCAATAAAACATAAATGATGCAATATATGAGCCCAACAGAGGCAATTCTGCATAATCAGTATAAGACGTTCTGCTAAGACATTTTCACTTTTACTTATAAACGGGGTATTATTACTTGCTATAGGCTGCTCTAAGAATCTTAATTACACATAAATCTGTTTATTACATTTTCAATTATTCAAGTAATGTAGAATAATTAACATACAAACCTAAGTTCCTAGGGGGCAGAGGCCAAAGTTGATTGTTCTATCCAGCCTAATGTCCAAAACCCAGTTCACTATGTGAGTCACAAAACAATGAACAAACAAAGAGCCAAAACTAAAGCAGTTTTCAACAGGTCTACCTGCAGAGTATGTTTATTTTGTGTTGCTACCTTTATCTGAAATAAGGGACTAGTTTCATGGCCGCACAGAGGGCCGTTAGAGTCACATAACGTCATATAGAAGGACATTAAGGCCTTTATTGCATTATGCCTTGTAATGCAGCAAATACAACACATAAAAGATTTAATCAGAGAAAATGTTCCACTGCTACCGGTAGCATTTCTGCAAGAAAGAATTTATGAGGAATGTGCAACAAAGGGTGGTTCGCCCTGTGAGACTGGCAGCACTGTGCAAGCTGTAAACTGGAAGAAGCCTTTGTAGTTTACCCCAGGTGTGGTTTCTAGCATCTGGGAGGCATGTGTCAGTGTCCTGGTGGATCAGAACGTGCACAGAGACCATTTCTTATGTCTCACCAACATCACTGCGTAATATAGCTATGCTTCTTTTCAATGTGCTCCCATATATATGCAGTATTGCCAGTTTGGTCTCCACTCACTAACCACGTAGACCAACTATTAAGCTATTAAAAACTGTGGGCTTTGGAACTGACAGACCCTGCTGCCAAAATAAAACCTTTCTCAGAAATCTCTTAATGGTAATTTGTAAAGGGAAGGAAATCTTTTTCAGAGCGTACCACTCAACTACGCTTTAGTCCCACTCGTTTTCCGTTGTCTCAGATAATCAAGCACATCCAGTTAGCACTGGAACTGCAGAGGAGATGTCATAAAGCCAATACTATAAAGATTTCAAGTGCACATGTTTACCTCAATGCTGATTCAAACCCAGGTGGGCATTAAAATAAATCAAAGTATAAAAGTGTTTACTGCATGTGCCCCTACATCATCCCAGAGGAACTCGCATCCATATCGAGCTGGCGATTCCTGCGGTGAGGAATGCCCGCTGACACTTTCCATGCTGTCTCATTAAACAGGAAATTAAAAACAGCCACCGTGGGCTGGTGATTCGAGCTATATACACACTATGTAGGTGGCCCCCAGACTGTAGAAGTCACAGCTTTCCATTCAGCAAGCCAACACAGACAACACACACTGAGGCAAGAAAATGTCTGTGGTCTCCAACGAAGGTGACGTGCTGCCAGGGTGGAATCACCACCATCAAACCTGGACCAGTGTTATTCTTTAGCCGTGCCAGGCAAACACAAGGATCACGACTCTATTATGGCATAAGAGGTTTACAGTACTAGGTTTTTCGCATTAAAATGACTTGCCATAAAGCATCACAGTACATTTCTTTCAGTTCTGGAGGAAAAGTGTCCATGCTAAGTGGATGGAAATTTGAACTAGTCCTGCGCCCTTCTCTGCAAACATTCAGATCAATATTTCCACCCACCAGTGACCCAGAGAAAGTGTTGACAGCAAAAACGTGTTGACAGAAAAGAGAAATGAATGAGTACATGCTGCAAAAATGAAAATGTGTTAAATGACTTGCTGGTGGAAATTCTCGTTTTTTCCCCCCAAAGAAAGCGTCAGCGGCAGACTGAAAATAGCCCAAGGTGGTGTGTGTCAGTCGCCTCTTCCTCTCCTTCACAACACTATTGTTCTGTGGAACAGCAGGTCAGCTATAGCCTCTGATCTGCTCCACCTGGACCCACAGCAAAATACTGGATGTGTACTTGTGTTCAGCAGTAAACACTTTGGCTTTTTGTGTATGTGCTGTTATTACAGCTCGTCTCTATTAACAGCAGCAGCAGATGTGTTTACATGCAGCGGGAGAACAGGACTGTGTGCTGAGGCTTTACTGGTATCGCAAACCTGCGTCTCTGTCCGACGGCTCGTCCACACTCAGTCGGACACGTCTGAAAACACTTCTGGATTTGAACCAGACTATCTGGTGTTTTTCCACACACAAGATGATGCTATTGTTCCAGTAGCTTTAATAACGCTCTTCGGTGAGACGTGGTCAAATTTCTGCGTAGCAATTAAGTTAAGAAGCAAACTTTCTGCTCGTCTCTGCTGCAGTCATTGTCAACCTACAGCAGAGCTGTCGTCATCAGCCTGTATTTACGTTTATTTTGTTGGACAGCTTGTGATCGTAAAGAACTGATTCGATCAACACTTGAGGGCAGCAATGCAGAAGCAACTGCTCTCATGGTTAAAAGGAAGCATCTGTAAGCTGCAATCAAATCACCGTTTTATATTCATGCAACTGTCTGTCAACAGAAACATAAAAATCTGTAAACCAGAACTAAATTACGAGTCCGTCCATAACGAAAGACACAGCATAGGGGACAATGGGGAACATAAGGACGTTTAATCAGCACTATGTCTGCTCACTCCAAAGCTGGTAGTAGGCCATCAGCATTTTTTATTTTATAGTAAAGAGACTGAGTGAGAAGAGTAGAATTAGAATTTAAAACATCTCCAACACCTAGTGTGGACAAACCTTTTTCAAATATCAGCAGCGTTTTTAGAGGATGCCATCGCCTGACATGGGGCCCAAGAGATTTATGAAGAGACCACACCGAGCAAACCAGTAATAGGTCGAAACATCATTCAGTGTGAATAATGGGCTTCAACAACAATGTGCATCCATCTCCTGGTATATTTCACTGTATTGACAACTACCAGATCTAGTCATATTAATATGGATGAAGTCTAATTGCATGTGCTTCTATATGAGCCCTGCAAAATGCTGTTTTTAAGGTTGTCAGTGCCATCCACCATCACGACTTATTTTCTATTTATCATAGCTCCCTCCCCACTTTCAAACCCTCGCAGCTCCATAATGCCCCCCCCCCCCCCCCCACCAGGGACAGTTTATGTTACACCCTATACAGGATCATACAGGAGCAGATCCTCACTGAGTTCATCTCCCCATCACCTCCATCAAAACCCTCATCCTCTGGTCTAACTGATGCTGTCCCCCAGGGGAATGTTCACCTGTCACCATTAATGAGGGCTCCCCCACTCAGGAAGGGGGAAGTAGGATTTACAGAAAGGAGGAGAGGTAGTGATGGGATGCGAGGCATTAACAGCCCTTTCCCTGTGATGGATGGGAAATTAAGAAAGCCATAAGCAGAGGGATTTCTCCTGGGAATAGCCCACTGGTAGGTTCTTCTATGGACCTGAGCGTTGTTGATAGTGATGCACTCTTAAGGAAGTCGATTAAAAAATTCTTTGCCTCGAGCATTTGTTTAATTTCTGTCACTTGCATTATGGGACCTGCTCCACCTGGGGGATCACTGTTCCACACGGGCCGTAATCACCGTCGCACAATGTTTTTCAGTATCCAAAGTTTGGGATCATTTCAAACTTCAAAAAGACGACAACACGGTGCAATGTGTGTATTGTAAAGTAGAACTGGTGTAACACAACTGCACTTTGTCAATGCTTCAACATCTGGACAGGAAGTATCCAGTTAGAAATGAAGGAGTGAACAAAATTAATAATTGATGTTAAAGTGCCAGTAGACTCCTAAAGCATCCAGCTGTGTGTGGAAACATTTCCAAACCTAAAAGGTAACTTCTGTAAAACACCACGTCTACTTTGTGTTGTCTGCATAAGGTAATATTAAAAAATAAATGTTTGTGTTGCTCTTGCTGCGAAACAACATACTTTTCTAGGAAGAGATGTCCAGATATTCCAACCATTCAGAAATATTTCTGAGCATCAATCCATTGTGTGTACATCTTACCCACCTGTGCTACCTATTACACTACTGGCAGGTACGTACGTCACAGCAAGTGCAGAAAAGTAATTGCATGAAAATCAGAAACCTGACAGTTCATACTGATGTGAGCTGCGCCTGTCACTCCACTTTCTTTCTTTCTTCTGCTTGTTAACTGTGTAAAAGAAAAGATCCCAGCATGTCTGCAGGCGTTTGGTGCCACTAACCAATTTAAAGTAACTGCATTGCATAGCAATTATTCTTCCTGTGCAAAGCTTCTTTTTCAGTTGTGATGAGGTCAGGAGTGTTTTGTATCTCCTTAGCTCCAGCACGTACCACAACTGAAACCGAACAATAGACAACATATATAAGCAGCATGAATGTCACTCCCTAATTTCACAAATGTGTAGTGTCATATCCTAAGGTGTATCACCTGCTCTAAGACCCCTCCACCGTGAGCCACCCACCGCCCACACACACACCCAGAGATTGCTCAAGGGCACAAAACAAGAACAAAATACAGGGGACACAGTTTGACATCAAGACAGGTCATACACAGTGAAGCCTTGAGGACAATTTCAACAGCGCGTCACGACAAAGAGACAGACACACATGCCCACGAACTGACAAGAGCCCATGGATGGATCCCAACGCTGAGTGCACTCAGCACAGCTGGAGATGCAAAGTGCCAGTGATAAAAACCAATAATTAACATGACAAGAGAATAAGCTGTCAAATGAATAACAGAGAGAGAGACAGACACTCAGACGCAGAAAACAAAACAGAGAGAAAAACCTACACAGTCATGTCAAACAACGATTACAAAAACACAGCCAAATACGCCTTTCTGCTAAATACCAACAAAAATACAGTCCGTACTGTTAAAATGTATTTGAGGTTGAACTGATCAGTAAGTAATTTCCTATAGTTTAAACAAAAAGCAGCTTGTATTGAGCTATGGCTTGTTCAGTGTGTAGGTAGTGAGGAGGTGAATTAAACTGAATCAAAAGGCTGGTTTTGAATGAATATTGAAACATGGAGGCTCCAGATGGTAACACTTGGTTCTTGATTTAATGTGCGATGTTAGTCTTGGAGCAGGGTTATTTCTCAATCATCATCGCTGACACGTTGGGCTCAGTTCTTGATAGTGATACTGGCTTAGACGCATGTTCCAACCAACACAAATGGCTTTTTTTTGCAAGTGGAAAACCAATGAGTGGTCCTGTTGTTGTCAGTGCACAACCAGCTCCTTCCAGCTGATGAAAACACTTGGGATAAAAGAACCTCATGCATGAACGTCTGCCTAGAGCCCTCCAGAGGGGAACGACAACACTAGCACTGCAGACGGACCACCTGCTGAAAATATCTTTATGTGCCTCATCCATCCATTGATTGATCCATTGATCAGTTATGCTAATAACGCAGCGTAACGTTTTTTGTTTTAGACTGGGCAGCCTGACATTCACACAGTCAGTCTGACATTTTACTGCCTTTCCACATTAGCCTCACACTTGATCAACACACTGCTGAAACCTGCAACAGGACAAAGAGCTTGATCCTCCTCCGCTCACCCTCCATTATTCTTCAACATCCCTTGGTCCTTGCTCTCAAAGGTCAGGTCAGCCGTATAAGATGATCAGCCTCCATTATAATCACTCTCTTTGTTTCCTTGTCTCCAGTCCTCAGTGGTGGGCAGCATGAAAAGCCCAAATGCTACGTGCTGATTTACCATAATGAGAAAATCTGTGGGTCATTTAACTATTATTTCAGCAGGACAAATCTAATAACACCTCTTTTCAAATCTCTTATTCCTGGATGTGTGGCAGAGGAAATGCAGGTTTGAAGTGCAAGCATCAAGCCACTTTTGGCTTCAGAGAACCAACAGCACAATTAAGACACTTCTTCTTCCAGGCTTATCTTAAACCAACAGTCTCTCCCATGCACCTGCGTAAGCTCCTTTGCCACTCAGATGGAATAAAAGGGAGAAATAATTCGGTTCCTACAGAACCCTGATGGCTGCAGTTCCAACCCGACACACAGACAGGGCCTTGATCGCAGGACAGTTGCATCACCTGCCTTCTGTCAGACATAAAGAGATCACATAATAAATGTATAATTGAGCAGCAGTCAGTGGAGGCAGCCAGGCAGAATGTGAGTGAGGGCTGAGGTTTTTCTTTTTTTCCACAGTGCTTATTTTATTATTCATAAAGAGCATGAGGTTTCCAGGATGCCGGGCTCATTGTTGGCTGGAGTCCTGAAGCCGCTCCATTCGTTCCCTCCCTCCAAGACACACACACGGCTACTGAAAGCGTTTCTGTTGGGATATGTCTGAGCAGCAGATCAAGTTTCCTACGTGGACACTGACTGATGCAGCCTCTTCATTGCTTAAAATGAGGCGATACCAGTAGGTCAGAAAGGACTTTCACCAAAACAGCCTAAGAGGCAGTAAACAGAAACTTCTAATCAATGCGGTGATTCTCCCATAGAGGTGATAAAAGCGTCACTGTGTTATAAGGCCTAACAAAGACGCCGGCGTCTGCGTTTTAATATTTTATCAGTCTCATCCGGTATCTCCCACCAATCAGTCGATATCCTGACAGAAAGAAAGCAGAGACACCGACAGCACCTGACATCAATCACTTTTACAGTCTGGGTCAGGAAACAGTAACATCAACAAGTCCTTCGACCTAAATAACAATACGTGTTGCATGTCCATAACTTAGAAAACGACCCATTGCAGCACTCATTAGAGCTTTATCACCATGAAAACCATCATAAAGACATGACTGCAGTTATGGAACTATGATAATTTCATAAGCTTTGTGCACACAAACAAATGCAGGTTAAGGCTGTGGAATCATGGGTAAAAGAAACACCAGTATCCTGTGGGAAAGTCCTGTCTCTCCATAGCCCATTAATTAGTACAGCGGATAGAGGTTCTCTAACCATAGCACGTTAATGTTTGTCATTACGGCGTAATGACACAAACAACATATGGACTCACTTTTTCATTAGCACTCCAGCACCGAGCTTTACGTTTGAAGTGAATGTACAGTAGAAAAAACAAAAAGAGGGAAGAGGACGTGACTGTCCGTCTGTGTCAGCCCTGCTGCACCCATCAACAGAACAAAGTCCCTGCACCCGCAGGACCAACAACATTAAGACGATTCTGGAGTGGAGCGGGGTTTTAATTTATAAATGCTTTCCCATGGGCCCCCTCTATAGAAATGAAATAAGGAGCACTTTTACACTGTACAACAATCACAGCAGAAACTGCAACCATTCTGGCTTTAGCATTTATTTCCCAGGGTTGACACAGTGGGACACAACAGCAGGACACAGTGTCCTAAGTTGTTGCTATTTGCATTTAAAGCCAAGGACCTTTGTCAAATCTGTCTACATAATATTAATTAGTGCAGGGAAATTAAAATTGACTCACTATATAGTGAATGTCTAACCTTCCCACCAGCACAGGAATGACTCTAATAAAAGGTGAAGCATGTCCTGTTGTGTTAAAGGTAGACATGATGCTAACAAACACACAAATCTACTGTTTCTAGTCATCAGCAATTATTTAAACAAAATTCAGATATTGCACTGACAGCAGCATGAGAGCTGTAACACGAAGTAAGGTTGTAGCTTATGAATTTCAATTTATACAAAATATTCAATTATTAAATAAACGTCTTCAGCTCCAGGTATCTGGCGTACGAGTGTAAGTCTGAGTGGAGAAGTGGGAGGAGGTTGGATAGAGATCTTTGCAGGTGAGTGAAGAGCGAGGAAGAAAAACAGAGAAGATGAGTAAGCGAGAAGTCGCAGTTTCCAAGGATTCAAAGAAGCTTTGTCACAAGCACAGAAAATCTGAGAAAGTCATGCAGCTGCTTGTTGTCTTTCCTGTCGACAGCATTTCTCCCGAGGTTTTCAAATCAATCAGCCAAAGAAACTTCTTAATAAACCTCTAGAAAAACACACACTCCGTTCGTGCTTCTGGTGAAATATTAAATTAGTGGTATTTCACCTTAACACCTAAAACAGAATAACGACGATGGCATTTGAACAAAACAATATGACTCCTACTTCCAGTGTCGTCTCAGCCCTCCAGCCCAAACAGACTGACACAGCAAATATCAAAACGGCCGTGAGGGGATGGAGGTGTGCTCACTTGACTGTGGTAAGTGAAGGAGCGATCAGTGTACAAAGCCAGTCAGATATCTAAACTATAGGACAAAAAAGGATACAGTGATTTTCCAATACTTATAGGAAAGACTTATAAAATTAAATATTTGCTATTTGTTTGGAAGCAGAGGAACTCCCCCGAGCACACAGTTATTTTCACTGTGGTCATTAGATAAAATAAGTTTCTGCCATCACACACAGCCTTTTAAATAAACACACAAACATTTTAATGAACAGTCACAGAGAGAACGATAAGTCGAGAGACAGAAACGAGTGTGAAATGAATAATTCCCTTGGTCTCTGACTGAAGCCGTCTCTACCAGCAGCCTGTGCAGAGAATATCGATTAGACTTTCCCTAACTCGCCTCATTACCTGAGCACGCAAAGACATGTACATCAGTCTGACATTTGGAGTGTATACACCAGCCTAAGATGTGGAGGAGTGTGTGTTAAACAGCAGGTTTCTAACACAACAAAACTCAACTTCCAGCTGGTGAGTACAGCAGCACAGGGAGAAGACCTGACCGAGGCCTGGAGCAGCAGAGACCAGAGAAATGAAGAAGAAGAGAAACTGGAAAACCTTTGTAAATATTGCCTCTTTCGTCTATTCTACACATATTTTCTTTCCTAACTTGACCAAGATGAATGAATTATAGATGTTCTTTATCAAACTAGAACTTCTTCACTCAAGGCATCTGTGACTTTTCTGTATGTCTGAGTGTTTAATTGGCCTAAAAAGTCTCTTTCCTGTTTTGTGAACCTTTTTCCTTCTCAGAAGGCTTCTCTGCAGGGGTAAACAGTCTGCTTCCTACTGAGGACTCCATAAGGCTTAAAAAACAAAAACAAGATTCCATTTTAAATAAATAAAAGTATTATTATGAGATTTATTTTGATTTATTTTGTCAAGTCAAAACACGACGTCAGGGTCATCTAATCCTAATGACAGTAACAGGAACTGAATTATTGTGTTTTAATCACATTTGTATCAGCCTTGAAAACAGCACATACACTGTCCTCTAGTATCTAGAGCCTTTGGTTCAGGTCTAGTTTCAGGAAAAAAGGAGGGAAAGTTATGAAAAGGATGTTTTCATGTCATTTTATACATAAAATACATAGATTGTTCAAATTTACATTATGGAGCATGTTGCAGCAAAAAGACAATACTTACAAACATGAAATTGATATTTTGAAAAAAGGGAAACCGTAACTGATCGTCCTGTGATAAATGCAGACACCGTAACTTCCTCAGAAACTGTCTGATTCTCCTGTAATCCTTCATTAGCAATGGAAACCTGCGGTGCCATTCACAGAGCATCAAAACAATGGAAAAGGGTAAGAGAAGATAAAAATTAAATATAATTTAAAAACTCAACGATCAATGCTGTTCATGTCCTATATACTTGTGGGTATTGATTCCTTGTAGTCATTTTCCAGTTCTATCAGCATATAAATCTGCCGTCAGCGTCATCGCCCTTGAATATTCTCTGCTCTCCAGAGAATGAGTGAGGTGGCAATATGGAGGGGGGAGTGATATCCTGCAGAAGTTGTGTCTGGGTCTTTGGGATTACCCAGGGGGAAGGAAAGACAAGAAAAAAGGAGAGGAGAGGAAGAGAAGCGAGATAGCAGAGGGAAATATGTGTCTAGGGTTTACGCAGTGATTCCATTGTGTGTTCAGGAGTGTGAGCGTTTCATTTTCTATCTGGTGTATTTTCTAACTCAGAACAAAGCATTTCTGCATCACTGAGTATAGGACTATCATTGGGATATGGCTGCATTAGCGGTTTTAATTTATACTATTGCAAATGTTAATGTTGAAGAGCTCAAGCAACAAAGTACAGAAAACATAGAAGAAGTCAGAGAATGGAAACTTGTGAGGAAGACCAAGTCTTTCATCCAGCTGCTCCATTTTGTCACCTCAATGCACCTTCAGCCTCAACCAACCAGCAGGACGAGGTACATGGAGGTGACCATCTGCAACCATCAATGACCCATGCTTACCCAGAACATGCAGTCTAAATTATCCCTCATCTTGTCAGAGACTGCTGAGACGTCTGAAGGACTCCTCTCAGAACTAAAACAATGGCACACACAAACAAAACGCCAGTGCAAAGGCAAACACACCAGAGAAGGAGAAAGCAGAAACGGGATCAGTTGTCAACAGCAAAACGTTTCCTGAAAACTACTTTGTCTGACATGCACAGACTTTGCAGAGTGAGCGACCTAAGTGACAACAGTGTGTGTTAACGTGACACACGTGAAGTGGAGTTAAGGACAGATTCAGTGCCCGGGGTAAACCAGTTAGAGTGGTTTAGACATACAGATACAAGGAGGCAGGCTGTCTCCTGATTGCCTCTCAATCTGTAGCTTTATTCCCAAAGAGCTTATTTACATCCTGTATTCAGCACCAGTTTGTCTGTGGTGTTCCAATAAGTGAATAATTAGCTCTGCAAGACAGAGGTTACTACTTTTCAGAGACTTAAACAAGACCAGATGACCAACACACATACACACACACACACACACAAAAAACATATGTTACAAATTTACATTATCACACTTCTACGACTGTCTCCACATCGCAAATTCCTGTTTAAACTCACAGATATCCTGCTGTCTCTCTTCCTATTTGTAGCTGTATGTGTGAAAACACCTAAGGGAATAAACCTAATCCTGTGAAATATCAGTCAGAGCATGGCTTCTTCGTAATGATGTTAATATCTCAGCCAGGTGTCCAGCTCCTCTCCTGCCAGCACGCCACGAAGAGCCTGTGACATGAGCCAAAACAACCAAGACACAGGTGTGTCCGAGTGTGTGTGTGTGTGTGTGTGTGTGTGTGTGTGTGTGTAAACAGAGGTGGGGAGTGGGCAGGCTTCAAAATCACTGTTACAGTGTGAGTAAATCAGCACAGAAGGGCGAGGGCCCTGGAGTGTGGAGAGTCTCACTCACAGCAAGGGGCTTACAGGAAAATCAATGGGAGAGTGAAACTCATTCAGAATCCTGAATGGCCCCTGGCAAACAGAAAAGACAGAAGCACAAGACATAAGAAGACAAATTAGAAAAAAAGAAAGAGAAGGGGAAGACGGCAGAAGAAGAAGACAAGAAGAAGGCAAGACAGAGGTGTTTCCCACAGGGAAGACAGTAGTGGGATGATGGATGGGCTGGGATGAGCAAGAAAAATCCACATATATAGATATAAATATCCCATACACACACACACACACACACATAACAGCACATGAGCCACACACAAACACCATCCTGCTCAGTTACAAACCACAACTGACCACACCAATGACCCAGATGATTTAAGGTCCATCCAAGTATCATATTATCTGGGCTATAAGTCACTTTTAGCAAAAACAGCCTCGTTGAACAGGAAAAACACATATAAGTGGCTTCGCTGTATAAGTCACAGGATAAGCCAGAGGAGTAAATAAAGTGCAACACATAGTCCAGAAAACACGGTATCCATTTTCTGACACTTATCCAGGTGTAGCTTTTTAGCGGCAGCAGGAAAAAGCAAAGTAGCTTTAACATCCTGAAGCTCTTCCAGGGCTGTTCCCTAACCAGATGAGCCCTCTAGGTTCGCCCTAGGGTGTCCTCCTGGTTAGACGTATATAAAGCACCTCAACAGGAAAGTTTCTTGTACTTCACTTATTCTGTAAACATCAGAACAGTGTTGTAGATTTTAATGCTGTTTTTCCCGAAAGACGTCAGTACCGTGGCTGTGATCTATTAAGGAGATGAAAACAGCAGTGACCCTGAGAGCTAAGGAAGATTTATAAATGTATACAGACCATCGAGTGTACACACATAAGTACCCATCAACAGTTAATGTCTGGGAAATGTAATCAAAGTCAGACACTGAGCTTTGAATTGGTGGCGACATCCACTCATGCAGAACACATAAATAAACAAGGAGAAAGAAATGAAAACACTGGAGAGGGATGTGCTGCTCGATCAGCAGCCAAAAATCTGCCATGTCTCTAGGCACTGCAGCGCACACACACACGCACACGCACACACGCACGCACACACACACACACCAAAGAGTGTTTCTGATCATTAGCATTTATTCACTCTATAACTGGTTTAGTGCAAACAGAAAAGGTAGAGAACAGGAAAGAGGAGACTACTAGTCACATCAAAAACACACACACTTAGTCAGTTGCAAGATGTACCTTAATAACAGCCACTGTTAGATGTTACTTCTTTACATCACACACACACACACACCCACCCTAGCTCCCAGTTACCAGAAGGCAGCACAGTCAGTGTCCCACTGTAACACATCTGCCTGTGCACAGTGGGACAGAAAAAATTATGAGAAGAGAAAAAATGTGAGAGAACAATGAAGCAACAACAAAAACACCTCAGAGTATCGATGTTTGTTGCCGTATTATTGTTCAACTGTCTCTGAAACTGATTCCTTGGCCATAAAACTTCCTTTAAGAATTCAAACACTTTTTTTTTTTCCTCTGCTATTTTTCATTATGATTCTTTTAATATTACGAAACAGTGGAAATCCCACTTCCTGATAACCACTAAACTTCAGCTAGTGTTCCTTGGGCCAGCCTTATCTATCCCATTAATAAATATTTTTAAGATCTCCTGCTGTTAAACTAATTCATTCACTACGATGGAAGAAAACCAATCCTTTATGGGGGAAGTAGAAAAACATATGCTGCACAGGAGCATTAATGGAAACCTATATCTCTTTATCATTTCTTCCTCTTCACATTTTCTCTCCTTGCACTAGCTACTATTATTCCCTGTGAACTAGTGCCTAGCATTGTTCATTTGAACTGGGTGCAAATGCTGAAGGGCAGCCATTTGCATAAAGCATGAATAAAATGTTGAGACAATATGAGGACCACCTGTTCTTACCTTAAACTTCTTAGGCGGCTGGAACAGGGATAAAAATTCAGGATAAAAGCTGATTCATTATAGATTTCATATGTTCAGGGTCCTTCTGTCAGAAAACAAGATTGAAAGGGTAAAATCAAAGAGAAGATGGATCTCAAGGATGGAGGAGAGGTTAAAGAAAAAACATGAATAACCCAAACTCACGCTGCCACAAAGGAAGGCGTCTCTCATGTTCAGTTAATAGGACACACTGATGCTCGGCTTATTAAAACCTTTTCAACTATGACCAAATAACCTAAATCTATAAAAGAAACAAGGAAAACAAGGAAAACCCATTCAGGATAAAGAACCAGTTCCTTTAGGTGTTCAACACCTTAGTGGTTTTAATGGTTTACTCAAGTGTTCAACAAGCTATGAGGGTGATGCAGTGACTACAAACTGAAGAGGTGATTTGGCAAATCGAATACAACTGTGCCTATGTGTCACATATTAGGTTTTCTCACTGCATGATGTAGTATTTGTGCAGTGATTATATATCACGCCTGTATTTTGTGAGGATTACTGCCACAAACTGGAGTAATCTCAGTAAATCGTACCTAGGACGTAATATTAGCTGGACCTGTGCTTACAGGGATATTGAACGTTCTGCAAAGAACACCTATACGGCATATGTTTGTATATGATTTCTAAGGTTTCATAAGTCAGCCCTGAGCTGAGTAAATAAGTTAAGGTGCAGGGAAGCGTAAATGAATATGGATCATTCACTATTCATACCTCTTCCTTCCCTGACTCACCTCCACTTATTTACATATTCATTTATTCTTTTATGTTTGGAGAGGTCCTGGAGGTGACTGTGGTGGATATATGGAATAGCAAAATGCTCATTATTATTCAAATAGGGAAGTTTAAAATGGTCAGCATGAGACAAATCGCTACAAAGAGAATTGTGGATTTGGTTATGGCTATGGTTTTTATTCCAGATGGTGTCACAGATTAGCTCTTTCTTCATAAAGAGATTAAATCAGCTGCTTTGGAGTGGACACCTCCATCCTGATCTAATGCCTTATTACTGTATCCAGTGTAAGCATTATACCTACAGTATGTGTCTTATGTATATTTTGGTCTCTTGGACTGACACCCAGAAACACAAATGAGAGTTTTGTGTTGGTATGTAGTTTTGTCTTCCTTAACGATCATGGGCTTTTCCTTGATAACTTGATTCCAAAGCAACATGGCGTGTCAACGTAAATACTTTTACTTTTGTGGTGGTATAATATCCTCTTCAATTGAGTCAAGTGTGCCATCCAACGCCAGTGACTACCCAACAAAATTACTGTAAATATACACATATAAGTCGCTTTGATATGTAAATCGCACTACAAGCCAGAGGGGTTGGAAAAAAAGAAAAGTGCAACTTGTAACATATGAATGCCTGTACTAATGTCTATTAAAGCTTCTTTTATAATTACATTATATTACATAAACAGAAAGAGGATCAAGGATCATTTTGGCAGTTTTAAACCCTGCTCAGTCTATAAGTATTTGGCTGTGTACACATTTATTGGTACTCAGGACCTATCTTCAACACTTTTAATTTAGAATACCGGACACAACACTAAGGTGCTGAGTCTCAGGTTTGAGCTGAGTAGGGTTTGAGTTTTGCGGATGACTGGAAAATAATTTGCATGGTGAAGAAAACACCCTTTTTAGCGGCACAGAATGCCTTCTAGGATGTAGACGTATGCATTTCATTTCAATGTGGGGAAATACAGAAACCAGCAGAGCTCTGGAACAAAAATCAATGTCTATCAAATTGATAAAAAGAGGAAAGTGTGCAGATATATATATATATAAAAACAGTTTATGATGACACAAAGCGTAGCAGCTCATTCTTCAAACACAGCGGTGGTTACGTTATGGCTTGGCCATGTGTGGCTGCCAACAGAAATAGCACTAATGCATTTATTGCTGATTTCAGTGCAGACAGAAATAAGATGAATGCAGAGGTATATGTGATCATTCTGTGTGCTGAAAAGGCTTTTCCACAAATAATGATTTTGTCTCCAGCTTTTCCGGTTTTCAATTTTAACTTTGCTGACTTCAAATTCACACGGTGTTTTCTGACGGAGGAAGATTCAAGGTCTTTGAATTGAAATGAGGTTTTCTTGCTACTGCCTGACTTGCAATTGCATCATCGGGTGTTGGATTTGTAGCGAGCAAAGCTGCCCCAAAAGCAACGATTCCCCCGATTAGTGACAAGTTGAATGGTGCTCACTACAGGCATGTCATGATCTAAAAGCTAAAAGAAGATATGTCGTTAAAACTGTGGTTTGAGTGGTTCTTTAAAAATCATTTTAGGATTATGTGCTGAGGACTAAAGAGTCTGCTGACCTGTACCCTCAGGGGACCAAACCACAGAAATGCTGATGTGATTAACTTTCAAAATAAGTGCTCATCTGTGTACGGAGTGTGAATGCTCTGACCACATCCCGGTGCACGTCAGTCTCGCTGGAGGACTGTGTGCTGCATGAAGTAAATACAAATCAAAGAGCTTTTAAGTCCATTAAAGATTTTCCTAAAAACACACTTGACCATTATTCATCAATGAACTTTCTAGCTCCTGCATGCACATCCCACTACTAAATTCAAAATGTATAACTTCTCCCAAGAGACTTGACTCAGAAGAAAATCATGCTATAGATAAGAGAAAATATATGTAAATCAACATTTTAAAACTGAATTTACTGAATTTCCACCCATTGGAAACCCATGCTCTGATCGGATCAGTCTGGTGACACAATGCACAGAATCATCTGGCAGACTTCAATATGTGGCTCAAGCTGGGAACATATTTCCTGATATGGGAAGTCATGGTTATGCAGGGAGCAATACACATCCAGGAAAGCATAAGTGAAATGAAGAGCCGGTGTAATGTGTAGAGGAAGTGGAGGTGCAGAGAGTGTGATGGATCCTCACTTGGGGAGGTGACAGAAGCAGAGAGAGAGAGAGAGAGAGAGAGAGAGAGAGAGAGAGAGAGAGAGAGAGAGAGAGAGAGAGAGAGAGAGAGAGAGAGAGAGAGAGAGAGAGAGAGAGAGAGAGAGAGAGAGAGAGAGAGAGAGAGAGAGAGAGGGATGTCTCAGGATGGAGAAGCAATCTTCCGGCTCACTGATGAACACTTCTCCTCACCTCATACATCACCAGTAGGCGACAGCACATCTGGACTCCAGTCAATATCATTCTCGTTCAATGGCCGTTTTTCTCTCCAGGTATCTCGCACAAACGTTGCAACACTGACCCAGTTAAAGACTGTTAATGTAACGGCACAGGGACAGGCCCATTTGGTTGTTTGACAACCCTTATCTCATGCACGCCAACAGCAAAACTCCAACACGAAGGAATTTTAATGTTTATTCTTTAAGACGAAGATCATTTCAAGTAAAATACCTGAAAATTAGTTCAGATTGACTGTAGCAAGTGAAGCGAGCGACTCGTTCATTTAAACTGAATTATTACAGAGCATAAAACCAGCACTAGCAAAAATAAAACAAATGGACCAGAGAGACTACTCTTCCAGATCTCATTTGTAATGCCAGTAAACACTGCATCAAGAAAGCCCTGGTAAAATGAGGCCAAGTTTCTGACACACTTTCAGTACAGATCAACACACCTAAGTCTTGAGAAGTTATTTCCAGTCACCGACAATTTTATAGAGAGACGAGCAACATCCTGGCAGGTTGATAAGATAAGAGACGTAACGGTCCAATAATTGTTGGTCAAGGCCCACAGACCAACAGTGATCAGTCGAGTCAGAGCCAACCTGAGAAAGTTCAATGTGAAGGTGGTAAAACAAGTCTGGCCTGGATAATTTAAGGAAGGTGGATTTATCTTCATTTGGTTACGCTCTGCTTTCCGAGCATAAAGTCATTTTCAAGTCCTGGCTAACAGATGTCAAAGCTCATGTTCTTCGGACCAATAATTCATTTGGATTTTTAGGGTGTTTCAAGTCAACTTTATCTATAAATCTCCACATCACAAGTGTGGACTACAAACAGGTATCCATAAACCATAATCATGCATCTCTTAAAAACACTAAAACTGGGAGCGATTCCTCATCAGGCTAAAAAGATCCTCATTATTCCTCAACACAGAAACCTCAGGACCTGATGAGGTCTGATGCATTAAAAAAGCAAGATGAAGTGATGGACACTGTGGGTGAGGACAAGTGAGAGGACTTTTACTTTGGACATGTCAAATAACTGACTTCACTTTGCTATAGGTGGAAAACGTACATCTTTTTTTTTTTTACTGTTTACTCGTATAAGAGAAAACAAAGACATAACACACAACTACAAAACACCACAACCTATCAAAACTAGCAGAAGACCTATTTCCTCAAAATGCTTTCAGATAAGTGCTTGCAAACTGTTTCCACTCTACTTTTTTAACCATCTCAGTTCAACAGTTTTGAAAAACAGTCAACCCGTGATCTGTATTCTGCTCACGGTAGCAGCAGAAGCCCCACAGTACACCTCCACAGCCACGACTCAACAAATCGTCTCAGCTCACACTCTTTGTCCTGTTGGAGAATAGTGAATAGTGAAAAGGTAATATTGCAGACTGCTTATGTTCACACATCGCTCCACATGTATAGCTCAACAGGCTCTGCATTTCACACTGCATTTCAATGGACTATTTTCCATACTCCAATATAGGACCGTTATCACCAATTACCCAACAGTGAGATATGGTTCAGGCTTTATTGCATTTCCATGGACCTTAGTGTTTCTCCAGCTCTGGCATTAGTGTTATCTCAGACAGCTTACGGTGATCCTTCACTAAGACTTACTCCTCTCATCAATTCTGCCTGTCGCTCCACTGAACCTCATGCATGTGATTGGCTGCAGTTGGAGCCACCTCACTGGAGGTCAACGGTGATTGGCTCAGCTGTGTTCTTCATTAGAGAAGACCTGGGCAGCGGGCTGACCCCTGGAAGGATCCAGAGCATGTTGTGATAAATTGGATTTTCCTTCTCTGTCACACCACCCGTTCATACACACAGACACAAATATATGTAAACAAATATTCCCACATGTGCCGTGCAAACAGGGAGCACATCATCCTCGTGTCCTCTCCTGTGAATACAACATCACTACAAAACAAGTGAAACTCAGATGCCTGCAGGCTTGGCTTCCAAATGCACATTAAACTTTAGTCAAAAGTGCTTACTGTAGCCCAAATTAAGTTATTCAAACAGGCTCATTTGCATCGCAGGCAAAGTCTTCTTTTGGCAGATGCTGTAAAGCCCAAACCCACCTTGACAAAGCGCTCCAAACGGGCAGAAACTCAGCGGGTCGTCCACAAATCTTGGAAAGATTCATCCTGTATATAACTGAGGGAAACAAATATATTTTCCTATTGTGATTGAACACGTCACACATGCTGCGTGGGAAATAAATGTAGAAATAAACATCTGTATTTTCACAGCTAGAGCTAGAAGTTTTTCAGGCTGTAATGACAAAAACACCCACAGAGAGAAAGATGCAATACCATAAAACAATATCATGGTGCTTGAAACATACTGGAAATGAATAAAAAGTTTCAATGACAGCACAGTTTCTAATTTTAAAGGATAAAGTAGATGCATGGCTTGGCTTTGTAAGCTTGATAGAGCTTAAAGAGCAGTTTTTTTAAACTTTTGACCCCAGCCCGACAAACAACAAGAAACAAGCCAGCATCATGGACTACTACGGAATCTCACTATAATCAGCAGACAGAGAGAGAAGAAAACAGACAGATGGGGGGATTTTACTGGAGTTACCAGCAGGATTCAAAGCTCTGCAGTTAGAACCACTGAGACAAGGAGAATGACAGAGAAAAGCACAGGTATGGGGGGTCACCAGAGCCAGAGAGAGAGGCGACGTGTGAGACCCGAAACAGGAATCATCGCTACAATGCAGAGACAAAGCTACTGTTAAAGATCACAGCAACACTCAGATTAACACAGCTGGTTCTCATGATCTATGATTTAGTTTAAATGGTTCTGTCATGAGTCCCTCTGGGGACTTCCTGCCAGAGGACTCTTATTTTGTGAGGCCTTCCTGTTTCCCCTGTTTTGGTCTCTGGCAGCTTTATGTTCATAGTTTGTTCATCAGTTGTAGATTGCTTTCACCTGTGTCTTGTGTTCAGTATTTAAGTTCTCTGGTTTCCTTTGTTCTTCTCCGGATCATTAGTTGTGTTTAGCGTGTGTTCATGTTAGCCCGTTGTGTGATGCCGTTTACGCCGAGTGGCGCTCCTGTCGTTTTTGCCTGCCTGCCCGCCGAACAGCGGAGATTTGTGTTTCCTGCCTGAACCCCTGGAAATAAAACCTTTTGTTGTCCTGCACCTGGGTCCTCACCTCTCCTCCTTCTCACCACACCACCCGCACGCCGTGACAGGTTCCCTTTAGAACAAAACCAACACTGACAGTATATGCAGAGCCCAAGTGATACTGGATTGCAAGGCTAGGATGTATTAATATTTTAGATTTACAACGTCAATTACAGGCCAAATTAACACCAACATTTCTAACAAAGTTTTTTTTCCTTGCAGAGATTCACAAAATCACCAGCCGCTTTTGAACACGATCCAAGTCTGTACGTTCTGCACTGCTGCTGTCACACCACTCGAGGACTTCAATTACATGCACATCTCTAAACATGCCTCTTTTATGTGTCAGAGTGTGCATATTCGTGTGTGTAGGTCTTATCTCCTGCTCCACACTGCATCAAGGTACCCGGCTCCTGTGCCTCGCAGTCAAACGCTATCATTTTGTTATCACTGCAGCCACAGGGGGTCTTCTTAGTGAAAACCCTCACTTTCTCGCTGTTTCAGCCGACCGGCACCACCTCCTGCTCTCCTGCAGCACCTCCTCCCCTCGCCATTCGCTTTTGCCAGCTCCACAGTTCGGCGAGCCAGGGAGGGCTGATGTAAGAGCGTTAAGAGCTGCCTGCCAATAGCTGGAAACAGCTGGAAGGAGAAGCTCAATGGGAGACAAAACACAAGCAGTGAATTAACCCCCCTGAACCTGACAACTCAAACAGCATTAAACCTGCTGGATACGGTGGAAGAGTGGGCAAAAAAAAAACAACACAGATAAACACACACCATTAATGCGGCCAGGATAACAGAGCCCCCTCCCGTTATCACCTATTCCAACATTCCCATTCTCAGATTGTGAATAATCCCTTTCCCCCCCAGTGAGACAGACAAGTGAGATGGGAAGACAAGTCTCCCATCAGCCAATAATTTAACATGTTTTTACATGCCATTATCATGTTTTGGATGGGTTTGTTTGAGGAGGAGCTGATAATGTGTTTGTCCCCGGCTCAAACAACAACACAGTAGATGGTGGTGAAGCTTTACAGTTAATGCTAATGGTTAATGCTAATTAATTAAACTGAATATAAAGACATCTTCAGATCAATATTTGACGGTGTGTCCACCCAAATCCAAGTGTTTCTTTTAGAGCGTCATCATAGTTAAGGGAAGGGACTATAAATAAATGATGACATTTTAAACAACAACAGAAAGTTTCCCTGTAATGTGCTGTATTTTTTAAATGTGATGATATATCGCAAGTCAGTGGACAAAACTATTTTATCCAATGCTATTTGGTTTTGTCACATTAGTGCTCTGTAGGTACAAATTACAAATAAAACATTTTCCTCAATTATGCCTAATGCAGTGTATGTAATTATGCAGATAGTTTTGGTTTTATTGGCCCATCTGTTGGAGATTTCTGTGCTCACCAAACACAAGAGAAGAAACTGAAGAGAAACGTTTCTTATCATCACAGCCTCAGAAATTACATTTGAAAAACTCTAACAATCTTTTTTCAGTATCCATGCCACTGTCTGATTAATCCAAGTCTCTCCAGCAGCTGAAAATTGTCTTACTTTTTTTTTTTTTTGGCAACTCTCGTCACTCGTCAGTCACCGCAGCTGATTTGACTTGGCTCGAAAATGAACCGTTTTCAACTTTCATCATCAGCTTCCTGCTCCACCTCAACACTTCAAGTCACAGCCTTCAAGTTCCAAACACTTTTCAGCGTCTCTGTGTCAACAGGCACTAAGGGCCCTGAGGTTAACACTTAATAAACCTGCAAAAGAAACTTACCAGCAGACAGAAAGGCAGACAGACAAGGAGTCTATTCTCCTCTATCTTCCCGGATAAATATTTGATCAGCGGAACTCTGATGGGTATTGATTAGAGCCCTTATCCACTCTTTATTGATCCCTACTGCCTGTGATCACCGTTTAGATGAACATACGCACGCACTCCTGAAACCTCTGAAAGTCAAATCAAACTGAAAGGTTAAAGGCTTAAAGCATTTAGCTTCGCTAAAGTGTTTCCTAATGACAGTAAGGATGTTCACAGGACGGTTCTGCAAAGCAACAAAACAACAGATACGGGGAAAGATGTGTGTGTACACAAGCCCTGTGGTGTGTAGAGGTGGTGACTATCAGGTTACAATGCTTTCCCACTCTTAGGCTCGCTCAGAGTCCTATTAACAGCTAAGATTACATTACTGGGATGTCCTTGAGGCCCAGGTTGGGCGACCCCTGCTGTTGTGCTTACACAAACACGTCCGCCTTTCAAAAACGAAATGGAATTATCACTACAACAAAGACGTATGTGTGCATGTGTGTGTACTGGGGAGGGGGAAAGAAAGTCTTGTTTGCCACTTAAATCCAGTGATGGCACTATGTACACATTGTGATATGAGATGAAATACGTTCCCCTGACCTGACTCTACTGCAAAAATCAAATATAGTATAACAACATAGCACCAGCAGTGCAGGCCACATTTGGAAACTACAGAACTGTGTTAAAAAGACTAAGGGTTGCCACTGGTATGATCATGTGGTACACAAATCAGTAAATGCTGTTTGACTAATGCATTAATGAGTCTGAAGGCTTATGAGACACCAAAACACTGTTTTTAATACTGCAAAGCAGGATGTGACACCTCTGGACAGTTACCACAAAAGGTTCTCGGTGTTTGGGAGGTAATTATACATTTCATAGGAAAATGTACTGGTGTGTGCCCTTGCGCATATCTGACTGCAGTGCAGTTTTACTTTGCCAGTGTGACTACTAAACTCATTTAAGTCCATAACAAGTACCTCTGTCCGCATCATTTTGAAAAGAACCTGCCATTTGTTCAGTGGGTTCTTGTTTCTTTCATACTTACTCATCTGGCCAGTTTGCTGTCCTGGTCTGTGGTTGCCTTTCAGTGTGAATAATCCTTATTCTAAGGCAATTGCCCTCAAACCTATTCTGTTTCCTCATTATTCATTTACAAGAGAACCCAAAGCAGAAGAACAGAGAAGCAAAGTGCTGATCTGGGGATTGGACTCCAGTCTGTGGGGTTACACTGCATGGGTAGGAGTCAGTGACATATCTCTTCCCTGCAACACCTTGAACCCAATCTTTAAGACGGGAACGAAGCAACGCTAATCCCCACTAAGACCCCTACTAGACCTAATCAGTTTCACTAAGCCCAGTGTCATTTCTGATCTGTCAAAAAGCAATAGGGTCCTACAGTAACACATCATGTCAACACCACATCTGAAATACTGAGAACTTATGGTTCTTGCCGGTTATTACAACTTAAATATGCCAAGGCAGCCATGAATCAATCAGAGGCAAACACATCATATCTGATCTTATTTGATTATTCTGATTGGCTCCGACAGTGGCGAAGGTGAAATTAAAGGTAATTGAATTCCCAGGATGCAGTCATGGTCTGCTGTCATTACGTGCACAAGCTGCCTCCAGATCTCCAGGCTCCAAGCACCAAGCTAAACAGGAGCCTTCAGGCAAACTTCAAACACAGAGTGAGAAGCAACCAAACCCCCAGAATCTTTTCTTTAGATCAAGTCTCACCAGAAAACTTCACTTTGCTCCATTTTCTAACCGTATGTTTACGTAGACACTGCTTAAGTGGCTTTGCAGCATGAAAAACAACATGCATGAATCAACAGAGCAGTTCACACCACACTGCAAAAAGGTTGTTTGATGAGCATGGCTGCCCAACATGCTGCAACGTGGTAGTGTGTTTGGACTGTTTTTATGAGCACGCTGACAAAGGTGTTTGTGTGTGTCTTCACAGGACAATAAGTCAAGTTTAACTCACAACAGGACGCTTGACTAACTGGCTAAGACCGGATAAGCACAAATCCATTGATGTCAGATGAAGTAATGATGCGTTCTGTCTCTAATGAAGAATTATTAAATGATTAATAACGTCTGCAGCAAAGCTTAATGGAAGAACAATACTTCCTAATCAAAACCAGTGCATTTTGGACTCCTTTCTTTGAATTGCTTGTGATAATATTTAGAAAGGAAACAAGAGCTTTCTTTGCAGAGACATGTATTGTAAGGTATTCTTGATATTTTTAGTTTGCTGCCGTCCAGCTTTGACTGGACTGTTCTCACCTGAGGAAAAACAGAAAATACGTTTCTGAAGAAACACTGATTAATTGTCTTTGATGTCCATATTTTCCCTTGATCTCCTTTTGGTAGGCACATCTTGGAGATGGCTGAGGGGAACCAGGTGTGGGTGATCAAGTGTCCTTTTCTGGGTCCTTGATTCCAGGCAGGAGGCCACAGTCTGGGCTCAGCAGCTGTGTATACACCATACATGGATCAATAACAGCAGAGAGCCTGTATTGATTAAGTGTGTAACTGATACTAGAATGGGGGTTGTTATGGAAGAGGAGGGAAGGAAGGTAGGTGGCCTGGATTTAGGTAACGGAGATACAGCCCTGTGGTGACTCTGGTGAGGTGTGTGTGAGGGTGTGTGTGTGTGTGTGTGTGTGTGTTGCATTTTTCCTTCACTATTCTCTCACATGCTCTGGTGTGCACAGATATATTATTAAACACAGGCTGACTCCTGAAAACCTAGGTTTCCCTTGTGTCCTGGTCTGACGGTCCTTGGTTCCCCTTAAAACCTTTTGACTAATAATCAATAATCAACACAAGCCACAATTTCACTGAGAGTTTTCTAGATTATGTAGTAAAGTTTTGTCTGGAGAGACAAAGGATCCTTGTCTCAAGCTGTCAATCCTTTTGGGTTTATCTTGTCAACTAACTGGTATTTTCTAAACCGGCACTATCTAGAAATCAACGTAATTATTTTTTCTATTTATATACAAATGCAAGCGAAGGTGTTTAGTAAATGAAGTTTATATACTTGACACATAGGCTGCTACTGCATTTTCAAAGATCCAGCTGTTTTTGTAGGCGGTTTTGCACAAACCTTAGTAGCAGCATGGGGCTTCATTGACAAACAGCCTTTACCAAGCTTTAAAAAACTCACCTGCAGCACATTATTTTTCAAAAGACATTAAAAGGGCAAGTTCAGTGTGTGGCACTGCAAACCCATCTGAGTGTTTGTAGATTTAAACACACATTAGTCCATGAATATTTGACAACATGAATTTTCAGGGGTAAAAACTGAAACCCTGACTTGTCTGTCAACCCAGCTGCCATTTATTTACATTGATTTTGTCTTTTCTATAGACAGTCACATGAAAAACATCTGTTCTAACGCCGAGCTTACTGCTCCCCTGGGACTTTAATGGCTCAATTACTGCAGAGGTCCATGTCTGCAGCACCACCCTCCAAAATAATGCTGAGGCAGCATCCAGCAGCTGTTTGGGGGGAGCCAACACAGTCCCCCAGGATCGGAAAGTCCGGATATTGAATATATCTAGTCCCACACTGTGATACGACTATCAATAATCTATGCACTAACAGGACAACTCCGCTTCACTCTCTTGGTCATTTTAGGTGTTTTCCAAGCATTTTCTTAGGAAGACAACATCAGCTCTTTTACATACTGGAAGAAGCTAAAAATATCTCCAGTTATAAAGCTCTCTAAAAGACACGATTATCTCAAATTAGCTATATCACAACAGCACGCATTCGCTGTTTATGAACCAACAAGATACACGATTAATAAAACTATCTTTAAAACAGATCAAAACATTTCCCAAGCATGAGGCAGTGTTCTTTGAGTACAGAAACACACAGTCATAATTAGCTACTTCCCACCTCTGCTTCGTGTAGATGTTATTTATTCTTCAGATTGGACACCAGCATGTCTACGTTGCTGAGTACAGAGGACATTAACACGCAGGGTCTGGGAAGGTGGAGACAGACTGGTGGAAGGTACTGGAGACAGGAAATCATTGTCTGATTCATCACGTCAGTGGATTACACACAGACACTTGTGGAGAATCTATTCAATGAGTAAAACAGGATTATTTATTATATATAAGACAAAACAAGCATCACGGTCTGACCCCATCATAGGACTGCAAACATATATATATATATATATATATAAATACATCTTACCAATGATGTCTTATAGGCACCACATGCCACATAAGACACAATGGATGGGCTTGGATCCAGACTTGCCCAATTAACACATGTAAGTACATACGGTTACGTGTAAAGCTGTGAAACTGTCTGGGTTTTGGCTTTTGGCTTGGTCTTTTATGAACCTGTGATGCCACATGTTACAAAATGGACATAAATTTTGAATTAAAATGCAAAAAGAAATATATGTTTTATTCTGGAAAAACAGCATTTGGGCAAAAAAAGGCTCCTTGTTACGTCTGCACCATTGATCGTGGTCACAGTACTAACTGTGTTTCTCATAGCCCTGCAGGTAAACAGTGTCCAGCAATATTTCACTGAATGACACACGTACACACCTTCCCACTCCTCCACTGTCCTTTCTCTGCAGAGACACATGGCATATTTACATTATTGGCTCAATGATGCAGGTAGTGCCGAGGTTAAGAGGGTGTGAAGTGTGTGTGCAAGAGTGAAGAATCTCCAGCTCCATACTCAGATGTAAATAGCACCTTTTTAGCACTCATACCACCTTATCAATTGGAAAATTCCTGGCATGTACACACACACACACACACACACACACACACACACACACACACACGCACACGCGCACACGCACACACGCACACACGATAAGAATAAAGGCAAAGCGGACTTGGATTAAACTAGTGCTGATCCAGTGGTGTGACGTTCCACATGTTCCCAACCGAGCAGCAACAAATGCCAAAAAGAAGTCCTGTGCTGTTTTTAATATAAAATCTGACTTTCTTAATTCTATCTATTCCGATCACATGCAGTAAAAATACAACCAGCCTGAAGCTATCAGAACCGGTGCTGCACATGGATTTTATATGAGCTTGAGAAAAAAAAGTATGAAAAATGTCCACTGGCAAGAACCCATCAAAATAAATATTCTTAGCTAGAGGAAAAATAATTAAATAGTGAAAAGTGGTACCAGCACGTGTTTTTGTTGGGGCAGACGGCTTCAAAATAAGCTTTTCCCAGATATGACAAACAGTGTTTCTCAGATTTAATTATAACCTTATTATTCATGAAACAAGACCAAAAAAAGTCTTTAATTTAAAAAGACTCTTCCCAAATTTGAGTCTGCTGCTGAAATGACTAAAAGTCTTTATATGCACTTGTATATGGACACTATCACCACAGCTCAGAGGAAATCCCAACGCCACAGGAGCGATCTGAAGCACCTGTTCATCTGTAGAGCACCTCCTCTGAACCAGACTGAACCAGATTCTACCCACTGACCCCCAGACAGGGATTACAATTTTGTGCGAGTCAGAACAGCCGGACCATCACCCACCCTGCTGAGTTCGTTCCTGACAGCACCATTTCTCCAGCCATGTTGAGTTGAGGTGTCAAACATATTACTAAAATTCTAGTGCATGAACATATACAGAATATCTCCGATCGAAATTCAGATTTACGTGTTTGCAATAAAGCATAAAAACTCAAAATGATGTCCATAACCTCTGTCAAGTGTTCGAACAGGTGCACAGACAGAATAGAGGCTCACAGCAAAACTAACGTCAAACCAAGAAGTTAAAGACAAACCAAGAATACAAATTGATCAAAGACCAAACGTTTCCTACTACATAATCAAATATGTCCTTCCGGACACGAGACTGAGCCGGAGATTGGCATGTGAGTGGTTAGCAGCAAAACGTGCTGTCCCATAGCCAAAGTCCGGTTCATCCCACCAGCTCCTGCCACCTGTCCTTCACCCTCCCTCAGGGTTCAGGGAGAGGGTGACAGCCAGATGGCTCTTGAGGGCCAACCAGCATCCTGAGCGCAGCATCTCCCCCACCCCCAGTTTCAGAGCTCCATGCCTGGTCCTCCGACCTCCACTCTCTGACCCCCCCTCCCTTTCCCCAGTCCAAACCCCTGAGCCCCATCGCTCGTCAGTGCTGCATGACTGGACAAACACAGTCCTTCACCAAAATAAATCCCCCGTCTCTCCTTTGCAGCTGCCTGGTTTGCAAGAAAAGCTAAGCTGGTGCTTAAAAGAGCCCTCATCTCTACTGGAGAGACAGCATTCTTGACATTAACATTTTTACTATCACAAAGTACCAGAGCCTGCTCCCGATGATGACTGTTTATTGGTTGACTGAAGATGTTGAAAAGGAAATATTTTATGCCTGCTTCTGCTAAAGAGTACATGAGCTAAATAAAAGTTAGCCACTACAGTATATATCACCAAAGTAGTCACTTATCTGAGGGTGCCAGTCAGGAAAACAGCAGCTGCTACAGAGGGATAATGTCTACAATAGGTTCCTAATAATCTCACAGGCCTGCTCATTTTTCTTAACACTGTCCTATCTCTCTGATATTACATTCAATTAGTTTCAGATACCAGCGGTGCAGGGCGGCTGGCACACACCATCAATCAAACCCGGTCAATCACAGATTGTCACTGCTCTAGTCACTCTCCATATCTAGGCACCAGGCCAGCGTAACGGTGGAAAGATGATTCGAGGCAGGGACCACCAGCTCTAATAGATGCCTCAACCTGGAGTCAGAATTCAAATCTGCTCAGGCGGCAGAAACAAATAATCATTGCAACTGCACAGACAGCACACAGACGCTTGTTTAAGAATGTAAGAGGACACTGACTGCAGAAATCTGAGTGGTGGTTAGCACAGATGTTGCGATGCTAATGAACAGGGTGGCAGCTCAGGGAGGTTAAGGCCATAATGACCTTGCCCATATGCCTGGCTAAATGTCCACTGTTGGAAGAAACACTGTAGACAAATCACTAAGACGAGTTATTTTTCTGTAGCTGTGCACAATAATTTTATACTTTTATTTTTTAATCAACACATAAACACCTTAGGCCTATTTCAGAAACTGGAAACCAGTTAAGGGTAGTTCAGCATCAGGGCAGTCCCACAATATGCCAGAGGGATTACATATCTAGTCTGGCCTGATAACAGCACAGGATCCTCCTGGATCTTAAGGAAGCTTGATGAAGTAGCTAGGGAAACGGTGACTGGGCTGCCACTTTGAGACAGACGAATGGACAGACGGGGATGTTGCTGATGTGCAAGTTAGCACTGTTGAAACACTGGAAGTCACTAAAGCCATGGCCAAGGTTCAACCTCAGTAACCAGGTCTCTCCTGATAACTACGACCAGTATCCTGAGGTTCAGCATTAAGCCCATCGTGTGAAGGAAATACACAAAGCTGTGCTGGGTTTCCCCACTCAGCTGGGTCTGTTGGCTAATTATGAGGCTAGAGAACGACTGCAGCAGAGCAGTTAGCTGTACGCACATCCACTGTAAATACCTCATTATCCTACAGAACCCCACCCAACCGTATCAAGCACCTCTTAATGAGCAGTCGGAGATGACTAGTGAAAATAAATACATAATATCCACTGGCTCTGATTGAGCAATTAGTGTCAAATTCCCTTTCATCCTCATTGAGCTGAATCAATAATAGATTCCATTAGAGAAAGCCCAGAATGTCACCTTCTGCATGCCCGCCATCATCTCTACCAGATGCCAGTGGGGCCAAAGGGCTGATTTCTGCTGTCCAACTTAAAAAACACACAGTTTTTCAATATGTTGTCCTTGACTGTGGATAACAAAGACAATGTAAGCACTGATTTTTTCCACAGACGTGTGGGCATAGCTCTAAAACGTAACTAATTTAGAGTTACTGTCAACACAGTCTACACTTTTGCCCTGTGTGCAGCACTAGAGCTGTAAATCTGTACGGCACCCAGCGTCTCTTCAGACATTACTAATCAAATACCGGCTCACAGCTCCTTTCCTTCAATTGCACTCCAATAAATGAAGCACGTCTCTCTACACCTGGAGTTCACAAGCATTTAAGTTCTTTCAACATCATTTTACACCTGCGTATACAAAGGAGACACACTGAACAAAACAAGTTCAAAAACAAAATCAAATATAATCACAAAAAATATGATAAAAAGCTTTTTACTTGACAATAGTGCTCCAGTGCTGCAGACAGTATTGGATCGACACAGACAGGGACAGTTAATCCTCACCTGTGTGTAGATGGACAATTCAGAACACTAAAGATCTAATCTCATCTACTCCATCTTCAATGAATACCAACTGACTAGAAACATGCAGGTTTCTGATGACTGTAAAGTCTGCCCATTCTCCGCTGTCAAACACCAAGACTGCATTCACCCACAATACACCACATCCCGGGTCCTTCTCTAAGCCTCTGTGCTCTCTCTGTGTACGTCCATGATTTCTACTCAGTGAACATTAATATATAGAGCAGGGGACATGTGAGAGAGTAAATCTACAAAGAGAACAAAATCCAATTACCTCCTACTGGGGTGAATATCACATATAGGACTGTGAACTCACACAGGCTAGGTACCATAATTGTCTGGGGACAATGAATCTTCCTGCATGGAACCCTGAGGTAATTCTCCAACAATGTGTCCACGTTCCTACATCAGTGCTTTCAATTTATTTAAGTCGACCCATGTCCATTAAGGGAGAAGGTGAGTATTGGCTCAGTCGAACACCACCTCTGATCCCAGGAGAGCGCCAAGCGTCTGGCCTCGTCTGGTCTCCGACTGATGATGCTGCCACGTTTGCACTGCCACTGAGGTTTACTATGAAATTCAGCTGTGCAGCTGCTTATTTCTTTAAAGCTCACATCATGACTGGATGGTTACAGTAGAAGCGATAACAGTTTAGATGTGATATTATATTATAATTATTATAATTATATAATATATCGAGCTTCATGCTGAATCAAAATGCTACAGAGAGATGCTAAAGTCCTCGTGTTGATCAGTGTGCCACGTATCATCCGCAGGGTGGATCCGCAGTCTGAAAAACTTGGAAAACAGCAGCTGGGACTCTGTTTGTTTCAGTAAATATTCATGTTCTGCATAATCTCTCAAGGGACTAATTTAACACACCTGATCAAATCAATAATTTACAGTTGGGAGATTAGACAGGACTGAAAAAAAAGAGAAAAACAATAAATAAATCTTGTAAAATCTCATCCTTGGCACAACTTTAGCAGAGGGAGAAAAGTAAAAGCAATATCCACACCATATGGACCAGAACCAGACCTGACCATGACCAAACTAGAACATTCAATGTGTGACCTTGTAAGTATCAACAGCTGCCCAGTCTTCAGCTGCTCCCAGTGCTGGACCCCACATGTTGGAAATCTAGATGAAGTCAATCACCTACAAGATTTGTGGATCCCTCCTGTTTTGTTGCCTTAGTTGTAAACACACTGTAAACTGATAAAAGCTGCAAGTCAGTCGGTTGAGTGCACTGATGCAGGAGAAAGTCAGTCTGTCGCCACACTAAAATGAAGACTAATGTCTTCTGAATCAACACAAACATTAATTTAGCCCGCACGGGGTTGTCGTCTGGTGCCCAGTCGACCACAACTGCACATTGTCACGGTTTGTTGAAAATCATGCATCGCCCAAATATCAGCTCATCCAGAACTACAGTAAGTAAAGAAGCCAGTGTTTCTTACATCAGTGTTTCTGTTTCTGACACAACGTTAAAAGGGTTCATACACTGAATTATTATTTTTTTTAAACATACAGAAGGCCATGTCACCCTTGATCTAAAGCCAAACTATGAAAATCAGGAGAAAGAGCTACGGGTTTTGCATAGAACAACAGCACCACATCAACATCATGTGGGTGGAAAATGCAGAGCAAAGCTGAAACAGGAGAAATGAGTTGCGGTATCAAGTACTCCATCTATCTTAGAGCAGGCTGCTGAAGTAATTCTACACAACCACAAAGCATCAAATAAGACTTCACAGACCCCTAATGCTTTCACCGACTCTTCGGCTTTGAATTAATCTCATTATGTTTCCTTTACACTTGAGGTTACAATGCAAAAGGCAGCATTAATTTTTCAAGCGCCTCCACGGAAAGTCTTTTTGTTTTTGCATTTAGACGTAGTGTTTTTGGATCCTTTCTTAACAACTATCTAGATGCACAATCTCAAACACAGGTAACTGTTGAGGATAAAGAGAAACAGTCATTAACTCACCCTTTTCTGGTCCTCCAATCCGTGCAGCACAGGTTTCCTCCTCTGGTGCTGGTGTGGACTAGCCTCTGCTCCTGACTCCATCTTCCCATAAGTGAGTGAACACTCAGGATCTCCCACAGCTAAAAATCCAGCCCCGGCAAGCCTTTTCGGGAATTAAGGGAAATACCTGCTCAAAGTATTTCAGTCCCCTTCCCACTTGGTTCCCAGTCGTGGTGCATATATCCAAAAACAGGAAAATCTGTGTGTCCATCAACTTTGCTTCATGAAAAAGATTGCACCCAATCTGTGGAGGGATCCGACCTCAGCCACGCGCTGTGTCTCAGTCATATCGTTTCGTGATGCTTTCTCGTTGCAGTTCCTGGTCCCAAGGGGCTGGCCTGACGTGATCATCAGGGCAGAAAACCGGAACCAGAGACAACCGGGACAGTTGATTCCCCTAGAAGTCTCACAGCTGCCATGGGAATTTGATCTTAAAGGAGAATGTCATAATGTTGTCTACTGCCTGAGACTCAATCTGTCTCCCACTGAAAAAAAAAAAAATGTGAGCAGATTTTAATTTCTATGCAGCAAAATTGGTGAAATTTATTTTCCCAGAGAGCACCAATCAAAACAACGTCCAGCAAAATCAGATGTGTAAAAGCTGGTGTCACTCACAGTTCAAAGGTCAAGTGTGGTATCCAGTGAACAAGTGCTTGTGTGGAGAAAGAAAGCAGAGGTGCATTGAAGTTAAACTGAAGTCTTAAAGCAACGGCTGAGGTGTCAGAAAGAGCTTGAGACGCGTATCAATACAGACAACCTACAGAAAAACTGGAACTCCTGACCCCTGCGGAGAGGGGATCTGGTGGCTATTGGTTTAGGTCCAACTCTCCCCTTAGAGGGAAGAGTCACTGCAAATCAATGCAAAGTTGTTCTGAGTGATCCGCTTTATCCCGTGATAAAACATTTTGACCTGATAGGACGGTCTGCTCTAGGAGGTAAAACGTCCCCAGGGTTGACTGAATGGATGAGATATGATATAAATCAAATGAGTCGACCTTCACAGTCAACAGAGCTCCGCCCAGTTGAACACCTATGGAAGGTTTGGGACCAATGTGTTAGACAGCACTCTCCACCTCCATCGTCAAAACACCAAATTGGAAAATATCTTTTGGAAGAACGGTGTTCATCCCTCCGGTGGAGTCCAGAGACTAAAAAAAACACACTGGAGCTGTTCTGATGGCGTGTGCCGGCCCAACACACTTTAAGTTGGTTTTTCCTTTAATGTGTCACCCGTGTGAACATGCAGAATGAAGATTAGGTTTGTGGATTCAACATTTTGTTGTGAAAAAAAAAAAAAACCTAATAAAAGGTCCAACATTGTTAACGTATTAGTCCACCTCCCAATAATTTGAGTTCCCCAGCCCGTCTGTGGCCTTCAGCCTAAAGCCTATTTGTTCCTGCAAGTTACAGTAACAGGCTTTGTGTTGATTCTTGTCTATTATCTTGTCACAGGATTTGGTGACAATGAGAATATCACGCAGACCTACACTGTCCTATAGATGCTGTGAGCTACCATTTATGTCCATGGCATCTTGGAAAACGCTGGTTTAACAAACCTGAAGCTAATTGCTGCAGGTGTGGGCTTGTCACACCTGAAATAACGCATCTTAAAACATATTTCTAACTTTTTTTTTTTTTTTTTTCCTTTGGTCACAAACTTGTTATCATGCCATGCAGCTCTTGCAGTAAACACGACTGTCTAGTCTACGTTTGACAAGACACAAACCTTAACTGGAGGGTTCAAATCTGGAACAAACTGCTTGCCTAAGGTTTGAGCTGCTGCAGCATCCCTGCAGGAGAGGCACTGAGAGCTCTGAGGCTGCCTGACGGACTGGATTGTGTTCTGAGCTTTCTGGGAACTGGTCGTGGTCGCCTCAATTAAACAACAATAAATAAACTACGGAACATTCGTAAACAATGTCTGTGGTAAGAAACGATGCTCACCCCGCACTTCTCCGTCTCGTCCCGGTGGAGAGGATCCCTGCCTCGTGCGTTCCGCTGTCCGTTCCTCCGGCTGCGAGCGGAGCAGCCAGCTGCTGCATTCACGCGCTGCCGGAAAAGGTGTGCGCGTGTAGCCACTTTTCTTTTTTTTTTTTTAATTTTTTTTAAACAAACCTTTTTTTGTTCCTCGTTTAGTGCTTTTTAATTTTGCTAAACACTCTACCTGTATTAGTGTTACTGTTGTTATGTTATGATAGAAAAAAAAACACAATGGCAAAATTAAAATCAGAAATTAAAAATCATTAGCAAAATAAGATAGCAAAGACTACACCTTGGCAGATATGGTCGTTACCTGCCCACTGGCTCTTTTTCTGGCATGCACACAGAGTGGGCCTCTTTTAAATCAAACCCTATGAGTTGCTGTAGGAGGATTGAGTGCTGTAATTTACCAGCTGCATTTGAAGTCAGCATCAGGGTCACACTCGCTCTCTCTCCCTCACATCCGTAACATTACGTCACTGATGGTTTCAAGCTTCGCTGTTTCCCAGCATCCTTGAAGGCGCCTGTCGGTTTCCATGGCGACTCCTGGTGAGGAGAGCTTTATCGCCACCTAGTGGTGATAACAGAGACATGTCAGCGATAAGATGAAGAGCCAATGCAGTTATATTTTGTACATTTACTACAGATTTAAAACACCTCTTATTGAATGTTGTCATTTACTGTTATTAATTTTATTCAACTACAAGTCAGAGATGGATACTTTACTTTTGAACTGCTACAACTATTTGATAACAGGCTACCCAGAATGAAGTAATTGAAATTAGCTCCCTATTCAAGTTGGAAACACACACTTACCACTGTCACCACTAACACAAAAGACCTTCTGAACATGGCAACTACATTATTTGCCTAGAAACCTTGAAACTCACCAGTAGGCCTACTCATATTCAGGAATAACAAACTACCTGGCCCTGGCCCCAACTAGATTTTGACAGGACCTGCATTAGCTGTTTGACATCGCTCTTTGGTCGTGTCATTTCCCAACTAAATTTGCATAACTGAAACCACTGCCATATAGTTAACCAAGGACATTTAGGGAACCTGGAGCAATAGACCCCAGTTTGGTAGCCCTGATCAACACCCTCCATCCCTGCTGCTAACATGGTACTTGTAAGCAGATATGCCATCATGCAGAAGTGACTTCAAAAAACAAATAATCCAACACTGAGATTATTGGAAAACAAGCAAAAACTGCAATCAAGCAATTGTACTATGTTTGTCATTATGCTGTAGTCTGGTTATATTGTGTATCTGTGCATGTAAATTTAATGCAAACTTCACAGCTGAGCCAGGAAAGGTGGACAAGACAGTGGTGAGACCAGCAATGTTGTCTGGTTTAGAGACAGTGGCACTGAGACAAAGACAGGAGGCAGAGCTGGAGGTAGCAGAGCTGAAGATGTTGAGGTTCTCTCTGGGAGTGACGAGGATGGATAGGATCAGGAATGAGGACATCAGAGGGACAGCTCATGTTAGATGTTTTGGAGAAAAAGCCAGGGAAGCCAGGTTGAGATGGTTTGGACATGTTCAGAGGAGGGACAGTGAATACATTGGTAAAAGGATGCTGAGGTTAGAGCTGCCAGGAAGGAGGCCTAGAGGAAGACCAAAGAGGAGGTTCTTGGATGTAGTGAAGGAGGACATGAGGATAGTTGGTGTGGGTGAGGAGGATACAGAGGATAGGGTTAAATGGAGGCTGATGATTGGCTGTGGCGACCCCTGAAGGGAGCAGCCCAAAGGAGGAGAAGAAGAAGAATTCACAGCTGAGCCAGTTATTTGTTTCCAAGGACATCTTGCACTGCAGCTGAAATGACAAGATGTGTTTTATGCTGTCTTTTTGTAAGTGATACGTGAGCACAGAAAAACCCATAAGGTCTGGAAGGCTAATTTGATTTAAAAAAGTAAACACAGTCCCAAATTTCACATGTGAAACTGTTTCCATATGGGGATAACTATTTTAAAACTCTCCTAGAAGGCTTAAATAAATATGTATAATATAAAACAGCTAATAATAACTTAAATAGTAATGATAATGTTGCATTAATTTTACTAAAACACAATATCAACTAAGTGGGATCCTACATTATGTGTCAAAACCTATAGTTTTAGGTTCTTAACTGTATTCATGTGGTGCATATTTCACACTATCTGAAGCTGCGATGTGTAATATGCTGTTGTCTGGACCTACATTTGGCAGAGGTAGTGAGCCGCTTGTCATGTAGCAGCAAGAGCAGCTGCAGAGGGACTAAACAGTACATCTCTATCAGCTGAACTCAAAACACAGCAAGTTGTGAAAACTTCAGTCTTTTCAAGTCTTTAATTGTTACAGTCATAGCAGGGACTGTTATTGTTCACAGTGTTGTTGGTACATGTGACATTGTGTTTATTTGATGCACATAGCAGTTTCATTTAACTAGTCATAAGCAACATGGGCCCTTTTTCATGTGCCAAACTGGAACAGAGTGGAGACCAGCACTGTGCCAATCAGGTTTTGGAGAATACCCAAAGGGAATATTAGACAAAGGCAGGAAACGGTGGAAAGTAGGGGTTGAGGTGGCTTTTATACTTCAGCTGAAGTGTTTTTCGGGTGGTCGGACTGGTCCAGTGTTGGTGAGGTGATGGGGTGGCAGTCTGTGTCCAACTATTTCTGTAACTTTCTAAAACTGACAATCCATCCAACATTCACATGCACATAACACGACTGCTCAGCCAATATGAAAATGGAGCCAGGAAGTGAACTTCTAACTCCAGGTTTCACAATAATTTGTGGCAGTTTTAATGGGAACAATTATGAATGTCTTCCAGGAGACAATGACTTAACCTCTTAGAGCCCCCTGAGATAAAAAGGCCTCTGCTGACTAATGATCTGTCAAAACTAGTTCATGTCTGACTATGTGAGAAATCAGAAGAGTTTTACCAGATTGAAACAGCAACACTGGAAAATAAAGTGATAAATCAGACGTCACAGAGAGTTGGGATATGTGAAATATTTATATATGCCAATGAACATTTTAAGAACAAAATTAAGGTACTTGGTTAATCCTTCATTACTTTTGCATAGAAATTTATTAAGTGCTTATAAAACATGAAGCTTTGTTACAAATAGTATATATAGGATAAGCTGAAAAGTTAGTAAGTGGACAAAACATTAACTGGCAGCTCTTTTAGTAAATTTACAAATTAGTAAATATCTTCTTTTATCAAAACATATTATGGTTCAAAATTCTCAAATATAAGATTTGCCACTTTTAATAATTTTGTGTGGTAATTACTTTGGGTTTGGACAATCATAGAGACACATCTTATTTTCAGAATAATTACACACCAAACAATAAATAAATTACTCAAAAAACAATCTGGAGGGTAACATGACAAAACAGGTAGCTAACATTCTAATAAGCCAAACTGTCCAAATAAAACATTCAGTGCATGTTATCTTCCTGTAGGATACTGAAAATGGAGAAGAGTCAGAGAAAATGGTGAGCAGAAAAGAGAAGAGCCTGGGTCTGCTCTGTCACAAGTTCCTCGTCCGCTATCCTGATTATCCAGACCCTGCTCTAAAGATCTGCCTGGATGATGTGGCCACTGAGCTCAGTAGGTCTCCTTTAACTAAAAGCAATTATATAGAGATATATATAATTATAACGATATAATAGTTATAATAATATATATGGATCATATGGTGTTTATCATTTGATAAAATGGGCACTATTGCAGCAAGCTACAGTGAAATGCTGCTCACACATGAGACATGACAGACACAGACATAGATTATTAATATTGAAGGGAAATTCAAGTAATAATGGGATACTATTTCTGCACTGTGAACTTTTGGTGTTGATGGTTTTCTGATTAGACGTACAAACATTTAATTAGGTAACATTTTAATACAGTACTTGCAATAGTATTTTTAGAGGGTAGTGGTAAATATATACACTGAAAGGGATTTTTATTTTGTGATAAATCCTACTCTTCATACTGGACATTAAAACATCCCTGCCTAACGTACTGTCAAAATAAAGTAGGGTAAATAATGACAAAGGGTAAAGTAATAAAATCCATTTACAAAAACTACCACACCAAGAAATTATTTCTTAAATGTCCACATGGGCACCTGACTCCTGTTTGAAAACAGATGTGGCCAGCTGTGAATGAGGGGTCTGAGGAGAACCTGTCTGCAGACAAGATGGTGAACTGTCAACCTCGACAGGAAGTTGACGATATTGGCTGAAGTGGTTTGAGTTACTGTTGTGAATAGGATTAGGGCTAGAATTAGGGGGTCTGGGCTAACATTAATCCAAACCGTGACCCTACTTCTGGAGAAAGTTGAGAACTTCCAGCCAAAGTCACAGTCCGCCATCTTGTCAGCAGCCCGGGCTGAGCCCGCCTCTGCCCCCGGGGCTGCTGTGACCGCGCATGCTCAGACGGGGCGGGCCAAATGCTGCTGGTTACTCACAACTGGGCAAACTTTTTTTTCACCACTGTAAATTAAAGTTGACCAAGACGGAGGATACTAGTTACTAATAGGGACAAAACCAAAAAGCCTCGTATATTTTTTGTAGCTACTGTTTTCCTGTGGGATTCTGTTACTGCCGCTGCTTTGTACGTGGAAACTCTCGTGTTGAAACACACATTTTTGACCACTGGAGCTTAACGCAGACGTTTGGATGTCGAAATCCACAACACAGTGACGTTAACGTGGATAAAACCTAAGACGTGTCCTCTGACCAAGTCGCCTTTCGCAGATTTGGGTAAGTCCACACACATATCTGAGTTGTATCGAGTTAAAGGAAGAAGCGGTTCAGTGTTTTGTTTAACTAACGTTAACTCTGTGTGTTTCCTTGTGCACTAATCGAGTTAATGGGCATGTAAGTTAACATGAGTTAATGTCCGAGCCTTTAAAAGCAAAGCCACTGATATAAAAACGTGCCTGGTGTTGACGTTACTGGGTTTTAATACTTACTGGGTCCACAAATCTTATCAGACGGCGGGCGCTCGTGTCTGGCTGCTTTGCTGCAAACGTTAACTCTGAGGTAAAGGCTTGTACTTTTGAAACCAGTCACCTCACGAGTGAAGATTTCTCCTCGTAGAGAGGATTCAGACAGACACAGGTGGGTTAAAGTTTAAAGCAAGCCGCCGCTGTTACCGTCCGCACGTTCCGCGCCAAGGATTTCAAAAACAGTTTACCTGCGCGGGACAACCTTTACTTCCGCTACGCTGCCGCGAGACGCGCTCCCATTGGCTGGTTCCCACAGAAAGGGCGGTACCGCTGCGCCCGTTGGGCCCGAGGATTCGGTGGAACGCACGTCAGTTACCGCCAATATCATCCGGTGTTTTGATCAATTTAAAGTGATTTCTGATCAATTTTACAATCGGGGAGAGCTCAGAGTCAACATCGGAATAACTCCGCTGTCCAGCTGGGGTGAAATGCTGCTACACAACCAAAATTTTGCGCTCAAAACGCGGTAAGACGGTCTCAATGAAAATATTCTACTTAAATTAACGTTAGCTAATAAATTATTTCTAAAAAAATAACGTTCAGCGGTATTTAACGTCAAACCCTGGGTTTTAATTAATGGTGATACATTAAATCAGACAAACCAGATCAATGTATAAAAAATGTGTAAAGCTTGTTAGAGATAAGAAATATTAAAAGTCTGAAAAGTTTTTGTTGTTGTTGTTTTAACTAATTTATGGCCGTATTAACCCTCCTAGGGCTCCTAGAGCAAATTTGGTTGTTGGCCTCCCTTATGACTTACATCGCTGTGTCCTTATTTCTCAGGCACCCAGAAATATACCATTCCTCTAGAACTGAAAGTTGATCAGTCGATTAGTTGACTGCCAAACTGACATTAAAGGCCAAAATTTTAATTAGCTAGTGATTGTATGTCATTTAACATTCCCAGAATATCACAGGTATCAATTTCTCAAATCTTTTTCTGCTTTAATAGTTTTTAATAGATATTAAACTCTAAATTTGGTGGTTTGTGACTGTTGAGCAAAGCTATTTGAATATGTTAACTTGGGGCACCAGGGAATAATGATGAATCTGAAAACAGACAATCTCATCTGTGTCCTACTCATGCATGTACCTTTTGTTTTCTCATTTTGGCTGACTAGGATGATGGGTTTGTAGCACCCCAGGTTCCAGCAAATACCCCAAAGAGTTCTACAGGCTCGTGCACAGTGTCAGTGGAAAAGCAGCTAGTCATGGGTCCCCTTACTACTCCTAAAAAAGGAAGGGAAGTGAGTTCGGTTGATCCCTGGACACCAACCTCTAACCTTAAAATGCTCATCAGTGCAGCTAGTCCTGACATCAGGAACCGGGAAAAGGAGCTGTGTATGGACAATGACGAGCAAGAAGGTCTTGAATCTACACAGGTATATATAAAAAAAAAAAAAATCCAGTAACACAAGATTAACACATAAGTCAAACTGTCCAAATAAAACATTTTCTGTCGGTTATTTTCTGTTATCTTCCTGTAGGATACTGAAAATGGAGAAGAGTCAGAGAAAATGGTGAGCAGAAAAGAGAAGAGCCTGGGTCTGCTCTGTCACAAGTTCCTCGCCCGCTATCCTGATTATCCAGACCCTGCTCTCAAGAACGACATCTGCCTGGATGATGTGGCCACTGAGCTCAGTAGGTCTCCTTTAACTAAAAGCAATTATATATATATAGATCATATAGTGTTTATCATTCGATGATGTCATGATACTGGGGTTCACCAATCTCAGAGTAGGAAGGGAAAAAATACCACAGACCTTCAGGATATTTGATGATACTATATGTTTTATTTTAATTCTGATGGCTGCTGTGTCCTGAAACACAAATGTATGAAAAATGGTGGCAAATTTACTGTGTGTCTCTCTTTCATCTGCACAGATGTGGAGCGACGACGTATATACGACATCATGAATGTGCTCGAGAGCCTGCACATGGTGAGCCGATCCGCAAAAAACCGCTACACGTGGCATGGCCAGACCAAGCTTGCTCAGACTCTGGCCATTTTGAAGAAGGTGGGCAAAGACCACCGATACGATCAGCAGATGCAGCACATCCGGCAGCGGCTCCTGGACAAGGAGTTCGACTTTGACGAAGAGGAGAAGGAGAATGAGGAGGTGGTGGACCTGGATAACGGGGAGCGGGGACAGAAAGAGCTCTTCTTTGTCGAACTTCCAGGAGTAGAGTTCAAAGCAGGTGAAAAGCTAGAGGAGTAACATTTAAGACCCATTTCCTTTAACTAGTCATAGCAATCAGAAAGTGGGACTTCTGATTTTATCTATTGCATCATCCAGATTGGTTGATTGTAGTGAAGAATGACTTTTCACCTGCAATAAAGATGAAAAGCGTCGAAGAACTGATCCAATTTGGCCTGTCTGCTTGTTTTATTAAATATTATTTAATTGCAAAACTGCCCTGAAGTGACAGACTTTCTATTTCCTGTTTAGCTTCTGTCAATAGTCGGAAGGACAAATCTCTACGGGTGATGAGCCAGAAGTTCGTCATGCTCTTTCTGGTGTCTAATCCTCGTGTAGTCAGTCTGGACGTGGCCGCCAAGATCCTAATTGGAGAAGACCAGGGTGCAGATCAAGACAAGAACAAGTTCAAGAGTGAGTACAGAGCCTGTCAGATACATGATATTTTCAGTATTACATAGAAGTCAAATGGTGCAGTGAGTGAGTGGGAAACTGTCTAATGTAAACGTTCCAAATATCTCATGTTTTGTCGTCTGCTGGCGTAAATAGTGACGCAGAAGATGCAGTGCTCTAGCAGTTCTTGTTTTGAATATTACACATTGAACCTTTAAATCTTTTTAAAAGTCTATCAAATATACATATATTACTTGCATAATATGACACATACATGTTTATTTATATCTGTTAAAGCAATGGAAATGAAAAAGCTACACTGATGGCAGTGGATAGAAATATTAAACGCTATTACTGTGGATTATGTTCTGTGTCTTTTTGTTGGCAGTAGATGATCTTGTTGTTTCCTCGTGTATTTTCAGCTAAAGTGCGGCGGCTCTATGATATAGCTAACGTGCTACGGAGCCTGAAGCTCATCGAGAAAGTGCACGTGACAGAAGAGAGGGGCAGGAAACCAGCTTTTGAATGGGTTGGGCCTGAAGATTTTCCACAAGTTAATGGTACAAGCATTCAGTTATTGTTTTTATGACAGTCGACAGTTTGCATCAAATTTATAACATGGTCTTGTCTTAGTTAGAAACTATTGTATATGCTGACTTTCAGAACTTTTAGTTTCTTTTAATACTGCTGATCGTGTGTAAAATGAACCCACAGACTAAACATTAAACTCTGTCTTCAGACTTGGACAGCTGTCCATCTGGATGCCCATCTAAGACGAAAAGTGTACTGGAGTCTCGTGCATCTGTAGACAACTGTGCCAAAAACCTTTTTTCATCACCTGAGGCTAAACGCAGTTTCACCAGGCACCCCTCCCTCATAAAGCTGGCAAAGAGCATTCAGGACGACCGACGCAAGGTCAACTCTGCACCCAGCAGTCCTGTCAAAAGTGCCCTGAGTGAGTGTAGGAAGTGTTATTCCACACAAAGCTGTCATTGCACTGTGTGATTGTGAATGCTGTTAAAACATTTATATCTAACCCTCTTTTCTTTTGTCTGCAGATGATTCATCAGGCACAGACTTTCCAAACAAAATGGCTCAACTTGCTGCTATTTGTAAAATTGAACTTGACCAGGAGTCAGTGTAAGTTCACTTCCAGTTAAACGTGTTAATCGGTCTAAAGTGTTGGGGGTTGAATCAAATGAAATCCGGTGCATTTGTCTGACCAGTGAAGGTGATAGGAACAGGTCTGATGCAAACCCACCTGAAGATCATGGTGTATATATGGTATATATGTATTATATTACCAACTACTGAACTATGTGAAATGACTTAGTGACACATAAAAGTTTAAAATCTGAAAGAATCTGACACTGCCCAGCTTTGTTGAGGAGGTATCACTATTAAAATGAATAAATAAGTGAATGATTTTATTGTTCATCATCTAATCGAGAGAACAGAGCTCTGTATAAATAAACTGTACGTATTAAAGCGAAGGGTGTGGATCCACACTGCTGACACCCTGTTAACATTAACAATCCTAAGTCTCATCAGAATATGTGCAACACACAGTGACTGTGATACTGTGATACTGTACATGAGACGTCCAGGACCAGCATGACTTGCACAGTACGGAGGATGCAGGATTACTTGCCACCCACACTATCCATTCTCCAATAATGAATTTGCTGTCAAGCCTGTTAGTTTTACACCTTGAGGTTTTTGTAATAAGACAGCTGATAAAGACCAACAGCCATGGATAATTTACTTTGATTAGGAAAAACAGAACCTAACTACAGGGCTAGCACTCTGCCTTAGTTTTGCTAAGGTTGTAGCTCACGTGTTAAATCACTTATGTTCCAGGTCTGGAGTTGAAGATCCGAAGCCTGCTGCCGCTGAGGCAGATGCAGCTGCTGTGAGGTTACAGCCAGTCTCCTCTAGTTCAATGAAACCACCTCAGGCACTGTTGCTAACTCCAACCCAGGAGCCTGGAGTCAACACTACTGTCCACCTGACCCCACTGGCATCCAAGCCCACAAGCTCCGTCGCTTACGTCCCTGCACAGTGTTCTCCCCTGATCCCTGTCCTGTTACCTCAGCAGCAGGGCAGCGGGTCCTACACTGTGTATCTGCCCGCTTCTTCCCTCAGGCCGAACCCTCTCGCCAGGCCGCAGCCAACCAGCCTCGCCGTGCGGTCTATGACGTTTGAGGATAAGACTGGGCAGAGTCCGACAGGGCAGCCCACAGCTAAGAGCCAGCAGGTCTCCAGGCCATCAGAGGTTAGCCCCCTGGCATCCAAACGGCTGCGTTCTGATTCAGCCTCAGACAGTAGCCCCTCCAAAGCCAAAAGGAGCGACCCCAACCTGAAGGTAAAAAGAAAAAAGAATTAGAAACCAAATACCAGATTGATGTGATTGCTGTTCAGTGTCTTTTTTTTCCTGTGCACATTTCTCTGTAACAAAAACGTCAAAGTTCATGTTGTTTTCAATGATTTCTGTTGACCTTCTGCAGGACTCATCTCCAAAACTGTGCGAGATCCTGCAGGCCCGTCTGAAACCTCGTCTTAGCAATCAGCTTTCCAGCCGGCCCTCGCCTCGCGCTCTTCACCTGGACCCAGAGTTTGTCAACACCCCTGGTGCTGCTGTAGCCAATCAGACACTAGAGCAGAGCTTGGAGACCTTCCTAGACAGAGAAGACAAGACGGTGAACTCTGACGGCGAGGCAGGATTGACGCCACTCAGAGCTGTACACCTCGTGCCTGGTCCACTCCACACTGAGGTAAACGCACAACGATGTTGGTTACAAGGCTTAATACAAAAAACTGTTCAGACCTTTATTTACTGAACAATATGTGTGACATTTGTTTCTCTGCACGTCCAGACTTTAGTACCAGCCGGATACCTGATCCCTATCTCCCAGCAGTCCCTCGCCAGCTACAGGGAAACTCAGGGTTCAGGAGGAGACAGCAACAAGGCCTCAACTCCTACTTGCAGCATCTACCAAACACCAACTTCAGGTAAATACGTCATTAACTGCCAGTGAGGTGTTGGTTCTAGGTTTGAGGGTCTACCTGGATTTTTGTCTTTTTCTCAAACAATTGTGGAAAATTTTACTGTTATACTTTAGGAACTGGGCGGTACGATGCGTTGGTGGTTAGCACTGCTGCCTCACTGCAGGAAGGTTCCTGGTTCAAAACCCGGCAGGGGCGTTTGCATGTTCTCCTTGTGCTTGTGTGGGTTCTCTTCAGGGTACTCCAGGAGAGCACCCCACAGGACTGGGTTGCATCTGGAGTTCAGAATTGTGCCAAACAAATCATGCAGATCAATTTGATCCGCTGTGGCTCGCACTAATCGGGAAAAGCTGAGAGAGAAAAAAATTAGATTAGCAACTGTTTGTTTTCTATCACTTTTTAAAATTAATTTGTATGAGCAATGGTCCGGTACCCAAATTCATAATAAAGTAAATATAACACTGAACCAGAAGATGTTTGTCTTCAGATTAGTAAATGACTTAATTAATAGCAGAAAATTAATTTTCTAAACACTGCAGGTTAACAGTAAGGGCCTGTGCACATGAATAACTACATCAAGAGAAGTGAGTGGAGCGTTTAAAATTTTCATCAACAGGCTCCAGACCGGCCCTCACCCAGGAGATTACACCCACCGGTCTTCGTCTCCACAGACCCACTGCCACTCAGCAGGCTCACCACCTCCACAGCCCCAGTCCTGCCATTCTCAACTTCACCCTGCAGAACCTTGGTCTGATCTCAAACCCCAGCCCAGGAAATACCTTTGCTGCCCCCCAGACTCCAGAGCACGCTGACGCCCTGCGTAGCCCGCTGTCGAGCTCTCTGTCTCTGCAGCAGAAAGGCGTGGTTTTCCTAAAAACAGTGTCTCCTGTACCTGTCCAGCAGTCTCTCTCTGCACAACCACTGACCCTGATCAATCTACAACAGGTAAAAAATAAAGTCTTTTATTAAGACAATAACTTTTCAAATTGAGTTGGACATTATGTTACCTACTGTTACTAGTCATAGAAAATTGTAGTCAACCTGCGAAATCAGTGGTAGAAGGTCGTCTGTGGCTCTGGTGGAGTTTTGTCAGGTCTGAGAACAGTACTCGACTAATATCACTTAATGGTGAGTAGTGAGTAGTAATAGTGACGGTAGTAGGGACTAAAAGCTCAGCCTCCTGTGCTCTGATAAATGGCCTAAGACATTAATCAATAATCAATAAATGCACTTTGCATTTCACCTACTGGCCATTATAGCCCTTCCCATTCACCCACCAATCACAACCACTGAAAATCTAGTCCTGCAGATGTTTTCCCATAGAGAACCATCAGACCTCGGTGTCAGCTCGTTTGGGACAGATCTATGTAAATTCTAGAAAGACAAGTTGATTTTACTTTTTATTTCTTTAATTTATCCTTGAAGAATTTAAGGTAATTATTTTTAGTTTATGCCTAATAACTGCCAGCAGCCTGACTCACTGAGCTTTCTCTATTGTCCAGCCTCTGATGGCCACCCCGAAAGGGACTGGGCTCTCCCAGCACAGCTTCTTCAATACACCCGTCTCCATCCAGCCTCTGGCTGCTGTGGTGACCACCGGTGGACACCCGACCACCAAACCTGTTTACATCCCTCAGAGAAAACTGGACGTCACCACAGAGGACTCCTAAGGGAAACCCTGACATCTGTACATTATGTCTGTACTGTATTAATGTGTGGGTGGATGTTTTGTTTCCTTTTCCATTTTACAATATTCATCACCACTGAACATTTCACTGTCCTCATTCTTATCACAGCCAGCTCTAAAAATAGCAGCCATGCAGGCTGCAGCCGTGGCCCAGTGGACACATTAGATAAGATTTCAAACCTGAACACTATTGTGATGCTGGTAGAAACTGTTTTCCCAGGATTCAATTTTTATACCTTAATGGTAGATTATTAATTCCTCGTGTTATCCTTTTTCCTTTTTTATATATTTCTGTTAACCTTTTATTTCTCTCAAATTGCCAAGAGTAGTAAAAGTTACGCGTGCTATAAAGAACAATATGGCCAAGTCAGATGGATGTTTTTGATCAGAAACACTGGTCGATCCTTTTGTCTCTAAGAAAAAACCTAATGAGGTAACTTTTGCACAAATGTACATGTGACCTGTTAATCCTTTTAAAAAAAACATTGTGGAGAAAATGTGAATATTTGTGATACATGTTAAGAGTAATCTGACATTTTGATCAGTTTAATTTATAAAGAAATTACCATTGATTCTGTTGTCCTAAGTGAAAAATGCTGAATAAATGTTTATGTTTTTTCTAAGAACATTATTTTGGACTTTCTCTTTTGCCCTACAGGGACATCTCTCCACTGGCACTAAATGGATTCTATTCAAACTAACAAAGTTTATTTTAATTACCTACTGATCATTTATACGTTTCTCTGAAAATTGTTTAAAAAGTCCCATCAGATGTTCTCACACTCAAGTTTATAGGTTCAGTTTTCTTGTTTTGCTTCACAAGCAATGTACAATAATAGAAAAACGAAGAACTGCAGCATGTAGCATTTTTTAATTACTTAACCTGACTATCAATCACATACAGCAGTTAAAACTGCATTTGTATAGGTCACTTTATTAGCTGACTGGATTGTGACTATTAACGAATTTACATACAGTTTCCATCTAAAAGCTGCAGGTATATTGACATTTTATTGGCATATGTGCGTCATTTACCCAATATTTATATTTTGTAGCTCACTATTACATTTACTACGGTATTTTTGATTTTGATAAATACCTTTTTGGATTTTTTAAAATTTTATAAACATTTTTAGAAATATTTTCAGCACATCATTTTCCTGACTCAATAAGTGATTAGACTTCATGTTACCTTGAACATTAATGCCTTGAGTTTGATTAGAGATGGGAGATCCCTGTCAGAAAGTTCTCGTATCTTCACTCAGTTACAATTAAGAGGTAGTTTGTTTTTTTTCTAGCCTCATAATCAGACTGAATTTCTATTTGATTTAGTTCTATTTTAATCACTGAACAAATCAGAGCTGGGGGGGTAGAGGCAGATTTTCTCACTGGATAAATTTAAACAGGGCTTAAACCTAAAAGGGTAACAAACAGATAAACTGTTTTATTAAAATAATAAAATGGCCACTCTCAGGTCAAACCTTTAAATTAAGTTTTGTTTTCTGGTGTGGATTGGGAATCACGGGGTCACTGGTGTGGACCAGCCATGTGTTCACATTCAGAAGTGCAGTTGTCATCTATGTCCCTGCAGTTCCCATAAGTAAGTAACTAATCCTACTACAGATCATGTCAGTGCTTCCCTTCATGCAGCTGCCAGTCAGGCTTTTCCAATGTTTGCCAACACAGAGCAAATGTTTGACTGGCTGATGTTCAGGCCTTTTTCAGTCTGTGATGAAGGGTCGGAGGGCTCCGCTGTGTCACCAGTTATTTTTGGCAGATAGTTTCAGAAGGGCGTCACTGCAGGACGGCGGTGATGGCGAGCTGGACAGTATTTAAGCCACCCGGGAGCGTTCGACGCCACCTTAGGACCAGAACACAGCCTTGGATTTAAGGTAAGGACTAGTTTCCTCTGTTCTAAAGCTTCCAGTCTGTACATGACAACACAGGGGGAATGTGATTTCTTTAGGATTATGGTATTTCCTTACAGTAGCTATTATAGGTGGAATTTACTTTTCATAGTTTTGTCTTTAAGATGGGAACATAAATATCAGGACTAAGTTCCATGTAAATTAAACTATTCAGAGGAGAGTTTATGAGGAGCCTGCTTGGCTTTTGTCTGCCTGAGGTCTCAGCACAGCATCTATTCCAGGAATATCACATACCAGCTGTTTTTGGGCTGATGGGCAGCCTCTGATAGGAGTTAAAGCTGGAATGTCACACAGAAGGCCAGGCAGGGCGCCGCTGCTACGTCTCGGCTCATCGGGCCGTTAGTCAGGCTGGTATCTGTGGGATATTAGAGCCAAATATTAAAAGGAAAGGGAACAATGCTATTTAAGAACATGTTTCACAGGGTAGATCCAGGGCTTTAACTATCAGATTTCATTAAAAAAAATATAAAACCTTTGTACAGGCAGGTTTAGGAATCATTTATTTATGGGCCCTTTAATTTGAGAGTCCCATAAAGCTGTTTGTAACGTCCTAACAGATGTCAGCATTAACTAGACCGACCTTAAATTGGAGTCTGAAAATGAAAGAACCTGACTGTTTAAGGATCTGTTCCTGCAGTATTCCCATAGATATGTCGTCAGAGTAGAGCTGAAGGATTAATGGATTAGTTTATTAATTTATTCCTCTGATACTCCAATTTAAAGCTAAAATGTCAAACACTCCTGTTAAAATTGTTTTGATTGTTGCAAATTGAATATCTCAGTAACCTGATGATGGTAACACTGCACCATGGGAAATGTATTTCTTCCTATGAATCATAATCAGTAAAGTGCAGATAGTGTCTATACTGTTTTCTGTTTCATTAAGATGCCAAACTGGGGAGGAGGTGCCAAGTGTGCCGCCTGTGAGAAGACGGTGTACCATGCGGAGGAGATTCAGTGTAACGGCAGGAGTTTCCATAAGACCTGTTTCATCTGCAGTGAGTGGACTGGTTCTGTCTTAGTCCTACTGGGCCGACTCACACAGCTCTGTGTTAGAGAGCCATTTAACACTCCAGCGTTGGTTCTGTCTCTCCCTGTGTTTCTTATTAACATGTAGAGCTTATCAGCTGCCTTGCTGACACCTTTGGGTGCTGTCTATATGAGAGCGAGTCACACAGCAGCACTGGAGCATCATCTTGTCGTCTTGGCAGTGCAATTTTATTATTCATCCTTATTCTCCTTTCATTTTTCTTCCTTTGTTTATTCTGCCTGTTGTTGTCGCCTCCTTATCTTTTCTTCTTTGTTACTTTTCTTCTCCTTTTTCTTTAAAATGTATGTCGCAGTGGTTAAATGGCCACTCTCGGCAGAGTTCAGCTTCCTCTGCTCTGTGTGGCTGGATGTCCTGACTTGAATTTCATTCGTGGTCTGGCTGTGAAGGTTTCTGGGCCATAACCAGATCTAATCCGGGGACACAGAGCTACATGAGAACCAAGAGGCTGGACGGCTCATATACTAACAGGTTTAGTGCTGTGGTGTCGGCACAAACACTCTCCAGCTGGCCGGACATCAGTCTGTGTAATTGCTGGATTGTTCCACTGGGAGATCTAAAAGGCCTGTGCGATAAGCTCATCCATCTGCAAAGTGTTCATCTTTTCTCCAACATTCACCTGACACTCTCTTCTTGCTCTACAAATAGAAACATGAGACATCGGACTATGTGTGATGTCCCTGTTGACTGATAAAACTAGCTAGGTGGGAGCTTTATTTAACCTCCATATCTCCACAATGACACTCCAGAGTCAGAGCAAATAATTTCTCCCAGCCCAATAACCACAGAATGAAGGTTCAGGTGTGTGTTATTTGTGTGTGTTTTCTGCACAGTGAGCTGCAGGAAAGGGCTGGACAGCACCACGGTTGCGGCACATGAATCGGAGATTTACTGCAAGTCCTGCTATGGCAAGAAATACGGGCCAAAAGGCTACGGATACGGACAAGGAGCTGGAGCTCTGAGCTCTGATCCTCCTGGGAAGAACGTGGACCAGCAGCATCACGAGTATGTGACACAGTTATGCTGAAACTGGGCTTTCATCAGGGTCCTTTTACCAGAACTGCAGATCTTAAGATGTTCTGACTTAAAACCAGTGGTACTGAACCACTTTTTCTTTTTGGGTAGAGGTTTTGAGCTTCTGGAGCTTGTCTCCTTCATCTTTTGGTAGTTTGGGGTAAACGTGGCCCTTAATTATCAGACTTCAGTTGATTAATGTCACATTTCTCCAACGTGACCACACTTTGAGGAAAAGCTCTTTAGAATGTGAAAAATGTTGTTACTGTTCACATTAAAAATGGAAAAGATAGAGAATGTGTTACTAACAGGGTTGGTTTTTCTAGTTCTAAACCAAGACCTCCCTCAACAAACCCCAACCCAAACAAATGCTCCCAGAAGTTCGGCGGCTCAGACCGCTGCCCTCGCTGCTCCAAAGCCGTCTACGCAGCAGAGAAGGTGATGGGAGCAGGAAAGGTATGAACAAACCTCCTGGAGGAGAATGGTTTTAGTTTAGGGTTTGTCTCTGGCTGTTGTAAGTGTAAGTTCGTTTATTGTACTTTTTAATCCTGCACATTGAAATATTTGCTCTACGTGACTGATTCATCTGAAGATTCATCTTCTCAGGATCTTTTCTTTAAAAGACTTATCAGTGTCGATGAATATGATTTGTCTGTCAGACTGCTTCCTTTAAATAATAGATATCTTAGCTTTTTATTATTATCGATAATAACTCAGTGTGTGTGTGTGTGTGTGTGTGTGTGTGTGTGTAGCCCTGGCATAAAACCTGTTTCCGCTGTGCCCTGTGTGGTAAAAGCCTGGAGTCGACCACAGTGACCGACAAGGATGGAGAACTGTACTGCAAAGGTACACACACACACACACACACACGCACACGCACGCGCACAGTTGCAGAGCTGCAGTGATTGTCATGATGCACTAAAACACACAGTCTACAGAGGTCAGATTTAATCCAATCAGAAAGTTCAGTTTAGCCTTAACTCAGCAATGTTTTCTCATTTTCCCTTCAGTCTGCTATGCCAAAAACTTTGGGCCGAAAGGATTCGGACTGGGGAACGCTGCCATGTTGGAGGAGCGACAGTGAACTGGTTTTAAGAGGCATTACCCTGCTTGGCTTTCACACTGTGAGATGTGTGTGATGATGCTTTAGAGTTTGGCTGTTAACTACTTTGCATTTTTCCTAGAGGTTAATTGTGAATCCGAGAAGAAAAAGCATTTTGATAGTTTAAAATGTGTCATGACTGGAATTTGTTTATGAAAAATGATATAATTTTTTTTAGGAATAAAATAAGAAACAGAAGATTTAAATAAAGCCTGAGGTGCAGTTCTTTCATTTTACTTTATCTTTTGTATCTCACATGCAGGACTCACTGATTCTAGATCAGTCTTTTGTTTGTTACTAATTAGTTTTGATGATTACAACTACAAAATGCATTGCCCACCCTCCGCATAAGTTGATGAATTCATCCCCCCCCGTTACCTCCAGCTGTGAGAAAATGAACAGTGGCTTATCTTGTTAAAGTTAATTATTAATAGAATCTTATTTGCATTCATAAATAATTCTGTGCTGTGTTTAATTAGAATAATCAAAACCACAAGTGATTACCAAACAATTCAACGTGAGCAGCCATGCAGAGTGAAAAAATTAGAGCCGTTATCTCGCACTGTAAAATTATAGGAGACAATCATTCACTGGGTGAAGGTGGTTTCACAGCAGGACTCTGTTCATCACAAGATTTAGGCTTTTACCCATGAAAACCTGCAGTTGTATCACAGAGACTGCCTTAACGTCAACTGGCAAATATGAGTCCAACCATCCATCGTCATATCACATCATCAACTATTCTGCTAATGGATGAATCGTTTAAAACGCCGCTGTTCTCACCCCGTCAGATAAGACGATGTTCAGCCTTAAACTAAAGCTACTTCTAATCTGCTGCAGGATCAATAAAACACACTTATGTTACCCTCAGGTTAACAAATCCTACCTTTAATTCAAGTTATGGTAAAGATAACTTTACCACAGACTCCTGATCTCTCTCTCTCTCTCTCTCTCTTTTTAGGAAAAGTCAGAAAAATAATGTGTTTGTATTTCAGAGCAGGTGTCAGGCAGCACAGGTCTAAGTCCACAGTCCCAGCCTCCCTAGTTACACTAACTGTTACTGTATGGACGTGGTCTGGCCCCTATGAGTCTGTCACTGCTCTCCTGCTGCAAAATTACATTGGCGTTACAAAGTGAGGACTTCACGCCTGATCCATTGTTAAACTGTCTGATACAAAGCAAAATTGGCTTAACTTAACTGGGACTGAACTCTTAACAACAAAACAAAGACTGAATCTTTAATAGTTAAACTGTGCTCTGAAAAGAATTTTGCACATTTGAAGAAGCTTTTTTATTTGTTTTTATCACAGGAAAAAGGAAAAACTGGAAATAATAATAATAATAATCTTTCACCTGGTCTCATTGTCTCCATATAATGGTTTTATGTAGAGTCATGAACCACAAAGAAGGGACCCAGAGTGTGATACGTCACTGCCTGAAACAAACTTCTTTCTTTCTGAAAAGGTTTCTGTCCAAATTCCAGGAGAACCGATTTTCTTTTACTGCTCATTTGCTCCTCACTCTGATTATAAATGTTCCCATCAGAGTTCTCCAGCACCTCACACCTCCTCCTCCACTTCATCTCAGTCAGACTAAACAGCGCCCTCCCGAGGTTTTCTGGCCCATTACACAATAACAAACTTTGAAAAACTGACAAACTCACACACAACAGGCTGCCATCTTGTCAGGCTGCAGGCTGGACGGGCAAACGAGCAATGCATGATGGGAAAGAAGGGCTCTGAGGGCTTTGGTCAGCCGGTGCTGCTCCTCAGACAGAGAATCCTTCTGCAGAAAAATCAACAGGCAGAAACTCAAACTGCTGCTTTTGTTTCACTCTTGTGTTGTAATGTATTTATATCTTTTAAAAACCAGTTTAAAACCCACTTATGACTGAACTGCTCAAATAAACGCCCTTTGCCCCCGGAGGAGGTCACAACTGTCCCTACACATGAAGAAGCAGACGATGGTGCTGGCAGAAAAACACATGTAATGACAAATGATGGATGTGTTGTATAAAGAGCACTTTGTAAGTACGTACCTCTCTGCTCAGCTTTGTGCTCGTCTGCTCACAGGCCTGGAACAGAGGAGCGAAAAGAAAAGAAAACTATGATGGAACATTTTATCCCTGAGCCTCTTTCTTTCTTTACATATAGTGCAATCTGATGCACCTTCTCAGCAGTAAATAACCAAACACCAAGTTATTCATCCATCCATCCTCTTTAGTCCACTCCAGGGATCCAGTGGGCTGGTGCCAAAGCCTGATTGGTGATGTTGTTGAGGATCTCAGAGGCCTAAAGCTTGTTTCTCCAGTGCTGGTCGACCTAAAGCATTTATATATGCATCTGCAAAATCTACATTTACAGCTAAATATTGACATGGGTTTGATGTGTTACCTTTTTAACCTGGATGGATTGTTTCTGCTGCTGACAAGTCAATCGTGATCCTCTGTGGTGAAAAGCAGATACAGGAGCAGCAGCGTTTCACTGGGTGAACGTCTGGTTCGGTTTGTTTGTCACAAGCATCAAGGGCAGAACTGATCGATAACGAAACCTTCTTCCCACACACATCCAAATTAAGTTTAGTGACGGGTGGTTTGGTGCAGCTTGCATGTTCGTTGCTTATTGAGGATACTAACAAATTCAGATGATTACATTTTCAACATCGCTCTACTTCCCTACAGTTTTCAGTAAGACTTCAAGGCAAAGCTGAAATCACAAATTAGACACATCAATGTGGTGACATTGCTATACTGATGTATATGCAGAATCACATATAAAATACTCAAAGACATAAACTGCTTCACTGAAAATCCCAAGATAAACAAAACGTAGTGATGCATTAAGACATTTGATTTTAGTGACGGTAAACAAAAATGCTTCCTGATCAAATGAAGGCAAGAAGAACACACTGAAGGTCTTTGTGTATTATAGCAGTGAGTGAACATTTTAAACATGGTCTGAAACCAGAGATAAATATCATAAAAGCAGTGAAAAATATGGGAAGATCTTCTAATTGGTGCTAAGAAAATAAACAATGTTATTTCATACCAGTGATGATGGGCCGTACACTGTTCAGTCTTTAGGTGAATGTCAGCAGGTTGTTTCTTTTTGGAACATCAGAGAATAAAACCTCCAAACTCAAAACATGCATGTGTGTGTGTGTGTGTGTGTATAAGTGATTAGAGATGCAGTAACTACCTTGATCGGGTCTTTACCCATTTCTCGGGGCTTGAATGGTTCATAGTCTCTGAAAAACAGCAGATGTTAGAGGACAGATCAGAACAGGAGGCTGCAAAGAAGTTGGCCTATTTTTTTAGTCTTAGTGTATTTTCTCTGGTGGGTTCAAGGTTCGTCATCATTCTTCAGCTCATGTCTGTGTGTCTTCAATTCAGATTCAATGTGAGCCCAAACATAAAACATGACCTGAAAAGGGCAAGTTCATTCCTTTTGTCACTGTGAATGGTCCTTTACATGCAGTCAGTTATTGCTTAGTGCAAACTTCAGATTAACAACGTACATTCAAATCAATATGACTTGAGTGTATAACTATGAAAATAATTTTGAGTAGCATCATGTGGTTATTGTAGCTGGTGCACCTGCTGCAAACACTGAAAACGTCTCTGCCGTGGTAAAAGTCTTCAGAAGCCCATGAGTCTGTAGACAGCCAGGTGAAAAGGCAGGCACAACATTGCTTTATTGAAGTAATACAGTGGTCATTCATTACTAAACGCATGCAACTCTTACAAAAGTCATAAAGCTGTTTACAAATACAAAGATCCTTTTTCCCCCAGGACAGATAAAAATAGGCTTGATGTGTTCATAGAAACAGCTGAAAACTTCAATTACAATTTAGGCCTTTAAAAGTTAAGTCAACTTAAAACATTTACCTCATTTTCATTTCACTTATATTGGTCAAGTATAAGGCAGCAGCAGTCTGTACAAAGAGCAACCGAATCCAACCGTATCTACATGTTGCTTTGTTTTCCCAATTTCTAGTATCTGAGTCTCTCTTCAAAAGGAGCCATCACATAAAAAAATTAAATAAATAGAATCTGTGCTTTTGGTCCAGAACCACTGTGAAAGTCTGACCCTTGACCCTGAGGGTGGGGTTGTTCGGAGATCACACCATGTCCGTCTGTGCGAACACGTGCTGGTCGCGACCCGGTGGGAGCTGCTGCGTCCAGTCGATGACGGCCGGTTTAAAGAGGCCACAACAACGCAGCTGGAAGAAGGACACCAGGTTCCGCACCACGCCCAGACTGCAGGGAGACGGTTAGAGGTTATTCATGACAGGAAGCTGAGACGCAGTGGGCTGACCAATGACCACATGGATACTGATGGCTTTGTTAGCTGGGGATTGCTATGTTTTCAAATCGCTGTGTAAATAATCTAATTCACAACCACAGTTATGGGCCCAGGAGAAAGAAAACCAAGAACAAACCAGATTTTGTGCCAATACACAAAGTCAGCAAGGGTCTGAATAAATGCAATACAGTCAGTATAGTAAATACAGTACGTTCCTAACAAGCCCGCATCTTTTAGCCAAATGTAAGATGAACTTTCCAATGTGTGAGAGGCAGCTCATGTTTCTCTTATTTAATTTGCTGCAGCCAGAGATGTGCTGACAAACAGCAGCTTTATGGGAAATATTTTGTAGGCTTGTATACAAGTCACAGTTTTGATGGCACTGACCACATAAAAAGGATTAAGATATTACAGATATCCCAAAGTAATGCGGTAAACAAGAACAGCACCAGCTCACTTGTATGGATTTTGTCTGAGAGAGACAGATTGTCGGAGTCTCCTCTGGTGGAGAGTCAGGTTGGTTCGCTCTGCTGTGGTCAAACCCAGGAAGGCAATCTGCTCCGGCACAAAGGAAGAGAAAACAGTCTGCTCATGAAACACGGGCACAGAGAAACCTAGATGACTTATTTTATATGTCAAAGAAAAGTCATTTGTGTTAGAAAATGAATTAATGTATGGACGTCACCCTTAAATGTCATGACCCAGCTTCAGTCAGCTGCTCTTGTTGATCTGACAACAGTTTAACTTGAAACCAGGCTCAAAGTGTCAACACTAAGATCCTTCAAAGTTTCTATTCTGCCCAAACTCTTCAAAGTGATGAGATAAACTTAATTGATCCTCGAGGGGAAGTTCAAGACAAGAAGTGGCACATTTGTGAAAATACTTTATCACCAATTTTAGATTTAATTCTGATTTTAAATCATAAATAGTGTTTTTCAATCTTAATGGACAAACCAATTTAGAGTTTGCCTCATATCTACACACACCCAGATTTCAATGGACCTACCATGCAAAGCACTGACCTGCAACTCCAAATTGCTTATGAGCATTTTCTAGTTACACTTATATAGAAGCTGACTGTATTATATTCATTACAGAGGAAACATAATAATTAGAGAGACGGCGTCAGTTTTAGAGGCAGCAACAACACTATTCATAGAAACGCTTGTTAACACACTCCAGGCAGCCAGTCACCTGGTAGAGCTGCAGCAGCAGGGTCAGGCCGGACCAGCAGGTGTGGTAGAAGGCCAGCAGGAAAATGCAGAGCACCCAGGGAGAGCAGCTGACCAGGGCAGAGAGCATCCCCCACAGGCCCTGCTTCTCATAATGCAGCACACAGTGAGCTGAACAGTCTGAAAGAACATACAGTGTAGATTTCAAAATAAAAAAATAAAAACTCTAAAACTTCATGTGACCATGTCGTTTTAACAGAGAGCCACCGTTTGGCCCTGCTGGATATAAAACGACAACGAGGTCAGTATAGCATTTTATTACAACCACCAAATCAACAACTCAACATCACAGTTACACACAATTTTAAATGAATTAAGTAAAAAGAACTGTCGTCAAAAAGTCCCCAGTTAATAAATAATAGCATTTTAGCTTGAGATGCTACTGTGACTATACTGTGTGTTGGTTTACTCACACATGAGACAACCGTAGAACATCCAGGCCCCCATCAGCACGAGGGACAGCAGAAACAGGACGAAGTAGTGATGGTTCCTTGCACCTGGAAGACATCACACACAGTTTTTCTTCAACTCACTCAAAAAATGATGCTGTTACAAATGCTACCTTAACATTAATAGGTCAGCAGCTGTTACTGACTTATAGAAGTCTGTTAATCCACTATTGCAAATGTAAACACACAAGTTTTCATATTTAGCTTTGTTACATTTGCATTGTGCTCATTTCCATTGATAACTTTAATTACAACGCGTCAAAGAGTTTTTGATTAAATCCGGTTTAAGGATTAAATGAACATTTTGCTTTTTTTTCCTCTGGAGAACTTAATGATTTTTGATGCAGATGAAATATTAAAATGACACAGATTGAGGAATGTTCATTCTTGGGTCAAGAATGTGCTGGAACTAGAACAAAAGTTTGCAAAGTCCTTGTACTTTCTTGTTCCTAGCTACAATCTGTCGTACCGATGCAGCCGTTGGTCCAGACAGAGTGATGGTCCTGTTTGGCCACACAGGCATCACAGGAGAAGCAGTGGTTTGTTCTCATTGGCTTCTTGATCTGCGAACAAAGCAATGCAAACCAGCGATGCAGTCAGAGCTTGTGTTTATAGCACAGTGCTGTACAAATGGAAGGTTTCCTCACCATGCAGGAAGTGCACAATATTCTGGGGTCCAGGCAGCCAGCTTCAGCCAACATCAACACATTCTGACAGCACAAAAACAAAACCTTAGCTCACCTGTGCCTAAAGCAGTTACACGTAAGATGCAATTATTCGGTTTCTAACTTCTCCCACCTTTTTCTTCTCCTCTTCAGTTGCCTTGATGAAGCCTGGGTCAGTCGCGCAGGTGCGAAAGTAGTAATAGAGCAAAGCAGTGGCATTCAGAATGAACAGAACCTGAACAGTGGCGCTATGTCCATGTGGGGTTCACGGTTAAGAAACTCTTTCACCACCAGCTTGATCAAAGTGATTAAGCATCAAACTGAAGTAAACTCATCTGATCAGTAGCTCTTAATATCACAGACGTCACCTCACAGGCTTAAATCCAGTAGCTGCCACATGTTTGCTACTGTCTCTTACTCAGTTTACAATGAAAATAACCTCATAAGATTATGAACCAGTTTTACATTCACAGGCCTCGTCTGGGCGTATGGCTTCAATATATTAAAGACTTTTCCCAGAATACCTCTGAACCAAATCCCAAATGTTGGGGCATAAACTTTCTTTTTCAATTAAAATGAGGCAAAATCATAAAATAATAAACTAGTCAAATAGATACTGAATAAAAACATGTACTTAAAACGTGACCTGTCTGCAACTGTGTTATTGTCTTGGCCTGCTATGAATATGGAGTTATATATTTGTCTTTCAGCCTGAGTGTAATGGACTGACGTGTTACATGTTTAACTTGCTATTTAAATCCACCTTAGCTCTTATAAACGTCTGTGTGTCCAGTCCCCTGGAGACAAGAGAAACTTCCCCTGTAGGTTGAAAAATCACTGATTTTCAGGGAATGACACAAATAGTTTAGTGTTAATAGTGTTTTTGTTTTGTTTTTGAAGAAAGGATATCTGGCAGGAACCACAGGCACCAGGTGACAAGCATCCAGAAGACTGAAGCCATCAGAGTTGTAGCTGGTAAGAGAGACTGAAAGGCTGGACTTGGGCAATTCCTGTTTAAAAATGTCTTATTTAAATGACAAGCGACTGGTTTTGTAGACGAGTTCATGGTTGTCAGTGCAAATGTATGTTGTTTATTTACAGTCTAAATCCTCACCTTGAGGCCAGGTTGACCACACCCATCATACAGGCCAGCAGGATCCCTTTGAGCAACCAGGACTCTGTGTTCATGTCAACTATCAGACCGACACTTCCAAACATGAAAGTGCAGAGGAAAAACTGCAGAATGACCTGGGAAAATGCAAACAGAACAACGTTAGAGCAAGAGGTCACTGTAGAGCAGGAGTTTGAATCTGACAGTGGAGATGCATGTGTGTGTGCTCTTTAGTTTTGGCATACCCTGTATCTGTTGATGAGACGCAGACAGCGCGAGTTGGAGCGAATCCTCTCCTGTTTGACATGGTTGAGCATGTGGATGAGCAGCGGGCTGTGCACCTGGTGGGCCAAATCGATGGGGGTGTGACCCTGACGAAGCAGCATAAAAAAACAAACACGTTAAACGCTATTAATCAATTAGCTGATTAAAAATATAAAATAAGTGTTTAGAAATGTGCTTCTTTTAAAGACACTGTTCCCGCTGCTGGATGCTTTGTCATATGGTCTTTATAGAAACTTCGGCAGATACATTGGAAAAAAAAAAAAAAAAACCTTCCAGTGTGAAACTCTGCACATGCATCACTCAAACATGAAAGTAAAAGAAACACTTTTGAAATGATGATTGCAGTCATTTCACATAACAGTATCATAGCAAACTGAGAATCCTGTAAGAAAAATGGATGATAGATGGTCCTAGAGTTCACATAAGTCCAGTGACATCTATTTTTTTCCACAGCTCGCTCAGGGTCTAGATTATCTTTGGTCACTCAGCACTGGGAGAGTTCAGTTTCAGACTGTACGTGCACATTATAGCACTTCAGTGAAGCTCACATTGATGTTTTCAGCATCAACACTGGCCCCAGCCTCCAGGAGGATGTGAGCAGCGTCTACGTTTCCTGCCAGCACGGCGCAGTGCAGCGGCGTGTTCCTGTTCACCTTGTCCACAGCACTCACAGATGCATTATTCTTGATTAAGAAGTTAGTGGGTTCAGGCCTAGGACAGAAGAACAGGATCTTTTAGATGCTACATACTAACATCAAGACGATGTGAATTTCAGAGTCATCATCAATCATCATCTCCATTCCTAGTGTCAATATTATATATATAAGATTTAATAATGTAAATGTGTGTAGTATTTACACATTAAGAAAACCAGTAGACATTGGAGTGTTTCTCTGAGTAAGGTGTTTACCCAATGATCTTCTGAGCTGCTAACATTAATGGTGTCTGTCCATTACAGTCAGGCCCATCCACTTCCTGAAAGCCAATAGGCAAATAAAGACAACCAGCCAGGAAAATCAAGGCACAGAAAAACAAATGTGCATTAAGAGTCTTGAGGGACTGACCTGTCCTTTAGCCATCAGATAAGCTGCTATGGCCATATGCTGGAAGAGGATGGAGAGGTGCAGAGCACGGTAACCTTCTCCGTCAGCAATAGTGGGATCTGCTCCGTATCTCATCAGCTGGATCACCATTTGGAGGTGGCCCTGCCTGTGGAAGGATAAAATAAATCAATCAGTCAATCAATTAAAAAAAAAAAAAAAAATGGATTAATATTTATATATCAATAACAAAATACCTCAGTATTTAAGATAATTGTGCAATTTAAATCTTTTGAAAATAAAGTGTTTTGTTTCTTTGATGAAGGATTTGTAAGCAGTTGCTCCCACATTAAATAAAATATGAAATTCACATTTGAATTAACAAAAACCTGAAAACACCCAACCCATGCTGTCAAAGCCCTCATGCTCATACAGTCACCTTATGGCCCAGTGAAGAGGAGTAGAGTTCAGGTCCCCACCAAGCTGGTCAACTATTGCCCCTTTAGAAATAAAATACCTGCCAGAAAACAGCAATGAAGAAAAGGTTTAAACTTATTCTGTCCACTGTGCTTTGTGTTGGAGATTGTTGTAATTCAATTCAGTTGCCTTAGATATTATCACCAAACACCAGGTAACTTCCATGTGTAAACATCAGTAGCAAATGCAATCAGCCAACAAAGATAATGTTGACCCACAATACTGTTTAATAATGATTTCAATTATATTTCACAAAAATTCACAACCCTAAACCTGAAGCTAAATATAATCTGACATTTCACACTCATACACTTCATGACTAACAGTGAAATAAATAAGTGCCGACATATAATAACAGCATATTTGCTGAGCCTCTGAAGTGGAAATGTGGTGGTACATTGACTTCCTGTTTACATGGCCTCCCCAGGACACTGCTATAGGTGTTTCTAAACAACTCATTTACATATCACTAAGGTGTTCAGTAGCTAAGACAATTTGGATGCAACCAAATCAGTCACTCACTAGTTAGGAACTTGCTAGTAGTTACTGAGACCTTATAAAGGTCTTTTAAACCAATCCAGGTAGTGGGAGTGTAAAGACGTGTAGAACCACCAAGGATTCCTTCCTCCAAAGAGAAAATGGCCAAATTTCTGACACACTGGTTGGCACATGGATACCTCACAAATCAGACAGCCTCTGTGTCTGGAGAAATATTGTGGGTAACCTGCAGTGGAGCATTTACATGTTCCCATAAATGGCAGAAATGATGTCTGAAGGTCTTACTGGATGAGCTCTGAGCGGTTGTTGATGGCTGCCCAGTGGAGCAGAGTGACGTTCTCTTTGTCCGGCTGCCTGACGTCGTATCCCGCCTCCACCAGCTCTTTACAGCGCTCAAGGATACCGAACCTGAGAGGATCACACAGATTAAAACACCATAAACACACCAATAATAACTTTCACCTGCCTTAGCCAGACCTCCCTGGATTGTTTATGGGTGGTTCACAATGCTGCAGCCAAGCTCCCAACAAAACCTTCCAAAAGATCTCATGTTACACCGTCTTTCCATCCAATTCAGAAGCCATTTGAAAATTCTCATCATTATTTTGAGCCTTGCATGGTCAGGCCCCTGCCGACATTATAGAGCCACTTCAGCTTTGTGGTAATCTCATCTCTTCTGGTCAGGATTTTCATGCTTTGTTCATCTTTAGTATGTTTTAAATGTATTGTATTTATACAGCTATATCTGAAGTGCCTGTTTTGATGCCTTTGATTATTTGTGTAAAGCACATTGTGTTCTCCTGCTCTTGTAAGGGACTATAATAAATAACTACAACAGCAACTGTTCGGGTTGTACAGTGCTAAAAACTGCTAAGAAGACAAACATCAAACCAAATCGATGTGACAAAAAGCAAACTGTCACGTGTGTGTTAAAGTGAGAAAGCAGGTTTATTTCATCATAGTTTCAGCATGTGTAAACATGGTTTCCTCTACAGTGGCTGACAGGAGTGGCAGAGTCTTTTCTTCTTTGCCCCGTCTCACAGGAAGAGTGACTTTTGTTCTACTGCCACTAAAGCAGCCAGTATTTCAGTTACCTGCTTCTACTTCCGTGTCTGAATCTCAATATATTTATATTATAGCCTGTTTTATTCTCCTCTGTTTTCTTTTGACTGTGAAGCACATTGAGAGCTGCTGTGTCAGTCAAATTCTTTGTCTCCACTAATAAACCTGATTCTGATTCAATTAAAGCACTTTTTTGTACTGTTGGTTTTCTTTCTAAACTGTATAAAAATGTTAACCATCACCCTTTGACTGGTAATTAATAAAAGTTTATGCATTGTTTTAGGTTTTTTGTGCAAGTCCTGTGCAAATATATTGACCCAATATTTAAGTAATATCAAAATAAAATATTTGCATGATTCCTGCAAATAAACTGTTTTATCTCAAAAAACATAATCGGAAAAAGGTTTGACATGAGCACATGCAGCCCTAGAAAGAGAGGAAATGTGTGCGGCACAGCAGATTTATAACACTTGCATGTTGCACAATATGCAGTGATATACTCAGATATTTAAAACAAAGCCTTTTCTGTATTTTCAGTATTAAATTTCTTTATTAACTGATTGTTTTATCTATGAAACATCACAAAAACAGTTTGTTTGACCAAGAATTAAAATAAAAAAATAACACACACACACACTAAACTCTCACCAGTGGTTGTTGGCTCCGTTTCAAAACTTTTGATGACAGCAATTTACCTAAAGACACGTTTGATAACTACATGACATGACATGACATGAGGAGGTTAACTAATTTACTGCTCTGCCACTTACTGCGTTGCCTTCACTATGTCCCAGCTGCTGCTGTCATCCATGTGGGAGCGTTTCTTTGGCTGCTGAGTCAGTTCCATCGTCTGGTCTGCACTTTTGTCAAACTGTCCATGGAAAGGAGGCATGAAAGGATGCGCCATCCTGCCAAACGCAGCCGCCCTCGGCCCGTGACTGTGGGAATGACCCGCGTGTCCGTGGTGACAGTTGTGGTCCTGCAGAACAAAGAGACAAAGACACAGATGTGGTCCAAAGTGGTCGAAGTATCGTTTGGCATGTTTCATATAAAGTGGTCTGCTCTGGCTAATCACTGAATTAAAGTCATTATTTTGTGCTGTTTCATTTCTAACTGAAGTTTTGCAGTAAACAAGCTAAAGGACTGCTGCATTTCATAAATTAACGATTATCCAACAATTGATTATTAATGTGTCCGACTATAAGGCACATATTGTCATTAGTATTGATAATAGTTGATAGTTTCTGTAGGTTAATATTAAAAAGCATCTATCAGATAATGGATCCAGACAGAAAGACACATGTTGTCTAGCTCCAGTGTAAATGTTGGCTGCTTCACCGTTTCCCTGCAAGCTGCATAACTTTGCAAAAACATGCCCTGGAGTTTTAGATTAGCCTCAGAAACATTTCTGAACAGGAACAGGACGATGGTCTGTGACCCCCCATCGCAGAAACCACAACCACAGCAAGAAAAACCGTTTCATGGGTAAATTATGAGCCTTTAAAGACAAGACTTGAAAAACTGTGACCTGACTGAGAAACGTAACCAGGCGGGGCAGGGTCCAAACAGCTCGTGTCGCCTGAAGACACCGACCCTGACCTGGACCTACGTGGGTTTACACGAAGCGAAGGAACCGGGACCAGTTATTCCGCCTCACGACTAGCTAGCGACTTAGCATCGAGCTAAGATTAGCCAGCCCGCTAGCTACAAAACGCCAACAACCCGCTCAAATGACAGTGTCGGGACAAAGACCATGACTCGGCTCCTCGTCCGATAAAACACTAGTCCAACAAAAGAGGAACCAGAGCCGCTAAGGAGCATTTGCAGACTCACATCACTGCCCTCAGTCCAGTCCATGTTGTTGTGCAGGAGCGAAGGTGAAAGTTCCTGCCGCTGGACTTCCGCTATGGGCGTTTCCAAAATAAGAGTCGTAAAGTTACAGATAAAAAAATATTTCATAGTGGAAGTCAGATTCAGAAAATGTGTAGTTATCCAATACATCTCTAATTAAAAATTATCAATTAAATTATATCAGCCCGACACTGTATGGAAGTCCTGCATGAAAGTCTGCTTTCATTTGAAAATGGTAAAGAATATTATTCAAAATCAATTGTGTATTGCATTGCCAATTGTAAAATGAATTGCACATTGAATAAAGAGATGAAAATCCCGTGACTATATGACATGCAACTGATTTAGTTTGTATTTGAAATTTTAACCAAAGTAAATCAAAGTGAATTGTGTATTGCATTGCCACGTTGAATTGCAAAATGCATTTTCAAATTGCATGTTGAAATTGCACATTGATTTGTCAGTTGTAAACTGAACAGAGTCCAGACAACTTCCATAACACCGAACATGGTCATTGGAAAAGAAGCAGCTGTCAAATGGAGCACCATAGAACATCAGGCTCTTCTCTGTACATAATGTAGGGTGTTCTCAGTAGAAAACAACAACCTGCCTTAAGGACCTGCCTTAAGGGAGGCCTATGCATTATGAGATCAGGTTGAATCACTGATGTGGCACAAAAATACACAAAAAAACTTCAGCCTCCTTTAGTCTTTGCATTTTCAGGAGAGGAGCAGTAGATGGCACCACTCTCCAACTCATACCTAGAGGGCCCTGTGCCTGCTGGACTGCAGGTCTATTGTTTTGTTAATATACAGGATTTTATGGACTGTCTCAGGCACCACCATGAAAAATGTATTTATTTATACATTCTGGTGTGTAGAAAATTAATAATATGTTCAGGCATGCTTAGAATAAATGTAATAAATGTACTGTTACAGTGAACACCAAATCTACTTATATCTGTTTTCAAAGATATGGTCATTCTAAAGTGAAGCAGAATCATATAAACAGTCAGCCTGTAGGACACATGATTCAAGAACACACTTTGGCAGGGTAGTATACAAACGTTTAGATATGATCAGACAGGTCAAATTAATGCTAGTTCAATAGGGAGCTAAATATACAAATGAACATATTCATTAATTAACTTGCCTTGTTTGTCATAATTCATGTGGGGGCAAACGCTCTGCTTTAACGTTTACATTAATTAAAATAAAATATTTGGAGGGAAAAAAAACTATAAAATGACTTTAATTCTCTGTGTTTAGAATTCATAAGCGATAAACATATAAATGTGAATAACACACTATGGTAATGTTTTAATCAGTGTTTATTAATGTATTTGTTAGCAAGTAAAAATTTATTTAGGAGCACTGAAAAGTGGAGGCTCCTATGAAAACACACCATGAATAGAACATGGTTAAACACACATCTAATGCTATTAAAAATATTATAAAATACAAAAGGTAGGACGCAGACCCCTGTAAGTTTTCCTTGTAAAATCAGACCGGCTAAAGTTTTGACAGCTCGACTACTTTGACTTTAGTTTTTTGCAATCAGATGTTTGTCTTTTCAACATAGTGACTGTTCTGTAATTGATTAGTTTATAATTATTCTATTTTGTTGTTTTGATTTTTTGACTTTATAAAGTTTTGTTAAACTTGATGGAGATACTTAAATTTTAATCACACAGTCAGTTCAATAATTGAATGAATGAATGAATATATTATCTTACAGGTGTTCATTTTAATTGAGTGTGTGTGTGCGTGTATGTTGTACATTTATGGGGATAAACAGGATATTTACAATTGTACAAACAAAACATTTCCTGGCACTGCCATTATTAAAATATGACTGTTTTTATTATTTCTGAGTATTTAAAGCTAAAAAAGTACATTTATATGAAATTCTCATCTAAAACACATGAAATGCATGCAGCTCTGAGATTTCAGTGTCATATGCGTTTCTATATATGTGTAAGCCAAACACCAAGCAGACGTAATTGAGCTGTCAGGAGGAAGTCATAACAGTGAAGAGGGCTAAAGGTCAGGATTACTATTGTCTGCGTGAGACGTGAGTGTAGCAGCGAAATGAAAAGGAATTATAGTTTTTGTATGAAAAGAAAATGGGGAGTGTATACATTGTCATCAGCACATATCCTATAAAACCTTTACCTTTTGATATGCGTTCCTATTTTTCAACAAGGTGACACTGAGTTCAGAGCGGAGGAAGCAGGGCCGTCCAGTGAAAACATTTAGAGGATGTGTGTTTTAAAGCTGATTGAGCAGCAAAGGTGGCCTGTATGACTGGACTTTGCTCCCATTAAAGCCTCTGTGGAATTTATTAATGCTGATACCTCATAACAACAATTTGGGGTTTTAAGCAGACTGAACATGTTTGGCTTCTGAAACCCTGTCAGAACATTGATGAGCAAATCATTGTCATTAGGTTTAGAGCAAAGTTAACATTTTTGGAGACGATATATTTGAGCAAAGAGTAAAAAATAATCTTTGGTATTTCAAGCTGACACACAGTTTCTGCAGCTATCTTAAAGCTGCAATTATTGATTTTGTTACCACTGCTGGGGCAGTAAGTACAATCCCGAGTCTTTAAGATTTCTTTTTATTGTGTTTCCAGTGTCAGAATTCAGCACAGACACACAGAGAAATGATGTTTGTGTCCACCTAATCAATGTAAACAACATTCACTCTCCTCTCAGCTGAGGAAAACTGCACAGCCGGTGGTAATTCCCAATGAGCAACACTTTCCACATTACACACGAGGATGTGATTCATCATTAATACAAAATATTGATTAGTGCAGCTTTTCAAACACCACCTTCAATGTTGTTTCTCCCCTTTGCAGTTTTTCAGGAAGAGTCATCATTACATAAGAACGTATCCTGAAGCACACACACCCTCTGTTCTACCATAATGAGAATGAATTAGTCAGTAATATGCTGAACAACCGGCCATGTTCACGTTGAGCTTTGCTCAGACTCTCCTGAGATACTTGCAGATATGAAAGTGAGAAGACCCCAGCTGATGGAAGTTAATTATGGTAATAAAGTGTGTGGTGGCCGGTGGGACTGAACGATGCAGCTCTGTTGTGGCTGCTGGACTCTGCCGGCTGCTTCATATAACAAAGGAGGACGTGTCTCAATGTGAACTGGCTATTATGAGACTGTAAGATGGTAAAAGACAATGAACATTTTCAAAACCCTGCTCCACCAAAATAGAATGTACTTCAATTTGCATGGGAGGTGGATGTTTCTCAGCATCACATTAACCAGCACAGTGTTACCCCTATTAACATCTAATGACAAACTGGCATTGATTAGACTGAAAGACTCCCATTATTAAGTTTGATTATGTAATCAGGGAACTTGGATCCAAGCAATAATTCAAAACTTCCAAAAAAAAAAAAAAAAAAGCCAGGAGTATGTCAAGAAGCCGCCAAATAGGCCCAATCTGACCTCGGCTCCACCATGAGGACCTGCTCAGAGGATAAATGGCACATGCAGAGCTGCACTGTCACTGTCCATATTCAACCAGTAACTTTCATGCTCTTGAGAACCTAAACATAAAAATATTGACTTATTATTAATATAGTATAAACACACTGTCTATATTATGTACAGTCAGTTTAGAGAATACAGTCTGTGGGTGCAAGCTGTTCATGTTGTGTTTCATCTTCTTTTTCTCGATCTAGTCAGCAAAGGAGAACGCAGGCTCCAGCAGCAATAATGATCTTCTGCTTTTCATGTTTCTCAACTAATTAGAGAAAGGAACAGCACTGGGGGTGGATCCTTTCAGACCTGGACTACTTTGCAGTACAAGAGCAGTGGGGGAAGTACTGGGATCTTTTACTCAAAAGTGAAATGTGTAATATTTAGACTGGTCTGTTAGCAGAAATAGATTTTATAAATAAAATTAAAACCATAAATATGTTGTCATTAGTGTTTAATCACTGGAAAATATCAACTATAGAATTTCCCAAATTTTAGAATGAGCCTTTTAATCTACACAGGGAGCGGGTCTCCTTTCACAGAGGCAGCCATGTTGTGCCGCCATGTTTCTACAGTAGCCCAGAATGGACAAACCAAACTCTGACTCTAGACAGGAAATGGTGTTTTTTTTTTGTTTTTTTTTTTAAAGGTGATGGTCACTGTGGCCTCTCTTGCATATGTATATGTAACACAAGCTGGTGATTATTTATTTTAACTTTCCATCGCTGATAACTGCTGTTTACCAAACTTAGTGTTATCGTTTTGTAATAATGCGCTGGTGTTATCTAATTTGTGAAGCTGTTGAGTTTGCTTCTCTTTTGTCTATTTTTTTGTCTGTTTTCTTAAGTCAAAACAAGGCCACCATATGAATACGAGAGGGGTGGGATGTGAGGGCTGCTCAGAATGTTTAATTCTCCAATCTCACCACTAGATGTCGCTAAACCTTTAACATTTTACAGATTCCACCTAAGTACAAGTATGAATACCACAGTGTAATAACAATACTCTGTTACAAGTCTGCATTTAAAATGTGATCATATTTATTGATCATCAGTTTAATGCTGCAGATGGTAAAGGTGGAGCTAATGTTAACTAATGCTGATAATTTGAAGTACTGTACATACTGCTGGGTAACCTGTGAATTATATACTGAGGATCAATAAAATTTTATGATTAGAGATGATGATTATGGTTGAATTTTGTTTTATATATCTGATTCCAAAAAGTAACTAATAACCAAAGTTATAAAATAAATGTAGTGGAGTAAAACCCTTTTAATTGTCCCAAATATCCAGTCAAACACATGCACTAAATATTTGACATATTTCCTATGAAGTACAGCATTTATAACCATTATTGACATCAAACAGTGCTCCCTACTCACATAATCACACTAATACAGCATAACTGTATTGAGTCTAGCTCTTGTGGTGAAAAAGCAACCAAAGTAGTGTTGTGTTTCCCCCCGACACGCCTGTTTAAGAGACAGTAAGGGAAGATTAACACGACTAGTGCTGATAAATGAAGGAATTAATTAATTAAAATTGTGGCGATCAGAGTTCAGGCTACACAAGAGCTCTGCTTTTCCAACATTACACTATAACCACATTCAGATGGGACACGTCAAGAACCAACAAACACGTACTGGTCCATGTGCAGAGGTTAATATGGTCCATTAACCAAAAGAAAAGCACATGATCTAATCCGTTTAAATTGGCTGTTAGCAACGTTACACATTACAGCTAAAGTAAAACATATGTAGAACACACTTATAGTGTAAATAAATAGTGTAAAAACAAAAAAAGGTGAAGTGTGACAGTATTCTGAGGTTCAAAGTTCACTCTTGACCTGATCTTTATCCCAACAATCTCACCACAAGGTTCATCAGCAATGTTGAGTATATGTACGATCTTTATCAATAAAATACACAAGGAAATAAAAGTTTTCAATTTATCTTCTGCAGCTCAGCAGTTCAATGTCAATGGTGTAGAAAGGTTTGAGTCTCACTGGACCCCAGGGCCTTTCTGTTCAGAGTCTGCATGTCCCACCCATGTCTCCGTGGGTTTTCTCCAGGTACTCCAGTTTCCTCCCACAGTCCAAAGACATGCAGGTTGGGGTCAGGCTAATTGCTGACTCTAAATGACCCATAGGTGGGAATGTCAGTGTGAGTGTTAGCCCTTCCCCCTTCAGGGGTCACCACAGCCAATCATCTGCCTCCATTCAACCCTATCCTCTGTATCCTCCTCACCCACACCAACTATCCTCATGTCCTCCTTCACTACATTACGCTGGACACTATAGTAACCATGTATGTTTGAACCTATTTAGTTTGTCTCTCTAGCAGCAGGATAATCTAAAATTTGGCAGGATTATTGTCCAGTTTATCTGATCGTGGACCTGTGATATCTGACAGGATTATGATACTAACACTGCTTGTTTGCAAATACTGACAGGGTGTCCGCTGTTAGTCGTTTGTGTGTAAAATTGGATTTGGTTGGCAGTGGTTTAGGTCTGTGCTCTTTAAGCTCCAGAATATCTTTCAACAGATTTTCTTTGCACCTTTTTATGAACATCACACCTCTGTGATTACGTTTTCAATTTAATAAGGGAAATCAACGGACAATAATCGCTTTAACCTGGATTCATCTCATCTCGTCCTTCGTTAAAAATTGAAAGCACCCTCATGATTTCGTACATTGTGTGTCTTTGTGCATGTGGGTTTGATTTGTGTGAGAGTGTAGCTGTGAAGAGTGGCCTGCTGAGGGGAGGTTTTTCTGGTTTCAGCTTGCCAGAGCATGGCTTCTCAGTAATTGTGCCAGAGCTGAAGAGTGAGGAGTTAAGGGAGGAGGGAGGGAGGCTGATTTGGCGAGAGAGTGACATCAAAACAACAAAGGGCAGCGGAGGGCGATAATCCCACCTAATGCCCCCTGTCTGCCCCATGTCTGCAGTGGCTCTCTGGTGAGTGGCAGATTGAGTGCACTCATGCAAAAGGTTACTTGGGTGATCAAGTGCTCTTCTCAGCAGTCGGGACATTACAGGCTGCCTGTCCTCTGCGCTATGGGCCCTCGTTTGCTCAGAGCAGCAGCAGCAGCGTTTTCCTACCGCTGATTCAGCAGAGCTCGGCCCGCTGTCGCCGGTGGTCATGTATTATGTAACGGGCCCTGTGTCGACTGGACAGTAAACACTGTCAGACTGGGACACTGTCAGACACTGGACTGGTGTCAGTGAAGGCTGGAGCTGTGGTGGGAGTGTAGTCCAGTTTGCAGAATTATTGATCTCTCAGCTTGAACTTTGTCTTCATGGTTTTCTGCTTTCACCTGCAGGCTCTACTGGCACATGCAGCACTATGGAAAAAAATACCTTTAATTTATATTTTTTACTATTAGAAACTACAATTAGTTACAAACACGATTATGCTTGGGATCTAGTATAGTTGTAAAACAACTATTGTAGCTTTTCCTACATGCTCTCCATCTGTGATTAATGTTAATTGTGCAGCACTAATTAAGGTTTTTGGGATTTTTGTTGAATTTGAACAAATATAATGCATATCAATGATTTTATCATTTAAATGTGTCAGTCCAGTTTGCGTCACAGAGAGGGCTGGCTTGCAGCAGATGCTATGAGAGATGCCAAACAATATGGAAGTAAGTCAAATCATTTGAAAAGCAGCCCTGAAATATTTGTCTTCCTTTGCAGACGGCAGCAGCTGCAGTCAGCTTGGATTCACAGCAGTTACTGTGGATTCCAGTGACAACTCATTGTTTTTAACAATAACAATATCTCAGGAATATCCAGTAGAAACACCTTAAACCATTCGTGCAGAACCAGTGAGGTTAGCTTTAAAATGGACTGAATTGCCCTTTCACTTCCTTCCACATGTATTTTGTAGACGTTGGCAGATTTCTTACTGGGAGGGAAATAATGCTGGTTCGTTTTTCCCTCACCGATCAGTAGGACGTGTCATATACAACCTGCTAACTTCAACTGTGCTAGCAGCAATGACAAACAATTACCTTTATACTTTTCATATTTTTAAATAAGGTTTGTTGAATTAAATGTTGATATGTGGACTTAAAAACTACTTCTAATGTGTAGATCAGTATAGCAAGATATTTAACTATTTGTATTTCCATTTTAAAAAACAGTGGGACAAAAACTATTTTAATCATCCATCCATCACTTGTACCCCTTTAGTCCTAACCAGGGTCCCAGGGACCTGCTGGAGCCTATCCCAGCTCTCTCTCTGGGTGAAAGGCAGGGGTCCACCCTGGACAGGTCCCCAGTCCATCACAGGGCCACATAGAGACAAACAACCTCACACACTCACACTCACTCCTATGGGCAATTTAGAGTCACCAATCAACCTGACATACATGTTTTTGGACTGTGGGAGGAAACCAGAGTACCTGGAGAAAACCCACACAAGCACAGGGGGAACATGCAGACTCCACACAGAAAGGCCCCTGATGGGTTTCAAACCAGGAACCTTCTTGATGTGAGGCAACAGTGCTAACCACTTCAACACCGTGCCGCCCCTATTTTAATCACTGAAAAAAATTTGGATATGTCAGTGGTGACTTAGAGGCTAGCACCAAACAACGGCTCTATTGCAAATAAATACGCAACTTCTGTTCCACAGTGTAATACTACAGTATTGTATATATGAGTTCTGTAGGTTATAAAATAGTTTTAGAAAGGCATTCTGGGAAATGCAGGTCAGATATTGCAGGCTGAGTAAAAGTTGCATAAAAATGAAATCAGACAACGATACAGCACTTAAAGTATCTACTGGACACAACAACCATGGGTGACTGATACGTGTCAGGGTCAGACCTTATGTGAAAGTAAATGTCACCTTTTGCAAAAGTCTGATAACTGTCACATGTACGTGTTGATAAACAGCTCATATAAAGCCTGGAGGACATGAACTCACTCAGCGTAGAAATGATTTGCATTAGCACATGAAGCAGCCAGAGCTGAACTTCAGGGTTAACCTTTTTCCAAACCACTTCAACACATGAAATTGTTGTGATATTGCTGGCTCACCGGCACGACTGCTTTAATAAAAACACCTCTTTGTGGATATGTAAATTATCTGCAGCACAGCTGACTCTCTGAGTACGGAGCTTAACTCGAGGGTTTTAAATGCCTTCTGTGAGATAAAGGAGTTTTCGGCTGAAGGATCTGACTGAAGAGTTGGCAACTGTCTTCACTGGAAGACTGTCAAGTTGCTCGTGTGAACTCTGTCACGACGGCCATCTGCTCAGAGCCACAAAAGCAGCGCACCAATGCAGATCTGTGGATTATTTCGATCTCTCACATCAAAACCGGTTCATTCACAGAAGTTAAGTTGATATTTTTTTGTTTGTGGGATTACCTCACCTACACCTGGGGCGGCTGTGGCTCAGGAGGTAGAGCAGGTCGACCATGAACCCGAGGGTTGGGGGTTTGAACCTTGGCTTCCCTGGTCCACAGACTGGTGTATGAATGGGTGAATAGACAAGTAGTGTAATAGTTTATACAAGTATAAAACCATTTACACAAATATGGAAGCTCTGTTTTGGTAACGTTATAAAAACCAGGCCAACACTTTTAATTTGAACCTAAATCTTATTATAATATAGATAAACACATATTTTTTGTGATTAAGACCATTACTCGTTCTTCTGTCAGTTACAACGGAAACAGTAAATGTGTTTGCGAGAGTAGAACTAATAAAACGTGTTAATTATCAAACCCACCAGGTTCAGTAAATGGTGGAGCCTTTATATGGAAATAAAAGTGTTTACTTACGTCACTATATTTACTTTTATAACATGCACTTTCCACACATAATGAAAAACTGAGCAGTGTACCAATGAGACAATGAAGCACAGTGGAAGATTTTAAAAACAGTTAATTTATTCTATGTTTATGCCCCTGCTATACTGACACAAAGCTATTAATGAGAATCTCACCCTTTACTGGCAAGACAGCTAAAAATAAGTTGCTTCATCATGTTCACTTGGACCATGTTTCAGATACAGTACTAAACACTGGGACACATCCTAATGAAAATAAAACAGAATTTAGTGACTTTATATAGACACTGACCCAAACTCATCTGTTCACACATATAGACATAACTTTAATTCCTACACTGTTTCATGCTTAAAGGTTTTTCTGGTGCATTTTCTCTTTGCTTGCAGTTTTGAGTCGTACACTGCAGACTGTCTCTGTGGATGAGCTGCAGACAGACATGCTGCACCCCCAAGACATATCGGCACCACTGCTCACTACTGTTCATTAACAAAGCCAGAAAGGAACATAACATGCTGATTAGATAGATAGATAGATAGATAGATAGATAGATAGATAGATAGATAGATAGATAGATAGATAGATAGATAGATAGATAGACAGATAGACAGATAGACAGATAGACAGATAGATAGATAGATAGATAGATAGATGGACGGACGGACGGACGGACGAGTAAAGCTGTGTGTTACTTTGATAGCAGGTATCTGCCTCACCCAGTACCCAGTCCTAGATTGTCTTTCACATATGCAGGCAGTTTTTCTTGAGAAGACAAGTATGTGACCTTGTGTGATGAGGTGAGGCGGCGAGGAGTCAGGGGGGCTCTACATTTTTTCAGTCTGGCCACGACTCTGTGACTTTGGGTCGTAACTCCCGAAAAGAGAGCAGCGAGCGCGTCGCAGCCGTGTCCTTGATCAGTGAATCATCTCCACCCGGAGCGGCACACCAGCCAGCGTGCTGTGGCACTTTATGGCGGATCGAAGCTGCTCAGGTTTAATGTGTTTGTGGCTGTCGCAGCTCTGATAAAGGGGGCAATACATAACACAGGAGTAATAGAGGAGGACAAGCCAATCAATAGCCAGAGAAGCCGTTTGACCCCCTTTAAAATGAAAGATTTCAAGTCTTGCATCACTGAGAGCATCTCTCTGCTTTCGGCCATGGACGGCAACGGCCTGGAGGGACGGTGTGCAAAAATAGCCAGAGAGGACATGAAGTGTGTCAGGAGAAGGAGTCTTGCTTTCACTGGCATCGCTTACAGCTGACCTGTATATGTGTGTGTGCATGGAATCACCGTTTCAGGTTCAATCTCAAAAAGGCCAAACTGGCAGTAAGAGTCTTGTAAGTAAAGACCGGGGCTTCACCTGTGAAAAGAGGCTTTTGTAGACGCACCCTCCTGTTTCCTGGCAGATAAAGCACATCTGCTTTACCGGGAGATAACGCCATGCGTACACTCACACAGCCCTTCTCACTCTGCCTCACACACACTCCTTTTCTTTACCTTCCCTCTCAGCCTCACCGCTTCATTCATATCTATTTCTGTAATTCCCTCTTGGTGAAGCTCTCCCTCCATCCCACCTGCATATTTTGATTTTCCTTCAGTGTTTGCTCTCATGCTCTTTTTTTCTGCTCCCTTCATTCCGTCTCAAACTCATCTCCAGTCTTTTCCCATGCTGCCCGGGCACCAGCTGCTCTGCACAGACTCTGTCCACTCTGCTCTAATGTGTGTATTGTCTGTCCTAACGTAGCCTGTCCTGGAGATTACTCTGCCCTCCGTCAGGGTGCGGCCCTTGGGATTACACTGCTAACCCCACAGGTCGTGTGTGTGTGTGTGTGTGTGTGTGTGTGTGTGTGTGTGTGTGCGTGCGTGCGTGCGTGCGTGCGTGCGTGTGTGTGTGTGTGTGTGTGTGTGTGTGTGTGTGTGTGTGCTCCAGGCTATCCAGAGAAGCATCTCACAGGGAGCTACCTGCTGCTGTCTGACTCACTGAATGAAACATGATTATTTCTAGACAGCTACCAATAAATCTACAAACCGTCTGTCCTCTTTTTGTCTTGTTGCCAGGTATGAAAAATAGGTTCATTCTATTCCTTTACGTCCAATCAGCTCAGAAAGAAAAATTAAAAGCTCTCAGCGCACATAATCATGTACCCATTCCCTTCTTTCTCCCAGGTAACAGTTCTAATTTTCCTAATGCTTACACAATAATGAGATTGGCCTGTTGATGTATGTCCAGAGCAGCGACTGGTCAAGGTTGAGTGTGTGTTGAGTGTGTGTGCACGTGCTGGCACTGGTAGAAAGGCACATAGAGCACCAGCCATTTTGTTCTAACGTGCCTATCTTGCAGGATGAGTACATTTATCACTTAGTTTAAACGCAAACAAAACTGCTCTCTGGTCTCTGTGATTTAAGAGAGACGGTGAGCACAAGCAGGACCTGGCAGCAATAAAAATTCCTCCTGAGCAGCGTTTACTCTGGAGGACGTTCACTATCACGTACGTTTTCCAAAAAAAATAACCTGAAGTCACATGTAATTCTGCACGTCTGCACAATCACGTTCATATGTGATATCAAAACTACAATCTTCTCTTGTCCTGCGCCTCCTCTGTGCTGAGGTTTACTCCATGTTACACTGGTATTTTAAAGAGTGGCCCCTCAGCTCATTAAAATAACTATTTCAGCTGAGACATTTCAGGAAGGGGCTGATAATAAATGTGTGTGTATGGCGTTAACCTGGTTCCAAATATCACAAGGTAAATATTCACTGTGATCGACTTGTGGATTCACAGATTGTTTCGCCTTTTTTTTCTTAATTCAGAGGCCGAGGTGACAGGACAGTGTGTGTGCTCTGATTTAACAGCCAAGCATCTCCTCTTCGAAATTTCACAGTTGTTTGAAATATATTTCAATATTTCCCATATGTGCCATATTTTTCCCAACTGCATGAATATTCTTCAAGTACAACCGGATTTTGAAATATGTTACTCACTCACGTTTCCTCCCTGACTGCCACTGAGAGTGATGCTCAGGCATAAATAGTCTCAAATTTATTCACATACCATCATATATATATATATATATACATATATATATAATTTTTTTTTTGCACAGTCAATTACGTTTCAGTATTGCTAGAATAATTTCATGAGCCATCTTTTTTCTAGATGGTTTATTTTATTTTCAGCATGTGAAGAAGAAGAAGAAGAGCTGAAATAGGGAAAAATCTAACTTTTTCTCTGGTTAGTTTGGTGAGAAAAGCACAGTGGGGGATACAGAGGGACACAGAGGACATGTCAGATAAAATAAAACCAGCATCGGTGCTTAACATTGATTTCACAAACAAGACAGAGGCAGAGCCATTGATTAGAAAATCCACTATTAATGACTTGGCTCTGTACAGTGCACAGTGTTATTGCTGCAGAACCGCAAGAGGAATCAAATCCGACAAAAGCAAACACAGTTTGAGTGACTTTTGTTATCGATAAATCCAATCAAATATATACAAAAACAATAAAATATCAGGCCAATGGTTTGGTCATGGCATCGCTTACTAGTTTTGTAAATAAAATCAGGCATCACTGCACAGAATTACAGGTGCAACGCTTCATACTGTGCTGTATGCAAATGCTTTTTAATGCTAACGCTGATACTGGGGCTTTTCTGGTGCGTGATGTTGCGATGGGGACTGGAGAGAAGACGAGGTGTGAAGGGGGGAGGAGGTGCTATGGTGGTATGGGGGTGGGGGTGAAGGGGCTGGTTGGAGAAACTCATTCATCAAGTCATTACGGGAGGTGGCTCCTGTGGTATTTCAGCCTGTCCATCAGTGGAGGAGGAGGAGGAGGATGGGGAGAGATTCCCCGAGGAGGACCGGGGCCCGGCTGTCCTTCCTCCATCTCCCACCCCTTCCTCCCCCTTCGATGTCCCTGCCCTGCTTCTCCTCTGACAGCTCACCTTCTGACTACTATTATTCCCTCTTCTCCTTCTTCTTCTCCTCCATCACACTGTCTTCCACTTTATCTGCCCCCTCAATTACATCTTCTATCCTTCTCCAATTCTCCATCTCTCTCTCTCACACACACACACACACACACAGACACACACACCTACACACACACACACACACACACACACACACACACACCATCCTCCTTCCACATTCTCAGTACTTCCCTCACTCTCTTCCTTTTTACATTTCTCCTGGGAGGCAGCCCTTGACTCTCAGTAGTCCCTTGCATGCCAAAAATTACTATTGACATTTCAATTCAGTGGGTTTTTTTCTCTCGCTGCTCTCTGCTGATGCCTTATAGCAGGAGGACATTTACATGTCAATGGGCCAGACAAAAGAGAGACAGAGTGTGCCCGCTCCCGTGTCCTTAAGTCACTGGCTGTAACACAAAATTTGTAGCTTCCGTGGTGAAGAAGAGTCTGTGCTGTATCTCTAGATTAGTAAATGGATTGTTAATATGTAAAGAGCTAAACTGACCTACAATGACACGTCACCTTACCAGGGATACTCTATATTCAGCGTTCTCCAGGTATAGATTATGGTTTCAACGTCTAGTGGCAGTGCTGCAGTAGGAAAGTACAGAAATGATCAGCAGCAATTAGACCAACACTGTATTTCAATAACCGTGTGCACCATCGAGCCAAAGCACAATCAACACACAAGCCATGGCAGACCTGTACGTGTGGAGCATCATTTGGACCAATATGTTAATCGAAGATCATTTAGATCAATAATTAGAAACTTTCCTCAAGCCACCTACACTGTCTGGTCACAGTACAAAGGGGTTTCAGAATTCTGTGCTCACAGACACAAGCTTGTGTTTCCAGGCTTGTGAATATGCACCAAGTGTATTTCCCACATAAGAGAGATTTTCCAGACATGCATCCTTATTTCTAAAACGCTCCAAGGTATCGCCATCTGACTGGTCCCGAGGCGCCAGGGCTCCTGCCTCGCTGTGATTATCTTAAAGGAGATGCATTGCATATGTAAATGTCCTGTTTTGGCGAGAGCTGGCTGCTGCTCAAGTAAGGGAAAAAAAGCCCCTCAGCATTGATCTGCCCTTCTGCATTTAGTCTGGGTTAAGTGTTCAGCTTCCATTAGGACCAAATTCATGCAGGGGTTTGTATAATTATGCCAGAGTCAATCCCCATTACTCTTTAGCAGTATCGAGCAGCTGCTTACTTTAATAAAAACACATGTCAGATTCAGGCAGAGGAGCTGCTGCGTATATCTGTATGTGTCTGCGTTTGCCAGCGTGCATGCATATCCTTGTGTTTGCACATAATTTGAATCAATACACATACGAAAGAGGCTTCAGAGCGACTAACCATTTGCAGGCGGCAGAAGAAGCAAACAGATCTCATGCACCAAAAGTTCAGTCGACTCAAAAATCCATTCAATCAGTGCAACAAACAACTCTTTGAACATTTGTCTCTTTCTCCCCCAGGACACGATTCCTCTCCTCTGTCTGCCTACTGGAGACCATCAATCTGCAACTTCTCCACGTCGCCTTTCTTTCATCGTTCTAGTTTTGTGTTCCTCCAATGAGAGCTTTCAAGCCTGACCTTTGCACCCTTGGAAAAGACTGCTGTGGGTACCATGGCCTCATTCTTTATGATATGAGGAAGCCCAAAATGGATTTTAGGGTAGTTGATGATAACGTCTGACATGGATACACTTGCAGGCATATGTTCACATTTCCCTCATAATAATTTGCTTTGCTTAATCTAATAACACGTAGGCACATCACATTACATTGGTAACAGAGCTGCCAAACTACTGTGATGATCCAATTTATTGAAGATTTCAGTGCATAACTCTCAGACACTGTGATCATGAAAATAAAGTGTATGTCAGTTCAAATTCAAATTCACTATAACAATAAAAAAGTGCCTTAAACCTCAGCTCGTACACAGACGATTACAGTCATTTGTGTTCAATGTGTCATTGTTACTGAACTAAGACGCAGAATTTGGCCCTGAAAACAACAAAAAGGGCGTCTGGTTACTCCAGTCTTTAACTGTAGAGCCAAAACACAGACTGAGATCTGCTTTTAAAGACGAAGGTGCTGCTAAAATCCACAACATTTCACACATTCACTCACTTCACTTCTGGTGTGAAAAGACTTAAACACGTGTTGTGTAAGAAGGACTGGCTCCATCTAGCACAGGCCAGGAAGCTGCTGCAACCCTTTAGTATATTATTTTATATATTTTGTTGCTTTTAAAAAGGATTGATATATATGTAAATATTGATTATTTGGCACAGCCCTACTTTACAAAGCAGGATTATTGGTGAATTGCCAGATTAGCTTCTTTCCCGATTCTATTCCTATTCTAAGCTAACAACATTTCACTTTTGATAATAAATCAAAAAAGCATGTTTTTCAAAATTCAACTGCAAAGATGTAAATAAAATCACAAGAATCCCTTCATGGCTGTGCAAGAGTGAGAAAGGAGTCAGGGTTTTAACTTCTCCAGTTATTTAACGAAGTAGGATTTTGCAGATCGGCAGCCTCCGGGTAATAAAACAGTACCTTTCTCCTCGTTGAGCATCTTTGTGATGGTGCTGTGGTCCTGGCTGACGTCTATTATCGACAGTGGGAAGATGGTGATCAGGTCACAGTCACGCTCAGCACACCTGAGAGGGACAGATGGGAAGTTAAAAGCCAAGATCCAGCTACTTATCATACACATAAGTATACAAAGCAATTGGCAGCATTTGGATATTAAGATGATCATGAATGGGTCTAATCTAGTCACAGACTCACAAGCTGTACAGTGCACTAACAGGCCCTGAGCATGTATTTTCTCAGTGAGCCCCAATCAAGATTTAGCTAAACTTAAAATTCAAATCTGATGACAGATTGTCAGTCAGAGCTGATCAAACCGCAGCCACACAGTCCTGCCGAAGGTCAGTTTATTGTTTCTGTGTCTATGCGATGTAGATTTCATCATCCACCCAGGTCTGAGAGGAGCCGCTCCTCTGGTTTGTAGCGTGCATGTGTCTGCCCCCAGTCGTGGCACATACACAGGTGTGTGTGTGTGTGTGTGTGTGTGTGTGTGTGTGTGTGTGTGTGTGTGTGTGCGTCCACTGCCCTTGTGTAAGTCTGCAGCCAGTGCGATGATCAAAGCCCAAAGCAGAACAGCTTTTGCTTTTTACTGATAAGCGTGAAGCACCTTCAGGTATTATCTATTAATCATGTTGCTTATTTATCCACCAGTAATTGTTATAGAAATTAAGAACAAAGCACCAACTGTGGCACCTTTGTCCTGTTCTACACCACGATCAGCAACAGGTGTGCAGTCTCCAAGTGAATGACACAAACAGGTGAGAGCTGCACTGTCAGAAACAATTACACACAGAGCATTTATGGAAACTCACCATGTCATACAAAAATATCCCTGAAGACAAATGTTTTGATACAAACATCCTCATCTTCAGGGATCATTTCCTCACGCTTCTGACTTTTTAGGAGCTGCATAGAAGCAGGATGTTGTATCTGCACTTCTTTGTACTGAAGTACTCATACAAGTGGTTTTCCTTCCTCTTTCAGACGTTTCTCACAGGCCTCACAGGTCATGTGATGAGATGTGGAGGTCATGTGACTATGCTCAGACCTATAAAAGGGTGGGAAACCTGCACAGATTGATAAAGATGGAAAGATCATATTGTTTATCCTCATGGACTTTTTAAAACTCATTTTTGGTGCATTATTGTTTGGTGCAAATACTCTGAGGAGAGTGCTATGCAGAAATGTGTAGTGGTGAGTGCAGCCTTTTGTTGGGCAGCGTGTTTTAATGTTGAATCCCTGACACTGAAGCTCAGACTGGTCTGCCCTCACTGTTTGTATTCTCAAAGTGCAACGTCATGAACGACTTGCATCTCTCTAAAACAGCAGGATGCTCACGCCACCTTCAAATGTGTCCCGTCTGAACAACGACAAGCACTTTCTCTCAGGTACATTTGGCTTTTATCTTAGGAGATCTGTACAACAATGCTCCTGTTAGCTACGAGCATCAGATCCATCCGTAGTAATGCACTTCCTCCAGCAATAACAACATTCAGTCGTCATGTAAAACGTCTTCTCGTTGAAGGTTACAGACACTATCTAATGTTTGTGTGACATAATAAGTTGTCATCCATCACACCACTTAAATGTAGTGGCTGTATCAGACACGTCAGTGACTGTGGTGTGTTCATGTGCAACCTTTACAGAGGAGACACGATGGGTTTGATCAAGCAGCCTCTGTCGGCAGCAGCTCTTTAAGGATACATACCTGGAAATGTAAATGAGGTAGAATATAGTTTTTATGATCTTCCAAAAGGGTTATTAAGCCTGGAGCTGCCTTCTGGGTTTATGGGTTGTCATATAAAGCTGAAAAGGTTTGACAGGGGACAGGAATTTATGTGTGTGTGTATTTAGAAGACCTCCCAGTGCAGCAACCTGCATGTTGCTGCCTGTGTCTTTGTGATTACACTGATCCAGTGAAACTGACTTAACCCTACTGCCGATGGACGGGTGAACTTGGCTGTTTCAGAGACGGAAACAGGACAGGGACTGTGCAGGGAAACTGCTGGCTGGCCAGTACACACTAGGTGGCGCTCAGTGAAGTCTCCACAGATCAGAGAGAGCCGAGGACCTGTCCTTCCTGTCCTCCCCTGATCTCCCACTACAGCCTCTCTCACCAGAGGTTTGATGTCTCGGTTAAAGATGACTTTCATTTCCTTTGACAACCCTAAGAGGTTTAACTGCAGATTAGGGAAGACGAAGACAAATACAGCCCGCGTCTTATAGATGAACGGTATTTGTCATTATGAAGTCGATGTAATGAATCAACACCATTTGTCATCAGCTGTATGTTGTGCTTTGAGCTAGAAGGTGTCGGAGGAAAGTTTGTCTTTTTCTGGTCAGAGGAGAGACCAAAGTCTCCAGAGTCACTTTAATGTCACCAAACAGCCTTTTTTTTCATCCAGCCGTCCATTATCTCCTGCTCAGTCTAATTCAGGGTTTGCAGTGGGCTGGAGCCAATCACACCTGACATGGGGTGAGAGGTGGGTTACACCCTGGACAGATCAATCACAGGGCTGACACAGAGAGACTCACATTCACACCTACAGGAAATTTAGAGTCACCAGTTAACCGAACCCCAACCTGCATTATTTGACTTTCTTTTTCCTGTTTTATCTCTTTTATTATGTTTATTTTATTTTATTTTATTTTAATGTCTTTTGTTTGTAAATGCTCTTTTCCACGTCTTTAATGTAAATCCATGCCTTTGTAAAGCACTTTGAGTTGCCTTGTGTATGAATGGTGCTATACAGATAAATCTGCCTTGTCTTGGACTGTGGGAGGAAACTGGGAAAAACCCACAGAGACACAGGGAGAACATGCAAACTCAACACAGAAAAGCTCCTGGGCCAAACTGGATTCAAAGCCAGAACCTTCTTGCTGTGAGGCAACAGTGCTAACCACTTCTCCACCAGGTCACCCAGGCATTTTTCTTTAACATGCAAACTATTGGTTATACACGTGAATATTAGGAGGTAAGTATGTTAATCGGTGTTACTGTGCTGACAGATTTTCAATTCTGAGCAAAAAAACCCAAAACAATCCAGACTGATATTTGAGGCTGTACTGAAAAAACCCAGACTCAATAAAAACAGAAATAAGACTTATGCTTCTGTGGCAAAACCCCATTTTCAGATCGCTATAGCAAAACCCCACCAATCGCCTCAGACTTGTCTTTTGGGTTAATGTCAGATCCTCAACCTCTAAACACAATTACTTTACTTCCTCTTATCCATTTTATTTTTAACAACCTGACCCCCCTTGTTTCTTCAGGTGAGCGAGCTAAGGCTAATTAGTGAGTTGCATAGCAACAAGAACAATGATGAATGCTCCTTCAACCCTTTGAGCTCCTGCTCTGCATGTTGCTGCCGAACGGCCGAGCTTTGTGAGTGAGCTGCAAAAACCGTGCGATCAAATCACCAGCATCATGTCGGTCGTAACGCTGTCTCTCCGTAACACAGAGACTCTATAAAATATGTGATGAATGTTGAGCATATTCATATAGAGATATACTAATCCTGAATCCCTGACATCTTCTGCAGTGTTACAACTACTGAAGATTTCATTAGTCAGGGAACAGAGGTAACCTCAGGTACAGACAGTAAGCTGACACTTCATATTCTCCTTAGACTTGTGTGTGTGTGTTGTTCTTCAAAATAAACTAACTATGGTAATAAGTCTAAACCAAACACACTGATCAGATGCCGTAATGCAAACTGACGTTTTTTTTTTTACCATATGCTTACACCAGGAAGAGCATGTTTTGTGTTTTTAAGTATTTGCAGGTTTGCTCATCTTTGGACACTCTCTCCCTGTTGCTCACAAAGACAGTAATTAAACAGGAGGCCATTCAGGTAAAGGAGGCTGTGCACCTACATGGCTTGTCACAAAAAAAAAGAATCATGGATAATTAAATGATTCAACCCCGGACTCAAAGCTACAGCACTGAGACACAGTTCTACACAGAGGACTGAACCTCTCCTGCTGAGGGTCAACCTTTAACACCTGGGAGACACAATACACAAAAAATTCAAAGCTTTTTTCCTCTGCTGAAGGTTTGATATATTCAAACTGAGGAAAAGTCCTGCAGGTCATGATCAGCGCCCTCCAAAATAACTATGATGGTTACGTTTAGGCAAGAACAATTACACAGTAACATTTTATTTATTTATTTTTGCAAGCCTCTCTCTTTAATAAATTATATTTCAATAAAATTAATACATCGTGAGGGAAACATGATGCAGCCTGGATCCTGTTCATTGTTAACATGAAGTGGAAAATCAAAAGATTTACTGTTGAATGAAACTGAAACGTAAATTGTTTTTTTCCTCACAATTATCTATTGTTTTTGTTTTTCATGACAGTCTATTGTGCATTATCGCTAAATTAGCACACACTATAAACCTTCAACACACTGTCTTTCCAGGACTGTAAATTAATCTGGTCATAGGCAGGTTCAGCTCCAGAAGGTTTATCTGTCGATTTGATGTGTGAAAGGTAAAAACAACAAATAAATGCTTAAGGTGTAAATGTCATTAGCACATTTTTATTCATCGTGTTGCTCTTTTATTAAGAACGTAAAGTTTTCAGTGAGTAAAAGTTTCTGTAAAGTTTGACACATTCTGTTTTTAATACTTTTGTACAGAAAATAGAAGCATCTACAGTGTGGAGTTAAACACCTCTCAACAACTGACCGCTTCATCCACCAAATGGAGGCTTCACATACTTCATATATACTAGTCAAACTAGTTGAAATTCACTGCACATTGGTGGAGAAAGGAGAGCGGCAGGATAAACACCTTTGACACTGTGGTTATCATACCCAATTAAGCCACCACTGCCGAGACAGAAACAGAGCTTTTGTCCTGTGAAGGCGGAGGTGCCGACCTAGTCCCTCGTGTCGAGAGGCTGTTTCTAACTCTCAGGACAAACACTACAGGCACCATGTGCCAACTATAACGGCTGTTGTGCGTCTGAGTGCATGGGTGCCAGAGGTTTGCGTCACTGGAGTAAAGGAAGAAATGCTGGCGCCAACGGACTGTTTCACATGACTGAAAGGGAAATTCCACAAGAGTAAAGAAAAAAACCTCATCAGGTGCTCCCACGCTGATTTGTTGATGCACAATGCCAAAAACTGAGTTTACAGTGTTTGTGTATTGTTGAACTGCTGCTGTGATAGTTCAGATATATGCTATCCCACTGCAGATACATAATGTCCTACTGCAGGTATATACAGTCCCACTGCAGATACATAATGTCCTACTGCAGGTATATACAGTCCTACTGCAGGTATATACAGTCCTACTGCAGATATATAATGTACTATTTCAGGTATATACAGTCCTACTGCAGATACATAATGTCCTACTGCAGGTATATACAGTCCTACTGCAGGTATATACAGTCCTACTGCAGATATATAATGTACTATTTCAGGTATATACAGTCCTACTGCAGGTATATACAGTCCTACTGCAGATATATAATGTACTATTTCAGGTATATACAGTCCTACTGCAGATATATAATGTACTATTTCAGGTATATACAGTCCTACTGCAGATACATAATATCCTACTGCAGGTATATACAGTCCTACTGCAGATATATAATGTACTATTTCAGGTATATACAGTCCTACTGCAGGTATATACAGTCCTACTGCAGATATATAATGTACTATTTCAGGTATATACAGTCCTACTGCAGATATATAATGTACTATTTCAGGTATATACAGTCCTACTGCAGATATATAATGTACTATTTCAGGTATATACAGTCCTACTGCAGATATATAATGTACTATTTCAGGTATATACAGTCCTACTGCAGATATATAATGTACTATTTCAGGTATATACAGTCCTACTGCAGATATATAATGTCCTACTGCAGGTATATACAGTCCTACTGCAGATATATAATGTACTATTTCAGGTATATACAGCCCTACTGCAGGTATATACAGTCCTACTGCAGAAACATACTGCCCTACTGCAGGTATATACAGTCCTACTGCAGATATATAATGTACTATTTCAGGTATATACAGTCCTACTGCAGATACATACTGCCCTACTGCAGGTATATACAGTCCTACTGCAGATATATAATGTACTATTTCAGGTATATACAGTCCTACTGCAGGTATATACAGTCCTACTGCAGATATATAATGTACTATTTCAGGTATATACAGTCCTACTGCAGATATATAATGTACTATTTCAGGTATATACAGCCCTACTGCAGGTATATACAGTCCTACTGCAGATATATAATGTACTATTTCAGGTATATACAGTCCTACTGCAGGTATATACAGTCCTACTGCAGATATATAATGTACTATTTCAGGTATATACAGTCCTACTGCAGATATATAATGTACTATTTCAGGTATATACAGCCCTACTGCAGGTATATACAGTCCTACTGAAGATATATAATGTACTATTTCAGGTATATACAGTCCTACTGCAGATACATACTGCCCTACTGCAGGTATATACAGTCCTACTGATACAGTCCTACTGCAGATACATAATGTCCTACTGCAGATATATACTGTCCTACTGATACAGTCCTACTGCAGGTATATACTGTACTATTTCAGGTATATACTGTCCTACTGCAGGTATATGCTGTCCTACTGATACAGTCCTACTGCAGGTATATACTGTACTATTTCAGGTATATACTGTCCTACTGCAGGTATATGCTGTCCTACTGATACAGTCCTACTGCAGGTATATACTGTACTATTTCAGGTATATACTGTCCTACTGCAGGTATATGCTGTCCTACTGATACAGTCCTACTGCAGGTATATACTGAATAGGTAAAGACTGAAAGTGGCTGAAGCGTCACGGTTCTTTCAGGATGAGTTGTTAGTATCTGGCTGGACCTGAGCTGCTGAGCCAGTTCTTTATTAACCAAGTTATTAACCAAGCCAAACCTTCCTCCTCTCCCAGTGCGCCCTCTGACCCCCCCAGTGCTGCAGTTGGCATCCAGAGCGCTGGCTGCACCCTCCCAGCTAATGCAGCCATAATGCTCCCCCATATGGCAGACAGCAACTCCTGCTGAGGGACTCCTTCACTTCTATTAATACACACAGTGTAATAAAGGGCTCAATTGAATTAATCAGCTTGAAGACATTAATCAGACATTAATGAAGTATTGACCTCTGCACCTCACTGCTGTTCGCTGCTGCCTGCCTGCCTGTTTATGTCTCCAGTCCTTCGGACCTGCTGCTGTGATTCTTGGAGGATTTATGGGAGGATTGTTGAGAATCTCCTGTTTTCCACTAAACTAATATGAAAGCTGTTGTGAAATATTCTGAATGACAAGACAGAAACTATGTCTGGGGGAAAAAAATTAGGTAAACACAGAAAACTGGACATTTCTAATGCCTGGACTGTTTATCAACATGTACTGGATTTGCTGCTGTGGCTAAGGGTTCACTTAGCAGTTTTCTTTTTTTGTTCAAAAGTGGAGCACCTGTTTCTGGGCGGCCTCATTCAGTCACCACCTTTTCTTTGCACTTCTGCATGTCCAGGATTGCTGGTGCATCTTTGTTATAGACTTCTCATATTTTCCAGTGGGTTTCAAAAAAGTTTGAAGCCCAAGTGGTCTGAGAATTTTCACAGGACCATCAACACTTCAAGTAAAAATAAGGAAATTAGAAAATTAAACCACGGCCGCAGCACTGTGAGCTTCCCTCCTGACTTTTCCTCAGCCTGCCTTTAAATTTAGCTCTAATCCAACCGAAAAGCCATCCTCAGTTTAAGACTAGAAAAGACTCCAGGATCAGCCCACTAGGAAACCTCTTCAGATTTTACAAAGATTATTTTAAGTTTGGTTTTGCTTGTATTGTTTGATCCTTTAAAAAAAAAAAAAAATCAGGAGTCTAATTTTCACAGAGAAGCTGAATTTACGTACAGATGGTTTGACCTTTGAGTTATTTTTATTTGGTTAGACTTAACTAAAAATGCTTTTCTGCCTGTTAAGTCCTAAATTCTTGCATAAAACTGAATTACCATCAACAGCGACTGTGTTAAAACCCATTTGCTTCCATGTAATTATCTGCATTGTCAAGACTAATTAACACAGTGGTTCCCAGTTCTCTGGGATTTACTGAGAGTTTACCATCAGAGGAAAAGGTCCACTGATGTATTCAGTTGTCAGAGATTTTGATTGTCCATTGAGCAACATTCTTGATTAGCGAATTACAGGACAATGGTGCCCAATAACTGTAATTAAGGTAATTTTCTAAACTCCACACAAGTAATCAATGAGGCGCTTTCAAAACAGTGGCGAGAAACAAGAGCATGAGACAGAAGCAGGAAAATCAGGAAGGACGTAAATTATATACCATTCGACAAACGTAGCTTCTATCACTATGGTAAAATGGAGAAGTAGCAGAGGAAGTAATCATCTCCCGTCATTCAGCTGATCCGCTCGTGATAACCACGTATTGTTACTGGGGTTGGAGGGTCTTTGGGGTCAATCAGCTGTCGGAGATTCCTTTAAATTCAGACTGTACAGAGAAAACACAGCATCAATCCACTCTGCCGGGGAAATAATTATCAGGAGAAATAATTAGGAAAGCTCTATTGTTAGCCAATGAACTTTCAATTTAATTTAATCAAGTTTTACATTTGGAACTGACTGTTCTGTTTTCCACACGGCTGTACGTGGCATATACACACAGTATTGTTAGCAAATACTAAATTCCAGTGTGGAAATTCCAGTGCTCTCAGGATCTTTTGTATCCGCATTTCCAAATATGTGTCTCATATACATGGCAAACAATGTAAACTGTATAGATGATCTTGTCTAAAAAGATGTTAAATAAGACCACAGGGGAAAGATGAGCACATGGAAAACATGAGTCTGCATGACTCTGGTTTAGACAATTTTTTTCACTGCAACTCCACTTGTGCCAAATGAGCTCCAGATTACAATAATACCACTGGCGGGCAATTAAGTCCATATAAACACTGCATGCAGAGTGTTGGCACCAGAGTAAGCCCCACACACACACACACACACACACACACACACACACACACAGAGGTGGATATGTGCGCTCAGACTCTGTCAGCCTTCACCGCGCCTTGCCCTATATCCATCAGCAGCAGACGAAGGCTAACCTGACAAACACCCAATATCACCAGCAGCTGCCTGGGCAGGGATAATTAATACAGCCAACAATTTGGCAGAGCTATAAACATCCTGACACCGAGACAGGAGGGGCGGGGGGACCGGGGAAAAACTGATCACAAATCAGAGGAGGCAGGAGAGAAAAAGACAGAGGAGACGAACACTGATAACCCAGGAAACAGTGTGTTAGGAAAAATATCTGACTCTTACATTAAAACGTCCATAAAGTTTAGGCAGAGCAGTAAACAACGGCTGCCAACGTGCAATTTGTTTTTCTAAATTGTGTAGAGTTAGTGATGAAGGGTCATCAGGGGCCAGTGACACTAAAACCTGCTGACTCTGCTTTTAGTGTCACTGAGCAACTTAGATATTTTAAATGATCTCGCATTAAATCATGACATTGCTGTGCTGGTTCATTTTATGGCTATGGGCTAAATGAAGTAAAGGAGGGACATGTATGTATTTGACTGAAGCTGTCGTGTTTTTCTACACTCACAAAGTTTTTTCAAAGTTAAATCTCAAAGGTTTGAGTGTCTTTTAGCAGCTGCTGCTGTGGAGCAGGGTGATGTGTTGCACACTGTGGAGCATAAAGCCCTGCTGCTGGATGAGAGCCTGTTACAGATGTTAATAGTGTGTCCCTGCTCAGCACTAATGGAAACACATAAATGACCAAAATGTTATTCTGACATTTACCTTAAGATACTGTGGCAATTTTAGCATGTTAGCAGCATGTAGCATATTAGCATAGAAAGAAGCGTTGACCTTTCGGCTTATTAGCACCTTATATGGTGGCAACTAATGTTTTTCATTATTAATGAACGTCCCAATCATCTTCTTGATGATTCGATTATTCATTTCGTCAATAAAAAAGAAAAATGATTTAATTAGATATCGTTTAGGAAAAGAAAGGAACAGCAGTTCTCACACCTGAGAAGCAATTGTAAGTTATTTTTATTTAAAAAGTGACTAATTATTTCATCTTGGCCTAATTGTCGCAGCTCCGTTTCACTAACAACAGGCCGTTTAGTTATTAACACTGAGCATTTTATGGAGTATTATATACTAGGGCATATATTAAAGGAGTGAACGCTGCAGAAACACAACATGTGCCTTCGCACAGTGCAGCAGAAAAGTGCCTGTATGCATCACACCCACACTTCGAGGCTGAACGAACACAGCAGAGCCAGAGCAGCCGTGTCTCCTCCTGCTCATCTGTGGCCTATGTTAATATGATTATACTGGATTATGGTAATGTGCTGGGGGATCTGGTGGGTGTTGGGCGATGCTTTGCTGCTCTCGTTTCGGGGAATAGTTAATTGGTTGGGCTGCTTTGATGTTGTGGTGATGAGAGAAGTGGGTTGGTGGGAAAGACTGGCAAAGGCACCTCACAACTCAAGCCCATTTTATTTTTGGCCTATGAGGGATCTGTGCTGCCAAGTGGTGAAGAGGAATGAAACCTGATGAAACCAGTGAAAACCGATGGAGATCTGGACCGGAAACACTGTGAATATTCAAACAACAAACATGGGAGAGACACAACACGCAATTATTCACTAATCCGCATATTGACTGTGGTTGTGCTGTTTGAGAAACGCTGCAGCTGTCCTTGACTGACAGAGCCAACAGTCAGTTCAAGCCACTGGAGGAGGTGGGTTTCATATCAAATTGTCCTGCTTGGAATTAAAAAGTGATCAGTGCTGGACATACCTGGATTAACCTCCTAGGGGAGCCCTTAGTCCAAAATCTGTTGCTGGTCACCTACCGACCCCCACCGCACTCAGCAGTGGCATTATTTCCCCAGGAGACCACAAACCAGAGACGTGAACTCAAATCACAAGACTCGAGTCATGATTCTGACGCCCTCAGAAAAAGGCGCTGAACAAAAAGAGTCACTGACTGGGAAATGGCTCGAGCACAATATGAACATGTTCGTATGTTCAAACATGAGGCGTCTTCTTCCCTGATGCATCTTGAATCAATCTGCCAGCAGCCAGTCAAAGCAGGCGGGGGAGTGTGTGTTAAACCTGGACTTATCTGAAAGGTTAAAAACCAAAACTGAACTTGATAAGTAAAAATCTTGCAATTTTATTTGCATATAAAGGCAGCTAAATATATCACAATGAACTGAAAGAGAGAACTAACATTTCCATGAGGAGGGGTACAATCAGAGAAAAAGCGAGAGAGGAACGGAGCACGAAAAGAGCATTTACAGCGGCCAAGTTGAGACAACTATCGGCGACATTTTTTTTTTGTGCTAGCAAGATTGCATTTACACACAGTGCAAAATTAGAAAAGAAAGCAATAAACACAAATACTATCAGATTTACACTTTAAAGGACAACTTAATGTTTAGGCAGGTGTGTTGTTGGGAACAACCAGCACCTGTTGGATTGTGACAGATTTTCCTCTCTCATCCAAAATCAAAGTCTCCCCTACTGGGAGAGCTGATACAAAAGAACATTAAGGAAACCTCTGATGGGAGCATTCAAGAAACATGTCAGTCCTACAGGTGCATAAACAAAAAAAATGCACCAGTTTCTTTTTTTTTGTCAAACACAACTTTTAGTACAGATGTTTTACAACATGAATATATAATATATATATTTTTTTATACATACATTTTTCAAATCAGATCAAAAATCCATAATGGGATGATACAAAGTTAAGTTGTGGGGGCTCTAACTCAATAGCTGTTTGTCCCTGCGTCAGTCAGGTGTTGTTTTGCGGGGATGATGGGTAATAAATAAAGACTTTTCTCTGAGCTCGCAGAGAGTGGGGCTCTAGCTGAGAACATTAAAGCTAGTTTAAGGCAGCATCCCTGTCAGCCAATAAGAAAAGAGGATCTGACGAGAAAACGAACAGAAGAAGACCTAAACACAAAATATCAGATGGTACAACATAAAACAATGGCATCCATTGTCTGGCCAATGCACACCAATCATAAAGAAATTGTACAAATTCACAAAGCATCATTTATCTTACAGATCTGACCAATATTTATCGAGAGCAAGATTGTTAAACCACAAAATCCCTCTGAAAAGGAGAATACCGGAGTCAGACTCGTGGCTCATCTTCACACTCCGTCCATGTTGTTTAGATTTGACACTTCTTGTTTTTAAAACACAAACCTTCCAAATGAAATGCTGTCAGCTAATCAAAACACAGATGTGACAATGCAGGAGTGTAAATATTCTTCTGGTTGTGATTTCCTACAATCATGAAACAGACATTTTATGATTCAAACAAAAATTTGGGATGACAAACTCAAAAGTGAGCGTATCATGTTGAAGATAAGTTTCATGACTAAGGAAAAATGGTCACTATTGCTCTTGTTTGTCTTTCTGCTCTTATGCAACAGATTTCTGAGGGATTATTTCCTGGATGAGGTTTCTATTTCCTCCTGTCGCTGTCGGGGATCGACTGAGTGTGGCATGAAGTGGGGTTGGTAGAAAACGCTCAGCTCTGCATGATGAAATCACACAGCACAAAGTTTCTCTGTGGGTTATTAGACAACAAAGAAAAGCTCTTTAGAAGGAAAACAAGCTCTCATGTCTGCAGCTATGCTGACTATGTGCAGAGAAACTAAACTCAGCCTTGTTGGCACAAACAAACAAACAAACGAGACACCGGTATTCTCCTTTACCCCTCCCAGACACACTCCCACGCTAACCCCCGTCTCCAGATCCCCCTCATCCTCAACAACAGCTTGGAGAAGACCAAAAGTTGGCAAAGAAACACTTAGATTTTTTTTTTTTTTTTTTTTTAACTTGACATATTTATAGAAAAAAGTAATTCATCCAGCCCGTGACCCCGCCCACCCTTCCCCCGACCTCTGGTCTCAGGAGCTGGAGGGGTTGGGCAAGTCAAACACGATGGGGGGGTTGGTGGGCTGGAAGCTGACGGTGCAGGTTGATGCGTTGATGAACGTCGTGTAGCCGTCCGTCATGATCCCGTAGCCTGAGGGCAGAGGAGACGGGCATCAGCAAAACACCTCAGCCCAACACTGCACAGGAAAGTGGGTCACTGGTGCCTGAATCACTTATTTGTCGTTTGTAGACCTGCCACAGGCTGCACATACTACACTTTAAACAGGCATTTAAATAAAACAGGGTTAAAAATATATAAAGTCAGATCAAGGTAGAAGTGAGTGTGTAAATAAACCATGGATATGATTAATCGAAACATCTCTCCCTGCTCAAAATGACATAAAATACATCAAATCAGTCTTTACTGCATGTACAAAGAATATCCTGCTCTCCAAAGCTTAGAGAAGGTTCTTTCAGTGCTGTTCATTAGAGTGAAGTTGGATATGAACCCATATATACAGACAGAAGAACAGAAGAAGCCTACAGAGCAAATTATGCAGAAGAAAATTATCCTGCCCTTGGGTTTCTGTCTCAGTACCTTCATGTATGCCTCCGAAGGCATGAAGTTTGGGACGCACCCTCTTCTGGACTGTGTTGAGCAGCTCCACACAGCCGACCCGCTGCAGCTCCTTTGGAACCCAGTCTCTGAAACCTACACGGGCAGACATATTACTTCTTTTATAAGGTCCCAGTTCCCTCGACAGTATGTTTTTTGTCTAGTGCTCCCATCATGCCTTCTCAACCACAGATCCATAAACTGTAACACATGAGCCTAACGGGCAGAATTAATGAAATGCAAACCTGAGCATGATGCTAAAACCCTCAAATAGTTCGTTTGCTGCCTTTTAATCTGAATGCAACTGTAATCTAAACCCATTCTGCCAGAGGAAACCTGTTCTTACTATTTCACTGTTGTGTATTCCCTGATTTTTTCCCCCCGTTTTGTCTCTTCCAGTTTTGGAGAGCCACCCTACATCTTTCAACCGCCCCTCCCCCCCGGCCCTCCTCTCCTCTCCCATGGTCTCTCTCCGGTCGTTTGCAGCGTCTGGCACTCTGCTGCAAAATCGAGTTTCCATGCAATCGAACGGCCACAGTGGCTGCCGCCGCAGCAACCCTCCGTAGGCGACAGGGAAGGAAATCACTCAATAAAGCCAGATGGAGAGCACGGAAGAAAAAAACAGTAGCTGGAAACAAAAAACAACTGGGGCCCAAACAACTAGAAGAAAAACAGAATCTGTTGGCAGCGGGAAAAAAGGAACCAAACAATATGTATTTTCTTTTTCATAAAATGAAACACAAATATTAAATCGGGGACTGTGTTCAGGGTGTTTGCTCCAGATATTGTTTACGATTACACACACACACACACACACACAAGCTGCTGCGATGCCTTCACACAGATTCTGCATAATGAGGCATAACCTCATTAGATATGGTGATGAGGGGGCTGTGATTGGTTAATTGGACTTACCGAGTGGAGGTCCGTGGGTCATCAGGATGTCGATGCCTTCAGGGACGAGGTTCCACTTATCCAGCAGAGACTGACCCCGAGGCAGGTTGAACCCCCAGCCGTTAAACCACGGAGTCCTGCAGAGAAAGAGGGAGAGATCACATTAACATGGCTCAGGAGACTTGGCTCTTCTCGAAGGGGTAGAGGCTGAAGCCCCTGCTCTCTTTCTCCAGCAGGGCCTTTTATGTCATTTACTAAATCTGCTTAACGTAAAGTATTTCAGAGACTCATTCACAGAGAATCAGTTTCTGTAAGATGACAAAACAAAACAAAACAAAACAAAAGGACTTTAGGTGCATCACACATCGTGGAGACTAAAGCAGGTTCATACACTGTTAATACAAATCTGCTGCTGGTGCTCCACTGTAAAAAGACTGTTTCTGTGTGGAGTTTGTATATTCTCCCCATGTCTGTGTGGGTTTTGTATATAATTACTTAACTTTATATATGTGACCCCTGAAATAAGGACAACGCCACCACAGGATGCACAAAAGCAGAATCCTCCCAGAGAACATGCTGTTCAAGAACATTACTGCACAGTGTCTTGGACCGGGATTGGTCTGGGACTGTCTACCTGTGAACAGTGAGCACTCGCTGTGATGGAGTCACAATAAGGCTCAATTAATTTTAAAAGCCAGGACTATACCACCGGCTGCACGGCACCACCAGAAAAGAAAAAAGTGAATTTCTAAACCACCATCATGTGTCGGCCCCCATCCCCTCTGTTACCCAGCTGCAGATTGATTGACAACAGCCAGGCCACCTCCGGCAGCCTGGATGGGAGTCTGCAGCTCTGGGTGACAGGCGGCATCTCAGCCTTCCCCTGCACACACAAAGACAGCCTCGATGCGGCTGAGTGGGAATGAGGGATGGATGGGTGGATGGAGGTAGGGTGGGGGGGACGACAGATGAAGAAATAAAGCGAATCGTGCAGAGGTTAGATATAGGAGCGGGGGTGGAGAAACCGAGGGGAGAATAAGAAATTGAGCAGAGGCTGGCTGATAAATTGAGCCTTCATTTATCACAATAGTGGTAACAGCAGAAGAAGTTTGACAACAGAGGAAAAGAAGATAGATTATCATCACATAATTCCTTAGTATATGAGCTGACCTACTGCTACACTCTCAGAAAAACACTCTTTAATTTCACATTGAGGTTTGCAGCACAGAGTCGCTGATGAAAAGATGATTTGGGCTCCATTATTCACAGGTTACTTTGGGACAGAGGGCTGAGCCCGGTGCAGCTTCCAGTCACTTAGTGGTGGTGCTGCGTATGGTATTTGACCGAGGGGAAATCAGGGCTCCACCGACATCAATAGGCTTTGTTACAGTGAAGGATGGATGCTCCGGCACTAATCAATACTTACTGTTTCACGGGAGGGCCGAGTGGAGCTAACCAGAGCCACAGCAGGCTCAAGATGTGTAAAACATGAGAACACAATTCCTCCTAAAGTAGGCTACTGCATATATCTGCTGAAAATAAGACGCACACAACAATCGGTGTAGCAGGAGACAGTTACTATGCATTTTAAGCAGCGGCTCGGCCCGTTTGGTCCGGAGGTTTAACGGTATCGAGTGTTTGTGCAGCCTGACAAAAAAAAAAAAAGCAATGGCAGCAGCAGACCAGAGGCTCGCTCTTTGATTTCTTCGCTCGGTCTTTGCCTCATTCTCTCGCTCGGTGGAGAGCTGAGAAATGAGGTTAAAAATGAAATGTGAGGAGCGCACAGGGGAGTCAAGGCCACAGACTGAACTGATTAATTAGAACTAATCACACAAATCAGAGCTAATGGAAGTCTAATGGATTACTGGGAAGACTCGCCACTTCTCGGATGGAAAGAGCGCCGCCGCCGCCGCCGCTGCTGCGGAAAAACTTAGAAAGCAGGGAAGCAGAACTGAGCTTGGCCAGTCAGCCGGCTACACAGAAAAAACACTGGCAGGCTATTTGTCTGGCTCTGGTTTTGACTGATAATGACACGGCCAAACTTTGAAAAATGGCCGAACAGATTTATTTTCTCTCCTCCCATTCAGAACAATAAATTGCGGTTTCTTGCAGCAAAAATAAACAAACAGCTGGAGCATGCGTTCACTCCGTGTTTCACATGTTTTCTCCGCATAAACACGTTTGTCTGAGAGATGAAACATAACCCCTGACATGAGCCGTGGATGTGAAGCCAACCAAAAGGTCCGGACTGAACGCAGAGGGGGGGCACTGCAGCTCCATGCCACAATGGTCCCATTGTCGGCGTCTGCCTATGAAATATACCTTCCATGCAAGTGCATTTGTTAACCTCCGCCAAGATTAATGACATCCTGGTCGCATAAAGGAGAGACTGTTTCCTGTGACACAGGTTTCATTATACTGTACAGCTGGGAGTGTGTGTGTGTGTGTGTGTGTGTGTGTGTGTGTGTGTGTGTGTGTGTGTGTGTGTAGTGGGCAGAGTGCACGTCCGTCCGTCCGTCCGAGTAGGATGCCAGTGTTGAACAGCATGTATGCTGCTTGTGTCTCAGCCTGTTCTCAGAGTGTATATATGTAGACCGGTGCCTGTGTACGTTCGGAGCCCAGTCTTGACACTCGCCATCTGGAGTGCGTCGCCGTGGCAACAAAGGAGAATCGTGTGGAGGCCGGCACAGCGGGAAGGAAAACGCAAAAAATAGATGCAGAAGTAAGAGGATGAAATGGGAGGAAGGTGACGATCAGAGACGAGAAGGACAGAGAGGGGGTTCTGCAGAGACTGAACCATAACACGGACACTTCGCCTTCCAGGTGTGTTCGTGGTGCATCCTCAAAGCTCTCTGCAGTCAGCAGGAGAAACTTGTCAGGGGGGGGGGGTAATGTCTTCTTGAACTTCAGCAGCTCCAAACAACAAAATGAAACACTGCGTCAAGAGGACGAGAAGCAGGTAACCATGGCAACAGGGCCATTTAACGATCCCCTCAGGAATCAAAGAGTGAAAACGGGTTAAAAAGCCGCAGCCCAGGACGGCAGCCGAGGCGAAGCAGACAAAAGCCGTTTAGCCTTTTTTCTGTGAAGAACGTCAATATTCAATTAGGCTGGTGGGCAGCATCAGGACGGTGACGCCGCTATTAAGGCCTCGGCTCACCCCCCATGTAGATCTCTTGGCCCAGAGACCCGAGGCTGCGATAGCACAAACCGAACGCTTCACTCCTCTCATTACGCCTCTTTTAACTCATCATCACTTTTTCCACCTCACAGCTGTTTAAAGGCAGCGCGTCAGGATCACTCTGATATAATCACACTGCTTTTATTGTTTTGTTAGAAACTGCACAGTTAAAATGTTTAGTTGATCAGTAGAAAGTAACAGGTAAAGTCATTCTTGCTGAGGATTTTCTACATTTCTCAGTTTTAAATAACAGTAAACTAAATAACTTTGGGTTTTTACTGTAAGTTGGACAAACCAAGACGTTTGAAACTACAAACTGACCTAAATGCTTCACGACTTTATGACTGTACCGTACTGCTCCTATGATCACACTGTGTTATTAACTCATATTCACTCACTGTTCTGCTAAATTCTCAGGTTTACATTAATAACTCTCCTTTTTAAAAACATGTTTTCAGAGTTTTCCTGATGTTACAATGCAAACCAGTCCAGTGAAAGTCAAACTGGTCGATCATTTTACCATATTTCCAGGCAGTGCAGTGCATCTTGCTAAACACGCCTTGTCTTACACATGGCAGTTACATAAGCACCATTTGCTAAATTAATATGTATGTGCTGTTTCTCTGGCATTCATGAACTGTTTGACTCTGTTTCATCTCAAACACAAAAATACAGTAATGATGCTGGAAGATTCTGGCAAAACCGATTTTCAGTCCTTTTCTTTTTCCTCCATATGATCTGCTCCTTCACTGTAATGAAGTTTTCAAACATCGTGGTCTACTTTTACACAGGACAAGACTTGCAGGCTGGTGACTAAGAGGTTGGTTTTGCATATGTGCATACAGTTTGTTTGCCAATCAGCGTTAAAGTGTAACTGAGTCATTTACCGACTGTTCCTCCTATGCAGTGAGCAGTCAGTGCCATGTGGGGAAGTAGTGAACTAAGCCATTCAGTAATTTCTCAGTGTAACCAAATCTGAGCAGCCAACGTGCTAAATAAACTGATATCGATTTTATGTATCTGTGAAAATAAAAGCTAGAGTTTAAAAAAAAAAAAAAAACTGAACTTGGTCTAAAGCAGAACAACACAACTGTACGCAAATGCACCGACATGTCCCTGCAGGGCAAAGACAGAGCACTGCAGAGATAAGATCGAAGCCTGCCTCAGGTAGAGTATGATCCTCCACCTAACAGCTGGAGAACAGCTGCATCGCCAGGCTGGGAGATCAGTCTGGTGTTAAACACGACGGGACGAATCAGCTGCAGTGACCGGGCCAGAGATAACAGGAGAGAGAGAAAGAGGAGTGTGAGTGTGAGTGTGTGTGTGTGTGTGTGTGTGTGTATGTGTGTGTGTGTGTGAGTGTGTGTGCAGGTCCAGCGATCTATGGTGTCTGACCTCTGAGTCAAAGTGGCCATGCGGTCAGCACAGGGAGGGGTCTAATTGATCAACCTGTCAGAACCAATGAGGAGGGCCATGTTAATGGGACTTTTATAAGCCCCGTGGGACGCACCACATGACACTCAGAGCTGTATGAGTATGTGCAGACTGCAAGCCCTGTGTGTCTACATGTGCACGTGCGTGTGTGCGTGTGTAATCCCAGAGCCCAGGTAGCCTTATTAAAAGGAGCCAAGTGGAGACTCCGGCTCGGTTTTGACAAATGGCCTCTCAACACCAAGGCCACCTTTGCAAACTTTGGGGACAAGGTAGAAGGCAAAGTCACAAGGGTGAAGGGGCCGTGTATGTGTGTGTGTTTGTGTGTGCATGTGACAGAGGAAGAACGTGTGTGTGTGTGTGTGTGTGTGTGTGTGCGTGTGCGTGCAGTGCTCTGCCCCAGCACTAATAACCTGTGCCTAGTGACTGATGGAGTGTGGAATGGATTAATCATGCTGCAGTCATGCTGCCAAACACTGAGGTGCTAAGGGTTAGCCACCAGACTTAGCCTGCTTAGGAAAGGCTACAGCTATGTATGTCTATAGGTTATAGGTTTCCGGATAGGTTGGTGTGCATGTGCAAAAAAACACACACACACACACACAAACACACCCACACACACAGTCCCTTGGGTGTGTGCGCACACACTCAGATGCAGCCAGCTGCAGTTTGACCTACAGGCTGCTAATGTAAATCAAACATAGCAAACATTGCTGCACCCAGGTCTGAGTGTGTGTGTGTGTGTGTGTGTGTGTGTGTGTGTGTGTGTGTGTGTGTGTGTGTGAAGACAGAAAGCTTAAAAAGGCCAAGTGCCCAACACTGTAGTGGGAAATCAACGGAGTGTATTCCCTGCCATCATCACATCGAAAAGACTGTCCCTGCAACACACACACAGCACTGTGTACACCACAATGGTACTATACAACGAGTCCACACCTCATGTACAGAGATGTGTACACACACACACACACACACACACACACACACACACACACACACACACACACACACACACACACACACACACACACACGCACACACACACACACACACTGTCCCTGCAGCTAGAGATATACTGGATTGGCAAAAACACCCAAGTCATGAAACTGAAACTCTCTGGGAGAGTGTGACTGAGTGTACATGCGGTGTGTATCCATCTGTGTGTGTGTGTGTGTGTGTGTGTGTGTGTGTGAGAGACGTGTTAACACTGAGGAAGCACAAAAACACTTTGAAACAGAATTGTCTATGTAGATGATAACAGCATTTTTCTGCTAAAAAGCATCAGTTTAAATCAACAATCCACCAAGGCCCCACCACACATAACAGGTAGTATATGGATGCCCATGAAGTGTGTGTGTGCGTGTGTGTGTGAATTAATAGATGTCTATATGTGAAATAGCTGCACTAGTTGCTGCAGCACTGGTACAAAGCTGCGTGTAGATATGGCACAGAGGTTGGACGGAGCAGCAAGGTGTTATGGGACATGGATGCATCCACCAGGGGACGGTGGAATCTAAACACTTTGAAATATGGATCTGTCATGAAGCCGGGCCAGTGTGGAGAAACTGGAGAGCAGGTAGATAACGAAAGAGGGCTGGGCCTATTCAGAGAGCGAGCATGGGGGCTGGGGGGCCGAGACCCATTCAACCTGCCCTGAGACACGGGGACAAGGGTCCCATTACCCCCTTCCAGCCCTGACCTCTGTGAACTTGATCCTAGGGAACAATGTAAGAGGGAAGAGCGAAGGACTGAAGGGAGGCAGGGGGGAGGAGATGATAATATCTCTGGGAAATAAGTGACAATAACCAACAGACGAATTCATTTTGCTGCTCCACTCCAAGGACCAGGGCTGCAGCCTTTTCTGAGGGTTTCAAACAGGACAAGGTGATCTGAAAATGGAAAGAATGTCTTTTGCTGTGTTTTTCAGGCCATTTCAAAGCTGTACCCTCTTAAGGCTATTCTTCCTCAGCACAAAGACTACAGCTCCAGGTCTGCAAGTTAACTGAAAAAAGAAAAAAGCTGTTTGAACATCTCAAACTCTTATTTATGACATTCAATACTGAGAGCAGGTGAGGGATGAAAGGACATTATTGAGAAGGACCTTAGTGTCGTTTTGGCCTTTGCCAGAGGTCGTGCCAATTAAAGGTGATGGTCTGAAATAAATCAGCCCAGAGAGACGACTTTAGAAGTTAGCTTTCAGATTGAATACACTTGTTTTAATAAAAAGACAGACTGGGTCCAAAATCAGCTGCTATTCAACACATAGTCCACACTGTTTTTGTCTTTGTCCCAGTTCTCGGTCCTGGTCTGGATTCTCACGCTGCAGGAGATGCTTTGTCCCATCAGCCTTATGTCCCTGCACATTCCCATCAAAACAGTGCAAACGAACCAGGAGTACTGGCTTTTCATATTCCACACATTGTTTTGCTCTTTCGTGTTAAAATGTGGTGCTTACATTTCCCACAATGCAACTCGACAGCTGAGTTTGAGATTAGGGTGTGCTTTGCTAATAGAGGTTAAAGCACAGATTTCGTATTTTGCTTCCAGCGCCACCAACCAAGCAAACACTGACTCTCAAGACAATTTATCAGATTTCACGCAGCTCCCTCTAGAGCCTCAAAAAGCATATACAACCTCTTCCAGAGCAGCAGCAGCAGCAGCAGCAGCAGCAGCAGCAGCAGCAGCAGCAGCAGCAGCAGCAGCAGCAGCAGAACTCCCAGGACCTGACGTGCAAAACTATTGCATTTCCCCTTTAACCGTTTTCAGAGCGTTTACATTTCATAACTGGAGTTTGAGAACTGCCTCAGGTGGTGACTTGACTCCTTTTTGATAACTAGTTGAAATCCACATCCCTGATATAGAGAATTTAAATGTTACTCATTTCTCAAGCAGACCCGTCCACTAGTTTTACATCAGACAGCACGAAATCTAAAATATCGTAACAGTCTCAATAAAGACGTTGATTTAAGAAGAACATTTTCTGTTATCATGGACTAAATGTAAACGGCTTTTGTCTGCTTCGCCTCGGCTGCCGTCCTGGGCTGCTTTGTTTCTCTCTGCAGCATCCACACTTGTTGCTTGGTCTCGTCACAGTCAGACGAAGAGGAAGCTGATTATTGAACAATACTGGAAGCTGTTAAATAGCATCGCTGCTTTGATTATACTGGTACTGGTTTGTCCTGCAGTGTGGAAATACTCTCCTCCTGAGGACTGTGAGGAAGAAAGCCGCAGGTCCTCAAGAGTCCCGTCAAAAGGCGAGAAGCACACCCTGCCTTGTCCCGACATGACAGGCCAACCAGTCTTTGCTGCAGAGGTCAGAGGCCAAGGGCGGGGGTGGGGGTTGGGGGAGGGGTGTTAAAAGCAACAGGAAAGGCCACGGGGTCAAGCCGGCGCAGATATATGGCACTCTGTTTGTGGTTATTGTCTCGACCCTACAACGAGTGGATGTTAGCAAGGGCAGAGAGATGCAGAGGCAACAATAGGCACAGGAAAGCACAGAAACTGGCATTGTTAGTCTTACAATTTTGTACACAAAGAGCTGGAACAGAGACAAAACCAAACACACAAGGCGGAACGGGCGAGTCGGTACAATGGAGCTCAGAAACTGTGCAGACACACCAATGAAATATAAAATAAAAATAAAACGTCAATATATTGACGACAGTTCTTCTTCTTGGCTAACTAACTACTTCTAATCAAGGAAAAAAAAAAAAAAGAATCTGATATTCAGTTATATTGATGGATGCCTGACCAGCTTCATGAAATATAAGAGTTTTTCTTTTCTCTCAAGTGCAAACTGAATATTGTTTAAGTTAAAAATAAAAATAGCTTTTTATGAATAGTATTTTAAGCACTAGGGAACTGTGAAGGTTAATTTGCTTATTTTCAGACATTTTATGGACCATACAATTAATCTGGACATTGATCAACTGATTAATCGACAATGGAAATTCAAGATTTGTTGGTTTCCTTTAAATCGTTCCTTAGTTTTATTTCTATTGGTGGTCGTTGCCTCAAACTGATCAGTGAATGGAGGTCGCGACTTTGCACACCTTCTTATTTATGACAGCACATCCCTGCTGACAGCTGGGTGTTCCTAGCATCAACACTGGGGATCTAAATTCAGAGAGTGGAGATAAGCAGAGTCCTTGCCACTGAAGCTGTGCAGAGGTCAGCAGGAAGCGAAGGAAGTGCTGCAGGACTATGTGAATGCTATCACTGCTGGGCAGAAACTAGTAGGTAGGCTGCCCTTCTGTTTATGGAGCTGTCGTCGCTGCTGTGATTGATGGCTCACGAAGATGGAGAAGCAAAGGTGTGTGTGTGAGAGCAAAGGTGTGTGTGAGAGCGTGTTTGTTAGTCAAGACGACCGGGGGAAAAACGAATGACATAAAAACCTGTTCCAGCTAAGTCAATTTTCCAGAGAGCTCTGCTGTTCTGTGATTCTCTACGCCCTGGACTGGGAATCAATAAATCAGACTCAGTAAATCAAAATCAAATCACCATAATTAAAAAAAAAAGTATGCCAATTTCAAGCGAGGCCAACTTTGACTGTCTGGTTATCACATTCAGAACAACTTCAGATTAGGTGTGCTAAGGTCTGGTCCAGTTAACCTAAAGGTCAGAGGTGAGATCTCTGCACAGACAAGTTAGGTTCTAACCTAACCTAACCCTGCAGACCCTTTGTTTATGGGGTGGTGTCGCGCTGAAACAGAAAAGGTCATTGCACAAAGTGTTGATAAGATTTCCATCAGCGGGAACTAAAGTACTGAAACCCTGCGACACCTGTGGACCAGGTGGACCAGACCACACATATGATTTAAATATTTTCAGTGAATGTACCGTAGTGTAATCCTCAGCCACTGTGCTGTATAGGCTCCATACAGAAACCAAGCAAGTTGGCTGCTCTTAGAGGATGTAACCTGTAAAAAACAGCAGCTTTAACACTGATTGAGCCTTTGCCTTGTTTTTCCAGTTCAAGCCGTCTTAAATCATTAATGGCTTTTGCTTCTAAATTTTACAAGATGGCTCAGTGGACCTTGTAGCTCAGTTCTCTCTATCAAAACCCATCCAGCACTTAGCATCTCCAGCGTAGTGTCCAGACTTGTTGTCACTGTTGGTATTACTTATTCATCTGAGCTTTTTTATGTCTGCCGAGTTCAGCTGCTCCAGCACTTAGGTTGGCGACCTCTCACACCAAGCTTTGCAGGGAATAATGGCGAGGAAAGTGATGTACACTTGGAGCTGAATCCTACGTTTAGGCAGGAAAAAAACAAACAAATGAAGTCACTGTGGTAAAAGGTGCAGCTGAGCTAGGGCTGGTTCACCTCAGGCCACAGCAGCCGGGGACCCAGGGTCGCCTCTGCTTTTCAAATATTTATCCCCTCATACCGTGATACACAGCATGGGATGGAAAACAAGATGGAGTCCTGCTGTGCCAAGGACCTGTACACACACTTATACACCAGAGAACAAGCAAATAGATGGACGGGTTCAGATATCAGAGACATACAGCGCTGTGAAAAAGTGTTGGCCCCTTCCTGATTCCTTATTTTTTTGCATGTTTGTCACTTTAATGTTTCAGATCATCAAACTAATTTAAATGTTAGTCAAAGATAACACAAGTAAACACATCATGCAGTTTTTAAATGAAGGTTTTTATTATTAAGGGAAAGCAAAATCCCAAACTACATGGCCCTGTGTGAAAAAGTGTTGGCCCCCTAAACCTAATAACTGGTTGGGCCGCCCTGAGCAGCAACAACTGCTATCAAGCGTTTGCGATAACTTGCAATGAGTCTGCTCCAGCGCTGTGGAGGAATGTTGGCCACTCATCTTTGCAGAATTGTTGTAATTCAGCCACATTGGAGGGTTTTCGAGCATGAACCACCTTTTTAAGGTCATGCCACAGCATCTCAGTCGGATTCAGGTCAGGACTTTGACTAGGCCACTCCAAAGTCTTCATTTTGTTTTTCTTCAGCCATTCAGAGGTGGACTTGCTGGTGTGTTTTGGATCATTGTCCTGCTGCACAACCCAAGTTCGCTTCAGCTTGAGGTCATGAATGGATGGCCGGACATTCTCCTTCAGGACTTTTTGGTAGACAGCAGAATTCATGGTTCCATTTATCACAGCAAGTCTTCCAAGTCCTGAAGCAGCAACACAGCCCCAGACCATCACACTACCACCACCATATTTTACTGTTGGTATGATGTTCTTTTTCTGAAATGCGGTGTTACTTTTACACCAGACGTAATGGGACACACACCTTCCAAAAAGTCCAACTTTTGTCTCGTCAGTCCACAGTGTATTTTCCCAAAAGTCTTGGGGCTCAACAAATGTTTTGTTGTTTTTGTCTTATTCATATCCAGTGGTTTCCATCTTGGAACTCTGCCATGCAGACCATTTTTGCCCAGTCTCTTTCTTATGGTGGAGTCATGAACAGTGACCTTAACTGAGGCAAGTGAGGCCCTCAGTTCTTTGGATGTTGTTGTGGGGTCTTTTGTGACCTCTTGGATGAGTCGTCGCTGCGCTCTTGGGGTAATTTTGGTCGGCCGGCCCCTCCTGGGAAGGTTCTCCACTGTTCCATGTTTTGTCCATTTGTAGATAATGGATCTCACTGTGGTTCACTGCAGTCCCAAAGCTTTAGAAATGGCTTTATAACCTTTTCCAGACTGATAGATCTCAATTACTTTCTTTCTCATTTGTTTTTGAGTTTCTGAAACATTAAAGTGTGACAAACGTGCAAAAAAATAAGAAATCAGGAAGGGGGCCAACACTTTTACACACCACTGTATGTGTGTCCCCTCTGTAACCACAGCACAGGGGTTGATAATGATGGAAACTCCCTGCTGCCGCCTGCTGAAAAAGCAGCCTATAGTTTCAGCACATTCTTTGCTGAACGAGCAAGTAGCCGGAGGTCGGGTTCAGTTGGAGAGTAGGGGACCGTCTGCTGACAGATCGCCTTTACTTCCCGACCGGTTGCTGAGCCACCTTGGACTCCCTTCCCGGGAATTGTGATTGCATTTTATAGCCTCAAGCAGCCTCGTGTCATGTCCCTCCTCATGTCGCAGACATCTGGCTAGCTCTGGGCTCTCACTGTCTCCCCTGAGCACTCTTTTGTGCTGAACTGTTTGATTACGGCTGAATCGCTTGTAATCAGCTCTTTACCTCCCCCCAGACCTCCAGACCAGCTTCCTAACAGCACTATAGTCTCATAACTACTGATTTTGAGCTGCTTCAGTAAACATATTTTCAGGTTGGACTGAAGAGTTAAGGCAGCACACGATGAGACGAGAAGCTTAATATGACGTAAGTGAAAACACCTGCCTATCTTCCTGAACTGTTACCTAAACAATAGGTGTGTGTGTGTGTGTGTTAGCGGAAAGTCCAACCAACCCTTGGAACTGTTGCAGGTCATCTTCAGAAAACTCAGCTTCTTACAAATGACGAAAAGTAAGAAATCTTTATGTACCATCACAGAACATCTTACTAGTAACTTTAAAAAGATGCAGAGGTGGAAAAACCTTCTCGTTTGAGAAACAAACATTATTATTACTGAAGTGAATGAACCAGCTTTCTTAAACTACTCCTCCTTTTCCCAGTTTAGGTCCTTCGGCACATAAGTGAAAACCAAACGTTCACGAACTGTGCGCTGCTTGAATCAAACCTCTGCTCTTCACCTGCACTCACTAACCTGTTAAACACTGAGCAGCATGGAACCTATTTATTAACACTTGTTCATCTGCCCCATCACTAAGCCATTCATTATCAAGGTGACTAACCCGCACAGCCATTAGCTGCGATGCTATTCATATCCTGTTAGTTAGTGTGGGTATGCCGTTAGCGGGCAATGTGCCATTAATTCTGCAGGTACAAAGGGAGATGTGACCCCATTTCAGAAAGCGGTGGCGAGCTGGTGCGCCGCCATCACCGGCCACCGTGTGTTTAACGGGCCTCATAGGAGAGAGAGACTTACAGTGTGTTTACACAGTGGCATCTCTGAGCTGGTATTAATAATAGAGCCACTTAGCATTCAGAGGCACTGGTCTCAGTCACGCTGTTTGTTTCACAGGTCATTAAATTTATGCCGCAGCCCTAATGTTCATTACAGCAGCAAGCTGGCCAGGGGTCTGTAACACTCGCTCTCTGTCTTTAATCCCCCGCTGTATTTCCAACACTGGCTTTCTTTTCATCCCTCGCTCATTCTCCCTCTCTCACATCTCAGTCCATTTGCTTGACAATAATCTTTTCCTGGTTTAATTAAAAGGACTGTGCCAGTGTTTCCATCCAGTGTTTCTTTTCTTTTCCCACTCGAACAGGCGAAAACCATCACATCCAACTGAATCCCTGAACGACTATTGTAGCACGGAAGTGTTGAAAAAAAAAAAAAATGTTTTCTTCAGGTGTGCAGTTCTTCCACCTGTAAAAGCTGCAGCTGCTCCAAAATGCTGCTACTGTGAGGCCAGTTTCACCTGTAAGCAGCAGAATGTGGCTGAGGCTTAATGGCTAATCATTTTTACTACCACTGTGAACAAACAGAGGTAACCATGCTGCAAACACACACGGGATGGGGCTCCAAATGAAAATCAAAGGCACATACAACCTTTCATAGAAATTATGAACTTTTTAAAACGATTAGCTGGAAAACATCAGGGACTTTTAAGATGTTGAATTAGTAAAGAATAATCCCATTTATAATTTTTGGTTGTTAATTTCTTTAAAAAAAAACCAAAAAAAAAAAACCCATGTACATCTGTACTTCACTATTCACTAAAATAATCCGTCACCTCAGAAACATGAACACACAACAATCAGGCAAAAGCATCAACACTGTGTGGACTCACATCACAGCCACAAACAGAAACCTGGTCCCACAGGCTCCAAACCGCCCACCAGTCCCTTCATTACTCCTGAATGTAACACAGTCCTACAGGAGGAAACACTGACACTTCACGGAGCAAACAGACAAACAAACACTGGTTAATCTAATTTATCCTCTTGGAAACTCAGCACACGTTGAAGTAAACACTGGACCTGATAGTTCGGACCAAGGTGCCCAAACTAACGTCATATCAAGAATCTAAGGGTCAATCAGATAAACATTAAAATTATTTTTAACAATAAAAACAAACTGGACATAATATTTGTCACAACACAAAAACCTTCATATGACATAATAATGAAGGCAAACAAGCAACCTTATAAAATGATATAGTGTGTATAGTATATATAGTATATGTATATAGTATAGTATGTAAATTAGAGTATAGTACGTCCAATCCTCAAAGTTAAACTAGACACAGTCTATAAAGCTTCTACTGCATTTTCTATTCACGAGTAACTTAACATCTGAAACATCTGTCAAACAGTGAAGCATCAACCAGCTTGGAGATACACTGGAGCAAATTCCTCGAACATAGAAGATTTATTTCATATAAACCTCCTAGTTTTTAAAAAATACTCAACATAAGTAGTTAGAGTTAAAGATTTAAGCCCAGTATTGATAAAATTACAGCCTCTCTTTGGGACCTGGTTGATCTCACCCTCTGTGTGTGTGTGTCTGTCATTAAAGGCATCTGTCGTCCCTTCTGCCCAGTCCGGCCCGAGCCTCCGTGTTTGCAGGGGAGGATCAGAGGCTCTGTAGGGAGTTGAGTCATGTGGCTTTCTAATTAAAGCAGACGCTGGCGCTGAAGCCCGCCAGCCCCAGGGTCAAAGGTCATCATGCAACCGCTGACACGAGCAGGTAGCCAGCCACTGTGAAATGGGCTGAAAGGCGGGCCCACCTCCCCCCCACCGCCTTCTTAACCTGTCCACCTCCCCCCACTCGTCCCCACTCTCTTCCTTTCTTCTCTGGGTTTTGTCTTCTCAAGAAAATAAACGCCCGCCTCCGTGCATTTACTCATTCATGGACACAGGAGGGAAAGAATAGAGACAGAAGAGAAAAGGAGGAAAAATGTGTGTGTGTGTGTGTGTGGGGGGGGGGGCGACATGCACTTCAGAGCCTTTTCAGCGTGATGGAAGAGTGGGGACGCTGCTCTGAAGGTGCAAGGCCATCACCCGAGTCAAACATGTCGCTGGGGAGAAAAAATAGTGAAGGTGGAGACGTGAACTTCTCTGTGTATCTTTCATATGAATGATCCTGTCTGCCCCCCCCCCACAAAGAAGACACGCTGTTGACCTTTGCATTTCAGAACAAAGTGGACTTGGACCTTGGTGTGTTTTCTTGGAGATACTTTAAAGAAAAAAAAGATTTTCAAGGATGCTGGTTTTGAGCTAGAGAACGGTGCTCGAGAAAGCCACTTATCATGCTCACAGAAAGGCGAGGGAAGAAAGGTCTCTGCCACAGTACAAAAGAGTCGCTTGATGTATTTGCTCAGGTGAACCAGAGCTTGTAGACAGAAGTCACACGGACTCAGAGGTTTCTTGTTTACGGGTCAGAGCCGCAGCAGTAGGTCGACTCTGGAGGTCAGACACTGGAGCTGTGGAGTCATTGCAACTTCGTCTACAGCGTTTTCACGCTTCGCTTTGGCTGCTCTGACAAGAGCCTGCTGCTCTGACACTAAGGGCTCAGGCTCAGGGTTATTTCATTTCTTTTTTAATTGGTACTAATACCAAAATCATCTGACGTTTTGAAACAGAAACACACTTTTCTATCGAAACTAAAGAAGCTGCAGGACTTTGATGTTAAGTACTATGTCTAGATCAGAACTTGGTCTAAAGTTGGCTTTTCTTTAAATGAGACAATGACGGAGCCAAAGACTTCACAGTGAGAAACACACCCACACCTCTGTTCACACTGCAACCAAAATTAGCCGGAGGTGAAATGGCGTTAAGAGTGTCACTGCCACAGACGGATATGGGTTCCTCACATTCGTGAAGAAATTCATGGAAACCATAGGAAGTGAAAAGAGCCAGATGATTGTACAGGCCTTGCAGAACATGCAGACAAGAACCTAGTGACTAGAATATTAGATAAAAAAAAAAAACAGGATGCTATGTTAAAATTTCTTAAAAGTCTTTAAAAGATTTCCTCTTTATTCCACTTCTACACCCAGAAGTTTCCATGTTAGCCCATAGAAGAAAAAGAGATGGTGCTCTAACATGTCGTCAGTGTCCCTAACAGAAGGACAAGGCTACGACAGGGTTAACTGAGACTTTCAGCCGACAGCCCTGTGTGTGCTGTCCACATCTTCAGGGACACACACTGATCTGACCTCAGAGCAGAAAGACACCACTTACTGTTGTTTCCCTACATAATCCCACATTAGCGCTTTAAACGACAGCTCTCAATTTCTGCGTCGCATGAAGTAAGAGATAGTGACGCCAATACAAACACATCAGAGGTCAAATTACCTCAAAAAGGTCAACATCAAGAATCTATGGTCTATAATGTAATTTAGTTATATTAAAAATTCATAAATCAAATGATTCTCAAATGAAAAAGATACAAGCAAAGACGTGCTGAACCTCTTCAATCCAAAAATAACAACCGGTCCGGTACAAAATCCTGACATCTAGAGATGCTTCCAAATCAATACCAAGCTAAATGACTTATCAGTCTTTTACTGGATCTACCACAAGTGTCAGGAAATGTCAAAACGATTCTGTGTCTTGATTTGCAACGGGGGGAAAAAGGGATGGAAAATGTAGAGAAACAAAGGAACAACTAACTATTTTTCCTTGGTGGAAGATTTCTTGGGCAAGGAAATGACATTTGACACGATATTTGATTTAATCTCATTTTGAGAGGCAAATTTAGCAAATAATCAGTCTGCAACCGATGTACCATTTTCAGTTTTTCCCTGCAGTGAAGCTCAAATTCTGTTCTGGATCCACAGCAGGATTTTGGTAGTGTCAGCCCTTTTCCAGGTCTGGCAGGATTTGATGGAGCTGCTGGCTGTCGTGCGGCAGACCAGTGCCTGCCCGGCCGGTGACTGATGCACACAAGGCCACGGAGGAGAGCTTTATTAAACGATGGTGAGGACCCATCACTCTAGCTCTGACATATTGGGGGCTGATGGCGGGGTGTTTCATATTTCTGTAGCGTATCGGCCATTTGACAAACACGTCCGTGTGTGTGTGTGTGTCGGAGCCTGTGCGCATGTGTGTGCAGGGTAAGTCATTTAGCAGGGAACACTGTGAGCCATCATACTGCAAAGAGCAAGGGCACAATGACAAATCCATTACTTAAACCTCTCATTCACTCTGACACACACACACACACACACACACACACACACACAATACAGCTGCAGACCTGGACGGCCTGCAAGAACTTACTGCCACCACATCCATCCTCCTCCCCAAGCCTTCATCGTCAGCTGCAAACAGTCTGAACCTCCCTGAATGACCACCTCAGCAGCACCAGCACCCGCGGGTGCGTTGAATAGGACTAAGAGCAATAAGACCCCACCCACACACACACACACACACACACACACACACACACCCTCACACGCACGCACGCACGCACGCACACACACACACACACACACACACACACACACACACACACACACAGTCTTAACGCACACACAGCAGGAGTTTTCAGCATAATCTGGCCCTTGTTTGACAAAAAATAAATAAAACAAATATCCCTGTAGCTTGAAAAGATGAACCTAATTATAATTTCACAATTTTCATGTAAAACTTGGAAAAATGAATAAAACAAATTTCATAGAATTTTGAACATAATGTGATGTTTCTCCCCTCCACTCCGTCTGCCAGCCCTGAATGTCACAAACTTTGTGCCTTCTCTCTCCCCCATAATCTGTCCTCTCTCTCTCTGTACCTTCTGCAGGTGTCCCTGGTCCTGGTCCTGGTCCTGTATATTGCTGATGTGCAGTTACTGGCCCCATTAACCTGCAGTGTCTATTTGTTGTTTATTGTTATTGTTCGTTTCTCTCTCCTCTATCCACTCACCCCAACAGGTCGAGGCCCAAACTGAGCCCGGTTCTGCTGGAGGTTTCTTCTGTTAGAGGGAGTCGGCCCATAACGGATTTGTTTCTACGTCGAGTAACTTGAGAAGCTTTTCATTGTGATGTTGTTAAAACTATACAAATCAGCTGAACTGAATATATGAAAATAAATAAAGCTGGAAAAATGAGGTCAAAATGAACATGACGCCCCTCAGTTTGTAGTGACAGACATTTGTCAAGGCCCATTGCCCCCCCGCTGCTATCTCTACCATGTGCCCAGACTGACAGAGGAAAAAGTGCGTGTTAATGTGTGTGTGTGTGTGTGTGTGTGTGTGTGTGTGTGTGTGTGTGTGTTTGGTGGGCAGCCGGCCAAAACAAACGGACACAGGCTGGCGCCAGCAAAGAGGTGGCTTAGAGATGATCAAGCTAAAAGCAGCAGATACAAAAGTCAGATCTCAGCAACGTGGACGTTAAAGGTGGGAGTTTTCAGAGAAGTGCGTCCAGTTCTCAACGCAGTAAAAATAAATTTAAGAGTAACACTAAACACATCTGTACATATTTATTCACTATCACTGAGCTCCACAGATGTTCCATTACTAACGCTGCTTTCTTCAGGACAAATATTAAGCGTAAAGATGCACATCAGCACTGAGCACTAATTCATTGTCCATTTTATTGAGTTATATGGAGACACCTCCATGATCAAATGTTCAATTATAACGAGATGAAGATTATGAAGATTATGAAAATCTGCTGCTACATTTTGTAAAAAATTTTTTTTTTTCTTTTAGAAATACAGCTGAAAACTTTCTCATGTATTTATTTAGTAAATACAACAACATGTCCTATATATTGGGATGTTGCAACATATTAGTCCTTTATTCCCCTGTACAAATCAGATTGTATATTCAGGTTGTAATTAAGACTTTTAACTGTTATATGATATTATTTTTTATTTTGGTTATTCTGTATTTTTATATTTGAAAGCCACAGGAGATGAGCCTACACTTGTCTGTGACGTCTTTCCTCCCAGCACAGACACAAGAGCATCAGGGAGGTCCAACCCTGATCAAATCTGGCTTGTTCCGGTCCAGTGTTGGGTGGGGTTGATGTCCGGGCTCAAGTCAAGTTCTACACCACGCTGAGAAAACCATTTCTTTATAGCCCAATTTGACGCACACTATTGTCTAAAGTATATGTGTCCTTCAGATCCAAGGTTTTCCCCCAGGACTAAAAGTACTCAAAAGTATGTGGACAAAGGTGTAGACAGTCAGAAAGACAGATGGTTGGGACGAGGAGGGTAAAAATAGTCCAGAGCCAAACAAACCTCAAAGATCACTGCACTCCACATAATGAAAACAACCGAGACTAAATATGCTGAAATTCAAACATCACCACAGCTCCCTCCCTCGCTCGCTCTCTCTCTCTCTCTCACACACACACACACACACACACACAGCTGACCTTTACAGTAAAAAATGAATACATGAATAATACTAAAATCTGCAAATGACAAATCTGCATTTGGCCCTCTGGGTTTCCCCTGAGGTGAGTTTCAGAGAGTCAAATGAGGGCAGTCGGATTTAATCTGCCGCCTCTGGGACACACACACACACACACACACACACACACACACACACACACACACACACACACACACACACACACACACACACACACACACACACACACACACACACACACACACACACACACACACACACACACACACACACACACACACACACACAGGCAAGCCATGGCATACACCAACCAATGCTGACTGCTATTTCATTGGTTAACAAGAACCACAGTCGATACTGTGAAGAAAAGGAGAGAATGGACACACAGAAGAAGTGACCAGAAATGAGGAGGACAGGAGGAAAGGTGGAGAGAGAAAAGAGTGTGACCCTAAGCAGACAAAAATGTCTATCAGTGGGACAGCAGCAGTGGAAAAGAAGTAGTTATAGATAAAAAATATAAAAAGTTATTGCAGCGAGGGAGAGGAGGAGAGGAGGAGAGGAAGAGAGGAGGAGAGGAGTGGTGGGAGAATCAGGGAGGAGGCAGCCGAGGGAGCAGCAACAGTTTGACCTTTGAACAGGGAGTTAAGTCGTGGTCAAGTCCAGAATCACAAAACAAGTTAATCCCCACAGGGGGGGGGAGGGAGAGTCACATTCATATGCCACGTCAAGTCTCACATATCAGTCAACAGAGCTAATCAGTCGGTAAAACCAGCAGGACTCCTCACATTTCTGTGACCAGCCTGTAGTCCGTCTGTAGTCAGTCCTTTCTTTATGTCTGAACTGAGTGTGTGTGTGTGTGTGTGTGCGTGTGTGTGTGGTCCACCTAATAATTATTTTTGTAGTATCCTGTAATAGATTCATATTTAGTTATTAAAATAAAGGCCAGTGGCTCATCGGAGGTCTGAGCTCAAAATAACGTAATTCACTTTCCAACAGAAAGAAGATGGTGACAGGGAATATTCAGGATGGAAAATACTTCAGTCATTAACCATTTATGCTTCACTGATGGCTTTTCAACGTTACTTATTATTCTGGATAATATTCTGACATATCCAGAAAACATTAAACATATTACATTTATCATTTTTACTTTCTGGGCAAAAAAACTGAATTTATTAAAGCAACAGATTAAAGACAGAAGATTAAAAAGAAGAAATTATAAAAATGGGTTAAAAGTTCAAGTTACTCAAAAGTTTCACTTCGTCCAAACTCTTGTTTCCTGGAGAAATACGGAGTTAATGACGGGAATAAAATCCCGACCTGTGCCGCTGTGAGAGACCTTCAGCCCATCTTAAAGAGGTCCGACTGACGTGGTGCAGAAACCTGCTCGTCTTTCCACAGTGTGAGTTTGAGGAGGGGACGTTTAGGTATTTGGTCTGTTAAGCATCTGTCATTAAACAGTGTGTGGTGTGTGTCTTTCACGGTCGACTGCTCTCGCTCTAAGCTGGACTGAACCAACTTTGGCTGGTTGGAACAAAATTCTGTCACCTTGGGTCCTGATAAATTTTCTCATTGATTCTATATTGGCAGCAGTTCTTTTCTCCTAATTGATAACGGATAAAATAATCAGCAGCTTTACTGAACAGCCCTGGAACTTTTCAATTCACCCTATTTGCCCCAATCAATATCATTGATTATGACCCCCCCCCCCCCCCAAAAACAGGTATTTTCTCATAGATTTTACATTATTGACTCAAGACATAGATTCATTCAGGTGTTGAATCTGAAAGCAGACTCTTATATGTGATTCCAGTGTCTTAATTGAACTGGAAGCGTCTCACGTCTCGCAGTTCTGTGGCAAATTATAGGACAGGTATTTATTGTAAAGGCTTACTTACATCTTAGACTAATGCAGCCTCATTTACAGCTATATATGTACATATCTATATATACACATGTATGTAACTGAGGTTGGACTCCTTTGCTTCCTGGATCACAAATTACCCGACAGAAGGCCACAATTTGTCATCCTGGGGAACAGCATCTATGAGACCGTTTTAAATCGCACAGGCTCCACAGGGAACTGTACTGGGTCCACTGCTGTACACACTGTTCACAGCAGACTTTAAGTACAGTTCTGACTGCTGGCATTCAGAAGTTTTCTGATGATACTGCTATTGCTGTGTGTATCAGGAATGGACAAAAAGGAATACAGAGGCCTGATAAAAGGCTTCAGGGACTGGAGTCACAAAAACTACCTCCCACTGAACACCTCTCAGACAAAGGAGATGGTAGTGGATTTTTAAAGGTCTAAGCCGCCTCCTTATCTAGTCAACATCCGTGGTGCAGACACTGGTGGTGGCAGTCTACAAATATCTGTAAAAACGTGTACATTTAGACAGTAAGTTAGACTGGTCACAGATGTACAGTGTAAAAAAGGCAGAGACGACTTTTCCTCCTAAGGCGGCTTAGGTCCTCAGGCGTCTGCGGGAAGATGCTGCACATGTTTTACCAAACTATGGCAGCCAGTGTGTTTTATGCTGCAGTCTGCTGGGGAGGCAGCATTTGACTGGGATGAGGCTGGACCCACTGGAGGCTGTGATGGAGAGATGCTCACAGACAAAGGTAGAGTCCATCCTGGGATACACAGATCATCCCTGTTACTGACTACTCTTATTTCGTTCTTACTGCTTATTACTTGCACTACAAGCCTGAATTTACCTCTTGTGGATCAAAGAAGGTTCATCTCATTTTTTCTTATCTAACTTTATTTTATCTTATGTATAGACATATGTGAGTAGAATGACAACAAACTAATAAAGTTAATTAAAAAAAAGGTTAAGTAATTCTAATTCTTATCACCATCATTTAATTTTTTTAAAGTAAATCTCATCTCTGAATATTTTTCTCCAGCGATAAACCCACAGCTTGAGAAGCCCTTTGATTTCCAAAATATGGGGCGATTTCTCCTTTAGATAGTCGGCTTTTCAGATACTCTAGTGAGATTAATTAACTGAGGCAATTTGTTGGCACCAAAAGCTATGTTGGTGAGAAAGCTCGCTATTGTTCAGATCCACATAGCTCCCTGAAGATTCAAGCTCGGAACGGGGCGATAAAAAAGGTGAAACTATCAGATGATATGATGTAAAAATGGCATCACACATACCTCTTAAGGAAAGATATATTGTACTGAAGTGTTATGCTACGGTATACCCAAATCTTTCCACTGTAAATGGCCACATGCTGAAGTCACAACCTGCTGCAGTAAAGGAGGAGATGGATTATGTTTGAAAACTGCTGCCATTTTTACCCATAAGGCCTTTAAAACAGACATTTTAATGATGGCAACATAAAAATAAATGAATGTCTGCAGTGCCCCCACTGCACAAACAGCTGCAACCTGCTGCTTCTCCAAACTTCAAACCTGCTTGCTCCTTTAGTGTCTGCAGCAGTTTTGCAAAACACAAAGCAATTATTTGAGTTGATTTCATAAAACAGCAGAGGATATAATATAAAGAGAGTATCAGTGCATACAGGGAAATGCTAACATCTGTCAGAATAAGCGACTCTGTGTTTGAACAGACCATCACTAAATAGAGCACTTAGCGTAACAGTCGATGACCAAAAACATCCCAAAAAACCTGAGACCCTAAAACCAGCTGACGACAGATGCCAAAGCAAACCATGACACTATAGTTCTGATACTTAGCTTTATACTTCAGCTTTAAATGGTTTTTTAACTACTACTACTATTTTTATACACACAAAACGTATTAATGCAAGTACGTAAGATAAATTCTTCTCACACTTTTCATTCTTTTTGCACCACTGAATATGATTATGTGATAAGATTCAGAGCAATGATCAGCAACCTGATAACCTAACATGCCGTGTGTCTTTACAGCAGCAGCAGCAGAGGAGACCACTGCAGACACTGTTGCTGAGCGATGCCGTCGAGTCCTGGCCTGCCGCAGCAGATCACTGAGCGCTCAGAGGAGCTCGGCCACCTACGCAGAGCGCTGGAGATCTGCGGATGACGTGAAGGGTCACCGCGGGGCTAAGTGAGACCTCGCACTGGACAAGCAGGCCAGACCTCAGGCCACAATGGCATATGGGTGTGAAGGAGGTGAGGAAACCGAGGAGGGGCCGATGGGGGGGCAGTCAAGCTGTCCACTCCACCTCTCATGAGACCCCCAGCTGTCACAACAGACACTTACCAGTACTCAGACTAAACAGCCACTAGGGAGAGGGGGCAGCATCCTCCCTCTTTCAAGAAGGATGAAAATGGGGAAGGATGGAGGGAAAAGAGGTTAATCCATCCTTCCTGCTGCTACGGTGAGGAATGCTGGGATCTGACCCAGCCTCTTCCTTCGCACCATCCTCTGACACTTCTGAAGTCAGGCTGCAAACCTGCTAATTATAGACGCTAAAGGATGAAGGTGTGACCTAAATAGTTATTTTAAGTTCGGAGCAGACTTGCAAGAACCACTGCGCAGAGAAAGCAGAGGGAGTCGCAGCAGGACAGGGGAAGTTCTCGCCTCGACTGTCACACAAATAAAAACTATGACAGCTGAGGCAGGACGAGGTCAGACTGCAAGACTTAACATACCTGACACCAGTTCAGACTAGACACCACACGGACGACAAAGGACCATTAGACAACTATCAGCATTTGTCTAAGAATAGGTCTACTGCAGAGAATAGGAAAACAAATTCAGGACTGAAGTGATTTTTGCAAACGATTAGTTAATTAATAGATCGACAGCGATGAGATAGAGGTAAAAGACTTCCTTCGATATTTTGTCCAGTGATTCATAATTTCAGCTTGTTTAGTTTCTCATTCTTGTATCATTATAATATTTTAAATTGAGGTATGACAATACCTTAAACCCTTAAGATCATTTTTTCTCATTAACTGTGAACAGAACAATTAATCTTGGATGGAATTAACTGTTCCAGATCTATTTACAGTGATTGTGTAATGATTGATGACCGGACATCCTTTAGGTTTCATGTTGTCTTGATGTACATGTCATGTTAAATCTGAATATGTTAAATATTTTTTTGTACTAGTTCTTTGTATTTTATTTGTTTTGCCTGTTATGCTAAACCTGGTGTGTTGCCGCACAGACGAATGACCTTTTAGACGGAGTATCGTTAAGATAATCAAAAGCAGTAGAAGTCACAGAGCTTCCTTTAGACAAGTGAAGAAGGAGACATCTGTAAAAACTGCATCCAAAAACATCTGCATTACTTCCACAGGTGCAAAAAAGACTGCAGCTATAAAATATACTGGCTATATAATAATAATGTAATATAATAATATACTGGTGTTGCTTTTAAAACAAAAACAAAAATCCCTGAAAAACACTTCTTCAAAAACAGATGCAAGAAATCAATCCTGAAATGACAATAATTCCTGCATCCATGAATGCAGCGCTGATATTAGCAGCACCAGCCTGCCTGTGTCTGTTGACTGCAGGCTTCTTACACACTCACATACACTCTCCCTCCACATCTGAGAGTCTATTGACAGGGTGACCTGGTACCACGCGTATCACTTAACCCTGTGTCAAAACACAGGTGTAACGTAAGCCTGGGGAGCAGATGTAGGTCCTGAGCTCATAAAGGAATGTGCGAGGTGGGAATAGCACCCTGCGTGGTGAGGGCTGCCTCTCGCTGCGAGCGTGCAGCAGAGTTACTGCAGAGAGGCGAGCTGGAAAACAGCCAGACGCTGACAGAGGGGAAAGCACACCTTCACCGTAGGGATCCAGAATATGTGATGGAAATGTGTGGTTATGAAAGACAGAAAGGATGGAGAGTAAAACAACACGGTTGGTGCGCTTACCATGGCGTCCCGTATATCCGGAATCCCTTTATGGTGACATCCGAGTCCTGCAGGTACACACAGTTTGTGAGGAGCGACTGGACATTGTCAAAGTCCTCTGGTTTGAGTTTGGACACCGAGGGGAATCGGTAGTAATCCTGCTTGACCAGCTCAGCCATAAAGTCCTTATCAAAGGTCAGCTCGTGGTTCCCAGCGATCACCACTTTAAATTCATATGGGAGGCCACCTGGAAGAGACAACCAGGGAGAGGGTGGTGAGTTGGAGCCTCTGACCTAACCTGAAACAAACCATGTGCTATACACGTGAATGAACAGCACAACAGGAACGTTTACTGATATAAAGCAAAGTGTGGAGACATCAGAACTGAAAAACTCATGATGCCAAAGCTAATGAGCCACGTGTCTGACAGGTCTTGTCCAGAGGTTTTAAGGTCCTATCTGTATCTATTAGTCCAGGCACAGTTCAACTGAAAAACGGACAAATAAATGTTCAGACCTAAAGTCTTAACTACTCGATGCTTCGGATTCAAACTTTGAAGCAGTTGCACAAATGCCAGACTGAAACAAACTTTGTTTATTTTGTCCACACTCTGCAGATCTTCTCTCCTTCATGGCACAGCAGTATTTCATAAAACCACAAACAGGTTCCTCTCTACCTGGTCAGGCATATCTACAGACAGAGCTGGTTTTCCTAATATTCTGTATGTGGAGCCCTCCCTCAGCAGCTCCCTGTATACTTAACCCTGAGCATAGATCGAGACAGGAAAGAAAACTCAGACAAGCAGAGGGGAAAAATATCCTCGACTCACAATGTGAGAGAGGTTGCAACCACAGCTGACGGCTTGGTTTGACCCCAGCAGACTACCGTCCATCTCTGCAGATGCTAGACAGCTAGAAAAAGCACAAACCTGAACTAAATAGAGAAGAACATCTATTACAATTCTCATCCCCTCATCTTTCAACTTCTGCTGTGCCCTTTTCGCTCTCCCCTGTCGTCGTCATTTGTCCCGGTTCCCCTTCGCCATCAAGAAACTGACTTACTACTTTATTCCAGCCGACTGAGCACTCAGCAAAAGTGTTTGGCCTTCATCACCCTTCCAGTCTCTCTATACATTTCTTTTTCTTCTCCTGGATCCTCTTTTTTGGCTTCTTGTTGAATTTCTTCCAGTCTTCCTCCCTTCCCATCTGTCTTCGGGAGCCTGCTCTGTAGGTGCTGCATGGATTAATCTGCAGCATAACTTACATGTAGAGTTCACTCATCTGATATAACCAAAAAAAAACTAAAACTAAAACTTATTTTTAATAATGTTCAATGTTTACTCTGCTTATTATTTTCTCACTTGATCTATTAATGCTTTGGTGTCTAAACTGTCAAACATTCAAAAGATCTGCCTTTTATATCCAAGTTACTTGTGTTCGACCAATAAGGATTTTTATTTGTGCACTATCAAAAAAATAGGTGCAAATATTTTGCATTTTTGAAAGAAAAATGACATAAATGCTTATTTAATTAAAATGTGATTCAATTAGATTAAAATAGTTTTTGATTAATTTACTGTCAACTGACTAATTAAAGCTCTGAAAATCAATAAAGTGCTAGAATGAGAAAAAAAACCTCTGAACTCCTGGCACACCACCTCCTTCCTGTCAAGTTACTCTCCTTCCTGCCTGTCACCTACATCCTGACGTGTTTTGACAAGAACGCCTAATTTTAGCATGAAGCTTCGGTGCCAGATCAGAAGCTCATTCACATTTATTATTTATTGAATGAGGTCCAACCTCTGACAGAGGCCTCCTCCGATTGTTTAGGAAGGTGATGCATGATCAGAAACCATAGGAAATATCTCTGCACTGCCACCACAGTCTTGTTGTATAGAACTTACAATATATTCCCATTGACCCACACAATCATTTAGTGAACAGCCACCAGGAGCAACCTGGGGTTCGGTGTCTTGGCCAAGGACACGCCAACAGGCAAGAAGAGAGGAGCCGAGGATAAAACCCCTCAATGATTAGTGGATGACCTGCTTTACTCAGCTTTAATCTCACTTTTAATTTACCCTTTCACCGTTGATCTATTGTGGCAGGAAGGTTTGGGCTAAAGGTTGAACCAAACACTAATGGAAGCGCAGAGCTTACACAATAAATTCCTAATTTCCTAATAAATTCATCCAGATTATTTCTTAAAACACGTTTACACTGTGCAGCTGATGTTGTGTATGATAGTTATTACAATAACGGATGGACTCAAAACTCCACAGATATGTTTTTCTACGAGTGATGTACTTTTATTTCCTGAACCGTTTCACAGACTTAAAGCTCTAATTGATCAATGTCAGCGATCAGCACTTGTCTCTGGAAATGTAAACAATCCATATTTTCTGCTTCTCATTCAGATAAAATATTTCAGTTTTATAATATTAGTCTCAGCCTTTATAGCCAATGATTTCCTACAGTGGGGACCTGCTCACGGTTTTATTCAAAGGTTTAACTCTATTGTGGGAGCAGCTGATAAGAGCACAGCTCGGTGAGCTGGTTTTGATGACCTGGAGGTGCAAAGACGTTGGGTGTCTGATCTGAAAAACAAACTGATGTGAGAGATCCGACTGGTCAATATCAAAACTGAAAATAAATGTAATAACTAAATACCTGAGAACAAAAATACTGTCAAAAGTACACTGGCTTTGTGCAGAAATTCCCCTGCATCTACCTAAAGTGTGTGTCTGTGTGCAAGAAAGAGTGTGTGTGTTCTTTAATGCTGAAAATGAAAGAATCATGGTTCCCCGGTCTATAGGTTTCATTCCCGCTGCTCTAAATTAGCTCTTGTCGCGTCTCAGGATCATAAATTCCAGTCTAACCTTATATGAGAGCCCCGTCTCTCAGTCCCCCAGCGCTCTAACTGGATCATGCATCCATTTACACACACACACACACACACACACACGGACAGACACACACAGACAGACACACACAGACAGACACAGACACACAACCCAAAGCGAATCATCCTCTCAATCACCAACAGGCAGGAAAAAGGTGGGGAAAACATAATTACCATCAAACTCCATCTCCATTACTCTACTGGGAATTTCTACTGCTTTTTATTGCCACTGTGATAGATCTTACAGAGGGCTGGCGGAGTGATACACCTAGATTTATTTTTTAGGCTCTGCCCACAAACAGGCGTGAGAGAGGGAGCAAGAAAAATCCAAACAAAACTAGGAGGAACAAAAATGACACGTGCGGAGAAATGTGTTGTCAGATCTGTCAAGAAGGCAGACACCTGCACAGTCAAAACATTTCAATTAGAAAATGTCTTTACAGTGTGAAATTAACCAAACACCAGGTCAAACAGGAGTATAACAGAAATTTATATTCTACACGGCCAAGTACATTAAAGAGGTGAATATCAAAAGAACAACACGTTTCCTAATTAGCACAGAAGCAGTGAAAATACACCAGTTTCATAAAACAAGGCTTCACTTATCAGTATTTCCCCCCATGCACATTCAGCAGCTTAGAATTCAGGCTACTTAGATTTCACACAACTCACTTAATATTCAGGATGAAGCATAACCAACACAACCAACACAACAAACACGAAGCAGAAGAAGTTGGACCAGTAGCTTAGACTAAACTGGGACCACTAACTTAGACTAAACTGGTGCAGCTTTGTTTAAAAACGTAAAGATGGCGGAGACTATGAAGGAGCTGATTAAAGATATTTCTCATAGAAGCTTCATGCACCTTTGAGAAAAGAAAAGACAACTGGAAACTGTATGAACGTAGTCATTACATTTAGCATTGTAATGCTAACGTCAGGCTGTTCGTTGCTTCATATAAATTAAGACATAAGTCTCTCCTTATTACAATTGTTCCTTCAGATGTCAGTGAGCTGTCACACCCAATATCCTTTATTTAAACAGATAAAATCCCAACTCAGGTTAGAAACATCTTTTCCAATGGAGACCTGGAAGCTGTTTCACACGGGACAAAAAATGACTTGAGTGTAAAATATAGACCAATATATTTGTGGTACTGGAGGCAGGGGACAGGGGACATTCGTGGTCTTTTGATTGGCCTATTATACTTGTGCAGTTCTTATTTAAAATCAAAGAGCCAAGGTAGAGTAACCTCAAGGAGCAGTGGGAAGATCAAAGCTGCTACTTAAAGCGGGAGATCACAGTCGGTGCTCTAGCATCAGTCAGGCTGGGTCAGGGAAACCTCATTCCTCAGCATCGATCTCCAATGATATCATCCAACAGGCCAAACAGCAGTCAATGGGCTAGACAAACCGCTGCCTCCTCCAGAGTGAGAGGATTTTAAACTGCCTGCTCTCAGTATTTGCATGCACCAAACATTTAATGCCCAAATGACTCCAAAATATCGCACTTCAGTGTAAAACTGCCCTGTCGCCAACAGGACACAGGCAGCCAGAGCCAAAGGCGACCCTAAAAATGAAAGCTGCATCCCAGCACCTACTAACGCACCTTTTCTTCTTGTTCCTGACCCACTCCATGCCTGACTGTGTCAGAGGACAAAACTTGCACTTGCATTTTCTTGAATAAAGCCACATTTGCATGTGAAGTTCAAGGCACAAAGTGATATTTCCCTAAACTGACAACTTTAATTCTCATAGATTTTTTTCTGAAAATATCACAAACTACATAACAATTCTCACAATACGACGACTTACATCTTTATGAAAAACTTTCTCTGTTCTCCTTTTTCAACAAGTGACTGTACCAGTTTACCCTTGACCCCGAGCGACCAGGAGTGCAGCTCTTCAACAGGATATAAAAAGGAAGGGTGTTCAAGTCATTAAGTTATTTTCCACTTCACCATTATTGAACACATCGCTGTTTTCACACTGGCTTAACAAAATATTTGTGCATACACACACACACACACACACACACACACGCACACACACACACACGCACGCACGCACGCACGCACGCACACACGCACGCTGTCAAATGTCCTCCTGGTGGTGCCAGGTGCTGTACTCAGGGTCACACAGCAGAACACACAGGGCGGAGAAATGGGACATATCTGGATAGGTTCGTCTGCTCCAGGTGAATTAGGGCCACAGCACCTGGCAGCTCTTTAAAGAGTCGGCCCGGTAAAGCGGGAACACCACCGTGGCTGCCTGACTACAAATCACAATCACATTCATTCATAAACCTGAAACCTGAGACTTTAAAGGTCGACAGTGTGTTACAGACAACGGGAATATGTTTACATGTGATTACAAAAGAAGGGAACGGACACTTCACCGACGTTCAGTTCACTCAACACACTGACAAACGCGATTAAGAAGTGTTCAGAAGTTTCACTAGATGCCTGAATTATTATTTCTTTGCTGTGAAAAGTGTGTCGGCATCAAAATCCCCTGTAGCTGCTGTGGATCCAGACTGACTGCAGCTACCGTCGTGTTCAGAGAGGCCAAACTTTGACGGCCGCTTCAGGGGGCGAGTGTTTTTAAAAAGGGTTTACTGTCTTTTGTAAAGCGAATGGCTCCAGTGTGAAACACTGAAAATAAGCTAGTTCTTTTTACACTTTCGACACTACGCTGCTGCAGTTGCCCAGATTAGTCTGTTTCACATCAGAGAAAATCTCTGAAACTCTTCATCAAACTAGATCCTGTTTCTGTCGTATCTCCAGCTTCTCATCCTCTTTTTCACTTTCCATCCACCTTTCTGTGCATGGAGGGTCCAGAGATGAACCACCGGCTGCTGAGACTAAAACAGACACGCACATAGCCCAGACCTCCTACCCACACCATGGTGCCTGATGGAGAGGTCAAAGGTTAAGTGAGCCAGGGTGTTAGGTCAGCAGGGTTAAACTGGACACTTTAGCACAGCAGTTGTGGGGTCAATGGGGCAGGGGGTGATTATGAGGTCCAGTTACTGGTTATGCATGTCCCAATCTGCTGTCCATCCCAGAGCATGTGTGGCAGCAGCGTGTGAGAGTGAAAATGATTCATGATGGTGATGTCTGGCCACGTGCGGACGAATGCGTGTTAAACTGCTTAGTACCTAGCCAGTCGTTGAACTTCTTAACCTCGGAGGGCAGCCCCAGCTCGGTGAAGTCGCCCATGTGCAGCAGCACGTCGCCATAGGGCATCTGGATGCCGTCTGTACGCGAGTGCGTGTCCGAAACACACACGAACCTGGTGTGTCCCGCCGGCTTGGGAGTGTCATAAGGAATTGGGTCCACCCTGAAAACACAGACACAGAGAGAGTTGTTGAGTCGGACTGGATCATATATTTGGCTGCTTGAACTAATTCTCAGTTTAATCAAACAGGCGTCAAACTATTTAAGTTTGTGATTTGATAAATCCAGATTATTATATCAGAGCTTTGTGCGTTTGTGTGTCAAAAGTAGACAGTGTCTTTGGACAGTATGGACGTCTTCACTGTTTAATCCCTGCTCATGTGTTCATGCAGCTGTTAGCAGTAACAGTTTGTCAGGCCCTGCCAATCACCTGACCAACAGCGTCTCTAACAGCTGCAGGGAATTTCAGGTTATGTTTGCATAACGTTGATGTTTAACTGTTACGCAGTTTGGTTTACACAATTATATTGAAATAAATGAATAAGTATTAATTAATCATCTGCCGAAATGCAAGATCTGCACGTGTTTGCCCTCAACTTTAGAAGTCGTGGAGAGAGTTTATGAATATTTTCAAACCTTGAGGTCATTTGCAGACATCTAACTGTGTGTATAAAACGTCTAAGCACCTTTGCTGCGACTTTCTCATTATCTCTAAGGTCAGATCACGCTGCTCGGCTTCAAACTATCAATCTGAAAAGTGTTGTGCAAATTGTAAGAAAGTGATTTCTAATTTGTCAAGAGTCACACAGGTTGATTCCATCTACCACCAAACACAAGGCAGTGAAATTTTCTAATTATGAATGTCTGCCCTTGGCCTTACTTAGTCATCTTTTAAATATGAACATCATTCTGTGTAAAAAATAAATAAATAAAGTGTGAATTCATTCAAAGGAAATACCCCTTTTCCTCTTTATGTGTGTAAAAGGTGTACTTGATACAGAAACATAATTTTGGGTAATATATGCTAATTTCATACCAGAGAGCAGAAGGGGCACAGCTGAAAACCGCAATTTTAAAAAGATCATTTGTTGTGCAAAATAAATTACACGCTCCACAGAATAATGCATGCAGCTGAGCAAAATGCATCTTAAAGAAAAGAAGAGATTTTACAACAGTGAAAAATGTGTAGTCTGGGATGGAAAACCACCAGCGCTCGGGTTGATTTGCACCCACCAGCAGGGCAATGGTTGTTTTGTGGCATGAGATTGGCTAAAGAGACAGTGAATTAAGGCATGCCATGTCCTTTCTATCCATTATCTAAAGAAAAAACACTTAGACCCAAGTCTGGCTGGAAAAAGGCTTTTATTCAGCCTTTTTGTTCAATGTAAGCATGTCTGTTAAAAAGGAAAGGGGAAAAAAAATGTACTTTCTTCTGAGTGAAAGGAAAGAGCAAAAAAATCTTGTCTGTAATTGAAGTCTACAATGTGCAATCCTCCAGCACCCTGCCACCAGACCATTATTTCATTAGAAGGGATGTCACTCTGTCGACAACATCAGAAATAATCAGCGCTGCCATCTCCAACCTCACACACACACACACACACACACACACACACACACACACACACACACACACTGAGTTAACTTGCATGTGTGCACAAACATGGCGAGGAAACAGCCACAGCAGTAGATGGAATCAAAAGGTTTCAGACTGAAGAAGACGTCATTAACAGAGAAGGAGAAAATAGACACCTCCACACAAAAGAAAATCTTATTAGCTGGGAGGCAACACTGCATTTGATGGGTCTGATCTGAAAAGCAATTTTCCTGTTTTCCCACTTCGGTGCCATGTTGGGGAGAATATTAAATGTGGAAGAGCTTCTCAAAGAGCCTACAGTTCTGTTCTTCAGACCAACAGTCGTCTGCAAGGTCATGACGACAGCAGGACAACGGCTAGCCTGCAGCCCGTAGCTACTGTGTGCAGTTTTTGGACAGGGGTCTGTGGTAGTGGTGGATAAATATGGATTAAATCACGGTTTACAAAGAGGTGAAAAAGGAAATATCCAAAACAAGACTCCAGAACAGCATCAGAGATATTAAAGGGGTAAATAATGTGTGTCAGAAGAAACAGCACAGCAAAATTAAACTGAACAATTGGTGTCATCTCACTGTATGTGCCACCACGTTGCACGGAGCTGTTGTCTGCTGCCACTGTTGTCTAACCACCGGTTGGAGTCACCATCTGTGATTAGCAGCCACTGTCTGCAGCTGGTAACAAAGCTGCACACTTACTGCATATTAAATTCCCCCCGGGTCTGTTGTTTCTGCCTCTGCAAAACCAGGCGAACGGGGAGCTGCGAGCGAGAAGGGCCTGCTCAAAATCTGATTCTGACTTGGCCCGTGTTCAGACAGACCCCAGCACTACCGGAAAACGAAGCCTCATCAGTCAGAATGAGGAAACGCTGTTGATGCAGTGTGGGGCTAATGCAGAGGGCTCTGAGTTAAAAAAAAAAAAAAAAAAAAAGCTGCCTCGATCTTTGCTGCACAGCGTAACGTCGTCACAGCTGTGCTGTCCAATCACATACCTGTAAGCACAAATTATTTGCCTCTACAAATACACACTCTGGAGCCACCAAACCGACACAGCTCAACATGAACCCTCAAAAAGCCATTTCCATTTATGAAAGAGCTCTGACGTTCTTTGTCAGGTCTGTTAAAGCTTTGCTGTTATTGCACGTAACAGGGCTGGAAACCTCTTTCATCTTCCCCACCTCCACTGAAAGGCTCTTCTTCAGCCAGACTCATTTTATTACCACTACTGGACGCTTTCCTTTCACCGTGTCAAACACAATGGATTTGTTTGTTGATCAGCGTTCTAGTGTACAGCCCGTCACGTGATGTCACGTACTCATGTTATTGGTTCACGCCGTAAAGGGAGCAGATCACAAACACAGCAAAATCGTCACCACGTATGAATGAGATCCCACAGGTGTCGAGGTCAGGATTGAAAAAGGATTAATCATCTGCAGTCGTGTGTTTACGGTCTATAATTAGTTGTCTGCACTCAGCGGTTTGTAGCTTTGTGCCTGCAGCCTTTAACCCCCAATTCATAAATAGAAACCTCATAATCTTATAGTCTGCTGCCTGCAGTCTGTATTCTCTCATTTGTAGCCTGTACACAGGCACACTCTTTCAAAGCTCTTTCACAGCGTGAGCTAGAAGAGCTCGGAGACACTGGAGCAGTGGATGGAGCAGGTTTAGACCTCATCTTAAACATACTGCACAAAATGAAGACCAGCTAGAGAAATAATGATATTTACTATTGACCGTGAGCCCTAAATAAATCTCTGTACTCTGAGAGACACACACACACACACACACACACACACACACACACACACACACACACACACACACACACACACAGCTTCCTGTTTCAATCAGATTTATTTCTTGGAGACTTACCCTTAACCTAAAATTAATGATTTACATTTTGGAGAGTTTTTTTTTTTTTTTTTTTTAAATCCCCACACAAACGTCAAGTCCCCACAACATGAGTAAATCCAGCCCACACACAGACGCAGATGCAGACACACACACACACACACACACACACACACACACACACACACATTAACGTAAGCCAGCAGAGCAGCAAATACATTTCAGTGTAGCTGCTGATTAGATTTGGTGCTCTGGTGCTTGGACGTCATGCAGCTTTACAGGATTCGACAGTTTTCGTCATGGAGGCAGGATGAACACAGAACCACATGGGATAGTGAAACACACTTATACATATACAGTATATATACACACACACACACACACACACACACACAAGCGTGTATTTTAAAACAAAGCCAAGAGAAAAACAACCTCCATCTCCACCACTTGCCTTTGAGATCTAATCCACCCTGAGAATGTAAGTAAATACCAGCAGCCCCTATCAATTAGAGCAGGTCCTGGCCAAGAAACCCATGTGCGTGCATGTGCGCGCGCACACACACACACACACACACACACACACACACACACACACACACACACACACACACACACACACACACACACACACACACACACACACACACACACACACACACACAAAGAGAGAGAGCCCCTGTTTTTCCTGTTAACATATGACTGTATAACAATCCAGAGGTTCATTAGTAATGTATACAGGAGTTCAAGAGTTCAGCAGCGTAGCAGAGGCCTCTGATCTATTGTAAAGGGAGACAGAGAAAATGAGAAAGTCTTCCTGCACTCTAGCAGCAGGTAAAAGAATATTCTCCAGTGACAGACTGAACTGTGTTAGCATGAAGGTTCGTGTTAACATGTCTGAGCTTCGGCGTGACATCAGAGGGAACAGTGCTGAGGGAAAAGAGTGGGGGAGAGAAGAAATGCTAATACGCTCGAGGAGGGCAGCAGCACACTCTCAAATCCGCCATGACATTGGAGCTGACACAAAACCGAGGTCTGTGGCTGCAGAAATATCTGCTCGATGAAGAAGCGTCTGCAGAGCAAACTCGATGCATCGACCTCTCACCTACGGCTGCGACATCACAGCAAAAAATGAGCTTTAGGATTTTTGCTCCAAACCTCGACCGCATCTGCATTTACATGCGGAAATTTTAGAACAACAAAAATCACATTATTGAACTTCTGCAACCAAACGTTCATTTTGATCATGAAGTGCAGTATTTGTGGAGCCGTCACAGGACAGACCGTCCTGTTTTTAATTAGCAAATTCACCGAACACAGACACAGAACTAAAATGATTTTCCTCTTATAATCAAGACAATCTGTCCTTTTTCTTTTCCTGATTCTCCCCCAGGAAACGTCAAGTAAAGGTTCCCTTTATTCACACAATGCAGCAGATTCGTGCCAATTTTGTGGGAATTGAAATTAATTTTTTTGTGGTGCAGTTTTTAAAACAAGAGCACGCAGTGATATAAGAACACAGTCACATCACATAAGAGCTAATGTTATGATATTCATGCTAAAATAGGGCTAACAAGCTCGTAGAAAAACTTAAACTGGGAACAACCAAATCTTGGAGCTGTGGTTTTAACCCATTTGGTGCGAAACAGAAGAGTCACAGTGAGAGATGCAGAGGTCGGCACGGGAGAGACAGCAGGAAGGAGAAGTGCTCTCTGACGTCTGTAGGAGGATATTTCCTTTGACTGAACACACTTAGCTCCGTGGCCTTTTAGCAAAACACATAATCACACAGGTTCAAAGTTCAGCATGAACTAGCTTCTTCAAACGTAACGCTGAACTGGTAGGAGATAAGAAGGTCGGCACCTCTGTCACTCTCTGGACTCATCACACTTTTTAAGGACATACGCACAGATTTATGTTGTAAAACTCCCTGTAGCTGCGTGGTCAAAAAGCTCTTCTCATACATTTCTGTGTTAGTTACACTTCAACGCAACCAAAGTCATGAGAATTAGACGCTGCTTTAACAGCCTCCACTCTCCTGAGAGATGTTGGATCTTGGCTGCGGGGATTTGCTCCCATTGAGCAAGAGCATTAGTGAGGTCCGGCACTGATGTGCGATACTGCCTGGCTCGGATTCAGCGTGGCAGTTCATCCCAAGGGTTCTGGGAGGGGTTGAGGTCAAGGCTCTGTGTGCAGGCCAGTCAGGTCCTTTCACATTAAAGTGCGAAAAACATTTCCTCATGGACCTTCCTTTGAGTGTGTGTTTGGGGGGGGGGGCTTATAAAACTGCTGCCACAAGTTTGGAAGCACATTATTGACTACAAATGTGCTGCAGCATTAATATTCACCTTGAATGCAACACAAAATCATGAGAAGCAGCCAAAGTACACAAGTACGTGCACAGACGTGCCCGGGATCCTTATTCCGTACAGTGCACCAGACAGTCCCGCCCCTCTCCCCGGGGTTCATGGGGTCAACAACCTCAGAGCTGCCCACTTCTCTCTGACAGAAATCTGTCAATCACAGACCGAGCCTCCACCCTTTTATACCTGCTGCCAAAGGATTAGCCACCAGCTCCTCCTCTCTCCTGCCTCCTTCCTGTCTTTTCAGTAACAGTCGTCCTGCTAGCGACACTGGGCCACCAGTGGGGACACAGCCACCTCCAAGCTCCAGGGTCAAAGGGGAAATGTACCAAATATTCTCAGAAAGAAGAGACTAGAAACAATAATTGACAATTGTTACCTTGATTACCAAGCAAAAAGGCAAAAGGCTGCAGTCTCCAATGTGAGGACAAGTTTCAGATTGTTTACTTGCTTGTTAATTTTGACTCTTTCTGACATGACTAGTGAAGAAGAGAACCATTTGTCGAAGCCCCATAGCGAACAATCAGTTTTAAAGAGTAAAGACCATTTCCAGACAAAAACATAACTTCATGCTCAGCACTGAAATAACACCGGCTGGAAACGGACCTCTGAACACGCTTTGCTCAAATTCACAACAGAGACCGTCCGACGCCCGTGTGTCCGCTGCACTAAACGAACGGCAAAAATAAACTGGACACAAAACAGTCGGTGCACTGAGCTCACTCTGGTTATCGCTATTTGAGGAGAAGCATCAAAACACAATGCTCCCCATTTCCTCGGTCTATAACCTCTGCATCAGCTCCCCTCCCCCCGCTCTTAGACTCACACAGACACAAACACACCGCTCACTCATCCACACTGCAATACAATTTCTGTGAGAGGAGCAGAGAGAGCGCCTCTCTTATCTTCTGCATTTCAGCTGTCTGCACTAATTCAATAAACTTCAGAGGAACAAAATGAACACAGGAATAACGGAGAGAGGGTGGAAGCGGCGGCGGCGGCGGCGGCGGCGGCGGCGGGGTGGTGTGGTGTGCACGAGGGAGCGGAGAAAGAGGCAAAGGTGGAAGACAAGACAAGCAAACAAGAAAACCCAACAGGAACAAAGGGGCAAAGGCACAAACAGAATGTAGATGAAGAATGATGGGAATTCACAAGAGGAGGAAAAGCATAAAATGAAAAACAAGCGAGCTGTTAAAAAAACAAGTGAGAATGAAATCAGATTTTACAGAAAATATGATGGGCTTTAATCTTTTTGTCAGCCCCTTTCTCTTTCCCTTTACTCCATTTGTTCAGGTAGGGTGGATCCTCCTTAGCCCTCCCTGTTACTTCTCCCATAATGGCTGGCTATGGCACACAAAGCCTGTATGGGAATATCAGCAACTCAAAAACCTTCCGGCAGCACGCTGGGAAATAAATTGCTTCTGTTAATGCCCCTTTCATTATGGCACAGCCCTTAATTGTGCTGCTGACAATCCGCCTGGCTGCAGGGCTGAGGAAAAAGAAGTCTGAGGAGACGGGCACAACAAGGCCTGCAGGGCCAAACAGCAGCCGGCAGACTGCTGGGAGCAGGAACCGGCAGAACAGCCTTCACGGCTCAGGACAGACAGAGCTCGCGTTGTGGCACCGCACCAAAGATCATCACTTCTCGTCTTTCAGCAGACACGTTTTATGACACGGCGTTCAGATGCTTCTGTATTCTCACACAATTATGACTGTTTTTAACCTCAAAACTGTCACTGGCACAAAAACTAATGACAACTGTGCCTAAGAATATTAGCCAGGACTCATGCCTGGTCAGATTCCTGGGCCTGTGTAAAAATGAAATATAAAAAAACAGCCACTTCTGTACTATTTAATTAAGGAAAATTAAAGCTGCCGCCACATTTGAGACCTTTATATGGCTAAAACAAATATCGCATTGAACACGGTCAGAACGTCATTTTCATAAAAGATTATTAGTAAAGAAATTTCCATCGCTCATGTGTAACATACACAAACATGTGCATCATACCACTTGTGTAGACCTACATGCTGCCTGACATGAAACTAATAAGCTTCAAAGAAAACAAATGATTAAATATCAGTGCACCAGTTCTACCTTTGTCTGATTAAACAATAAACTATAAAAAATGACTGAAAACCAATTCTCATTGCTTTTTTAAGATCAATCCAAATTCTTACAGCTGGTCCAGATGGAAAATGGCAGTAAATATATTTTTAAGATGGAATTGATCTCTCGTCTAAAGGTAGGATGCATTCACAAATTTCTGAGCACCTTAGAGAAAAGAAAAAGCAGCAGCTTCTCGTGTTCAGGCTGAATCATTAAGGAATAAAATTATGTTAAAAAAAAATGTATCGTGACTGAAACACTGATCGCCAGTAAAGGCAGACCGAAACTCTAAACTGCACGAACGCCGGACTTGTCACGTTGAGACGTTGCAGGCTCGGACCACTTCACATCTATTTCGAGTCAAAGGGGAAGTGACATCATCAGGAGATCGTGCCCTGCGATGCCAGGCTACGAGGGCCCACAGGCCAAAATCTCAAAGACATCAAATGGGCTTCAATCAACAGCAGACCTGCCCAATGTCAACTGTCACTTAACCCCCCCACCACCACCATCACCTCCTCCGCCATCCCGCCAGGCTCCAGCAGCAGGTCAGGGGTGGAGAGGGAACTTAATCAAGGGTTCTCCTGTTACAAAAGCCCCTCCACCGCTGCAGGCCGACAGAAACAAAAGGCCATGAAATGGGACTGGCTCTTTGTTCTAAGGAGAGCTGCAGCCTGTTGGCGAGGAAAGGCGAGAGGTAAACATAAGGCTGTACTACTAACTGGAACCTGTCTTTGAATGCACCACTGATACAAAATATGATTAATAGTTTCACGTTATTATTTAGTCTGACACTGGGTGTTACTCTGCTGACATATTACCACATTATTTCTGTAAACTCCGTATCTGAGTCCATCTCATCCACATGTCACAGTTTGTCATCAGAAGCAGAATCTGGCACTGGAGCAGGAACATGACGTTGCCATTTAAATCCCATCCAAAAAGCTGACTGGCTTGTTGTTTGTTTTTTTAAACCAATTTGACTGGAATCAATGACAGATACAGGTGCAGAATAAATGGCCTAGAGCCAGGCTGAAACAAGAAGCACCTACATGAACCAAACTGACGTAACGCTGGAGAAACTGCAGATAAAACTAACAAAAAGTATCTGCATAAAAAAAAATAATAAAAAAAAGCAGATCACACAAAGGTGAAATGACATAATCCTGGCCGTGTTTTAGTTCCTAAAAACAGATCATCATCCGTCATCTGGAGACGCTTTGGTTTTAAACCAGACGACCACAAACAAGAACAGAACCTGGATGGAGTTTAGCTCTAGGTTGGAGCTTCACCACAGACTAATAAAATAACTGTGTTGTAAGAATTACACTAAAACAATAACAGACTTTGTAGCTGCTACTCTGCAAAACACTGCAATAAAAAGTAAAAACAAATGTTTGGGTTGAAAAATTGAATTCAATAGTTAGATTTCTTTAAAACCGAGACAAACCAGTGTTATTTATAGTCGTGATCAGGCTATTTAGTCTCACTGCTCAAAACAAACTCCAACCACAAAACATAAAGGAAATGATCCACTAGGAAGGAAGAAACTTTTAACTTGTTTGTTTGTGTTTATACCGAAGATCTTTTCACTGCACCTGCTGCTTTGAGAAGAGGATTGAAAGAAGCTGACACCTCCGATGTCTCCAGTGGTAAATTAGACAACACACACAGCTTTAAAACTACATGTTCCTCCTTTGCTCACTAACGTTTTGCCACAATTAAATCAGCCATTATCTGAGCGTCTCCATCTTCAAGACGACCCACGCCGCCGAAGGTTTTGTTTACCCGCAACATGATCGAAGACACGACAGACACACAATCAATTCTGTGCTGAAGACGGGGTCACGTGAAAAGCTACTATTACCGACAGAGAAATGGGAATGTCCCGTTTAATCATCATCCGAGCACCTCGACCGGCTTCCTCCGTCACGTGACTTTTCATGCCGAGGATCGTCTCTCAACACGTCCTTCAACGCGAACGGCGACAAGATGACTTCATCTGTGTATACCCTGTATAATAATAATAATAATAATGATGGCGTCACTTGTGCAACTAGACTCAAACTCCTCTTGCCGAGCAGAAACACACGCTATAAGACCCTAATTACAGATCACTTTTTACAGCCCCGTTCCACTATGTTTAGGACTAAACCCAATATGTGAAGTCCCTCTTTCTGCCAGTTCCTCACCAGCTTGTGCCAGAATATCCACATGTACAGAGACAGACAGCAGCGTCATTAAATGATTCATACTTATGAGCTCTTCAATTATTCAAAGGGTGGGAATAATTAACAAGGCATCTGGAGAAGAAGCTTTTTTTTTGAATGTCTCATGTTTTTCAGCACGGAGGCTTTAAGGATTTCTATTTCCAAGCGTAAACAAGTGATGCATTGGGTTCGGGTGTCAGGAGTGAACGGTGTTTTATTCAGAGTAAATAATTGCTCAGAATAGAGGAGAACATTTAAACGCTTGTATAAACACTTCGCCAAGTTTTAGGATGCAGGATTTCCTTTGTTTTTGCAAATGATGCTTCTGAAAATATTCATTTCTGCTACGTGTCCATGTTCGTTCGGTCCTCTCATCTAGGTCTTGATTTCCAAGTGAAAAAACAAAAAAAACTTTTTAAATTACAGATTTTCTGTCAATCTATTCTTCTTAAATGCCATTAAATCAGTCTTCTCTTCAGCTTAAGCTCTTTCTAAACTTCATGCTTCATATAGAAACTAAGGCTAATTATTTCTGAACACAGCCAAAATATGTCTGTAGCACAGTTTGAAAAACTGACTCAAAGTTTTTAAACATTTCACAAATGTCCCTGCTCTAATAGAAAAGTAAAACTTGGAATTGCATGTCAGACCAATTTAAAATATGAAATACAAAAACAAATCTTGGTTTCAAAACTAAAAATCACTGAAGACCAAATTCACAAATGTTCCCCAAAATCCTCTGGTCCCATTTTCGGTGCTCCTCAGGAAAAGAGTTGCAGACTTGGTGGACCCCCTCTCAGACCCCATCACTGGTCCGTCAATGAAATCTCAGCATGCTTCTTCGAGCGACTCTAAACTCACACAGGGAAACACACTCCACAATCACAAACAGGATTTATTGATTGTGTCAAAAAGACAAATTCCCTTTGATAAATACTGTCACGTAAACGTCCACGTGGACCGTGGCGTCCAGAAATATGGTCTGAGGTCCATAATGTTCCTCCTGTATAGGAAGACAACAGTTTACCTCTAATGACACAGACTCGCATCACTGACCCTGGCAGCTCCACTGTTTTACTGGCTTGCGTGGCGCGCTCATCCAGTGGGAATTAAATAAATTAACACTCTAAAGGCGTTAATGGCGTAATACAGTTAAGTCATCAAGTGAGAAATGCCAGCACATCTGCGATCGAGATCAACCACAAACACCATCATCCCTGCAGATTCTAATGTGGTGCGCTTAATTAAAGCCATGTTATTTGGGGTTTGGTTCACTTTGCTCCTTCCAGTGTTTCAGCCATTTTATTCAGTGGATTATTTAACGTCTGCACGTGCTGGACGCAACATTTCATCTTAGAGTCTATCTGAATGGGTTAAATGCTATTTTAAAGCTTCCAAACAATTTTTGACAATTGATTATCATCATCTTTTCTTTAATTCCAGCCTCGTAAATGTGAGGATTTTATTTATTTTGCACTACAAAAACAGAGTAACTGATAGTGAAATGTCTCATAATTTGCAACGTATTTCTACGCTTTCCAGCGACTGGTTTTCTCACATATTACGACTTTTCTTAGTCCATAAATTCCCTAAAATATTTCTTTGACTATTTAAGGGCTCACAAGCATCACTGAACACCCCCAGATCAACAACCTGGAGTCCTTTTAGTTTCACCTCTGTCACTCTGCCTGCGTCGGCCAGTCCCGCAGTCTGGCCTCGATCGTGCTCAAATTGGATTCAAACCCATTAGTCTCCCAACTCGGCGCATATGTTCCAAGTTACTGAGCATTTCATTTCATGAGACGACGACAAGGAGAAAAAAAACAAAACAAAACACAGACAGTTGAGAAAAATAAAGCAGACACAAACAAGGCTGGACTGAGTCTGTCACTCGCTCACAGACACAGAGACGTCCCACACTCTGAATAAAGCCCACTTTGACTTCAGGGTCACGTTCCAAAGCATTAGCCTGGAATTGCCACTGTGTGTGTGTGTGTGTGTGTGTGTGTGTGTGTGTGTGTGTGTGTGTGTGTGTGTGTGTGTGTGTGTGTGTGTGTGTGTGTGTGTGTGTGTGTGTGTGTGTGTGTCGTACATGCATGTTTTCATATGTGGTTCAGTGAGTGATACCGTCCCCTCCACACAAAAGGAGCTGCTGTACTCCATCACAGAAATCTAAATATTCTGTCTAGTGGGGAAAAACATTACAGTAGGGATTGGATTTCAAAAGACAGGCAACCCACTCACTTGAGCTTTTTTCCCCACCCGTCTTTGCTTTCAGAGAAGCAACAACTTTATTTATGTCCAAATACTGTGGATGCAGTCAGAGAGGAACCCAGAGCAAGTCGGATTCATTATCTCTGAAATCTAAACAGGCCTTTACTTTCCCAGAACAGACCTTGTTCTCCATAAGCACTTAAACATAGTGGGGTGGGGGGGGGGGGTTATATGAGGGTGTGTGTGTGTGTGTGTGTGTGTGTGTGTGTGTGTGTGAGAAATCCTAGGGTTCCCAGTCTGAGTCTAAGAATGACAGGGTAAAACACTGCAGGCTCTGTGGAAGCCAGGAAACAGCCTAATGTATTTATCCAAACACATATCTGCTGAGAGGCCCCACAGCTTCAACACATCCCCTTCCTACAGGGGCTTCACCTCCAGAAACCACCACAGCGAAAGTGGAAAAACCAGCGGGGCTGCACAACGTGGGCAAAAAAAAAAATCATTACACTCATTATTTAGATAAGCACTGCGATTATTTATGCAGGTTTTAGGAAATGTTAAGTGTTCTGCTACTCCTAAAACACACACTGCCTCTGTTTCACTTTTCCATTCCCACAATGTCCTTTTTTTTAAATGAGCTAATAAACACCTAATAAACTGTTATTTTTATTTACAGCTACAACCTGAAGGCAAACATCATCCACAGCATGTTCTTGTTCTTCATTGTCTGGGGTTTAACTGAACGGTCTCCAGATCACAGACCACGAGCCGCTTACAGAAACGTAAAGGTTTTCAGGATTCCCTCTTAAACATGAGGCCAATTCATTCTTGTCCTGCTCTGCTTGTGTTTCTCTCTTTTCCTGTGAGGTTGTCGCTTCGCTGATGGGTAACTGGAGCAACACTGCAGATTAAAAGACCGAGATAAAACCTGAAAACTGAAAACAAAACCTATCAGCGTCGATCACGGAGGCACGAAACATCCAAATACATCCAGAAATAAGCTGTGAAATTTCAGCTGGAATGGAAACTTGCTCTGACACTTTAAATCCAGAAACAAAAATGTTTGCACAAGCCGATTTTCACCTTCTTGAACTGGAAAAAAAAAAAGAGGAGGCCCCTTCAAACATAAAAACCAGTATCTGTCCCGTGACTCACGTGTTAGCCTTGATTTATATCGAAGCATTTGGGTTGATTTATAGCAGTCTGTCAACCGGTGAAACGGACTGACGTAACACAAACTGCTATGTGACCTCGTCTCCTTTTCCACATTCAAGGCACCAACGTTCGCTGTGCTGGCAGCACCGCGCACGGCTGAGGAATCCCAGAACAACACGCTGGCACACCAGTGTGAGACTTGATTACACGATTCATTAATCGGAGCATCTCTCCAAGATAATCCCGCTCATATCAGTACGATCGTGCGGACAGAACATGTTTGAGCTGAACGACATGAAAAACCACCACATTTGTTGCAGCTTTTGCTTTGCAGATCCTGGAGCAGCGTTTCAAGATGTCTGCGACAAATGGCAGAAGTTTTAAAGTCACGGTACAGAAACAGTTGTTTAAGTCTCACATGAGTCTGTTCGGCATCTTTTTGAACTTGACTTGAAAAGCTGAGTATTTTACAACTTTCCCTTCTGACGTTAATAAGCTTTGAACTGTGTTTTTACTCGTGTCCACTTAATTATACGTCAGGACTTTAGGTGCGTTTACACTCCAGTCAGGTCTGTGGACAACAAATAAGACAGTCCCATCTATGTAATTAGTGCATGATGCTAGCATGTGGTCTATATTCTCATATTAACGCATGCTCTGGTGCCCTAAAGTGGTGGTCCTGTTGATGTCTGGGGCGGGCTGGACCCAATCCCAGCTGACAGCGGTACACAGGTTGTTGGCCTATCACGGGGCCGACCAATGCAGACACTCAGACCTAGGGGCGATTTAGACTCACCAATCAGGAGAAAACCAACGCAGACAGAACTTGAACTTATTTGCTGTGAGGCAACAGTGCTAACCACTATATCTTACTTAAATTAATGTAAAGTGTTTTGAACATTTAAAACCATCTGTCTTCATATTTCCTTTTTATTAGCCAAATACTTAAGACATACATGCAAAATAGAAACCGCCAAAAGGGAATTGAAACGACCAATTGAGCTTCCAAAACAGCCAATTATAAAAAATAATATAAATTATAAAAAAGTTAATAAGAAAGTTTAACCAAAAGAGCAAAAAAATAAATAAAATGCAGGGACAAACACATCAATTATAACATTAATGAAAAGAGCAGACAGACAGGACACCGGTGCACTTCTTCAATCACTTCTTCTCTGCACTGCAGGTTAACAATTTACACAGCACTCTCTGTGGATATAAGATGTCTGGAGCACACCGTGCATGTAATCACATCCAACAGTCAGTCACAAACATTTTATACAGGCTCAGAACCACTTTAATTGGGAAAAGAAGCAAAGGAAGCTGCAGCTTTGTGTTAATATTTGTCCACAGATCTCACACACGCACACGCACGCACGTACACGCACGCACACACACACACACACACACACACACACACGCTGCGTGGCTGATGAGTATGCGCTCTGACCCAATAATGAGAGGCAGAGCATAACCACATCAGACAAGAGTAACACTAAGTAACTGGTCTGATAAATAAATAAAGAGAGCGCCCTAATGCAGACAAAGTGTTCATGCACCGCAATGACAACATGGCACAAACCATAACAGTCTTATAGGAGGACTGGTACAAGCCAACAGCAGTGAGCCGCCTGCTCCGCTGCACAGAGAGGAAAACAGCCGGGTCAGAGGAGCTTCTGCTATGAAGCTTTGTAAAATCTGACTTTAAAAACACTTTGCTTCACCTGCCACACTCCTGTTCTCACACTTTCTACCACTTCAAGCCCAGTTTCTACTGTGTTTAGTCCTCAGAGTTTGTCCTCGCTGGCCCCCATAGACTCTTCAAGCTTGAGCCAATTAAATTACAGTATAAACAAAGGCCGGGCATCAAAGAGCGTCCTGATTGGCTTCCTGCTCCACCTCAAAATGCCAACATTGTTGTTTTCTATGTCTGGGCTCTTCTGCAACGTGTTTAAAACATCTTACAAAACCAGCCTGAATCCACAAAAAAGTGAAATAAATCAGCAAAGAAATCAACAAGACAAAAAATGAATAAGTGTATATGTAAATGCTGCATCTGTTAAATTCGTCCTTATAAATGTGATTTAACGATACACAGGATGATTCATTAAATGCTTGACAGGTAAAATATTCCTCATATCAGTTTACAAGCACAGAGCAGGTGAACATGTGCGTCTGGGTGATTGTGTGCACTTACATGTGGACGTGTGGAGGTTGGAAGCGGCTCTGGTTGATGTTGTAGTGTGTGAAAGCCTGTGTGGGGTTGGAGCTGTACTCATCCACCGTGATGGTCACTTTGCCATGAGCCATCCTTCCGCCGTTTGGACATGAGACGCCGTTCGTTCACCGGGATTCAGCAGCGAGCCGTGCGGCAGTCATCCTTCAGAGCCGCTCAAGAAGCCCAGGAAGTCTCCCAGCAGCAGCAGCAGCAGCAGCAGCAGCAGCAGCAGCAGCAGAGGCGGCGGCGGCAGCAGCGGCAGCCGAAACGGTAGCACCCGGGCAATGAACTGGACCACGACACGCTGCAGTCTGCACCGACAGGATCACAGAGACACAGACATCTGCTGTTTAATCGGGATCACGAGGCACAACGCCCACTGCTCAAGGTACTGACAGGCCACATGGGGAATTTAAAAACCTCCCAAAATAAATTTCTACAGATACAGAAAGTAAAATGTTCCAGAGAGAACAGAAGGATGTGATCTTCTCCTAATCACGATCACGCTGCTCGTATCTGCTGTAACTAGTTTTCTTTCGGAGAGCACAAATTCTTCTCTTCAGGCAGCAGCTCCTCAAACTGCTCTCCGTAAAATCCTAATGTAAAAAAGCAGTAACGACTAATGAATCATGATCAGTGTATTTATTCCACCTTCTCAAACCACATGCCAACGTATTAACAGAACAGGAAGAGCCTGTGTGAAATCCAAGCATCATTTGTCTGTAAGAAACTAAACACTGAACGGTTAAGGCGACAATTTACAACATGCAAGCCACGTTTGTAATTCCTGCTCTGCTGCTCGTTACCCAGCTGGTTTTAATGCAAACTAATATTATTCAAATGGAAAAATGACTGCAGGCACGGCCTCGAAGGCATCGCCAGCCTGCTGTGATTAAATAAACCGAGAAAGGAAAGCTGCAGGTAGAAGCCCTACCTGTGCAAATCCTTGAAATAAGAATAAATTCTTCGCAGCACATGTGTAAAAACCAGACAAACAAAACAAGCTTCTGTTATTTCAGACTTGGCGGTTGAGTAAAATGAAGCGGCAACAATTAATCTGCCAGCTGAGCTGCTGCTGTATCGACGCATAACTGCACAATAAACCTACAAATCAGAGAAAAAGGACATTTCCACGTGTTAAAACGTGGAAGGAAAAGCAGCCCAGGCACCGAGTGGGTTCGCATCTTGCGGCTCACTCACCGGACTTTGCTGAGAGTCCCCTTCCCTCCTGTCTGACCTCCCTGACTGACAGTAAAGTGGCCACCGTGGGTTTGACAGGCTTTATATACCAGACCTCTGGACGCAGCCACGAGAGGAAAAAAAAGAGAAACGGGGGAAAGATTTCTCTCAATTCAACAAACGTGTCACCTCGTCTGGAGGCAAAGCTGCAGCTCCCAGGTTCATCTGGTGGTTACGTCCTGTGATGCAGAGTAAGAAAGCTGTGACCTCCAGACGTCGAACACGTTCAAGCAAAACAACCTAAAAACTGTCCTGATTTCACACGAGCACCGATTTATGTTTTCTGGGTCAGCAGGACGCCACTTGCTCTGATGTGTTCAATGAACTGCAGTCAGGGAGATTTATACCAGCCTGGAAAAACAACAACAATTCCTGCAGACACAAGAAGAGCAGCTTTAACTTGAGTTTCAGCAGCTTTGCAAAGTTAAGGATCCTTCAGCACAGGAAACAAACCTGCACATGTTCTTCACTATTACTGCTCCTTCATTAAGAAACTGTCAGGAACCAGAATCTGAGAATCTGCTGCTTAAGAAAAATGTCTTATTCTGCAAATGTAGGCCGAGAAAGCTGAGGACGGTGTGTGTGTGTGTGTGTGTGTGTGTGTGTGTGTGTGTGTGTGTGTGTGTGTGTGTGTGTGTGTGTGTCTACCTTATGGCTACAGTAGCAGCAACTAGCTCTGTAGCTTAGCCTGCTAAGTCTCTGCCCTCGCAGTACATTTTTATTATGCAGCTGCAGCTTCGCACCGGAGCAGCTTTTCTAAATCAGGGGGTGCACGCACATGCACACACATGCACACACACGCACGCACACAGTGAGTCCTGTCGTGGACACACACACACGCACACACACACACCGTGTAGCTAACTTCAGGGGGTAAAGGCGAATAAACTGACCCTGTCTGATGCCGTGCACACACGCGCTATGCGCCGCTCGCAGACGTGCACACAAAAAGAAAGGTCCGTGCAATCCTGAACTCTGCTCCCGGAATAATAAAGGCACCCAAAGGTGGCCGGTGTCACGGCACCGCCGCGCTAACCTCTCGCTCTTCCTCGTACATGACAAGCCACCTTTCGACCGACGGCTTTGTGTCCGGGGTTTTGGCTCCTGGTCTCCCCTCGTCCTCCCTCCCTCCCTCCCTCCCGCTCCGAGCTAAGCGGAAAGGTTGCTCTACCTTCGTCGTGTGGGGTTTTCGTGCGTTTCTCGGTCTGGCCGGAGAAAGACTCTCGGGTCGGGGTCGCCCTCTACGCGGCGGCGGCGGCGGCGGAGGGACGCGGGTCCATGCGGCGGCAGCGCGGCAGGTTCGCTCACGGTCGTCCGAGGGTTGCGGCAGTCTGGGCGGGTAGGGCGAAACCTTCGACCCGGCGGGACCTCGGCTGGCTCCTGTGGAAAGAAACCAGACAAGAGAGCGAGCGGGGCAGAGCCCGAGAGGAGGGCGGGAGACGCTGGCACCCAAGGGTGATCGAGGGAGAGAGCAGCCTCGGTGCGGCGGAGCCGGAGTGCAGTGAGACGGAGCCGCCGCTGGGGTCAGAGAGCAGCGGGAGCAGGAGCGAGCACAACCCCCCGACACCTCCCGTGTGCGCGCCCTCACCGGCGGGCGCGCGCGACGCGAGGGCGCGCGCGCACCGGAGGAGGGGGAGGAGGAGTCCCGCGCAACCTTCGTGCTGCTTTCACTTGCTGTGGGAAAAACCCAACCCACCACTTATATGTATCTATAAGTTATAGATATAACAGTCCGAAAGCTACAGAAACAAATAAAATATATATAGAAACAAATGAGGTGCATACAAGAAAAGTAAGAAAAAAATATATATATATCTATATAGATATATAGATATATAGATATATATATATAGAAACAAATAAGGACTATCCATCCATCCATCCTCTAGACCCCCTTAGTCCTAACCAGGGTCCCAGGAATCAGCTGGAGCCTATCCCAGCTCTCTCTGGGTGAAAGGCAGGGGTCCACCCTGGACAGGTCCCCAGTCCATCACAGGGCCACATAGAGACAAACAACCTCACACACTCACACTCACTCCTATGGGCAATTTAGAGTCACCAATCAACCTGACATACATGTTTTTGGACTGTGGGAGGAAACCAGAGTACCTGGAGAAAACCCACACAAGCACAGGGAGAACATGCAGACTCCACACAGAAAGGGCCCTGATGGGTTTCAAACCAGGAACCTTCCTGCTGTGAGGCAACAGAGCTAACCACTGTTCCACACAGAAAGGCCCCTGATGGAAAGTGGACGATTAACTTGATTCCACTGCATTTACTTATTCATAATATCTGACGTAGGCTTCTGTAGACACATTTATGTATAGGCATATAGTGTTATTACATAAATACTCCAAACCTTTGCTTTACATGAAGAGCCTAAATTTGATATTTTCATGCTGAAATCCAGGAAAATAATATTTTGCAGTGACCTGTCTTTAAACTGTGTGTCCAGTCCAACTAAAGTGATATTTTTTAGTTTTAATATGCCAACTTTTGTTGGTAAATTGGGACGTGTAAGCGAAGGAAGCAAAATATTTGTTCAGATATCTCCACTTACCACATTGGAATTCAGAAATGGTGACCCAATTTTTTTTTTAACATCTTTAACTTGCCTGATTCACACCTGTTCTCTGGCCAAAAATAAAGTGCAAACATAAAGTTTGAGCTATGAGATTAGAGCAAGCTCTTCAGCAACCAGCTGTCTGACACTGAGAAACAGAAACATCCACCCAGACTTTTAAACTGACTGTTGGCTCTTTGTCATCTTTGTCTTCTCTGGGCTTATTACGGTTGGATCACTTCAGGCTGTGAGGCCTCGTGACATGGCAGAATAAAAATGGTACTGATTTCTAAATTTCATGCAGAAATCAACATTTTGGCTGCTGTACTGTGAACATATCACACACTACCCTGTTTGTAAGTGAAGCCAAGTGATCGTCTCTGTGATAACTGACCGTGTCGAGGAGGTTCTGATGAACAAGCTGCAGATGTGGTTTATTCCATATTGGATAATTGTAGCACCTGAACGTCACATCCTAATAGTTTATTTGAGCGTCGACTAATCATCTTCCCACACTGAAAAACTGTTCTCTGCACATGTGGACTTGAAATATTTCTCCATAAGATCACAGATGTGTGGGAAAATGGTGCCAGAGTGTAGAAGATGTTGTAAAATCCATGATTAGAAGACAGCATGGGCCTCTTGGGTTCACAAGTAAACAATACTAATGAGTACCTGTGGGAGTCTTTCACACCACCTGAAATGGGACAGCACTGTTTCCAAAGTGGGAAAATCCGGCAACTTGGGTGACTGGATACCTGGATAACAACATCCTGATCGTAGGATTTGACTTTCTCATTATCACGTCATTAAATTAACATGAAATCTGGGAGAAAATTGGTCTTGATTTTTTCCACACAGTTGCTTTATTTGTTTAAATGTCCTTTATGTCAAACAGATAAATTCCAGCTCAGCATATTTTTAGTGTTCACTATGTGCAGACGTGTTTGAATAATAGAGCCTTTGGGTGAATTTCCATATTTGTTACAGGTATTCATGGTCCCCAGAGGATGAATCTTAATGACTTTGGTTACTGGTTTTCAATGTAGGGCCAAAGTTTGTGTTTATCAATTGAAATGTCTTAACATCTTAAAATGAATTGTCATAAATTTAGTTTCCCAGAGGATCAGTCCTAATACTGTTGATGACCTTTCCTCCTTTTAGTTCACACCTTTGACCGAACGATGGATTCCCATGCTCACCTGCGCTCTGTGACTTTTCATCAGGTCCAAATCTGCCTCGTACTTGTGGCCATTTAATGACAATAAACATTTCAGCTTCACACAGTCACTTGGGTGGATGTAGACACTTTGCCTGGCTCCATCTGTGGCGTCAGCTACTTCCACACACAACATGGTGCCAATATTCTCGGTCCAGCAACGTTAGAATCCGCTGGACGGCGAGGACTCGCCTGTTGTGCTTGTATGCTGGGAGTTTGGTGCTGAACATCCAAAAGAAAAGGGAAGTTACAACTTTACCATCTCATTAAAAAGCTTTTTAAAAGTCTTTAACAGTAACTGTTGATTTTTTGTTCTGCATTATTTATTACATGATGTCAGGAAGTTTTCACCAATGAAAACTGAATCCATTGAAATCAACTTAGTATGATATTGGACTCTAAGCTGTTAGTAGGAAATGTCACAGTCCTTATCCTTAGGTGTCCTTCATCTTTTCCTCGCCCATTATTTTCTTACATAAGGACCCAGCCGTTCATAGTTCATCCATAAAGAGCTCATTTTGTGCTGTGCTCCTTTAATACTGTAAAAACTTATATCACTTTTATATATAAAACGTATGTATCACTGCATGTTTGGGGCGATTCAAGGCTCCACCGAGTATGTACATTAGTTTTAAAATAATAATTATAGATAATTGTATTTAATAAGAAATAATTCTGTTAAAACACTGACTTGGTGTTCACAGCATTAAACTGCAAGTTACTGTATATAAAAGAAAACTGATGGTTTTCAAATCATTTTCAGCCCTTTTCTTTTGTTAATTTATACTATGATCTATGGTCATTAATTGTAGGAATAGCAAACGTTTATACCAAAATAAATCCTGTTTTCTTTCTCTGCAGTATCTTTTGCTGGAGGAAGAGGAGTGATGGTACTGCATTGCTGCCCGTCAGGGAGTTCAGCTGTGATTCAAATCAGTTGAGAGAAAAAATGAAAGCATTAATTTGTCAGTGCCAAGGCTATACCTTTTAATACACTGATGGGAGTTCAGATGAGAAAAGGCTGCGTGGGATGGGCCATAATGGACTCGTCTGAGGGGCTCTGCCACATTTACATGTCTGCCAGTTGAGGCAGAGCTGGCTTTTTCTAATTTTACTGACATGCTTCAATTTCCCAGGCCCATCAGCACGCTCCCCACTGCCACAACAGCCCCGCGAGTCATTTCCATTTGACTTTTCTCTTATCTGCACAAAAAAAGCATTTCCATCTACCAGGCGACGGGTGTTAATGTGAAAGCAGGGTCTAGATTTTATGTGTGGAGGCCACATTTAAACATTTGACCAACGTTTGTTCTACTGGCTGCATATAGAAAACTGATGATAGATAGGGGACCAAATGTCACAGAAGAAATGGCTTTTGCCATGAATGTTTTATTCAGCCCGTGTCACAGCGTTCACATTTATATGATAGAAAATGTAAATGTTATGCAGAGTGCTAAAAACACTATATATTTTATGACCTTCTATAAAAGAGAGTAAAATGATTTTCAATCCAAACAATGCAGAAATGAAACACATATTTAACGGGAGTGAGAAATCGGAGCGTGAGCTCTCTCAGGAGGCCGAGGGTGATGTTCACTTAACCTGCTGGCCAAGGCAATTCAGCGGCTCTAACCTGTACAGATTTATGCCTGTCGGTGGCAGCGTCTTTCCTGCCTGCCATGTGGATAAATAAAATGGAAGCCTGTCTGTCTGAGAAGCCCATCTACAGACAGGCAGGAGGTTTTTTAAATGTTAATGTCATTCAGATTTATGGGAGGCAGATAGATGGTTGCTGAGGCTATGGCACGCTAGATGCTGTTTGTGTCATTGAAATGCATACAGACAAAAACATTTGCCCCCGAGTCTCAGCAGCACTCTGATGACCGAGCCACCTCCGGCACCAGGCCTGTGTTTAGAAATAAACACAAAAGTGAATCCCAAGATTTTTTTTTTTTTTTTTTTACTGCACAGTCTGCTTGTTATCAGTTGAGGGAAAAAATCAAAGCTATATACAAGTTAATTTTATTAGCACATAGAGTGCTTTTGTCCAGTGGAGCTTGAAGAGAAATAGGGAGTAGGCGTGTAGGAGAGAAGAAAGGCAGAGAGAGAGAGAGAGAGAGAGAGAGAGAGAGAGCACACTGGCATGAAAGCCAAGTGTATTAATTCTCCTCCCATTCTCCTGCTGTGTTGTGATAGACTGAGTAATATGCAGGCTCACTTTCTATGCCAAAGGCTAGACGGAGGCTCAGAGGAGAGGACTCTCTGAGTCAGTGTCTCTCTTCCTCGCATGCTTTCTCTCTTTGCTTCCAGCCCTTTAAACTTTAGCAATGTTAAACTGTAAAAATAAAACAATCACTTTCTTTTTCCCCTGAGAAGCAGCTTTACCCGCAACCATTCGGCCCAGTCTGCCTGCCTCTGCTTCCTCTCCGGCTGCCTCTCTCCCTGCATGTGTGTGAGACCGTCGATACAGTATAAATTAGGGGAATGCTGAGCCATGCTGGCTTCCATGTGGAGTGACTGTGTATTAAATCACGTTAATTGATTAGCTGAGGTTCAGAGGAGGACAACGCTGGATTGCACTCAGTCCTCAGCTGCTCTGTTAAAGTGGCTCCTGCCCATTTCAGGTGATGACCTGAACACCTACACTTGCAATTAATCCGCTGTCTACGCTTTTTATTGCTGTGGTAACTTTCTCCATCCTCTGCTTGTGTTTGCCAAGAACCGTCACGTCTCACAGCCTAAATGTGAACCGCATACGCTGCATCCCGGCACCACACATACCACGTTTAATAACGTATTGGCAGCTAAATGTACTTGATTTCTGAGTGTAATTTTTAAATTTTAATGGATACCAGCAGCGCAGAAATGTAACACACAAAAAAGTGATACTCAACTGTGGAAAGTTAATAAAATTTTGTCATTTGTTTGTTTGACACTATTTGTTATCTTCTTTTTTAATGTTGTAGGTGTCCAAAGTTTCAGTTTTATTAATAAAATATTAATACATATATATATTTTGTATAGCATTTTATTGTGGTAGAGTATGGAATATGGAATTGGGACACAGCTCTACAGCAGCAAGTACAGATTGGAGTTATGCTTGTGAAATTGAAATTACGTAGTGTGCATATCCACTCGAAGTGGCGAGAGGGTGAAGGACAAATTCAGGAAGTTGCACACACCTACTGTACAAATCACAAATTCCCATAATACTTTCACCGTTACATTTAAACAGTCCTTCGGTGTGCCGACTACCTGCTCTTCTCTTGAAATGAAAATGCAGCTCATTCAGATTCTTGCTGCAAATGTACAAATGACAGGAGCTGGTTACACTTGAGATAAATGGAGCTCAAGAATCCACAGAGATTTGATTTAAATTTTAGAGGAAAACATTTGAGTCAGTGCAGTTTGAGATGCTGCCCATGATGTCACCTGTTTACTACATTAACTATATTTAACTATTTTTCACCTCAACATATCCACATGACGTGGCTTTTTTTTAGGACTTGAGCATTAGATTGAACCAGTGGCTGCTTTGGATTTAATATTTCTATATATTGTAAATAATTTGTTGAGGACTAAATGATGAGATCACCCTGAGATTCTCACCTGAACTGTATCAGGCCACATCTGGACATTACTGGTCATCTTATTATATTAGTTTGGGAACCATCTCTTCAATCCATTTTCTTTAGACATAGTTTTGAAATGAGAATCGATATGTGTCACCAAACAGCCAATAAGAAGCAATAACTAATTATATTAGTCTACCTAATGTTTGTGGTTGCTATTCCTGAACTGTACAGTAATACTGAGAGTTATGCTTCCCTCAACATTAAACCTGCTCTTGATAGTCAAGGAGGTAGCGGGAGCAAAAGAGCGAACACTGATGGGATAAAAGCATGTCAGCAGGTCAGCTGGTCAGAGAGTGAGGGGTGAACTTACCAACCATGAGACTCAGCCAGAAAACAGAGCGACAGAACGAGGACAGAGGCATCGGATTAAAAACAACGAGACAACTCACACTCAGCGCAGACGAGAAGAGGCTAAAGGACGTGAGTAACAGACCGGATAGAGAAGATTAAAAGAAAACCCACCCTGCACAGTGTTAAATCACATGGCAGGAATGTATGTCCATCTTGGCTTTGAGTCTGTTATTGTTTGTCTTGGAGATAAGTGAAATATAAACAGTCTGATATTATGCTGATATTGTTTTACCTCCATCACTTTTAAATTTGACAGCAGAAAAAGTGAAAACAGTAATTCTAACAAAGACAGTCTTTTTTCTAGACACTCCAATTTGCTGTTTTTGTTTTTTTGTTTGTTTTGTTTTGTTTTTTTGACAGATAGTGATCTCAATAGACCATGATGCAATGCAGCCTTGAAGCCTGTTGAGAGGGTTTATTACAATAACGCTGCTGTTTCTGAAATCACCCTGTTATTCGCTATTGCCTACATATTAAACACTCAGTTGTTTGTTCTTCTATATGAGTAATGAATTGAGATTTGACCACAGCTGATCTGCTGTAGCACAACATACGTGTAATTTGCACATGAAACAAACAATGGCAAAGCATTGCATGATGGGAAGGCAAAAGTGATACGTATGGCACAGTCACTGCTGGTTGGATTTTAATGAGAGAACTTTTAAACAGTTAATTAAAACAGAAGAAAGGAAGTTTAGTGCACTCACAAATGAGGAGTGCTTTCATCAACGACACCATAAACTTTGCTGTACTGGGCTGAGTTTCAGAGTAATGTGGTGTTTTTGCAGGAGCATCCTGTTTGTGGCTCATTACCACACAGTTTATATGAAACTAAACAGCAAATACGTTTTGAGGGAACTATGATGTCGCCCTGATTATAAAACCCACTAATAAAATGTTAACAGGTTAACACATCAAGCATGTTGCAAAACATCAGCGCGACATTCGCGGACAGCATGTACCATTTGTTGCCGTCTTTGCGGTACAATACCTGCTGATGGTGACGACAGCGTGCTTGAATGATTTAACGGTTATGTTTGAGCACTCAGCACCTGTTTGAGGTCAGCGTACTAGGGAGCAAATACAGAAAGAGTTATTTGATTCACAAAATATGACTTAGAGCACTGAATAGAAACCATGATCTTAAGTCCTTTTATTGCCTAAACCTGTGACCTACTCACTGCAGCCACAGTCCTTCACTCTGTGCACTTGCTATTCACCACCTCCTTGCAATTCCAGATAAATGTAGAGCTTTAATTAAAAAAGTTGTCTCTGAACATAATCGAGGCAGCGCTAAAGTCTCTCGGTGCAATGTAACTGGGAGAACAATTCACAGTTTAACGGAAAATCGGTAAAAACAGCAAATGTGTAATGCAATTCTGACTTTGTTGTATTTAAAACATATTTCATTAGTTTTCTCTACAGTATCAGCTCATGGCAACAAAAGCATGACTTTATTTTCTTAGCAAAGATTTGTGAGCCTGTAGATTATGCAGATTATTTTAAATTATTTAATATGTTTGTTAGTATTGTGGTGATTCCTCTTGGTGTTTAATGAGGACTCTTCTGTGGTGACTGTAATATTTTCTATGGCTGTAGCCACACACAAGTAGGAGCTCAATTATTTACTCAGGGAGTTAACATGAAGCCTCTCTGTACTATATTTGTATGTTTATGCAACTTAAAGCACAAGCCCACACGTTGGTGATATTTTGGCTGCACTTTTGTATTTATGAGTGAGCTCCACATGCAAAACGTGTCTACAAACATGCACTTAGACATAAATGAGTGATACACGATAGTTGCTAATCATAAATATATATAGCTCTAATTACCAAAATACGTGATTCACTGTAGCTGCAAAATCCAAAAGTGGTTGGCCACTGGAACAAACTGGTGGCAAGACTGATTCATCATGATGTATCCAGCTCTTAAACTGCATAGTGACGTGCAAAAAAAAAAAAAAAAAAAATCAGACTTCACACATTTTATGGAATACGAACTACCACTGTGCACCGCTTCCAAAGTCTGACACTGTAGCTCTCACTAGAAAAACTGTGGTTGGAAGCGTTTGCTCAGAAACATAGTTTAAATTAACACCACACATCCATTTGTGGCTTCTGCAGGATACCTCCATGGCATTCTGGGGAACAGACTACGACAAAGAGTTTCATCTGTGTAAGTATGTTGTGAGCACTGATATTTATTTTACGGTACATTGAAGCCAAGTGTCCTCATATTTCCTGAGGGAGCCATTTGGCATTCCTTGTTTCAGCCTCATAAGAGCACAGTACTTAGCCTCCTGCAGCATGCTGCACCTCTGTTTAGTGTGTGTGAATGTAGCCACCATGTTGGACTCTGATAACCCACTTCCTCTCTCAGTAAATGTATCTGCAGGCATGTGTGTGTGTGTGTGTGTGTGTGTGTGTGTGTGTGTGTGTCAGGTACGACAGACTGGGATGTGTTTCATTGTTCTGTTCCCTGCTGAGAAAGTTGATGGGGTTTCCCACTGAGGACGTGCAAAACGATCCTGGCAAGTGATTTGTGTGTGTGTGTGTGTGTGTGTGTGTGTGTGTGTGTGTGAGAAAGAACGATAGACTTTGCTGTGCACCCTGATATTCTGTGTGTGTTGTGTGGGTGTTACAACAACTACACTTCAACAGGTGAGATAGAAAGTGATGTGGTCTCACAGCGCGGCTTTCATTTTACCTCACAACTGCCTCCGAACCCATTTGATCATTGCTGTGTGACTCATTTCAATGTCTGCCAATTTTCTAAGCTCTACTTCCTCTGGTCAAACATCCTTCATCACAGTGTAAGGTGGCCTATGAGCCCTCAAACCATAGCAACATATGTAAACATGCAGTATGCAAATGAACAAACAGCTTCTCCATCACATTTAAAGCCTTTGGTTCAATTTTCAGCTTTGCATCCAAACTAAAACAATGTTTTTTTCCTTCCCCCTATAACTGAGAGTGTGCAAAGCTTAAAGCGCTGGCTTGGTTTTTCAGTGTGTACAGGGTAAACAGACCGATGAAAGTCAAGGGCTGTGTGACAATAAAGTTAGGAAGACAACCTTTAGTTACCCCTAACGTTCTCTGTAAACATTCATTCTTAATGCAAATATGGCTGAATACCCACAGTGACCTACCATTAACTTGGATTTATGTTTATTTTGCTGCAGTTATAAAATAATGGTCACAGTACAGGTGATCCCAAAAGCAGGAGGACTGAACGGAGGTTTAGCTGGTCCACCCTCAGCAGAGTAACTGCACAACCACTCAGGGTGTTTCCTGGTCACAATGGGAGCAAAGAAGAAACTTTCTGGAGTCTTTAAGGCAAAGTGCTGCTTTATAGTTTGTGGAAGGATAAAGAAGATTTAGGTTGTTCATGTTGTTCAGGTGTGGACAGAGGCCAGGGTTTTAAAATTTTAAAGGTTTAATGGATAAACAGACCGAACAATAATTATTTTAATCAAATCACATGATCCCAGTATGTTTAGCCGTATTATCAGCTGATATGAATTAATTATTGTTATATCAGTAATGATATACAGCACATGATAAAAAGAGGTTTGCAGTATAAAAATGCCTTAGACATAATCAATACATATTTTATCCAGCAGAAAGAATTTCCTTTTTCTCTTATTACAAATGTCCTGGACAAGATATTTTCATGGGGCCATATTTTGTGAGCACAGAGATGCTACTGAATCACACGAAATGTAAAACACTGGTCCTATGTGGTCCTGATTGTAGTGAAGCCAAACTGATGCAAAAGAACAAAAACAAAAGAGACAAACAGCATGATGATCCACCACTAAGCATTTTGACACGTCACAGTAGGAAATGCATAATAAGATGAATGATGGCTCCAATTAGCTGCTCCAGCTGCAGGGCCTTGGTCCTGTTCATGCTGACTTACTGTAACTCTCTTTGTCTTACTGGGACACTTACACAGAACAAAACCTTTGGCAGCTAACGCCTGTTTCTGTCAAAGTCAAAGTGTAAGCTGTGAACCTTTGGACGCTGCACATAAGTTCGTGTTCTTCTGCCCATATATTTTGTTCTAAGATCTATGTTTGAGTTGATTAATGTGGAAATGAAAGTGTCTGCTCTATGTGAGTCTCTTACTAGAGTGGATCGTGTTTTCATTGAGGGCTCGTACTGCATTTTATCTTCTGTTACCGAGCTTTCAGCGCTGTGCTCCACCTCCCAATGATTTACTGTCAGAAGCCTTAGAGTCGCACCGAGGGAGTGTGTGAAAATGTGTGTATGACTGGATTTATCACGGCACCAATTACACTCTCCATTTAAATAAAGCTCATCTGGATATAATAGAGAGGAGACGCGTGTGGGCAGGGTCATATCGCTCAGCCTTGGTCTCGGAAGTAACAGTCGATTTTCATTTTTGCACTCACAATGTTAGTTTTTCAAAATCCTAACATGAGCCTAAATCGACAGAACAAACTATTAGTAGCTGCACAAAAAACGGGTTCATTAGAACAATAATATAAACGGCACCTGGTGTAAATAAATTAGGTCCAGAGGACAGCAAGAAATTTTATGGAAAACTCAGCATTTTGAAAAATATGTTTCAATGAGCGTTTGAAAAGAAATATCAAGGTCTATTTATTACCCCTGAGGTGCTAATCTAGACAGTGAGATCTCTGAGTACATTTTCTTAATTTCTTCACCAATTCCCCAGAAAATGTGGTGATGTAAGTTGAGTCTTCTGCTTGTAGTTAATTGGTGTCAATTAGGACGACATTGTACTTCCTGAAATGATGTCACCTCAGTCACCTCAGTGAGCTGTGACAGGCCAAGAAACACAAGCATTCAGACAATCAAACAAAGCCAGAGTGACTTTTTAACAGAGGTAAAGCTGAATGTAAGCACACGTGAAATGCTGACTGTTTGAATATCGACAGCAATAAAAGGGAAGACTGTGATGGACTGGGGACCTGTCCAGGGTGGACCCCTGCCTTTCACCCAAAGAGAGCTGGGATAGGCTCCAGCAGATCCCTGGGACCCTGGTTAGGACTAAGGAGGTCTAGATGATGGATGGATGGATGGATGGATGGATGGATAAAAGGGAAGACTGTGAACTATGATGAACATTTAAAACAGAAAATGTTGGTAATAATTTTATTATTCACTTTTGTTTTTGTTTCTCAGGCAGATTTGAAACAAACCACAGGTGGAGAAACACCAGCAATGCTACAGATCTCAGCAAATCACCACTACAGACACTGTGGTCAAGCTCGACTCTGACAGGAGCTGCAATGTTTAAAGCAACTGCAGGAAAACTCTTGACAGTCTGTCATCATGAATTAACCTTAAGACAAAGTGTGTTTCATGCAGTGCAGTGTAAAGCGTTTGACACTGTAACTGTCTTCACTCAACATGCATGTCACCGGTCAACACGAGCTCTTCCTCCCTGCCTTCCAGTGACTCAGACGGGCTGCCCAGCCCCCAAGGAGGAGATTACAGAAATTTATGCAAAGCCCGTAAATGATTTATACTGCAGAGCACAACAAAAGCCTTTTTAACAAGGCCGTGGACAAGACGAAGAGAGAGAGGGCGAGAGACACTGAGACCTGCAGTAATCCTGGCATTCGCCACCACATACATCTTACTGCCTCACTGCCTGCAGAAAAGGCACAGTAAAACATGATGGAACTCATCCGTTTTTAAATAAAACTAGGTTGCATTTAATGCATATTCAACTAGTAGCTGTAATTCAAAGGAAAGGCAAGGAAACGTACAATGCCCTTCTTTCCCTGCACACACAGCAGCTATTGTGGCTAATTCCACCGCGATACAGGCGGCAGAGTGCCGCGATGGAAGGCAGCGCTCCATTCAGGATCACGCCACTCACTTTTGGCCTTGGGTCTATGTTTAGTCAGAGCTTTTAAGCACTCTGTCTTGCATTGTACTCACAGCAAAAAAAAAATCAAACAGCGTATGTGTGTGTGTTTGTTGTGTATGTTCACTGTATTTGAAGTGGGAGTTCTTTATCAGCAGGGATAAAAGGCATAGCTGTGTTCCCACCTCCTTAGGCAGCACCCCTCCACACTCCCACCCACCCAAGGATCTAATGTGTGTCCGGGTTTATACACTATTTATAAAGACCACTGTGTGGGAGAAAAATAAGCCCATTATTTCCAAGCAATAATGGGCTCTGTTTGTTTTGGCACCCTAAGTGTAGTGTAGTGGAAGTGGGGTTATATGGATATATGCGTATATGTGTGTGTCTGTGTGACTCACACACATGGAGTGTTTACATAACTGCTCATAGAAGATTAATTGTAAAATGTAAATGTGTCTGTATGGACAGGAGGAATTATTACAGCAAACCACATGCATGTGTTGTGTGAATACAGAAATCTGTTCATGAACAGGCTGTGTGTGTTTTTATTTTTGCTAAATGTGCATATTTAGTGTCATGAGTTAGACGAGCACATCATATCACTTTGGCCTTGGTGGTGGTGCTACATGTGTGTTTTAGTCTGTACTGACCTCGTCATTCTATTTATTCTTCTGGGCAGAAAGCTCATGTTAGTGCCATTATAAACAACTTTGACACAGAACTGGATCAGACTGTTGGCTATGGCTCAGAGTATTCTCAAACCAGACACAACTACTACATGCCCTTTTTTCTGTATTTTTAAATTTAAATTAATTTTTTATTAGTCTGTTAAATAACAAATTTTCATGATGTGCATAAAAAATAGCTCATAACTAATTAAAACATACCTGATTACTGCATGAATCAATGCACAAGCATCAGAAATGCAAACTACAAACAGTGGTTCCAGACTTAAATACCCATGTGTTAGATTGTGTAACGTTACTATTCTAGTGGCCAAATGTTAAAATGTGTTTTGGTCTGATATAAGAATATCAAATTTTTATTTTATTATTATTATTATTTTTTATTATATAATAGTTTTCAAGAGTGTCTGTATGTAACTGAGCTACTGTGACCAATAAAGTTTCTCTAATCTAATCTAAGAAGGTAACTTTGGGCAGGTGTTAGCAGTCGGGTACACAAGCGTTATCTGTGTTCAGCAGCAGTTTTAAGGTTGTAGGAAACTTCCTTTGACGTACCTAAGCAGGTAACTTCTAACCCTAACCCTGTCTGTTATTGCCTGACCCACTGCGAAGGAAATAGTCCCAGAGCAGCAGCAACTGTTGCACAGGTTTGCCAGGCTAAGTTGCAGTGGATGTTTTGTTCTGGCTGCACCTGAAAACAGAGTTGGAAAAGCAACAAAAAGTTGAGCCTTTGGGATTTGGTTTGCTGCCCTGATGTCCCTCATCTCTCCATGTCTTCTCTCAGTCCTGGTCTGGTCTGTTGACAAAGCGGTGATTCCTAAATATGAACTATACTGAGAACTGGAGAGAGCATGTAGAGTCTCTGAGTGTGTTTGTCCTCCTGATTTCCTTTAAACCTGCCTACTGTGGTCCTGACCATACCCTGCAGAGGACCCCTGCTGGCTCCCAAACCACAGCTTAGGAAATCCTGCCTCAGGTCGCTGGTCCTGCATGTTTGCCTCTAGTCCTGAACACCAGCATTGCTGACTGATGGACTGTGACCACCCTACCACTCCCCATACTTCCACCTCCCATCCATACACTGTTACCAGGTGCTGAGCCCCCACCCCTTTAACCCTGGCCTTCAGACAGCATTGTCTAGGTGAACAATGGAGTCATTGTTACCTCCAGGTGGCGTATTGTGAAGGGTGTTCACAAGGGACTACAGAGGTGACCCTGACAGTGTAACTCCGTGTAACACTGTGACGCACCCCCACCACCACCCTTACCCCCACCCCACCACACACATTCATTGTGGCTGGCTCCCAAACTTTGCTGCTTTATTTGGGCTTCAGGTCACAGGGGACACCCAAGGTGGGGCCCAGCATGCATGTGCCTTTTGCAAACAGCAACAATCTGCAAACTATCTGCACTTATGCAGAAACATTTAACCATTTTCACTGCACGTTCTGACCCGCTCTCCTTGTGTAACTTAACTAAAATGAGCCTTTTCAAAATATCCTCTCCCAAACACACACAGCCTTTAGTTAGTTATACGTTTAGTGATCACTGTCATCTTTCTCATCTCTTTGTCCTGCTTCTCCTGAGGGATCTTCAGATGTTCAAGTGCTTGTCTGTCGTGGGCCGTTCTCTCAGTCGTACACATGCAGAAAGCCTCGGTAAATCCTCCTGATCAGACGCACAAAAATGTTTCACATGCCTGTTAAGGGCCCCTGTCATTTGGTTTGAATTGGTAAGAAGGACCTTTTCCATATTAGAGAAACCTTTGCATCCTCATGCAGGAGGAGGATCTAGCACCAAGACAGACCCGTCTCCACGTACCCACAGCAGACATGTACGGTAACTGTCCTGTTAACATACTGAATCACTGCACTTGCCTATTTCATTCTGCATGTTCAACATGAAACTACAAGGCCAACAGGAATTTCTCCTGATGTTCCCTTTGGCCTGTCACCAGATTTGGGAGGGAACTTTGGAGGTAAGGAATTGGACCTACTCAGGCTCCGCCTAACGAAAGGACTAATGGTTTTAGGCACTGAGGCAAATAAGATCAGTTAATATTAAAGCCTATAAAAACTGGGTTTCAAACTGGGTCATTTATTGTTCCCGTCGCTCATAGTTGAGTTTGTCAGGACATTTCAGGTAGTGCTCACTCTCACACACTTCAACATTTTGATATATGACATATTGTCACTGTGGGTTTCACTTTGAATTTCTCCACCTTTTCAGGTGAACATCATAACCTCCCACTGCCCCCCTGTGAGTAAAAGCTCTTGAGAAGAAGACAGAGAACTTTTATGTCATGGAACAGAGTCAGTCAGTCTATTCCAGTGGTTCCCGTCTGCTGGTAGGGTGGTCTGTAATGTCAGGGTGTAAATGGATGGCTTATCCTCCCATCTCCTCTCACTGAAAACCAGGTGATCATCTTACATGCGCACATAGCTCGCTGTCAACCTGCCGCCATCTTTCTGTCTGACAGAGGACAAAGGGGAAACAGACTTGCTTTTGTCAAGTTATAGCTCACTGGCTTAAACTTACTGCCTGTGCCCAGATTCTGAGAAAACAAACACACACACACACACACACACACACACACACACACACACACACACAAATACACTATTAAAACTGAATAAAAACAGTAAAACCAGTGGCTTTGCTGGTTAATCAAACTGAGTTAGGATTTGGGACAGAGGATCTTCTTTTGAAATATATGTGCCGACTGGAGTCCATCTATTCAGTTATATGTCTGCTCAGTGTGTGTTACCACAATAACCACAGTTGTCGCCAAATGAAGGAGCACTGAAATCTTAAGGATTACATTGATCAGGGAGGGTTTAGCCTAGTTTCTTTTAGTAGTCAGACATCCCACCTCTCCCAAAAGTTCATAGTGGCTCCCTGAGGCCTGCAAATGAGATACAATATCCCAGAAATCCTGTGAGCGACCGAGACAGACACGTAGTGATATAAGCCAGGTCTCAGTTTGGAGGCTGCAGCTATAGTTTTGAAGTGCAACAGAAGGAGCATCCTCTGATGACTGGTCTCATATGCACTAATATGTTCTAGAAATGTTCTATGACATTTGTTTACTTAACCAAAAGTGTCATAGAAGCGGAAGAGGAGAGTGATGATAGCTGATGTCAGCAGGGAGGTGACCTCACCGCTGGGCTCAGTGAGGCCATGCTGGGTGTAAAGGGTGACGTGGGGGGGGGGACTAGGTCAATTGCTAATTACGGCTCTGAACGCTGGGCAGGTCAGAGGGTCAGATGACATCACCCGGGCACATCAGTGTATCGTGAAGTGCCAACTACCAAAGCAGGCTCCACTACAATCACTCACTGACCTTTGACCTGCAGCGAAACAAGTGATTAGTTAGTGTAGTTCGTAAAGGTCTAATTATATAACGCTGTTGTTGCTGCTGAACGCTCACTGCTTTTACTGTTATAGATTGTATGTTTGTATTTTTCATGTATTTCTCTCTTCTCTCTATTTACTGACTAAGACTCTAGTCTTTTGTTTTCTTTTGTGTTAAACTGAACGTGAAACCCGGATATTGCCCCAACAACCTGACACTCAACCGAGAGCTGTGCTCAGGAACAGGTTAACTGACGTTAGTTCAGTATAATCTGTGGTGACCACCTCAGTGATGTTTATTCTCAGGTAACACATCGTCAAGCAGAAGTAATATTGCCGTCGACACGCTGCCCAGTCCTCTTGTTGTGTTTACTACATGTCTGAATAAATGTTTATCATCAAAAAGTGAACTGACTGTGCTGAAGGGTCATTTTCACTCCACATCCTGGTACAATTTGCAGCTCAGCTATGATTCATAATACATTGCTGCCTGGTTAACAGCATATTAAAAGACCACAGCAGTCATAAAAAACAATCATTGTCATTAATAATAGGCTGCTAAGCTATTAACCTCATGTACCGTGCTCATACAGCACATATGAGTTTTATACTGAAATGAATGGGACAGCTCGGACGACAGAAAAGTTATTTGTGGTTTCCACCACTGCTTATGTGTCTACACACAATATATAACAACACATTTGGGTTGCATAGCTAGACATTATGTGTCAGCCTTGAGACAGCTGTGTTAATGAAAAAAGAAGCACATCTGTCTGTCAGATAGGCATGAAATGGACAACGTGAAAAAAGGCACCTGGAACGCCTCCCGTGAGATAAGCCGTGGCTGGCTTGTCTTACCCATCTGTGGCTGTGTTTCCTGATGTTATACAGCAGAGTTGTGAAGTGTGACGGGTTGCTGGTTCCATCATGTTTCTCTATTTGTACTTCTAATTCCAGTGTTTTCCTTCAAAAGTATTCTTAATATTAATATCCTGGGTCATAATGACCCTAATGACCCTATGGACCTCCTCTCAGTCTCTTACCTTTGTTGCAGGATCAGCCACCCCTCAGCTGGGCTTCATATGCTCACACTCAGGCTTATCAGCATGATGAGGCCACACTTCATGGGTAGTTCCAGTCCGACCTTATGGGGATGAGTGAAGAGAACCGACTTTAGCTTAAAACTGTTTCCATATGAAAGAAAAAACAGGTGTCTTACTCAGGTCCAATAATCCATTATTATATATGAGCTACAGATCTATGGTGTTTAGTCTGATGCAGAATATTTTACATTAAAAGTTCTGGAGTGTTTTTTCCACAACTTTGTAGAAAACCACACCTCAAAAAAGCAGAATTCCTTTCAGGTAAAAACTGTGCAAGATTCACCTGACTGCAAACACACCTGTCTTGTGGTGGCATTGAAAATGTCACAGGACTGTCACGCTATCAAAGAAAATAAAAGGCCCACTGTAATCCTTGTTGCAGCGATAAAATGTCAATGTACTGCGGAGCGCTGTGCCTGCAGCTGCTGAGCTCCTGACAGCTCTGTCAGCAGAGGTGGAGATGTTACCCAGCAGCAGAGGAAGCACCAGTCAGTTTCATTATTTCCATCGGTGCTTTGGGATATGAGCAGCTGAACTTGCAACCCACCGTTGATTTTATTATTTACATGCACACCTTTCCTACTGAGGCATGTCAAAATGCTTTCCATGAAAAAAGGTCTCTAGTATTACTGTGTCAATAAAAAACAGCATTTCAATTAGACCCCCGCATTGACCCAACAGGCATTATTTCTGATTATTTATCAGTTTTAATTTATTTACATGACTCTTTAGAGAAGAAGGCATCATGTGACTGAGTGCCTGGACTTTAACCCATTTTTAAAATATTTATGTCCTGCATGTTGTTCCAACATTCTGTAATTACTTCTCTATAGTCTTCATTATTATGTACTGCGCCTGATGTGAAAGAAGAAATTAGTGCATGTGCACGTCTCATATAATGCACAATATAACATTCAATCATGGGTTCAGGTGTTAAAGTTTGGGACGGCACCGTCGACTGTGACACAGCTGCCTGTCACAAACCGTAGTTTATTATTCTGTGTGATAAGTGACTCTTCTTCTATTGCATTTATTACAGTGCGCTCATCAAAGGAGTGTGTCATTGCTGCTGTAGTGATATGCATTTAATTATTTATTATTAATTAATTAATTAATTAATTCCTACTGCAGCTTTACTATTAACTAATATTATGACACACTTGCTTTAACCCCCAGTAATGGGTCGGTGTTGGCCTAAATTCCTGCACCTGGGGCAAAGAAGAAAGACCATTATTTTCTCCATTCTCATTACCAATACTGAGGTGCCTTTGAGCAAGACCATCAGTCTTTTCCAGTGGAGTTACGCAACGGTCATCGGCTCAGACTGGTTTGAAAACATGCAGGCTTCCCCTGCTCCATCTGTCTGGAGCTGCTGGTAAATGAATAAATAAAGATACAGCAGGTACATGGAAACACAAGAGGATCGCAAGCTTCTTTTTCTACTGACAGTCCTTGAGGTTTCAGTCCTGGTTAATTGTGTGGCACCTGTGGGTGCTGGGGGTAACGGCAATAATGTGATGTTGTCCAATACAGATGGAAAGGTTTAATTGTGCCACGTGACGCCACCTTTTGTCGTCATGTCAACTACATGGATCAACTCGTCTTTGTTGTGGAAATGCAATGAACCTTTTAAGGATTATAACTTTAACAGTTCAAATTAGTGGGAGCTAAACACGTACATCCCGTGTGCCAATTAGTCACGTTCACAAACATGTACTTTATTTTTTTGATAGTAGAAACCACAGTAATCCTGCGTTAACAGGAGATTTTATCTCCAGCGATCACATCGACATCTCTCTCCCCATCACACACACAGTCGCACACGTGCACACACAACAAAGAGAACAGTGGTGATCGCTACTGCAGCAGCGGGATTGTTTGACACAGCAGCTATGTGTAGGCTATGGCCTTCATACAATAGCCTTGGCCCCTTGGGGAATCTGGATCTCATCTTTAGTTCAGAGCTCATTAAGCTGATTATTCTCATAATCTCTCTGATGGCAGGCAGAATAAAGAAACGCACACTAATAATTGCCTGCTTACATTTTCTGTGGCCTTGTTGATGACTTAGATGGGAAACTGAAAGACAGAGTGTGCTCTGGTGTGTGTCTGTGTGCGTGTGTGTGTGTGTGTGTGTGTGTGTGTAAGTGCTTGTGTGAATAACTATCATCTCTTCACCTTGAACAGATAAATATGGTGTATGGATGGCGATTAACACAAATTTGTCTGACATTGAAACCAAAACAGATAACATGAATATTAATGTTAGAAATAATATAATAATATTCATTATGTTGGCTTTTTACATAGTAGTAGTTTCACCTTTTTCATTTTCTGCACCTTTATTTCTTTTGTTTGATTTTTTTCCAAAAATTCACTCTATTTCTATTTCTCTCTGTCACTCACTCACACACACACACACACACACACACACACACACACACACACAGATTCCTTCACCTGTTTCCTGTCAGTGGGTTCGTGACATGACTGACAGTTCTGACACAACCAATCAGCTGTGTCTCAGGAAAGTCAGCCACTGTTTCTCGGCCCTGATTGGCTGCTGTGCTCCCACCTGTCTGCTTTGATAACTGCACGTTAGCGTGCACGTCGGTGTGCGTGTATGTTTGTGTGGGTGCATACGTGAGGTCTGTGACAGAGATGAATGGACTAAACCAGGTTCTGGATTTTACCTGTGCAGCTTGTACCTGCCTCTCGCCAAGTGTCAGCTCCATCCCTCTGCAACCATGTGAAGGATAAGAGATGCAGGTACAGGATGTTCTGACATCACAGTTGGGAATTTAAGGAAAATAACCAACAAATAAAAAAAATCACTAGCCAAGTGTAAAGTACAAGTACCACAAATACTAAACAGAAGTGTGAGTAAAACCACATTCACCCCTGACAGCAGGCTCAAACTGACTCCTGACTCCTTCCATCCACCGGGGTTTCATTTTCTCAACAGCCAGCAGCTGCTTCAAATTACCCATCAGCCCTGGGACGGTCGCCCACAGCCACTGATCAAGTCCCTGACGGCAGACAATAATCACGTCTGGTTAGCAAGCAGCAAAATTCTCCCTTTGCCCCGCTACTGCCTTGACCTCTGTGACACTGTTAGCTGCCCTTTGACCTTTTGGCACATGGTAAGTGTCTGTGACCTCTGACCCGTTTGGATAATTAAAGAGGCAGACCTCAGGGTGATTGCATTGGAAATCTGTCATTGATTATTAGTGAGTTAGTACAGTATGAGGTAAGGGGGCAGTTATTTTTCGGAACGTTGATATATGAGTCAGATTCAGGTTCCCTGTTGGTAACAAGAAGTATCCTGCATTCAGTGAGATGATCTGTCTGCGTTATCTGATCTCATTACAGGTTCTTGGAAGAAAACGGGTTTATGAACTAAATCCACTGAAAATCTGATAAGAACACAAGCTGACAGCTGAGATAACATCTGTAATCATGGTAATTGCACACAACAAAGATGAAAACAGCTGTATCCTCAAAAACTAGACTAAAATATATTCAGGTTCGCTCCCTAAAGCTAACAAAAACCTAATGAGTAAAACATGACTACTAACGTTTTTGTCAAATATATATATATATATATAAAGTCATAGATGATAAAAATATGTCAGTAAAGATGTGTCATAAGATTTTAATCACACTTTGTTAAGAAGCAACTCATCTGTTTTTGGTGGAGACCAATATTTGGATTGAAATTTCATCCATGCTCCATCCAAGGGCAGCGTTGGTCCGTAACTTTGACCCAGACTGAAATATCTCTGAGATTAACTATGAGGATATCCTGAAGTTCTTTGTTTGTTTTTTACACACCCCTGAGGGCTAATAATTGTGTTGATCTATTTCATATAGTGTCCTGTGATCACATTTCTGATTAAATGCCCTGATGGACTACTCATCAGCTGCAGCTCTGCATTGTGCACAGGGCCAAAAGACAGATGTTAGTATGCCGACACTTCCACTTTGATTGAAAAGGTTAATATAGAAGTGTTATAGCTGCCAAACATTAGCTGGTAGCATGGCTTTGGTCTATTAGTCTTTCAGTGTTGTCATTTTTCCTCACTGCCTCATGAATACTACATTCGTCTAATACTAAGTATATTTTGATTCACAAGCAGATTTAAATAAGTAATAAAAATTGATTTTCTAACAGTTTCGCAGAATGCCCCAAAGCTTTAAGAGGTTTCACTGTTTTACTCCGACGTGATTCAACCTGCACCAATTTCACACATGACAAGTTTTCTTTTCTTTTCTAAAAAGGCTCGTGCTCATCGAGTTCTTTGTGCTCCTTATTGGAGTCATGGAGAGACAGTCGTGTAAACAAACATCAATCATACTTTTACCTTGAAGTCAGACTGTCAGACGCACGTGAATGTAGTGCAACGAGAGCTGCTGAACAAAGGAGGCTGCAGCAACGAGCGAGCGGAGGGTTGATCCGAACAGGGGCGAGTCTTCAGCAAAATGAATCGCCATTCCACGGTTTTCCACTTGGTTACTGTTGCTAAGGCTGGAAAACTTTATCCAGCACGGCAGAGGCAGAGGGCCGACCGTGTCCATGTGATTTCTGTCCCTCACAGCTCCAGTAGACATGGAGTGTGAAGATGACACCTGTCATTCAGCCCTATCGCTCAGGACAACATCTCAAAGCCTCCAGCATAAGCCAGAGTCCCTGTGCCACTGGGGAGCACTAATGCCAGTGGTTTCTACTGGTTTCTATCTATGGTTTTGATCTGTCTGTCTCAGAGATTTATTTAATTCAAACAAAACTGAATAAAATAAGACCCTTTCCAAAAACTGCTGACTGTGTCTTCTGTGGACCCAGCCCTTCCAGAGGAGAGCTGCATATGACAATAAATGACGATCCTCATTGCTGATGTATCTTAGTTTGACTTCCATCTCCCTCTGCTTAACTCAAGTGAACTGAAATCAGTGCTGAGACGTTTAAATGCTGGAGGGTTTTGGAAATACTGCAGTTTTGGCTTATTGTCTGAAAATGGCCTTTGTCCTGTTAGTTTTTCTTCTTCGAGTGAGTCCAGAAAGTTTATTCTGGACCCAAAAACTTCTCCTCATCAAACACTTTGACAGGATACAGATGAGTGGGTGATGCCTTTGGGTAAGGGAGGATTGAAGTGGGCGATGGCGGCGACATGTCACCAGGTTCACCTCGGTGAGCTGTAATTCACCTGACATTTTCCCATGTGCTTAATTGCCATTCATTCTATAATAGAGCACATTGTGCTCATAATGGCAAGAAATGTCAAATCAGCTTTTAAAGGGGAGGATCCCTGCAAATTGCTTTCCTTTTAGATGAAAATACACACCTCTGTTCGCAGCGTGGTGGCCCTGTTGACGTGTGATTTTCTCCCTGATTCATCAGACCAGAGGTTGAACTGTAGCTTTATTCATGGCATTTAACTTGAACCCCCACCGGCTCAAAACACATAATTTACCAAATGCTCTTATTTAAAGGTGAGAGGTACCGACACAGCGAGTTAGATCAACTAGAGTTTTATTATTTTTCACGCTGGATTTTTTTGTTGTTATTTCGTGTTTCCTGCTCCCACTGAGCTCTGTGTCACCTCTGAAGTATTTTTCAAACTTTCTGACACTTTGATTAACATGAGAGATGATGCTGAAGACGGGAAATTACAAAGGAATTATGATAATAAACACTTAAAGAACTCGAGCTCAAGTACTCTGTGAGATATAATTAAAGTGTGTCCCTTTGTGCCTGTATTTTGAGCGACTCACGACTGCGACAAAGGTTCAAGTTGCTAGTTTAATGCGGCTTTTTGTCGTTTGGAAGGAACGGCAGGCCATTCAGTGTCCGTACTATACAGCCTCAGTGTAAAAGTTTCTGTAGCTTTATTTCTTCGCTCCATTTTCCATCACAAATATGAATACAATACGCCTGCGACAATAAAACCTTTTATGCCTGTGGATCCAATCTCTGGCATTTATCAAAGTGCTCCACAAACAGCCAGAAAGTGTTCGAAGCTTTTAAGATAACCTTGACAGAAAGACACAAAAGGCACCATAAGGAGGCTGAGAGGAGAAAGGGGGAGAAGAGGAGGAACGGCAGAGTGAGAGGGTGAAGGAAGAGGAGGAGGAGGAGGACAGAGAATAAATGACATTCGACTCTGAGGTCCACCTTGGCCACCTGATTGTTCCAAAATGAGAGCAAAGCCCGACCCAAGAACGAAAAGAAAAAGAGAGAGAAAAATCAATACAGTGCAATTAAACACAAAGCAAGGCTTTGTGGAGCTGTGGGGAATTTGTTATTTATTAAATTCACTCCTCCACCTCCTTCAGCCCCAAACCCCATAACTGGCCTCAGTCTTTAATGCATGAGCCCCTCTCTCCTGTCCTCCCTTCAGGTAATCTGACCTTTGTGGTTTGGACGGGACAGAAACGATTGTGAGGGAAGATCAGGGAAGTCAGGAGGGTTCTCGCTTATTGATCCAAACCACCGTCGGCTTTGCAGTAGAAGAGAAGTTGCTTTGGTTTTGGAGAGTCGGGCTGGAAGATTTTTACATCGCTGTGGTTACACCGGTCTGGCATAAAGTCCAGATGTGCATTGGAAGAGCTGGCATTAGAGCCCTGTCTTTACTCTTTTTTATGTAGAAATAGTGAGTGAATTTTAAACATACCTGTGGCATTTTGTTGTTTCTATTTCTCTAAACCCATCTGTACAAACAGACCAGACTCCTCTGGGTCCTCTAGCTGTTGTCTTAGACGTTATACATTATTCATGAGCACCTACTCTGATTGGCTAAAGGTGATGACTCATGTTCACCCAATCAAAGCCAATCAAAGCAAAACAGGACCTAATAAGTAATCCAAGTTCTTTTATGGTCCATCTTTGCCTTTTGGTTCCAGATATGACTATGGGAAACGCTAATCATTGTATTGACATGGAGATTTTCTGTGCTACTTGAGGTTAGCATGCCAAACTATAAATGCAGTTTGTGTAAATGCCATCGAGTTAGAAATATAACAAAACCTACACTGGGGCTGCCTCTTGGAAAACAAACACAAACACATGCGTAGGCTTTGAGTCATATTTCTGTCCACCTGATGAAATTAAACGAGTATTCAATCTCATTTCAGCCATTTTTGTCCACCAGCTCCTGAGCACAGGCTGAAGATGGTGGACAGCAGGTCTATCAGAGCTTTTTCACTTAAAACAGAGGCTGCTGGTGTAATCAAGGTTGATGAGAGCTCTGAGACTGAAGCAAGACAATAAAGTCTGCAGCCTGCAAGGCTGAAAAACAAAAACAATAACCTGAAAAACATCACTATGAGTAACACCTGTCACTTTTGACATATTGTCAATATAACAATATCGATCAGTGCAGCTTTAAAACTACATACGGAGAAATTTAAAGCAAAAGGAAACGGTTCAGGGGGTTAAGTTACAAAAAAATAAAACAGTTTAATCTTTACCAAACTCTCAGACGGACTCCTCACAGAATGACAATCAAACTGCTGTTGCTCAGTGGGTTGAAATCGAAGCGTGAATTCTGCAGAAAACAGTCTGCCAAGCTGAGCCAGAGCTCGCCTCACCACCTCCGTTGCCGTTTAGTGGAGAGAGCTCTTTGAATGATGCTTGACTCGTCTCTGCTTCTCGATAAACATCACGTAAAAAAAACTAAATAGTGAAGAGGAAATCAACAGCTACATCTGTTCTGCTCGACTGAAAGAATATCACATCTATTTTTTAACACAAAATTATATTTTAATGCAACTTATTCAAACTTTTAAATCGAAGAGCGTCTTCTTACCTTTTTGATTTTAAGGTTTAGTTATATTAGAAAAGGGAACTGCCTCCGAGATTCAAGCACAAGGACAAAAGTGGTGTGTTTTTTCACTGAGCGACACTGAGTCTTTATTTTCTCTTCTCCGATGATTGTGTGTGATTGACGACCTTGTGGGAGCATCTCTATACATTTACACACACACCTGTCCTCCACCTCCAGAGCAAGTGCTTCCCTCCCCGCCCCCCAAAGCCCAGAGGAAATTAGAGGCCTTGTGTCGCTGTTTCCAATGGACCTTGTTTCTTTTCCTTTTCTTTCTCTTTTCCCCTTTTCTCCCATTCCCTCTCTCTCACTGCGTCTGCCTCTGTTGGTGGATTTGATCTAGGCCCGGGATGGCGAAGCAGGGTGAGTAAATGAAATATTGATCCGCTGCTCTGTGGCCTTGCCTTCACCTTGTCCTGCGTGCTGAGTTACCGACTCTTCCGTTCTGCTTGTAATAGGAATTATTACAGGAGGCCGGGGCGAGTAATTACTTGGCATGGCAGAGAGGGTGCAGAGGAGGGGCCACCGTATATTTCCTCTAAGGAAGTTATTTACCTCACTTGCTACCTTCGACCCAGTACTGCCCTCTACCTCCCCTCTGACCAGCCCATCTGTCTTAACCTTAATTCAATTCTGCTCACCATCTTTAGTCATATGAGGCGTCAAGGGAGGTTTATCAAACAGCGGTTGAACTAAAAGGCTAGGAGGCTAACTCAGCGAGCACAAGGACTGTATTTGCAGAAATGTCAGTGATCTTGGCCTGTTTGCGACTCAATGTTTGTGTGTGTGCCGGGTGCTATTCACATTGCGGGGACAGAAACCTGTTTAAAGACTCTGCCTACCTTGCCGGGGCCAGATGCTGATGCCCACCATGACAATGAATTCCCATATTTACCAAAATATCCTACAGGACAGTGTCAGGTTGGTGAGTGTTTCATGGTTGTGTGCAATTAAAATGCCTCAAATCAGACTTGTTTGGGTTTTACGGACATTGTGTTTGTGTATTGTTGTGACTTGATTAAAGGTCAGATCACATTTTATCGCAACTTAATGCAGAAAATCAGTTCATTCCAAGGGGTTTACATACGTTTCTTGCACTGTATCATTACATTCTAGATAGTTTGGTTTAGTTTAGTTTGGTTTAAGTCCCCACAAGGACAAAAACTGGAGCAAAATATTGTAAAAACTCACTGTACAGTACCAGCGCAGCATCAAACTTTAAATCCTTTGAGTGACAGAAACGTGAAAAAGCAAATTCTTATGTGTAAAAGGTGATAAACAGCAACTTTATACTTGATATGATGCTGATATAATGTCCCGTTTCATGCAGCTTTAAATCTAACGATATATGTTCATCTGATGTTCATCTGCCGCCTGCAGGTGTCGACTAGCGTCGCCTCTTTGAGCTCCTGTTCTACTTCATTTTAAAGTTTTAAAACATTCTTGTTTATATTTTGGTCTTTGGTCTTCAGAGTTTTAGGTTTGGTCTCTCGGCTGCAAACATTTGTCAAACAGCAGGTTGGTGACTGAACCTTCTTTGTCAGAGTCTAAAGTTTACGTCTCTGTCCACCACCCCTTCATGTTCCTTTACTTATTGTCGTCATGTCTCATCTGCCTAATCTGCTCTGAGTGATGAAACATATGAGACGTGACATTTTTCACAAATTTCACGCAGTTTTCGATCGGCAAGCTTCGGTTCCTGTATGAGACAAGAGGCAGAGCACCTGCGGCAGTGACCTGCTGTTGTGTTGGAGTTTGATGTATTCCTGCGTTGCCTCACGAGGAAGTGGCCGTTTGTTTGGGTGATAGATACACAATGGTTGCGTCCTTGCCTTAGCGGTGGCCCGTCTGGTGCTGCCAAGCTGGGTGATACCCCACTGCATCAGAGTCCCGCTGAAGGTCACCACTGATGGGACAGAGGAACTAGCAGTGATCCATCCTGGGACAGGACATGAGCCCTAACAAGGCTACAGGAGTGTGTGTGTGTGTGTGTGTGTGTGTGTGTGTGTGGTTAATGGGGGGGGGGTTTGAGGGTTAAGACTTAAAAGAATTAGGTTCAGGGTTAGGCACTTAGTTGTGATGGTTGAGGTTAGGGTCTGCATTATGTCTATGAGTGTCCTCACAACTACAGTGAGACATGACTCTGTGTCTGTCTGTGTGTGTGTGTGTGTGTGTGTGTGTGTGTGTGTGTGTGTGTGTGTGTGTGTGTGTGTGTGTGTGTGTGTGTGTGTGTGTGTGTGTGTGTGTGTGTGTGTGCGTGTGTGTGTCTGTCTGTCTATCTAAACCTCAGCTGGCATCTTTTCCATCTCAACAAGTTGGTTTAATCAAAAACATCCTTGAGAACTTGTTTCCAACATGCCAGGAATTATTTTCAGACAGAAGATTTCATTTTGATGAAATATACCTTAAAAATAGACATTCCTTAGTGACTTTCTTATTAGTAACTAACTGTATTGAATTTCTGTTTGTTTGACCTTAATTGCACAGAGGAATGTACTGTAGAAAATAACAAACTGGAATAAGGTGTATAGACTGTGCTCTAAACTAGCAACATTCAAAACAACCACATTTTAGTTACTAGTAGTTCAGTTATTTTTCTGTTTAACGTCTCAAAAATAATATTCTATAAGATAGGTTGGAAATAGATGCACCATATTGGATATTCAGGAGAAATAATTGATTAAACTGATATAGCATATTTGGGTCTAAGTAGTTTTAGTGTGGATCAATTTAGTTTTAAATTAGTTTAACTGTGGTCTTACTATTGAATAGGCATTTTCAGCGCACGTCAGTCCTATTTATATAGGCCAGTAGGTCCCTACTCACCTACTGAACCTACTGGTAGGGTCAGTAGATTGTTTTTACCCCATAGATCTTCATTGTTGTCATTACACACATTATGTAAGTTACATCCTTAAGTTTAAGCACGACAACTACACCTGATGTTGCTAATGCTAATGCTAATCGCCACTGACTCGCGTTGTCTCCAGTAGGTGAGTAGGGACCTACTGACCTATATAAATAGGACTAACGTACACTGATAACGCCTATTCAATAGTAAGACAACAGTCAAATCTGCTGAAAGAGCAGAGTGTGAATTATTCTTCAGGGTGAAGACTGAAGACTTTTAATCAAATGTTATTATCACAGTTCACAAGTTTAGAGCACACATGCATCAGTCAGGGGTTTCTCCTGCCTCACGTTGAGCCTGAACCTACAATGAGACATTTAGCCTGATCACCAAAGGCACTAAGTTTAAAAAAGTTACAGCGAGTGATTTGAAAACATTAATATATTTGGCGCAGTAATAGATGGACAGCTAACTATGGACACAGTCTCTCCATTGAAGGTGGTATTCAGTACAAGTTGCAATGCTTAGACAGCTAATATCCCACAGTAGAAATGGTATGATCCACTTTAAGAGGCTCTGATATTGGGTTAGATGTGTCTGTGGGAAAATATAGTTGAACATTACTGACTGAAGTTTTGATGAATGTGTAAATAAACCCCACAAAATGCCTTTGGGAGGGTCACAGCCCTAACGGGGGGAAGTCAAGTCCCCTGTAATTCCTACCCCGAGGCAGAGTACATAAGTTAAAAATGTTTTTTGTCTAGAGACAATGTTGGCAACAGCCAACTGCCAAGAGTTTGGGTTACAACAGATGATCTGCCACATGAGACGGCTAGAGGTCGGGAGTGGCTCCTTAGAGGGAATGAGGGACAGGTGTGCAGCAGCTACTGATCAGGTGACTGAGGAGCTTTGGGAGGAGCAACCAGTTTGAATCTACCTGAAATAATCAACGTGACACTGTCTGCATTCGACAGGTGTGTTTTTACAGTACATAAATGATTAACTGAAATATTTGATACTAAAATTGTTTCTTCCTGCATCTCAGAGTGAAAGTCATGGACAAAGCTGCGATGCAGCAGCCTTTCCAGCCTGGCCCTCCCTAACAAGATCAGACCCAGCCCTCATAAATTCTATTACCCCACCACTCTATTACATTACATCTCCATTTACGAACCTTAAGCAGCTCGGAGCACGGCTAGGGCTCCGACCTTGTCAAAGAGGAGAAACTCTGACCAGATCAAGTAAGAGAGTGAAAGAGGAAGAAGAGAAGGATGACAGAATAAAAACAACCTCAGAGAGACAGGCTGAACTGCAGGATGCGTGTTTGAGAAGATGGAGAGAGATGGAGGACAGGGGGGATGGGGGGGGGGGACGCAAAATAGAAAATCAATACGCCAACGGAGCAGGAGGATTGAAGGATGATGTGTATGGGATTTGGGGGCTGGGGAGGAGGTGGCATTTGAGAGAGATTGTGAAGTAGCTTAAGGCGCTGACGGTGATGACCATCACTGAAAACATATTGATGGGAGGCAATGCAGGATGGTGAGACAGCTCCCAGAGGTGACCTGCTTGTCTTCTGAGACGTTTTAGGTGTCACAGTCTTCCACGTTTACTTGAGACGCACACTAAACCATATCTCCTGTTTGGGGCCCTGTGTATTTTCTGTCTCCTTCAATCTGAAAACATGTCTCAGGAACTCGCCATTGTGACATTTCAGCTGCCTCATTGTTCACAAGAAAGAGAAGTACAGTTTTGTCAATTATTTATCTTTTCAAGGTGATAGTCTGCTGCAAAGAAAACAAGCGAATCCGTCAATTCTCACTCAGGGTCCAGTGTCCTTGGCTAATGTGGTGAAGTCACTTCCATAACAGACCCAAACAAAAGCCATTTGTCCACTGGGGGGGAAAAAACTATGACCGATTCTTTTTATTTACCCTATTCAGGGTTACAAGGATACTGAAGAAATCCCATCATCCAACAGAACACTGAAAAACAGTCCTTGTTTTCCTGCAGGTCAGAAGGTTTCAGGACAAAATGCAGTCAAACATTCATGACCATCTGTTCAGCACAATCTTTAACCAATGCTGCACCTCTTCAGATGTCAAAGCTCCAGCTTCTGTGATTGTACAAGAAAAAGGCACCTGAAAGCAGCTGATGGGGAAGATTTCATGTTTTTTTTCTACTATCAGTGACGATGCTTCTGAGATGTTTGAGCATCATCTCGACCTTCTTCCTTTCGCATTTTCCAGGGTTCAAATTGGGGGAAACCTGCCTCCCACAGTTTCTGTAATTATCCAAAACCATCCATCCAACATTCAGATCGACTTCACGCAGATGTGGGGACGTGAGAATGAACACGGGACTTGATCTCCTATCTCAAGCTCATTTCTCTCATTCTTCACACAACTACTGTTGTCGCTGGCTGTCACTGAGTCCCAGTGCACATGAGTCGTACTCTGTGATCGATTCTTTTGGAAAATCTGAAGAAAGGTTTTCAGATACTGTGTGTCAGCCCAGAATCTCTTGTTTGGGTAAACAAGGGACAGTCAGTGTGCCTGCTGCTTCACAACCTTACCCACAGACGTTTGATATGTTCTGATCAGTTCTTGCCCTGTGAGAAGCAGATCCTGTGCGTGATGTGTGGCAGTAACAGAAGAAGTGCTGACGATTAAGAATTTGAAGACTGTGATTTTAAACGAGACAGTAAATGGACTGTGTTTATAAATCACAGTTACTCAAACCTACACGCACACAAAGGGTTGATCTGACAATTGGGATCAATCTGTTGTTCATTCTTACCCAAAGACACGTCAACACTGGAAACAACCGACTTCCTCCACAGAGGATGTTGAGGCAGGAACCAAACCTGAACCATTTTATCCACTGAACCATTAAGCCAGTGCCTAAAAAGCTGCAATGGTGAGATTTTAATGGCAAAAAATCCACTTCCAGTCCACCAGCGAAAACTAAGTCACATGGACCCCTTTGGATAAAGAACAGCGGGCCGACTTATAAATTATTCTCCATTTGTCAGAATGAGAGATCGTAAATCGGAGGCATCCATCTGCGATGGTGATGCATTTCCCCTCCCTCGGCCGGCACAATGATTATAACTCTCATTTGGTTCTCATATTACATCACTGAAAAGCTTGCCAGTGCTCAGGGCGTGCATTACTTACAAACTAATGTACTCACCCGGCCCAGACACACCATCACCATGGCCTAATGTTGCCTGCTGCTCCGTAATATGGCAATTATTTGCCAGTGTATTGATGTTTTCTCATCAAGTTTGGTAACTGAGGAATGCGAAGGCAAATAAACACTCACATGTGACACACAAACTCTTATTACTTCTCACTCTGCCTGTCTCTCTGACTACCCATTTCTCTCCCCATCCCTCTTCTCTGTTTCCGAGCAAGGCCTAATGAATATTTCCCTTTGAGTGGGAGAGTGTAAAACAAACACAAGCCTGGATCTCCTTTCCCTTCTGCATGGTTCCTTGGAGGGAAAATGTGAAATGCATGAAAAGGCTATGATACAGAAGAGCATAGAGTGTTCTGGCATCTACACCGCCTTCTCTCCTCTCACTAAATCCTCTCCAGTCGTGTGATCGTCGACCAACAACATGGCAAACGCTGATGTCCGAGAGCAGAGGTGAGGCTGAGGACAGAGACACAGAGTCACGGCTTCTCTGAACTAACGGAAGAAATAATATAAACAGGTGCAAATATTACCATGTCACAGAATAAGAATATGGAGGAGACACCACTTGAATAATGCTGCTCCTTTATTCTCCACATCTTCTAAACAGACCATCAGTTGGCTATGCAGCTTTAGCTTTAGCTTTAAAGCATTTGACAATGAATCTAATCTTAAAGCCATTTTTTAGAATGATATGGGCAGTGCAATAAAGGAAAGCCCATGTGCTAAGGTGACCATTTTCAGTGTTGTAGCTGGAAAATATGTGTTAAGTTAGAGACTAAAAGATTTACTACCATAACTGGAAGTAGCATTTACACAACACACACTTTATGCAGTGCGTTGCATATAAAATGTCTTTGTTTCATAAAGTGCAGCTGAATGCAGTCAACTGGGCTTTTATTGTGATTCTAAGTTTAACAATAAATCCAGGCAAACTCATCTTGTGTTTACTCTCTGCCACCTCTAGCCCACTCTGGTTCTCTAGGGTGCTGCGTGCTGCAGCAGGCCTCCCCGTGGCCTCGCCTGCTGTGTTGACTCTGATCAAAGGAGCTCCGGAGAGGAGATTACCCAGAGTGGGAGAGCTCCAGCTTAGGATTCCACCAGGCACAAGATGGCACACAAGGAGGCTGGAGGCCCATAGCAGGAGCTGGTGGGAAAAATCAGAGGGATGCGTCCACAGTGCTGAGACCGTCTTGGGAGAAGAACCCCCCTGGCCACTGACAGTCCATCCAAATGGAGGCAATCTTGCAGCCCCTCAAGGGAATGACTTGCAAATGTACTCATTCTCTCCTTCCTTCCAGTGTGCCTCCATCTCCTCCATCTGATGTATGAATGAAGCCAGGAGAGGGTATAGAGATGAGGAATGAGGGAGGAGGGTGGATGATGTGGTGGGGGAGAGCCAGGCAATCTCTGTGTGTCCTTTGAAGCTTGTCTTATGGCTTTTCTCTGTCAGGTCTCTCTCCAGGGACACTCATGAAGGAATCTGGCTCTGGAAGGCATCTGTATTCACAAAACCTGTGACTGACTTCAAGCATCCTCCCTGGAAAGTCTCTGCATATAGTAAAAAGCTCACAACATAACCTGTGACATTCAGACCTCTGTTAGTACAGAGGCAATGACGTGAACAAGGCACAGCAGCATGAATATACAGTACGCAGTAAAAAAAACAGCTAAATATTGCAGGGAAAAAGAGGAGCTGCCCACATACTTAAACATGCACGCTCCTAAAAAATATATGTATCCAACAGTTTGACCTGCAAAGGCTTCACGTGCCAATGAAAGTCTCACTTTACCTGATGCAGGTCGATTCATCCAGAAGAAGACAGGCAAAGGATTTTTTTTATGTTTACTTCAGAGCTCAAATGGTTTGTTGAATAAAAACAGCAGAAAAACAATCAGAAATGAAGGTGTTCATTAAGGGAAAATGTCAAAGATCCTCTGGTTTGATCCTCCACACAGTGAGGAAGCAGAGTCCTCACATCAACATGAATGTTGGCCAAAAGTATATGACAAAAACCAAAGTTCCTCTGAGCAGACCTTCATGTTTTTGTTCCAGAGTGTTAGTCTTTTCTACATAGGGCCCCGGTCAAAAGCCTATCTTTAGCCTGCTGCGTGATTGTGGCAGAGCTCTGTAGGCCTTCTTTAGTCCCCTAGTGCAGAACTAATATGCTTCAGATCAATAGTAGCTCAGAGGCAGGGCTGAGATGCTCAACAGAAACATAGCCACTGTGCTCTCACCATGCCATCCCTTCTCTCTCAGCAGCAGAAATAAATGCAGGGGTCTTACCTCCAGACTTCCCCCGTTTCATCCGATTTTCAAAAGTTAATTTTTTTGTATTAGAAATGTTTATTTTTGTGGGACTGAGTGAACTTTTTCTTTGCTCCGATGGTTTTCAGCGTTAAGACATTTTCTCTCAAAGGTCCACTTCTCATTGTCTTTTTTTTCTTTCAATTTCTGTGAGGCAATTCTTGTATGGTACTATTCAAGCTTGGTCAGGACTAAATAACCTTATCTGAATCTGCCTCATTCCTCGCGTACGGCGTGTCAGAGACGATTGTTTTCAGAGAACATCCCAGGCAGATAGACAGATATGCTGACTTCTTGTCAATTCTCAGAGCGGCAGTATGTGTGTCCACTCCGTTATCAGCCGGGAGATTGATTTCTGTGTCCATCTTGTTTGCCCTTCCCTTTGTGTTTCAAAGCCCAATTTAGAGGGGCCTATGATGTATTGACACACACAGTGTGTGTTACCCTGCTAAAAGATGCAAGCACGCAAAACATCTCGTGGAAACAGATAGGCTCTGTCCTACCATTTGTGACACAGGGTTGTTGCTGTTCAGGGCACGTCCTCATTGTGAGGTGGCGTGTGATGTCTCGCAGAGATGAGGCTAATGTTTGGCAGCCAAACGTCTGACTGCAGCAGCACTAACTAGATCAAGCTGCACTAAAATGGGATGTCAGTGGTGACTAATATGAAGAAAGTATTTGCCTTCTGGCGAAGGTTTTTTTCCATTTCTTTTCAGCGTGCAAATGCATTCATCACTGAGCGACACAATAAGCGAACAAACACCATCACTCTACAGCAGAAACCTGCCATCTCCCTACACACACACACACACACACACACGCTGTCTCTCTTTATCCACTCTCCCTCCATAAACCTGGTCCTTTACTTCATTACCTCGACAGGCCGTTTGTAGGCATGAATGCTGCACATCTAATTAAGAAACTTACTTAATTAAAAAAGAGGCAATAAGCCTTTAATGGTGACAAAAAATAATGACTATGTCAGTTAGGGACCCAATAATGACCAAATTAAACACTTTCTCAGTGAATGGATCAGTGTAAACATGGCCGGTCCACCACATATTCCACTGCTGTCTGCTTTGACCACAGTCAGACCCGCAAAAACTTTAGCCAGCCACCACTGTTGTTTGGTCAGGAGGACAAATGACATAGTTAGTGGGTGTAATAGATGTGACTGTAAAAGCTACCATGGCCATATTAGCACTAGTCCAGCACCCATCAAGAGCCGAGGCACTAAAGGCCTTGAGGAGAGGAGGCACGTCTCCAGAATACAGAAGAACTTCCCCTTAAATGCCAGCAGGCTGCAGTCATTTATCTCTCCATAACGTTTCATGGCTATTATTATGCTCATTCACCGACAGCGATGTGGGTCAGATCATCCTAACATTGTGAAAAGTGTTGGCTCTTTGATGCTAATTGTCAAACATTTGACCCCGAGCCCCTAAAACATGAAACAAACTGGAAGGCGTTTAAAATCCAGTGAAAATGAGAGGTGTTCATTTTCACACACACATTTATAGTCTAATGTTTCATAGAGTCACAAGTTATATTACACCGTTAATGTATACTTCAATAAAATATCAATAAATGATATTACACAAATACACAGAGTTAAGAACTATAAAAACAAGTTCAGTTTTCTCCATTTTAGAATGAAGACTGTATTTTTTATTTTGACTTATGGTATCTAAGGTTTAGCTGACCCATAATAGCGTTTTTATGGACAAGAGGGGGGACACAAATGGGGTTGAAGACTTTATATAGGAATTTGGATGGCGAGGAAGCTGCAAACCTTATATATACCCCCAAAAATGGCAGATGGGGTGGCAACAGTAAAAAGTTAGAGGTGGAGATGTTTCCAAAATCACAGTTTGGATTTGGATGGTGAGTTGGAGTGATGGAATGGATGGTGCAGAGATGAAGCATTGACCTTGTGGGATAATCTGCAAAGCAAGGTTTAGGTGGCCCAGGAGGGACAGCTGTGTTGTGTGCAGCTGGGGGCTGGGAGAAAGTTAGACATTAGAAGATTCATATAGTTGTTTCTGGCCATGGGTAATAAAAACTATATGGTACTGAGTTTGATTCTTAGGGATTCTAGCGAAGTTGAGGGGCTTTCGAGGGGGTCTCCAACAGAGGACTGCTGAGGTCTTGGACAGTGGGTGAGAGTGTGGCCTCGAGCATGGGGGTCTGATGGTGTAGAAAGAGTGAGGAAGTTGTCAGGTGTGGAATTGTGCAGTTATTTTGTTTTAGGCTCAGACCTTGGGCTCTGGGCAGGATGTCAAATAGCTTGGAGAAAAGTACCCCTCTCCATCGGACACCAAAAAGGTGGCACTAGTCAGAACGGACAAGGAGAACACTGTGAACGTGTGGCTTTGACAACCATGTTCCTTTTCCAGCCTGTTTAATTAGGATGATCGTCTGATTGACTGGAACGTATTGCTGGGATGAGGCTGTTAATATTTGGATGGCGGCTATGGTGATGGGCTGAGGGATCAAATACCAAATGTTTCTCAGTGTTGGTCGTTGGTGGGTCAGTAAAACAGCATATGGTTTTCTTATGCATGACTCACCATAATGTCCTTCTCCATACACTTCCACAGTATCAGGGTTTGGTTTGTCAAGATAAACAGTAGGTGGCACGAAGTCTCTAGCTGGGGCACAGTTACTCGTCTGGATAAGACAGGTGGAAATTTCTGTTTTGGTGTATTTTCATGTGAATGCATGACGCTACGTAACTTCTGACAAATAAAAAAACACATTACATCTTCTTACAAATCAAATGCATGAAAAGTAAAACATACCCTCAGGCAGTTCCATCAGTGGTTTGTCTGCAAAAGCTTATAGTTCAGCAAACACAACCACTTTAAGGAAAGGATTTATGAACCCGATGTGAGATTGCCTTCATTTACAGAAAGCAATGCACAAATGTAAAATTCATCAGCGACAGCTCATCTTCTCCCCATTGTGTGAGAGTTTTTTGGCTGAGTTGTCCCTTTAAGGAGAGCCATTATAACTTGAATGCCATAACTTCTGCTGTGTGCAGCGTGTGATATAAATACCAGCAGCATGACTTGTGAATGCATGTAAATACCTTCATGAATGTTAATAGCACATTTACAATACAAAGCAGCCCGCTCAAGAAGGTGAAGGAGCTCGAGCGTCGTGCGTTTGCTACATAACAGATGGTTACATCGAGCTGTAAATTTCCCCACACAAGGCCGGCAACTCTGCCATGATGTGGCCCAGCCAGTGGAGAGAATGGGGAGAGGGAAGATAGAGGAGGATGAAGTCAAGGATGAGTGTGCTTCTCGCTCAGTTTAGGCTGAGGAAGTGATTGGTGGGCTGGAGTCCAACAGCTTAGTTTGTTGCTGCAGTGAAGCAATAATCAATGCCTGTCTATCAGCGTGAGGCAGAGTATTTCTGAGGCCCAGAGGGGGGTGGGGGTGTAAAAAACATCGGTCAGGGAGAGTGTTGAGTGTGAAATGGCAGTAAAGGTCACAAGCTTTCATGCATGAGAAACGGCCCACAATCAGTTCCATTTTAACCCAGACCTTGAAGTTAGTGACAAAACTAAGCACAGCGTCTCACTTGAAGATTACAGACATGAAAGGACGACCAAAAGAATCCACGTGTTTTTTTTTTTTTTTTTGCTCTGAAACTCACAACACACTGCTTCGTTTTTTTTATCCGGACCTGCCTCTGCAGCAGAGCTACTTTATTGTGTTTCGCTGTTTCCGATTTGATTCAATGAACTAAAATGAGATGAGACACACTCATTCCTGCAGGACAGGACAAAGGCTCTCTGGAGTCAATTCACTGACTGAAGCTTGAATAGAAAAAAAGAAAATGCTCATGACTCAAGGTTGCTTTTCCTTCTCACGTAAAATAGCTCAAACATCAGATTTTGTTTACAATATGAAGCACAGTTTGACTTGAAGCCTATCCAGCCATACAACTTAATTAAAGACATACTGACAATTTATTACTTGTTGGTCTTATAGTTAAAGTAAACCAGGCATGTAAAAGTTTGACCAAAGGAAAAAAAAAAGCCTTGCTGGGTCAGACTCAGTGAACTCAGTGTCCTCAGATCAAAGCAAAAAGTGGAAAACATTAAATATGCAGAAAAAGATTAAATGTTAAAAACAATTGTCCAAAACACAACACACTGAAAAATGAACCAATTCTTATTTATCTGTCAAACCAGCCCTCAGATTGTTTATTATTGTTCCCTCCTCGAACGCACAATAGATACTAGAAAAAAAACTGTGCAGTCGTTCCAGTGATTGTCAGGTTTGAACTAAACGGTAAAGTTATGTGTCAACATCCGACGGTTTAGAAGATAAAATGTATAAACTACAGTTACAGCTATTGTGAATGTTGGTTACAAATTAGTTTTGCAGATATTTGGCTATAAAGTATTAGAAAATTTCACTAGCTCAGTTCACTTGATGTTGGTTAGATGAAAAGTCAGGGGGGTAACTAAGTCTATTGCATTTACTCTGCACCAAAATTGACCCAACCACTTTACTAATCCAGAAATGTTACCATGAGTCAGGGAATAACCAAAGTCACTGTGGTTCATTGTCTGGTAATAAATATCTGTACAAACATCCATCCATGTCCCTCGTGACATCCTGTGGGAGGTGCTCTGGGAGTATGGGGTCCAGGGCCCTTTGCTAAGGGCTGTCCGGTCTCTGTACTAACAAAGCAGGACTTGGTTCGCTTTGCCGCAGTAAGTCAGACCTGTGCCCAATGCATGCCAGACTCAGGGCTGCCCTTTGTCACTGGTTCTGTTCATTATTTTAATGACCAGAATTTCTAGGCACAGCCAGGAGCTGGAGGGAGTCCAGTTCGGGGACCACAGGATTCCATCTCTGCCTTTTGCAGATGATGTTGTCCTGTTCGCTCCATCAAGCCAGGACCTTCAGCGTGCACTGGGGAAGCAGCTGGGATGAGAATCAGCACGTCCAAGTCCGAGGCCACAGTTCTCAACCAGAAAACGGTGGCCTGCCATCTCCAGGTCAGAGGACAGATCCTACTTCAGGTGGAGGAGTTTAAGTATCTCAGCGTCTTGTTCACGAGTGAGGGAAGAATGGAACGGGAGATTGACAGATGGATCGGTGCAGCGGCAGCAGCAATACGGACGATGTACTGGTCTTTTGTGGTGAAGAAGGAGCTGAGTCGAAAGGCGAAGCTCTCGATTTACCGGTCAATCTACGTTCCTACTCTCACCTGTGGTCATGAGCTCTGGGTCAGGACCGGAAGGACAAGATTTCGGAAACAAGCGGCTGAAATGAGCTTCCTTCGCAGGATGCCCAGGCGATGCCCAGCAGAGAATGGATGGATGGACAAACATCCATGATAATCTATCTAGATGCCAGATGAAGATATAGCCTTCTGAAAGATTTGCATACAACATATCATCCTGTTATCGCTTTGTTGATATCTTTACTTTTCACATCTTCCCAATGTGACACACAAGGATTGTGGTTCTCTACACAACTGTTCTGTCATGTTACAGAACATTCATGCAACAGACACTGATGTTAGATAGAGAACAAGGTATGAGTTTAACATATGAAGCTAACAATGAAATGTACGTCAAAAGGTCTGTGGTTTCTCCGATTGTGCATTTGCAGCACCAGGTGACCTGCCCTGTCTTCCTCCATGATAAACAGACTTACACAAGGCGCTCTCGGTGTTTGAGCGTCTGATGAGCGCACAGACAGCGTAGCATTAATGGGTTTGTGAGTGCTGTTTTAATTTCCCATGTGGAGGCCGGGGGAGCCCGTCCTCCTGACCCTGGCGTGTGTCGGACAGCCCTTCTAGAGCTCAGTGGAGAAAAACGGCCTTATTAGCCCAGTTCATTAAAATCATTAATAGTCATGAAATGAGAGGCACTAGAGTCCAAAAGGCTTAATGCTCCATCCATATTAATTAGACGCCCACAAATCTGAAGTGAGGGAAACTGGGGCTGCTGCAGCTCCTGGCTCAAACACACACACACATTGAAGCAACCTGCCTACTGTGGCGTAACCTCCTCACACCCCTCACCCTCCCCTTCCCCGACTGTCACCACCGCTACCCTCCTGTTACTACTCCCGATTAAATTCCGTTTTAATTAAAACTGATCACATTAAGAAGCTGATGTGGTTAATTAACTGGACTCTGGTGGAAGTGCCTTCCTCTACATCTGACGACTGCATTGTAAAACACTTCCCATTGAGGGGAGGGGCATGCATGTAATACCCACATCACGGCACCCCCAATGTCCTCCACCCTCCATCGCCTCCTCCTCTTCACACAGCTCGTCTGCCTTAGCAGGTCATTTAGATGCGTTTTCTTAGTCCAAATACAAATCTAACAAAAAAGTGACCCCATGTGCTGCAGTTTCTCTTTCTGCAGTTTCCTAAAAATGTCTGTATCTTTAGGTTTGATCAAGAGAAGGTGGCTCTTTAGTATCATCTAGTGGCAGCTACAGGAACCTACAACTGGAAAAATGCTTCTGCACGAATCCTGTTTTTTTGTTAAATTTTGTGTTTGTTCTGGATTAAAGCGACTATTCTTCAAAAGCATTCTACCATCTATTGACTTACAAATCCACCCATGTACAAATACAACGTTATTAGTGCACCAGTGTTGACGCGTGTTTGGGTTTTAGGAAAAGTAAAACAAGTGAGAAAACACAGTGAATGACGTCTGGGGTCTTCACAGAGACTAAGGTGCTTTATGTCACCTGGAAATGTAAAATTCTCCCTGCTTCTTTTCAGTTTTCAATCTAACACTTTGCTGCTGCCACTTCTTCATCTCTTGATGATGCTGTTTTTGAGCATTCATGCTGCATCCTATTCACCTCCAACAAGTCTCTCTCCTTCTCCATCTTGACGCTTTTTTCAGTCTTTTCTTTCTTGGCACCTCTTTTTTTTCCTCTCAGGCCTTCTCCTCCTCCTTTCTTCTCCCCACCCCCCCATCACCGCCTCCCTTCTGACCACACGGCCCTCTCCCTAGCAGTTAGAAGTTATGGTTTGTGGTTGGCGAGCTGACAGTGGTACAGGAGAGGGCGAGATAAGGCTGTGACCTCTCTGGCCAGAGAGGATGAGATGAATACATTTACTCTGTGATGGGAGAGAGGAGGAAGGGGAGGCCGGTGTGTGCTGTCCCAACCAAATCTGCTCTATCTGTAACAAGGAGTTCAGACAGCAGAGATGGGTTAGGGGCCAGACAAAGGGGGATAGGAGTGGAAGGAGAGAAGTAGGAAAGAAGGGGGTGGGTATGTACACACATATGTATGTGTATATATAAATGTGTGTTTATTATTAGTGAAACTATCCTAAACACTACAGCATAAAGAACACAGACATGTTTCAAAGACGGTAGATGTGTTTTTCAAAGAACTTGTTCATGTCTATTAAACACATGGAAAAAAAGAACAAGTTCCCATTATTCCTCTTTCTCTGCACTGAGCCAGCTGCTCAAACAGACAAGGCAACTTAATTCACATCGACAGTAAACGCAGACAACTTCCGTCTTGTCTTGTCGACAAAAGACAAGACCTTTTTCTTTCTCCGTTTCTGTTTGCTGCTGCTCTTTACTGTCTATGGCTGCATTTTCTAGTTCTCCTACTACGGACTGGGCCACGGGTCAAACAGGAAATGCGTGTTGGGTTAATTCAGCGCTATTAAAATTAGTGTTGTTAAAATGATTTTGTGTTAGCGTGTTATTAGAGCATTAGCTTTGACAGCCAAAATAAATAAATGTGTATATAAACTATACATATATATTTGTCCATATCATCCCTTCGTTGTCCCCAAGGTCTGATATGAGGTGAGGTCCCAAAATCAAGGCCTCCTGCCATGAGTCCACAATTCATCACTCTGAACAGATGTGTGTGTGTGTGTGTGTGTGTGTGTGTGTGTGTGTGTGTGTGTGTGTGTGTGACCCTCCATGTCTCTATTTTGAAGTCATACATATGTTTTTATCAGTAACTTTGTCACTTTTACGACATGAATTTAAGTCCCTGTTATCTCCTGCGGCAGTTAAACATGATAATTATTCATCAAACACGTGATAAGTTTCCCAAATGTCCTATTTCCAATCTTTGTGCTGCACCAGAATCAAGTCTGCAGTCAATTAGGGAGTTACATTGGAAGTGTATTTATGTGGGTCACCAGTGTGCCCCAGTATGAGTGTCCGGCTCTGGTGCTTCAACAGATTAAAAACTCCACATTACTGTCTGTCCAGTGTAAAGATGTAAGAACATGAGCAATGTGCTCAGTTTTAGCAGCAAGACAGAACAAAGGCTGTAAAAGTAGTCCACCCTGTCGGAGATTAATGGGTTTCTCTAAGTCTTATTAGGACACACGATGTCTAACTCCTGCTATTTGCCTGAGATGATAAAATGCTGATTTCTGCGTTTGGCTTTTCATCTTCATAGCTCTAAAAACAAGCTAAGCAATTACTTTAATTCTTTCTTTCCTTTTTAATTTTCTTATGATTTTAGTAGCTAGTTATAGAGTAGAATGAGAATGAATAGCTGCTTCTAACAGTAGATGCAGTACATCCAAATTTCTCCAACGCAGCAGGAAAATGTTAATTGTGATATAAAGTATAATGAATTTGCAGTAAATGTGCTAAAACGTTCTTTCACTACACCTCAGATGTGTGTGTTTGCGGTTCTCTTTGGGTTTGTGTGTGTGTCCACCAAGGGCATCATTTATCCACCAGCCCAGAGGCAAAAACAACCTGCTGCCAGTATTGATGGTTCCTCCTGTAGTACCTGTGTGGATTGGGTTCAGAGGTCACCAGTCACAGGCAATCAGGAGTAAATGGAGCCTGTGTAACACCAGACAAACGGCTAAGAGCTTTAGAACAAAGCCAAGGCCGCCATGCTGTGTGTGTTGCTGTTTCTGTGCGTGCATTTGTGTGTATTACCGCAACACTCCGACTCCCTTATTTCACTCAACCTCATCCACTGTAACAGATTAATTCTCGTTTATTTCGAGGTGTCTGACCTTGCTGATGATCCCAGTAGCCTCACTTCTTCCGACGACTGCAAACCTCACCGAACAAGTCACGTTTGTTTTTATTGTGAACTAAATAATATGATTGCTGAAAGAACCTCTCAGTAGCCAAAACGCATTTCCAAGCCTTTTATCCCTTTAGCGAGGTTTAACACTCCCGGCTCCTACACTCAGCCTCGTCGCCCGTTCACGCACAGGCTAATCCTGCACCGTTTTATTGTCTTACTGACTCTCCGAGCCTAAACTCCAAGGATCGCAATGGCTTGTGGGAAGCGTTGCGAAGGCAAGCTGACGACTTTGGCGTCTGGAAGCGGGATGAGTCGAGGAGGGGCTCGCTCGGGGAGGAAGACACAAATCAAAAAGGTATTAAATGCACTGATCCACCGTGCCTTAACTCACTATTACATCATCATAAAACATCATCCAATTTACCAGCACTGTCTAAGAGGAACCATAACACATTTGCATAATGCAGTGTCTTCACTATGTTAATTCTCCCTCATGGACCCTCTTCCGTGTTTTGACTTATCCCAGCTCTCTCTCACTATATGGTGTGTGCATGAGTGCACTGCACCATGGTAGCATGTGGATGACCGAGGAAGATTATGGAGGTAAATGAGCCTCTCTAAAGCCCTCCAAGCTCTCCATACAGCTGTGTGACAGTCAATGATACTGCAGAGCATCACAGGAGGAGCAATAGAAACACATTAATGCCAAAATCACATTGCTCTCCTCCACTGAGGGGTGTAAGTTACGGGGGAAATGGATGGAGCACACAGGAGAGGGGGTGCTGGGGATGGGAGCGGGGAGGGTGGAGGTGAGGTTCAGCCTCTCCACAATTTGCATTGACACATCTGATCCTGTTTTAATTTTCTGCCTGTGTGAAATATGGAAGATGACTTGATTAAATTCTGCCTCGGCTGGATTCTGATGCAAAGCGGCGTGCACGGACTGACTGCACACCCACCTCCTCTGCCTTTGTAAGTTCAAGTGTCATAAACTGAGAAATGCTCCTTCAGACCCTCTCAGACTACTTTTATATCATCAAACCCATGTACTGAAGGAGCTGCTGCGTAGTGAGTGTGATTTTAGCCACGCTACTGTAGCTGTGTTGGGCTATTAGTCCTCCACAGAAATGCCTCAACTGCTGTGATGGATTAACAGGAAAAGCTGCACAGACAGCCATGTCCCCAGAGGATATATCCTACTGATTTTTATCCTCTGACTTTTCCTCTGACATTTGTGGTTTTGAGTGAAATGTCTCAACAACTATTCGATGGATTGCCATGAAATTCAATAGGAATACAAACACAAGCTCCCACTGATGTTCTTGCTCCCTGGGGTTTAGAATATAAGAACTTTCATAGATCCACCGAGTTTTCTTCTGTGCAGTCATCGGGTCATGTTCGGAGTTGGTCCAATGTGTCGTTTATAGCAAACGCCTGCATTTCCCAGCTGCTAATAAGCAAACGCCGACTACGAGTCATGGGGTAACAGGTACTATGATGACAGATGTGGTGAGTTCAATCTGTCCAGGGTGATAAACACCTCTCAGAAATAAACAATTCACCCACATAAGGGCAATACATACAAATACTAACAATACATCAAAAACAGTAGGACGGTAGAAAAAGGGGAGCCTTAAAAAGTTGCACAAAAGCATCTTAAAATGGATATAAAGCCCAATAAAGTCATTTTATTGATGCCTTGGACCTGTACGTGATGTGCATATAATTAATTCAGTAGCAGGACGCCTAAAACAAATACCCAGTGATGTAAATCAGTGTACATGGTATATTAAGCTGCAGTCTAGTCCCTCGGAGAATTATGTTCATATAGGACAATTCCACAGCCCACGATTTACAGCCAATGCCAACGTTCAGTGCCATTTACAGGAGGCAGAAATGCGAAACATGAGGGTGTGGAGGTTGAGAAAAATGAATAGACTTTGTTTAATCTGAAATGTGTTGCATGTAGTGACAAAACCCACACAAAATCATCAATTACCACTTTATCTCAACTTAGATTCTAGTCTTTAAGGCCATTGTTTTAGTTTAATGGCCCACATATTCACTCTCCAGTTCCCTCTCAATACCCGTATCAACCTCATTGAGAGGAACAGCATGCAGCTGTTTTCAGTGACAAGACTGATAAACCCACAGCAGACAAGCTGGCCAGGACCAGGACCAGGACCAGGACCATGCAGCTAATAACACACTGGAGCCTTTAGTGGCTAAAGAGAGACAATCCTCAGACGTTCACGGAGAAAGGGGAGTCAATATTGAACTTACATTCATCAGGTAAACACAAACACAGTGTTACATAAATGCTTATGTTGCTCCATATCTGCTGGATATATGGAGCAACAAGTTCATCATATCAGCCTTAGAGGGTTGGACCGTCCTCAAATCACAGTGACATATAAAAGACTTTAGTTAAATATGTGTCAATCAGCTTTAACCATGTTTCATCGCCACACAAACAGAAATATTCATTTTTGGTTTTAGAAGCTTTTGCAGTTGGAGCTAGTATGTGAAATGAAGTTCTGTGGTTTGGAAGAAGGTTTGAGTCTGCACAGTATAGACTGACCCCTGGTGGGTCAATGTGGCTATAGACCAAAGGTGAGTGAACAGGAGCTTCGACAGCAGCAACACATATTTATACATGTGACAACTGGTTTGATCTGATATGAGTCTGTGATGATTGATCACTTTAGCTTCAGGCGAGGAACGAGGAATTAATTTAATTGTCCACCAGGAAATGAGAAGATCCCACGTCCACGTTAGTTTGCTCCTCCACATTAGGAAACATCCTGCCTCATCTTGCACCGTGGATCAAACTGTTTCTGTCAACATTCGCCAAGAGGTGCAGACTTGGACTCACTTCAGGACTTTGGATAGTGTCCGTTTCTAACTGAAACACTGTTTTTGTTTCACTGTTGTGACATGTTGATACTGAGACACTGATTTCTACAGATTTCACTGGTCATTTGCTGCCACCTAGCGAACACAGAAGATATGACGTACCCGTTACCTACATATATACCTATATATCTGTTACTTAATAATTTGTGAATCTCTGTCTCATATTATTAGATGCACCTTTAGGTGCTGAGGCTACTTTTCCCAAAATGACCTGACTACTCCCCAGTCTGTGCTGTGTTGACCACGTTTCCTTATGGGATGTGACAGGTCAGAACTTAGGGGCCAAACATCTCACATTCACTTAACAATCAAAACTGTCTGACTGTCAGCAGGTGAGGTTGCCTGAGCTTGAACTTTGACCCTCTGAAATACTTGGAGTGTGAATGTGACAGAAAGGAGCCATTAGTTGCTTTGTGGGACGTGTTGGATGCAGCATTTTTGGACTAGAGACCAGAAGCCGTGATATCTCAGACACCTGCTTTGTAAACCTGTGTCTTGACAGACTGTAAAGAATCACAACACCACTACAACACTTGGCTGAGGTTTGGTTGAGAGTTATTTGTATTAGTGTTTTTATTTCTTTTTAATATGAACATTACTTTTACTTTTTCACTATTACTTTACTACCATAAGTAACTTTGCAGTTTTTTGTTATGTAACTTTCACATTTGTTAAGGACTTGATTTTAGAAGTGACAGATTCAAAACAGATTCATAGGCCCCATAGCCCAATAACAATAGTAAGATTAGTCATGAACCTACTATTATAAATAATAATGTCAGTATGAGCCCTACGATTCGTCAGAGTGATGTTAGTATCTCATAAACAGCCCTCACATCAGTAGGCATCTCTGCTGAACTGCTTGTTGGTCCTTTCCCCTTTAAATTTTTTGGAAACGTCGATGCTGTTCTGTTCGGAGCTGAGGGGAGGAGAGGATGAGGACAGGAGGGGCCGATAACTCAGAATGACACATATTCACAGGAGAAACCCCGGAGAGGACACGCGTGTTTGCGTCATGTGGAGACAGACACACGGCCTCCCTGTCAAACTTCAGGACAACATGTAGTCTGGGCTGCTCCGTCTGGAAACACCGACTGACGTATTTGGGTTTCTCTCCAGAAATAAAACACAACCGCAGGTAAGCTTGGCGCACAACTTATGGCCGTTAACGCAGAGCTGAGGGGTCTTGTCTCCTCCTGGCACCAATGTCCAACTTTGATCTTCCTGTGTGAAGTCGCGTTGACGGTTATGATGCTGATCCTGCAGCTTGAAGTGATTCCCAGCGGTTTGCAGGTCAGACCGATGTAAACAAACGGAGCCTTTCAGCACCAAGGACAGAGCACCGGAGGGTGCTGCGCAGTTTGAAACCAGGGGCGTCACAGCCCTGAGCCTCACCGGCTCATGTTAAATAAACAGCCATACATGTCAGTTTCTCATCGGGCTGTATCTTCAGAGCTGCAGAGCCCAAATCGAGCCGGACCGAACCGAGTGATTGTGCACTTTTCCCCGTTTTCCCAGACACCACAGGGCCCCATGTACCATCACTGAGGCATTTTAGAGGATTGTCACTAAAAACTCTCAAGACGAGGATGGACAGACATGTAGGAGACAGAAATAGTCAAATCAGAAAACCCTTAATGACAAAATGAGGTAGATGCATAAATACTAATATGGGAATATGTCCCTTTAAATAAGGTAATAAAATGAAACAAACGACACTTAAAAATGTGACAGCATGCAAACTAAATCTATATCAGAGGACTGAAGAAATATGTTCGTTTTTTTATCTATTTGAAAACTAGTGTTTAAAGTTTTAGAATCCAAACTCTAAAAAAAATATTGTCTGGGCTCCTTTTTTATTTATAACACAGACACAAGCTCCACCCAGTCAGGCTGGAAACAGGCTGGAAACAGGCTGGAAACAGGCTGGAAACAGGCTGGAAACAGGCTGGAAACAGGCTGGAAACAGGCTGGAAACAGGCTGGAAACAGGCTGGAAACAGGCTGGAAACAGGCTGGAAACAGGCTGGAAACAGGCTGGAAACAGGCTCCATCTCCTGCTAAAATGACCTCTCTCTCTTCTGCTCTACTGCTTCATTACTTTCCATGGACAGCTCTGTTTTTCTTCCACTATCATCAGTTTGTGTTAATGTGCTAAATCAGCTTTAACCTACTGACTGAGATGGATCTTCATATTGTTTTGCAGGGGCAGAACATGGCAGCTGCAGACTTCCTCTGCTTCACCTTGTGGTTCGTCACCGTCTTCACCGCAGGACTTGGCTGCCCTGAGCTCTGTACATGCTCTCATCAATATGGTCGTCACTTTGCTGAATGCTCCTATAAAAACTTTACTCAAATCCCAGACGGTCTGCCTCCTAATGTTCAGTCTGTGAGTCTCTCTGCTAACAAGATACGTTCAATAGCATTAGGAACTTTTGACAATATCACCCAGGTGGCCTCACTTTGGATGTCCCACAATGAGATCATCTCCATCGAACAGGGGACCCTCGCACCCCTGGTTCATCTGCGTAACTTGGACATCAGCCACAATAAAATTGTCAACTTTCCTTGGGAGGATTTGCAAAACCTCAGAGCTTTGCAGCTGCTGAAGATGAACCACAATCAGATGGTCTATCTGCCACGGGATGCCTTCTCCAACCTCAAAGACCTGAGGTCCCTCCAACTCAATAACAACGAACTCACGAGCATCACAGAAGGAACGTTCGACGGTTTGGAGTCCTTGTCATATCTGCAGATTCATAACAATAACTATGCGTGTACCTGCTCCCTCAGCTGGCTCAGAGACTGGATTTCAACCACCGTCACGTCAGTCCCAGAACAGAGTTTGATCATTTGTGAGACGCCAGAGGAACTTAAAGGGGAAGTGATTGTGAAATTGCCTGATTTAAAGTGCACAAGACCAAATGTCACGATCCGAGTCGAGCCAAACACCCATAACACAACTTTCTATGAGGGCATTACACTGATCCTGACCTGTGAATTCAAAGGAGACCCACAGCCACTTGTCATGTGGAATATTCACAGCCAAAGCCAGAAGAAAGAGGCGGCTTTGTCTTTCACTGAGGAAGATTCGGCAGAGTCAAACGAGGACTCCTTACTGCCCCATGGTCCTGTCAAAGTTTTTAATAACGGGACCCTGATCATTTTAAATCTGAGGAAAGATGACGCCGGCAACTACAGCTGCTCGGCCACAAATGAGATTGGCAGAGCTGAGGAATCTGTGTCAGTGGAGGTTTTGGCTTCACCAAAACCAACATCTATAAAACCAGTGACCACATCCACTTACACTAACACACACCCATCAACGCACCACACAGCAAACGGAGTATCTGCCTTTGAGTCAGGGCCTCTGTCAGATGAAAAGAGACAAGACCCCACGAATATCGCACCGACTTTCCCTCCCGCTCTAGAGATTCATTCTAAGTCTTATGAGGAGCCAACAAGTCGCCCAGCACACGCCAGTAAATGTGGCTTGACAGCTAATACAAGATACATTTCTAGCCACGTATTAAACGGGAGCCTGGATGATATCAAGCCCTACACATTTGATTTTGGTGTCATTGCATTAGGGGTGTCCGAAACTGAGGCAACGGTGCGACTAAACCCTCTCCTCATACCCAGAGATAAGAGCGCCAATCGAGCCGACGCCGGCGCCACATCTGGGAGCTTCGACGCAGACAGCGAAGAGCATCGCGACCTTTCAGACGTCTCTGAAAAGGTCCATTCCAATGGGTTGTATCTGTGCGTCACTGCTGACCGCAAAAACTCAGCCGTGCAGTGGTCCAGGATCAAGGAAGGGGTCTACACGTATCAGTTCAGTGGCTTACGTCCCGGCACCAACTACTCCCTGTGCCTGACATACAGAGAGGAGGACTGTGAGGTCCAGGTGCTGTTCACCACCAGGAGGAGGGTGTCTAATCTGCTGATCATCATCTCAGTCAGCATCTGCCTCCTGACCGTGTCCACCGTGCCTCTGCTCGGCGCGACCTGCTTCCATCTCGTGTACAAATACCGCAGCAAGACGTACAAGCTGATCCTGAAGGCCAAAGACCAGTACCACATGGAGAGGAACCTCACCGTGAACTTTAACATCCACGCACCTCACACCGAGTCTCAAAGGAGGATCAACGGCAGCGAGATGGACGAGGAGGGGGAGGACACCGAGAGTGGCGACGGAGAAAAAGAGGCAGATACAGAAGAGAGTTTGGTGACCGAGTCATTTACTTTGTCTCAGTGCAGGGGGACGTTAGACGACTGTGAGGTAAGGTCCGAGTATAGTGACAGGTTGCCTTTGGGCGCTGAAGCAGGGAATATTACCAACAATTACAAATACCCAAACCAGTAAATGTTGACTGCTTCTTAAATCATTTGCAGTCGGGCAGGCTACTTTGCTCCAGGCTCCAGGAAGCTTTGCTGCAGGAAGCCTTCCTCATAGTAGAGTCTACAGAAATAGTTTAACATTTTTGGGAAACACACACATTTTCTTGCTTTAGACAATGTAAGATCTAAACATCGATACCACTTTATGTTTGTCTGACAGACAGGAAGCTAAAGGCATTACCCAGCTCACTTAGCTTGGCCCAGAGACTGAAACAGGGGGAAAGACAAGCTTCCTAACAGCTTCAGCTTTGAATTCCTGTGAGGCACAGACACAACAGGGGTTTTAAATGTGCATCTGGATCCAGATATGCATCAAAACACACATGGTGACAGACAATCACAAGGTATAACCAGCCTACCTTAAGTCAAGGCCACACAAATTCAGTAAAATTAACCTTATTAGAAATAATATGATTCATACAAATACCATTGATAAATGAATTGAATGAATTGATAAAAGTGATAATATTACAAACTGTCCCGCACTAACAAGGGCAGCAAAGCTTCAGGCAACGAAAGTGAATAATGTCTGAGCTAAGTGGGAGGGATTTTTTAATTTTTAGGGTTTAAATCTAAGTTAACTGTCCTCATCAACACAAATATCCATAAACTGATCATTTTACTAAGTTTATGGGTGTAAACTTTATTATCGTTTGCTCAGAGCATCTTCAACAGCTGATGAGTGAAAACAGCTGTGCTGCAAACTGACCTGCCCTGTGGAGTCAGGAAAAAGACGGCTGACAGCAGATCACTGGTAAAACACAGCTTGGGTCAAAGTTTAAGTACATGGGAATGTGATGACAAAGCTTTGCAGCCATATGTAGGAACTAGCACGGGGGCTAACTAACACACCTATACTCCGCTTTAAACTAGTCCGAGTAAATTTGTGCTGTTGTATTAGGAGCACAGTAGATACAGAAACTCTATCCTCCTATTAAAGAGTTTAAATGTTTAGAAAAACTGTTGTTTTAAAGAGAAACCAACACAGGTATGAGCTTTGTGTCCTGTTATACTGTGAAATCCTGTCCAGACAGCCGTGTTCATGTTGAATCAAACTGAATGACTCTCTGTGCTGCTGCTAAAACGTCAACAGTTAGTTCAGTATTATACAGCAGGCCTCTTGCAGTGTACAAGCACCTCTGAGTGTGTATGTGAAGCCCTGTGCCCAACCCTGTTTAGTTTCCCAGAGTCCTGTGTAAGAAGAAATGCATGCTGGGTGTTCTCGTGAGCTGCAGTACGTAGCCTATGTCTCGTGTACATGTTCTTGAGTCAAGTGCCGTAATAACTCTTGGTCTGTGTTTGCTGCTGTGTGTTTTCTGTTATGAACTCAAATAAAAAAGGGAATAATATGTTTTTACTAAAGTGTTGAAATGTCCTCACTAACTCACCTTCTTATCCTACGTGCCTCAATAAAGTGCTGACAAAACTGTTCTGATTGGTTGGATTTTCTGTCTCCACAGTTTAAGGACCAGCATTCAAAATAATCTAAATAGTCACGTGACTGTAACACAAACTATAAAATCAATAGTGTTTATTAAGTTTAGAATTTGAAACATCAAATAAAGCACAGTGAAGCAAAAATATATCTACAGATAAATATTGTCAATGTGAGGAATATGACTGAATCAATACATCCAGGATTTGAATATCAATTAAAACAGCACACAGGAAATAAAAGGCATCACGTAACAGAAAACCTGTTTTAAGATGCAGTGACATTAATATTTCATCCTATGACTCATCAGTTATTAAAGGTTAAATGCAAGTAGAAACTGATCCATGTACAGATTTTAAGATACTGTAGTAAATTATAGCACAGGAACTAAAGTCCAAACTGCAGAAAACATGAAGTTCTTATGATTTTTGATGAAATTCCACCACAGCTCAGACACAGCATATAACCAGCTGACATGGCTGGATTAGCCCTGGGGCAAAAATGGCCTTTGACCTCTCATTGATACCCCATTCCAGTCCTGATGCTGGTATTGATCAGCACTGTCAGTCTGTACACGGTGCATGTTAGTATGAAATTCCTAAGAGGGCTCTAGGCCACCGCACATTCATGACACGATTGAAGATGAATGTGATCAGTAGCTGGGACCATGATTGATGCCCCCGTTGTCTTCTGGGTTAGAGATCATTTAGAAATCTTTAGCTTTTATTCACATGTGAATTTTAGGGTATCATGCTCCTTAAGCAGTCTGTCATGGAGGACACACACATCAGCAGCAGATATGGGTCAGATGAAGTGAAACTTTAAACCTCATATCTGAACTGACCCACATTAAAAGCTGTCTGGGTAAACCCTGACTAGTATTTTAGTTTATTCTAAGGGTGGATCATCTAAACCATGTCAGTGAGGCTGACAGTATGAGCCAGACCTTCTCACAGTGCTGCACATTCAAATCTGATTATGTTTGGAATATACTGCCAACCACTCTGTTTAGATCAGGGACCTCAGTCCGTTTTATTCTTGGTTTGTTGGGTTCTCAGCGGATGCGACCGGCTGAGCTGCTGGCCTGTCGGCTTCCTTCTTGGAGCTGTGGTTGGGGGTGCCGTTCAGCACGCTATCTGAACTTTGCCGTGTCTGGAAGTGCTTCCTGGAGCCCAAGAGTGATGGGTTGTTCACCAACGTATAAAGCAGCTGCCAACGAGAGCGAATCCTCTGAGCGCCGTTTGCATCGCTCAGCCTATTCTCCTGAATCCCTGAAACCACGGAGCAGGCTGTCAGGGCAGACCAAGACACCGGTCCATGAATGTCCTGCATGTCACTTTCTATGTGCATGTACAGTTGGACAGTTTGGGAGAGTCTAGGGTTTCTTAGACAAAAATACAATCAAACCTCCTCAGTCTCATTTGGGAAACTGATGTGAAGATATTTTGGGTAAACACTAATTAAAAACACTTTTCATTGTTACACACGTGTTGAACATTTCCACTGGTTTTCACTGTAACATGAGTCTGTGTGTTTATCATCCCAATAGCATTCATCAGAATTTTGTGATCCCTTGATTTTTAATCTATATAGGTGAGAATTAATAGTCAGCATAGCTCCTGACTGCATCCTGTAGGGTTAGTGCTAACATCAACACGTTACACTACAGATAAACTCACGTGGTCTCTGCCATCCCCATATTACAGCAACGCTCAGCCCACTTCAAACATCAGAAAAAGGTTTTTGTATTTTGTGTGTCTGTGTGTGGTTCAGGGTCTCTACCTTTCTCTGCATCTCTTATTTTCTGTGCAGCTCTGCCACTACCAACCATCATGTCCAGCAGCAGCCCACAGAAAGCCTTCATCACTGGGTGCGACTGGCTGACCTCCACCTTCAGGAAGCTGGTGTAGTACTGGTAGGCTGGATGGGGTCAAAGGTCACAAAGCAGCACTGAAGTCAAACTGAGGCCATGTCCAAAGAAATATCAAGTCTGTGCCTACTCATCAACTCCAACCACACAACTTAAACTCGTGTGTTTGCCACAGCCTGATAACAGACGTCTGTACCTGGGTCACAGGACTCTGTGGTGCGATGCAACAGACTGATGTCAACACGACCGAGATGGACGATGTTGTACAAAGCTGTTATCACCATTCTCCATATCGCGACGATCTGGCCCAACACGGTGTTGGCCAGGAACAGCAGGTACGTCAGGAGGAAGAGACTCTCTCTGGAAGTGACAGTAAAATAAGATGTTACCTGGGCAGAGAGGTGCTCTGACCCCAACAGGGCAACACCCATGGTCTTTAATTGGGTAAAGGGGCATGACGCAGATTTTACACAAGACAATTTACTGCGCATTAATATGAACTCTCATTAAATGTCATTAGCTTTAAGAAAAATTTGTGAAGGGAGTTTGGACCTTGACCCCTTCTAGAGGTTAAAAGTTGTGTTGGAACAATACATACTGTATATCAGATCATTTTATTGTATTGTATCAAGACAATTATTTCTCCCGTAATGCTCTCAGGTTCAAGCTGCTTTCTAGTTTTTAAATGATCCAAAGATATTCTGTCTATATTTTATTCTTAGATCAATTCTGACATGCCCTGTAGAATAGAATTAAATGCCTATCACAAATGAAATTAACAGATTTAGCTGAAAAGCCTGAACTAGATTCCAGTAAATGAGCTGAAAAAGGCTTCACGTGCCTGTTTTTCAAGTCTCTTTGTCCAGCTTCCTTTCTGATGAAAGCAAACTTGGCAGCCACATGTTGAAGCAGCGTAACCAGCACCAGTGTGACCCAGGCTGGCCTGATGCAGGACGGATGGAAAATATGAAAAACATAAACATTACATCTGTTTTGATCAGCAATAAGGACATGAAAACAACGATACGCAAAGTTGTCAGCTCACCATGCCTTTCCTGCGATTTCAAAGACAATGACGTTACGACCGTAGAAAACGGGGATAATGATCAAAAACACCAGGAACAAGAAGCAGATGAAAAAGACAACAGTCTGGATAACTATTCCTGCCAACGCAGCACAGACACAGAGCAGTTAGAACCTCAAACTCACATTTCCACAAAGGAATTTGTTCGGTGAACAATAAATTACAAACATGTCGCTCAGTTTAGCAGTGTGGGCCACTGATGTGTCTTTAGGGCACATGTTAGATCAATTCAGTGTTTTGTTCTTTTCAAAGGAGGTAAAATATTACACGCATTATTCTACAAGTTAAAATGAACATTCTCTCATTTTACTTGAGCTTTACCAAGGCAGACGATGGCAGCCTGGTATCCTGTCAGGCCCATCCAACAGACGATACCAGGCTTGGACGGGCTGATGGTCTTCTGGCTGTTAGAAAAGTAGATGTCTCCCTTGTATAGTCCTTTCAGGTTTGACCTGAAACAAAACCAGTGACACGTCGTCTTCAGATAGAAAGGACCAGGAATCTAATCTCACCGTGTAACAGAGCAGCAGACAGACACACACACTTTGCTGATGAAGATGGATTCACACACTTTATACTGTTCTCAGAGGAAAATATTGTAAATTCAACCAAACAGTGAAAATCCATTATACTGTTAAAGGTGACCAGTGGGTCCAAACAGACCCTAACCCAAACTGAGCCCTGTGACCTATTGTCATGTTTGTTATTCCAGAGACTATTTTTAGAGGGTCTCATTAAACAGTTTAACCGTAATTGAGTAAATGATCCATGATTTGACAAAAAGCAAAGATTATAGAACAACATAAGAAAATAACTGAGCTGCTTCATCGAATATAAATCAGTTAAAACTATAACAGTTTTAAATGATGGGGTCAGAATAAAGTGATAATGTCATGACACCAAGAGGGGATTTGTTTCAGTTGGACAATCTCAGCCATTAACACCTTTTACATTTATCACTATTTGTGTGGCCACTTTAGGCAAAACATCTGAATAATTCTTCCACTGTCAACAGGCAACTGTTTGCCCACTGGTTCCCACATCAGCTTTTATAAAGAGATAATATGACAACAGTCTGTTTCCAGCTCGTTAAACTTCCCCTGACAAGTGGCCAAACAATAAGCGACGTCTCTTTGTGTCAAAGATCTGGACCCGAACTCAGACAAAGAACTTTATTTACACAGCACAAAGGAGAGAAACTCAAACTAAAGTATTTACATGGAACGAGGATTCAGGAACAACCAGGGAGCAGGTGAGTAGACACATGGGAAAAAGTAGTATGGTCAGGGAGACAGGGAACCAGGAAACACAGAGACCAGTGAGTGGAACACTGGAACTAGTACACATGGAGAGACAGGTGAGTAGCAGATGCTGGAGAACTTAACTTACAGGACACACAGGGAAACAGGTGAGTGTTAAGCCAGGAACAGGGATCCAGGGAACACAGGAAGGAACCAGGATGAGGACATGGCGAACAGGAAACAGACAAAAGTCCAAGGAAATAACAGGAACTAGGACTCTGATGGGAACATACTGAGGATTGACCGATGAAGCCACCTGGATGGGTTATGAAACATTTCAGCCTTAAAACGGAAAGTCCAGTTGCCATAACTCAACCTCTAGATACTGAGGACAACAAGACCACCAAGGTCAACAAAGGTTACAGTGCAATCTGACTAGTAGGTGAAGTGGAGGCCTGGCTTAAATACCTGATCCACCTGATGCCTAATGAGCGTCAGGTGTGGCTCATCAGCTACTTGCCCAGGAGAAGACACACACACACACACACACACGCACACCCTCACACACACACACACACACACACGCACACACACACACACACACACACACACAGACAGGCAGGAGAAACCAGGGAACACAGGAGAAAGAAATCAAGGATAATGAGAACATAAAGCAACCAGGGACTAGACACAGGAAATAATATAAAATAAGAGTCCCAGACAGGAAACAGGACCCTGGCACTTTGGGGTTTTACTGCACTCACCTGTGAAGTACCATGGACCTCATGAGCATGATGAGACTGACCAAACAAGACAGGGTCACGGCACAAACGTAGCACACTAACAAGCAAAATGGTGAGAAAATCAAAACAAAAATAGTGTTTTATTTTTTCACACTCAGATTTTGTTAAAACAGCCAAAACAGACCCAGAACTTACCTTCCAGCAACCAAGTATAGAAAGTCACAATTCTGACGACCTCCATTCTGTCGTCTGACAGGACGATCCCAAACCCGAGCAGCAGGAAAGCGATGTTCTCATCGATGCCAGCGCGAACAATATGGAGAGTGGGGACCACCAGGACGACTAACAGCAACACAGTCTGGGGGGGTCAAACAAAGTTCTGGAGACAGCATGATGCATTTATGCTGCAGAGACACCCAGCAGTAAACCAGTGTTTGACTTACATGATAGATGGCCACAAAGGAAACAAATCCTGATACTGCCAGCTTTAGTGGAAAACAAAACACTGGAAGGCAAAGTCAGTCATGATTTATCACTGTCACTTGGGATGGACCATGATTTTAAACTAATATCAATATGTATGAGGGCACTCACCTTTTTCAGGTATGTAAATATAACTTTTAGGCACCTGTAGTAATCTCTCTGCCCACGCTGGTTGGTCTGTTGTTGAAGAGCTACAGAAAATCATCCTGTTATTCACACGCAGTATCAATCCTTTTCCTTCGAGCTTAAATTTGATGACAGTGAAGCACATTTTAAGGCAGGTAGACTGAGCAATACTCTCATACAGAGAATATATTAAACATCCCAGTAAAACCAGTTAGTCCAGTAAAATGTTTTCATTTAGTAGTTATTTAGTTCATTCATTCATTTTCATTCATTCTTAACATCAATACATGCTTGTATTTATTAAACTTAACAGTGGCAGCCATGCTGCATGTTTCTACAGTAGCCCAGAATGGACAAACCAAACATGACCCTCCCTCACACCTGGAAACACACCTGAGCTGTGAGGGGTGTTTGCATTCTGCAATCTCACCACTAGATGCTGATAGGTCTTTCACATTATGGATTTCATTGTTAAATATGTTCTTGTTCTCATTAAACTTATTCATCATTGGGAGTGGTCCCAATTATTTTGTTATCAAACTCTAATTATCATGAATAATTAAAACCTTCACCCTGTTTCACCACAATGTCTGCTGAGTCTATTCAAACCAACAATAACGTCACTGTCACATAAAATCCCTTTTCTCCATTCACCTGACAGCTGAGGACTTTTTCTTGAGAAGTAGCTTCACATAGTCGCTGTAGTAGCTGCTGTCAATGTCCTGTGAGCGAGAAATATAGACTTAATAGACTTAATCGTGGTGATTATATGTGAGAGTGGGTAAAGGATGTTAGCCCTGTAAGGTCAGGACCTCTGTCACAGTGAATCTTAGGCCTGATTGTGACAGGATGAATATTATTTAGCGGAGCTGGGGATTAAACATAAACCAGTTTTAACAAATAATAAACAAGTAGAAATACCAGAAAAAGCTAAAGGTGATATAAAAATCACATGATTACTGACTGAGAATTTGTTTAGTCTCCCCACAGTAGAGAGAGATGACACTGAAACAAATGGCCTGCTGCATTAAGATGTTTGGAAGGATGAAGGATCAGCTCTCTGGTCATAATAAGCTCAGAGAGAGTTAAACCCACTCTGTTCAAATCAATGTCACATTTTACATTTTTATCATCATTTGTACCAGAGCCAGTTTACATGTTGGCTTTGACCTGCTGCCTGCTTCATGACAAGACAAGCTGTACTTTTGTGTTGGCTGAATGTCGACGTGTGCATTCGGACTTTTCCCACCTCGTCAGTCTTTGGGCCTTTGACAAACAGCAAAGGAAACTGCACACAGAGATACACAAGGCAGGCCAGCTGGGGAAGACTTGCGAGCAGAGCGTAGTGCTTATAGATCTGTGAAGAAGAAGATTGAAGGTCTTTTAAAGGATTGTTCACCCACAGTTTTAATGGCAGTGGCAATGATTTTTATTAAAGGTTTGCATTCATGTGATAGAAGGATAGATTTGCTGAAATATTCCTGGACTATAAATCCTGATATAATTTGAGAATAGGATATAAAATTACACATAGTATGACAAAAGATTTGTTTTTTACCTTGCCCATATTTAATATGGACCAAACAACATGTTGTTGGTGTCTCACCTCTGGAGTCTTTGGACAGTCGAACCTCTGCCACACCAGGACTCCAGCGTGACTGAAGGAGAGGAGGGTCCCGAACACATAACCTGCTTTGTGCTGCAGGGTGCCACACACCAACAGGGGGTAATACAGGACTGGGTAGTAGAAGATGGCTATTATCTTCATGTACTCTGACAAAACAAAGAAAGGTGTGATTCTGTTAGACACTGCTGTTGCTCCTGAATATACTGTAATGTAAATCAAAGTCCCTATGCAAACAGGAAGTATTGGTGATTATAGCAGTGTCTGCACCAGAGTCTTTTGATATTACTGGGTGGGAGGTTGGTACAATCAGCACTTCATGGTTGAGCTTATGAGCAGAGGCTCAACCAAACTACCTTTCATTTCCACTGAAGTATCTCTGGAGAAAGGCAGTGGGTCCGGGGCGATCACCAGCACTGACAGCTTGCTGAACATCAGTCCAAACACAGCCATGACCAGCCCTTTTTGCTGGGTCTGGTCCAGGAAGTTGGTTGGACTGTGAGATGATGCAGGAAAACTAGTTAATAAAATTTAGAGAATAGGACAAAGCTGCAATCTGAAGTCCTATTTAACTTTATGCTTCCCAGATTTACCTGAAGACACTGGAGGATCCTCTTGTAAATCCTTGGCATAGTTTGTTTTTCCTGGTGAGAACTGCCAGGATTAACAAGACCCCCAGCTGCAGGGACAGAAGAAATCCATCAGGGCGTCTCAGGTCTCACAGTGCAGCACTCCCACAGTACATTATAACAGCATATTGCTGCACAATGCAAACAGCAGTGAAATAAAGTGGATATGGTCTTTTGTTTTTTTAACTTGAGCATACTCACAGATATTGAGAGTACACATATGTGGAAGAGTCTGTCATCTGCTGTTGGGTCACATGGTAAAATAACTCTGTGACAGGAAGAAAATTACACAATCAAACCTGTGACAAATGTGTAGAAATGTCCTAATCCAGAAATACCCTCTGCACTAACACATAAGTACGATTGTAAAAATGTACAGAGACACAGTCCAAGACCGGATTTCATCTCTGAAATTGTGCACAGCTTAAACAGCTTAAACCACCTGACCTTTAAGGAGAGTGGTCAACTCATAGAATTAGCATTAACAGTATTATTTAAGACAATAAAATGTCAGATCTTTTCTTATTTGTTTTTACACATAGCCCCTTCAGTTCTAACTTAATTATCGGTACAGGGATTATTTCATACTCACTCTTTGGGTGGTTTGGTTGGCTCTGCGTTGTTTGAGTACCAGTCTGAATAGTCATAGTAGGAATATTCAAAAGGCTCAAACTGGCCCTTGCTCTGATTCGTCTGAGTCATTTTGGAAAGTTAGTGGACTCTGAATCCTCTTCCTAGTCACAGATGCTCAGTTCTGACCCACACAGGTGGTCCGGTTTGTGCGGTCAGGTAACCTCACGGTGGTCAAACACCCCAACACGTTCCAGTCCAGCTAAGAACCAAACACAGCAGATTAACGAGCGCACAGAGGAGAGCGAGAGGAGAGAGAGAAGTGGAGGGAGAAAGTGACCCAGAGTGACCCCTGATGCATTTTAAAGTTTCTCTTAATCAGAGATTATTCGTCTTACATCAATATTTTAATTTGTCAAAAATGGTCTATGGTTCAGAAATCATGTATACATTTATACATAGAAAGTAAGTTGTTGTGTTCCTGAATTCATCAAACTGCTAAAAGTATAGATTTGGACTTGAGAGGACAATAAAATAAGGTCTGAGAAGCTGGTTGAGGTTAAATCCTCAATGTCTGCAGCTCAGTAACAGAGCCCAGCACAGATCTGCTCCCTGTCCAAGCCCAACAATCCATCAGCTGAAGAACCAAGTCGTTCTAGAAGCGTTTTGCTGTCATTTTGGTGCATGTTTGTTGAAATAAAAGCACTTTTGTTGAGTAACATGCGTCTCTCGCTGCCTGTTACTTCAGTGACTAATCCTATAAGAAGATGAAAATCTCCCATTCGAACAGAGGCAGCCTTTGTATGAAAAGAGCTTAGCAAAGGCCAGGATGAGAATGCTGATTGGTCGACACATGAGGTAAAGCCTCAGTTTAGGATTATTCAAAACTTTCTTTCCAAAACAAGAGGAGGTGTTGCAGGGTTACTGGTCCAAGCACAGATCACAGACCTTCAGCTTCTCCCACATTCAAACATAAAGATGAGCTTATTGGTGCAATTAGATCTTTGCGATCCAGGCTTGTGCGTCAGAAAGAACATTTAGAAGCACCAGACTTCTCTGGGAGTTCACAGCATCTTAATCTGGGTCTGTGAGATCACTCATGTGACAGAGGCTGCAGAGCTGATCAGATCAGATCTGACCCCGGGACTTTCTGACCATGTGGACACCCAAGTGCCTCCCATAGGATCCAACATGCTGCTATTTTAAAACCCACCTCTGATGTGCTGGAGGCCAATTTATAAAGTTACCATAATTACAGACTGCACTCTAAGAAAAGCTGTAATTTCATTTTATTTTACTTTTAGTTATATTTTACATTGTGAGTTCAAACATTGGTTTACAGGGCCAAAAAGGCATTTGGCATCACTAACACCTGCAGCAGGTACAAAGTGATATAAAGGGATATATTTTCTCTCATTGTAATTGTTTCTTGCAGTAACTGGAGCATATGAGCACGAGGAGGAAGAAATGAGCCACTGAACAAATGAAGGAAAAAGGTTTTGGTTTTCTCCAGAAAATGAATGTGGAGCAATGAAACGAATGTGTGTCTGTGTTGTGTGGTGAACAGGACAGAAGAGGGCGCTGTTTGATTAATTGCCTAATGCAGAAAAAAGCTGAGTCCTACAAACGTTTAATCTATAAAGTGACACAATGATTAAATATTTGTAGATTTATTAATTTATATTATATTATATATGTATGAATGAATCTTAGTGAAAACCTTAAAAGGAAAATATCTCTTGAAAAGTGTGACAACCTTGTAAAAAAGAAACAAAAACTGTTTTTCAGCAATTTGTACTTTATCAAGACATGAACAGTCAAAGGGATAAACTTTCCATCTATTGCCAAACAAATAAAATATCTGCACTGAAATTCTCACCACAACAGAAATACTAGAGGATGAAACGTGATCAGGTCTAAATATGATGCAAATAGACAACAAGCTGATGAAAAGACAGGTGCATTCTGGTTTTCAGAATGACTTGATAACATTAAGAACAACGAAACGACAAAGTGACCTTTAAAAAAATAAAAGCACACAGTCTCTGACATGTGGAGAGACCTGCAAAGCACGGATCTATCAGACAACATGTGATTACTGATGATTGCATTTGTTTTAGTTTTTGAACATGTCGCAGAGGAGTTTCTCCATGGGCGTGTTCCCGATGGTCCTGTGGAAGAACAGCAGCTCGATCCGCTCTGAATTCACAAACCGCAGGGAGGGAAGAAGAAGAAGCAGCTTTCCAAACCTACATACACGGGAGCAAAGATGAAAATCAACGTCTACATGCAACAGGTAGGAGTCGAGCATGTACAAACAACTTATCACCATCTCATCATTTACTTATAAAGGTTTTTCTCTAGGTTGTTTCCAATCACCAACACAGGGAAGCTAACATTTGACAGAGTGAATTATGGCATTAGATTTAATTTTCCTGAACGATGATATTACCTGGCTGGCTGACTGGGGTAGTGTGAGCGAATGTGCTGTCCCAGCATCACTTGAGACTGATCCTGCAGGTTCTCCACTTGTTCTGGATCTTTCAAACCACGAGTTTCTGTGGAGCAGAACAAACACGCGTGTTAATCACACAACTACTGTTTGGCAGAGGAAAAGTATCTGGGCATGATGAAACAGTGTCCCACCTATTTACACCGACAAAAGAGTCGTTAATGATGAGTGAGGAAGTCTTTAATAAAGGTGGAGAGAAAAGGTCTAAAGGTCTAAAGCAACAGCAAAAATATTTGAAATAAATATCAAGACTGGCATCGATTTATTTTATATAAATAAGTTTAAATAAGTTAAATAAGTTGTGCTGCTTGTGTTTAATTGGTTTTATATTGGTTTTGTATTAGCATGTTTTATTTTGATCCTATTTCTGCCAGAAAAACGTGTAATTTATAATATATTATATTACAGAATATATTCTACCAGGTTATCAAATAATTATGATCCATCGTGTACGTACACTGTGCAACTTCAAGAGCAATATAATTTTCTCAAAATTGTAAATTTCAAGCTAAATGTCACAAACAACGAAGTCAGAGTTGAAATCAGACATTTTAGTGTCATTTAAGCCAAAGGAAGCTCACCAGGGTCTCAAAAACTAAAGGGAACATCCTCTGAGAACAATGAGTGTGATGTGGCTCCCCATCACATTCAAGACTTGATCTGGACCTAGTATTTGAGTCCTTAAACCCCAGGGCTGACTCCAAAGCTCAATGACTTGCTGATTATTTGTTTTGTTGGCCGTTTAAGTTCCTCACCTGGCTTGAAGAGCACGATGGCCTTGAGGCAAGCGAACTCAGTCGGGTCGACGACGAGGGCCTTGAAGCGGCTGAAGACCTCCTGCAGGAGGCGCAGGTCCAGGCTGGTGTAGCTGGTTTTCCCCTGCATGCCGGGGCAGAGGTCGGGCAGAGAGAGCAGCGGACAGCTCTCCAGAGGCAGAGACCACTGGATGGCACAGAGCAGGAAGAGCTCGCTCCACGCCTCCTCCAGCAGGATCACCTGCCAAAGAGGAGTGAAATTTACTATAGGAAACTATAGGAAAATACGGAAGCTCATTCCTGCCAAGATTAAATTATATATAATATATAATGGGAATCTTATATTTTCTCATTTACTTTCCCTATAACTTTTCACATGCACCTTTCCAGAAGTTTTTAAAAAATGTTTTATTTCATTTAAAACTTCCTAGTGTGACTGGAAGTCTATAAGCCCAAATGATTTCTTAATTCTTTTGAAGTCAAACTGCTTATTTTACAACTCAAACTCAGTAAAAAATAAAATATAAAATTACCAATATTAAGGTTTTCTTCATCTAACATCAAGAGGGCTGTATTATAATTTAGCAGCTTGTCAATACTTTCCAACTTGCACTGTAATTACTCAGATTTCTTCAGTCTCACCTGGTCTCTGAAGGGCAGGTTGGAAAACACCGGAAGGTTCTTGGCCCACTTCACCGACATGAAGAGGAGCCTCGCGGAGGTCTCATATACGTTTTCAGAACTGGATGGGTACAGAGCCATGTGATACTCTGAGGAAGCTCTCTCCGGCTCGTTGCTGGTCACGTCGATATTTTCATCAACTGGAACAGAAAAGATGAGGTTAAACTCAAGGGAAAACTAACCCACTTTAGTTCAGAGGTTCAGTCCAACCTCAGGCAGTTTTGTTGTGTTAAGATTTAGGCTTGATGATTTTCAAATTTAATTCACAATATTAAGACACGTTAAGAAACTTGAAGAAATTAGAATTATCTTTCTTTCTTCTGCTGATTGTATGACGCTGTGTATATCATATGTAATAAATAGCCCTGTGTCTCAGGTCTTAGGTCACAGGCCACGAACTGCAACTACATTTCATCTCTTTCTCCCTCATTTCCTGTCATCTTTCTATTATTTGCAGCCAAAAATATTCACATTCATTTTCTACCCCAACATAGCCAAATATATTCTAGGCGCTAAGGTCACTGTAAGGTCAAAAAACAATTCCTCCTTACCATCCTCGGGTTCCAGCTTGGCACAGGTCTCAGCCGTCATGAGGCTGGCCATGAAGCGATGGTTGTTCTGGGGACTGATGCATCGCTGGGGGGCAGCAGACGAGGTGATGGACATGGAAGAAGTGATGTGTGGCCACGTGATGACGGAACCACTGGAGGAGGAGGAGGAGGTGGAGGAAGAAGAAGAGGAAGAAGAGGAGATGGGTTCCCGTGTGGTGGCCAGGTGTTCCTTCTCAGGGTCCACGTCAATGGAGTCCAGACGGACCTGAGCTGTGCTGCGGGGCTGCCGTTCATTCTGCACCGCTGCAGTGAGGAAAAGGACGACAAAGAAAGAAAAGGAAGGAAAAAGGGAGAAAGTTGATGGTCGTGACGACAGACGCCTGAGTTACCTGAATTAAAAACCAGGATGTACATCTGTAGTTCTGACCCCAGTCACTTTCAGATTTTGGCATTTTCCGATGCTGCTCATATAAAACGTGTTTCCATTCACTCACCGTCTTTATTCATGCCCGCCTGCAGGCACTTCTTCAGCCGACATGCCTGGCACTGGTTGCGATGAGCTTTGTCCACTGGACACATACCTGTCCCAGCCTGGCACCTGTTAACACACAGCCAAGCATTTAAAGGAAAAGTCCACTCAAAAGTAACAGAAATATTGTCAGTGCTGTCAAATGTCATGTGGTAAAATACAAATTTACAGAGTAATGGATCTAAAATGTGCCGCACGTTTGTTTTCCAAATACTTTTGTTCATGCTCATTTTTATAGGATTCGCTATACGGAAAAAATATATGAATGGTTAACAAAAACTATTATTTCATTGTTGACCACACAGGTATAATCACATATCATCTCAAAGCTGGAAAGAAAATCTGTTTATGTTTTTGATCTGTTCTTACTGAAAAAAATTGGCCTATTTCTAAACAATATTCTAATAATAAACTATAATATAATAAACTTTCATTGGAATCTCAAAAAACCAATAACTTAGATTTAGTTAAAGTGTATTACGAGACATGTTGATCAATTTGAGAGTCGGTTCCTGTCAGAATTTATTTGGTTTGTAGGACATCAGTTCCGTTAATAGCTGAGATAGTTTACTAAGGTTTAATGGGAAGGGGCCTTTACAGGATGAATTTCAGTATCTTCTGATATAAATGACTAACCAAGGCTCAAACATAGATGTCCAGGAGTCTAATTTCATGTTTCTCTTGCCTGTAAATGAGCCTCCTCCTGACGCTGCGTTTGAAGAAGCCGCTGCAGCCGTTGCAGGCGTAGATGCCGTAGTGTTTCCCGCTGCTGGTGTCTCCGCACACTTTGCAGACCAGAGCCGGGCTCAGCGCTTTGCCCGGGGGTGGACTCTTGGCTGAGAGTCAAACACAGTTACACAGGGCAGGTCGGTTAGTGCCATTCACGCAGTCTTGTATTGTTTCATACATGTGCCTGCCATCTGTACTGCCAGCTCAGTCTGCATGAGGCTCAGCAGTCTGGACAAACACACAAGTCAATACTGCAACAGCCATTTAGGTATGAAACTCTTATGGATGATCATAAAATGAAAACAAAGAATAGCTGGAGGCAGATCAACGATTCGGACAAATGATGAGGGGATGCTGAAATTAACCCATTAATTAGAATTTCAATAATGGATATTTATTTTTACCTTTTTTAAATGTTTTCATTTTAGTATGTTTGTAATTTAGAAATGCAGACGTGGGCCTGGAGCGATTGTAAAAAATAAAATTTATATATAATTTAATTTAAATGTATTTAAATGCATTTATATACTTATAATCTTTTAGTTTTTATTTCACATTTGTTAAAATGATTCTGAATGAAGTATTATACAGGGAGAAAGCACAAACAGTTTTGTCATCCAGTCTCAATTAAATCTCAAACAGGAGCTTTTAATTATAAAACCAAGGTAATAAATATCAACCAGCTCCATAAGTCATTTCTTTGTAACTCTGGTTTGGGTCCCATCTTTTAGGCTTCCTGGGCAGCTTACCTCCTCTGCTGTCATCAGTCTCAACACTGCCAGAAGACCCAGCGGGGGAAGACGACTGTACCATGGGCATTTTTGACAAATGATCCTCCATCATTTTTCAGTCAAAATGGAGATGAGAAACACACAAAAAGTTCCAGTTCCTTTTGAGCTTATTGAAGCAAAAACACGTATGAAGAGTTGAAATGTGCAAGGGCCCGGACTGATCCCCTGAGGACAGATGGCAGGTCGAGCCTCTACTGAATTGCAGCCTCTGAGGTGGAGACGCAGATGGACCCGGGTCCTGCCATGAGCTGGTACTTGGTGCACGTCAACAGGTTGCGAGTCCTCCCTGTGGTCCTCGGGGTCCGTCACTGTCTGTGGGTGCTCCTCGGGGGCAGCTCCTCAAAAGGGGAGCTCAGGGGGTGGAGGGGGGGGGGGGGATTAGCCCCGAGCGCTGTGTAAGCAACATGCTTATTTGTCATCCTCTTAATCTTTACTGTTCATCTACTGAATCAATCCGTCAAATTTCAAGAACTTTGCTGTTGCTCAGACTCAGTCGGAAAACAAAAACAAACATGAAATATGAAGCAAACAGGAACAGTGATGAGTCCTGAAGCTCTCTAGACGACTTGTAACTTTAGACCAGCTCCCTGTGTCTCCTCGTGCACCCATCAGTCAACGCTCCTTTTCACTATCTGCATTAGAAGGGATGATTACATGGGCTTCACATTATTATATTTACCAGCCTCTTCAATTTGTATTTCTTCTCTTTTCCCTCCTTTTTGCCTCCAAATTCCAGCTTCATTTCCCCCTGCTGTATATTTGATCTGTGTGATTGCTTCCAATTCATAATGACCCCCAGTGTTTGCTGAGGAGATGCCTATTAACTCCTGTTTGGCTCCTTTTGACAAACTGGAGATCATCCGCTTCCCTCTGCCTGCTGGGACAAGAAGGTCACACTGGGAATAATGTGGAGTTTTGAATGGCTGATGTTTGGGCCGGCGTTAATTTAACTCATTCATGAGCCTCCCCTTTAATTATTTAACAAGCTAAAATCCTCATAACTGCGCCATTTACACAGGCAGGAGCTTGTGGCTGCAGCTAACAGGAGATTTGAGGACCCAGAACAAGCATGAAGATACTTAGGGCGAGAATAAGAAAAATGGGGCTTTGTAATCATATTTAAATGTGTTGCTCTTTGCCAAAATGCCTCACAATTGTAGGTAAATGAAAAGCACGGTTTATAATTGCTGTGACTAAGACAAGATGGGCCTCAAAATAAAGCCATTAAAAAAGCCAATTCTTGCAGAATTGTGAAAATGAGACAGGAGAAAGTCATCAGGCCCCCGGTTAAAGCGGACTGCTTCAGACTAGACCAGTTCTAAATTTTGAAGCAGGTGTTCAACGATACTTCTCCTTTTAGTGACAGTAGGATCATCCCACACTGGCCTTACACGTCCAACGTTTGTTTCTTCACACGGCTGAGTGGCTCAAGTGAATCGTTAATCTGAAGAGGACGCAAGCTGCCATTTTTCACATTTGTGCCCCGGCATCTGCGTCGACCCGGTATTGTTTGTTGTTGTTTGTTTCTGTGCCGGTAGTTGCTGGTAAACTGAAGCTGGAGCCATAATATCTAACAAGTTATCACCTTATAAAGAAACATTTACACTGATTAGAAGTCATGGCTATTAAATCTCCTTCCAGGTCTGATTTTTCATCTCTTTCATCTTCACCAGCTCGTCCATACCTTGGTCAACTTTCTGGTGTTGGACTGGGGAAGGACTGTATGATGCTTGGGGGGGGCCAGAAACCCAAACTAAAATGAACTGAACTGAAGTCAGTTCAGCTGCTGGGATCTCTACAGTTAATAGTTACTGTGAGTTGGTAAAGGTTTGATAAGGCACAAAAACATATCTGTGATCATGGCTTGGGTTCGGCTCATTTGACAGCTGTCACGCTATTCAACAATCGTTATCATTATCATATCGTGTGTGTGTGTGTGTGTGTGTGTGTGTGTGTAAATTGTAAAACAATGGCAATAAAGTGTGTTATATGCCGGGGCCATTTCATCTTTAAGCTGTAAAATTTGCATGAGGAGCAGAATTTCTGTCGACGTCAGTGAGATCCAGATTCACAAAAACAAATCCTGAAGATAAATGAAAAAACTAAGTGGAAAGCAGTTAAGCAGATTAGACTGTGACCACATTTTGTCTGCCTGAGCACCGGCCACAGTCAACACAAGACTGGGGGCAAGCAACACAATTAGCTCAAAAGATTAAAAGAGCAGTGAAGACACACTTCTTGTGGACATCTTTAGCCATATGGTGACTACTCTCTTCATCCTTGGCCAACACACTGTTGACCTTTGTGAGATTTACTGGGTAATTAGTCCTCTGAGGTCAGGCTTTCTGAGTGAATTCACCCAATTACACAGTTTCCTTGGGCAAGACACCCGTGGCCATTGCCACTAGTGTGTGAGTGTGTGTGTGACTGAATGGAAGCTTTGTTGCCATCAGCATGTGTGTGTGTGTGTGTGTGTGTGTGTGTGTGTGTGTGTGTGTGTGTGTGTGTGTAGAAAAGCACCATATAAGTACGATCAGGAGTCATTATTGTTTGGAAACATTTTATGTACAGCTCCTTCTGTCTGCTATACTTTATATACTATACTACTATACTACATATTTTGAGTTTTATGTAAGAAAGTAGACCACAGTAGACTAAGGTGTATATATGTATATATATATATATATATATATATATATATATATACATATATACACAGCAGTACCAGTTGACGTGCACACAGGGCTGGGCAAACAGAAAACAAAAGACAGTTCATTAGAAAAATCCAAATGAGTCACAACATGTGTTTTGGTCAAAACCAACTAACTGACTGGCATCTGATTTCTCCTCATGTACTATGCAGCTTTCATTTACTTATAATGAGCTGGTGGTTCCTTTTAATCTATCATGGGCAACAGGACCTCATGAGTGAGATCGTTATTGCTTTATTATTTATTCACATGTATTTTCCACTCAAATAGTAAGTGCTATGAAAAGGGGGTTGGGTTGATCCATGGTCCATTTTTCTAGAGAGCGAAAGCAAAATAAAATGAAAACATGAAGTGAAATGTAAACATGCCTATAACTCAGAGATGTCTTGTATGAAAGCGACCCCAGCTGTGAACTGCAGGTCAGATCTACTCTCTATGTTTACATGTGACTCTAATAATAATAATGATAAGCTGCAGTACACCGTGACACCTTCAAGTTTTAGGTGAAGAGTTGCTTACATGAGCAGGCCATAGATTTAGCCAAGCCACATAGATTAGCCTGGGAGCAGCCTAATATTAGGATTCAAAGAATGATTAGAGAACTGTGTTATGTAACGACATTAATTAGTTTCCGCTATATTTCATACAGTCAAGTCCAATAACACAACACGAGCCTCCAACTACACTTCTACATCTGATGTTTACCAGAAACAACAGCATGTGTCAAATCGGTGTCATCTAATCAATCACGTCAGATCCTGCTAAACAGATCCTGAGTCTGAGAAGTCAAAGATTTGCCAGATCCAAAAAAAATGCTAATATTTGCTTCCCTTTCGTATTTTACGTTGGTTATGGAATTATGATTTTGCAGTTTTACACATATGAAATCTCATTGTTCTTTAATGTTCAGGCCTGTAGAGATGAAAATTCATTTGTGTTAAAAGTCCTGCCCTGCCACAAACAGGACTCCAGTCAGTTTCTTTACAGCACTGATGAAAACGTGTCACGATTTAAACACAAAGTACCAGAGTCTCATTTGAACACGTGGTTATACACTTATAATACAGTAAACTCTCCAACAGAGTGACAAGTCAGAGATTTACCATTCGATTCACCACGTTATCTGATGGTGCTTTTAGTCAGATGACTGCACAACTAAAAAAAAGTAATTATACCATAAACACACCTGTCACCTGTCAGCTCTCACCTGATTACATCACCTGCCTCACACTCAGTAACCTCGGCAGCCTGAGCAGGCCACACGTAGGAAAGAGGATAAAAGAATACACACATACACACACGAGAGGGGAGTGTTACTATGGATCATGAAGAAAACACAAGGAGTGTGTGTGTGTGTGTGTGTGTGTGTGTGTGTGTGTGTGTGTGTGTGTAGGGGGTCTGTTAAATCTGATCTGGCCGTTGCTGACGACAGCAGTGTGACTGCGTCCTCCCGTCAGCCCTGCTTCAGTTTCTGTGTTTACTGTGCGTGGGTGTTATATAACCGTGTGATAAAGCTGCCTTTGGGATCTGACTGTGGCTGCTGAGCCTCTTACCTGTGTGTCCGGTGTGTCAGGTGGAAAGCTCTGGCAGCAGGTCTTCATCCTCCACATCAATCATCTCGGAGGATGTTGAGTTGAAAAAACAACCGAGCGAGTGAGGACGGTCACGATGAATGAGGACTGTTTCTTGTTCTGCTGTTTGTTTTATGCGTTATGGTGGTTTTGTTTTTAATAAACTACAAATACAATCATTCTTCGATTTGTGGCTTTCTCTCTCTCTCTCTGTCAAATAGGTTTTATAATAAAGTATCTTAAAAATTAAAATTGCCTTTTATATTCATGCTCTCCAGAGGATTGGAAAGATTTGGTAACTAACCTGTCCTTCTGCACCAATCTTCCACTTCTATACATAATATCGTGGTGTGTCCAGGGTGGACCCAGGGTGTCAGCTGGGACTGGCTCCGGCTCCCCCTTCCCCTGACCCTGGATGTACCAGGATAAGTGGGAGATGATGGATGGATGGATGGTCATAAACAAAAGCAATGAGTGAACTGAATTTTTGTGGCACTGGACAGGCCCCATCGAGTATTTGTTATTTTCAGTCTGGGTCAAAGAGGCCAGCCAGATCACAAACTGACATCTCCATCCATAAAGCCATGCTGAGGCACGGTAAGGTTCAAAAGACCTTTAAAGGTTTTCGCACTTTAGGATACCCAGGTGCAGGAGAGGCACTGAGAGGCTGTTTTCTTCCACAGCTGATTTCTTGATGAAGATCATGTACTGTAATCAAAAGATCCAGAACAGCATTAAAAAATGGACTATGATTGAGCAACTCTGTAGGACATCTGGTTTTAAAAACCATTATTTTACTGTTTTTTACACGTTCTATTTTATCATTGTTTGGCTGAGCTCATTTTATGTTTTCACATCTTTATGTTCAATCATTAACGTGGTGATAAAGTTTTGAACCGTAAATATATACAATCCCTGGCACTGTCCTGGGGCCCTGTCCAGCTCTCGGCTCCCTGAATCTTCCAGGCGTCCTTAGAGATGTACTGCAGGCCCTGCGGTCTGTGTATGAATCGCTGGCAGCAGTGTGGCTGGCCTTGTATCCAGCTCTCTCTCTGTCCTGACCTAGATCTCTGACAGTAAACAGCTGCTTCCTAAAGCGACATCGTGCTGCTATCAGCAGAACGGCCTGGAGAGATAAATGTCAGATTGGGCCTCGGCTGAGCCTCTTGATGCAGCTCAGGGCCCCGTGGTTTGTTTAGGAGATCCACAGCCACTTAACAGCCAACTGCTGCTTTTGCTGTTGTGACATTGTTTTTATTATTATTATTATTATTATTATTTTGTTTCAATTCAAATTGAAATTGTATTCCAGACAAAGACCTTCATGCTAATACCAGCTCTCATGTGTTCCACTGCAGATCTCTGGCTTCTGAATAACTGATGCAATATATGACTCCAGCCCACACCTGAGTATAAGATGCAAATATAACCTCACATTATTTTGGTGAGTTTTAAGTTCAATCACAAAAGAAATAAAGAAATGAACTTTGTACAATTGATGGTCATGTCTTTGACAGGGCAGACATTTAAGTGCTTTTAGCGTATTAGTTAAACCAGTAGAACAATACAATTAAGAAAATATTGGCATTTAAGAAACCTTACCTCAGGTCACCTTTTCAAATTAGAAATCAGTCAAATTAAAACTGTCCAGTCTGGTTTTCAGTTGTAAATGTACCAACAGATCATTTGTTTTGCTGCTGCTCCTTAATGATCATTCAGTTAATGATGTTTGTGTTTTCAAAACACAGACAGGACAACAGGAAGCGAATGACAAAGCTTTGTCTTTGAAGTAACACACCTTCAGCCAATAACCTCACCTGCACTTGTCACCTCTCTGAATTTCATTTTTGCAGCAGTTTTGTAAAATAAACTAATTAGACACATGTCTGACAGATGCATTTCAGTCAAAGACCTAATTTACCTTGACCACTGCTGCTGCGGATTAGTTCAGATGACTTTAGATTAGATTAGGGCCCCTGTGGAAACAAAGCAAGGAGATTATAGCAAATGAGGTAACTGAAATGGCCATTGTTCCAATAGTGTGACCTCCACTATAGTGTCACTGCTTTGTTTTAACAGATGGAAGGATGTACTTTAATTAGTGTGGTACTTTCTAAATGACATGTCCACAGTACAGTACAGCACGAAGCCATTCCTACTTAAAACTATACCAAAACATCAGATTTGTTTTTACCCTATTTGCTTTATCGATTTGCTTGTTGACTGTTTTGTGCAGTGCCCCTGTGTGTCTAGAAAGGCGCTTATAAATAAAATGCGTCATTATCACTATTATTTTTATATGAACAGGGGAGTGGACTTGACAAAGTTTCTGCACAATCCTGCGTTGATATTTTTCACAGTACATGCAGGGAAACAACATAGAAATATTTAACCGTTTTGTTTGCAGCAGTTTTACTGTCATGACAAAGACAAATCAATGAATTGGACACATTTTCTTCGTGAGTCTCAGTAGTACAGTAATGGTGGCTGCAGGTTTGCGCTCCATTCTTTCATTAACAGTGGAGCCCACTTAGCTTTAATAGATCTCTAATACCCCACTCAACCCCTCACCCTGTGGCTCATCTTCTGACTGCTGACACAGCCATTACTCACCAGTTTAAAGCAGCTCTTTGGCTGTGCGGCTCAGCGGGTTCGTTAAGTTTCAAGGGGGTGTCGCATGTTGGTTTGGGAGGAGGTGGGTGGAGTGTAAAGGGTCAGGCCAATAGGCAGCTGGGATTACCACCAGCCCACCATCTGCCATCCAAATAATAATCAGAGTGAGGAAATCAATAGCCTGAGTAAATATCATAGGTATGTACTATAGGCCAATTTTCTGTTTCTGAGTGTGTTCACTGGGGCCCTGAGTCTTATGGCTTATTCTGTTCTATGGAAATATATGAACTATATGACATGATGAGCCACCATATTCAGTCTGTGGGCGTTGGTCCATCTCCCTGACGTCTCCATGCAGTGTTCCCAGATTTGTCTCCAGTAACATGGATTGTTGTACGCTGGGCTTCTTTCACACCAAACGTCTGGATGTAGTTCAGAGGTTTAAACTGTAGGAGAGAAGCCAAGAAAGAGATGTGAGGCTTTAGGTGACAGGGACAGGTGCATGTTGGTGTTTTTAAAATGAACACAGTGATGCACAGGCCATTTTAGTATAGAGTTTAGTTGTTTTTACCACTCTCATGTCTGTTGTTTAATAGACAGACAGACAGACAGACAGACAGACAGACAGACAGACAGACAGACAGACAGACAGATAGATAGATAGACAGATAGATAGATAGACAGATAGATAGATAGATAGATAGATAGATAGATAGATAGATAGATAGATAGATAGATAGATAGATAGATAGATAGATAGATAGATAGATAGATAGATAGATAGATAGATATTCAACAGGTCAAACTAAACCAGATGCTGTATATGCTGTAGACAGATAATCTAACTCTACTTAACCTTGTGACAATAGATAATAGATAATAGATAATTGAGTGTTAGGCTCTAAGCTGACAAATAAGACCAAAAATGGTTTTGTCCCCACAGATGCTGCTCCATATGACTCATGCAAACAACGTGCAGAGCTTACAGCCACTAATTAAACAGATGTCTGGCCTGGCACACTTTTCCCACCTTTTATTAATGCATCACATTGTTATCTAATCTGCTAAACCATAATTAAAACTGTATGGACATCTTTTCTTTTCAACTGTGCTACTTCAGTCATTCAAATCTCCAACCGTCTTCATCCCAAAACAAACAATTCATTTGTGTGCTGCAGTATATATATATATATATATATATATATATATATATATATATATATTATAATGAACCTCTCATAACTTCCACAGCGGCTCATGTGTATTAACTAAAGTAAACTAAAGTACATAGAAAACCAGTATGGCCTTGCATAGAGGATAAACAAGGAGGATCCCATCTGATGCAGCCTGTGAGGCCAGTATGGTCCAGTATAGCCACAGTGTGAAGCTGCAGAGAGGTGTCAGCGGGGGATTAGTGAGCTGTGGCACATGTCAGGGAGTGAGAGTGTGGCCCAGAGGGGCAACCTGGGTTATCAGAGCTGCTGGCACATGACCGGGCACACTTCACCGCAGCTCAGAAACAGGATCAGCTTGTCTCTTAAGATGCTCGACCGTACGACACACAGTTTTGACACACGCAATACCTGCAGATTAGTGAGGTGTATGCTGATGGCATCGAAAAAGATACGTCAATAGGCAGTTAGTCAGTGCACAAAAGATATTGGTTTGGATGGTGATGTCAGTTGATTAATCCATCACTTGGTCTGTAGCTTTAGACCAAAAAGAGTTGCTCCAATATTCAATCAATATTTTAAATTGTTGTATAATAAATTTTCCTGTAAGGGATTAAGTGGGTGTGGCTATTATGACTAAAAATATGTCACATGACTCCATTGCACATCCCGTGTAGTCACTGATTGAAGAGTAAAGCTGCTGCTGTTTTTTTTACTATGTCTAGAATTTAACGAAGACAAAAATGTCCCAAAAAAACTCCCTTGACCAAAACAATGGACAGATTCCCCACAATATAATATTGACGTGCTTATTCATAATCTCCAGAGGATTATTCTTTATTTTTGGTGACCTTCTGGCATTACCTCTAAAGCCACTAGCACTATTCTAATTATATTATTATCACTATTATATTCTAATAATATAAAGGAAAAATGACCATGACATTTGCTAATCCCATTAATGCTCCCCAGGGGATGAACCCTTTTGAAATTAACACTTAATCAAAACATTTTGGTCACACTGCTGATCCAGCCTGATGAAGAACCTCACTGTTTTTATTCCAATCAACTCTATGATGTTGCAGGACAACAACCGTGCCCCTAGAGCTGCACTACAACACCACTCAGTCACCTGGTAAAAGTAATTTACAGTAGAACTAATTTCACCTGCATGCAGTCTTTGGTACATTCAGTTTGCCACTACAGGTGCACCACAACACAACTGTGGTGGGACAGAAACATTTTGTTCTTCATCACTGATTTTGTGAAACCAGTGAGTTTGCAGCCAGTCAGGCCGCTGTCATGCAATCGGAAGAGGAACTCGAGCCAGCTCGAGGTGGCCCCACTCATTATCATTATCTCCCATTGTAACCCACTGTAATTCCCCCTCTCATGATTGATGATGTCGCTGTCTGATTACACCAAGACAAAACCCACCCAAGATCACCTTTCGCTCCTGTGGCCAAGTCCACAAGCTCCACGAGGTCTGCTGGAGAGAAAGAAGGGGGGTGGGGGCTGGTGAGCTGTGCAGCCATGTCGAGCTGCTGTCACATGCACTTCAGGCGTGTATTATTTCTGAGCAAGAATCAGCTCAGCGTTGTAATCTGTGGCGCTGTAGTTCACTAATGCTTATTATTGTCATGCTTCATATTTCAGCCTTTGTGAAAAGGCAGTAAGTGAAACAGACTCATGTTTGATTGATGTGGTTATCTAGATAAGGATAACAAGATGCTCTGTGTGGTGCCGTACAGAGGGGAGCAGTGAAGCTGCGGTATAAAACATTTAGACTGAAGGATCCTCTGCATCAGATCATGTCCCTGGCCTCCTGCCTTGGACAAATCAGGTAGATAACCTGTGCTCTTTCTAAGTGAACATTGAGCCTCATCTCTCCATGTGGCAGGTGGAGACAGACGCCTCATTATCCATGCCACAGGGGACAAAACAAGCCCGGGACCTGATGCCCCCCCCCCCCGACCCACTGGCGTTTAGTTTCCAATGAGCTGACACAAGACAACATTGGACCTTCGCCGGGCCGCGCTCATCTCTGACCTCAATGAGCGCAGGTCACTTGCAGAGTCACATTAAAGTTTCAGAGGACCCAAAGGTCCCCGTCAGAAGTGTTAACAGCAGCATTGTCCCAGCTCCCGCTGACTCAAAGGGACAAGTGTAACAAGGCACCCCTTCCAGTGGCGAGGGCGCCCCCCGGGTCCACAGATACAGTGACATCCTCTAAATCCATCTACCGGTCCTTTGAGCCTCTGCAGGTCAGCGTAAGAGACGCAGGAGATTAAAGAAGAGATATTTTATGTTTTTACAAGCTGAGTGTAAAGAACCGGAGAGCAGACAGATAGACAGATAGACAGACTACAGCAGGTGACGAGCAGCTGTAGGTGTGGGATCAGGCTCAGATGATGGGATTGTCACTGAGACGGTTGAGCACGTTAAAGGTGTAGTCTGCCTAAACAAACTGTCACACCCTGCCAGCTCAGAATGACTAAATATATACCTCCAATATGCTCATTAGTAAGGTTTGAAATCTGTGCAGGAAAAACTCACGTTTTATTGAACCACTGTCCTTAGAGAAGTTTCTCTAAAACAAATGCAAAGAAACATGTAAGATCACAAACAACATGACCCTTTGGTCTGTTTAACACTTTTAAATCTATATGCTCATTGCAAGTGAATTACAGCTGAGGTTACTAATGAATTTAACATTTCTAGATTGTTGTAAAAATAAAATTATATTTAAAATGATGAACATGCAAACTCCACACAGAAAGGCCCCTGATGGGTTTCAAACCAGGAACATTCTGGCTGTGAGGCAACAGTGCTAACCACTTCTCCACTGTTCTGCCTCAACATAAACCATTTACAATTTAGTTTATAAGCTTAGTAGTAGTAGTGTCATTCGTATAATTAGGCCTATTTAATTTTAAAGTGGTCAGAAGGTGAAGTGAGGTTGTCATCGTAAAGGAGAGGACCCTGACTCCTAACGTTCCTCCCAGCCCTCAGGGAACTTGGCTTTTTGAAGGACTACGCTGCCACACAATGATTAAACTCTAGTCCTAGCAGGTGAAATACTGTTACCTTATCAATACCATTACTGCCTTTAAATAAATCAATGTACAACATTAAAATCATTTTAAAGTTTTAATGAAAAACAACAGCATATAAGAAAATAAACTTTCATTAAATAGAAAAGATTTTCAATATGTTCAATTACATATTACTAATATCCTACTAATGAATCATATTGATAATGTAAAATAAAGTCTCAATATCAGCAAACTGATGGACACTGTGTATCTACTGTGAATGTGAAAGTATTGAGGAAAAATGTGAGATTTTCCGCCATCTAGTGGTTTATAATAATTATTCCTAAAATCAATCAGTGATCATCTTCTAGTGGCTTTTAGACAATTTGAAAAATGAACATAAATCTTTCTAGAAACAGTGATTTCAATCCTTTTTCTCAGCTGTTTTCCCGAGCTGTCGCTGCAGCAGATAAACAAACACAGCAATATTCACAACGAACTGGATTAGTCCGAAAGAGGAAATGCCGTAGTTCACGTATAGGAAGCCGCCAGCAGTTGGTCCGACTGTGCGAAGCAGAGATTGAACAGATGCACACATCCCCAGCATCGTGCCTGCAATAGAGCAAAGTAGGTTCAATGAAGAACTGGATTACATTTGAAAACTGCATTTCAAAATGTTGTTTTTGGGCCAATTTAAATAAACAGTATGAGATGAGCCCATAGTCTTCAGGTTCTTCTGGGACAATGTGTTTGCACAGCAAAACATAAAGTATTTTAGATTTCCTATGATATTTTTCTGACCTTCCCACCTTCTGTTGAATCTTAATCAGGTTCTGTCCTACATGTTGAAGACTCGTGCACGTTCTGTCTTTATTGACGTCCCCATTGAAAATGTCGTTGCTGTGCAGGCTGTGCTCACCTGTGTCAGAGGACGGTACACTCTTGGTGAGCATGCTGTCCGTGATGACGTTAAACACACTGAGAGAAAACATCATCGGTATCACGATGACGCAGAGGTGGAGCACAGTCTGCATGTAGGCCTGCAGAAAGAAAGACACACAATAAAAGTGTGTGAGCAGTGAATCAACTAGGGATTGTTCTCATTATTGGGTAATTCACTGTTTACTATAATTAACAACAGCCAATCACATGAGTCTAATGTAGGAAATGAAAACCATGTGTGTGTTAATATGTTCATATATAAATAATATGTATTCACATTGCAAAGAAAAGAAGAAATACAAAAAATCCTAAAATTTGTTAACAACAGAATCAGATACACGGCAACAACCCTAACCCTTTTCTATCTAGCACCACGTTTAGGTCAAAGCTGTAAATGAGTAAAACATATTCTCCAGTGTGGAAGACCTCAGTTCTCCTGTTTGGGGGGTTTTCATGCTTTAAGATAATTTGCAGCAAGAAACCAGGAAGAAAAGTGAAGCCATCAGGAGACACAAAATGAACAAGAACTTTAGGAATAAAAAGGAAGAAATGTGGTAAAGGAAGTAAAAACGAGGTTGTGTACAGGTTGATCGAATGTTTTCGTCAACTTTAAACAGATGTCTTTGTCCTGGGACATGGTCCAGGACAGAGCTGTACCCCGAATGTGCATTTTTGTGAGTACCTGAGCAAGCCCCACCAAAGAAGAAATGCTGATGGACAGAAGCAGCAGCGAGCTCTCAGAGTATCTGGCCGTCAGTCGACCCATCACTCCTCCCTGAACGACCTGAACAAACATCCGAGGTTTAGTGACCTCACCGTGACATCATCGGTCGGACATCATCATGAGCGTAACGGACAAAGGACCGAAGGTACAATCAACCGGTCTGAGCGACACTCACCATCTGGACTATGCCAAAATAGGCCATCAGATAACCATTCTCCTGCGGCTGTAGCTTGAAGAAATCCAATGCAATGATCGTAAACATTACTTGAAAAATGCCTTTGGGAAAAGAAGATCAATCCTTACAGATTTGTACCTCAGCATTTTTTATGACTTGACCTTTTCAGACAACTTCGTCTCTGCCATTTCTATTGTACATCAAACATGGGTACATTTAAAGCTGTTCCGCTTTGGAGCAATTTACTACTTTACAACTTCTGCCACATTTCAAAGTCAGTACGTAACATTTCACTCCAAAGTGACTGAGCACAGCACTGTAGATATTTTACCCTTAAGGAAACGCAGCCTTACACAGACACTAAAGAGCTCAGAATAAAAACACGTCTTTAACAAAACCTCTTTTCCACATTCACTCTCACCTGATGGCAAACCTGCAATGATCTTCACAAGAAAAGTCGGAGTCACGCCGGGAAACTTCATCAGTCTTGTGATCTCTCCCACATTGAATACTGACTTGTTTTTACTCTCACCTGCAGGGACAAACTGATTAACTTCACACTGCTTCATCATTAAAACGGAAAAATTGCCCATTTTCAAATGTCTTGTGTTGTCTGACCAAAACAAGTAATCGATAATCAATGTAGCTGTAATCATTTTTTCCTTTGGCTTGACTGTTCAAGTGAAAAGTAAGAAAACAACTAACAAATTATCTTTCAAATTGAAAATCATGTTCTATTTTCAGAGCAAATTAAGACATATATATTTACACTGACCAAATTTTGATTTCAGTTCGACTTTAACTTATGGCTGTGACTCCCTCATGCCTTTGCCCTATAGGCCTGAACATTATTAGCATTTCATACTAGTGACCAAAAGCTGAGAACAGTGTGTGTAGCAGACTATACAGAAGTGTGCCTTACTATCTGTGTTGGTTTTTGGAGTTTGCGTTTTTGTAGATGTTGGAATAAACTTTAAAACCAGGAGTAAACTGAAGGCACACCCTGCAGCACCAAAACATGCAGCAAACGTCTCCCTGGGAAAGGAAAAAGTCAAATTTGGACATTTCTGGTCTAAATGTTAAAGTTTTACACATACACATCATAGAAATAGCACTTGTCTATTTTAATACCTGCTGTCATCATTTTTATTCATTTCCATGTCATCACCCTCTGAACTGGTTGTGATAAAGACGGTAACACACAATTGTTTACGTGCACATGTACAGTGACACTCACCCATAGCGTGTGTTAAGATGGCCGCCCATCGTGGAGCCAGCTATCATACCGATGCCAAAACACAGACCTAGTTTAGCTAGAGCATCTGCCCGTCTTCCAGGTTCTGATAGGTCTGCAACGACCATCTGAGATGCTGCAGACAGGAGAGGGAAGAACAATCAGCAAGTGAAAGTGCAGGGAAAACTGTGAAACTAAGTGGTGGGGAATGAAGTGCTCACCAGGTAGAACATGCATAAAGACTGTGGGGAGCTTGTGGATGAACAGCATGACAGGATGGTTTGCTATGGCCAGCAGCAGGAAGAAAACAATATTTGCAGCACATGCTAGAGACAAGGCTGCTCGGGCCCCGAAGAGATCTGCAAACCTGACAAACAAAACAACACCCAGAAAGGACAAGCCAAGTGTTGGTCGCTAACGTTGAGCCATGAAATAAATAAGCTGTTATCTCTATGCAGCTCTGTAAAAGTACCTACCTTCCAAACAAAGGCCCCCCAAGCAGCTGGGTGACACCCACCATTGTTTGCAAATAACCAAACCACAAGGTGTCAAAACCAAGTTTCTTTGCCAAATACTACAGACAGACATAAACATGAAATAAAAAAATTAAATATACACATGTATTTATCATAAATAGCATGTTAATACAATAACAGTGGGCATGATCAAGAAATGAGGTTCGCTGCTCCTTTAATTTGAAGATGCTGCTGTGTAGCATGAAAGTGACATTAGTCTTAAAGTGGTACCAGCTTCCTTTGAATCAGTGTCACACCTGAGGTCTCAGTTTGAAAAAGCTGTTTAAGAATTTCATTTACAGAATATGCTGATCGGCATGTGTATGCTTTTTCTATGTCTGTTGTAATAAAGGTTAGCATTAGGTTAAATTATGTTTCTCATTTAGGTTCAGGTGTCTTTAATTTCCTTGCGACCTCTAGTTTAAATGTACGAGAAGTAGCAGCACTTACAGGAGTCTAGCTCACAACTATTCATCACCTGTGTCCAGTCATTCCAGTCGCCTTACTGTGTCCTCATTGACCAGTGTTTGAGGAGGCAGCTGTGGCCTGCAGTTGTCTTTATGCTTCAGTTACACTTCAAGTTTGACAACAGAGGAGCAAAGCTGTTTAACAGTTATTAACTAACAGGTACTTGTGTTAGAATAGTCACTATTAATTTTCTGTATATCCACTAACCAAATGACTAATCATTGCAGTTCTATTGTAGACAATAGGGGCAGCACGGTGGGTGAGTTGTTGGCCCTGTTGCCTCACAGCAAGAAGGTTCCTGGTTTGAAACCCATCAGGGGCCTTTCTGTGTGCAGTCTGCATGTTCTCCCTGTGCTTGTGTGGGTTTTCTCCAGGTACTCTGGTTTCCTCCCACAGTCCAAAAACATGTATGTCAGGTTGATTGGTGACTCTAAATTGCCCATAGGAGTGAGTGTGAGTGTGTGAGGTTGTTTGTCTCTATGTGGCCCTGTGATGGACTGGGGACCTGTCCAGGGTGGACCCCTGCCTTTCACCCAAAGAGAGCTGGGATAGGCTCCAGCAGACCCCTGGGACCCTGGTTAGGACTAAGGGGGTATAGATGATGGATGGTGTCAATACTGGATCCACCAAATGCCACTTACACACTGATGCATCAGTAAGGACAAAAGCATAATTAATAACACAATATGTTCATGCCATCTAAATCCTTATAAAAGTGGGGCTAGTAATAATAAGCACCTTAACTTCTGAAGCACATTTAAGTGCATTTTGTTGATAATACATCTGTATATTAATTTCATAAGTGGTAGAAGAAGTTTTCACACATTTTCCTTCAGTAAAAGTGACAAAATTACAATATAAAAACACTGTTAAAAGTAAAAGTCCTGCATTCACAATTCTGCTTAGGCCTACATATTAGTGCAAACGTATTATGAGTGAAATGTACTTAATGTACATTTGTATTTTAGGACTAAATGTACTTGATTGACTATTGACTGATATAATATTGTTCTTTTTTCAGTTAAGTAAAATATTTCTGCACGGATGTGAGTGATACTACTGTAAATAGACGTAATTTAGTTGAGATAATTGCATGTTGTATTATATTATATTACATTACTTACATGTTGTATTATAGATTATTACATTACTTACATGTTGTATTATATTATATTACATTACTTACATGTTGTATTATATTATATTACATTACTTACATGTTGTATTATAGATTATTACATTACTTACATGTTGTATTATATTATATTACATTACTTACATGTTGTATTATATTATATTACATTACTTACATGTTGTATTATATTATATTACATTACTTACATGTTGTATTATATTATATTACATTACTTGCATGTTGTATTATATTATATTACATTACTTGCATGTTGTATTATATTATGTTATATTACTTGCATGTTGTATTATATTGTTATATTACATTACATGTTGTATTATATTACATTACTTGCATGTTGTATTATATTATATTACATTACTTACATGTTGTATTATATTATATTACATTACATTACATGTTGTATTATATTACATTACTTGCATGTTGTATTATATTATGTTATATTACTTGCATGTTGTATTATATTATGTTATATTACTTGCATGTTGTATTATATTATATTACATTACTTACATGTTGTATTATAGATTATTACATTACATTACATGTTGTGTTATATTATATGACATTACTTGCATGTTGTATTATATTACATTACTTGCATGTTGTATTATATTATATTACATTACTTACATGTTGTATTATATTATATTACATTACTTGCATGTTGTATTATATTATATTACATTACTTGCATGTTGTATTATATTATATTACATTACTTGCATGTTGTATTATATTATATTACATTACTTGCATGTTGTATTATATTATATTACATTACTTACATGTTGTATTATATTATATTACATTACTTACATGTTGTATTATATTATATTACATTACTTGCATGTTGTATTATATTATATTACATTACTTACATGTTGCATTATATTATATTACATTACTTACATGTTGTATTATATTACATTACATTACTTGCATGTTGTATTATATTACATTACATTACTTGCATGTTGTATTATATTACATTACATTACTTACATGTTGTATTATATTATATTACATTACTTGCATGTTGTATTATATTATATTACATTACTTGCATGTTGTATTATATTATATTACATTACTTACATGTTGTATTATATTATATTACATTACTTGCATGTTGTATTATATTATATTACATTACTTACATGTTGTATTATATTATATTACATTACTTACATGTTGTATTATATTATATTACATTACTTGCATGTTGTATTATATTATATTACATTACTTACATGTTGCATTATATTATATTACATTACTTACATGTTGTATTATATTACATTACATTACTTGCATGTTGTATTATATTACATTACATTACTTGCATGTTGTATTATATTACATTACATTACTTACATGTTGTATTATATTACATTACATTACTTGCATGTTGTATTATATTACATTACATTACTTGCATGTTGTATTATATTACATTACATTACTTGCATGTTGTATTATATTACATTACATTACATAAGATCACTTTAGCACACTAACAGTTTCCGTTTGAAAGACCGTTCACATGGTGTCACTTTCACTGCCTCTGACGTAACAGATGTTATACTTACAGGAGTTACAGAAAACTGCAGAAACATCCATGTTATATCCAAAGCAGCGATGAGGTAAACGATGTAAATAATCTTCGTCCTCGTGTGTGGGTCTGCAACGTCCTCCCCGGAGGAAACTGAGGCTTTGGAAGAGCCCACGGTCGTTCCGCTTTTTAGACTCATTTCGGTTGTTGTAGAAAACACAGCTGTACTGTCACTGTATACAGTAATAATGTGACCCCACTGGTCAAGCTGTCAGAACTAACCCGTTAAACTCTCACACAGACTCGCTAATCTGTACTTTGACACACACAGAGGCGTTTACGGACCCTGTGTGCTAGAGATAAAACAGAAACAGCTGGACCTGTCCCTGAATTCAAGTTTTCTCGGAAATACCGTAGAAACAAACTGATCCACATCAAATAACACACTGATCCAAATAACACGCTGATCCACATCAAATAACACGCTGATCCACATCAAATAACACGCTGATCCACATCAAATAACACGCTGATCTAACATCAAGGTCCAGAAAAGAAAAATGTCCCGGACATGGGGAGGTTTTCTATAGTGATGCATTTAAGTGCCCCTACTATGGTCGGGATTCTACGAACACAATTAATACATTCTTTGAAATACTGTTTTAACATTACCAACATTAACATTTCTTTGCATTGGCTTGAAACAGTTAAACTATCGCCTGTTAAACGCTAAACCAGTAATAAATAATAATAAATATTTCACGTATCTAAACAGAGCTTTAAAAGTGATATCAAGAAAGTAGAAATACACAAAAAGCTAAAAAAAAACATTTTACTTTCATGTTTTAAACAAAACGTCTTTTATTTTGAAGCTGCCTGAAGTGATTTTTTTTTATTTTTTATTTTGAAGTCCTTGAGTGAGCTCCCGGAAGTGTGCTCCATAATCTAAGATCGATATCGATATATGTAGATTATAAATATATGTGTGTGCCTTAGTTCCTCAGTTCGATCGGATATTTCTGATAATATCTGTGGTATGTAGAGCCCAGCAGACTCCAGGGGACGATGCAGATCCTGACGCCTCATGTTTACTGGGCTCAGCGGCACGGAGAGATTTATCTCCGGGTGGAACTCAGCGACGCCAAGGTACGACCCAGCGTCCAGCTAGCTGCCAAACGCCAGGGCCAAATGCTTCTAAACTCTCAGATAATATTTTCCACATAATATTTTCTCCAGGAGGGAAAAAACGGGGATATTTGGGCGCTACATCACACACAGTTAGCCTGTTAGCTCAGTGTGGCTAACGCTAACGCTACTGACCCCTAACGGTCGTTTGTGGTGAAAAACCGAAATAAATACACAGCTGTGTTCATAAAACACTACATTTAGGCTTTCCTAGTGTAATTAAGTTACTGTGAAATGTAGCTAAGCGGTAAACTAACTAACCTTTGTCCTTTGTACTGTGTTAACTAGTTAATTAATTACACATAGTTTGGCATGTTGTGTCTTTGGTGTTTTACTTAATGAAAAACATATTTAAAACAGAAGCAGCAGCATCTCTGTCTGTTGGGTTGGACTCTGCAGCCAGAAAGCAGAAACACCACCTCTGTGATTACTGGACAACGCACACTATCTCCAAACATCACATCCACCCTGGTGCCCTCCTGTTTGACCCATTTTCAAAAGTTAATATGTGATGACTTTGGTTTTCTTACATATACTTAACTAAAAATGACATGGACTGTAGGTGTAAAGTATATGTTAATGTTAATATGTTGGAAACAAGTTCACTACAAAGGTGAAACTAAAAAATTAAAAATTAATGATCATTTGACACCTTTACCTTTAGCGTTATAAGCAGTTGAAACAGAATGGGTCAATTTGACCCGGTTGGACAAAAGGTGTGTAGTAAATTTGAAGACAGTACGAGTGTTAAACTAATGCAGTACTGTGCAGAAGTTTTTATGTACTTTAGATGTTTTATCACACAACATCATCAGGTGTCTGATTGATCCCAGGTTTAGATTTAGGTTTGGTTCCCTTTACTGCACTTTGGAGGAAGTTCACTGACACATGAAAACACTATTGATGCCATTTATATCAAAAGATCCCACTTGTGTATTTTGAGGGCCTAAAACGTTTTGCACAGTACTGTACAACAAATAGTCCAGTATCACTATCACAACGAAGTATTTCGATTATCAGGTGTATACAAAACAAGGTGTTTAGGTGTTAGTGTTTCGTGTTAGTCAATCAAAACATGTTTTATTTGAGTTTCGGGTGCGTTTGGTTTCCACGTCATCACTGTGGCGGTTGCTCACTTTAATTCTACTGTGTGTTTGCATTAGTAACAGGAAATGCAGGTTCTTTCCTCCTTCTGCTCGACAGTTCAGGTTCAGGCTTCTCCGTCCTCATTGTGTATCTGGTAGTCGTATGTCTTTTAAAAGATGCATGACCTTTAATGGTAGTTCTGGATCTTGTTCACCCTCTCAGGAGAATGGCTTAATGATAGGTGAAACAGCCTGACAGAAGACCAGTTATCATACACAATAGACTCATATGTGTGAATGGGGTTAGACTAACAATAAACTACTCCCCTCAATATAATGCAGTGCAGGTCATTAGCACCAGATTGCACCCTCTAAAATGGGTTTAAAGGTGATTTGATGCATTGCTATTACAGTATGAACATAAACTGAACATTATAACCTTCAGGAGGGCAAGACTTAGTGCAGGACTGTTGTATTAGAGTGCACTAATAAACTTACTACTGATTCTAAAGTGGTCTAGATGATAAACCTATGAAAATGTGGTGGTACTCTACATTTCTCCAGACCAAATACAAGAAGGAATAAGGCTATTAACTAGTAGCCAAATGCTGATATTTGGGACTAATCTTGCCCAGAAACTATTAAATCAGTGAGTCACCTCATTGCACTGGTCTGTAATCATTAATTTTTGATCCCACATTAATACGCAAAATGTGAATTAAATTATAGCTGAAAGCAGTCCCCAAACATTCACTGTTTGCAGAAATATGTTTTGAAAATGAAACTATTTTTTTATCATTTAGTTTCTACCTTACACTATGTCCTTTGTGTGCATCAGTTTTGGGTCGGTTGTGATGGCTGGTGTTGTTTTTCAGGACCTTGATATCAGCCTCCAAGAAAACAACACGCTTCAGTTCAGAGGTTGGTATTTACATTTATGTGAGTAAGAAGAAAGTGTTTCTAGATATGAACTCTGTAACTTTGAGAGAAATTTCACAGTCGTATGGTGGTGGTTTCAAAAATAATCTTGAGATCTGCATAAAACACAATGTAAAGCCAAATATTATTATGTTGTTCCACAGCACAGGCCCACGGAGCTAAAGGAGATAATGAATATGAGTTCAGTTTGGAGTTTCTGGAGCCAGTTAGACCTGAGGTATTGATCTCTTATTTATCTATTACCAATTAATGGTGAAATTGATTGTTGAATAGCCCTGTGATAGACAGGTGATCTGTCCAGGCTGTACCCTGGCTCCAGCCCACCACAGCCCCGATTTGTGGTGGTCTGTGGACTGATGGATGGATGGAGGGATGGATGGATGGATGATTGATTGCTGTGAACTACTTGGTGTACTTGCAGTTGGATTCTGTATGATAATCTCATCTAATTTTCTAATACTGTGTGTGTGTGTGTGTGTGTGTGTGTGTGTGTGTGTGTGTGTGTGTGTGTGTGTGTGTGTGTGTGTGTGGCATCCTCCAGATCAATCATAAGTCCACTCAGCGTCAGGTGGACATCAGGATAAAGAAGCAGGAAGAGCGCTGGTGGGACCGGCTGACGCTGCAGGAGAAAAAGCCTGTTTTTCTAGCTCCTGACTTCGACCGCTGGCTGGACGAGTCGGATGCCGAGATGGAGCTTCAGGCTAAGGTAGCAACTTGAAAAACAAACTGATGTGACTTTGTTGTGAAGGCAAATTACTACAAAATGTCTTTGTGGGTACAAACACTGTTATGGGATTATTATAGTCTCAGTTGGGATAGTTGAGGCGTGAGTGAAGCTTTTTTTATCCTCAGGCTTTCCTCATGTTGAGCTTTGCAAAGCAAGCCCACAAAACTTTGCATAATGGTGTGACAAGTCCCAACGGGGAACAGGTGTAATTTCACATAAACTGACTAGACAGTCGTCTTTTTCACTGGGATGTTAATGTGAACCTTTACTACACATTACTCCACAAAGCCATCTATTCCTATGCTGTCACAGGTTTAAAGATAATGATTGTTTTCCCAAATCTGCTTTAGTAAAAAAATGAGATGAAACAAAACGTTAAGGTGTTTTTGGAATAAAGGAGTTGCAAAAACTATGCTTGCCTTGATTTCTCAAGGTTATTTATTGTTTTCATTATTTCAGTCAGTTCCTTCTCAGTTTTTTTTCCCTTCATGCTCCCTCAGATTTTCTTGATTAAAGACCAAAAAGAATAGTGTCTTTTGTGCTATTATTTAGCTGATTTCCACCACTGAAAATTTGCACATAGTCATATATTCTCTGCATGAGATTAAATTTAAAAGTTTATAGTTAGTGGTCAAATAATAAACAGTCCTTAATTGTTTGCATTGTGTAAGTTCACTTATGACTGTAAAAAACGTACTTGTTCTCTAATATATTTACATATTTATAATCTTGTTTTTGTTTTTGAACATTTTCCTTACGAACGAGTGAGGAAAGCCTTTTCTAATGCATTAGTTTAAAGCACCAAACTAAATGTAATGGAGAACATGTTTAATCCTTGCAAAGTGTGATCTGATTGTGCGATTTCTTTCAGGAGGAGAAGATACACAAAATAAGTGTGGAGTCAAGAGTTCGTAAAGACCGTGAGTCACACTGAGCTGTTCATCTACAAACATTGAAATAAAAAACAACCATGAAACGTTCTCATATTTTTGTAGTGTGCTAATGAAAGGGAATTACATCTTTTATCTTGTAGCGGGAAGCGGTTTGAATTGATTTATTTAAATTTGCTTTTTCCTCAGCCTACCTTGGTCTGAAGAAAGGCTACTTGTTTATGTACAACCTGGTTCAGTTCCTGGGGTTCTCTTGGATCTTTGTCAACATGACCGTTCGACTATTGATTCTTGGTCAAGGTTTGTTTTTGAAAAAAGAAAAACACACACATAGAAAGAAACACACCATGCAGATAATAAGACAGCCTCTGAACACACCTAACAGATAAGCATGGCACTCATTACACAGTGAAACAGTGGTAAACTTTTCTAAATATGTTTGTCTGATGTTTTTTTTTTTTTATTGATGATCTCAGCACTTAATTTGGTGAGTACAGTGTTACCACAGTGAGAGAACAGATGGACAAGACCCACAGTAGTGACTAGGTTTTCATTTTGAACTATTTCCATAGCACCATAAATGTGGTTTTGTGGGTTTTAGTGTACCCACTGATTGTGTATATAACATCACTGCCAACCAAAAACTTATTCAGGCAGCTGCTTTTTTTTTGTTTGTTTGTTTATTTTGAGGAATTTCAGTGTGTCATCAAAATCTACTTCCTGTTTGAAATATGCACAAACACTTGACATGAAGCAGCTGTGTAGAAAGAGAATTAGCAGTCTGTAGAGAGACAAAGTAAGGATAAACACAGGAATTAAAACTAAAATAATTGTACTTAAAAGTACTTAAAATATTATTTTAATGTACTTAATAGTGGTTGAAGGACGCAATAATAATATAATATAATAATATTATTTTGGGTGAGCATATATTGATCATGAAAACATACGCACAACCATGCAGTAAAATAGAACAAACAGAAGGTCCACAAAAATATCCAGTTAGAGAGGGCCTGTCTTTTTGTCTGAGGAGCGTTTCACAGATGAGCTCATTTGAATAGAAACAGGAACACGACTACACAGCAGGGATTTGTTTTGCAAATGATGAGGATTATGGATAGTGGCTCCTGCAATGTGTTTAATTATATCTGTGTGTTTGTCTCTGCTCCTTCCTCCCTCATGCTCCACAGATTCGTTCTATGACACGTTCCACACCACGGCCGACATGATGTATTTCTGTCAGATGATGGCTGTGCTCGAGGTCATCAATCCCTTGTTGGGCCTGGCTAAGACGGGATTTTTTCCTGCTTTGATACAGGTAATACAGGGAAGACAGTCACTCCTCACTTTATTGCAAACCAAACCTCTTCAGCCTTAAATATCTCTCATATCTCTGAATATAACTGGCACAGTAGGCAATGGAGTGTTCACATGTACATTATGACCAACAGTGTGTGTGGACCCCCAAACACTTCCCAGTTTAATCCCTAAGGTGTTGGATGGTGTCGAGGTCACGGCTCTGTGCCGTCCTGATAGCAGTCCTAGAATCTGATCTATATTCTAGTGACTTCAGGAAAGTGAGAGCAAACATAAGCAGCCAAAGCTGACCTGACACTTCACAGTTTCTATGCATCAAAGTTTATTTTCAGGTCTGGGCAGTATTGCTGCATACTGTATGTGGGGAAATTTGTATAAAGCATTTTGCGTCTCCAGACGAAGCCTGTGAATCTGATAAATTGCATCAGTGGGGGGGTCGGGGTCGGTTGAGTCTGAAGACAAGTCTGAAAATGGAAAAACTTGTGTGTGGAGTTGGAAAGAAGTGAGATTCCCAGAGCTCTGTGGCCTGGTCCTCATCTCTGCTTGAGGCTGGTGACTCAAGGCTACTTTAGGTATTGTGGCTGGTGCATTGTGGGTAATGTAGGCACAAGATTTTTACAAAAAGAAAAATGTGTGAAATTTAAAAAAAATGATAGCTCTGGTTCAGCTGCATCAGTTTTGATTATTTTTAAAGTCCAGAATAAAAATGAGGGGGTGGGATCCACCTCGAAAAAGCCTCTGAACTGAATTAGAAATTGTGTCATCACCAAAAATATGGAGGAGTTGTGTGTCATAAAGAAACAAAGTGAGGTTATCTGAGATCTGCTTTTGTTCTGCTGTGATGTTGCAGGTTGCAGGGAGGAATTGCATTTTGTTCGTTATCTTTGGCAGCCTGGAGGAGATGCAGAACAAACCTGTTATCTTCTTTGTCTTCTACCTGTGGAGCACCATTGAGATCTTCAGGTCAGCTCAGATCACTTTCCTGCACTCTCTGGTGAACTTGTGCCGTTGCTCTTCGTGACATCTGCTGGCCCTTGTCTTACACCAGGTACCCGTTCTACATGCTGGCCTGCATCGGCACAGAGTGGAAGCTGTTAACGTGGCTGAGATACAGTCTCTGGATCCCTCTGTACCCTCTGGGTGTTGTAGCTGAAGGTTAGTGACCACTCATTTATATTCACTGATCAAATGCTGGCATTAATGAAAGTTAGTTGTTTCTGACAGTGTGTCGTTCTTCACATGTTCCCAGCGGTGGCAGTGATCCAGTCTCTGCCTATCTTTGATGAGACCCTTCTGTTCAGCCTCCCCCTACCTGCAGTGCTGGGACACTCCTTGAGCTTCTCATACATTCTGCAGCTCTACCTGGTCCTCATGTTCCTGGGTGAGACATTCACTGAAACACCTCAATCGTTGTCCCCTAAACTAACAATACATCCAAACTTCTTCATGACATGTAAGCTTACACTTTTAGAAATCTGCTAGCCTGCCTGCTGGTTTGTGCCACTGGAAACGTTAATTAACAGTGTTCACAGACATATAACGTTACTGAATCAATTCATTACTGAAATATTGTTGAGTGAATTGATGAAAATTCCACATAGTCAATATTTGTATAATACTCATACGTTTGTGTGACATCCATCCTCAGTTTCTACTGAAATATCGAGCTACTGATTGAAATCTACTGGGGGAGGTTTTGACCAAATATCTGATGCAAACGTGTTTCAGTCGACATCGTTAATCTGGAAACTTACTGAATGTAGACCAATATCTTCCTGTGATGTAGGAAAGGATTATTCAGAAACCTACTGCAAATAACATTTTCATAAGAGATTTATCTGTTGATTATATTTTAATATTTAGTTATAACAAAAGTTTCATCACTCTAAACCCCACATATATTTAATTTATATGACCAAGAAATCATCTCTGAGAGTTTGAAGCGTATGAAGGGTTAAAGGTGCCAGTTGATTAGTCTGCAGAGACGAGTTACTGACAGAGGTTCCCTCTCCTCCTCAGGACTCTTCATCAATTTCCGACACTTGTACAAGCAGAGGAAGAGGAGATATCGCTCGAGGAAAAGGAAAGTTCACTAACTGATCAGCACATTTACTCTGCACACTCCCTAAACTGAACTACACTTAAAGATAAAGCAGCTTCTTTCTTTTCTTCTTCTTGCCTTTTGTCTTCACCTGCATGAGCACACTGAGCATGTGTTGGAGCAGTGTTCACCTTATTCCTCCACTGGGTGAATTCCTCTTTGTCCAGACCAAGTTTTGTAACTTGTACTGTACTAAGCGTGGTAGCTCGAGCTGAATGGACGTGACTTAAAACACTGTGTGGGTTGATCCAGTGCTTCTCACAGTTTGAATTAGCATGATTGTTCTCTTAAAAATGTCTGTTTCTCAGCATACGTGTCAACCTGCAGTGATCCTTTAGGGTCGTGATACCAGAGAAATGGTTTTCACAGTTAACTGTAAATGAATAACAACATCAGTTCTGAGCTGTGTCTTCATTACTCTTGTTATGTTTTTCACTAATAAACTCATTTAGGTCTTTGCTGGTGTAAAAATAGTTTTGCTACTTAAAAGCTTATTTTAATGGTGCTGTATAGTCAGTTAATCCATCAATTACAAATCATTGATCCTTTACAGTCAGTATTTATTATCAGAGACGAGCAGTTTCATCTGTCCTGTCCTTGGGTTTTGCCGTCACCTGAGTTTTATCGTCTGAAGACACAGACTGGAAACGCCTGCTGTTTACAAAAGACTTTGAATTCCTGAATGTTGGAAATTACTTAGAACATGTACAAGAGTTTGAAAGTTGTTCCTGCTAAAGTTTCTCCGAGAGGATTATTTGATCTTGATGAGCAGCAGTGACTGATGTTGACATTAATAACCGTTTTTCAGTAACTTCGGGAATTAATTCAGATGCTTTTGCATGAAGACACTGGCTCTGAACTATGAACTGTCACTGTTAAATTTAGGATTTTACTGAAAGTGAATGTTGGATGAAACCATCACTAATTGAATATTAACAAAGCCATCCATGTATAGAACTTTAAAATGCGCCTGAGCGCCCCCTGGCGGTTGAATTTCTGCAAACAAAAAGTTGTGGATACAATCTGAACAATTCAAAAATGCTGTTATCACAGAAACATGTTGTCTTTTTATTAAAAGTGACAGACAGGCCAGATGTTCACTTAAAAGCGTCTCACCCAGTGAAGAGTAGATGTTACATAGTGTGTTTCACAGTTTGTCCACCAGAGAGCGCTAATTCTTTGTCAGACTCAATCAGTGAAATCTTTAATTTTGTTTCTCTGGTTTTCTTTGAGTTTGTTGAAGGGAATGACTAAAACCCATTATCATCATGTTTATCCCTAGGTATTGACAATGACCTAAAACTGTGTGGACATTTTGGACTGAGTCTTTACATCCAGAAAGATCCTGTGGCTAAACAAATGGCTTTAACTTGAAATGTTCCTTAATGTTGAACTGTAGGTGATGATTTTTTTAACTCTGCCTTTGTCCTAATGATTCTTTTGAATCTGAGTGTCTTTTTTTCTGTTCACCACCGCCTTCACTTCGTTTCTATTTATCTGTTTGTGTTTGTTGCTTTTCTCTGCGGTGTTTGAGGAACATTTGTTGGACACGTCCATTTGTTATAGGCACATTCAGAATATTGATTTGTTTGAGTATCAGTTATTGTTTCTTGACAAATAAAATAATGAATATACATTTTTTTGGTTATTTTCGTATAAACGTCCATGTTGATGAAAAGGGTTTGATGTTACCGCCACACCTGATCAATACGGTTTTATCGGTGTAATGTCGTCACATGATTGGCTCTTGAAATCACGCGCACAGGTGTTTTCACTTTTCCTGATTGGACCCATAGTGTGTTTGATCGACATTTCACTGTCCTAGTTTGGGTTTTGTCTGTTAGCGGTGGAAAAGTGGGACGTTTATCATCCTGATGTTGACATCCAGGTGACCCACTCACCTGTCGGCCCAACTTCAACCTCAGCAGCGACCTAATGGACCAGAATGTGCAGGTGAGCAGGAACTGGAGGTGGAAGGTTTAACACATTTTTAATAGTGTTTCTATTTTTGCTTGCTTAGTTTTTTTGGTACGTTTAGTAAATAAATATGTCTTCAGCCTCTTGGTCAGTTCCAGTTATTTGAAGTACAAACCAACACCTGTGAAAGGATCTTTCATCACTAACGAGGCCACATGACAAACCTGTAACTCGACGTGGACTCACGTTGTTCCTATGCGAACGTGTGAAATTTGGCTTTTAATGTTTAAATCGTCTTAATATTCACTTGTCTTGTCTTGTGTGTGGAGTCTTTAATTGGTTCTGTTTGATTAGGGAAATTAACTCTTTCCCGCACTTCCCTCGGCCACACCCACAACGAGGACCCAGGTCCCCCCGGCACCCTCGGGATATCTAATGATTTGGATGCAACAGGCGCCACAGTCTCTGGCGGCTCCCTCCGGCACAACAGTGTGAATGTTGCTGTATTGATAAAGCCTCATGAGTGAAAGGGAAGGTGAGAGGTGTTTGGCTCTTAATCCTCTTACCAGCATTATGCTGAGTCTAGTTCAAGCCCTGACATGTGGTGCGCCCTTGTAGCTTCCCAAAACCCGGAGTCAGCATCTCCGTGTCCGTTACGCACAGCTGGAGGGACCGTCCGCGGCGGAGAGGGGCCGAGCAGCCGGCGGCACAGGTAAGACCTGCACCACCGGTCACGGTGCGTAGCTGCTTTCTGGGTCTTGTCTATTTGTTGGGATTTGTGGATGTGAAATAATGGTGATAACGATTTACGTCCCCCTTTGCATGATAATCCACGCGGGCTTCAGTTCATCTGGAATTCAACCACGTCGTGTCTTATTTAGAGATTTCCGTGTTACTAAGGTGGATCTCTTGATGCACAGTGAATAGGCTTTTTATTGAATAGGACGTGCGCATTTCATCACTTTGTGTTTGTGCGCACTAAGGCCACGATGCTAAATACGTTCATGTCGGAAGTAAGTGCGTTATTTGGAAGATAATCCGTCTTTTCTTACGGTTTTCGGATGTTTACCGGGTCTCCTGTTGTAAGAAAAGCCAAAGCCTGTGTGATTATGTATCCATAGTAACAGGTGGCCGTCTGCATCCACCATCATCCCTCAGGCACATACTTCTCTTCAGTAGATCTGCAACTATGCAGGCGGAGCAGACATGAAACTACACATCCACTGAGTTTACACTGTGTTTCCTGTTTTCAGTCCTTCCTCAGGTCGGAGCTGCCCCCTGTAAAGGATGAAACACATTGTGCACATGTGTGCGTCTCTCATCTGTCAGTGGCACCATCTCGCCACTTAGCAGCGGAGCAACAATGCATCTGACATAACTTCCTGTCTGAAATCGAGACTATGAAGGCAACGAACGTGCACGCGCCTCCAAGGAGGAGACTCAGGCGCACTCGCATCTTCTTCTTCATCTCAGGTGTGCTGATGTGTTTGGTCTACTCTCTGACTCTGAAGGCCAGGCTGTCACCGTCACGAGCCTCCGCGTCCACTGATGACGCTCTCGACGATGTGGATGGTGATGTTGTCGAGGTCAACGTCCGAGAGGTGATGGCGTCCAGTAAGGAGGAGGAGGTCGTCTCACCTGAGGGCACCAAACCCCCTCTGGTCATTATTGTCAACAGGACAGATATCGAACAGTGTATCTACGTAGATCCTCAACCTCACAAACCTCTTCCAACTCCACCACCGTTAATCACCACAGCTCCGCCACATCCCCTACCGCAGCCCCCGGTCAGGAAGGGTGAGTACCCAGAGGACATCTTCTCCGTGGAGCAGCGGCAACAAGGCTGGGTGGTCCTGCACGTTATAGGCATGACCTACATGTTTGTCGCCCTGGCCATCGTCTGCGATGAGTTTTTTGTTCCTGCTCTCGAGGTCATCACCAATAAGCTGCAGATCTCTGACGATGTGGCTGGGGCCACCTTCATGGCGGCAGGAGGCTCTGCCCCTGAGCTCTTCACCTCTTTGATCGGTGTCTTCATCTCCCACAGCAACGTGGGCATCGGGACCATCGTGGGCTCAGCTGTCTTCAACATCCTGTTTGTTATCGGCATGTGCGCCATCTTCTCCCGGGAGGTGCTGCACCTGACCTGGTGGCCGCTCTTCCGAGATGTGACTTTCTACATCCTGGACCTCATCATGCTCATCGTCTTCTTCCTGGACAACGTGATCCTGTGGTGGGAGAGCTTCTTGCTGCTTCTGGGCTACATCAGCTACGTGAGCTTCATGAAGGTCAACAGTCAGGTGGAGCATGCGGTCAAGACCCAGCTCAACAAGCACATGAGCAAGGTGTGGACCACAGAGGAGACGGAGAAGGTCAGTACTGGCTTTAGGATACGTCTTCTGCTCCTGCTGGTGTGTTGCTATTAGTCTGTGCCTGTTAAAGTCAATTTAATAATAATTAACTCTCCATTCAACACTGGAAAATCCAACTAATAACTAATTACTTCCAAAGTTTGACCCTTTTGCTAATTGACTGCAGCAAATGATGCACTAGAATATGGAAATCATTGCAAACTTAGTAAGTAATCATTCTTATAATGCAGGTGACCTTCTCTGTTCTGCAGTACACCTGGAAAAATGAGACACTACATGTTTTAAAATCAGTTTAATGTAGACAACAGCAATAAATACAACACATCTATCTCAGTACAGTTCCAGTTCACCATGAAACGTGAAAAGTTTTGCTTATCGAGTACAACTGGAGTTTAAGCTGTAAATCTGATGATGATCCCTTGAAAACCAGCAAACACCTGTTAACCCTGTGCAGACGCTGATACATTGAGCTCTGTTGTTGTATAGAAAATATAATAACCCATTAGTGGCCCGGAGCGTTGCACTAGGTGACATGTTCCTTTATCACTATGAATACACAGTATTTTATTTAGCCTACACCATCCAGCTTGTGGGTTGATCCACTGTGATAAAATACATTACGCTGTTTTGTTTTGTGGGGATTAAGTGTGAAAAGTGCGTTAATGAGTCAGTGAAACAATTTGTGAGACAATTACATCTTCACTAGGACTCGACAGGTGACAGTGCTACAGACAGCACAGGCGTTTCTTGTTTTTGTCTTTTGGTGACAGCTGAGAAAGAGAATAACAAAATTTTCCCCCAAAAATTGTTTATTTTAAAGCAAAAATAAAAAAACTCAAAATAAAAACCTGTAATCAGCCACAACAAAAGATGGAGACAAGACGAATGTCTCTGCAGAGTAATTGTCACTGGACCGACTTCTGTCTGCACAGAGTATATTTTCTGTCCTTTCATCTCGTCGCTGTAGGGATTTGTCTGCTCAGACACGGCGAGAGAGGCACAGTGATTTGTGGGTCGGAGCAGGTGACAGCCTGTGTTTGTGTGAAATCCTTTGATGCTGAAGAGAAAAGACTCCAGGTGTCACAGAGAATGTTTCACACAGATGAAGTGATGGGAATTACAGTTCTAAAAGAAAACCAATATATAAAAGTTAATAATAAAAAAACTAATAACACGTTTTAATTTCATAAGTCTTATATACATATAAAACCACCTGCACCCTACACCTTTCTGCAGCTGACAGCACATTAATGTGTGAGCCTGTAATTAACATGCAGAACTGTTTCCATATTTCAAGTATCACCAGCACATTTAGCATTTATCCTGAATCATGTCAGACTCAGTCCTGTGGTTGAAGAAACACGTCACAGGGAGACATCAGGCCACATTTGTTTTAACTGTAGCTTTAGTCTCTTTCTTCACAAGCCAACGTGTTTAAGGTAACGCCTTCATCTGATTGAATATAATACGTGTGTGTGTGTATGTATGTATATACTGCAATAGTTCAGGTAAGAGGAAAGTCACGTCACTCTTTCCTGCATAATGTCACTAACATACTGTATTTACTGGACTTCACCTGTGGTCCAGGTTCTACATCCCACACAAATCGTTCATTCATTCATTCATTCATGTTCTCTGTATACTCTCACATGACCCATCTTGTGTTGTAAATAAGATGCTAACTGAGTTGTTGCTGACATTATAGGAGAGCGAAGCTCCTCCACCACCACCTCCTCCTCCCCCTGCTCCTCCTGCTGCTGCTGCGCCTCCTGTACCAAAGGCTGAGGATAAATCCAATCCAGAAGCTGAACCACCTGAGAGCATCCCTCAGCACAACAAAGTGCCATCAGATCAACAGGAGGACAAAGGAAGACTAAGGGTATGAAGCATCAGTGTTGAGCTGCTGTAGTTGGCCCTGGTGTTATTTCCGTTGTGTGACTGGCTGTTTAACTTGCAATGCTTGTTTTCTCTCCAAACATTATGGTTTGTTGTCGTTGGACATTTCTAGAGAAAATGATTTTCACAGCTGGTGCATTTGGCAATTATAAACCTGTCTGCAGAGAAACTGGCAGCTGCTGCAGTTTAAGCTTCACAAACCTGTCAACGTTAAAGTCTGATATAGTAGCTTCCAGCACACAATGCCAGCTTCCACGTGTCGGCTTATTAATGTTGTCAGATAATTAGCCACACATACTAATGGCTGCAGCTTGTGTTCATGCAGGTAGGTGCTGGTTAATTGATTAATTCGACCTTTCCCCCTTGTGTCTTCAGTTTTAGAAAGATTAACCCTTGTGCACTGTTTGAAAACACTGAAACATGTTATAAAATTGGCATTTAAAGGGTTAAAATCCTGGATATTTTTTAAACGTACCATTAAACTGAAGTTGATTAACAGATTTATGCAAAAAAAAAAGTTGTTGAAAATATTTCTGATATATTTTTACAGCAGTTTATTTTAGTGTCTGTTTTCATCCTGAACATAATGAAAGGGCAGTGAATTTGCCCACAGTGTATTATTGACCTATGGAAAATTTCTAAATCGGATTTCCAAAATATATATCCTATAATATAGAATATATTATCCTAAGACATTTTTGGTGATAAAGTCGGGTCTTTTTCCAGGATAAAAAATTGCAGTTCTGTTTTATAGTATTTTCCATGACAGCGAAAACACTGAATGTAATTTTTAGCATTTTAGTTGACATTGTCAGGTTATTGTCCATGAGCTGAACATGGTGTATTAACTACATTATTACCCATCAAGCTCTGCACTTGGGCATCTTTACATTAAGGTGAATGTTAAAGCCAGTCTGGTTTCTGACCGCGTCTCCTGGCCTGTAGGTCCGTCCTGTCCTGCAGCGAGGCGGCAGCACGGCCTCCCTCCACAACACCTCTCTGCGTAACACGATCTTCCAGCTGATGATCCACACCCTGGACCCACTGGGAGAAGGTAACAACCAGGACAAACAATGGTTCCTGCCATGATAAATTAAAGCCTGCAGCCTGGTGGTAGAGATGATTAGAGCACAATGATGTTGAAATTTAAAAATATATATATATATGTGTGGCATTAAAATCTATAAACACTTGCTTCTTTCAAAGATTTTGCAGTGAAGTTGTCAGAGATGAGTCTTGACTAATGATGATCAATTATTCTGCTTGGTATGAAATATACTTAGCATTTATTAGTGTTATATCAACATTTAGTAAATGCTGTCACATACTACTTGGTAGCTGTAAGAACAGTCTGTCAACAGTTATGACTTGACTGACATTTATTTACAGTTTTATATAAAACTGTTTTCCTGTAATGATTAGATTATAAAATAATTTATTAAATTCCAGACTGGTTGATCAGTTAGTTTTCTGTTGACCACGTGGTCTAGGGTGCAGAGAAGCTGGTGGTGACTCAGGTCTGTCCGGTCCCTTCCTGTAAATCAGGGTAATATGACAAACCACAGTGACCTTCAGCTCATCCTTGAGCTCAGCAGGCCGCTGGTCCTCGCTCTCACCGGCGCTCTGCCGCTGCTGAGCCTTAATCAGCTTTTCAATTCAGGCTAATAAAAGCTGGATAAGAGCCATCGTGCTGGCACACCAAGCTCTTTATCTCTGTGGAACCGGTGAGGCGCTGAGGCCGGGATTCCGGCTCCATGCAGCTGGACTGTATGTCAGTTTTTACTCTGCTACATGTGTTTTACATTTATAGTCGCACCCCTGAGCTAGCCTGCTGATAAGATAGCCGACTTTGTGTCTGGTGCATATCTGGCTTCTTAGTCCATTAGATGAAATGGACATTACTGTTATGAAATCCAGCTTTGTCATTTAGGAAGTAGCTGAGATCACTTGGCAGTGACTGCAGTCGACTGTCCACAAGCCAGCAAATATTCGTTTGCACACGTTTCATAGGCAGCCAAGTTTTTCTTTTAGCGATTAGTGAATTTGTAGGAACTTGTTCTGAGATAGTTCTCTCTCACACACACACACACACACACACACACACACACACACACACACACACACACACACACACACACACACACACACACTGTGTTTAAGCTCTCAGTGATGTTCCAGTCAGGGTATGTGACTATCATCTCGAACACGTTTCTTGAAGGAGTTTATTGTGAATTTAAAGGGAACTTTGGATCATTCTTAACAACTGAAAATGTTTTTATCGAATGCTGCTCCGTTTTTCTCCAAACGTCATTGGTGCCTGTGGCCACTAAAGTCAGTGTTACCTTCATCTGTTCACAGAACTGGTTTCCAAAATGACTCTGGCTGCACTTTTAGGATAAAATTGTAACTGCCCTTTTTAGTTTGAAGTTGGAAGTGCACTTTTAAAACCTAAAATATGAAACTGAAGCTTGTTGCACTGAATCGTAACAATTTGAACTGCACTAGCAAATGTTCTGTGCAGATGATGCAATAATATGAAAATCAAATTAAACTAAAATGAAGTGAAATTTACTGCTATTGGTTTCCATCCTAGAGTCATCCCTTAGAGGGGCCCTTAAAACCCCTGGCCCGAGGAAAGCCAGACGAGGTAAGAACAGGATATTGCCTCGTCATGTCTTGTTGAGATTGTGCATCTTGTGCTCATTTGATGCTAAATTGTTGTATTTACATGCAACTGTGTAAGTGACCTGGAGAAAAGAGAGCCAACGTTCCCAGTGCTTAGTCTGGCACAAAATAATTTAATTACAAGACGGAAATTTAGGAAGCAAAGTTGTTTGACTTCCCAGCTTCATTACGTGACGTGGAACAGATTTCCAACAGGAAATTATGATGTATATGATTATTGCGTCATACAGCTGGAGGAGGCTGACAATGTGATTTATTGTGACAACAGAGCTGACCTTTAATGGTGACGTCAGAGTGGACGGGTCTGGGCAGAGGAAAGGTAAAAGGTTTTTGTGTTGTCTGTTGTTCTGGTCTGTTTCTCAACTAGTTGTATATGGTTGTAGGTTTATATGAGGTGGTTGTTTGTCTGCTTAATGGTTGCTGTGTGTTTTGCATCAAGTTGTTTGTGTGTTGGTGTAAATTTCTCTGACCTCTTTAGAAGTTTAGGTAATCATGAGTGCAGTGTCCTTAATTCTGCCCTTTTTGCACATTGTCTAATGTCCATCTTGTTGTGTTCTTGTTGTAGAATTGTGTTTTGTGCAGCACCATGATTCTTGGAGAAGTGTTGTTGTGCTTCACTATGTACTTTATTCACTGTACATGGTTGAAACAACAATAAACAGGCCTTGAAACCTGCATGTTCTCCTCTTCAGTCTGATAAAAGGAACATGAACGAATTCTCATTTTCCTTCTATATTTGTTTAATACAGACGTGTTTCTGTGTTTTTTTTAATGTATTTATTACTAAAATGAAGCGTTTGACAAATACATATTTGAAGGTATCTGATGTCTTTCTGCTAATTTGACACTTCAAACACACAACTATAAAAGACTGGAGCGGTCTGTACTATGCACTGTGTCTTAATTTTGAGTCTCCTAAGAGGAAAATGAAAACATTGTTCACATGAACCTGGAAGGTTGAAGGTCTTAAGTCCCGTGTGTCTAATGAAATCACTATTTTGTTGTGACAACAAGCAGTCCTTGGTGTGGTCTTGTTTTTGTCAGTCTCTCACAAAAAGCATGTTGGCTTGGCTGATCCCAGACTTTATATGAGATTTGTATGAGTGAGCCTTTTCTTATTTGCAGCAAATAAAGTAAAACCTCTGAACAACTTGGCACAGCACCACTACTCAGAAGGTGAGTACGTAAAACAGTTGAAGCTTGAAGGTACAATCTCACATTTCAATAGCAGCCCATATGTCGGTTTCATAAGACAGGTGTGGGAAATGTGTTAGCTTAGCTTAATACAATTACTGGATGCAGGCAGGAAGTGCTGATCTTGCTCTGTCAACATTAACAAGCTTCAGTCTTTGTGTTTATCATGTAGGAGGAAAAACTTTGGAAACAGTTTTTTGTGTTTTTGTAATTGACTTTCAATTGATCTGTTGTCAGCATTGGAACTACAGCTACAGTACTAATATCATAGTAATATACATGTATCATATATATATATATATATTATATATACACACACACAGTATATATTACCATATGCATGTATCCTAAGCCACTGTGGGATACAAACATTTATGTAACACTTACATAAACGTGTTGATACAGTTGCTAGAAGGATTTTAGATTTCATTCTGTCATAAAAAAAAAAAAATGTAGACAAATTTAGGATTTAACCTCAAATATGCTAAATAATGTTAGTGATACCAAGAAATAAAGGATTAAAGGTTTAAAATAAAGCCTGTATTATAGTTTGTGATTGAAACTTTTTTTTTTTATTATTTTTGATGTAAGATTTTACTCTGAAATTTCTGTGCTGGAGGTGTAGGATGTATGAGAAGCTGGTCATCAGTCAGTTGAGAGAGATTTCAGGTTGGGGTTAAAGGAGGAGGTTCTCCACAATCAGTGAAGCCTCTGTGTGTTTGTGCATCACAGTGTGGAGTAATGAGGTACTTCACAGTCTGAGATGCAGAGCAAAGTGCAGCTGCTGCGAGTCTGGAGAGGCCTCAATGAGCCTGAATCAATCAGGCTGGGGATTAACATGCAGATGGGATTGTCTGTGTGAATCCCTTTCCCTCAGTGTGTTGATCTCAAAACACTCCAGTCTCTTCCCACTGGCACTTCATACTGGCCCACACAGCATAATAACCTTGTCAGCCAAACACTGAAGTTTGATTTGCCATGGCTCAAAGTGTGAGCTCTGTTAAAAACAAGTAAACGTTCATTCTAGTTTTGTCAGCAGCTGCGTAGAAGCAGCTTGAGCCAACGTTAGTGAGTAGATGAAGCCTAATTTTAGCTTCTTGTATGTCTGGGGGGGAAAATGCCTTAAGTTTATTGGTGTATTGTTCAAACCTCAGAGTGTTTGGGAGGATGTGCATCAACATCATTCTGCTCTTCCTCTTTCTGCAGATGCCGATCACAGGCCGAAGTCTGAGCAGGCGGCGGCTGCAGAGCCATCCACCTCCCAGCCTCCAAAACCTGAAGATGCGATAGAGGAAATGTCTGACCAGTCAAAGGTAAATGTGATTTTAATTCATTCAGCCTTCAGCTGGTGAGGGAAATATTGGAGGCACAGGCTGCAACCTGCAAATTACTAATCAAGATCTGTTTAATTAGATTCTCAGGGTCTAGTCTCACTTTTAATGTGAAGATCAGAGACCGCCTTGAGAACTGCAGTCCTGAATGAGAATGACTGTATTGAAATAAGTCATGTCCTGATCTACACAGTATCAGTTATGTTAGGACAGCACTGTCTTATTCACGGCTTCTGTCCTGCAGGCAGTGGGGGGATCAGATGGCTCAGAGGGCAGCGCTGAGGACAAGAGCGGTGACGAGAAAAGCAGCGACTCTGAGAGTGAAGACGACGACGATGATGATGATGGAAACGAGGAGGAAAAGGAGGAAGAGAATGAGCCATTGTCTTTGGAGTGGCCTGAAACCCGACGCAAACAGGTCACATATCTGTTCCTGCTGCCCATCGTGTTCCCGCTGTGGCTCACGCTGCCTGATGTCCGCAACCTGGTGAGCACAAAGCCTCTGCAACAAGCAGCTCCTCGTTAGAGAACTACAGAAGTCTTCCATACACAATCCAAAAACAACATTCGTTAGACCAGTACAGGTTTACAGCTGGATCCAGGATCTGTTCAACTGGGTCAAACTTGAAATTCTGAAATTGTAAAAGTTAAAATTGACTATTGAGAATTTAAATTCAGGTTGTAGGTTTGGGAGAAAAGATGATTTTAACTCATATATTATGGAAATGGTGATTCCAGATGTTTATAATGTTCTGTGGCAGTTTATCTGAACATCCTGTATTTTCCAGGCGTCCAGGAAATATTTTGTCCTCACATTCATTGGCTCCATCTTGTGGATCGGCATGTTCTCCTACCTCATGGTGTGGTGGGCTCATCAGGTTGGTTGACTCTTCGTACCAAACCCCAGCGTCACAGTGGGTGTAAGAATAACATAGAAAATGCCAGTAAAGGTGGAAATCACTGTGAAGTTTAATAAAACTACACTGAACTGAAATTATTTATATGCTTAAATCCAATTTCCAGTTATTTGACTATTCTCCAGCGTTGAAAAGAAAAAGTTTAGTATTTTGATTAATTTACTTTTCCAAACTTGTATCAGTTTCCTGAGGATGTTTCTGTTTCTGAGCAGGTCATTTAGGATTTTATAATCTAGAGGTTGAGCACACTCACCACTGGAACATACTAACACTGTACATTTGTCACCCATCTGCTGGGATCATGTCCAATACTGTTTTATAAGCTGAATCACATCAGAGCCATACAGTGGGTACGGAAAGTATTCAGACCCCTTTAAATTTTTCACTCTTTGTGTCATTGCAGCCATTTGCGAAAATCCAAAAAGTTCATTTTATTTCTCATTAATGTACACTCAGCACCCCATCTTGACAGAAAAAAACAGAAATGTAGAAATTTTTGCAAATTTATTAAAAAAGAAAAACTGAAATATCACATGGTCATAAGTATTCAGACCCTTTGCAGTGACACTCATATTTAACTCACATGCTGTCCATTTCTTCTGATCCTCCTTGAGATGGTTCTGCTCCTTCATTGGAGTCCAGCTGTGTTTAATTAAACTGATTGGACTTGATTAGGAAAGGCACACACCTGTCTATATAAGACCTTACAGCTCACAGTGCATGTCAGAGCAAATGAGAATCATGAGGTCAAAGGAACCGCCCAAGGAGCTCAGAGACAGAATTGTGGCAAGGCACAGATCTGGCCAAGGTTACAAAAGAATTTCTGCAGCACTCAAGGTTCCTAAGAGCACAGTGGCCTCCATAATCCTCAAATGGAAAAAGTTTGGGACGACCAGAACTCTTCCTAGACCTGGCCGTCCAGCCAAACTGAGCAATCGTGGGAGAAGAGCCTTGGTGAGAGAGGTAAAGAAGAACCCAAAGATCACTGTGGCTGAGCTCCAGAGATGCAGTAGGGAGATGGGAGAAAGTTCCACAAAGTCAACTATCACTGCAGCCCTCCACCAGTCGGGGCTTTATGGCAGAGTGGCCCGACGGAAGCCTCTCCTCAGTGCAAGACACATGAAAGCCTGCATAGAGTTTGCCAAAAAACACATGAAGGACTCCCAGACCATGAGAAATAAGATTCTCTGGTCTGATGAGACCAAGATTGAACTTTTTGGCGTTAATTCTAAGCGGTATGTGTGGAGAAAACCAGGCACTGCTCATCACCTGCCCAATACAATCCCTACAGTGAAACATGGTGATGGGAGCATCATGTTGTGGGGGTGTTTTTCAGCTGCAGGGACAGGACGACTGGTTGCAATTGAAGGAAAGATGAATGTGGCCAAGTACAGAGATATCCTGGAAGAAAACCTCTTCCAGAGTGCTCAGGACCTCAGACTGGGCCGAAGGTTCACCTTTCAACAGGACAATGACCCTAAGCACACAGCTAAAATAACAAAGGAGTGGCTTCGGAACAACTCTGTGACCGTTCTTGACTGGCCCAGCCAGAGACCTGACCTAAACCCAATTGAGCATCTCTGGAGAGACCTGAAAATGGCTGTCCACCAACGTTCACCATCCGACCTGACAGAACTGGAGAGGATCTGCAAGGAAGAATGGCAGAGGATCCCCAAATCCAGGTGTGAAAAACTTGTTGCATCATTCCCAAGAAGACTCATGGCTGTACTAGCTCAAAAGGTGCTTCTACTCAATACTGAGCACAGGGTCTGAATACTTATGACCATGTGATATTTCAGTTTTTCTTTTTTAATAAATTTGCAAAAATTTCTACATTTCTGTTTTTTTCTGTCAAGATGGGGTGCTGAGTGTACATTAATGAGAAATAAAATGAACTTTTTGGATTTTGGCAAATGGCTGCAATGACACACAGAGTGAAAAATTTAAAGGGGTCTGAATACTTTCCGTACCCACTGTATACTGTAGTCACTTTACCTGGTATGTATTTATTTATCCATCGATGTCCATATACTGGACATACCCATAGGCACATATTGTACACACTTATAGTTTTTGTAGCTTTATAGTTTTATTCCACTTAATATTTTTAATTTCTTATTTATCTCACATCTTTGCTACTTCTGGCCCTCTGCTGTGTTCTTGGACTTTGCTGTTGCAACAATACAATTTCTCCACTGTGGGACAAATAAAGGTTTTCTTATCTTATCTTTTCCTCTGGTGAAGTGACACCTGTTTCTGTCTTCGCCTCATTACAGGTGGGTGAGACTGTGGGCATTTCAGAGGAAATCATGGGCCTCACCATTCTGGCGGCGGGGACGTCCATCCCTGACCTGATCACCAGCGTCATTGTGGCCCGGAAAGGTCTGGGGGACATGGCTGTGTCCAGCTCAGTGGGCAGTAACATCTTCGACATAACTGTGGGGTAAGTGTCATTCTGATTTAGTTCTAGTTGAAACCAATATAGAATTAACTGTCATATAAGATTCAATATTAGATAATGGCACATTCATAAATAATGGTTGGGTCATTGTCAAAAGGACTGAACAAAGGCTGGTTGCTAATGCAGGCATCTCTCTGTTGTTGAAAACATTAGTGAACTTATTTACCTGTACATCAGCATCGACAGGATAAATATGGCGGCCAGGTGAATTAGCTTATGGTCTTGCATTCTGGGAAAATGTCAGTACTTAAGAATAAAGTTGATTTTCTTCTTCAGAAAGATCTATGACATCTGCATATCTAGACTCTGGGTGACAGTTTTTTAAGTCTTGGTTAAATATTTAGGTGCCCAGGTGAAAACTGAACTGTGTCAGGTGATAAAGGAGCCACAGGGCTGCAGGTATCAGTCATGTCCCGTTTGTACTCGATTTATCTGACAATGGCTCAAATCTCACATAATGCACCTTTAAGACTTTCTCAATGTGCTTCAGATATAAATGATGGGGGTCACATTGAATCCTTGTATTTCCCTGTTAATTAAAGGACTGTAGCAAAAAGAGGGACTTTTATATTAATATCACTTTAAATGGTCGTAGCCTGTAGGTCCTCTTGGTATTGGTACATACTATAATTTACCTCATCTATACACTTTCTCCTCTTCCATTGTAATATCAGCTGGTGTTGGCCTCACTTGGAGTGGGGAAGGTTTAGTTGGACAATATGTACAAACCTAATTTGACAAACAGCTGTCTGTCAAATAAATATTATGCATAAGGACATTGTCCAGTACTTGGCATTGATTTTACCATGAACTATACGCCTGACAGAAACACGTCTGTCCTCTGGTTTTAGTCTGCCGGTCCCGTGGCTCATGTACATTCTATTCCACAACGGCGAGCCAGTGACCGTCAGATCCAATGGCTTGTTCTGCGCCATCGTGCTGCTCTTTCTCATGCTCCTCTTCGTCATCATCTCCATCGCCGCCTGTCGCTGGAAGATGAGCCGAATGTTGGGCCTCACTATGTTCCTGCTGTACTTCGTGTTCCTCGTCCTCAGCGTTCTGCTGGAGGATCGCATCCTCGTCTGCCCCGTTTCAATCTAAGCTCTCAGGCTGAGAGAGCGAAGGCCATTGCTGCACACAGACGATACTGTACGTAGGATGTGTTAGATGTTTCCAAACCTAATGGCAAAAGGCCGATACATGTTAGAAACAAGCAGCATTGACGGAAAAATCCATCCACACTTACAGATTTAGTTTGAGCTTTAACATTTTCCAGCAGCTACTTTGTGAAAACTATCATTTAATTTCCTGGGCTGTCTAAATTTCTTTTCTATTTGCTATGTAGGATCCACACCTTCCCTTCTGAAGTCCAACGTTATATTTTATAGAAGCAAACATTACAGGTGTGCAGCATTACACCTAAACACTATTGTGTTTGCTATACCAGGAGTAGTAAAGGGGGGCAGGATTTCAGACACAGCTGTGGAGTGAAATTCCGGCTCTCTGCCTTGAGGTGGCACAGTCTGTAGATCTCCTGCCTTTTGGAAGTGCTCAGAGTCCAAAACAGTGTCCGTTAATGTTCAGCAAATCTGAAATGTTCTTGTTGCTGTTCTACTTCATCCATCCATCCGTCTTCTGCTGCTTTATCTGGGGCTGGGTCATGGGGGCAGTAGCCTAAGCAGGGATGCCCAGAATTCTTTCTCCCTGGTCACTTCCTCCAGCTCTTCTGGGGGATACAGAGGCGTTCCCAGGCCAGTCTGAGAGACATACGCCCTCCAGCGTGTCCTGGGTCTTCCCCAGGGCCTCCTCCCAGTGGGACGATGCCTGGAACTCCTTGTCACCTCAGCTGGTTCCTCTCGATGTGGAGGAACAGCAGCTCTACTCCAAGCTACCCTATCTCTAAGGGAGTGCCTGGGCACCCTGCGAAAGAAGCTCATTTTGGCCACCTGTATCCGAGATCTTGTCCTTTCAGTCCTGACCCAGAGCTCATGACCACAGGTGAGAGTAGGAATGTAGATTGACCAGTGAATCGTTGTTCTTTACCACAGCAGACCGGTATATCGACCACATTGCTGCTGCTGCTGCTGCTGCTGCTGCTGCACCAATCCATCTGTCAATCTCAACTTCTGTCCTTCACTCACTTGTGATCCCAAGATACTTAAACTCCTCCACTTGAGGCAAGAGCTCTCCCCCAACCCAGAGAGGGAAAGCCACCTTTTTCTGGTTGAGAACCATGACCTCGGACTTGTAGGTGCTAATTTTTATCCCAGCAACTTCACACTGCAAGCTGCCCCAGCGCACTCTGAAGGTCCTGGCTCAATGAAGCCAACAGGAAGCCATCATCTGCAAAAAGCAGAGATGGAATGCTGTGGTCCCCCGAACTGGACTCCCTCTGGTCACCCTTGTTAAAAAGGGGGACCACCACCGTGATCTACAAGTCCAGAAATACTGTCCCCAGCCTCCATGCAATGTTGCAGAGGTGTGTCACCCTCCAAACTCCACCAAGACCTGAGTTTTTGCCTCCCGCAACACCCAAGCTGCAGCAAGTTTGGCCTGCTGGTACCCGTCAGCTGCCTTAGGAGTCCCACAATCCAGCCAGACTCGATAGGACTCCTTCAGCTTGACGGCATCCCTTATTTCCGGTATCCACCACCGGGTTCGGGGGTTGCCAGCATGACAGCTCACTCGGAGGTGGGATTTGAAGACCTCTCTCACAGAGGGTTCGGCCAAACATTCCCAACAGATACTCACAATACGTTTAGGTTTGCCGAGTCTGTCCAGTTTCCTCCTCTGCTGGAGGATCCAACTCACCACCAGATGGTGATCAGTTGACAGCTCAGCCCCCCGCCATTTCTTCCAGTCACACCCCTCCAGGTTTCACTTTCGCTGTCCACATGAGCGTTGAAGTCCCTCAGTGGAATGATGCTGTCCCCAGTTGAAGCACCTTCCAGCAACCCTCTCAAGGACCCCAAGAAGGCTGGGTAGTCTGTACTTGCTAATTGGTTCATCGGCCAAAACAACAGTAAGAGGCCAGTCCCTCATACAAAGGTGCAGGGAAGCGACCCTCTCATTCACCAGGGAAAACTCCAACACCTGGCAGCTGGGCTGGGGAGCTATAAGTAAGTCCACACCAGCCCGCTGCCACTCACTGCAGGCCACTCCATAGTAGAAGAGAGTTCAGCCCCTCTCAACGAATTGGGTTCCAGAGCCCAGGCTGTGCATGGAGGTGAACCCGACTATCTCTAGTTGGTACCCCTCAACCTTCCATAGAAGCTCAGGCTCCTTCCCTCCCAGCGATGTGACATTCCATGTCCCTAGAGGCAGTTTCAGTGCCCAGGGACTGTGTCATCAAGGCCCCCACCTTTGACCACCGCCTGATTCCACAGAAGGACGGCCCCTCATCGTTTCGGGCTTTGCCTTGGCCACCAGATGCTCGCCTTCGAGCACCAACTCAAGGCCTGGCTCAGGGTGGGGCCCCGGCTTCACCGGGCAATGTCCTGGTCCTTGATTTTTCGTAATTCATAAGGGACTTTTTGCACTGCTCTTAGTCTGGCCCGTCACCTAGAACCTGTTTGCCTAGGGAGACCCTACTAGGGGCATGTAGCCCCTAACGACAAAGTTCCTAGGATCATTCGGGCACTCAAAACCCTCCATCACAATGAGGTGGTGGTTCTACTTCATGTTTATTTTGACCTGATTTCTAATGTGGCTGTTCTGACAACAGCTGCATAGTCAGAAATCAGAAATGAATCAGATCTAGGACCACATACTGTATGTATTTACCACATAGTTTTTTTTTTTTTTAATATCTAGTATGTTCACACAAGTTTCCAAAAAAAAAAAAAAAAGATCCTTGAGACTCTTGATGAGCTGTTTCTTTGGGTGATAGGTTTCTGCACCTGATTCATGATGGTGACCTGATATTTAGTCCTGAAATAAACATGAAGAACAGCAGGGCACATACAGGAAAGGAGGAGAGAGAACAGACCGATGAGAGACGGCTGACTGGGTGTAGTCTGTAGATTTTCATTAGTCGCTGAGCTGATTCTGAGCTGTGGAACAAGTCCTATAGTTGGGTACTATGACACAGTCTGGTCTAAAGGTTTTCTGTGCTGGTTGTCTTGAAGTTTTGTCACCATGGACTTGAAAAGAGTAAACAGATATTTCAATCCAGAGAAGGAAGTCATTTATTTTGTGTGCGTGTGCGTGTGTTAAATTGTATTATCATAAAAATGGACTGAGTCATTGTGGTGAAGACACGTTGACATGAGTCCTCGTGAACTGATATGAAGTGGAAGTCATGCTTTGCAGTGGCTTGGTCTAACCTGCAGGTTTCAAGGACATCGCTGTCACCAGACGGTCTGTTAAGTGGAGCTGCTGATTTTCTGGCATTTTCAAGCTGATCTTTCAGCAGTTTGCACATAGTTCTCTGGTCACGTTCTTAACTTGTCCTGTATGAAGCAATAAGAATATTTCTCTCTCTCTCTCTCTCTCTCTCTCTCTCTCTCTCTCTCTCTCTCTCTCTCTCTCTCTCTCTCTCTCTCTCTCTCTCTCTCTCTCTCTCTCTCTCTCTCTCTCTCTCTCTCTCTCTCTCTCTCTCTCTCAATCTGTTGTCCATTGCCTGATTCTTTGGAAGCTGGATCTGGGCATCTGTTTTCAGTTGTCGGGCTTAGTTCAGTTCCTGGTGTTGTTGAGTTCTCCTTAGTCAAATTATCGTTTGTCTGCTCTGGCCCAGTTTTCTCCATTACCCCTTTATTCCTTCCTCCGTCTCAGCCGTGTGATTAGGTGGCGTGTCAGGGCAGCAGCCATAGGTTCAGCCAGGGGCTGTCCAGGGTCTCTGGAAGCTGCAGCTATTTCCTACTGGGTGGATGTGCCAGGATTGGGAGCTATAACAGGGTGCTGTGTGTTTAGTTGGTATTGCAGCTACAGACCTACACCCTTATTTGTTTGGTTGAACTTGGGTCTCACCCTCATGTTTTTATTTTGGGGTGGTGTGGAGACGAATAGTTATTTTAGACAACTGGAAGCATTTTCTGACTCCACTGTGGCTGCTGGAAATATCTGGACGTGTCACATCATCTGTGACTGGTCAGTTAGAGCTGAATGTGCACAGACCAAACCATAAAAACAAAACCACAAATACAACCTAGTTATTGTGCAGTTGTGTTGATGGATTTTTCCTTTCATATCTCCAGCATAAAGCTTAGGACACCAGTGAGTTCAGTTTTAAGGGTTAATCAAATACATTATGGTCGTTTCAGCTGTGCATCGATTATGAATCGGATGCAACTTCAGTTGTGTATGTTTAGTATTTTCTGAATTGTATCCCTGAAAGTCTGTTGTGTGTTCAATCAAACTAGTGTTTGTCACGTTTGGTGTGTAAAGGAAAGTTATTTGTGTGGGGGGTTATTTCTTCGAACCAGTAGAAGTGTGGTGGAGCGAAACGGTGATTGTACTGCATGTGCGTCAGGTAAACATGTATCAGACACGTGTCAAATTGTCAGATGTTGTCTTGTTTCATGTTCCTGTTTAACTGAATTGGATGCAAACCTGTATTATAGGTAGGGACACGATCAGTATTTCGAATTTTAAAAAATCCATGCTGCAATAAATACTTTTTTAAACAGTGAACTGGAGCCATGTGCAGTATTATTGAACATGAAAGTACCTGCTGTGGCTGTGATACACATTTATACTTCAGGATACAAAAAGCTGGATGGATGCAAAATAGAGATAAGAGTATTTTGGCCTGACAGTGTTGTCAAAAAAGTTCAACTGGTTAATCAGGTGTGTTCAGTCCATTAGAACCTGGGAGAGACCATCTCAGATGAGGGTGAAAGTGAGAGAAGACAGAGTGAAATGGTATCTTCCAGCTTCTGATTGGCTGAACATACCTGATCCAGGTAATGAGCAGTGGGTAGGACAGGGATAGTTGGAAAACAAGCAGGACAGTGGCCCTCGAGGACCAGGATTGGGTACCCCCTGGATTACTGTATAGTCCTAACCAGCACAGGGTGGAGGTGGAGCCTGGGCCTTAGTCCCTGTAGGAAGTGATAGTATTCACTCTCCACTTTCTGAAAACTGAGCCAAGCAACATCCTTTTGTCAGACAACTAGCAGCTTGTCCTTAGTCTCCTGTCTTAAAAACAAACACAGATCTCTTAATGTCCATTTGAACACAGCTCAGTACTGATTGTTAAAATTTGACAGTAATTTTCATTGGAGTCTCTGCGATGATGTGTGGAGGACCAGCAGTGTCGGAGAAACATTCATGAATAATTACTTTGGCCATAAAAAGAAAAAACATGTATTTTAAAAGTTAAATATGGGCATTAGAAAAAATATATTTACAAGTAAATATTTTTATGGGGCAATATAAAGATGAATTATATATTTTTAAATACTAAATCCTCTATAAATACAAATTTAAAAAGGATTAAGGAATTCCCCATTTAAATGGTTAATTTCAAAGCAGTTCTTAAAAAGAGAAACGACTCCACAAACTGGACTAAACACAGTTTTAATTAGCCGTTTAAAAGGCTAAGTCCCTATTTGCTTTCCCAAGTCATAGCTGAAGCTTGGCTCAAGACGATGATGTTAGTGCTCTAGAAAGATGACAGCTTAAGAGACTTTTATTTACAGTTAAACAGTCCTGCAGATCTGGTCATCGTACAGAACCTTCACCACATCTAACGGACATTTGCACATTATAAAATGTGATTTCTACATGGGGAGAGTTCAAATTCACATGGTGCAAATTATGCAAAGTCGTTTATTTGTACAACGTTTTTTTTAAACAACAAAAATCCACAACTGGATTCCAGCTTTTCCGAGCTGCTTACATAGTAGTCGGTATATCCCGTCCTTTCAGACTGTAAGCGGTCTGTTCACTCTTTAGGGGCAAAATGCAACTTGATGACTTTTCCAGTATAGATATCATCTTCCACAGGCTGCACACATGGTTGACCGTCATGAGACCTTCAATAGTTTAGACTTCAGGTCCTCTTTCAACCACTCAGTGTGTCATCGTGTTTAACATACACATAAAAACAGGAAGTAATATGTGGTGACACGGACTCGTCCAGTTCTGTCCAGAAACTATTTGGTTACATTTTTCCCCCTGACAGAATCTCATGTAGTCTTCTCACCTTGATAAGCCATAAGAAGTGTTTCATTTCCAATTCAATGGGAATAAAATCAGAACGTGAGCTTTAGAAATGCAGAAATAGGTAGTTTAAGATGTAAAGAGGTTCAGTACATGTATCCAAAAACAATGGACACACATTTCTAAACTTCAGTATGTAAACATCCTGTTACACATTTTCTAATCTGTGCATCGTTCTGTGCCTTTGTTTTGGTTTTTAAAATAAATGATATATATATTTTCTGTACAAAGGCTTCACAGCCTCAACTGTTCATCCATTACATGCATGTTCAGAACCAAGTCCAACCCATTAAGAAGCTTTTAGACTGTGACTGCAATTCCAAAGTAAAGTCCCATTACACTGATGTTGGGCAGTCGAAGACAAAAATTGACAATTGGAGAAATGTGGATGTTTATAATGAAGCTTAGGGAAAAAATGCATATGAACTGAAATGACAAAAGCTCAGACAGCTCAGCGTAAGTGTAGAGGGACCTTAAGACAATTTAATACGACCTCTGAGCTCTCTTCTAGTTTTTAATATAGTTTAGACACAAATCTGAGCTCTGATATGGTTTAGGTTCAGCCATGTCTGCATCTGATACATGAGTTAGAGGATTATCAGCATCATGAGTTCATTCATAGCATCTTATGATCCAGAGATAAACCAGACTTGAGGTTTAAGGAGTCAAATGTCAGTAAAGTCTGTTCAATGTGATCGAAACAGGAGCAGTTAATTAGAAATGCGTCGTTGGTATTTAGCACTTCCTGTGGACAATGAAATGCGAATCCCTTTTTGGCTTTAATTTGATTGGTTGAGATAAAGCTGGTGACTTTCATATGGGAGACACTGTAACATCTGCAGAGTTTTCACAGTAAAAGAAACAATCCCCTCCAAACAGTTTTGAATCTCAATAATACAAGTTAAAGAAATCAGGTACAAAAAGAAACTTGTCATTCAATACTGTCAGAGGCCTAACGTGACTGCATGAACATTCACATGTGGTGGCAGAAGCAGATGATGGATATGTACATGTATATCTAAAGCTTATTCTCAGGTCAAGTGGAAAACTAGTGGTCGAGGTAATCCAGGTAAATGTTTGTCGTCCGATTGGCTGTTGGGGGCTGTTGCCTTGTGACGCAGCTGTAGTTCGGAAGTGGTTTGTGCTGCGTGTTGGACTGGACCTGACTGCTGGGTCAGAGTGAGCACAGGTTCATCTGAACTGTCGTGTAGCAGTTGTTGTTTTCTGTGCTGGGATCACTAGGAGCCTCTGTTGTACGGTTAGTTAATATGAGTGAATAAGACTACGCTGATGTCGGCACGACTGAGGGCTCACCCTGGTCAGTGACCCGATGACTGTATAGTGTTGATGAATTTAGACTCTCCAGTTAAAACTATTTTGACACATGTCACCTGTGATGATCATATTGTTAAACAGTGAAATGGTCTGAGAACAGACAGGATGTTTGATGTGATGTCAATTAGTGGCAAAGTGTCACTTTCAATCCTTGTGGAGACGCATTAACTAACTTTAACTTTAATTAGATATTACAACTACAAGTTTCAGACTGATGCACAGACGCAGTTTAAAGTGCAGGGACTAAGTGATAATGTGACACTAACATGGGTTTAAAACTGGAGTTAAGCTGACGACAGAGCAACAGTCCCCTCATGTCCCCACGTTTTGGTGTTACAGTAACAGAAATGAACCAAAAACAAAACTAAATTCTAGTTGTCAATGTCAGGAATCTGTAATTAAACAGTTAAACCTGCAGCAGGTCACAACAAAAGTCCATCCCCTTAAAAAGTCTTAAAAGGTGCTGGCATATCTTTTGGTTTTGTATTATAGTTCCAGAGCAGCTTTAGGACCAACTGTTCATTCTGTCCCATTCGTACATGTTAAACCACAGATTAATGTAAACTAGACTCTAGGACTGCACTTTGCCCCCAACACGTTTAGTACAAACATATTTGCCATTTGTTTTAATAACCTGTGCAGGAAAAAAACAAAATAAATATATATATATATATATATATATATATATTGTTGTATTGATGATGATGAGATTAAACTAAACTAAAAGTTAAACTAATATCATGTAAACAAACATACAGTTTAGAAACTTTAGATTCAGATGTAACTTACGTCCAGACACTGCACTAACGTTAAAAACAGAACTGAGACAAATGTTCTTAAGAGATTAATCTGCTGATTAATTTAACCGGTTAACACAAACAGCCAGTCCTCATGTTGGAGTAAAGTACCTGGATCCTTTCAGTCACACCGTCTGTTGAACCTCGTCTCTACATCTTATAAGCTGGAACCAAAATCATTTTTGTTTAAATAATCAAATATCTAAACAGTTTCTATTCTTCTTGCAGACTGACTAATCATTGCAGCTGTTATTTCTTTATTTCTGATGCCTCAGCTCATTAAGCACAGAAACCAGGTCGTTACTTACAACAGACACTAAATTTATACCCAAACATCATTTTCACAGTTTGGTGGAAATGAGTTTTGGGTGTTCAAGTTCTCCTGGTTTCAAACAGAGACAACAATATGACGCTATGCCCAACAAAAACACACACTACAATAAATAAAGCTGACTGTATAAATAGACTTCAAGTTAAAGTATTGCTAACATTAGTCTTCATATACTGTAATGACTATACAATATAAATGTCTGATTAGAAAAATCCTCTACTGCTGTATCGACAGTATATATTTATATATTTTCCACAGGATTTGCAAAGAAACCAGGTGAGTCTCACTCAACAACGCTGGGTGAAGTGGTGTTTATGAACGGATGAATGTTTCCATCAGCAGTTCATTGAAATAACATGTAAAAGTCTCTTGTTTCAGGGCTACATAACGCTGACCACAGTCAACGGTACCTTTTTGATCACGTACAGCTTCTCCTTAAAACACCAGCACAGTGCGTATTCACAGTCTTCTGACAGGTTTCCTGAGCTCGTCTTAAAGCGATGGCGTGAATGGTGAGAGCTGATCGTGGCGTGCGAAGGTGAGTGTTCACAGGTAAGGCTCTCCAAATGTCCTGCGACACTCCATGACCCCCGTGCTGGGAGGGCGGTCACAGTTATGGGTCAGTTTCACCAGGCTCGGCACGAGACGGTCGTACGCCAACTTGTATTCACGATCGAAGGCGTCTGAGAAAAGGACATGACATCATTACAGTCTCAAAAATGTGGGTGGAGTCTCTCTCAAATGTCTATCCTTTAACCCTTTACTGCCCAAATTTATTTACAATTATAGAAAAATAATTAGTATGTGCTGTCAAGCAGATACTAAGTTGAGATTGTCAATTTGAATACAGCACATACAACAGATACACATTTAGCTATGATGTAAATTAGTGACATAATAGTAATTAAACAGATTTTCCAGTCTCTGGTATGTAGATTATTTTATTGATCAGTCATGAAATTAATAATTATTGACACCGGGCTTTGAAATTGAATAACATGTTTCTGTTCAATCATTGCGGCTCCATCGTCAAATACGGCTTAAATACGTTCGCTCTGACTGAGCAGGTTTTTGTTCTGTCACAGCAGGACAGGCTCTGTGTTGTTTCCTACAGCTAAATACTAAGAAGAAAAATGTTTGAGGTTTGAGGAGAAGTCACAACAACAGTCCACAAAGCGTTAAGGTGCAAGATTTAATGAGACCTAGCGGTGAGATGGCGGCTCCTCATACCCAGTACCAATGTTTGGGTTATAGCTCGCTCCTGCTAACCCTCAGTGCTCAAAATATCAGCTGTGAAAAACGTACGGATTAGGACGTTACTACAGAATTACTGATCAACAGAAAAATAAAAGTGATGGGTATGTAGAGAAGATGAAACGATCACTCACCAATATCAATGTTATCTTTTCCCAGAGCCACCAGGGAGAGGAAGAGGATGTCTCTGTACAAACTCCTGAAAAGAAGAAGAGCAGCAATGAACGAATGGGCCTCTAGCCCAAAACAAGCCGCACGTCGAGTTTACATAGAGACAGTTTCCAGCGGTGATGAGTCCATAGAATTTCATTCTGAGAGGTTTTATAACAGGTCACTACTAACCTTTGCCTTTTGACCCCGAGGGTCTGGCCCAGCAGCTGCAGCAGCTGAGCCATCGGCCGACTGACATCGTTCCTCTGGATGCTCTTCACCACGCTGTACAGCAGCTCCTCGTTGAACGGCTTCTCCTCCTCCGGGACCGGCCGGGACAAAGGGTAACCCACATCTACTCAAACACACACACACACACACACGTAGAATTCAGCAATAGATAAATTCATTCAAATTCATGCATAGGACATGTAACAATAATGCAAAATGGGAATGATTCAATCATTGTCTCAGGTTTTCTTAGTTCGTTCAACTCAACACCTTAAAATTAAAATCTAAATAGTATTTCATGCTTTGTCCCCACAGCCATTAGACTGTTTAATAGTAATTATGTTAGTTATGCTATTTGTTATATGTTATTAACTGAGTGCCTTTATCTGGTAATTATATTTCAAATTTCTATGTAAAAGTTAATATAAGAGCTGCAGGACAAACTGAATTTCCCCCCTGGGGGGTGAATAAAGAGTCTGTCTATGCCCCAGATATCAACATGGCATGTCAATAACTTAACTTGATAGAAATCGGCAAATGTTTTTATTTCAAGTAGTAAACTAAACTGAACATTTTAGGTATTTGGACCTTTGGTCGTTATAATTATAGTAATTCTTAGTTCCAGCCCTTTTACCTGATGACATAAGGGTGGAAAAATAATCTCTAATAATAATCTCTTTAATAATAATCTCTTTAAAACAATTCTGAATCGATGCAGAAAAATTAATGGAATAAAATTGAATACTGACCATCATGCATTGCGTGGATGAAAAAATGGAGTAGCGCAAAATTAGTTCAGTAGCATACAGCATAAATAACCACAATTTAGAATGAATAAAGTTTTAATTTTATTAGAGCATAGATACTGAAATATGCTTCACAAAAGAAATACAAGTGAGAACGTTCACATGAAATGGAAAAATAGAAAAAGTAAATTCTTGACAGGTTAAATAACAGATTGTAGCTGAAAATCATGAACAGATGGTTAAGTTCAACCTTTTAAGAAAACATTTAGGTTTAGATCAATTAATTTTCCCCATTAAATTAAAATAATAATTTGAGTTTGAAACAGGAAGTCCACCAAATGACGTCTACATGCGCTGGCGCCCTGTGCTACGTCATAATGGGCGACACAAAAAAAAATAGTGACCGAGTGTGCGAAACTGTTGAGTGCACTATATAGACGACTATATAAGTGCTGCACTATATAGTGGATATATAGTGCAGCACATAGTGCAGCACTATATATTCTACTACTAGTTCACTATAGCAGGGGTGTCCAATCCTTGTGTGTTCAGTCCATTAGAACACAAACTCAGATGAGGGTGGAAGTGAGGGAAGACAAAGTGAAATGGTATCTTCCAGCTTCTGATTGGCTGAACACACCTGATCCAGGTAATGAGCAGTGGGTAGGGCAGGCATAGTTGGAAAACAAGCAGAACAGCGGCCCTTGAGGACCAGGATTGGACACCCCTGCTATATAGTCTACTGTGTAGTGCTGCACTGTGATAAACTATAGTAGTGGACTAGACTATAGTAGTAGAATATATAGTGCTGCACTATGGGGTGGACTACATAATCCACTATATAGACCACTATAGTCTACCGCATAGTGCAGCACTATATAACCTCCTATACAGTGCAGCACTTATATAGTCTACCACTCGTCCACTATATAGTCCACGACTATAGTAGGACACTATGTAAGTGCTATAGTGTAGACTATACACGTGCTGCACTATATAGTGTACTAGTAGTAGACTATATAGACCACTATAGTCTACCACATAGTGCAGCACTGTATAATCTCCTATAGAGTGCTGCACTATGTGGTGGACTATAGTAGTGGACTATATAGTCCTGGTGACTGGATAAAAGCATAAGGAAAATGAATTATTAGTACAAACACTGACAGTATTCAGGTGTGGTAGCATGATTAGTCTAGTGCAGTACTAAGCCCTGGAGCTACTGACACGCACCTTTAAAACTAATATTTGAATGTCCGTGTTGACAGTGGAGGAACAAAGTGGACATTCAGAGATGCAAACCCATATTCAAATAATAACCCCATATTCAAACACTGTATTTGAGACTGACAGTTTCACAAATCTTTTGGTCAAAACAATAAAAAATTTCATACTGGACAGAGACTTTGATTCCAAACACTGAAACTATGAAAGATAGAAGCTGACTTTCCACAGACCACACTACAATGCATCAAGCAAATAACACACAACACAGAGACAAAGCAGCCATAGCACAAACAGGACTCATCTGTGGGAGTCTGCAGCAGAGATGAACACTCACTCTCTAATAACAGGGTACAATTAAGCCCTGGAAGACAGAGAGTAGACAGAGCCTGTTAACATAAGGATTAGTGGACTCCCAGGAGGATCTACCTGTCTCCTCAATTACTGCAGAGACACAGAGATGTTAGCACAAGAGTCTGTTCATTCACAGTGATCAAACCCAGCTGCTGTTCAGCACCTCTCATCATAATATCTTGATATGAAAATAGTAAATGCTCAGTAAAACAGATGGATAGAAACACACTTGGTGCCTAAACCTGCGGTTCCCAAGCTTAAAAAACATGACACCACCTCTCCCCATCCATCCAAAACAATACATGACGCTGCTGCCACGTGTTAAATAATATATGCCTGTTCTCAGTAAAACGTTTTAGGCTTCACTGCTGTGGATTTGCAGATACTTACTAAACACCCTTAAAATGAATATTGAGTAAAGTTACAAACTAGTGATTTGTCTCTGTCTCCAGTATCTAAACTGTTTTACCTGATGATTTTAGAGAGAGCACTAAGTGTTACTCACTGTATGTGTTCCAGAGGATGTACAGAGGCTGGATCGGGTCCTGGTGCAGCTTCAGGTTGTCCCACAGGATCTGGATCAATACATGTTTACTGTCCTCTGACATCCAGTGACGAGGGATCTGGCAAAGAAAGGCACTGTGGGTCAGTGTGAGAACTTCAGGAGAAATATCCATTTCCACTGTTGTCAACTAAGACCAGTGCTTTTTAGGATTTCCTGAGCCCTGATTATCATCTTTACCATCTACAGTAAATAGGGCTAATTTTAATTCTAAAAAATAAAGTGACAAGTCCAAATGTATCAGTATTTGTTTTACAATAGATAAAATAAGATTCAATTTCTTTACTGTAAGACCAGGCACCTTAAACAGTAAGAAAGAAATGCAGACCAGCCTACTACAATAAACTGCACAGTAAGTACAGCTGAGGTCGGCTTCCAGTTTCATATTGACCATTAATCTTTGATAAACAAAAGTGACTGCAGCACTTTAACATCTCACCTCTGACCTATGAAATTAAAATGATCATTATGGATCATTTATTGGAAACTACTGCACAACATTTGTTTGTATGTTCGGTCTAGGGTCGTGTGGACAAAGTTTAGTTCAGTACCAGGATGTAGAGAGTTTTAGGATCAGGGCTAGAATAAGAATAAAAAACACATCATTTAAATGTGTCCTCATAACTACAGGAAATCCAACATGTGTCTGACCTGGGAGTCTCTGTTGCAGTGCTCAGACGTCAGGATGAGTCCGGGCAGGTTGCTGGGCAGGTCCAGCCGTCTGAAGTACCAGACCAGGTTCCAGTAGATGATGGGATGATGGTCCACCATGTCGGCCTCCGTGATTACCGGGTCTCCCTCATTCTCCAGCAGACTCTCCAGCTCCTTCCACAGGACCAGAGGGCTCAGGTAGGGAACTGTCACCGGCTCTGGATTGTGGAGCCGCCACTCCATACTCAGTGGGTCCTGGGAACAGATGGCAGGAGTGAAGTGAATTACTGTTGAGCTCTGTCACACTTTAGCAGTCAATGACAGAGTAAATGTGAGATGTTAAAATGATAACACTGAATCATAAAACCAGATCTTGGCCAGATAAAGACAGCTTGGCAGTAACACAGCCCCACCTGAGCCGTCAGGTCATTACCCTGAAGCTTTTCAAATACCAGTGAATCACCACACTGTATCAGAACAACAAACACATAACCACATACCGTAGTTTCATTGAGACGGCTGGGCAGGCTGCCTGACGTCGGCACACAGCGATTGGGTTGGAACGGTTCATCCAGTGGACCGAAGGCGCTGACGCTCCGGGCTATGGGAGCTCCAGGGGAATGCGCCCCCTGTCTGCGATCCATGGGGATGTTGATACCTTGAGTTCTCGATCGATTCCTGAGAATACACAGCGTAGACGGTTACGACAGCATCACAAAGACACTTTTATGCAGCCTGGTATCTCGGCATCAGGCACTGTTCTTCCCCCCCACATCCCCACACAGAGCTTTGTTAGGACCAGGTGCTGCACATCATCTCACGTTGCTCTTTTACAATGCAGATGGGAAGCATGTGCAAGCAGCTACAGTACGTCCCTACTTCAAAAGCATTGTGTCATCAGACAAAGTGGAAGCTGCATGAAGATGAGCTGGGAAAAATTCATGCAGCACATTTGAGAATGGATCGTAACGACAAGGAAAGTTTAGTTTTTTATATTCTGGGATAAAATCAGGGTTTCAGCTTAAAGCTCAGGACTGTTTGAGACCTCAGGGCAGCTGCTTTCCTCCTTTTTGAATACAGTTGTCAGTGAACAACTGATGAAGCTTAAGCTACACAAAATACTGTTTTATACAATATTCAGACCCTTTCACTCTTCGCATATGATGTTTGCAAAAAGATTTCAGAAGATTTTTGATACATTTCACCAAAAATTCTAAAAACATGCAAATCGTAGATCAACAGGGAAAAATGTTAATTTTATCGACTTAAATTTGGAAATATTTTCTGAAGCCAGTCTGTGCCTGCCATTAAGTACTGGAAAAAATAAATAAATGTGAGATAATGTTTCTGCACAATCACATTGAGCATTAGTTGAGCTGTACATCACAGTTGAGAGCTAACCAGAGGTTCAATAATACACACTAACTCATGGAGCTCTGTGGAGGTAAACGTTGTACAGCAAATTTGTAAATGTGTAGTCATCTGCTCAAATTTCTTAAATCTTGCCTGATTTAAATGTCATTCATAAGGTTTCTGTGAAGTCACCACCATGTATGAACAGCATGTAAATAAATGAAGGATGTTAAGGTGTAAAAAAATACTGACAGCAAGTACCTTCCAGCTCCTGAGCACTCCTGGACGGCAGTCACATGACAGGGAGGTGTCGTGGGACACGGCGTGGACAAGGTGGACGTCCCCGTGTCCAGACCCGTGGAGGCAGAGTATGATGACGTCATCGCCTCATCCACTGACGGACTGCCCTTCAGGAAAAGCCTGTGGATGCGAGAGAGAAGAAGAAGAATTTCACTGCTAGTGATAATTGTAAAGGCACAAGTCAATTCAATTCTGATTCTTGGTGTCATGAACCGATCCAGTATCTTGATCCAAAATCAGTTCTAGGTGGAATTAATTGGAAAGCTTTCTAAAACAGCGTAGCAGGGAAAGCCTCGTTATCCCAAACACTAAAGATGCAAAGCTTGAAATCAGGACTGTTTTGACAGCAGTGCCAAAATAAAAAAATCACTAAGACCAACCAGTTTTAAATAAAAACTCCATGAGGGAAGATAAAACACTGAATCCTGCAGCTCATGTGATAATTTAGCAATATGCAATAAAATCATTTCTGCCATAAACATAGTAAAATTGCATAATAAAATACACAATAATATAATAAAACACTCACACAGTGATATAGTCATGGTTTACCTGCCAGGTCCTCGCATGTCCCTGATCTCCACATTGAGGAAGGGCAGGAAGGGGTTTCCACAGAAGGGGCAGGTGGTGTTCAGGTTGGAGTCGTCCGCTGTCCAGCCGGCCATTATTTCCTCGTCGTACACCAGGCAGTCGCAGGTCTTACAGCGGGAGCAGCTGGAGATCAGCAGCTACAAACCGGAGATTTGAAATGTTTACACACTAATTCTCACTCCTTTATCTTGATGTTATGGATTTTATTGCATGTTTTTGTTGAACCACTTTTGAAAGCTGCTGTGTAAGTTTTAACATTATTATTATGATTTCAAGTCACATGCACATCCCAAACACTTAAACTCACATGTGGGCATCTGCTTTTTGCATTAGTTTGATAAAATGAAAAGATCTTCTCTATCAAACATTTATGGTTTTCCTAATCGTGCGACCCATTGCTGAATTGTTTTTCTACTTCTGTCTTGCAGTTTTACCTCCATGGCATAGTTGTTGAAGATGCTGGTGTTGCTTGTGTAGCGTGAAGAGCCCAGGTCTGACTTGTCTGGCAGCGGGAAGCCAGGGGGCGACAGGAGACACCCTGCAGGAGTATGAAGAAAGGATCCAGATATGTGCCAACAGATCACAAATCAGTGTCAACAACGCTTCATATTTACTGACATCAGTCTCAGAGGCACGACCAGCATCCTCCACTACTGCTTTAGCTGAGAGGTGTTTGTTAGAAAAGTCAGACACACTGTGTTTAGTGACCTTTTAACAGGCAGGCTCGACTTTTTTTTGTTGTCTATTGCTGCTGTTTCTGTCAGTAAACTAAAGAACTGAACATTGAGTTGACTGTGACAACATTCAAATAATCCAAATACAAATTTCTCAATAAATCTAAATAGAAAAACTGAGCTCTCCTCTTTAATGCTACAAAAAACAAGAAGAAAACAGGAGAAGGGACATTATAAACACGTTTTAACAGAGCTGCAAATAAACCTAAAGACAGGACGGTACGTGACTTAAAATATGAATTTCCTGTACAGTTTTTCTTTTTTGTGTTATTGTTTATTCTTGCAAACCCTTTGCTTCAGATTTATGTGACAGATGAGTCACATAATAAATCTCTGTTTGGAATTTGACATTAGAAACTAACTGTTTTTGTTGCATGGGATGAGAGGCATTCTTACCAGGAAGCAGAGACGTGGGTCTCCCAAGGCTGGGGCCTGCAGTAGGACTGTCCAGTCTGCCGCGGATGGGGCTGGGTCTGGGGCTCCTATGAGGCCCCTGGGGGCCAACAGGGCCGTTCCTCTGGGGAGAGCTCTGTCTCTGCCCAATGTCGTCCTCATCCAGCAGGGAGGAGCCGTCCGGATCTGCAGCACCGAAGGAGGACACGCTCAGACGGTCGCTGTGACAATCCTGGGTGAATGAAGGAGCCAGGCGGGTTAATGTTGTCATGGACTTTATCAAACTTACAGCTGTCAAGGCACTCAGGTCCACAAGAGGGCAGCAGCACTCAACATGTCTTGGACTACTGCTCATCGGAGCTGGAAGTCTTCTGCTACCATGCTCAAATACAGCCGCACCAGATTAATGAAGGTTTTAGTCTATTTACTAAAAATTTACAATGCATTACTGAGACGTGTCCTTTTACGATTAAAGTAATATACGATGGGTTACATCTCTTCGGTGTCATATATTTGGAGAACTATTGCTCTTCCAGAACATAAGTCACAATTTTATCTAATCATGGGGCCTAGAAATAGGTGAATGGCTCAAAAGAGGTTGGAAAACTTAACTTTGACCTAAATTAGCACACAGCAGGAAGTTCACTTTGACAACAAGTCTCTGTACCTTGGTAGGTGTGGTGTATGTGGCGAGGCGGGAATACCAGCGGCTCGCCTTCTCCGCCACACCCTTCCCAGCGGAGAACATACTGGTCTTGAATACGTCCAGCGTTGGTGTGAGCAGAGTGTCCAGAGCGAAGGAGGAGGAGGGTGAAGACGACACCAGGCTCGTCCTGTCCGACCTCTCTTTGTGGGGGCTGGGTCGAGGGCTGGGGCTTGGCGTGACGCTAGAGCTGCGAGAGGGCGGCAGCGACCAGGGACACTGGTGTGAGATAGTTTGAGAGGGCGAGGGCGGGTGGTAGGTGTGAGAACGGGTTACTCCAACAGTCTTGAGCGAGGAGGTGTGGGGCAGGCTGGCTCTGCGGCGGACAGAAAGCGAGGAGGGGTGGAGGAGAAGGGGGCTTGCTGGAGTCTGCAGGTCCAGACTGGGCGTGCGGCTGCTCAGTGGGCTGCCCATGTGATTCATGTAAAGCTCGATCTCCCTGGCGAGATGCCTTTGGGCACCTGGCGTTCCATCCTCCTCCCCCTCCGGGTACCGGTCCTCGTTTTGCCGCTCAGACTGCGACTCTGCCGCCAGCAGGGACAAAGGGTCGTAGCCCGTCTCAATGTCTGTGCGCTTCACAGCCCCTCTGGACATCACAGCGCTCATGCCACTGTAGCTGACGCTGCGTTCAACCGGTTTCTTGTGACATTTTTTAGTTTTGTGAGAGCTGACGCCAACACCTGCTGCAGGCTTGTCTGAATGCAGGTCCTCCAAATTAAAAATAGTATCAGTGTTACTCCTGTCCTCATCACTGGAGTCCTGTCCCTCCGCCTCCTCTTCCTCTTCCCTGTGATCACCACCTTTGGCAGCTCCCGACTTAGCAGCCTCCTCCTCTAACCCACCCAGACCTAATGAATGAAGCCTCTTACTCTTGCTGAAGTTGGCACCAGAAAGAATTTTGGCATCTGCACCCAGGTGTCCTGCAATCCTATCCGGGTCAGTTTCACCTTGACTCATGCCCAGGCCGAGGACGGTGGTGCCACTGCCGCCGCTGCCCACCGTGTCACCGCTGAGGCGGCGTCTCCTCACGCCCTGCCAGTCAAGAGCCAGGCCGCTGCTGGTGCCGCCAACCACGTCTTCCAGGGCACTTTTATGTCTCCTGAGCAAACTGTTGGTCTGGACCTCACCGATCTCATCCAGGGAGGAAGTGAAGAGGAGCCCTGCAACATGGCCTCAAAGAGAGAGAGGGGAAGAACCAAGTCACTTGCCTGTAGGTTTGTGAACTGTGACCAAGGTTTTTCCCAGATAAAAGGAACAAAGGCCGATAAAATCAATTATCTATATATCTGTATCTATTTCGTAAGTTTTCGTGCTCACCTGTGCTGGCAGAGCTCTTGGGTTTACGCGATGAATCGTCATATGGACAGCTGCTACGAACAATACCACGGGGTCTGAAGGACGACTGGACCTCCACGTCCAGCTGAGGAAGGCAGTCTTTGCTTCCCTTGGTGCTCTCTGTCTCTGACACTACAAACAGAAATGATAAATTAGGTTCAAATCTGTCTTTCTTTTTTTACTATGTGCACAGCTTGAAACTTGTTCTTACAAAACCCATTGAAGAGCAACATTCATCTGAAATGCTCTGATGCATGAAAACCCAAAAAGAATGAATCATCTCTGGAAGACAAAGATCAAGGAAGGGGGAATCCTGTGTAGCTACAGCCAAGTTATACGTTTTCTTTTTTGTAGAAGCTATAACAGACAAAAATATCAGGCAGTATCAGATCAGACACTTCACTGACAGGAGCTGCAGTCGCTCTCCTTCTTGCAGTCTTTGTCAAGCACAGAGTCCTGGGCACTGGGCTCTCCTCTACGGACCTCCTCCTTGGACAGAGAGTTATAACCCAAATCTGACTGATCTCCTACAGAACAAGGGAGACAGAAAGACACAGACTAAGAAAAGGAGACACAAAAGAAACCTCAGTCTCCTGATATGAAACCACAAACTCACATACAATATACAGTAACATCAATAAACAAACTCAGCAGATGAAGAATCTGTGCAGAGGAAATCCATAACTTTCAAGATGGCACCTCGCTCCTCAAAACAGCTGCACTTCAACATCACTGGACGGGATGTGCTGCCTCTGTTTCTGACAACAGGTCAGGGACAGGGAACAGGTTGGGGATGGACCATTAAGTGACTTGAAAACAAACAGACTAACGTTTGTATTGAATCCTGAAGGGGACGGAGCCACTGGGGGGATTTAAAGATCACAATACTACGAGTATGTTTGGGTGACCCAGTTAGGAATCTGTCACATTCTGCTCTAACTTCAGCTGGGACAGGGATTTAACATCCATGTACTTGTGCATGAATACTTCATTTTTCTATTGAACTTCGCCAAAAAAAAAAAAAGCTTTTGGCCTAAAAAGTGTGAATATATTTTCAAATTCCTCTGTGATAGGAGACGTAAATGAAACTTACATCAGAGGGAAAAAAGTGAGGCGTCTCTTCCCTTTCATCTCTAAATTCTGGGCTATGGCAGGGAGAGGAAAAGCAGCTACGCTGTGCTGGGTAAAGGAATCCTCCTCAGGGAGTGCAGAGACAGACACTCACTGTTAGGAAACAAACTGCAGCTTCACAGCTGCTAATGAATTTGAGTCTAGAGACTTGATGTAAAAAATAAAAAAATGCCGTTACTCCGGGCTGACTCGTCCATCTGTCTCTAAAACTTCCCCGGGTCTTCAAGCAACCGGCTGTCTGATGATTTGTCCTCCCCTCTCATCTCTCCCATGAACCTCTTGGGCCATCATCTCTGACTAAAGCATGAGGCCGCGTCATTCCAACTATAATAATCAATGACCCACACTCCAAGGTCCTTCCCTCCCGTCTTCTCTGCACACGAGGCGAAGTCTCCTGCAGAGGTGCCATCTCCATGATTAAAAATGATTTCCATAATCAAAAAGAATGTGGCTGTGGGTAATTGCTTGTCATAATTGACAATGACAAATCACTCTGTGGTGAGGCGAGGAGTGAGAGTCAGAGAGAACAGCAACAAAGAGATGAGCGACAGAGCAGCGGCACACTGTGCTGTGTTGGAAACAGAGATGACACAGTGGAGGAAAAAGAAAGGCAAGATCACAGGAACGGAAAAGTGTGAGGATGAGAGGGCTGCAGGAGTCAGACAATAAAAATGTCCAGAGCAAATAAGACGAGGCAGAGAGACGCAACCAGAGAGAGAGAGAGACAGGCTGAGGTTTACCTGGGTGGACGGTGGCTTCTCTGAGCTCAGAGCCCCCCCAGTGTGAGCAGGCCACCGGGGCCCCGGCACCCACGCTGCTGCCCCAGGGGCCGCCTGCATGCAAGGGCAACACAGGCAGGGCCAGAGTGAAGGGCAGGGTCAGGGACAGAGCAGAGCAGACACCACAGTCGCAAAACCAGGGGGAGACATGGATGATGACAGGGATGAGAGGAAGGTGGAGAAATAGACGGAGGAGGGAAGGAGGAGGAGGAGGAGGAGGCCAGTCAGTGAGTGGGCCAGACGAGGAAGGAGGATTAAAAAAAATGAAAAAATGAAGAAGATGGCTGCCCGTGAAAGATGGAGTAAAGCGGCAGCCACGTTGAGTGTACCTGTGCTAGATCTATCATCAGTGGGGTCTACTCTGACGGAGTCAGTGGCGTAGGGGCCCTGCTCGGTCAGGTTAGGGTCGGCAGAGCTATCCAAGCTGCCGTGACTCACAGCGTCCACGTCGCTGCCATCTGCCCAAAGACAACAGGGGGTTAAAGGAAGTAATTGAAGTAATTCTTTCTATTCTCCTAAACCTGAATCCTGAATTTCCCCTCAGGGATTAATAAAGTTTCTCTTAACTTATCCGATATGGGGCAGGACAGGAGAGAGTGAGAACCTGCCATGTGTTATAAATTATCAGACGTATCAGACGCAATATAAAACTACATGGTGTGTATAGTTTTATAGGAACCTGTGTCTCTTGCAAACTGACTTTTCACTGCACTCGGGTATGCATCATTAAAATGACGGGTCAGGGGTTTTTAGTTAATGGTTCCCTGTGGGAACATCTACATCATTTAAAGAAAAATCCTCAACTCATCGTTTAGGAGCAGAGTGTTGACGACTGGGAGCAGGGAGAGGAAGCAGGGATCAGCAGGACAGGAATCAACATGCTCAGGGTGCAGGGGGTTAAATATTTGTATTTCATCGTTTTACCTTTCAACTCTGATGGTCATTTATTTGAAAATGACAAATCATCATCCCTTTAGATTATTATTATAATAATAATAATTGTCCAACTGACCTACTAAAATGACATGATTTGTTTTATTTGCTGTCATTCCCTGTATCCATTCACCCTTTGAGAACCTTCTTGCAGTCTCAGATGACGTCAGTCTGTTTTAAATGCATTGTAAATAGAGAAAGGTTCCCTATCAGAAACATCAGAAGAGCTCCTCGTCCTCTCAGCCAGATAAAGGACTATGTCAGTGTTTAGGGTGGAAGGGAGTGCCAGTGTTGCATCACAGGAAACAGAAGGTAAAGCAACAAACCTGCCTGCCATGCACAGACAGCGTGTTGTTAACAGTCCTCAAGAGTAGGACTTCTCTAGCATGTAACAGGACTGAAGTGACATTTTACATGCAGTTTATTGTGCTGCAGAAGAGAAGCTAATTAGCAAACTGACCTCAGCAGTGCAGTTTTCCTGTTGAATGTCTCAGATGTTTGTAAATGTTAAAGATGGAGACTTGAGTATAAAACCTAATGTGATTGTTGTCCAGTCTGTGGCTTTTGTGCAATGTGGCAGGCAGCAGTATCTGGCTAGGCATCTATCTGCACAGGTGGATCGTCCATCGAATTAATGCAAAGTTCTCCCTAATAGTTTCTAATGTCTTTCCTCAGATGAGAGCACAGGACATGTGGTTTGCAGAGCACATATATATGTAAGCTACAGCAAACAAAAACATGCAATTTCAATTGGCACTTCAAGTTTCTGTAACTTGGACCACAGGGCCGTCAACAATGCATAGAACCCACAACTCTGTCAGATTTGCAGGATCATCCCAAGTCTGTGCATTAGATTCTTTAAACAAACAGAAGTTTAGTGAGACAACCACACGACTCCTTTCCCCCCCACACATGCAGACTGATCACAGCTACCTGACAGAGGGCTCTGGGTCAGGGGAACGTGTCTCCGAAGAGCACGTTTGAACTGCGCCACACCCAGAATGACGTTTCGCAGCTTCATCCACAGAAAGTATCCTCCTCTGGTGCTGGAGGGCCAGGTGCTCTCCAACACCGCCTGGACACAAGGAAGGGCAGAACAGAAGAGAGAGGAGACCAGGATCAGTTGACTGAAGGAAAACTGCTAAAAAGTCTGATCACATTTTCTTTCAGCAGATTATTATGGATATAAGTGTTTTCCCTCTTTCAGATATTAATCAACTAAACTGTGTTAACCAAAGGTCCAATTCTCTTATTTCCACTGAACATTTTAAGGTGAGTGAACTAAAACATCTTCAGATGCATCATATGCACTGACAGTAGGTCCACGGTCACAGAAGATTAAAGGCACTGGCGGTCAAGTCACGTTTCAGTCTGTCTGCTAAAATAAAACACACTTTAAAAGCCTCCTGAGAAAATCAAAAACATATGGGTTCGCTACAAAACAGAACTGGTTCATTACACCGGCTGCTCCTGTGGGGGGGCTCCGAGATTTTGGACCAGATGAAATGAGTCTGCCCTCCTGAGGTGATGTCAACTAAAACACAGTACTGTACGCATTGGGTAAGACTCATTCAGCATAATGCCTATCAATAATCAATTCTGAACTCCACTGACACATTACCATGTGTTTATAGGGACCTGCAAGTCTGATGGGCCAAGATCACAGCTCTGACAATGAAAAGGTCTGTGAGGAGTGAAGTTGTGATGATTTAGGTGAGAGGGGAAAGACTACATGGCCAACCTGCACCTATAGTTTATCTTATTATTATTTTTCAGTTACAGTGAAAGACAAATCTCCATTAAATGTATTACTGGTCAATTCCTAAGACTGTTGGATCCCTAATATTATTATTTAAGAACTAATTTTTCAAATCTTTATATATCATCATCCTCCTCCTCCTCCTCCGCTGCTTGGATTCAGTCGAGCTACTCCGAGGTGCCTTTCTAGGGTGCTGTTCTCCAATATATTTGCAATACAAATGACAACCACAACAGCAAATGCTAGTGACTCTGGTATGGTGATCCATTTCTAGGGATCATCAAGGAAAATTTAGCTCCCCTTCTCTAGAAACGATTTATGTTCTATACAACTTCCCAAGGAGGTTAGTCAGGAATGAACAGATAAGCATGAAAATACAAATCTCTTTCCTCTTCCTTCCCATCCTCAGACTTAAAATAAAGAACAACAAAAGGAGAAATAAAAACCTGCAACACAGCATCACATGAGGTAAATGTGTGCCAGTGGAGGAATCAGCCGCCTTGTGTCTCCAAGCCTCCTGTGTCTGAGATGAAATAAGATCCCCTGAGGCGTCAAAGCACACCAGAGTAACCTTTACTGTGGCCTTGTATCCTGAAAGCCTACTCCCTCATCAGCCAATTTACTTTTATGCTCCCTGGGTTGCCAGATCAGGGACAGGTTGCGACGATAACAGAGCGGCATTTCATCCTGACACCTGGGTTTGATCACACACACGACGCTGCACAACCCAGGGGGAAAACTGAAAATGCCACCAATGTTTCTTATGAAAGCCGAACGTCTGGAGAGGCATCACCGTGATAACGTACCAACCAGAGAGGGATTAATTTCAGTCATTAGCAGTCGGGCACAGGGGGTAAAGATCTGGATTCTATTATTTATGCAGCTATTGTGAAACACAAACAGTCACAACCTGACTGTAATCAGTTTGCTATTCTTAACGTTTCCCAAGCTGGACTCATTGTGTGGCTTAACCTTGTGATCTATGTATGTAGTTAATAATTCAGCCATACTTATTTACTTATTTGGGATGTTTCGACAGTAACTCGTGATGCCATCACGTATCGATTTAAACTTTCTCTCATACTAAACATTTAAGTTTGTGATATTTTCTCATTTCATATCCTGTAAATGGAACATGAGCATAGATTTATGGCCTGTTGAATGTGACTGGTACTTTGCTAAAATACATGATGTCCCATCTCTGATGTTGTAAATTGTGCACATAGTTAAATGCCTGGTCCATTACCGGCATTATTGACTTACATCCGACCTCCGTGCCAACCGGACCTTCCTAATTAAGGCTTCATTAGGTGGACCAGAAGTATCTACCTTGTTGTAGTAGCCGTAAGTGATGGCATTGGGCTGGACTCCAGCCTTCTTCATCTCAAAGAGGACCCTGACTGCCAGGACAGGCTGCCCATACTGCCCACAGAGCTGCATCAGCACCCGGTAGCAGACCTGTTCAAACATATTTAACATACAGAATTATCGCTCGGTTAAGCTAAAGCACATTCAGCCATCGTCAACACTGTCAAAAACAGGAAGACTAACAAAAACCTGGCCGATATACCTCGTCAGGCGCCTGCAGTTTCTTTGCCTGCATCTTCCTGAGGACATCGTAGGCAGTGCGAAGTGCCCGCACCTTGGAGTGACACACCTTCACGTATGCTGGCAGACAAATGAACCACAGACCGTAGCAATGACGCAGCAGGCACTTGGACCACAGCTGAGGGATGGATGAGTACTTCTTAGCTATCTTCTGGGCCAGTTTAATCTCCTGTGGGTGAAACAAGTTTTTTTTTTTTTTTATGCACCAAGCAGCCACCACATTAGAGTTGTTCTAGTCTAGAATAAAACCTAGATCTTTTTCAACAGGCATATTTCCTTGCCATATTTAACACATGGAATTATCTATGGGTATATCTGTTTATGCATTTGATAGTGTCATTTGTTTTATCAACTAAAAAACTGTACATTCAAAGTTGTACAACCTGGAGGTTGTAATTTCTTGCATCAGAAAAATGACTGTACTTTTGCTCAGTCCCTACAGAAACACCAGCAAATGAATGTGTGACAGCAGTGAGTTACTGTTGCTCCTGTTATTACTCCGACCTGCTTGGTGCGTCTAAACATGGGAGCAGGGCTGGTGGGACAGCTGTGCCTGGCGGCAAGACGGGAGCAGGGAGTCCACGGGCCCTCCACAGGATCAAACAGGTCCAGACTTAACACTGGGAAACCATCGTACCTGACGAAAGACAGTGACAGCAGACGCACAGTTTAACTTCATTCCTCCCTACACAACTAAAACACAGCTCTGGGTAAAGCATTTTTCACATCCACATACATGATCATTTAAATCAACAAGCAGAGTGTCTGGCAAAGACAACAACTACATTTGAGCAACATCCTACTGTGCAAACGATTCCTTCATAGGCTGTAAGGGCCATAAATATGGTTTACTTTTGAATAAGTGATAACAAAAGCTGATCAGCATCATGCATTATTAGGGAAACAAAAAAACTCTCTTGGCATAAATTATTTAGAGTGAAACATCACTGCAGAATAGAAATCAGACACGTTCAGGTCCACACAGTGCAGCAGTGGGTTTCAGTCTCTGGTGAGGCAGCGTTTTCTTCATAAAACTTTTCATCATCATTCAAAAGTTTCATTTTCATTTTCCTGTTATTTGTCAGTCCTGGGTTTACATGGTCTCAGTGACTGTTCCACATTATAACTCAAAACCCAAACACTAGCCTGTTGAATCGTTTCTACACATTTTATCATTAAGGCTTGATTCGAGTGACTCATTCCAGAAATGACCAGGAGTCAGGATGTTACCAAACATTAAAGAAAACATCATGTGCATCTAAAATGTGCATCTATTCTTTCATTTGAGAGAAAAGCCCTTTTTCTTTTACTTGTAGCAGAGTGGATATTCCTCCCCCTCAGGCAGAGGAGGCAGCTCTGGAGGTGTGATGAAGACTGTGTGTTCACTACGCTGAGATTCGTCGGTCTCTATGAGTCTGGTTTCCTCTGGCCTGTCACTGTCCACCTACAGGCAAACACACACACAGGATCAGAGGTGTTTGGTCGTTCATGTCACCATCCTCCATCTGTCACAGCTGATGAAAACAAATTATTGCATCGTAATAAATATTTCAGTGTGTCCATAGGAAGGTTTTGGTCTGACACAGGCAGATTCACCTGGTTTTACTGAAGCATAATCCTGAACTAGCTCTGCAGTCGTCACACTTACAGTAAGATTTCTACAGAATCAGTGTCAGAGAGTGGAGGAAGGAATGATAGCAGGTGACCTAGATTTTCCAAATGAACACACTTTTCCCTTCCCACACTTCATCCACCTCTCCAGCCTCCTCTGTCATCACGTACACACACACACAGTTATATATGTTATAGTTATATAATGTTTGCAAGTGATTATTTGACCTACCAAACTTATATACTACACACATCCCAAATCAGAAAACAGGCCGGTGAAAAATGTGACATAACTAATAAACAGCTATTGATGGATTATTTTTAAAACTAAATCAAATTGAGTTTGCAAAAATAATTTGCAACTAACCCATGAGTTATAATAAAAGGCTATCACTTTATGATTTAGCATCACACTTCTATAAAGCTGGAGGAATTAGTAAGAGATGAAACGACAATAACTGTGATGATCGACACAGCACAGCATTTATAGAATCAAGAGATGCTGTAGATCAATAGATCAGTCGTCACTTTATTTTGACTCCATAAAACTAAATCTGGCCCTCAGGTGAGTTGGATCAGTGTGTCAGCAGCAACATTAATTTGTGTCCAGGTCTACACTAAAGCCATACAACTGTATGGAGCTTCATTACCATGTGCTCAACGATTTCACCTCCATCATACATTTAGTCGACTGCAGGAAATCACAATTTAACTCCAACTGATTTATGGATATTGTTACGACCATCAATCAAACAAAGCCGGTGGCCACTGACAACATATATCATTATACAGCCAAGTGTTTTATGTATAAATAAACATTATACAGGGGGGGGGGGGGGTCTATTGTAAAGGCTCTTGTGTGAATTAACTTCCCTGCAGTCAATACCTGGAAGTCAGAGTCATTGCACATATTTTCCTACGGGTCATGTTGGTGGAGCTGCCAGATAAGACTCCCACCTTTCTGAGTAAAACTTAAGATCTGAGCTTTATGGGGGATATAAGCATAATAAATCGACAAGTGCTTAATGGCAGGTTTCAACACTACAAGCAATGATTTTATTCATAGTGGACGGAAAAGAAATGAAACACTCGCTGAAAGTTCATAATTTAATCCTGTTAGTCTTGGAGTAATTAAAGTCTGATAACAACCTCAGTGAAAGCAGTAAAGTGCCTGTTGTCCACAGCAGTCTGGGACAACTTCCATTGTTACTGCAGCAATGCTGTGTGTGTGTGTGTGTGTGTGTGTGTGTGTGTGTGTGTGTGTGTGTGTGTGTGTGTGTGTGTGTGTGTGAGTGTGAGAGAGACAGAGTCAGTCTGCTGATTGTTTTTAGAGATGTGCTCTTTTAACTGCATGATCATTTCAGAAGATTTACCTTGTGGTGCCGTTTAGTTGTATTGCAATAAACTCAGATGTTTGTATTATTTTGTCCACCCCATTTATTTCAAATTAAGATGGTCCAACAGAAACACCTCTGTATAGACTAGCACACTTCAACAAAAGCAAAAACTAAAAGTATTAGATTGCAATAATTTTAGCTAAGTGTAACTGCCAGTTACTGAAGAAACTACTGATTGGTCCTTTAAATTCTGGTCTCGAGTTAAATTACACATTTTTTACATTTTATTTTTCTCTTTAATGTTTCTCCTGTTATTTATTTCAATCGATGTAATAATCTCTCTCTGTATATAATTTAATTAGGTTTGTTGCAGCAATAAACTACTGTCCCTCACAGATCAATACATTTTATCAGTTCTGTGTGTGTGTGTGTGTGTGTGTGTGTTGTGCAGCGTAAGTGTGGGCTAAGTGGTGCTGTGTGCTTTCTCTCCTTGAGAGTACATAATGTAATCCAGCCACAGTGCACAGCGATGGTCAGGGGATTTATTCGCCCATTGAGCTGACATACGAAGATGAGGAGGGGACCTGGGTCCCACTGCAGGTCTGGGAACACAGGGCTCAGGATCCACTTCCACTAGGTGTCAACGAACATGCACACAAACACACACAGACACACTCCCAAGAAATCCAAGGACAGCCAAGTTTATGCCAGCGTCTCTTACAAACGTCACCTGCATAAACCAATGGCCCACAAACGTGGCCAGAAAACCAAGTGGCTGTGTGGACTTTAATCCTGCCAACACACAAAATCCAAGCTTCAACACACACATCCGATAGCAGGACATTAGCGTATAAGCACAGTGGGTCAAACCCTCAAAATGCTCCCAAGTGGAGCACAGAAGATACTCTGAGCCTCTTGGAGACTCACAACACCATCACCCCGAAGGGCACGATCCCAGGGGACGAACAGAAACTAACTTCAAGCTCACCAGAAAAATAAAGGGTTGGAAATTTTGCACAAAACTGGGAACATGAATTTTTTAATGAAACTGGACGTTCACCATCTCAGGACAAATTATATGATATGATGAAGACATTTTCCAAGATTCATTAAAAAATGATTCTGAGAAGGTGAAAACAAACATTGTTTCCTGTATTGATCTTAAGTCATTTGTTTGTTTGGGACCACATACTCTACTCCCCAACATGGAAACCAGATCTATCCAGAACAGGTGAGAATCACCACATAACAACTGACTTACCTTGCCTCCTTTGTCTGTACTCCGCTCTGAATTGTAGAGCTGCTCACAGATGGAGGCAGAAGGGGAAAGAGAAAGGAAAACTCAAGAAGACGAAAGCAGTGGAGGAGGAAGAGGTTTAGCTGAAGACAGGTGAAGGAACACAGCAGAGAGTGCAATCCACTGATGCTATTGAAAGCTAAACAAAGAGAGACTAGTCCAAAAGGCTCAGACGAGCCAGAATTGATAAGATTCATGTGAGACATTCAATTCCATTAAAACAAACATTGTTTCTGAATAACAAGCTCACTTTGTCCACACAGTCATCAAAGAAGGCCAGGCTGGCGTCTTTGTCGCTGACAAAAGAGCACTCCTCGATAAATCGGATGAACATCTGAGTCTTGGTCATCAGCGAGTAGAATTTCTGATGTGAGCGGTCTCGGCTCTTCAAGAACCCTGAGGACAAAGATCCTTTATGTTAGCCTTTCAAAATGTTGGTAACAAACATCATTTTCTTGACTAATGTGGGCAACGACTTGAAGATCATTTAAACTTAATCAGCAGGTTCATTTTTATAGCTCCAGTAACTTCATCTACTGAAAAATGGTGATTTTATGGTTAAAGAATCCATTATCCCATAAAAAGCTCCACATATGTAAGTTCCATTTATCATGGTTTGGGTAATGCAACCCAACACAGTGTTATTAGTATAATGGTCAATTTGGGCTGCACAAGAACATGGTGAATAGCTTTCTTAATAGATGCTGAAAGCAGCTCAACTGACTAATAGGCCACTTGCTGTTGTGAAGCTGAAAGCAGGATGGATGGTTCACAGCACAGGTGGAAGCCAAACACCGGCCCTGCAGAGAAACCCTTCCTCCAGCTGACGAATACTGGCTGTCTGAACAAAGCTCCTCTCGGTGGCTTCTCCAGTCCTTATGTAACTGCAGCCATTCCCGTTTATTGTATGATATAACTCATAGTGAACACAGCCTCGGCTACAGCTGGTCTCCAGTGGAGCCGTTATGATTTCACCCCAACTTATTTCAGCTGAACCAGCTTTCGGGGGCCACACTCAGGCCCCAGGAGCCTTTGCTCTAGCAGCTGCGGTGCCGTCTCACCTTCAGGCTTCCTATGCAAACACTTTCTGACTGCATTTACTCAGAGGTGGGAATGGACACTTACAGCCACTCATGAATTAAACAACGCCATCTGAGGCAGTCCAGCCGTAGACAGGAAGGCTCCACAGATGATGCAGTATTAGTTTATAGATTCATAGATTCATTAGCACTAGTCATGCACTGTAACTCTAACTGTGTGACTTGGCTTCACAGCACTGGCTGAAAACTGAAGAATGATAAAAAGTGAAGCAAACCAGACTTTTTTTTCAGATTCTGATATTAGTTTTCTGTTTAAATCGCCTGGTGTCGCTCAAACTTCAGGGTTTGACTTTTGAACATCTTACGGTCCTCGAGCATGAAGGTTTGAATGGTGTCATCTGAACTCAAGGTTGACCTGGTCAGAGTGAATTCAGTGCAGATTACCTTGTAAGTCAAAAAGCGAACTAGCATCTGTGGCTTTCTCAGAAGGCGCCTGGGTGATGGGTCGCAGGAATGAGCGGTATCCCTTCAAAATGGCGGCCATGAAGCGGAGGAATGCTTCCTGGATCTCCACCTCCAGCATGTGGAGGCTCTTCCCACAGCTCAGCTCTGACGAATCGCTCATGCTCAGCTCCAGCAGCCCATCGGGTCTGTACTGACCTGAAGAGAGAGGGACAAACCGGTTCAGCTGTCACTACATACTAGAAATCTCCAGGTTCATGTCAACACAAAGGCTGAATCATCACTCCAGGTTAGTAAACTGAGGTTAATGCTGGGAATTTTGCATCATTTACATTTAGACATTTTGCTGAAAGTGTTTAGGACAAATGAGAATTAGGGCTATATGTAATTAAAAACAAAAAAAAACTTGTGTCCATGTCTGAGTTTAAAAGGGTCTATGAGGCTCAAACATGGACGCCAAAACAAGTAGACATCAATATTCAGCACGTCTGGGGAGAGTTTCAACCTCACTGAATCAGAAAATTCATTTATTCAATTTCTACAGCTCAATAAACAGCAGGTGTTATTTCTCAGTGAATACGCTCCCAGAATAGCAGAGAACGCTGAACAGCACAATGAGCATCGCAGCAGGGCAGACGTGTAATTGGGAATACGGTTATGCTATAATGGGACTGTTGCCGTTTTTCCAATTTATTAAACGGATAACGGTGCAGACTGAACAGAAAATTATTTCAAAATTAAAGGTAGGAAGAAACACTAAGGGAGGATCTTAATAAGCCAGATATTTTAGATTACACTGAAGATATAAAGAGCAGCTCTCTTCACGTTGACTATTCACTCTTTATTTAAAATGAACACAAAATCAAAAGAACTAACGAGAAAAATGTGCAGAAAGTGAATCTGACCTTTCACCCACAGGCCTGATTATGACATTAACACAACAAAATCAAGAAACAGACATTTCTGCAATAATTTGTTCCACCAGCTCATATATCAGCTCAGTACTCACTGTCAACCAGCTGCTGGTACAGATTGCTCAGCACATTCATCAGGTTTTTACAAGCTTTCTTTGGCAGGATCTTCCACGTGAGGGCTCGCTTATCTTCCGTGCTGAAAAATCAGAAGGATACACTAAGACGCCAAAACCAACATGTTCAAGAGTCAGCCTGTGGAAGTACAGACAACCCTGGAGCTGACTGACACTGAGGCCAAACATGATGTGGACCATTACTGACTTTACTTGACACACCAGAAAATGGCATTCTCTTCATCTTAAACCAAGACTGACACTAAAAATAACAATTGCAGCCCAGGCTGCAAGAAAAAGGCCTCTGAACTTACGACTCAGGACCTGAAATATGATCTGGAATAAAACATGCAGCAAAGTTCATAGTGAAAAGTGGTTTTACTGTCCTAAAATGGACATTATGCACATGTCATTGCTCACATCGTCAGCTTGCCTAAATGACTTAAATGAGTCTGTGCATCGTGCTCACTGGAAGATGGTGTTTGTATCCAGGTCCACGCAGCTCACGTCTGGTGGGGGGTCGTAAAGATCAAAGTACCGGGAGTCCACTCCTACGATGAACGGACAGGGGGCGCTCAACACATCAGCCAACGCCAGGGGGCACAGAGGAATATACGGGCAGGGCCAGTGGAATGGGAAAATCATCTGAGGGGAAAAATGAGGAGATGACTCCTGTAGTCCTTATCAGAAAGTGACAACACTTTGGACAGTCGGATATTGTAACTTACAGACACCAGAGCTTCAGTGACGCTGGTCAGTACGGCCGGTCGTAACGAATGGACCAGGATTTTATGCTCAGTGACAGCAAACACCAGCAGGGTGACGGCGTTCTCTGGTCCAAGGTTCTGGAGCAGCGTGGAAAATCGACCACCGCTACAAAAAACACCAAAAGGGAATCAAGTTTAACGAAGTCCAAAGACCTACAAAGTATTTGACACCTACTGATGGTTTCTTAATAAGACTTATCAGAAACTGTCCAAGGTTTAAATAAATGCAGAAGCCTCCTATCCTACCCCAAGAGAGACCCAGGTAAAGCTACTCTTACTGTACCTGAGCGGTAAAGGAGAGGACACTGGCTGGCTCAACATCAGGCTGTCATGAGGGGAAAGCTGTAGAAAGGCTGCAAAGTGAGATTAAACCAACCCAACAAAAACACCCACACTGAAACAATATTCAGCTATAATGGAGGTACCTAAGGTACTGCATCCCTAGGACAGTCTGAAAAACTTTAGAAAACAATCACATTGTCTGCAAAATTATGATGAACAGTTCAGACATGTACCATAATACAATAAACATCACAGGAAGGTCTTGCAGCCAAAACGTACCTGCACCAAAATGCGAGGCCTCTGAGAGGAAGGGAAGGGGACTTTGTGCATAAAATGAGAGATATGCCTGAAAAAGAGAAGAATCAGGGGGCGTGAGGCTAAAACCAAACAGCAGCAGGCTGCAGAGTAATTCCACAGCTCAGTCCTCTCACACAGGTACGAGCAATAAAACATGAAAACACAAACCTTCAGTTACAAACCACCTGATCTGACTGATCCAACCTTAAATATGCGACTCTATTATGCAAATACTCTCTATTATGCAATGTGTATTATTTTGATTCATTTTACTTGTTTGGCAAATCTAGAAACTGAAAAACAAAACTGCTCCCAGTGTAGACGAGGCTTTATTTCAAATTTGATATCTCCAGTACACATCAGGCACACATCCATTTCCTAGAGCCCAGGGTGATATAGTCACTGAGCATTACAGATTTATGCCATGTCCTTTCATTTGGAATAAAACTCCTGTAGAAGACTGATGCACCTTTGTCAACAAAAAACAAATGTATTTGTTTTAAAAAAAAAACCACAGCCAGATGTATTCAGATGCAGCAGGACACAATTTGTTCTGCCTTGAATAGCAAAATAAAACCCAGCAGAACATAAAACAGGGATGTAAATAGACAGAACAGATGAGGACGACTCACTTCTCGATGGGCAGGGCGTGAGGGCCAGAGATGGAGTAGCGATAGAGGAATGTGAGGAACTTGCGGAAAGCGTCGAAGAAGGGCCAGTGGGAGAGCAGACAGATGCACTTGTTGGTATAAACAGAGCAGGTGCCGGTGGCAGCGGCCGTAGCGTCGGGGCAGGAGGGTTTGTGCTGATCGCGGCTCAAGAGACTCAGCTGGGAGCGCTGCTGATCGGTGAGACGCTCCTGAGGGTAGGGCTCATAGAACTGAATGGCAGCACCGTACACCTGGAACAGGACACATGTTAGACGCAGCTCGCCGTCTGCAGTTTTACTGTCTCTGTCTAAGCTCAGAGATGTCTCAGTATCCACATACAGTGACGGCACAATCTAGACCTGCCGAAGCAACGCCACGTCTCACTGTTACAGTCGTACGTTTATGTGTGACACCGCCACAGTCGGATACTTCTCCATCTTGGATTTTCTTTGAAAGGTCACTATTGATCTTTTATGCTACATCTCTGTATTCGTTATCCTTTGGGCCGTTACTAACAATTATCTTCCTGATCAATGAATCTGCTAAACTGTTTATGTATCAACTAATTGTTTAAAAATATAAAATTCACATTTTCTCAAAGGCGAAGCTGATATCTTAAAATTATTATGTGATTATTTATATTAAAATCATGAGGAAAATAATTTCTCAAAATAATTTCTCACACACACACACACACACACACACACACACACACACACACACACACACACACACACACACACACACACACACACACACACACACACACACAGAGAGAGTAATTTGACTCCTAGTCATTGTTTGACAATCACTTCCAACAGATGACCTGACAAATAACAATAAAAAAGACCAGACAGTTTAAGAACCTCTGCACAGTCTTATATGTATCATCCTTTAAATGAATGGAAACATCAATAAGCACAGAAATAAAGTGAGCATAATGCTCCTAGTTAACCTTTATTGGACATCAATACCTTGAGTGCCAACCGTGGCCAAACAAACAGGACTTAGCTGAGCCATTATCAGCATTAGGCCAAATAAATCCCCTCTGATTCCTGGAAATATGAAACTTCGCCGATTCATGCCCAGGTCAAGTCTAAGCGGCGTATCCGGTGGCTGGACGAGCCACCTGCACTTTTTTAAAACATTTTCCCCCCAAAAAAAAGGCACCAACAAAACCCACACCATTATTTGCTGATGGCTGGACTAGGAACAGCTGCGTATATGTGTATGTCTATTTGCAGCGTCGTATTTCAGCGCTATAATTACTGTATGTATTATTGACGATGCAGCTTTGCCAAGAACTTGGCAGGTTAAGACTCGTCAAACAAAACACAGACTCAGTTTCTAGAATATGATGCAAAGATTGAACTGCTAAACAGTAAATACAGCTGTTAGAATTTGCTCCACTATGATCATCTGCTGCTTACACATATCAGGTCACCAGGATGATGCACCAGGAGTTTTATACTTCCTGCACCACTAAGTTTAGGGTTACAGCCAGATGTGGGTGGGTTAAATAGAACTGTGGGTTTCAACACCCTTTAACTTGAGAAACATTAGGGTTCCCATCAGGGCAGAGTACGTGCAGTATAATTATGTGGTGTGACGAGATGACGGCTCAGTTAAACATGGAGCCCGATGACTCTCCCTCTGACCTTGGTCAGTAAAACACAGGTCATCAAATATCACCCTGCAATGTGCTCCAGCAGGCCTTCCCAACTCACACACACACACCTGAATACACACTGACCTGACTCAGCATCAGCAGACCGTGGAAATGTTGGCACCAGCTATTGCTCCTGACCCCTAGGTGACCTTGTTCAGCTGAGCAGCTGCTATATAAACATCAGGAGGCTCTGGATGTTCTTTGTTTTCAATCACGATCGTGTTTCAGCACAAAATACACTCATATGTGTCAACAAGAATTTCTTCCCAACTGGATCACTTTCTAAAACCACAGGCCAGCACAGTGGGAAGGGGCTTGTGTTTAGATTTGGAAATCAAGTGTGTGTGTGTGTGTGTGTGTGTGTGTGTGTGTGTGTGTGTGTGTGTGTGTCTAAAATGTTTCTGAGCTGCATGTGAGCAAATGTACAAGTAGACACCAATGAGTGTTCAGACACATTCCCATGTGTTTTCTATCTTTTATAGCTGCCTTGTGGAATAATGTACATTTAGAAGCAAACCACAACATAAACTGTATGTTCTGCTCGAAGGTCTTCTGTGGGAGTCTAAATGTCAGATGTGCAGGTCTGCATCTACAGCTCTACAACTAATTCAGGGAGCCTGGACAACGCCCTGAAGCGTTTACAGATACTGATTCACACTGAGTTATTCTATAAACTATTCTCATTATTGACAAATCTATAAATATATAAAAACCATAAAAATGTCCATCACAATTTCCTAGAGCACAAGGTGATGCTGATAAATATCTTATTTTATCAGACCAACAAACCAAAACCCTAAAAAAATGCACAACTGCACAGAAAACACACACTTTTTATGAAATGTACACGAGTAAACATAGAGATACTAAAATCTCAGAGATGCTAGTGGGTGTATTTCTGTGAAGGGATGAAATGAAGAGACAAAGAAAACCTGTATTCTTGTGATCAGGTGAAAACCTCATAACTTAACATCAACTTTTGTAGACCAAAGAAAGAGAAGCCTGGTTCTTAATGTAGTGCCGATGGAAAAACAGAAATACTAGATGTGGAGACAAGTGTTTCGCCTGACAATGGCAACATGCGTGCCTGACCCAGTTTCCTAACTGGTATGCAGAGCAGCACTGTGGTTTCTGATTCCCCACTATGGTCATGTCAGCTGTGTAGATGGCAGTTACAGTCTGTTGATGAGGTTTAACAGTCACACAGTCTCATATCCAGTCGTACTGCTGAGATGTCGGTTATTCACTCAGATGAGGGAATAAGAAAGTAGAATGAATCTATCCATTCATCAACTTACCTTCTCTCCAGAGGCTCCAGTGAGGACAAAGGTGGAGAAAACAGGGAGGGAGTATTTGGTGTTAGCTGGCCAGCACTCGATTGTAGCCCCCATGGGAAGGCAGAAGAGAGGGACAGACTCCGGCAGGGGGAAGGACTCATAGTCCTCCTCTGGATATCTGCTGAACAGACCTGACAAGAGAAAGAGACACAGAGAACTCGGTTTAGAAAGCTGCTAAGTGCAACCAGTTGTCCTGTGATTACCAATTGAGAGCTAATGAAGATGCAATGGGATGTCTTTCCAATAAGCTTAAAACTTAACAAAACAAGTTCCATTTATTAGAATCGCATCACTAGAAACACCTGGCAGTGCTTGGTAATCACACCTACGGGTAATTAGTCACCGTCAGTGGACACACTAATTTCATGTTGTGCACTTTCTTAACTCTGTGCTACATCTGAAGGATGATACTACACAATCAATACTAAAACAATCTCTTACAGTGCTGTTATCAATACATGTCACTAAAATAATCGGACACACCTGTTCATCGTGTAAACAGCTGCAGGTGCACAACTACGTGAGATGAAACTTGGCCACTAAACACTAGAAAAATGTTCCAAACATTTCAAAAACACTAAAGTTCAGTAAATTAGTTCACTGCGGTCAAGTCATTTCATGAAATGCAGTCTAATGTAAATGTTTTATGGTAATATATAAATATACTGATTCATGCAAACTTAATCAATACAGTGTCAGAGGAGGAGGTCCCTGCCAGTCCCTTAAGAGCAGACTACTTCTGTATATTATGCACACTGGGAAATGCTGCGTTCTATAGCTAAATGTAAACACTGATCTGGGTCTACCGACATGAGAGACTTAGCTCAGATCCCTTATGTCTAAACCAAACTGCCGTGCTCGTCTGTAAATAAAGTCAGATGTTGCAAGATTGTTGTTTGGTTGATCGCAAAACGTGACGTGAGCTGGACTGTTTCTGGCCTAAACCTCATTTCTTTGACGTGACTCATCCAAAGCATTAGGGAGAAATAGATAGGATCACTCCATTCACAGTCTGCTGCATATTGAAGACATGTACGACAAAGCATCTGCCAGCCAACCTGAGGCAAAGCCAAACACGGCCACTTTGAGCCAACACAGTTATAAGTACATAACAATCTTCTCTCGGTGTTTCTGAGGCTGAAAGGTGGATGGATCTGTGCAGATGGAAAGGGTTTCATATTACCACTAAACATATGACAACCATTTAAACCCTCTGAAGAGGAAGAGCATCGCAGTGCAGAGCTTAACTCATTAGTCCAATTCTGAAGCATCAGCACGTTTCAACAAGCCTGGACATGCAAGCACAGTTTTAGCAGAACATCCTTTTGCAGCCAACCTACTCTGCAGTACACAAGCCTCTCTAGAGACATGGCTGCAACAGCTCAGGTTTAACACACACAAACACACACACACACACACACACACACACACACACACACACACACAGAAACAGCCAATTATGTTCCAATGCAATTAATATCAACCACTGAAAATTAACTCTAAATCATTTCATTATGACTGCTTCAATTTACTGCTCAAATGAGCACAAGTATTGTTTTTATGTAACCAACACTGACTCTGTTCTCCCACAGTATTAGGGGATGAGCTGAGCAAAGAGAGTATGCACAGACGGATCTGTGTGCACTGCTGGTTATGGGATTACGAAGGCTTACCTGCTTTGTAGGCTATTGTGTTAGTTTTGGCCACAGACTTCTTATAACACAGGTAGACAGAGGAGCCCCACTGAAACAAGAAACACAATATGAAACGTTAGTGTGCTTTCCCATAACAAAGGCCCACGCTGCTAAAATGCCATCAAACCTTCCAGTTACTCATTTTAAAGGTTAAAACTATGACCAACCTACATCAATTACAACCAGTCAGAATATTTTTTAAAGAGCCATGTACGTACTGTTATTTATTTATTTTGAGATGCAACAACCCAGCAGGACGTGAACCAGTAACTTAAGCATTTTAGTTGTGATGGCTGAGATTAGGGCAAAAGGCTTGAACATTATGTTGGTGAGTGTTCTCACAAAGACAGAAATACAAATGTCTGTGTGTGGCTGTGTGGCTGGAGAGAGAGGGAGGCAGAGAGACAAAGAGGACACAGTATGGCAGAGATGTGGACTGAGGGACACATATTTTCAGTATAAATAGTGGGTGATGAGGAAACCAAAGGCCTTAAGGCTCAACAACATGAACACATACAGCAATAAAAAGCTTCCTGAGGCGACGTGCAATGGTCTGACACAATTGTCCATAATTGGGTGCCAGTTTGAGCTACAGGCTGAAATCTCTTAACCAAGGGAAAAAACACAATTAAGTCACAAATAGAACAAACAGGTGAGCTGCAGTCCATTTCCCTCCCCTGTGCTGCACAGCTCTGTCTGCAGAATATTTAAACACAGAAGAGAGAAGCTCTACTGAGTCTGAGGCTAAAATCTCTCCCAACAAAGCTCCATAATTTAACAGAAGAGTGACAATTAAAGTGGCAATTAAATCTGTTATTCCCCCAACAACCAAACACACACACAATACACACACACCCCGCTGTAGGCTACACTGCAGGGGCGTCTGGTGGTCTAATAGTTAAGATGCATAGCACATAACTACAATATCCACAATGTGATTCCCACCCACTGGGCCTTTGCTGCATGTTATGTCAACCCCTCCACCCTCGGTCATACATCATAAGTATCAAATCAAAGTCCTGTACAAGCTTTGGAACAATGGCTTTATACACTGGGGTCTCTCTCACCATGCTGCTGTTCAGATTCTTCTCCACTTTGCAGAAGGTGTGAGGAGGTGTCTCTCCCTTGCTCGGGACGATGATGCAGATGTCAGTGACGGCCAGAGCGGCGTGCGGCTGGCTCTCGGGCCCCCGTCGGTATGTGATGTAGATGCGTTGGGAGGAATGGCAGCTGATATTGGCTGGACGACCAGAGGGTGTAGTCTGGATGAGGTGACAGCCAGGTTTCAGTCTTTCCTTCCACTCATAGAGCACGCTGCAGGGAGGAGGCAAGAGAGAGCCAAACAAAGCTCCACTTCATCATGTATCTTGGTTATTAGGATGATTACAGCAAAGAAGTAATCAACACAATACGCAGTCATGACCTCACTCGGGAGGAGCTCTGTGTTTTAGGGGAACACCGGGCATATTCATTACTTCCCTATTTTTCAGAGTCTGGCAGAATGAAACTGATTAAGCTAAACATCTGCTTTGCATCTCATGACCTGCAAAGCAACATTCAATCAAATTCATGAAGAACCAGTAAGAGAAAACTCAGAGTTTGTGTGTCCCCCATCATCAGACTGAAGAGAAACTCACACCTTGTTTAAAAACTGCTTGCACACTCTCTTACATTCACTATGGCAGGTAGCAGTAACATGACAGCTCACATAAACAATGAAATTAAAGAAGCCATATGAGACGTGCAGCCGCCTTCAAATCCAAAAGTCAACAATTTACTTTAAACTTTTATTGTTTCCTTTTCTCTATGTGTCACTTTCTTTCCACAAGTAAACAAACACAGTTGACACTTCATGATGCAGAACTAATTTACCACGTTCAGCCAATCCCAGCTGAGACTGGGGGAGATGCGGGGTCCACCCTGGACAGATCAGGAGTCCACCACAGGGCTGACACACAATCACATTCACACATTCGCTCAATTTAGAGTCACCAATTAGCTTCACCCCAAACTGAGAAAACCCACACAGAAAGACTCCCGGTTTGAACCTTCCTGCTGTGAGGCCACAGTGCTAACCACTGCTCCGCCATGCCGCCCAGTTTAGAGAATTAGCTTCCAAATTACAACAAGCAGAATTGTATTCAAGAGGTGTATGTTCTCTTGAGATTAAAATCTCTTTATTGAGAGCGAAATAGCAATTGCTCTCTTGTTCTTAAGGAGAACTGAATTTCTTTTTGACCTGCAATTTGGGATTTGCTGAACCAGACACTGCTCCTACAGTGAATGTATGTGCATTTGTGTACAGCACAGTCAGTTAAAATAGACTCACATATTAACCCAGTACAGTATTACAATTAGGCACAAGAGGACACTTTGGAAAAGCACTTAGAGGGAAAGTGCTCAGACACATGGAGCACAGTAGCAGTCATTTTAAGCATCCCTCTCTGCACTTCCATCATGCACTTATCCTCCATTACTGTTTCAAGTGGAACTCAACAGGCCTTTTTGCGGCACTACCTGAAGTTGAAAACAGTTTACATTCTGTGTGGTCAGCTGTGGGATTTTCTATTTTGTCTTTCTCCCATTTCTGTGCTCATGTAAGAGATGATTCTGGTCTGGTGTCGGCAGGGTCAAACACCGCACATGCACATCTCTCTCCACTGTGTTTTGTCGTTGCAGTCCAGGACAAGTAGTGCTGCTGACGTTCCTACCTTCAAGTTGGCCTTTGTGTTTCCTAAATCAGACTTAGAACACCTCTCCAGGAGACCACATTTGCCTGAGCCTGACGGGTGTTGCACATTATTTTAGCTGAGAGGACTCACTTCCACTATAAAAGAATCTAATAAAATATTAAAGAAGCTTATGAAATTAACTATTCAGGCAAAAAAAGCAAAGGTGCGATTTCACACAAATAATGTGACACATTTAATAAACGTGACTAGTGTTTAGGCTGTCAGATACGTGATGTGAGGCAGGATCTGTCAGTGTTTGGGGGCATTATTTTTGTCGTGGAATCCCCAGAGGAAACAATGCTCCTCTTATTGCTGAGTTACAGATAATACCAGTTATTCCCTTTGCAGTCTGAACTACAATTCACTCTCACACTGAGCAGTAAATATTAAAGGACATAAGTGATGTCTTCACCTGCACACGCATACACCTCCGCTTCCCATTAGTCCAGCCAGTGTCTGGAAAGCGAAGCCCCTCTGAGCTGTCAGCACACAAAAGCTGCTGATATAGTCTGAGGAGTCAGTGCCTGATAAGCACTGCACTCTGTTAAGCCAAGGATTAGCCTCCTTAGCATTGTCACCACCAGCTACAACCAGCCAGACGTGTGAGAAGACTGACCAACCAGCATTAAATCCATCCATCATCTGTACCCCCTTAGTCCTAACCAGGGTCACAGGGACCTGCTGGAGCCTATCCCAGCTCTCTTTGGGTGAAAGGCAGGGGTCCACCCTGGACAGGTCCCCAGTCCATCACAGGGCCACATAGAGACAAACAACCTCACACACTCACACTCACTCCTATGGGCAATTTAGAGTCACCAATCAACCTGACATACATGTTTTTGGACTGTGGGAGGAAACCAGAGTACCTGGAGAAAACCCACACAAGCACAGGGAGAACATGCAGACTCCACACAGAAAGGCCCCTGATGGGTTTCAAACCAGGAACCTTCCTGCTGTGAGGCAACAGGGCATTAAATCCACACACCTCAAAAGATATTGCTGGGAAGGACACCTTCACCAGTGTTTTATACCAGAGCTGCAAAGTCGCAACTGCAGGATCTGAGACCTTTTCAGGCAGGGCACTATCTAAAGCTGAGAGCACGTCAGCTTTTCAGAAAGGACACGATATTGACCACTTTTTAGACAGGAAGTGGACTCCACTCAGAATAGCGAAGAACAGCAGAACATGTTGGTAAGTAGAAAGCTGACAGAAACCACAATGTTTGCTGATGGCAGCAGCTGACAGTCACTAGGAATAGGAAAAAGAATGGCTGCAGCAGCGTGCCACAGTGCAGTACACACAGGTACAACTGTGTGTTGAAATAATGATAATAAACTAACACGCGTGTCATTAAAGTAAAGCTAAAACTATTATTCTATTAGTTGTTGAACGTGACTATTTTTTTTACGTGACTGCAAAGACGCAGGGACAGGAACATATTTAACAGTTTGACAACTCATCTTTTTCACGGTCGCAGATTTTGGTCATTCGCCCAAAAACACTTGACTGGTTGGGATGTTCTTAGCAAATGAGAGCTGTAACTGAGCAGGACCACTACTACAGTGATCAAGCCACAGATGTATACAGTAACTTTACAGCTTTAGGGATCTGCATTAGGCTCCAAAGAAAATTCTATTGTATTTCATAGAAGTTTTTAATATAATTCTAATATAAACAAAACTTTGTGTTAGCACCAAAACCATTTTACTAGTCTCGTCTCATACTAGAAAGAGAAATTAGAACAAACATGTCTTTAGTACCTACCCAAGGTCAGTGAGAGGCGGCTTGTCACAACCTCGCCTGTAGCACAGGAAGATCTGGGGCATCAAGAGGCCTCCATTGTTGAGATCAGCTGAATGGCCGGTCGGTGTCGTCTCTATGCACGTGAACCCTGGAGGCACCTCCTCACCGATCGTGCGGATCACCACGGCCACATCAGTGATGGGCGCCTTAGGCTTGGCCGTCTTGTGGCAGACATCATCAAAGTGGATCTCCTGGTCCAACGGCTTGGACGGGTCCGTCAGGCCGGCCACCACAAAGTAGTCGGCTACACGAGGGCCTTTGTCCTCCATCATCTCCCATCCCCACCAGCTGCCTGCTCACGGCAAGGAGGAGAGAGGAGAGAGAGAGGGGGACGATTAATTTTCATTGTGGTAGCAGGTACAAACTGTTCTTGCATCCATGCTGTGGCAATACATTTTTTTAAAAATGTGATAGTCATAAATCATACTGAGAGGAGGCAGTAACAGGGCAAATGGAAGAAAGAGGGTTATGAACTGAGGAGGAGAGGAGCTATGATTAGGTACAAGCCAGACATGAACAGTTATTAGCTGAGGGTCTTTGAGCAAATTAACTTTAGTTCACATGACCCACTCAAGGTTCAGTGTCCGGGCTCAAGGACACACTGCGGCTCTGAAGAGGACAGAGCTTTGTTGGTGATGAGAACTTTGCACCTACTCTAAATCTAAAAAGTGACACAGCACCGGGGAAGCATGGCTGGATAAGTGAGCATTTTAAAAAGCAGTGAGGTGTTTCTTGATGTACTGCCTCAATTACAGGCCAGATCCACAGAAACACCTTCTGATATCATGGAGCCTATTAAGCACATTGATAAAAGCCAAACAGTAGTTTCCTTAATCCAAAGGCATGTCCTGACTGCACATCACTACCTACACTCACTGAAGAAGTACGGACTAAAATGTAAACAACAGTCCATGAATGTCCACACAATAGTCTATTTTCCATTTCAGAAAGAGGAGAAAGACTCAACCAAACCACTTGACCAGCCTCTGACTGTACAGCTCAACACCGATCGCCTGCTGTGGCATTAAAAACCAGAACTCAGGACCACTCATGTCAAAGTCTGAGGCTAAACTACAAAATGGTAAACACAATTGAGAACTAAACCTGTGAGCACAACACTGGATTTTATAAAAAGAGCAGTTAGCTGAGGTCAACCTGCAGGCACCCACACAAGGATACGCAGGTGTATGTGACAATTCAAAGAAAGAAAAGGTGGTATGTCAAAAAGACCTGGAGCCATTCTCACCCAATTATTTGTCAGTCTAGACATTATTGCTTTGAGCCTTGTGGCTAAACAAGTATCTCTTGTTGATAAATCAGGTCTAAATCTGCACCGACGTCTTATTAAATGTTAAAGTGTAGAACATCCTGCAAGTTTTAAAGTGTCTGGGTGTGGTCTTCATCTGCGACGAGAATCATCACATCAAAGCTCCAGGACATGAGTGTGTCTCCTGTGGGTTAACATGAAACTTAACCCTGTCACCAGTTTCACTCTTCTCACACATGCAAAAACACAAGATCACAACAGCTGAAGTCAGGAGGCGTGAGAAACAGCAAGTGCACTAGATCGGACGTAAGAGGCAGGACAAACAAATCTTAAGGCTTTTAGATAAAACTGAATTTTGCACAGATGGCAAACTGAACCTAAATCATTTTCAAGTTAGTCTCAGAGTCAGTGACAATTTCTCACCCCAATTTGCTAATCAAAGAGTTTCTGCTCAGTTTAATTTGAGATAATTCAACTGGACAAGGTCTGTGTCTGCAGGCAGGAGGTGTAGGAAGGGTTTTAATTAAGTGTGTGTGTGTGTGTGTGTGTGTGTGTGTGTGTGTGTGTGTGTGTGTGTGTGTCAGCTAGTCTGCACGTGAAGGTTCAGGAAAAAGCAAAAAAGATGCTAACTCCAGTTTGCGTGATGCTGTGCAAGCAAGACTCCAGTTGCCACTCCAGCTAGGAAAACACTGTTAGTAGGACTATTGTAAGTCATGAAGAGACCAAAGAGACGAAACCTTTCTGCATTTTGACCTCTGCTGGTGAATCTCTTCCCTCTGCATGTTGGGAACTTCTGCTTTTTGAGGCTTTTTGTGTCAGGGTTTCTCTGTGGCACATGTTGCTGTGCTGACTGTGAAGAAGGAATAATATCAAACGTTATTTTAATATCAAATGATGCGGCTCAGACTCCTGCTGGCCAGGCTGCAGGCATCAGATGAAACAAAATCACAGTGTTTTTGTTTTTACTTCATTGATGGGAACATGTTTTTTTTTTTTGTCTAATTGCAGAATCCGTCTATCAACTGTTTTAGACACAATTAGTGTAAAAAATGGTTTGATTTATTAAATGTAATGATGTTTGTAAGGTCAGTGATTCTAGTTACAGTATCCAAACTAAGAGCAATTTGTGTTTTTCACTGGTTGTGATGTCCAGATATTTGCAGATGACAGGAAAACACTGGTTCAATGTGTTCTGGCTCTTCACTGTGAGAAACAAATGAAAAAACACCCACAATGTGCTAAACTCATTTTCTGTGCCAAGTAACATCTGGTCCGCTGTGACGCAGAAGTAGTAAGGTGAGTGAAGTGTGTCCAGTCCTCCGGTTCCAGTCCTCAGGTTCTTTCTATTCCTCATCCAGCATCCGGACCCTTAGGTCAAATCCCAGTCACAGCACTCAGCTGGTCAATAATTAGTTAAACTAAAGAGTGACCACATCTCTGAGGGTCACACATCTGCACAGCATCCTGTGTCCAAGACCACAGTCTCCGGTGAACTTCCTGTCCAGCACAGGACTCAAATGTTGCAGGGACACTCATACTACAACACACTGGTATAACACCCAGAGGACAGGATGTGAAATACTTGTTCATTTGTCTTTCAGAAACATTTATGTGGGAATCGAGCACAATCAAAATTCACAAAATCCTCAAGAGACTATCCCCTAATGTTAAAATAAAAACACGTCCACTGCAGCTGCTTCTCCATCAGGATGTTGTCGTGAAGGGGATGATCAGTGTGTTCCAGGATGGACTCTACCTTTGTCTGTGAGCATCTCTCCACCACAGCCTCCAGTGGGTCCAGCCTCATTCCAGTCACTGAACCAGCGTTTTGCACCAGTTTGACCAGCTGCCTTGGATCTTTCTGCTTTATGCTGCCTCCCCAGCAGACTGCAGCATCAAACAGCACACTGGCTGCCATAGTTTGGTAAAACACGTGCAGCATCTTCCTGCAGACGTCTGAGGAGCTAAGCCGCCTTAGGACGAAAATTTGTCTCTGCCCTTTTTTTATATCGAACATGTGTGTTCAGGTCCAACTTATTGTCCAGGTGCAGGCCTAGATATCTGTAGACTGGCACCACTTCAGTGTCTGCACCACAGATGTTGACCGGATAAGGACGGGGCTTAGACCTTTGTAAACTCCACTAACTACATCAACATTTACTCTGCGTTAAAAAGTCTTATCGATTTCAAGAGGGTTTCATACGTGCATCATCTTCCTGGTGGATTACTTTGTAAACACAACCTCCAGGCTGAAAATGCTCATCAAAAGTCTGTCATCAAAAGTCTGCCTACCAGCATGTGTTTGACAGACAACTTCATGGATGAGTTGAGACATCTACAGTATGAAGTCGTACCTGGGAGGGTGTGCCAACCATGTCCTCACATGTAGCTTGTACTTCGCAGATACATCGAAAGGCAGAAACTAACCTGTCAACATGAAGTTTCATACAACATTTATACAAAACTATCAACCTAAGTTCAATTTTTCCACATGCAGTGTGCAATGAAAGGAAGGGTGGAACGACACAGGGTGTTTAGTACAACGACCGTCTCTTTCCTGCAAATTACTGCTGCTTTATTGACCCAGAAGGATTTTGCATGAGACTCAACTGACAAAAGCAGACTTTGGTATTACTTCACAGAACACACAGTAAGTACAGTTAACTCCTTACTTGGCAAACTAAAACAAAAAAAAGATGCTGACCTAATTTACTGCAGTCCCAGTGAAGCAAAGCAGAGGATCGTTCACCGTCAGACTGACTAGAGCCGCATGACCGGCCAAGGAATGACACCCATCCTCGCCATGCTGTCACCCTGCTAAAAATACAATGCAAGCCCAGGTGTCAGTACTGTGGCACGCATTACATAAAGACTACACTATTTACTGGGACAATCACTATATGTGATCACAATCCTGAACTCCCAGGAAAAAATAAAGAAATAAATCTAGCTGTATTGTCTCCAACCTGCTCTCTGTGCACGGCCTATATGTGAAGAACAGGAGGAATCAATCAACGTACCACTGTGAACATACTTTCTTGTTCAGGATGAAGACACAGTGGAGGTTGAATGAGGTTGAATATTAGACTAGATTCACTTTTATTAAGTCATCAGTGAAACTTGATTGCACTAGTTTACGTAAGTTACTTTACAGTTTGACCAGTTTAGTAAAAACATGATTTTTTTATGAAGCTGCATCAACGTCCTAAGAAGGCAGGCCTTTCATATACACTCATGGAGTTAAATCCACAGATTATCACTGGATTCTTCCAGGAAGTGCATCCAAAAGATGCTGAACTGTGATTTTCACCACGCCTGACACATAAGAATAAAAATTTTAACAGCTCAAGTGATGTAATCCAAGTATTTTAATTTGCTGGCTGCCCTACTTCTCCCCTGGCAGACTCATGTTGAAGGGAAAGCTTGACTTGATCTGGAGGTACACGCCCAGAGGAAAGTCATAAGGATTCCTACTAGCATGAAAAGCTGTGAACGTTTAAGAGATGATATGCTCTTTAAAGGGTCAGCGGGGTCCTCCACAGTGGACCTGAAAGACTACAGAATATATTCATGTTTATGACGTGGGTCCATGCAGTACAAGGACAATGTTTTCCCTCGGACTTTACAGATTATTTGTCCTTGCGAAGGTGAAATTACTGTACTGCACCTTAAGCCACACAGTTAACTTGCTTTGGAGGTACTTTATGCCCTGACTCGGCTAAACGCACAGATTATCTGTTGTGTCTGATGCTCTACTGTAATCGCACAGGGAAGAGAGGAGCGTGGGAGAAACACAGGCCAAGAAACTTTAAACTGGGCCACATGAAGGGCCCGGTGCCAGAGCCGTGGACCTTCCAGCCAAAACTCGCCGACTTTCAGCCACAGCAGGAGTTCAGGGAGGAGTCCGATAAAAACGTCCAGAACCAATGGGCCTTCATCTGCTTCCATAAGGGCTTTGTTTAAGCCAACGTGACAGGGGAACAATTTCCAGCTGTCTAGAGTTCACGAGAAGTGAGGCAAATCTGAGGCTCCAACAGCCCAGACGGCACTCGCAACTGCAGCTGTATAGACACTCGGCACAGACACGGCCACAGCAGGGCAGACACGTGGAAGAGGTGAAAAGGAATGTGCTCAAGAACATAAACACAAGCCAGTAGGAAGCCTCACTAGCAAAGCATCTGCTTCCAGTTAGCCCAGAGCAGTGGGCGCTTGGCTTTTGTGCCTTTTAATGGCATCAAGTCAAGTAACATGTTGGAGTAGAGATCAACTCTGTGACAAAACTGCTCCATGTCAAACTGTAATCTCTGATTTTGTTATTTAACCTCATCAACCACATCACATCTTATTTAGATGGTGCCACATCTACATCTGGCTTCCAAAACAACAGTCAAATGATGGAAAGAAGAAAGCTCCATCTCCACAGGGGAGTGGACAACAAACATTAGACTGTTGTTGTGGACATGAGTAAAGTTTGCATATTTAATGTTGGTACTGCAGGAAATGTTTCTTCAGTCACTGCCAGTTCACTTACATCAACAACTACCAATAAACAAGCAAAGGAGACAGTACAGGACGTATTAACCTGTTTCAGCAGACACTGTCACTTTCATTAGGTATGTGACTATTTAACTGTGTGTGCTCGTGGTCGTACACAGCAGTGCTTGTCCAAAACACCAGAAACCAACACAGTCGTATCTTATGTTACCACCAGCCATCTTTGGGTTAGTGTTTCATTTTCTTACATACTCCATGTAATAAGAAAAATCGCTTTTCCTATAAGTGAGTCACTCCCGCTCTAAAGGTCAGTGTCAAAACATGAATTGATACAGTTTTTATGAGTCGTGACTCCTCACTCACATTTTCTTTCTGCCTGGAGAATGTTGGGCTTGAATGTGATCAGTCTACATTAACATCATTTATTTTTGAGATTGTTCACTGTTGCTCAAATACCATTAGGCACATTTCTGTGTTACGCTGCTTAAGAGTTATGGGAGATGCTGATGCTGCTGAGTGATGGTCTGTTTTCAAACTTTCAAGGTCTCAATGGGCGTCGACCCAGACGACATTTACAGCTATACTGAGTCAAGAAAATACCTTCGGGAAGAACCTTAATCCACAGTATGAACGTATTATTTTTCTCATTTTTTATTATTTCCATTCTTGCCTCCGGAAAAAACAACAAGATCAGAACGTTATTAAAAACATAAACCCTCTGACACGGCTGAGCTATGTGAAATGCACAGCAAAATAAAACAGTCAAGCATCAAGGTTACAGTATGAGACATCTTACTGCTTTCTCCAACGGAGGCAGCGAAGACTTAACTGCAGTGAACCAACTTAAAATGGCTCTCCTTCATTTCAAATGAAATCTTCAAACCTAGACAGGAGGAGGATGCTCAGGGTGGGACACTGAGGTTTTATCCATTAACACTCACCATTTGTCTTTACAAATACACTGTGACTAATGTTACACGTCATAATCTAGAGAGGACACACTTCTACTTCAACAAGACCATCAATTCACACCCATTTGTTATTATTATTACTGTATTATTATCAGTCCCAGGATTTTTTTTTTCTGTCACACCCTTTGTGAAAAGTCATTTCAACATAGACCCAAAGAGAAACTTTAACATCCAGACTCTTTTCCAAAAGAAAAAATAATTAACTCATCAACTAAATGTATTTGTTGTAAAAGACGTCACAAAAACTACAATGTCAGTTCTTCCCATCTGAATGTTCTCTTTCAACAATCTGAAGTAAGTATAGTCAGTAATACTGATATTAATCTGACGACAGATACTATGGCCTGGAGCAGGAATGTCATCACTTCAAAGTGATGCATTGACCTGGAAAGGGAAGAATATTCCCTGTATATTAGTTTGTCCTGCGTCTATTTGTGGTTCAGTCCATTTGAAACGAGGTTCAGTCTGTAAAGTTCGTATCTCGACAAGACTGACATGTCACGTCTTGTGTGAATTTTGGTGATAAGTCACAAGAATCTGTTTATTGCACAGTCTTGTCTGGTTATTTCAGTGATCTGAGGCATAAAGAACATGTTTTTTGTGTTTTGTGCAAGTATCATATTTTTCCTTGTTGCCCTTGACATTCCACCTGCAGTCTCTCTTTCAGCAAAAGTGTCTTGGATATCAGGTGAAGCCAGTTGTGCAGCCTGCTGCATACCTTATCTTTCATTTACAGATACTGCACTCGAGGTTAATGACATTTATGCTGTTAATCTGAGCCACTGTTTCAAAATGAAAACCCATTGAAAAAGACACCTGCAAGGTTATTACCATAAATGCATTTCAAGGTCATTTTCCAGTACAGATATACCAAGTTAAGTTCCCAGCCTTTAACCAATAAGATGTTGTCATCCAGGCTGTGTCTACAGTATTAGCACAGGGGCATGCTAATGCAGGGCCCTGTGATAATTAATACTGTGTTTACAGGAAACTTGATCTCACTGACCTGCTTCCTCTCACAGGCTGATCTTTTAATTCCCTAGTAGGCTGCATAACATACTTAAAGCTGGTATTTTGTCTTCAAGTGAGACAAACTTCTGCATAAAGTCAAGCAGTTTTGATTTAATGCCATCTTTAGCACCAATTTGTGACTGAATGATTAGAAGAGAGTCAGTAGAGACTAATCATTTACATTCAGTCAAAAACAGCTGCAGGCGCAGCCTTCAGTTTTAACCAGAGGAGCCTTGACTGTAGCAGGTTTCCAGAAACATTTAGTCCCCTTCACTTTTTGCACTTTATCACATTGTAGGCTGAAATTAAAAATCATAAAATTACATTTTTGTCTACAGTCTACACAAAATAACCTAACACCAGGTTTTTTTTGTTTGTTTTTTTTTCAAAGAAAATCTGTGGTGAGGTGCAGATCAGGGAAAAGTTTTTTTTTAAAAAACATTTCTAAAGCTCTGAGCGTTCCCCTGCAGGAGCACAGTGGTCTCAACAACTGAAATGGAAGAGGTTTGCAATCAGCAGAGCTCTTTTTAGAGTTGGCCAAAAAACCAAACTGAGAAACCAGGCAAGAAGGGCCTTAGCCAGGGACGTGACCGAGAGCCCACTGGTCACACACAGAGCTCAGGATGTGCTCAGCAGAGAAGGGACAACCTTCCAGGACAACCGTCATTTGGGCCTTTATACTCAAGTGGCTAGACACAAGCCACTTTGAGGAAAAGCCTTATGACAACCTGCATGGAGTTTGCCAAATGGCATTTAAAAGGCAGTCACAGTATGAGGGAATACAATTTGCTGTACTTTTGCAGATGAGAAAATCTTAAGCAGTAAATAATGGACAGATGGATAAATAGATGGATGGATGAATGAATGAATGAATGAATGAATGAATGAATGAATGAATGAATCCCTTATTGCCCCAGAGGGAATTTTTCCTGCACCAAAAGAGCCAAAAACACAAACAACCAAAACACTGACGACAAGCACAGCCCAAGGACGCATGAGCACAGTACGTAGTAAAAAAGCATAAAAACACATGTAAAACACAACCACAGGCGTCACATGATAACATTCAGAGTGTCAGTCCAGTTCAATATGTGTGGATGGTTGAACGGATGGACGGAAATCTAAAAACATGTTTTTCAATACATTCTGAAGCCCCTGTACATCTACATACACTAATCTACTGAACCAAAAGCTCCTCAAAAATAAACAAAGTGGAAGATCAGATTTAACTTAGAGACCTGTATAAAAGACCTGTATTTTTCAGTGCATGTGAATGCAGGTCAATCCAAATATATATATTATTATACTTTAAAGGCCTTAGTTACTGGTTCAGTGATTCTTTTTTCTGATTAGGGATATGTGTGCCTGACTTTCCTCTTTCTGTGATTTGAAATTTAGAGTTGACAGGTGAGTAATGACAGTAAATATCAATTGCAATGCCTGGTTTTCACATTTCTGAAACTGAAGCACAATTATACTCCTAATCCACCCCTTCAGTCTGAGCAGGCTGTTTGCAAAGGACCAAACAAGTCTTAAAACGATTCCACTATCCCTGACTGAACCAAACGTTATTTACTCAGTTCATGCTAAATGAGGACTGCTGCAGAAGCTTTTCACAGAGAGAAGCACTAAAAACTGAACCGAGTGAAATGGCTTTTGGTTTTCTAACGAGTGACAGATGACTGAAGCTATGACTCTCACACTGGATGATGAGATCAGCACCCAACATTCAAATCTGTCCTGTCTAGCACCAGATGCCACCCACCAACTGAGGCCACATCCTGCCTTTCTCCCTGCAAACAATACTCTGAGCTTAAAGCTATTTGGTGTCTGTGGATGACATTCCCTGGGAACAGGTAATCCTGTAAATCTACAGTCTCCCCTTTTTGTCTATGTTTTGGGAAAAAACTGTGTTGTGACCTTCAGGCTGACACAAAATCCTGCTTTTATCAAAACATATTCACATCACTGAAGCTTTAGCTCTGCTTTCAACCTTCTGCCTACAAGTATTAGCCTACTGCTGACCCTCAGTATTGTCTGACAACAATAATAAATGTCTGTAGCAATAGCCTAAATATCAAAAATGTGGCTGATACCCTTGAACGAAATATACAATTTAAACCAGTTGCTAGTAAAGTACTGGGCCAGTTTGGTTGTATCCTGGTTAGAGCTGCAGCTACCGATTATTTTTGGGGTCGAGTTTTCTACCAAATATTTTAGCGATTACTCGAGTAATTGGACTGTTGCATTTTTGAATTATATATATATATATATATATATATATATATATATATATACAGTTGGTACGGAAAGTATTCAGACCCCTTTAAAGTTTTCACTCTTTGTGTCATTGCAGCCATTTGCCAAAATCAAAAAAGTTAATTTTATTTCTCATTAATGTACACTCAGCACCCCATCTTGACAGAAAAAAACAGAAATGTAGAATTTTTTGCAAATTTATTAAAAAAGAAAAACTGAAATATCACATGGTCATAAGTATTCAGACCCTTTGCAGTGACACTCATATTTAACTCACATGCTGTCCATTTCTTCTGATCCTCCTTGAGATGGTTCTGCTCCTTCATTGGAGTCCAGCTGTGTTTAATTAAACTGATTGGACTTGATTAGGAAAGGCACACACCTGTCTATATAAGACCTTACAGCTCACAGTGCATGTCAGAGCAAATGAGAATCATGAGGTCGAAGGAACTGCCCAAGGAGCTCAGAGACAGAATTGTGGCAAGGCACAGATCTGGCCAAGGTTACAAAAGAATTTCTGCAGCACTCAAGGTTCCTAAGAGCACAGTTGCCTACATAATCCTCAAATGGAAAAAGTTTGGGACGACCAGAACTCTTCCTTGACCTGGCCGTCCAGCCAAACTGAGCAATCGTGGGAGAAGAGCCTTGGTGAGAGAGGTAAAGAAGAACCCAAAGATCACTGTGGCTGAGCTCCAGAGATGCAGTAGGGAGATGGGAGAAAGTTCCACAAAGTCAACTATCACTGCAGCCCTCCACCAGTCGGGGCTTTATGGCAGAGTGGCCCGACGGAAGCCTCTCCTCAGTGCAAGACACATGAAAGCCTGCACAGAGTTTGCCAAAAAACACATGAAGGACTCCCAGACTATGAGAAATAAGATTCTCTGGTCTGATGAGACCAAGATTGAACTTTTTGGCGTTAATTCTAAGCGGTATGTGTGGAGAAAACCAGGCACTGCTCATCACCTGCCCAATACAATCCCTACAGTGAAACATGGTGGTGGGAGCATCATGTTGTGGGGGTGTTTTTCAGCTGCAGGGACAGGACGACTGGTTACAATTGAAGGAAAGATGAATGTGGCCAAGTACAGAGATATCCTGGAAGAAAACCTCATCCAGAGTGCTCAGGACCTCAGACTGGGCCGAAGGTTCACCTTTCAACAGGACAATGACCCTAAGCACACAGCTAAAATAACAAAGGAGTGGCTTCGGAACAACTCTGTGACCGTTCTTGACTGGCCCAGCCAGAGCCCTGACCTAAACCCAATTGAGCATCTCTGGAGAGACCTGAAAATGGCTGTCCACCAACGTTCACCATCCAACCTGACAGAACTGGAGAGGATCTGCAAGGAAGAATGGCAGAGGATCCCCAAATCCAGGTGTGAAACACTTGTTGCATCATTCCCAAGAAGACTCATGGCTGTACTAGCTCAAAAGGGTGATTCTACTCAATACTGAGCACAGGGTCTGAATACTTATGACCATGTGATATTTCAGTTTTTCTTTTTTAATAAATTTGCAAAAATTTCTACATTTCTGTTTTTTTCTGTCAAGATGGGGTGCTGAGTGTACATTAATGAGAAATAAAATGAACTTTTTTGATTTTGGCAAATGGCTGCAATGACACAAAGAGTGAAAAATTTAAAGGGGTCTGAATACTTTCCGTACCCACTGTATATATAAAATACTATTGTGTAATACCTGACAGAGACGACAGGTTAGCTTGAAATGACGTTACCTCGTGTCGGCTCCGCTGGGTGAGACACCTGTTCGTTTCCAACCGGATGTTTCCTGTCCAGATGTTGAAGCATTGACAAAGTGCTGTTGTGTTACACCAGTTCTACTTTACAACACACACACACATTGCACCGTGTTGTCGTCGTTTCTAAGTTTGAAACGATCCCAGACTTTGGACATTTTCGGCCTTTTACGGACAGTTGTTTCGCTCTCTGCCATGGCGCCAACGTTTGATACGGAAATGCGTTGTGCGACAGTGATTACGGTCCGTGTGGAACAATGATCCCCAGGCGGAGCAGGTCCGATAACACAAGTGATAGTAATTGAACGAAGTATAATACTAGAGGCGAGATTACTCGAGTAATCGTTGCAGAACTAATCCTGGCATGTAAACACTGCTACGGTGTTCACATACCTCCAGCAGATATAACACAGTTTAAAAACAAAAACATGGTTCACTATCCATCTCTCAGAACCAAAGAGCATAAGCTTCTTCCCAGACTTGTCATGTTGTACAGTCAACAGAAATCATCCTTCACTTTATAACTGGCTGTCGCTCATTATCAACACGTATGCTCTGCTGTGCTGCCCCAGTCTCTGTGACTTCTCCCAAATATTACGTATAAACAAGGGTGAAAACTTTGACCCAAGTAAGACACAAAGGAAGCATAAGTGTAAAATGGTGATCTAATATCTTTGGAGAAAAGAGGCCAATAGCAGTTCTTATATTTATTTTGACTGTACAGTGCAGCTCCGGCGTCCTCCAGTCTCCATAACAACTTGTGTATCATTGCTACAGAGGGAAAACACTAAAGGAAATACTTCACAGCAATAGCAAATACCTCCTGGAAAGCAACGAACTTAGTAGTACATTCTGGGAATACCAGATTAGTTTAATTGCTAGAGCACCCACAGTCAATCTCCAGGGACATTTGAAGTTTCTGGTACAAAACCACAGGAAAATTAAAGAATCAAACCTTAAGCAACAGGCTTTCTCTCGCTGTGTTCAGGCGTTTAGCATGCACTGTGATGCAGAACAGTGTTAAAACTGCAGGATCACAGGAAATACATGGACATTCCCTGCAGCCATGTGAGGGGCAGCAGCCACATTCTGCAACTGACTGCACTGTGAAGTAAGACCACACAGTACGACCACAGGTTTCCACAAAGTGATGGGAATAACATGCACCCTACGCCTCAGGCACTGGACCCATCACTGCCACAGGAGAGGTCATTTGGTGACCTTTATTTTATTTACCCAACCTTTGTTTTCACCACGTGAAACCCCAGTGAGTTTACTAGCCTCCATTACAACAAAGCCCTAAAGCCAAGAGGCCCTGAAGTCTTCAATTAGCTAAGCAGACACTGGCTATCTGTCTGCCTTGTGATCTGTTACACACAGCTGTTAGATCCTCCGACTGGACCGAGTCAGTCCATGCCATTTCGCTCGTGTGTGCCAGACATCAGCACCTTCATTTCCAGCATCAGACAATAAAATACACAATAAAGTACCCAAACCACCTGTCTATAATGTGCGTAATAAAATCAGGCAATTAGAAATTCTATAATATTTGAAGAGACAAACACCTAAATAAAAGCAGAAGCAGCAGAGTGGGCAGAGGCTTTACAGGCTTGCAGTGTGGATTACCTGTCTGGTATGTGGACCTGAGGTTTGCAAATGACAGGCCTGACAGTATTTTTGTCAAATATATGATTTGACCAGACTTGCCTATTCTATGCGACGCCGCTAAACAATGCAAGAGGAATTTTGGGGAAGTAAAAGTCCAGAATGTCAAGCTCCAGTGGCAGCACTGCTCCTGTTTCAGAAAATCCGTGAGCCAGGAGCAGTGACGGGGGTAACGCCCGGTTCCAGCTGCAGTCCCCGTATGTTCCCACTCACACAGCGTAGTTTCCTTCTCCTGTTAAAACTTCAGACACATAAACACTATTGTGCAAACGATTTAGCTTCTTATTAAGGGGCAGTTGTTGGTTCTGTTGCAACACAGCAAGAAGGTTCCACGTTCGAATCCTGTTCAACCCTGGAGCCTTTCTGTGTGCAGTTTGCACGTTCTCTCCAGGTACTCCGGTTTCCTCCCACAGTCCAGAGACATGCAGGTTGGGTTTGGGCTAATTAGTGACTCTAAACTGCCCATAGCTGTGAATCTGAGTGTGAGTGGTTGTTTTCCTCCATAGGAGCAGCCTCCTAACGCCTTAAGGGCTTTTTTCTGTCTGGATTCACACATTTGAGTGAAATCCGGCTGCTGATGGTTGGAACAACAGCATCACTTCTGCACAATGAGGATAAATGCCAGTGGAAATGTTTATCTAAGATTTATCTGATCACAGATCTGATTTATATGAAGTTCAATTAAAAAAACATCCCTATTTTACTGCTATAACTTTTACACTGTTTTATTTGCACAATATGAGTGAACATATTCCACATATTCACAATCCTGCTTTAGTTTACATTCACCTTCTGCTTTAACCCGCCAGACTGGAGCTGCAATTATTTCTCACAGATTAGCTCAATCAATTAATCACTTAATCAATTAACCGTTTAGTCAGAAAACCCATGACACCTGCACCGTGACAGACCTGCAGTCTGGACTACAAATCCCTCACAAACACACGTTTAGACCTGGGCCAAATACTGAGCGACCCGAAACACCATGAGGCCACAGGACAGACACACACACACACACACACACACACACACAGAGGGACACACACACACACACACACACAGGGACACACTGAGACACACACACACACGGACACACTGAGACACACACACACACACACAGAGGGACACACTGTGAGACACACACACACACACACACACACACAGAGGGACACACTGTGAGAGACACACACAGGGACACAGTGAGACACACACACGCAGGGACACAGGAGACACACACACACACACACGCAGAGACAAACGCGGACACACACACACACAAACAGCGTCATGTCTTGTCTCATTTTTAGCGAGCGAGCGCGCGCACACACACACACACACACACACCGAGCCTATTGCGGGATGACATGCGGTTGAACGTGGTCGTTTGCGGTTTAATTTGCGCAGGTGAGCGCAATAATCGAGATGTGGCGCTGGTCGCCAACAACCTGTGGCGCAGACTCGGGTCCACCGGCTCGTTAGTGACGGAACAAACCGGAGACCCCGGGACTGAGCAGCCCGCCTCAGTAACGGGTCTTCGTGCAGGACTTACCCGCTTTATGAACGCCAAAATCAGCCCTCACGCACAACTTCGCCCGGTGTCGTCTACCGGGAGGGTCTCATCGCAGCACCGTCGGTACCGGAAAGCTGAGGCGACCTTCGTGTGTGTTTTTGTCTCGGTATTTCCCTCCGGTTCCTTTCACAGTCCAGCCGAGCGACGCGTCTTCTGTCGGTCACCGCGCCGAGCCGGCTGTCCGCTCCGCCGCCATCTTGGTTGTGATGGGAACCCGCCGTCACGCGCTCACACCCCGGGAAACATTACCCCCCCCCCCCCCCCCCCCCTTCTCCCCGGTAGGACGGAGCTCCCGGTCCCGGTCCACCTGATGCTGACGTTACCCGGTGATGTCTCCTCGGTTAATGACGGGACTTATGATATATCATGTTTTATTATTAATTATAGAGAGGTCACCCAGAATGACCCACAATAAGAAACACAACACAAACAGGATGAGACACAACAACAACAACATCCATCATCTGTACCCCCTTAGTCCTAACCAGGGTCCCAGGGATCAGCTGGAGCCTATCCCAGCTCTCTTTGGGTGAAAGGCAGGGGTCCACCCTGGACAGGTCCCCAGTCCATCACAGGGCCACATAGAGACAAACAACCTCACACACTCACACTCACTCCTATGGGCAATTTAGAGTCACCAATCAACCTGACATACATGTTTTTGGACTGTGGGAGGAAACCAGAGTACCTGGAGAAAACCCACACAAGCACAGGGAGAACATGCAGACTCCACACAGAAAGGCCCCTGATGGGTTTCAAACCAGGAACCTTCTGGCTGTGAGGCAACAGTGCTAACCACTGACTTACCGTGCCGCCCCCAATAATCACTAAGAAATGCAAAACAAACCGTATGAGACACAAAATGACCACAGAGATTATTAAATGGTCCAAAAATGTCAGGTTGATTGATGATACTTGATGATTGATGATTTGATTTGCTGGCAATGTGCAGTACAGTTTATAGACCATAACTGCCTGCATTGTTTTTCTGTCATTATTCGTTCTCCTCTGTTCTTCTTGAACTCACTGCTGCCTAGTTCAGGTGTTATATCTTTTGAACGTAAGATTACAGCATTTTTAGTAATTTTATGGGTTTATCAAATATATTTTGTAGTTTCTGCAGTTTCAGCTTGAAGCATTTTTATGAGCAATTCAGAAACTTAAACTTGGCGTGAATCTGATTTAAAAACAACTGAACAAAGGAAATAAATGCAAAAATAAAAATAATAAAAGAAGCAGCAGTAAAGATGAAATAGCACAAAACATTGTAGATCGCGATGCGTAAGAAAATGGACTGAAAAGGAAAATGTGTATGAAATATTTTTGTACCTGACCCTGTAGGTGATAAATAAAAGTCAAAGACATTATTAGTAAAGAATAAATTGCATTTTTATCTCTGGGAAGTAAAAGTATGATTTTGGATCGTATCCCAAACCCAAAAGAAAATTAGTTTTGGCCTTTTGAAGCAGGAAAATGTAATTGTGCACCTCTTCTTTTTGGCTCCTTATGTTGCAGCATGAAAAACGTTTTCATCACAGTATTTTAACAGGCTGCTTGATCTTGTTTGCATCAATGCACTGGGAAGGAGAAAGCATTAAAAACACCATGGTGTGTTGTCGACATTAGGCATGGAGTCTTTCAATGCTGTGTTAAAACTGACAAAATAGTAAAAAGATGCTTCATTTCTAGCAGCTTAAGGCTTATTAAGACAAAAAATGATGACGTGGGGCTTTAAAGGTCCAGATTCAGTTAGAACAGACAGTGATTATACTTATCTTAGTATGTAATGTTGTACAAGTGAAGCAAGTGAACCTTTAATATGATGTTATGTTCATAAAGGACCAGTAACACACTGTGATTCAATATCTGCTGTTGTTCTAGAGGCTGTTTTTGTTGAACCATGTGATGTTAAAGTTTATTTAAACGTCTTTATGGCTCCTCGATGCTTTGGTCTAAAAACAAGAATTAAAGCAGCTGCTGAGACTTTGTAGACAGACGGCACTGTGCAAACTCTGCAGCTGTCCTCACGATAGTTTCTTTTCACACTTCACACACTTGGCGCACTAGAGACTGTGATGTGTTTCCCTCAGTGATAGCTGGTCAGTGCTTCCCTGCATGCTGACATTAACTTCTGTGTGTTGTGGAGGGATGATGCATTGTTTTAACATGGTCCAGGTCCTGCTCAGCACTGAAGTATGTCACTGATTCCAAGTGACAGCTCACATGCAGCGTGTTTGCCAGCAGTTCGTTTTTCACGGGGAATAAATCCAATTTAAACTTCACTTTGTGTTGAAGGCCAGAATATATGATGAAACTGGTTGAAACGGCCTGGCTATGAGTAGGTGTGAGGTTCGTTCTGTGTCGGTGGGTGGAGAGCTGACAAAATATTCCCACAGCCATGCAGACTCATAAATCCTTTAAATGTACATTTTCCATTGTGTTCTCAGACGTTAAATGCACCAAAACTGGCAAACAACTCATGAATATTTGAATTGTACACATTTCCCTGTTTTTAAGAAGCTGCAAATGCATAAACAAGAGTGGAGCAGCTGAACTCTCCAAATGTCGGAGGCTGTTTTTGGAGGCAGATTGCCTACACAGCATCTGATGCCTCCTCTCTTCCAGCTAAACTACATATTTTGCTTTGTTTTGCACAGACAGAAGAAATACTGACTTCAGATCAGCTGGCTACAATCTTAAGCAGCTCAACATGCATAATAATTATCCTAGAAAGTTTCCAGATTGAGTTAAATGGCTTCCTAATTGGTTAATTGTTAACAAAATCTGTGTATTTGTGTGTAATCTTCAGGAGTTTGTGCCAAGGTGCAAACATATGTTGTTATATTGTTTTTGTTCTACAGATCATTTTACCAGTTACATTTTTGGGGGTGTGAAATTTCAGTGTCCCTGCAGCTGGAATTACATGCACAAACAAATCTGATCTTCCAGGTGGATCAAAATGTAAAATAACTTCATACGATTAGAACAAAACACACACCTGTCAGCAAATAAAACATTTGACGTGAGTTCACTGCCTCGGTCATGTCCCGCTGCTGCCATCTGTTGTCTGCTGGAGGAAAACACGCTTCCTCCAATTAACTGCACATTCAATGTTTTTATTGACTGATTGTGAAGTGGTGCAGATACACCCCGGGAACTTTTCAGAGGCAAAACTTGTTCTTGTAGTATGTTTTTTACATGGTACTTATACTTGTTATAGCATTTCTCTACACTATTTGTCCATTCACTCATACACCAGTGGAAACATGGGGTTCAGTGTCTTGCCCTATGGGCCAGGGAAGCTAAGGATCAAACCACCAACCCTCTGGTTCATCATCAACCTGCTCTACCTGCTGAGCCACAGCTGCCCACATCTGTTGGTTCTGCTCGGCAGCTTGCACCCATAGCTATTATTCATCAAGAGGTAACAGAGGTATGGATGATTACACCTTTACTTTTTATTGCTAAAATATTTTTTAGGGTTAATATGTGGAGCATAGCCACATATGGGGCAGGGCAGCAGATAGCAGATTAATGCCTGCTGCTCCAACACAGCATAGTTATTGCTTTTAATCCTGTTTAACAACAGGTCTGTGCTCATAGACACAGTAGTGACTGTTTCATTGGCACAGCAAGACTTCAGTTACCAGCCTGTGCCCAGTATGACACAAAACATTAAAGCATTCAGCTGTTCATTATATGCAGATCCATGCCTGTCTGTGATACAGCGGAGAAAACAACTATCACATCAATTTGAACTTGAATATAATGAGGAGCTGATGCTTATAAAAACTCGTCATTGTGCAGATGTAGACTACACTTTGTATGATGATTTAGACATTGAACATTTGTTGACATGTTGACACTACATGTGAAATCCTTACTGCATATTTTAAATCACTCTAGGCCTAATTCATCTGAATCCTATAAACGTACTGTTCTGGTTCTTTCTCTCTGCTCTGATCATTGGTCATTCACACCTGCAGCAGGCGGCTGTTTTCACTTTAAAAGCTCTACCTACTCAGACACAGTTAGAGACCAGCCAGTAAACAAGGTAGAAAGTACAAATTGTCACTGAATATAATTAGCAGCTGTTTATTTTAAACTTTGTGTTTATTGTGTTTAGTAGGTAAAGTTTCATAAATCCTTGTGTTTGCCAAGGAATCCTGCTTTCATTTATTTTTGGCCACCAGTAGGCAGAATAACTTCAAAACAAGTTAACAGACAGTCACTGCAGACAAATCCATCCATCATCTGTACCCCTTTAGTCCTAACCAGGGTCACAGGGATCAGCTGGAGCCTGTCCCAGCTCTCTCTGGGTGAAAGGCAGGGGTCCACCCTGGACAGGTCCCCAGTCCATCACAGGGCCACATAGAGACAAACAACCTCACACACTCACACTCACTCCTATGGGCAATTTAGAGTCACCAATCAACCTGACATACATGTTTTTGGACTGTGGGAGGAAACCAGAGGACCTGGAGAAAACCCACACAAGCACAGGGAGAACATGCAGACTCCACACAGAAAGGCCCCTGATGGGTTTCAAACCAGGAACCTTCTTGATGTGAGGCAACAGTTGTAACCACTAATCCACCGTGCTGCCCTGCAGACATATCATCTTACAGAATTCTTCTGGCTAATGTGCATAAAACATTTCCTTTTTGCAGCATTCATTTGGAGCCGCTGGATGGAAGTAATCCCAGTTTTCATTCTCTTTCTAACTTTGGTTTCGTCTCCACTAATTGCTACGAAAAGAAACTTAAGCCCTTTAGCTGTTAGATGTTTACTTTCTTCCCCCACTGTTTCTCTTTGTCTGTTGTCTGTCTGTTGTCTGGGGCTGTCTACAGTCAGAGCTTCTTTACTGAAAACAACTTCAAGAAGCTGCTTTAAAAGATGTTGTTGAAAGTGTCATAAAATCAAAACTCTTAACTAAACGTTTAGAGGGTAGTTCTGACAAAATCACTTGATTCATTGGTAACAGAAAAACAGGGGAGGCTCTGCGAGTGCTATCGAAAGAAACTAACCAGGTTTTTAAAGATCAGCTTTACCTGATCAAGGTAAAATTAGTAAGTGTCACAGGGAAACACAGAGACCATGTTTCATGGCTTCATGGCTTCTTATGCTGCGTTTATGTCACCAGGGCCCACGTTTCCGCTGTAAGACAAGCTGCATGCACAGACGCAGAGTTACTGGAATTTCTCCTCTCTGCTATTGATTTTTGGTGGGATTTGTTGATGTTCACATGACTAGAGAGAGACATCCAAGCTTTTACAAATGATCCCCTCCTCTGGTCTTTCCTCCATGCATTAGAGGTCAGGAAACAGGCAGGATGCGAGCCAGCCGATAAGCTGAAAAGGTAGATGGATACAGACAGAGGCTGTTGGAGAGTCGCACTTTGTCCACCTGGTTGTTTTTGATTCATATAGATTTTCGGCTCAGTGTGGGGGCTGTGAGGAAACTCTTAGTGTCTTTTGTCAGGTGTTAGTTTCAGGTGTTAGGAGATATGACTGGTAATGTGGAACACCAGTTAGCACAGTTCATGATCCCGGCATTAGCCTTTTGTTAGCCTTTAACTTGGATCCTATCTGCTATATGAACAACAGCACCTTGGTTTGGATCAGGGTCCTGTATCTTCTATACTTAATATATATGCTGTTTACAGGGAACGTGAAAAATGGTTGACCCCTCCGCGTTGGTTCCTAACGGTTAGTGTGCAGGTGTTTCAAGTCCTCAGTCCGCTGCTTGTATTATTGTTCTGGATTATCTGATCACCGGTGATGGGAAAACTGATCATCATCTTCATTTCCAAAAAAGACTTTCCATTTCTCTGTGATGGACTGGGGACCTGTCCAGGGTGGACCCCTGCCTTTCACCCAAAGAGAGCTGGGATAGGCTCCAGCAGATCCCTGGGACCCTGGTTAGGACTAAGGGGGTATAGATGATGGATGGATGGATTTTCCATTTCTAGTGTGTTGATCAACTTTTACCTTATTTTTTTGTTACTATCTATTCCAGACTTTCTCGATAAGGTGTTTACATGTCACAGTGTCTTGTGTTCAACTGGAGCCAGCCTCTCCAGATTTCTAAAACCAAGATATGGTGGTTTCATGTGCATCACATTACCCAAAACCTTTATTAAAGCCAGGATGCTCCTGTGCATGTAAACGCTCTCATTGGCAGCACAGTTTGATAAAACATTTGCTCTATCAGCCCCCTGAGGACTATGTGTTCCTCCAGACGGACATAAATACTGAAGATGAGGTGTTGTAATCCTGCCACAGCAATATGCAGCCAAATCATTATTTACACACTGGTTTCAGGATTAAATCAGCCTTCAACAACATTCATGCCCTTCATGCATATTCCTTAAAATCCACTAGCATAAAAACTCAGCACCCAAACGCCCTGAAGTCAGACAGCATCATCTTGCTCTGATCTGCCAGTGCAGCCTTGTAATTAAAGCCACTTGGAAAAGTAAAAGAAAAGAAATCGATTTTCTAGGTCAGACATTACGAACATCATCCTGACGAGCTACGTCATGTTTCTAAGCTGATCTTAACCTCTGACCTCTGACTCCCCTGGAGGGATAACAGGAAAACAAGCTTCCTCTCTGGAGTCAATACAGTGTCACATCATTACTGCAGAAAAAAGGATTAAACGGTTGAGGTTGAACAAGGTGGTTGACCTGCCACACACACACAGTCAGGATGACACCCAACATGCACTATGAGACACACACACATGACAGCAGTATTTCTACTGACGAAATCAGAAGGCGAGGACTGGCAGGGATTAAATATTAAGACATTTTATTACAGCCTGGTTCACATAAGCAGCATGAAGAATAATTAACATGAGCTGTCAGATTATGACTCCAGTAAAATAATGTGGACGTATATCTGCCTGATGTAGTCTCAACTGGTTGTTCTGGAGTAAAATAATTGATCTTAGTTTAGGAGAACACACTCCCATTCTGAAAATGATAACCGCTGTGGTAAATCTGTGTATTTAACATGATGGAAATGCAATTTCAGTTGTGTCTGGAGTTTTCGGATTGTTTTGCCTTTGTGATTCAGTGACACGCAGCAGTAATAAAAAGTAATTGTGTTATCTTGTTCGAGTCCCATCCGCTTCATCCTCTCAATATTGATTTGGATGCACTGCTGTGATTTCCTGTGGTGGCGTCTTTGCATGATGAGCTGATGAAGTGTAAAACAGTGTTGACTCACATCCTGCTGCCTCACCCTGAAAGAAAAAACACAAATCAAACCCAAGTGAAAGGAAAAATGCTGCAGTCTCAGTTTATCACATCACAGTGACTAACAGTTGTGTTTACGTGCACAAGGGCAGGATGTGCATGTGTCTGTGTGCTTCTACCTGTGGGTGCACTAAAGAAACAGGTCTTTAAAAACAGGTTCAGAGGAAATTTACTATATTAAAGTACAAAACTGTGGACGGCGTGGTTGTTATGTTAAAGTAAAGTAAAGGCTTAAAAAGGAGACTGTACTGACTAATGTAACTGCATTATGGGGCGATATATTGTCACATTGTTTGAAGATGTTCTCTCTAAACCTCTTTCTCTGCAGTATTTTAAATAGCTGTATATTATATTTTACATTTGTACGGTTATTATCTCACCTTTCCTGCCTGTCAGTAACCATTTGAGCTGCTAGCGCCTGGTTTCCTTTAAGATTAGTCTTTATATTAAGGTAAATGCACACACGTACAGGGAATGTGCTTGTGTTACTACAGTATATACATATAGCATGTGTATGCATGTGTATGTGTGTGTATGTGGTGAATCCGGTGACCAGCTTGGTTTGGGTTACTCTATTTCTAATATGAGAAACCTCTCTGGATGCACCTTGCTTGCGGGAAGCAAAGCGACTGCAGGCATAAATAAATCTCCCCTGAGGAAAGTCGATACAGCAGCTCACATGTCCACGGCAGATGAATATCCATGTCCGGCTCCAAAATACTGTATATATGTCACACAGAAAGAAGGGCTGCAGTAATATGTTAACGAAAAAGTAGCAGCACCCCAGAAATAATGAAACCCTTAATTTCAAGTTTTCCTTTTATTTTTCTTTTAAATTGAGCATCTTAAAGTATTCACTGTAAAGAAAAGTGAAGTTTACTTTTCCAATTAGCTGGAGATAAATGAATGAGAAGAAAAAAGGCAGTAAGATAAAAGGGAAAGATCGTGGTGTTTCCTAACCAAAGGGCTTTTATTGGTTAAGGTTAGCCATGCTGTAGAAGGGACCACGACATAACTGGGAAACAATGTTGGAGCCTCATATATAAAACAAAGGATGCCATGTTGTAAATAGTTTAATTTAAAAAATATCACCTAATAGCAAAATAATTTAGCAACTGCAGCAAAATATCTTAAAGTAGTGCTAATAATAAAAATGCCCCAAATATGGTCCACAGAAGGACAGTTTAAATTCTGATAATCCCGTTTGCTTCCAAACAAATGTCTGGTATAGCTGCATGGACAAAAACTGTGGAATATTTCTTTAAGACGCAGAGAAGAGATGTAATGAGACCCCATGGTATCTGAAATGAGAGGTGCAGTGCTGCTGTTGGTCAGACGACTCTTCTGATACAGATCAATGGAAACAACCGAGACCAGTGGAGCCAGAGACTCCCAGCTGATCCAATTTACCATCTCTGTAATTCATATGATTGTGCTGCCTTTCATTTGACACACACACACACATCATCATCATCATCATCATCATCGCAGCAGAGGCTATGGGGGGTTGCTTTAAAGACAAATCCATGCAAAAACACAGGCAGCATTTCTGTAACATTACACATTTAAGATTTAAATAGAAACAAAATGCATGACAATAACATTTCTCCAAACTGTGAACTCAGTAAAGGTCTGGTCCAAGGTCTGGTCCATGTGCCTCCGTAGAGGCACCACTTCAGGAAGTACTATGGGAAGGGACAAGCAACACGTGTTGATTCAGACACAATCAGGTGACTGAGGCTGCTGCTGGTGTCTAAGGCCATTTAAGACTCACAGAGTGATCAGTGTAAAACACTCTCAACTAAACTCACAGGAAGAAGAAATGACTTTGCAGAAGACTTAAGTGTGTCCATGCATCCAGTGCTGATTCAGACATTGTAACGTGTGTTTTGTAGCTTCACTTCGCTGCATAAATGTAAGAGCCTTCATATAAAAATAAAAGCAGAATATAAAGTCTCCATTCATTCAGGGCAACATCAATTATTCATAAATGCTCCTGTCAGCTTTGCTGCTCCAGTGATCGATGCCTCTGTAATGTGGACTGATATGAGCCTCTGGTCGAGTCCTGGCTGCACCAGGTTAATGGACCGACTGGATTTCATGGACTGCTTAAGGCAGCTCCAGTACAAAACTACACTGACGCTCTTTATTAAGACCACGGTGTGTTGTGTGTATGTACTGTATGTGTACGTATGTGCATGTACATGTTTACACTGTAGAATAATAGAGTAATGATAATTTAGCCATAACATCCTCAAGATACAAGGATTCTGAACGAAAGCTTGCAAGAGTTTAGATCATTATCTGTATTTACTGACGAAGCCAGAGAATCTGGGCTGTGACTGAAGGTCACAGGCTGTCAATCAAGCAAAAGGCCCAAAACACAGACCTGCATAGATTTTATTTTATTATTATAATTAATTTACCACCAAAGCAAACTTAAATAAATTGTAGTCCCTTAAAATTAGCTTTTAGGTCTTCAATATTTTTATGGCAGCATCTGAAATCACGTTTCTCCAACAGGAGGCCTGCCCTGAAGCTAAAACAAGGCAGCACAGGCTCAAATCCTTTCTAACTCTTGTAACTTTGGCAGTAAACCTGTTATTCATCATAAGCAACCAACAGTGAAAATAAATTAGCCAGTGAGAGAAGTGCAGACTGTGTTTTGGCAGATTAGGCACCGAGAGGTTATTAGAAAACCTACAGCCTAAGACATTATAACACTTACTGTATGCATTGAATATCTGTGTGTGTACAAATGCATTGATTAGTTATTCATATATGTTTTACCCACACAGTAGCTGTAATTGTTCTCGTATACCTAAAGTCCGGTGCAGTCAGAAATGTGTTGTATTATTATAATTTCATCATGCTCAATAATAAATGACTCTGTGTGCTCAGGGACTGTTTCACACTTTTTCTCTGCATGTGCTGGACTTTATAACATCACAAAGCTTGGATGCAAACATATCACCTTCACTGCACATACACATTAATGTTTCCACCTCTGGCACCACCTGGGCACCTGCACTTGTGGGGACGCTGTCACAAAAATAAAATGCACTTTTCTAGTCTCTGTGAAAGTTCTACAGTGATAAAACCTTCTTGGATTAAAGGTTGAAATAGATTTCAACATGATTTTGCAGTTTTACACATGTCTGTCTCTCATGGTAGAAAACACCTTTTGGACCACAGGGGGATTTTTAGTTGCAATACCACAGGTGGCCACTTGGAAAATTGCTGCTGCTTCATGTGTTGCTCTCTCAATGCAACAACTGTGACTGTCAGCATGTTGATTTCAGCATTTAGCACAAACCACAGCCTCATAATGAGTATTTCTACAATTTTATGAGTTGTAATGATTGTTTATGAGTTTGAGTTTAGTTAAAAATGACCCGGTTGTTAGTCAGAACATGTGGCGTTAGCATCCTGCTATGATGATAATGATAATGTGAAAGGCATTAAATATTCAGGTAAGAGGAAGTTGTGTCACTACATTATCTGAGATGTCAGACAGTTATTGATGACCATCCTTCATCTGTTGGAGCTGGAAGGACACACACGCACACACACACACACACACACACACACACACAACCGCTGGGACTAATATTATTTGTCTGATAGATATTGTATGTTTGTTTCATGAATTATTGATCTTCCCAAAGACTTGTGTGTATGACATCACCTTGACTGATGAGCCCTTTCAGTAGCACTTGCTGGAAGTTTTAACTGGGAAACTCGAAGGTTATTCAATCAATAAGAGAAGCTTTTTAAAATGCTCGGGCTGAATTGTTAATTAGATGGTGTCTGCTATGTTGAAGCAGGTGTAAGTACAAACGGTCTGCCGGAGAACCTGAGGAGTGGGCGTCTCCTGGAAATAAAACCATTCAGTCCACATGCAGAAACAGAATTACGAGCAGAAATAATTCACTTTGTGAACGAAGAAGCACTCTCCGGCTGCTCTGGTTGCCTTTTATCACTTTCCTTTTTTAGGACTTGTCAGGAATGTGTCAATGACTGTGTAAAGGAGCATAGAGGATGTCTCACTGCCATTAATTTGACACCACCCTCCTCTTACACCCCACCCCTTTCCCAGCTCGACCCTACTCCACCTCCCAGCATTCATTCAGACCCGGCCCTGGCGAAGAGGAAACTGCTGCCCCCTCTGGGATTTGGCATTATAATTATATAGGAAGCAGAACAGTCTGCTGTCTGTTAGAGCTGGAGAGGCTGCAGGCAGGTCCTGCATGTCTACTAATGTGCAGTGACCAACTGGTCAGACCATGGATGAGGAGCTGTGGTTGTGACACTTTGAAAGGTAAGATAATCTATTGTATTAATAGGTAAAGAGATAATAACAACAGAGATAGTTTTTCAGTCGTCATACATTTTATTATTTTGTATTTTGTGCCATCAATGCAACTTCCTGCCAAAATGTCACAATAAAGTGATAAGACTATAACTTAAGCACCAAAGAATTAGCCTTGGAGGCAGTTTAGCAAACTTTCCTTTCCTGAATGAAGCATGAAAATGATGTTGCCTGGGAAGATATGAAAGCAGTTTTATTGGAAACGGATCCTGGAAATGATCTGCAAAAATCAGCAGGACTCCACATTGACCTGTCAGTCTAGTACCAAACCGATTCAGCAGCAGTCCTGCGGGCACGGATCAAGGAAAGTTCTGAAAGAGTTCTCTTTAGTCAAAGGGTAAATGCAGGAAATTCAACTGGTGATGAAAAACCAAGGTAGAGAATCTGGCTTTTATCATTTGATTTAACATGGTATGATATAATGAGCTCGTGCGCTCTCAAGTGTTCACTATAGCAAACCATTAATCTCCCATGTCAAACTTCCCCTAAATAGATCCTTGTGGAAAAAAAGATTTTGCTTAACCTATGGGTGAGATTTATTTCTGAGAGTAAAAATATCTTTCCCTTTATCAACGGGGCTTAAGATTTGTGGAATAGTCAGACAATGTTTGTTTTTCTTAACTCCCTTTGGCTTGTAACTCTAGTCAAAGAGAAACCAGAGTGATAATAGACTCCATCTTACGCTTCTTGCATTCCTGTTGTTTCATGGAAGTGAAAGTGGAAGTGACTACTATTGTCTATTGTATGGTGACTCATACTCGAAATTCCCCTCCGCATTTAACCCACCTGAAGTGCACACACACACCGTGAACACACACCCGGAGCAGTGGGCAGCCATTGCCAGTTGGGGGTTCGGTGCCTTGCTCAAGGGTCTCACCTCAGTCGCGGTATTGAAAGTGGAGAGAGTGCTGGCTATTCACTCCGCCCCCCCAACAATTCAAGTCCTGAGACTCGAACCCGCCTCTCTATCCTTTAGGCCACGACTGCCCCTCATAAACATAAACATTTCATAAACATGTTTGTGAAATCTCTTTCAGAGTAAGACGAGCAGTCATGTCAGAAAAGAAGCCACGAGGTGCAGACACACGTCCCAAAAGTGGTCTCCGCAGTTGGAGTGCAGACAGTTATGTTTGGAAGAAACGTTCTCGGAGCTCTCGCAAAGGGTCAACTCCTGAAGGGCTGGAGGTGGAGGGAGCAGAGGATCTGGGCGTGCGGTCAACATCCTGTCCAAGGTGGCGCCGAGAGAGAAAGTGTAGCTGCAGTGCTCTTGGGGATGCCCTGACCTCTGCAGACATCGACGTCGTTTGTCGGAAGGCCTTGTCCCGGCGCTCTCTCAGGCAGAAGTTTCAGGACGCCGTGGGCCAGTGTTTTCCTCTGCGCTCTCACCATCACCACCACCACCACCACCACCATGCACCAGGATCCTCACGACCCTTCTCTGTGCTTTTCTGGTCCAAGCGCAAGATCCATGTCTCGGAGCTCATGCAGGACAAGTGTCCTTTCTCACCCAAATCTGAAATGGCGAGATGTTGGCATCTTATAAAAAATCACACCACTCACCCAAATGCCCTCAAAGACATGGAGGCTCCCCTCAAACCCAATGTTTCATCTTCCTCTACCTCCCCACCACAGACCCCCCTGTCCTGGGAGGACATCTGCTGTTCCCCTGGGCCTGGATGCACTAGTCTTGAGGACTGGGACCCCTCCTGTCCTCATGGGACAGCAGAGGGCAGCTGCAGCCACACTGACTACATCCTGGTCCCAGATCTCCTCCAGATCAACAACAGCTCCTGTTACTGGGGTGTGTTAAACCGCTTTGAGGCAGAGGATCTGCTGGAGGGCCAGCCAGAGGGGACATTTTTGCTCCGAGACTCTGCCCAGGATGAGTTTCTCTTTTCAGTGAGCTTTCGTCGCTACAGCCGCTCCCTGCATGCACGCATTGAGCAGAATGGCAAGCGTTTCAGCTTTGATGTGCGTGACCCGTGTATGTACCGGGATCCCAGTGTGACGGGACTACTAAGACACTATAGTGACCCAGCCACCTGCCTCTTCTTTGAGCCCCTCCTTTCCAGGCCACTACCAAGGACCTTTCCTTTCTCACTTCAGCACCTGTGCAGGGCAGTAATCTGTAGCTGCACCACCTACCACGGCATAAACTGCCTGCCCCTGCCACCTCAGCTCAGGGACTACCTTCAACAATACCACATTAAGTGCGATGGGGCCTGTGCTCTGTGATACTCCAAAGCAAGCCTCCGTGGAAGGTAAAGATAGCACAAGAAAAAGGCACATTTGAATTCCACATAACCTTTTCCACGTTTTTTAGGTCTAAAAGGTGCAAAACTGGAGAGATGTTAAACATGTTTGTTGATTTTTACCACAACAAGAGCTAAAACAACCAAAGCTACAAAGGATCAAAGTTCAGCTTATAGGACAAGACTGCTACAGCTGACGGCGAATTGCTGAGAGACATTTAATTAAGCAAAACATTCGCCTTAATATTGTCAGTGGAATAGGAATTCCCCAGAATCCCTAAACAAACATTAAACTTTAACCTTTAACCTTTTTGTGAAACATTGGGTGCTGAAAGTAGATGCCAACTTGTGTTGGCATCAAATATCTCTATAGGGGACTAAAGGAAATAGACCTTTCATGGCCCCTGACTGAGACCAAACCTCCTTTAAAACACCGTAATACCATAAAAAGTGATATATTGCTTTCCTGTAGCTTTGTCCTGTATCCAGTTCTTCATCAACGTTCCACCTTAACACATTTTTTAGACCTGTGCTAATTCTGCTCATCCTCATGTTACAGAAAATCTGTTGGAGTCTAATTGATTACAAACCACATCTCTCCAAGATGGATTACTCAGCACTTTGACCTCCTCATGAGAAGGTTGGTCAGGCTAAGTTCTGACTGTTGTCAGCTTGAATTGTTATCAGCAGCAGATATGGGGCTCAAGCACCCTGCTGGCAATCAGTATGGGTGAGACAACGTGAGATAGACAGTGAGAGAAAAAGCTTAGTTCAAAAACCATAAATTGTCAAAAATGTCAACTCGTAATGCATTTCAAGAGTTGAAGAGGACTTGGACCTGCTCATTGGGGCTGCCTTCTACTCTGTAGCCACCAGATGGTGGCACAGCTACACTGATCCGTCCTCGTGGTGCTCAGCTGCCGTTACTGTACATCTTAGCTTTGAAATGCCCTCATAAATAGGTATTTTAACATCAGTTGTGCCTCTACAGCTTTCACAAGTATTGGTATTTAAAAGCTGTTTACATATGAGGTGGAGTATAGTGCATTAGCTGAGATTGTCAAATTTATGATTTGGGACATGGGGGTTGACAAGGTGGCAGAGAAGTTATGTCAGGACTGTATGTGTGTTAAACAGGGTTGGGGTCTATGGTCCTGACCTGTTTAAAAAGACAGAAAAACACTATCTGATGCTGGCCCTCATTCAACAATCCAAGGTCTATGGATATGCAAACCTGCTGTAGGCCTCCACAAGATCTCATCAACGTCACTGAAAAGTCCATTCTGACTGTGTGTGCTCTGTTGGCTTCACACTTCACAGAGATCAGTGCTGCAGGGGCACTTAGCAGGTCAAAAAGAATTACTGGTCTAAAGGACTAAGGACTGTGCTGAACATATTTGAATCACTGTGATGAAGCCGATACTGTATAAACCACGTTCATACACAGACCAATAAATGGCATTTACATTACCTCTGTAGCTTCTTCTTGGGATTTGTGCTCTCTGGACTGATTTAATGGTGCAGCACAAACTGTCCATGCGTGTTCATGCTGTGTCACAGTCAGACAGGCTAATGGTATGGAAAATATTGTTTTTGAAGAGTACCGCTCTTTGCAAAGGACATCTCTAAATGCCAGCCCTTCAGCAGCGCAAGTGGAAAGATAAGGACATGAAAAAGACAATTTCCCCATAATAGGGATGGAATTCAGATTTCTCTATTGATTCCTGTGTCATTCAGCCTCTTTGTCTCTCTCCAGCAAACAATCTGCCCTGAGGGGATTTGTATGAATGCAAAACAATGAATTAAATATTTACATCAGGTTTTCAGGTACACATTTCTTTCAGCATTTCATTTTACTGGGAAATGGGCTGGTACTGTTGTTGAACTGGGTCCTTCTTCATTTTATGGTTTTTCATTCATCAGCTGGTTTCATTTGCACCATCAGGATGTTAGATCCTCACACTAATACTAATAATTTAATTTTACTGAGACAAATCTGGCCCTAAAATAAAGAAATCCATCACATGTATCTACATGTCAGTGCTTCGTCAATAGACAAAGTCAGGAGCCACGTCTATTGATTTTTCACATAAAATATTAATGTTGTCTTGTGAGTATCATTTTTCAGCACCTTCAGTCAATATGTAGCGTGACATTAGATTCCTAATAATTTTCATATCCAAATCTAATAAACTTAAACATTTTTCTTTAATTCAGCCCACCTTGCTCCATATATTCATATAGGGGCCTCAAACACACACACACACACACACACACACACACACACACACATGAGCTTCAGGCCTGTTGTAAATGTTCACACTGATTCTTGCACACTAGCACAAGCACAAGACTTCAGTGATGTGATATCTAGCCACCCAGCACAGTACTTCCTACTGCACTGATCTAGGCCTGGATTTAACCTTATCCTCTGCTCTGGTTGCTGTAGGTCAGGGGTCACCAATCCTGGTCCTCAAGACCTACTGTCCTGCAGATTTTCCAAGTACTGTCCAGTTTCTGATTGGCTGAACACACCTGATCCAGGTAATCAGCAGTGTGTCGGGCAGAGATATCTGGAAAACAAGTAGGACAGTAGTTCTCGAGGACCAGGATTGGAGGTGAACCAGGTGCTGTAGTGTGGAGAAGTGTCCTGCAATGCAAAATATCAAACAAAAACAATAATAATGGAATAATTGATTACAATAAACGTGGGAGGGGCTTTGTCTGTTGCGTCATGACGTAGCTGGCGGGAGTCGTGACGCAGCGTTTCCTTGTTTTCTACGCAGCGCGGGAGATTCAGGCGGAGAGGACGAGGGAGCCGAGTCTGTGGAGTCGCCCGGGAAAGTTGTATGTTGTTTATATGTCTCTGTTTTCAGGTCATGGTTAGTTTGGTCGTTTATGCGTTTAGTTAAACGCCTCAGGAGTTTGAAATATCGTAGCCAGCTGTGTGTTAGCTTTAGCTTCGGTGTGATGCTAGCAACAGGAGCTAAGGTTGATGTGGTTTAGGGTTCACCTGCTAGGACTCGTTTCACAGACTCGTTTCACAGACTCGTTTCACAGACTCATTACACGTCCTGTTTTCTGTCGGTCAGTCTGCTGGTTCGTGAAAATGCCTTGTGAGAGGAAGCCGATGCGCTACGGCCACTCGGAGGGTCACACCGAGGTCTGCTTCGATGACACTGGGAAGTAAGTCTCTTATGAAGAAGAAGAAGCTAATCACTAACTCACTTTAACATGAACATGAGCACAATATGAAAAGACTCAATCCCAGGTAACAGCCCTGCAGTGAGAAGCTTTAGCAGCAAACTGTACTTAAAGTAAAGTATCTGCTCTCCGAGTCTGGTTTTATTAAATATGATATTAATAAATCATCTGTGTTTAAATCTGTAGGACATCTGATGTCCAGTCCAGGTTCTCTGAGGTCCAGATGATGGTTTGTTTCCTGTATGGGGCATAAAATCTAAATGATCTGACAGCCTTTTTAAACACTTGTCAGCATTAATGTTCCCATTGTGCCACAAAGTGCATTTAACTTGGACGTCTATGATTTAGCTGATAGAGACGCTGGTCCCAGCGTTACAGGAAGTGTTTGTGGTTGGTTTAGAAAAGTTGTGTTTACTTACAATGTTACTCAAATCTGACCATGATCACGTTTCTCTCAGGTTCATCGTAACTTGTGGGAACGATGGAGACGTTCGGATATGGGAGGGTCTGGATGATGACGATCCGAAGTTCATCACAGTTGGGGAAAAGGCTTATTCTCTGGCTCTCAAGGTTGGTCCTCTGCTGCCTTTTGACAGATTCAGGTTGTTTTTGTTTATTTGTGATACACTGACTCACCAAGTACTGATGTCTTCTTTCTCCACAGAATGGCAAGCTGGTGACCGCAGGCTCCAACAACACCGTGCAGATCCATACTTTTCCTGAAGGTGATCCAGATGGTATCCTGACCCGGTTCACCACCAACGCCACACATGTTACTTTCAACAGCAGCGGCACGAGAGTCGCAGCCGGATCCAGGTATTTAACTTAGTATGAAAGACACTAGAGAGTGTTGAACATTAACAACATACGTGTAAGCAGCTTTGAGTGAACATGGTAACAGACACCCATCAACACCCCTGAAGCTCTAAAATCAACACGCTACATCATACTAGTTGAGTCCATACAGAGAAATTTGCAATTTTATGTGGACTTCTGCGTAGCATAACTGTTTCCGTCTCTGCTGATTGCTTGACTCCAAGAAAACGGGTCCAACACATGCCTCCACATAAAACCACAAATTCTTTTTACGTGCCAGGCTAAGGTGCCAGGCTAGCTGTTTCCCCCTGTTTCCAGTCTTTATGCTAAGCTAACCAGCTTCTTGCTGACTGTAGATTCGCATTTAGATGTGGCCACTGGTTTTCCTATTTAACTCTCAGAGAGAAAGTGAATGGGCATATTTCCCAAAACGATCAAACTGTTCCTCTTGTATAAATGGATGCTGAGAGTTTTTAAGACCTGTGTGGACCATAATCCTTGAAAAATGACCTTGCACTGAGGTTATGATGAGGATGTCCAGCACACTGGGCAGATACATTGGTTCTTCCTGACAAATTTTCTGATTCGGTTCACGATCTCAAACCTGAAACGCGGTCAAATGTCACTTTTCCTATTTAAGTTCTTTTTGGGCACTTGCCTTTATTTTGCAGACGGGAAACAGGGGAGACAGAGATGGAGGGCACATGCAACAAAAGACTGCACACAGATTTGAACAGATGACGTCGTGCACACGCTGTTCTCTTGTATATGATGCGCCGCCGTAAACCGCTCGGTTACTGGAACACCGCAGTGTCACTTTCATTTGTCAAATGATGCACATGCACTCAGCCCTGGCTTCTCTGGTGGCTGCTGGTGGAGCTGTCGTGCGTCACGTATGTGTTGTGTGGAGTGTCGTGCATACTATGACTAAACCAGACTATAATCTCGTTAAGGTCAGAATTGTTCTTCAGCTGCAGAGTGAGCTGCACACAGCGGTGCTCATTCCACCTCACAGACGGAGCAGCTCTTTGGATTGGTTTATGATTAGTCCTGTTTGGAGGTAAACGTGTATTGGCTACGAGAATTGATCTGCCCTAAACAGGTTTATCACAGCAATAGAAGCACGGAGCATGGCGCCTTATTGATGCTGCTGTTTCCACACTAGTAATTTCTGTCGTCATATCGATTGTAAAAATGTTGGCATCTGAGGCTGTTAGGGTGAATTTGTGATCTACATTCTAGCGGACATTCAGTTTTATTTTGCCTCCCTTGTTCATCGATTTGACAATTTGAGCTCGCGATGGTTCACAGCTGACGTGACCTCTCCCTCGATTCTGTCGCTGGCAGTCAATCACGTGCAAACACAGATTACCTGCACGTGCCGTACGTACATTCATTATCAATTTCTCCACTTTCCTCAGTGACTTCATGGTTAAGGTGGTGGAGGTGTCTGACAGCAGCCAACAGAAAACTCTCCGGGGTCATGACGCACCCGTCCTCAGTGTCACCTTTGACCCCAAAGATGAGTTTTTGGTGGGTAGACCAAACTTCACAGCATGAGGTTGTTTGACTTTTATGTTTTAATGGTTTATCATGACTTTAGTTTCAATTTACCCATAACAAGCGACGTCTGCTGCATTTTGGAAACAATCACAAACCTGCACACTTTGTCTGAATAAGCAAGTTCTTAAGTAGCTGCACTTTCTGTTTCGGTCCATGAAACAACAGTGAAAAAAGTGACATGTTTGTGTGGAAACGTAAGAAACGCAGCATAATTCACTTCAGCACCACCAAAAGATAAAGTATCTCAAATTAACAAGGACCTTAATCACCAGCTGCCTGGTTTATCATCATTCGGTTCATCTGAATGGCACTGAACTATGTAAGCTATGTGATGATTTGTGCAATGGCAAACAAAACCTTTGCTTTAGGTTGCTCCTCATTTTAACCAGCAACTATTCTGAGAATTGATTAATCATTGGAAGCACTTATAAAACGAAAATACTAAACATTTGCATCAACATTTGCTGTAGGGATTTTATGTTTTGCTTGTAAATAATTATATATAACCAAAAACTGAACATTTGTGGATTTTAGAGTGTTGGTCACAGTAAAGTGTTGAAATCTATAGCAGATAATGAAAATAATCATTAGCTGTAGCCCTAATATCTCATGTACAACACTTTTAGTACCAATAAACTTTTCTCTTACTGTTAAAGGCTAAAAAAAAAGGTTTTGTTCTTTGTCAAATTGTAAAGAGGTTTAGATTTCACTGTCCACTGCAGATGTAGGTGCAGACCTATGGGCCAAAGATTTACTGAATCATGCCTCAAAAATTCTTTATGAGAAATCCATTTGATCAGTTTGGACATGAAGTACTGTACACTTTCGTTCTGTTAAATCTCATCATTATATCACCACGACCTGATTCCACTCATTAATTTATGAATTAGTCCAGCTCTACTTCGAGGGTACAGTTGCAAATGCATCGTGTTTGTGCAGCTTGACATCAAACTGTTTTGACCTAAAAACAATCCAAAGCGTCCTCTGCCTCCTCCATCAGGCGTCTTCCAGCTGTGATGGCTCTGTCGTCGTGTGGAATATGGAGGAGCAGGTATGTCCTTATTTTCAGCACCTCACATACAAGACTTTTACAAACACAGCCTTTATTATTATTATTATTGACACTATGTGCAGTCTGTCTGGACAGCCTGTCAGATGCTTATCTGCTTTGTGTTCATTCAGACGCAGGTGGTCAGTTGGCCTCTGCTGCAGAAAACCAATGACATCAGTAATGCAAAATCTCTCTGTCGGCTGGCCTGGCAGCCCAGGATGGCAAAGGTCAGTGATGCAGCTCTGTGATTTGTTCTTTGTGTTCAGCTTATTGGTAGAGCTTGGTGTCTGCATATGCCTCTCTTTAACACTGCTGCTTCACAGTGCAAATATCAGAGGTTAATCATTGTGAGAAATGGATTGTTATCTGTCAGTCCTTTATTATTATTAATAATAATAATAATACAAAACCTGTGTGTACATTCAGTTTTTAGCTGTTCCTGTTGAGGCGAAGCTGCACCTTTATGAACGTGGGTCCTGGGAGCATGTGAGCACCTTGTCTGATGATCTACTCACACAGGTAAGATCCAGTTGAATAATTTTTTTTACGGCTGCCTGGACTGTTCTTACCTTGTTTTTCCTGAAAGTAACTGTTGTGTCCCTTAGTGTCAGACTATAATAGGTCAGGAATAACATAAACATCAGATATGATTATGAAAAACACAAGTCTTAGTGAACTCTGTGAATCAACCTGTAAATGAAAACCTGTGAAACCTGAAAAACCAAGAATACAGTAAGAAACAATACAATCATAATCAGTAAGAATAATCCATCATTGAAACTCATTTTTCCATTACATTTAGAGGAGGGAAGCAGCACAGTTATGAGGTTCTCCATCATCAGGAGTTGGAAGGAGAGTTGCAGGATTCAGAACAGGTTTAGATTAAATGAAAGTTTTCCACCATGCTGCTGTAAAAGTACAGATGTCATGCAACAGTTTTTCTCATCAACAGTCTGCACAAAAGGCTGTGTGGGATCAGGAAGTCCAAGTGTTGGAGCAGTTTGCAAAGCCAGTTTCATGTCAACAAACGCCTTTTCTGCTTCAGGTGTCCAGATCAGTGTCATGTGGCTGAAGTGATTTGCCGTGGATTAGTGAGCTAAGGAAATAGTGAAATTCCTGCAATAAGAGCACATGCCCAAAAATGACATCATCTTCTTCCTTGTCTGAGGTCTAGGAAGGTTTTGAATTGCTGTCACTCTTTTGGGGGACAGAGACTTCCCCTCTGCAGTAATCACGTGACCAAGGAAAATCACTTCACGCTGTACAAACTGAAGTCTTGACAAACTGACCTTGTGGCCTTCTGTAGCTAAATGCTTCAACAAAACAACTGTGTCTGCCTCACACTGTTCTCGAGTGGGTGCACACACCATAACATCATCAACATACTGCAGCAAGGCACTGTCAGGAGACAAAACAGGAGATTCCAGACTGAGTCTCAGCACCTCATTGAAGATAGTCGGACTTTCACAATAACCCTGACACAGACGAGTCCATGTCCATGTTTTCTCTTGAAACTGAAAAGCAAACCAAAGTTGACTGAGTGAACAGGCACAGTAAAGAAAGCATTAGCCAAGTCAACAACTGAAAACCACTGAGCTGATGATGGCACCTGTGAAAGAATAGTGTAAGGGTCAGGCACATTATTAACACGAGGTTGCACAGCATCATTCACTGCTTGTAAATCCTGTACAAAACGCCGTTCAGTAGGTTTGTCGGCATCTCTGATCTTTTTCACTGGAAAAATGGGAGTGCAGCAAGGACTGTTATCACATGGCACAATAATACCCGCTTGCTTGAGTGACTCAAAGACAGGTGTAATACCATCAATGGCCTCCTGTTTCAGAGGATATTGGCGTCTGCGGGGTCCTAATGTAGACTTTGGTGTTATCATGACTGGTTCAAAGTTCTTGATAAGGCCTACATCATATTTATGTTTTGCCCAGAGTGTATCCGGCACTGTCTGCGGCGCAGGAGTCAAGGCAAACTCAGCATCAGACATTAGTGTGTGACGAGATGTGTGTCTGTGAGATTCAGGTACCAAAGCAACTGTGCGTGTGGCGTACACAACAGAAGTATAAGACTTTCTATAAGCTTTCATTGAAAATGAATACATCACATCAGGATCTGTATCAAGAGTCCTCCAGTCATGTACAGATAGACAACGTCTAACAAAAGGGCCCAAATCTCTCCACTCTTGAAGTTTAGATTTGGATAGAGAGATGTGTGGAACTGAATTAGAAACAGAAAAGAGTCTCTCCTGCTCCTCTAATAGAGAGACTGAGAGTGCACATCGATTGGTCGACCAAAATAGGAAAGTAGTAGCCAATTTATCAGCTGATTTTCTCTTGCTCATCCTTGCTCCTTCTGTTATTTGTATTTGCATTCTTGAAGTTGCCTTTGCGTTGTCCAAGACCTCTACATCCCCCCTCTCGCTTGTAGTAGTTTTGGTTAGTTGCAGAATGCAACATTGTCATTGAAGGCAAATGAAGCTCCTCTCTCTGTTTCTGACCATGTTCTTCAGCATGAACTGCATGTCTTCGCACCTCGTCCAGGCGTGCTCCCTTGTTCAATCCAATGCAAGTTAGACGCACAATGTCTGCAATTTCAGGACGGAGTCCGTTGAGGAAGTGACACTTTACATGCGTCTCCCATGAGCTTGGATCCTGTCCTAGCTGTGCTGGATGGTCCATGCCTCCATATGTGTCAAAAATGTCAATGAGGCGGTGCAGATAATCCTCTACTGTTTCAGTTCAGCTCCTGTGGGGCGGAACTCCTGGCAGAATACTCCCAGGTGATATGAAAACTTTTCACCTGAATCCGTTGGAGAAGGAAGGTGACTTGCTGATGCCTGAACATCATCCTCAGTCCATGCTCTGAAAACCAGTTGTGGACCCTGTGGACCCCCAACCTCAACCATAGGCATTGTGTATGTCAGCGCCTGTCCGTTGGGTGATGGATCAGACTTTGGCATCGACCCAAATGAGGGTTGAGGTACAGAAGTTGGTGCTGGTGATATTGGGGGCCAACCCACAGGCTGCAGTTGCGGTGAGAGCATATATTGCTGTTGTGGTGAGAATACAGGTTGTTGTTGGGAAAGCACAGGCAGCTGCTGTGGGGTGAGAGTAGGTGGAGACGGAGTGGCCTGTGGAGGTGGAGCTGATGCACTGACTGTCTGAGGGCTGTACTGCTGTGCTCCTTCTGCCTGGAATGATAGGGGTGAAGGGGGTGGAGGAAGAGGTGGAGATGGTGGAGATGATGGTGGTGCAGGGCCTGACAGACAGGAGTCCAGGTCAGAGTCCAGTTTCAGCGCCGTGTGAATCTGAGGATAGAGACAAGAGACACCGGGAGTATTTGGGAGCTGTGTAATCTGCTGTGATATATTCTCTCTTCCCTCATATTTAGCATCTGAAGTTAAAGTCACATTTGAGGATTTTGAGCCTTTTCCCTGCTTTTTATCAACCACATCCTCTGAAGCATTTGATTTAGCCGTTGCTTTTGGCAGTTGTTTTCTTTCCCTGTACTCTACCTCCTTCTTCCAGTCTCAAACACTCTTCATGCATTTTACAGTCTTGGAAAATTTTAGTTGGTCTTTTTCTTCATCAGTTTTGCTTCTGCTTCCTTTAACCTTTCCTCCAACTTCTCCAATTGGTTTTTACTCAAAGAACCTCCCTCAGGGAACCCATAATCATTTATCCATGTTTGCAGGCATGCCACCGCTTTGTCATCATATTTGCCCCTCATGATATCGACTATCGGACCATGCTGATCCATATTTGTGGGTCCCCTACTTTCAGTTTGTCCCATCCCTGATGGACTAAAAGTACCTCAACACAGACTATCTGCGGAGATGATCCTGAGTCCCGGACTCTTACGTCTAGGATCGAGTAGACACCAGCTGGAGGTTCCAAACCCCTTATTTAATTCTACGGCTGTTTAGACCCGTACTCTAAGGATAACTCTAAAGCCTGGGTTCCTAACCCCTGAGTCCCTGACCCGATCAGCTTTAGATTGAAGGTTCCAAACCTAATCAACTTAGAGTACTGACCGTGAGTCTGATTGTCTCCCCCAACAGGACAAAAGTAGTTTTTTTTTTTTTTTTTCTCACATTGAATAATATTTCAGTCTAATTATGACAATTCCCATTTCATCAATTTATGTATCTTTACGACTCACCCGGTAAGATAAGTTTTTGAGCTTGAAGATCTGGCAGTGGCGCTCAGGGCAGACGCACACAGTCCTCCGTCTCTACGCTGTTGATCAGGGGAGGTTGAGGCTGAAGATTGATGCTTCAGGGTGTCGACTATCCCCTGTACCCGTCTTCCCCGACGACCACTTGACAGATCTCGGTGGAACCTCCAAAATTGTTGTGGCAAAACCCGTTGGATGAGCAATAAAGAGAGTGCAGACCGACTGTCTTTTATGAATATATTTCTTGCAAAAAGGAGCAAACATAATAGAACACAATTGATCAGTCTACCCATGTTGTTCCCCAGCTGTTCCCCAGTTGTTCCCCAGCTGTTCCCCAGTTGTTCAGCTCCTATTAGGCTGAGGCCTCTACTTATACAGACATGAAAAGTAAATGCAAATAATCATTGACATAATCAGATAATTGAGTCTGTTCTTCCCTGTTGTTCCACAAAGTGATTCCCTAATAAGGCTGTATTCTAAAACTCTATATTCTCATTGGACAGTTAACCCTCCATCCTGGACCTGCTCTGTTATACTGGTCCCTTCCTCACACCTGGTGTCCTAAGGAACCTTTATCCCAGATCCTCCTCACCAACATCCTTGAGAACCCTGTGTCAGTGTCACTAGTGTCAGACTATACTAAGTCAGGAAGAACATAAACATCAGATATGATTATGAAAAACACATGAGCCTCAGTGAATCAACCTGGAAATGAAAATCTGTGAAACCTGAAAAACCAAGAACACAGTGAGAAACAATACAATCATAATCAGTAAGAATAATCAATCAATAAAACTCATATTCCCATTACAGTAACTGTTAAGACAATATGAGCAGACCTTTTCAACCAGAGGTCCTTATTATTATTTATTACGCTCTAATTCCTGCTCCGTGTGGATTGATGCTAATTTTTGTCCCTTCCTCACCCTGTCCCTGCATTTTCCTCCAAATGTATTGATTTGAACTGTGACGTGCACTTTCAGACCAAATATCTGATCTTCATCATGTCTGAGGTCACCAAAATGACTTCATCAGTTTCAGGTGCAGTCATCCGCAGAACTGAAGGTCCAGTCTGTCACTGCTCTGCTGCGAATATGTTTGTTCTCTTCTTATTAAACCTTCCCCTCCTCCGTTCTCTCTGTAGCCCATCAACGTGTTGGCCTGGTCTCCATGTGGCCAGTTCCTGGCAGCCGGATGTGTTGGGGGTTTATTGACAGTGTGGGATGTGAACAGCAAGCTGTGTGTGGAAAGGTATGGAACAAAGATATGGCCAGACGTTGAGAATCGGCTGTTTGTATATTACTGTGTGCGTGTGTGTGTGTGTGTGTGTGTGTGTGTGTGTGTGTGTAAGGATCAGTCTTCACTGCTTCATAGATTATCATTTAATACAACTCGGCCCTATAGGTGCTCAAACAGCATATGACTGGAGAACAGAGAAAAAATTACTTCTTATTCACAGAAGCTCCTACACTTAAAAGTCCTACAATACCCAGGATGCACTGTGCCTGAGGCACAAGCTGTAATCTTCAATCAATGGATTTTTTTTTTTTTTTTTTTATAGATGCTTTTTTTCTGTTGTCTATCAAGTGACTAAGACATCCAGTGGAAGCGAAACACAAAAAGCTCTTCATGTAGGAAATACAGTTTCATAATAACATCCTCTTATGTTTGAAAGGAATCTGGCTGAAAATCAGCCAAGTCTCCCAGTAATAAAGTAAAAGTGGTCCTGTCAGTGCTTTGTGGTGGACAAACTATATGATGAAAACAGTTTGTAGTCGTTTGTCTTCGCCACGAGTGATGGGTTGAGCTTGAAGTCTACTTTCCTGTACTTCACATGTAGAACTACAGTGATTGTGTGGGGTGCACGCTAACACCTGCAGCATTCTTTGTTTTTATTTTACAGATTTAATAAGATAAAATAGTAAAATATCCCAGACTTTTATCATTAGACATTCAAAATCGCCACAGCTGAAGTTGTCTTGTTCCTGCTGCAGGCAGAAGCATGAGAAAGGTTTCACCGTGTGCGGTTTGGCCTGGCACCCGTCAGGCAGTCAGATCGCCTACACAGACACAGAGGGCTGCCTGGGCCTGCTGGACGGACTCAGCACCTCCACATCCAGCACCAACACCACCAAGGTACAGCTCACATACCACAGGAGTTATGTTTCTTCCATAAATTAAATTGGAAATGGACGTAAAATACCTTGTTACTGTTTTTGCACTGAAACCATGTAGATATTTCTTACTTTTTCTAAGTGTAAACTTTTGATCTTTTAACATCTGTTGATATTTTTAAAACCGCAAACACATAATTTCTAATTTTCTTGTTGATGCTTGTTGACTTGTCACTGGACTTTCTCCAGGCACCAGCAAAAAAGCCAACAAAAGACTATGACGACCTGTTTGATGATGACGATGACAGACTCATGGACGAACAGCTGAGTGACACCAACTCACCTGTTAAGAACCCGGTTACTGGCGACGACGATGACGACGACTTCCTCGTACCCGCCACAGGGCGGGTGAGGAACAGAGGGGCGATCCTGGATGATGAGAACTCATTGGGTCAGTGGAAAGTGGGTTCACTCCCAGAGTGAGAGAGGGAAGGGATGGGATGGGATGGGGTTAGTGGTTCTGAGCCACCACAAACTACTGGAACAACTCCAGCACGATTTGTTAAAGATCTTTCAAGTGGCTGGAGGGATGAACACCATTCGCCTGTACAGTGGTTGTCATGTAATTTGTCACTGGTCATCGTTTAAGTTTTAAGTGAGTTAAGGTGAACTTTTAATGATTTAATCATTTTGCCACAAATAAGTGCAATGATCTAAAACCAGTAGGCCACAAGATTCGCTTCACAGTAACAGGGACCAGCAGCAGTTCCTCATGTTTGAGACGCTGAAACCAAAGAATATTTCCTTTCTCTTACTTTTCTGTTCATCAATTTATTGTTTCAACACAACTTTGGCTCATGGAGTTAGCGTCATTAGTGAGATAGAGGGGAAGCTCAGGACCCTGGGTGCCATCAGTCCTAGTCCTTCACTGCATGTGTGTCCTCATTCAGACACTGGGTCGCTGAAGCTCGGTCAGGAGAGATTCGGGGATGATGATGACGCGGGCAGCACTGTAGTGCCTGTAACTGCCCCACTGGGGCCCTTGCGTCCCGTCTACGAGGGGCCCTTGCCAACGCCTCCCCAGAAGGCCTTTCAGCCGGGCTCCACCCCTGCACATCTCACACACCGCTTCATGGTAGGACACTCTGAAGGAAACAAGGAAAACTTTGAGCTTTAGGATTAAAACTAATGAAGGTTATAGAATCAAACCCATCACTGTCTGTTAATTGTGATCAAACCCATATTGTGCTGCAGATGTGGAATTCTGTGGGAATAGTGCGAGGCTACAATGACGAGCAGGACAACGCCATCGATGTGGAGTTTCACGACACGGCTGTGCACCACGCCATGCACCTCACCAACTCACTGGGTCACACCATGGCTGACGTTTCCCAGGAGGCTGTGCTGCTGGCCTGTCCCAGCACGGACGAGCTCGCCAGGTAAACCTCCCTCGCCCCGGTTCTCTGCGGAGAAAGGAAACAGCAAAACAAGCAGGTGGACTTTGGTGTATAAAAAAAACAAAAAAAACAAATCAGATGTCTTTATTTCCTGTTGCTTCCAAACAGAAGCACAAGTGCAGCAACACACCTTATTTTAGTGACTGTAAACAGCAGATTTTTTTGTGTGTGTATTTGGGAGTGTGCATTACTGCTAAACGGCTTATCAAGCGTTGAGTGTACATGTCATTCACAGTGGTGACTGGTAATGAAATTGGCTTCGCTTGACTCCCTCTCTTCCTAGTAAGCTGCAGTGTCTCCACTTCTCGTCGTGGGACACCAATAAGGAGTGGATGGTGGACCTCCCTAAGGGCGAGGACGCCAAAGCTCTGTGTCTGGGTCAAGGATGGGCGGCGGTCGCCACTAGTGCGCTGATGCTCCGGCTCTTCTCGATCGGAGGAGTTCAGAGAGAAATTTTCAGCCTGCCGGGACCCGTGGTCTGCGTGGCCGGACACGGAGAGCAGCTGCTCATCATCTACCATCGGGGTTAGACACACACACACTTATTTCCAATCCTTGTAGGGACATTAAACTGACTTCCATTCATTTTCTGGAAACCTGCCCTAACCTTAACCATAACTACTTCCTAACTAACCCTAACTTTGAATCAAGTCGTCTCTTTAAAATTCAGTGAGCGTCATTCAGGGGTTTCTCCTGCCTCATGTTTACCCTGAGCCTACAACGAGACATGATCACCGAAGGCACTAAGTTTAAAAAAGACTGGACCACCTGCATTTCCAGTCAGCAGAGAGAAACACTGCTGTGTAACTTTACTAATCATTTTTCACAAAATATCTGATTAGTAGGAGTTTTACTTTGTCCTGTAAGACGAAGTAAAGCAGAAAATATTTGGAGTTTAGACCAAAAAGTGGGGCAGCACGGTGGATTAGTGGTTAGCACCGTTGCCTCACAGCAATAAGGTTCCTTGTTTGAAACCCATCAGGGGCCTTTCTGTGTGGAGTCTGCATGTTCTCCCTGTGCTTGTGTGGGTTTTCTCCAGGTCCTCTGGTTTCCTCCCACAGTCCAAAAACATGTATGTCAGGTTGATTGGTGACTCTAAATTGCCCATAGGAGTGAGTGTGAGTGTGTGAGGTTGTTTGTCTCTATGTGGCCCTGTGATGGACTGGGGACCTGTCCAGGGTGGACCCCTGCCTTTCACCCAGAGAGAGCTGGGATAGGCTCCAGCAGATCCCTGGGACCCTGGTTAGGACTAAGGGGGTCTAGATGATGGATGGATGAAAAAGTGACTGACCTGCATCTGCTGAGTCAGGTAGCTGGTTTATCTGAAACATGTCTCATACAGTAAATTATTGGTGTCAATAATCAATCAGTTGGTGAATAGTAGAAAAAAACAGCATGAACATGTGATCCACTTTGATCATCTGCAGCACACAACAAACATTTCGCTTTCTTCTTCTTTGTCTTGTTTAAACTTTAAAAACTGGAGAGTTTCTTGTTGAAGTGCAGTTTCTAGATGTGCGTCATATTTTCAGTCATATTGCGACCCCCCCCTGTACGTTTCTGTGTGATTCGTCTCAATACAGACCTGCAGCAGTTTGTGTCCATGGACTCTCAGGTTCTTCCTGTCTGCCTGGGTTGAAAACACTTGTTTCCAGTACAAAATCAACATTTACTTCCAATTTTTGCCCTGGGGTTAGAAATAAACTGTTCACCTGCCACAGTATGTGATGGACTCTGAAATCAGCCTGCAGCTTAACTACATGTAAAAAAACAAAAGCACAATATTCAATTATGTATGTAAATATCTGTAACAGCGCTGCCTTTCTAAAGCATGTTCTCCTCTGAGGGTTTTTAAGTCCTGTAGTTGTACCTTCTTTGTTACTGAGTAAAATGTTGTTTATTCCCTCGTTTATCTACATTTTGAATCTAGAGCAGAGCTATACCTCCTTCCCATTTAGCTGTTTTATTTGCTAAGGTACGTATTTAAAATCATAAGGAAAATACTGAGATTCCCTCTGACTGTGTGTCACACTCAGTGATGAACTGATGGAAGTTACCTTTAATGAGGAGTTGCTGATAAAAACATTCCTCCCTGCGTCTTCATCCCCATTCCCAGTCTATTGTCACGTGTTTTGTTCTTTTGTTTTTAAAAAACACAATTTAATGTGTTTGGAAAAGGTAGAACAAACCTTAAAAAACTATACCCATGTTTTATCTCAATAGTTCAATAAACTTACAGCTGACCATTTCTCTGGTGCGTGCCATCATATCTTATAGTGTTGCTTAACGTAGTTTCCAGTCATTCAAAGACACTGTAAAGATGTAAAACATGTCTCAGTAACAGGAAACTTAAGCTTGTTTTTGCGTCTTGTATTAATTTTGTTCATTTAATTTTATCTTTTAATGTTTAATAAACAGTTTCAGAAATCTTACTCTTGCAAAGATGGAAATATAAAAAACACTTGCAAACCTTTTCCCAGATCTTTTGCCCTTTGGGCGCGACCTCCCTGTGTTTACTGTATTTACACGGTGGATGCACTTTACATTGAAACACTTAACAGTTTCATTTGTTGTCCCAAAGCTTTGACAAAGCCTCATGTTGCTGTATGTGTCTCATTTTGCGTCACCAGCTACAGGTTTTGATGGGGAACAAGCTCTGGGTGTTCAGCTGCTGCAGTTTGGTCGAAGGAAGAGGCAACTCATCAACGGCGAACCCCTGCCGCTCTCTCACGGATCCTACCTGTCATGGCTGGGATTCACTGCCGAGGGTCAGTCTGTCAAGAAAAACATACGTTTTAAATTTTCTTGAAGCTTTTTCACGACCTTTTTTATTTAAAGTATCAGAAACAGACAGTCTCAATAGAAGAGGTGTTTTCCTCCAAATGCACATTGATTTTTGGATTTGTAAGACGAGTTGGTTGTGTTGTTGTGTTTCAGGTACCCCTTGCTACGTGGATTCGGATGGGGTGGTACGGATGCTGAACCGCTCCTTGGGAAGCACATGGACACCGGTGTGTAACACCAGAGACACCTGCAAAAGCAAATCAGATCACTACTGGGTGGTCGGAGTGCATGAAAACCCTCAGCAGCTCAGGTGAAGTCTCTGCTTAGTCTCATCTCAACCATGTTCCCCTGGTGCTTTTATATTTTGGCTGAAGACAGTTTTCTGTTGCCGTTTGACAACTGCTTCTCAGCATCTTAGTTTCCAGCAGAGTCCAAACTGTCTGCTCACACCTGGATCTTCATGTGAATGTAGAATAACTCTAATAAAGTAGAATATGAACGTCTTCTTATTGCTGGTTAGTCAGTATGTCTAAATTATGTCTCAGCCCAGTTTGTTGTTGTGCTCCCAGGTGTATTCCATGTAAAGGCTCCAGGTATCCTCCCACCCTGCCCAGACCTGCTGTGGCCATTCTGCCCTTCAAGCTGCCTCTGTGTCAGACCAGCACAGAGAAGGGACAGATGGAGGTAAACGCACCAAACGGACTGGATAGGTCTTGTTTTCCTTAAATGAAGTGTATGTTTACATACAGGTGTTCCTTCTAAAATGTGGATTTGGAGTACAAGCCTGTTCTCGTCTGTTGTCCTCCAGGAACAGTTCTGGCGTTCAGTCCTCTTCCACAACCACTACAGCTTCCTGTCCTCCTGTGGCTACGACATAGACGAGGACGGACAGAACCAGGCCCAGAAGGAGCAACAGGAGCTGCTCATGAAGATGTTTGCAGTGAGCATGAAAGCTCTAGGAGCACCCTCAACATCATGAGCTTGGATTTACACCTGTGTCTTTTTATCTCGGTGACTCCTGATGTGTTTATATTTTCTTCCAGTTGTCCTGTAAGCTCGAGAGGGAGTTCCGCTGTGTGGAGCTGGCCGAGATGATGACTCAGAACGTGGTGACTCTGGCGATTCGATACGCGTCCCGATCCAGGCGCATGGTTCTGGCCCAGCGACTCAGTGAGCTCGCTCTGGAGAAAGCCAACCAGACCCCGGAAGAGGGACTACAGGAGCAGGAAGAGGAGCCAGAGTACTGCAGCACCAGGTAGATTTCTGGGTGTCGCATACAGTATGTGCGTGAAAATAAAACCTGATCGTTATGATGTGACAGCCTTTGTGTTATTTTAAAACTCAGTAAAACAATCATGCTGCAGCAGACGGGTAAAATATGTTGCTCGTGATTCATAAGCTTCTTGTTTTGGGCAGGTGTGGCCCAAGTGAGCTCACAGGAGGACGTTACAGAAACAGGCAGGATCAGGAGGAGGAAGAGGAAGAACTCGCAGAGGAGGAGGGTGGGCAGGTGATGGAGACAGAGATGGAGACAACAGACACCAGAAAATGTAGGTTGCACCTCTTTCTTTCTCCTCTTTCTTTCTAATGTCCCTGAATATTGTTCTTCAGCAGCACAGTCTTGTATGTCTGTTTGCTTGTATGTGTTTTTATGCTGAAGAATGAATGTGGGTACAGTTTGAGTAAAAGCACCAGATGTCAGTGATACAGCTGATTGTCTGATTCATGTCTGTTATTACAGGTATGAACCCGTTTGCTAAAGAAGCAGGTTCACCTGTGAATCCGTCTCCAACCTCAAGTGAGTGAACTGGAATCAGTCAAAAACCCGAATGTTGATTCATTACGACAAATCAGATTCAAGCTTTGAAATGTTCAGTGCTGAGCAAACTGATCTGTGTTAAGACGTTTCTCAGTCTAATTTTAGTTGAGTTTGTTATTCATCACAGAATCTAAATGTATGTATGTACCTGTAATATGGAAACAATGTCCCTGTTAACGGTTTAGTGTAGAGATGTCTGGAGTACGCTCATATCTGTGTCAAGAATCAGGTGTTAAGTAGGGAACCTTTGAAGAGAAAGTGGGATTGTGGGTTTTCCAGTTCAGCACATCTGATGGTCATTTCAGGACCTGCCCCACATCAGGACGCAGTGATGATTGCTTGGCTTGAAATTCCATATTTATACTGTGTGCTGTAGTTTTTCCTGTGTAATATCAGTCGGACAACAGGGCATTGTTAAATGTTTTTAATCTGAATGTGTCGTTGATTTGTTTGATCTGATTTGTTTTGCAGTTAGTAAAGTAGGACGTGGAAATCCTTTCAGGGTAAGGACCCAAGATCACAGCCTTCTTCTGATTATTAGACATAAATGCCAACACACTGTTAACTAGAAGAAAACTGAAGGTTTATGATTGATATGTTCAGGTCACTGGCCCGGGGAAGCCGTCGGCTTCGTCTGGGCAGCCTCGAGTGACAAACATCCTGGACAACATGACATCCAGCAAGAAGTCGACTCCGCTAAGTGGATCAGCAGGGAAACAGAACAAAAGTCTCGTCCTCAAACCGTTGGCTCCCAGGCCCAAGTCTAAGGTTTCCAGTCCAAGGCTATACCTGCAGCATATTAAATATTATGTATTGAAGTCTCTACATTGCAATACGTCACCTCTGGTTTCACATAGTTACACATGATAGATTTCGCATCCATCTGTAAATAACTGGGCCCTGGGCCCCGTGTGTGTGTTGGAGCCTTATAGCCCAGAGGCTGCCTACTGATAATTTCACGCTTTTCTCTTCAGACCCAGTCCACTCTTCTGCACATGACTGGCACAAAGGCAGCCAGCAAGAAGACTCAGGAGAACACGGAGCCAACTCCAGTTCAGCAGAAACCAGCAGACGTCCCTCCTCCAGCCCTACCAGCAGACAGCACTGAGAACAAGAGGTAAAAACCAGAGTCCACATGCAGGTTTTTATTTCTTTATTATTTCAAAGACACATTTCCTGACATGGTCGTGTTGTTCACTGACCATTCAGGCCGAAGACGGGCTTCCAACTCTGGCTGGAGGAGAGCAGGAAAAGTATTGCAGCTGACCACCCTGACCTGGAGGAGACCGATGTCATCAAAGAGGCCATGGGACGCTTCAGGACGCTGTCAGCAGAGGAGCGACTGGTATGAGACTCTGAGAGGATGGTTTGGGTGATGCTAAGTGATTGTGTATGAGAAGGAGAGCTACGCTGTTCCTGCAAACACGGTGTTTTAAGGCAGCAGCTGTGCAGCGAGATTGACTATACTGACATTTAAACTGAATGATAACAGACAGTGAGTAAAGTGGAATAAGTTACCTCTGATCCCCCACCCTGAGGTGGCTTTTTTTTTTTTTTGTTTGTTTTTTTGTTGTTCAACATGAGTAAATACATAAATTTACACTACCCAAAAAGCTATGCAGAGTCAAATAGTGAGACTTCCCCACAGGACGAATACAGGATGTGAGATTTCTACGTTATGTCCCAAAAAGTGTCTCCAAAAGTGACTGGTCCATCCAGTTTGCCCTGAAGAGCAACATGACCAGTGCAATGCATCAATTAGACTCTGCAGCAGAGCAGTGATTATCAGCTGCATATCCATTAACTCTGTCCTCCCTGTCCTTACTCACACGACTCCAACACTCTCTGCTCTCCGGGACTGAATCACCACCAAACCAGGCTACAAAGCAGCCGGTCACGTTTTCAAATATTTAGATATGCATTTATTTTATATATGCTGCTGTGCTTAAATACCCCTATAATAAATGCTAAACTCTAGATTTTTATTATGTCTATGTGGCATTTTCACATAAAAAATGGTTCCCGGTTTTCAATCAAATGTCACATCCTCAGACTTTGCAGCAGCTGTGGTCAGTTGATGGGTGAAAACATGGAAGACACTTCCATCCATTCATCCATCTAATCATCTAACAGGCCTCCATCTGTGGGTCTGTGTAGTAACCTGGTCATGACCCTGCATATATCAAGACTCTCAGCAGAAAGCGGGATGACACTCGATGGAAAGGAAAGAGGAGTGGGTGGATGTGAGGGGGAGGATGGAGGAGTGTGGGACGCCTGTTGCCTGGGAACCTTGTCGAGTGTTTTGGTTAGTGAGGGCACGAAGCATTGATCTCATGTTAATACTGTGTGAGAAGCAGTGAAAATAATCAGGATGATACAGTCTTCACTTCATATTTACATATTGATATTTATTTTTATTTCATTTGACCTTAAATCTAGATGATTTTTCAGAACACGTGTAATCCCACCAGGTCCTGTGGAGTCACCAGAACACAACCTGAGCATCTGTGGGCTCTAACAAAGGCGATGGGGGAAAAAAAGCATCTGCAGCTATTTCAAATCCTCTTCTTGCGCTTTTCTTTCCCAGCTGTGTGTGACACATCACTGTGCTTGTGCGTCCTCAAGCATGTGCATGATGCAAAGAATAAAGGGACTTTTAGAAAAGGTGCTTCCAAGACCTGCTACTGGCTAAAACCCCCAGGTGGTGTTTTGCTGCTGTAAGAATAATGTAGATTAGTTTGCTCCTCCCTCAGTTTATTTCAGACCAACAGGAGTCGAGTGTGGAAAAAAAACACAGGAGCCTTATTTATTTGAATGGAGCTGGTCCTGAATCTAGTGCAGTTGGTCATTCATTACACAGTCCTTGAAAAATAAATGTAAAATCTGGTCTGTGAGGTTTATAAACTGGGCCCATAAGCCTTCAGTTCCATGGGTTTATTACTCAAAATGGACTTTTAGTGTCCATTCATCACCAGTTCTGACCAACACCTGGGTCTTCAAACTGGACTTCCTGATGTAGTTTCTGTCTTCTGATAGCTGGACATCACACCCATATCACTGCAGCTCCTTCCAGTGAATAGAAAACCTCCCTGCAGGGGCACATTCAGCCTGGACCCCGGGGTCCTGTGTGTCAGTTGCTCCTAATTTACGTGCAAAGACGTCACGGCTTGGACCCTGTACCAGCTCTGTGATGGTGGCGTCTGCGTGTGTGTTCGCTGGTTTGAATATGCGTGGGGTTAATGGCAGCGTTTCATCGGGTCCTGGAGGTGAAGTGCGCGTGCGTGCGTGCGTGCGTGTGTGTGTGTGTGTGTGTGTGCGTGCGTGCGTGTGCGTGCGTCAGGCCACTCACCAGGGCTGATGATTCATCCTGGCTGCATTACATCCAGGAAAGCGCTTCCTTTTGTCTCTGCTCAAAGTGAAATGAAAAAATAAAAGCACGATGAGGAAAAGAGCCAGCAGGCCACAGAGATGCAGCCTGTCTGCAGTGATTATACATGACAGGATGCAATTTCAAACTGCAGTGTCCACACACACACGAGCTTAGTCGCATGTGGATGGAGACAGAAGAACAATACAATTTTATTTTGGCCTGTTTGGTCATTAACATGTGAACATTTCATGTTTTTTGTTTTTGTGTGTGTGTGTGTGTGTCCTGGTTCAGACGTGGACGGAAAGAGCGAAAGGCCAGACCGGTGACCCGGCAGATCTGAAGAAGAGGAAAAGAGCAGGAGGAGGAGGAGGAGAAGGTTTGGACAATGAAAATGGACAGGCAGACGCAGATGAAAATTCTGCCAAGAAGAAAAAATCTGTGGATCCTTCCTCCAAACTTTCAGCGTTTGCTTTTAACAAAAGCTGAATATTTTCATAGGTTTGTTTGTTTTTAGTGCTGGTGTTTATGGCAGCGTGTGTTTGGGTGTGTTCTGGTAAATGTCCATCCTGGCAGCACAAAGGGATCATTGAAACACTTTGTCGTCCACACATGTTGAATCTGGCTGCTGTGTTGATGTGTGTGTTCTTAATAAGTTGGCTCCAGAGTTAATGATGGATCGGTGACATTTATCAGCCCCTTCCAGTATCACTAATAGAAAATCTTTTTTTCCAGTTTTATTGCATTTCTAAAAACTTTCAACTGTATTTTAAAACTTTAATAAATGTAAATGATTTTGTGAGGACTTTGTTTCCTTTTTGCACTGTATACTTTATCAACACTACTTTAAGACTATTACTGGCATTATTTTTGTAGTATTTCTCACACCATCTCCATGTGGAGAGTACCAGTCTCTCAATAATTCCCAAACCTCTCTGTGCCTTTTGGTGCTAAGGCTTTTAGTTCCCACTAAACTGCACAAAACAGCTTTTCTTGGGGTCTATTTTCAGCGGAGGATTAATCCGCTCTTGGTGCCACAGAGCGTATTTGGAGCTGATTCCTTTAGGCTAAAAAAACAAACATTCAAACTGCTGTTTTATAAAACGATGGCTCACCTGCTACAGCGAGTGTGTTCAGCGTTTATGACCAGGTCTCGTCAGTAACGTGGCAGTTTATCACCTGCTGAACAGAAACGGCTTCTTCTCGTCAGACCTGCTTCTTCCAAGCTCTTGTCATTTTGATCAAGTGTCTGTCAGCTGCAGTTTCAAACTGGCCCAGTAGCAGCATCATGGACAACCAGTGCCCTGATGAGGGTTCAGGGTTTGGTGTCTAGACTCGACTTCTGTCCAATCACAGTCTCCTCTTACCTTTTCCTGTGATGTGGGATGTTAATATTTGTTTTTTATTTTTAATCATTGATTTGTGAAATTTAGTTTGAAGTGTTTTTGTGTTTTGCACCTCAGGGCCACCGTACCTCCCTGACAGTGCAGTGTGGGTTGATGGGTAAGAACCTAAATGAAATGTTTTCTTGTTTGTTTTCATGCTTTCTGAAATGTTCTGGTCTTTCATAGCAAAGTGTTTTTTGTTTGGATGACCAGCACATCTTCATCCTCAGGGTCTTTGTGTAAGTCAAAGGGCATGTGACCCCGCCCCCTGCAGCCGTTCAGCCAATAGGAGCCCTCCCTGGATTATCCTGCCGCTATAAAACCAGGGGATGCTCTGGAGACCACAAGAGACCCCAGCTGAAATAAAAGACCCGGAAACCGACCTGTGAGCAGCAGAAACTGGTCCAACTAGTTCTCAGCGCAGGAGGAGCAGAAAGGCAGCGCAGCGATGGAGCGCTCCAAGCAGACGCAGTATAACGAGAAGAAAGACGCCGGGGACAGCAGCTCCGTGCTCAACGGACACTTTGACGGGATGGTGAAGCGGCCAGCCGGCGGCACCGGGCGCACCGCTGCCCCCCAAGCTCCGGGCGCGGAGTCCGGCTCGCACAGACCGAGCGCCTCGGTGATGGAGAGCTGGAAGGAGGAGCGCACCAGGAGCGTGGAGGACAACGAGATGAGCCTGCCGTCCCTGGCCGCAGCCTACACCACCATCCTGCGGGGACTCGGGGAGGACCCGCAGCGACAGGGGCTCCTCAAAACCCCCTGGAGGGCCGCCACCGCCATGCAGTTCTTCACCAAGGGCTACCAGGAGAAAATTATCGGTGAGTTTTTAAATCCACAAAGCCGCTCAGGCCCGACGGGGATTTGTCAACAGGTGGCAAGTCCGAGAGTCCAGGCTCCTTTTCATTGTTCGTTCTGGTTCACAGCTGTTTTTTAAAATTTGTTTTCTAGTCGGGATGAAATTAAGGCACTTCAGCTGATCCCAGGACAGTGGTGGGACTAACTTTACTCCAACCTGCAGAACTTTCAGCTGCTCCTTTTTATCAAAGCGTCATATTTTCTTATTTCGTGCTTGTCTCCACTGTCCGGGGTTGGTTTCATTAAGCTCCTCATACATGATCATTTCATGTTTAAACACATGAAGCATCTGACTCTTTGACCAGAAACAGATTGTTATTATTTATTTTTTATAATATTATTATTATTATATTGTTTCCTGATTAAAAGGAGAAAAGCCCCAAAGTTCCTCTCCAGGTTTGGAACAAGGCTCTGTTGTTCTATCTGTTATAGATATTTGAGGATTTTCATTTCAGGGGACTTTGTACTTTTTGTTCTTCTGCTCTTTTAGCAGCAGCTGCGTTCAGGTGCAAACAGCAAATAAGTACTGCTAACAACGAGTACAGGAAGTATTCAAAGTATAAATGTACTCATGCAGGCAGAATTGCTGTCAAAGTAAAGTCAGTAAAGTCAAGACCAGAGCAAAATTCACTGAGTATATTATATTTATTTGTATTTTATCATTTATTTATTTATATTTTGTTCCTTGTGAAAACATTTTGTTCAGTCTGAACATCAGCGTTGATGAAGCTGACCATCGTACCAATTAATGAGACGCTCAAACCAGAAACATCCCATCTGTCATGGCTGCGCTCTTACCTCATATACACAGGTTCTGGTTGCCTTGTGTGGAGCTGAAACCAGTAATTGATAGTGGATCAGCTTGATTTGATTATCAGTTTATCGTTGATGTCAATTTTCATGCAGATTATGTTGATTTCTCAGTTTTACATGATGGTGAAATGATTATTTTGGGCTGCTGGTTGGATAAAAAAGCTCATGTGAAGATTTTACTTTGAGCCTTAAGGTACATGAACATTTATCAGTGTTTTCTTTGATTTTATATTTAATGATCAGTCAAAGACTCAAAGATGAATTAGTGCAACCCCAGTTTTCTGCATCATTTTAAAGACTTTTCTGCAAAAAAATGCCTCATGTTTTTGCAAACTGATTTTGAAGTGTAGCTCGAAGCAGTTATAGAGCGTTTTATGGTGATCAGCTACCCCACAGTAAAATCAGCTCTGATTGGACAAACGGGTCTACTCGCTGTGCTAAAAACGCATTAAAGTGCAAGATGCTGTTTCTGTGTGCCATCATGTTTCCTTTCATTTGCTGAGGTCCGATCGTGCAGGTCTAAGATCAGGACGGACCTGGTCTCTACAGCTGCAGTTTGGTCTGTGCCGTTCCTAAAGCTCATGCTCGAGCCAACCAAACCACTCGGCCTCAGGCTCGGAAGGATTTGCTGTTGGTTGGGTGGTGCCTGGATACAGGTTGATACGGTGTCAGATCCATATGGGCGGCTTCCACACGCTATGGTGCATTGGAGTGGCTGAAATTGGGGATCTGCCCCCTCTTCTCTGTCTCAGCCTCTTCCCAACGCTCCATCTGGAGGTAGTTTGCCAGTTGTGGGGGTTGTTGTGTGTTAAAAAGCTGAAATGCTAAAAGAAAGAATTCAGGGGTGTGAGAGAAAATGTGCAGGCCCCCAGTGGGAAGATGTGATGGTGATTTATTATTTTAATCCTCCTCTGGTGTAAGTGCAGGTACAACAAGGTTACCTCTACCCCTGTGGGCTCCTCTTACCTCTGATCAGCAGCGATTGGCTCAGTTATTGATGGGTATGTCTGTTGTGTCCATCAGGCAGTGGTGGTGCTCTGCCTGGCTGCTGATTGGTTACTGCAGGAGCCTCCCCTGTGACCTGTAGAAAAGCAGAGAGCACAAAAAAAAAACCAACACAAAGTGCTGGATGTTCATGGAAAGTTATATAATTTGGTCAGTGTTTGATCAGTCTGCTCACGTGTTCGTGTGCAGGTCATGGGTTCAGCTTTCATCACATGAGCCTTAAATCCTCTTGTTGTCAAGCACATGAGCAACAAACCTGCAATGAGGAAAAGTTATGCACAGATTTAACAGGAATCCTGAACTTGTGATGTTACAGGAAATACTGTTCTGTGTAGTGCACAGGTCTTTGCTTCTAATTAAAGAATAGTTCTTACATTATCAATAGTACTTATCACTAGGTCTGTAAATGCTTTCCTTCATACATTGATCTATACAACATCCATCCATCATCTATACCCCTTTAGTCCTAACCAGGGTCCCAGGGACCTGCTGGAGCCTATCCCAGCTCTCTTTGGGTGAAAGGCAGGGGTCCACCCTGGACAGGTCCCCAGTCCATCACAGGGCCACATAGAGACAAACAACCTCACACACTCACACTCACTCCTATGGGCAATTTAGAGTCACCAATCAACCTGACATACATGTTTTTGGACTGTGGGAGGAAACCAGAGGACCTGGAGAAAACCCACACAAGCACAGGGAGAACATGCAGACTCCACACAGAAAGGCCCCTGATGGGTTTCAAACCAGGAACCTTCTTGATGTGAGGCAACAGAGCTAACCACTGAACCACCGTGCCGCCCCTACACGATATCAGCCAGGGATTTTCTTTGTAGTCATCAACCTGGTGTAGTTTATGTCTCTGAGCCATAGACCTACATGGCTGAGGTGACGTGTTTCAGACTCATGAAAAATGGGAGGTCTGTCTTTAAAAAAACAAAAAAAACAAAACACAAAGTGTGACCATCACTTTTTAGAGAAGAAAGTGGTGACGGCACATGTGCCTGCTCTCTGCTCTCCTCATGCTAATCCACAGCTTCTCATGCTGCTGTGTAGAAACTAGTGTAGTATAATGTCAGACCTGCTGTGCTTCTCTGCTGTGATGTCAAAATAAACAGCTGTTGGTTCTGTGCAAACTCAGAAGTTAACACATCTGTTCTTTGGGGTTTTGCGAGAGGGTTCTTTGGGGTTTTGCGAGAGGGTTCTTTGGGGTTTTGTAAGGGGGTTCTTTGGGGTTTTGTGAGAGGGTTCTTTGGGGTTTGTAAGAGGGTTCTGTAGTGTTTCGTAAGAGGGTTCTTTGGGGTTTTGTGAGAGGGTTCTTTGGGGTTTTGTAAGGGGGTTCTTTGGGGTTTTGCGAGAGGGTTCTTTGGGGTTTTGCGAGAGGGTCCTTTGGGGTTTTGCGAGAGGGTCCTTTGGGGTTTTGCGAGAGGGTCCTTTGGGGTTTTGCGAGAGGGTCCTTTGGGGTTTTGCGAGAGGGTCCTTTGGGGTTTTGCGAGAGGGTCCTTTGGGGTTTTGCGAGAGGGTCCTGTAGGGTTTTGCGAGAGGGTCCTTTGGGGTTTTGCGAGAGGGTCCTGTAGGGTTTTGCGAGAGGGCCCTGTAGGGTTTTGCGAGAGGGCCCTGTAGGGTTTTGCGAGAGGGTCCTGTAGGGTTTTGCGAGAGGGTCCTTTGGGGTTTTGCGAGAGGGTCCTTTGGGGTTTTGCGAGAGGGTCCTTTGGGGTTTTGCGAGAGGGTCCTTTGGGGTTTTGCGAGAGGGTCCTTTGGGGTTTTGCGAGAGGGTCCTGTAGGGTTTTGCGAGAGGGTTCTTTGGGGTTTTGCAGGAGGGTTCTTTGGGGTTTTGCGAGAGGGTCCTGTAGGGTTTTGCGAGAGGGTCCTTTGGGGTTTTGCGAGAGGGTCCTTTGGGGTTTTGCGAGAGGGTCCTGTAGGGTTTTGCGAGAGGGTCCTTTGGGGTTTTGCGAGAGGGTCCTGTAGGGTTTTGCGAGAGGGTTCTTTGGGGTTTTGCAAGAGGGTTCTTTAGGGTTCTGATTCTCCAGATCAACACAAATCACACATGCATCCCAACAGTGATGCTGAAGTACGTCAGTTCCCCTAAGAGCACTGAACTGACCACGCACCATCACGTAAGGTTTATTGGGCGGTGAGGGTGCAGAGATGGCAGGTTTGGTTTGTCGGTTCGGTTGTTCGATCTCTGTTTGAATGACTGACAGCTGGTTGTGGTTGCCTAGCAACAATCACAACCAGCCAGACCATCCATCCAAAAGCAGAGACCATCAGGGGAGACCTCAGCTTCAGTCAAGAGTTAAATGAACAGCAAGACAATTTCCTGAGACTCAGCAGATCTGAAAACATCAAGGCTAAATATTATGGGATGTGAGGCTGGGAAATACAGTGGTTGTTATAAAGATGCTTAAAAGTGGAGACTCCCACATACATGCGAAGGGTTTAGGTGTGTCACACAGACACACACCTGTGTCGTTCACTGCAGCTTCACAAGGTGACAACACATGGTCTCTTCATGTGTGTGTGTGGTTGTGTCACAGGAATTCATTCACTCTCTCTCTCACACACACACACACACACACACACACACACACACACACACACACACACACACACACACAGGAACTATTCAATATAGAGCGTATGATGAGTAACACTGTCAGTGCCCGATACTGGCCTTGTCTTTCTGTCACCCATGGGATCCAAGTCGACCCTCCTCAGCTGCTCTTTATTTAGTTAAGGTTGATTTAATGTTATTTCATGCGTGTGTGTGTGTGTGTGTGTGTTCACCTTTGACTGTACCTGTTGGTGTATAAAGCTGAGAAAGTAGCAGGGTCTCGGTGCATGTAGAGGCTCTTAAATGATGATTCTGATTTATTCCAGCAGCCTGGTTCTTATTTCCATAGTATTTATAACGTGATTAATAATAACATGAGCTGTCAGCCAGATGGGCAGGTTTTATCACAGAGAGATGAGACTTAAGTCAAAAATTCAACCACATTTTAATGTACAAACATGATACAGAGACATTTCAGATTCAGCCCAGTTTACACGTCTGGTGTAAATCAGAAACAGAAAAAGGCCGTCCAGTGTGGCCTGAGAAAAATCTTGTTTTAAAATTTTCTTCTTTGTAACCAAAGTGACTGAATGTTGTCTGTGCACACACGTGTACGTTGCTCTCTATAGTTACTCTCAGTGCTAATTTTCCTATGTACACACACATTTAGGTTAAACAAAACGTGAACTCAATAAAGTTTAGTCAAACAAACCTCCAGGTCGATCCAACATATTTGAAGGAGAAGCATATTTTCAGTGCATGAATAATGTGGTTTGGATAATGGTGCTGTGGTTGTTTCCACATCATTACCTCGGAGCGGACAGTGGTGTCAGCAGCAAAGTCTTGTCTTCACCTCAACAAAACCTTTAAAACAGGATTAGCAGTTTATTACTGTGTCAGGCTGAAGACAAACAGCATCCAGAATCTGTTTTCCCCTATTTTCCCCAAACTGCTGGTGAAACTGTGGTGAGGATCCATCAAATATACTTCAGATAGGGGCAGTTTTTACTACGTCTTAGTGCAGAACGAGAACTTTTCTGATTTTGGTGTCCCCAGTAGCAAGACCAACATGGCATTGTTGCTCAAATCATGTTATAAAACAATCACGTGCATATGTCCATCTTCTCCCAGAGAGACCGCCTGCTGCCCCGTTTCCACTCACACAATAAGTAGCAGGGTCTGAAGCAACAGGTCCGTCTGTTCCCTGTTGCTTCGTGACCTTGTTCCCTCTCGCTCCAACAGATAGCCAGTCAGGAAATTAAAAAGTGCAGTGGTGAGAGCAAGAGGCGTCTGCATCATCACGAACAGATAAAACGGCTTATTGAACCCCCAGCAACAGAAAATGCAATAAAGCAGCAACAGGAAGAAGAGTATGGAAACAGAGCTATAATTAGAAGGCAGTGTTTGTCAGAGAGAAACGCCAAAGTCGACGATAAAAAGAGTTGAGGTGAACTGGGCGTCCTCCGACACGGATGTGGGTGGAGCCCAGGGCATCAGTCTGTCTGGGACTTAATACTGAGAATATACAGCAATGCAAAACTGGGAATAAACAGTTTGTAAAAACTTCTAGAGGAACTAAACATCTTCATGTTTTAATATTTAAAAATGGGTTTGATTAGAAATACATAGTAAAATTAAACAACTTGTGTATAAACTTGAGAAAAGTAAAGAATCAAATGAATAAACTAAAGGTTTGATGAATGACACAAAGATTGTTTTGAGGGGAAAGTTGTGTATGAAAGTCTGTAAATTTAATATAATCTTTAAACAAAATGAAGTTTTTTGGTTTTATTGTTTTTTTTAAATCTGTTTTTCTCTGCAGACATACTGAACGACGCCATCTTTGATGAAGACCATGATGAGATGGTGATCGTCAAAGACATCGACATGTTTTCTATGTGTGAACATCACCTGGTGCCCATCTTCGGCAGGGTGAGACACACACACACACACACACACACACACAGTGACAGCTACATAAACACACATCATCACTATACATCCTATAGTACGTTACTATGCACATTGAAGGTGTCCTGTCCTGGTGGCACAGGGTGGTCAACACTAAGACCCAAGTTCATTTGCTGGATGGAGAATTTAGTTGCACTGCTGCAGCTCAGTCATAGTTAATTAATAATTAATTAGCAAAAATAATCACCGTCTGCCAAATGTCCATTTTATATCAGGATATCTCTGGGTTTTGATCTTTGAGTCGGACGAAACAAGATGTTTATTATGTTTATTATTATTTATTGAAGAAATGATGAACAGGTGACCTGATGAGGCCAGTAATCATTAGCTCTGCCTTAAACTTCACTGTAAATGTCTGGTTAGATGGTCCTTACACCTCTTAGCACCACTAACTCCCTGTGTGCGTGTGCGTGTGCGTGCGTGTGTGTGCGTGTGTGTGCGTGTGTGTGTGCAGCACTGATTTCATGGTGTTGGGTATTTGCTTCACTTCACTTCTTTAATCAAACGATGTAACATATTAATGAAGCAGATTTTATGACCTGTACAAGTTTCCACTGGAAAGCTAATGAATCAATTCGTTCAGTGTTTATTCTGCGTCTCTTTAGCCTCATCGTTATTCTTCACTAAGGCCCGACTGGCCTCTTTCTGCTGTTTTCTTTGCTGCTTGTCTTATCCCTTCATCTTCGCCTGCAGGTGCATGTCATTTAAGACAATAGGGGCTGGCAGCTGATCCTTTTCCACCGGTGTAAATGGGCCTTGATGACAGCAGCGACTCACACAAACACTCCCCACACCTCCTGTGTGTGTGCGGTGGCCATCAGGTGGCCGTTTATGTCCCTAAACCTCCTCCCTCCCCTTGTCGTCGTCAGCAGCGTCGCCTCTTATCCAGCCTCTCTCTCGTGTGTGTGTCTGTGTCGGTGACTCACCGCACTAACACGCAGTCCTCCTCCTCTTCTATTGTTGGTCGGACACTGCAGGTAACCGCTGGCTGTTTCGTCGACTGTTTCGGTGGCTGTTTATTGCAGGCTGTCATTTGCTTTGCAATCAGCAGCTCCACTTAGAGAAGCTTTGTAGAAAAATACATTTGCCAAGACAGAAAGGCAGGTTTATTTGACAGAGTGGGAGAAAGGCGGCACTGGGGCGTCCTCGTGATGCCTAGTTTCCCATAAACCTTTGTTTTGTTCCATCTGTGAATTTCCTGCCCTGAGTCATAGTTTGTCTTCCTCCTCTTCATCTAACGCCAGACCGACTCTATGATGTTGATCAGGGCTTCGTGTAGGTCAGACCACCTGTTGCAGGACTCTTTGTTTTCCCTGACGGTCTGACAGACAATGAAGAAGAATCTGAACATCTAAAGGGCATAAAACTTTTGGTCACTTTCCTGAAGGAGGATTGTTACAGTATTGGCTGCATTAGTTTAAAACCGACGTCTGTACATGTGTCGAAATCGTCACATATTTAATGCTCGTTGTATCAATTTATACCTTTGCATAGTTTCCCTTCCAAAAGATGTTAAACATAACACAAACACAGCGCAAGCTTTCACCCAATTTTATATTTCTCACCACTTGGTGACTTTAAATCAGGTGTTCATGCCTCTGAGGGCACCTTTCATCTTTCCTCTGACGGATCTCTAGAGCTGGAAGGACCAGATGATTCACCGATTTAGTTTATTTGCAAAGTCCAGCAATAAATGTGATTTTTTTTTTTACTTTTTAAAGGGAAAAGAAGAGGAAGGAGGAAGGAGCTGATATTTTACTTCAGTGCTGAAACTTTCTAATATATTTTTGGTGAATCAGTCGATGTAGACTCAGATCATACAGAGTAAAGACGCAGCTTCGCCCAGTGATCTAGACGTCGTTTGTGCTCTGGTTCAGTTTCCACCAGCCCCTGGGAAAAACATCTAGCTCCTCATCTACCAGATATACTGAACGTTTCAAATGTTGCTCGCTAAGTATTTGTCTGTTTGCTTTTAGGTGCTGGGCTCAGAGTCTACTAGAGCTTGTTTGCTGAACAGCAGCCAGGAAGCAGGTTTCTGAGCCGTTCGGTACCTTCAAACTAAAAGCTATGGAATAAAATCAGTTTAAAATAAAAGCCCTGCAGTGTTATTATATTATGTGTAGGTTGCTGTAACTGCTCTTCTTATTTAGTAGTTTAATTTTTTTTATCGTGGCTCATGTGCCAGTAAATGTGAATAACGTGAGCAGATAAGCGAAGAAACATCCGTCACAGTCGGTCTGTTTGATGTCGATATATCAGGCTGCTGCAGCACGAAGGCAGGAAGAGAAAGAATCGGGAGAAAAAGATCTTTGCACGCTTGTTGCTGCTGCCCTTTCTCTCGTCTCAACAACAAATTGCATTTGACATTTGAGTGAAGCGCCTCTGTGTGTGTGTGTGTGTGTGTGTGTGTGTGTGTGTGTGTGTGTGTGTGTGTGTGTGTGTGTGTGTGTGTGTGTGTGTGTGTGTGTGTGTGTGTGTGTGTGTGTGTGTGTGTGTGTGTGTGTGAGTGTGTGTGAGAGAGTGAATTAAAGCCTCCAGCCATCCACAGCAGTGATTCTCCAGCTGATGACTCTGTCTCTTCCTCCTCTCGTCTGCTGCTCATCCACCTGTTCTCGTCTTCGCCTTCTGTTACTGGTGTTTTTGGGCATGTTCAGACGGAGAATATGTTTTAAACACTATTATTATGTTTCCAATCAGACAGAATATGAGAGATGCAGCAGATTAAACATTTCATCCAGAGGATTAGAGGAGTGGAGCAGTGGTTCCTCTTGGTTGTCCCAACATCACTGGTTTTAGAAAAACCTAGTGTTATAGCTGTGGCTACATGACTGACAGACTGGGACTACCAAAGTCCAGACCTCAGGCCCGGCTCTGGCACTGTGCACGTTCACAGCCTCAGTGAAAGTGCACAGCCTGTCTCGGCTCAAGCAGCAGCATGGCATTTGGATGAGAAATTCTAATAATGATGAAATTACAGCACTGGTCTCCTGCGTCGTCTGCCAGTGGAGACAGAGTTAACCAGTATAAAATATCTGATCCTGATGTTTTGTCTTTGAGCAGGTTCACATCGGTTACCTCCCCAACAAGAGAGTTCTGGGTCTCAGCAAACTGGCTCGGTAAGTGAATTTACTCGTGTGTGTGTGTGTGTGTGTGTGTGTGTGTATTTAAGCTGATTATTAAAAGGTGTGTTTGTATCTGTACTAGTGTAGAATCTGATCCCACTGACCCCAATACCTTTAGGCTTACCACACTCGTAATACCCCTCACTAACCCAGCACTGGACACTGACTCACTGTGATGAGAACAGCTCAGTTTGAACTTTTTGAAGACAAAGTCAAAGTTGTTGGAGTTTCTGCTGCACTAACCTGTAAAACTGGGTTTCTGTCCTGCTCAGTCTTCAGTTGAGAGCAAACAAACAAGTCCAGGGGACTGTCAGGGTCTTTAAAGGGTTAAAAAGTTTTATATAACCTGAATCATTTTCTCATCAAACAAACTAAAACTATCTAACCTTGTATTATTACGTTACATGTCCAGATAAACTGATTAGTCAACTGGCTGAAAATTAAAAGGCAGCTAATTTAATCATGTGACTCTGTGTAATTATGACATTCCCCATTACTTAATGTCTACAAACCAAAACTCAGTTAATTAAAATAATCAGCACATTAAAAACTCCTTTACCTAATTTCAACTGTAACATTTGTTATGCACAGCATTTCTTCAGCTCTTCATGCTGCCTGTTTGGTTTTGTGACATTTTCTTGGAGGTGGACGGGGTCAAATGTGTCCAAAGTGGTTTTGCTCACAGAGAAGAGCAGCAGGTCGAAGGTCGTTTCTGCAGATTTGTTCGTTTTCCTTCTGTTCGCCCGTCAGACCAGGCAACAGCCAGAGACCTCAGTTAAGACGCAACATGATCCCGAAGAAAACACTCAAAACAAAATGACCAGGGACATTTTCTGTATTTATTTCTCTTAAAAGGTTTAATGTTTAGAGTGATCTGAAATGAAATATAGTTTATGTAAATATATTGTCATTAGTGTGTAATCAATGGAAAATACCATTGTTACATTTTCTTAATCTTAGAATGAGCCTTTTTAATCTATAATAGGGAGCGGGTCTCCTTTCACTGAGGCAGCCATGTTGTGCCACCATGTTTCTACAGTAGCCCAGAACAGACAAACCAAACTCTGGCTCTAGACAGGGGGTCATGTTTTGTTTTAAAGGCGAGGGCCACCGTACCCTTGGGTTGGGGTGTGAGGGGAGCTCAGGAGGCTGCATTCTGCAATCTCACCACCAGATGCCACTAAATCTTTCACATTTTACACATTGCTCCTTTAAGTCTCAATGTCCAATAAGAGAAGACATGATCCCTAATGTTCCATTTTCATAGGTTCAGTTATTGCACGTGGCACAGTAGGAAACTTTCCTGTCTTTACCTGAGCTTTGTTGACTATAAGATAAATATGAATCTTCCATATGTGAACTACAGTATTTCAAATTGGAGCTCAAATATGGGTTAATTAATGAGTTGATTAGTAATTATCTTCAGATTAATTAGCAATTGATGACTGGTTCATCATTTAGGCCATTCTTTACGTTTTTAATTGTACTTGCGTTGGACTTTTTTATTTTATTTTAAGGCTCTTTATGAGAATGACTGACTTATGTTTTCGCTTCTCTCACCTTCAGGATTGTTGAAATCTACAGCCGCCGACTACAAGGTACCAAGCGAAGGCCTGACATTACACAGACACAGCTTCTTGTTCTGAGCCACATTTTCTGTTCAGAGTCCAGTGTCGTTTTCCTCAGACGTTTGTTTTCTCAAACCCGGTTCATGCTTGTCCACAGTTCAGGAGAGGTTGACCAAACAAATTGCTGTGGCGATCACCGAGGCTCTGCAGCCCACTGGGGTCGGCGTTGTCATCGAGGCGACGTACGTATGTCCAGCAGGAAACTGACCGAAACACTGTTTTTATCTATCTCTTCATTTAGTTGTTGTCCTCCCTCCCTCCACCTCATGTCTCTGACTTTGGTTTGATTGTTGTCCATGACTTTCATTTCCTCCTCTCGGCTCCTTCACCTCCTTTTCCTTGACTTTCGTGTAATCCTTCATTTTACTTTTATTTTACTTCATTTTCCCTTTTCCCTCACTTTGTTGTTTGCTGTCTGTTTAATCTCCTTCTCTTCCTGTCTGCAGTCACATGTGTATGGTGATGCGAGGCGTCCAGAAGATGAACAGCAAAACTGTCACCAGCACCATGTTGGGAGTTTTCAGGGAAGATCCGAAAACCCGCGATGAGTTTCTGACGCTGATCAGGAGCTGAGGAGGATGAAGCTGCTCCTCCTCCTCTTCCTCCTCCTGTTGCCTGGGATTACCTCCATCCGCACGGACCAGCTGTTGTGCTAAATGTGCGTGTGCATGTGCGTGCGTGTGAATGTGTGTTTCCGTCTCACCAAAGGCAGTGTGTTTCCCGTGCTTTCTGTCATTTTAATCGTCTGATAAAGTGAAGTGTTACCTCGCCGGTTTCTGCCAGGGCAGGGTTTGTTAGAGGCCGACTGACGTTTTGTTTGCATTTCGACGACGGGACAGACTTTGGCCCTTTCATCCATGTGTGTTGTGTTTGCTCATTAATCAGTGGAAAAGTCGCCGACCTCTAAATACAGTTTACAGAAAGAATCCACCCTGAAAAAATAATCGCTGGTCAAGGATGCTGGAGGTCAGCAGGGTTCGGGATGCTGAGCGAAGGTCAAACTATCGGTGATGTTGAGCTCAACACAGATGTGCTCAGTACAGATGTTTACTTCATGAGGTTACAGAAAACTGAAACAAGCTCCACTAAGCAAAATAAAAATAATACAAGCATTGAGACTATTTCTAAATCATAGTCTCCAACACAAATGCTCTATTCAGGATTTGGTCATTTCCGCCTGTATCAGACACTTTAACCATTTTTAGCTTCTTGATGCTGATTCAGTGCTTCACCTTTTCTGTCATTACTCTGTAGTGTTACGCAAAAGTCTGGGAGCCCCTGGACAAATTACATGTTTTGCTGATTGGAGTGAAAAGAAGTGAATCCAATCCCTGCAGCAAACAAAGTACTGACCCAAACTTTCCCCTGTGAAAATCCAGCCCTAAAATGTTACCGTATTTTCCGGACTCCAAGTCTAAGAATATTAGCTGCTTTTAGCAAAAACAGCCTTGTTGAACAGAAAAAAACACGTATAAGTCGTGTTACTAATTACACTGATTCCAGTCTAAATCAGCTTGCGAAGAACGTAGACCAGGCATGAGATTCAACAGCTCTGCCAGCATCAGGGAGAAGGTGAAGCAGCGTCTCCTCCTCCTCTCTCAGGTTGTCTGAATGTCAACACTCAGTCCAAACTGGGTTTCAGCTGCAGACTTTATTAGCTGCACTTTGCAGTCTGCAGTATACACACTGGTGTCACACTAGGAGTTAGAGTTTAGAGTGAACATAAATGTTTTTCTTCAGTTGAGTCAGGACAGTCGTCTAACACTGGTGACTGCTCCACAAAATGACTGTACATATTCACATATTTTGATTTGAGAGTAATTTAAATTAAATTTAAGCATTTTAGGGTTTAAACAAACTCCCATGTCTGAGAGATGGAAGTCCAGGGGATATTTAAGACAATGAGATCTACTCACAATCAGCCAGTGTCTGAGGCTAATCTGTCCCATCGCATCAGGGTTTTGGAAAAATACAAGGCTGGACCTTTAAAGCCTGTGGCACCTAATAAGAGTCCAGTGAAATTAGAGATGATGGTTTAATGATGATGATCGATAAGAATTATTCAGACTAACTCCACAGATAAGGCCGCCTTCATGGCTACTGCTCGATGACCTAACACATTAGTGCAAAACGTAGAATAAATCTGATAAGAAAATATGTCTAATGAAACAGTCATTTAACCGATTCACTGATAGAGAGTCAATGATTTGCACAGATTGTGTTAATCGATTAATGAAGCACTGAAGTGAAACCAGAACGTCTAGGTTCTGTTTCATAAATAAGAAAACATCCCTAAAAAATCTCAGACTTTTGTAAGTACACTTGGAACAGAAGCTGTCAGCAGCACGTCCTGTGGCTTCTTACATGTGTTGACTGAAACACCTTGTCTTTCAATACTCGTGTTTTTTGCAGGCTGCTAAACCAACGTCATGTCCAATAAGCCGAGACAGCGAGTCGGTCAGGGGATCAGTTAATTAAAAACAGATTCTCATCCAGATTTTAGACCGTTTGTCTAAGAAAACGTCACTTCACGCTCTGGGAAAATGTGACGAGCCACTTATTTCTGACATTTTACAGACGAAACAACAAATTGCTTCACTGAAAAAGACGATTGATCGATAATGAAAGTAACCGTTAGTTGCTGCTCCAACTTTATAGATCAATTTCCTTTGTTTAAAATCGTTTCACGTGTCTCATCGTGTTTTTTTTTCAACGCATGGCACTTTTAATGAAACCTCACAAACCTCAGTTCACAAACTGTAGCAACACGTCCTTTCAGTTAGCTCAGATGTCACTACAACCGATACGGAGTTTATATTCTAATTCTAGAAAAGCTACTATTCAAACATCAAATCGCATGGAAGGTTTTTATGCAAACTCATTGTGAAGTATATGAGCTAAAGGGTCTGCATCTGGAAATAACACTATTCTTATTTTTACATTTGATTTTTCAAGCTCTTGGTTTTTATTTTTAGTCCAGTGGAAGGATCTGCCTGTTTGTGCCAACCTGCCTCTGCATTCAAACCAAAACAAGTGACGTTATGAGGCAGCTGAAAGGCCACTGTGCTACAGGTTCACCACTGTCCGAAAACAAACTCAGTACTTTCATTTCCATGAGAGGTGTGTGTGTGTGTGTGTGTGTGTGTGTGTGTGTGTGTGTGTGTGTGTGTGTGTGTGTGTGTGTGTGTGTGTGTGTGTTGGAGGGAAGATGAGTGCTAACAGCAGCTCTGATGTTGTTTTTGTGGCCTTGTTGAGAAGGACGGCCTGTTCTCTGGCCTCTTCACCATCATTGTCACTTTATGTACTGTGTTCATTTCAAAGACTTTTTAATCAAAGAAAATAAATCCATGTGACAGCGGCAGCTGCTTGTTTTTTTTTCACGGCTCACACAACTGACGTACGTTCACCTTATTGGAAGATGACTCTGTCTAAAAGTGCATTCATGCAAAGTCAGTGGAGCAGGAGAAACAGGAAAACCTCCTGCTGTTTCGACTTGGGATCAGTGATGTAAGAAATATACAGGCCCTTCAGTAAAACAGTATGGAAATAATTTGTTTCAAGGAAAAGTCCTGCATTCACAGTATTAACATGAAAGTATAGTAGCAAAAGAGAAAATACTCATTATTTACAGTGGCTTTACTGTAACGTTGGAGAAGGTGGAGCTAATTTGAACCGCATGTTGTTTTGATCATCACATATTTCTAATCATTCCAATGACTTTTAAGGTCTAGAGTACTACTGTACTACTCAAATTTGAATTCTAAAGTACTAGATGTAAATACTCAAACTTGTATTTAAATACAATACTTGAGTAAATGTACTTGGTTTCAATTACTAACCTATACCTAACCCTTAACCCTAACCTTAACCCTTAACCCTAACCCTAAGGTAACAAAGTACAAATACTTTGTTGCTGTACTTAAGTAAATTTTTCCGGTATCTGTACTTGAGTATTTTTCTTTACTCCCTACATTTAAACACAAATATCTGTACTTTCTACTGACTACATGATCAAAACAGGCTCTAGCGAGTGCTCAGGTTATGATGGAGAGAGAACCTGCAGTGAGACATGGAGGAACAAAAGGATCCAGGGAGTTTTGCTGAGTCTGACGACGATGCAGCAGATTCGGGAAAGTCAGACATTCCCCATCCCAGGCCTGGTATTTCAAAGACCTGTTTGATGCTGTCAGTTCCAAGAATGATTCATGGCGAATGTGTTTTGTTTCCTGGACCAGCACCTGCAGGTTTTTTAGTTTTGTGGAGTTATCAAAAGATGTAATGTGTATCACTGACAGCAAAAAAAAAACAAAAACATTTTTACTTTTCACTTTTTTACATTTCAGATCCTGTACTTTCTTACTTTTACTCGAGTAAAGGAGTTGAGTCAGTACTTCTACTTTTACCAGACTTTTTTTATCTGTACTTCTACTTAAGCACAGAATGTGAGGACTTTTGCCACCTCAGCTTAAGGTTTTTATTGGATTGAGCTGCACCTTTTTCTTTTTATCAAAGAGCTTTTTTTAATATGCTCTTCTATTTATTATAGAAGCCCATTAACGCCACTGGAATAAAACATAAAACGACCACCTGAGTCAAACTAACGCGATATTTTCTAAATGTTTCGACTCATTGGCTCAAAATAACGCGATATTTCCCGCCTTCCATAATTGAACGTGTTCAACATGGCGCCTCCCGGGGCGAACGTGTTTGCTCTTTCCGGTGTCGAATTCCGACTTTTTCTTCTTTGTCGTCGCTTCGTGTCTTCTCTGTAGTGCACAGATGCCGTGCACTGCTGACACACAACAGACGGGCCTTACTGGATGTCGCCAAGTCGGACAACTCTTCTCAATTTACCGGTTTTATGGCCCGGGGCTACAGCTCGTTGTTCCACCCCCAGGAAGGCCCCGAAGCACCGAGCTCCAGTGAGGTCGCTGACCCGAGGAGAGCGCTCCGGAGACGGCGACGCAAGCGTGCTAACAGGCATCTTGCTAGCTAACATGCAGTCTCTGGAAAACAAACCGGACGAGCTGAGAACCAGGACTACAACACAACGGGATGTTTTCAGAGTTTCACCGAGACCTGGTTCTCAGGGAAAAGTTCCGGAATCCGCTGTTCGGCTACAGACCCAGTCCACAGACCGGGGAGACCGGACTGCAGCCCCCCGTGAGGCTAAAGGGGAAGGTGTCTGTGTTTAACTCGTCTGCGGAGACACACAGACTGTTTCCTGCTTTTATAGTGTCTTTCTGCTGCTGTAGACTTTGTTCTTTATGTTTGGTTATGTTTTTATCGCAGCTGGAAGCTTCAGTCAGTGCAACGTACGGACTGTACTTCCCAAATATCAACAGCAAGTGGACCATGCTTACAGCAACATACACGGTGCCTACAGGGCTGCTCCGGTCCCCACTTTGGACTCTCAGACCACATCTCTTTGTTCCTGTACCCAGCCAAAAGACAAAGACTCAAATAGGTTGAGCTCTGCAGCCCAGAGACTGAGGCCACCTTGCAGGACTGTTTCTACTGCTGACGCCAGGCGGATGTGGCAGGGCCACCATGAGCACCACTATCAGCTTCATCAGACAGCCTGCTGGATGACCTCAAAACCTTCTACACCTGCTTCGAGACCTCCAGCATCAACAAAGAGAGGAGGCACACACACACCTGGACCACCCAACCCTTCATCAGCTGAGGATCAACCCCCCACAAGGCAGCAGGTCCAGACAACACCCCTGGGGTGGGGGCCCTCAGAGCTTGTGCTACAGAGTTGGCTGTTGTACTCACTTCCATCTTCAACCTCTCACTCAGTCAGAGCACTGTCCCCACCTGCTTCAAGACCCCAACCTGCCTGAATGACTACAGGCCAGTAGCACTCACTCCAATCATCATGAAGTGTTTTGAGAGAGTGATGCTGGCCCACATCAGAGCAGCATGCCAGATACATTGGACCCCCTGCAGTACCCATACCGACCCATCAGGTCCACCTCAGACGTCATCGCTGCTGCCCTTCATATTTCCCTCTCCCACCTGATAGATAAGGACACCTACATCAGGATGCTCTTTATTGACTACAGCTCTGCCTACATTGGGACTACAACCCACACTGTGACTGGCTCCTAGACTTCCAGACTGTCAGGATTGGAAAGAGGTCCTCAACCATCCCTACAACAAACCTTGGCACCCCACAGGGCTGTGTTCTCAGCCCCATCCTCTACACTGTTCACACACGACTGTGTCGCCTCCACAAGGACAACACCATCCTGAAGTTTGCCGATGACACTGCAGTGAGAGGACGGATCACTGGTGGGGATGACGCAGCCTACAGGAGGGAGGTGTCCAGTCTGGTGCCATGGTGTTAGGACAACCTCAACATGGACAAGGAGATGATAGTGGACATGGACCTCACCTGGACACTCAACACCACCCAGCTGGTTAAGAAAGCACAGCAGCGGCTGTACTTTCTGAGGAGGCTGAACAGGTTTGGCATGTCATCTAAGATCCTCAGCGGCTTCTACAGCTGTACTGTTGAGAGCATCTTGACCAGCTGCGTTCCCATGTGGTACGGCAGCACCACTACGATGGACCACAAACGTCTGCAGAGAGTGGTGAAGACTGCGGAGAAGACGACCAGGACTCCACTGCCCTCCCTGCAGGCCACCTACAGTCCACAGCAGAGCCGCCTCCATCTTCGAGGACCCAACACAGACTGGTCACACTCGGGTCTGAGGTACAGGAGTGTGAAATGCAGGACTTCCAGGTGAAGGAACTCTTTCTTCCCCTCAGCCATCAGACTTTTAAACAGGCAGCCAGTGGACACAGACTGGTTGAATCTCTTCAAAACAATTTGCACATTTAATAATCTTATTGCTGCTATTATCATTATGGTTCAAACATGTTCTTCTTTCTGTACATGTGACAATAAACACTTTGAATTTTATCAAGAGCCAGAGCCCAGACACTGGCAACCAGTTTTTCCCCCTTTCTCCTCCTGCAACTCTTCTTTCTCTGTCCATTGATCCCTTGTCCCCAGACCAGCGAGCCAGCGTTCAAGACTGGGTCTTGAACCCAGGCCGCCCAGGGCACAGACAGCTCTCCTTCCTCTACACTGCACCACACGTACCGCGCTTCCTACTAATTCCACCATACTTAAAGTTCAAACTCTAATCTTAAATCAAAGCCAAAGATTGATCCCATCCCTGACCTGTCCCCTCCTTCTGCCTACTGGTCCCAGGATCTAGTGTTGGAGCTGGGTCTTGAACCCGGGCCGCCCAGAGCACAGACGGCTCTCCTTCCTCTACACTGCACCACACACACACACCCCACTACTCAGTAATTCCACCATACCTAAAGTTCAAACTCTAATCTTAAGTCAAAGCCAAAGACAGATCCCTACCCTGACCTGTCACCCTTCTTCTACCTTCTGGTCCCAGCACTTAGTGTTGGAGCTGGGTCTTGAACCCAGACCGCCACAGACGGCCCTCCTTCCCCTGTGCTACACACCACACTACCTGCTGGTACCACCATACTTACAGTTCAAACCCTAATTGCTGTGTTGCAGACACTATATGTTCAGTGAGTTGGCCTGTGCAGCTGAAGTTTATTACCAAGCCTCGCCCAAACACCAACTCCAACCTTGAGTCCAACTGGAGCCCTAACCCTGTTTCCTAGTTCAGATCCATCACACACCCATAAAAGATTCAATTAAACTTGATCCATAATATTTTTTTTTCTCCTGTCAGCTTTTTGCTGGATTCACAGTGTGTTAACTTTGCTGCCCTCTAGTGGCTGTATCAACCAGGAGTATTTACCTCCTCAGATAATAATAACCCATTTCCATTGACACCCAATGAATTAACTTGTGGTTTTGGCTTCTTTGTGTCAAACAAAACATCAGACTATGGCTGATTTTTATATATTAACACAAAAATTACTGGAAAACCATTTTCCTGGAAATGTTTCCGATTGGTCCATAAATTTTAAGTGTCTTAAATGATTTTTTACTCAAATACGAGTCAAAAATCTTGTGCACTTGTGTGATGATGTTCAGAGATAAATTCAAAGTTTGTATCTCACATGCAGAACTTTGCAAAGCTGCATAAAAATTTTCGATTGAAGACAAATCTTAAAAACGTGTAACTGGACTTGTGCACATATTCATGTTACATAAAGACAGAAAAGTGTATTTGTGTATATTAATGGAGCATAACCTGAGCAGAGGCTGTGATATCCAGACTTTGAAGTCCTACTATGGCCCAGGCTCCAAACGACACTTAATTTTCCCATAATGCAACTTAACAGTTTTTTCCTCGCTCTACAGAACATGTTTTTTCTTTGTCCAGAAGCTGCATCTATATGGTCAGTTTTCTCAGTTTGCTCTAGTTTCATCTATTTGAATGTGTTTTTATAGGCAGCAGTGCACTGAGCTCTCAGGGACACTATAAGCTTTGTGAATTTTCCTGTTATGGGACTAATAAAGGTCCATCTCCAGTCTTTGTCCCTCCAGAGCCCCAGAATATATTACAGACACTGTTCTACAGGAGGAGACAAATAAAGTGAACTTCGTACATACTTCAGACCAGACAGTGACTCAGAAATATCAGACACAGTATTTGTTTCCTGTGATACTGTGAAAGAAAAAGCTGAATTTGGGTACTACTACACATTTAATTCAAAAAGATGTTTTAAACCAACATTAAAATAAAAAAAAAGGCCCATTGGAGCCGTTTTACTGTCGAGACTGAGCCACATACACACATACAGACACACTGGAGGAGTTACAGCTTCTTTATGTATAACAGATCATGCCAAGTCACAGCATTCTGGGTACGTAGCGACAGAAATTACAGCAAGACACAATGAATGTATTTCCACTAACACACACACACACACTCACTGTCACAGTCATTCACACATTGTTTTGCACAGACCAGAATAATCCATAACTTCATGTCAGCATTGAGAAGTACCTACAGAGTACAGGAACAACACAGGCAGCCGTCACACCGGCTGAGGTCGCCGCCGTAGGTCACATTCACAGCACACGCCTCGGTGTTGCCATTCAGGTTCATGTTCGCTTCAAGGGTCGCACGTTAAGGGGTCGAACCCCCTCCCAAAAACATCCAGGTTTAATTTTAAAAAATGACAAACTTGGCTGTGAGGTTTTTGAGCTGGAGAACGAACCAGATATCAGTGACTGACCTTTGATCTGGTGAAGGGTTTTTACAGTCCGGTACTTGTTTGCTTTGGGGGAAACTCAGGGATATTTTCTCTCCCAGCCCTGACCCCAACCTGGTCCTGATATCGGCCTGTACTGATGCAAATAACTTTGTCCTGATTCAAAATCTGTGCACCTGAACTGACTATTTCTGTGTGTGTGTGTGTGTGTGTGTGGTGCATGAGGATATAACTCCAATCACTTCCTAACTGAAAGTGGAAAACTATGAGTTAAGTGATTATGGCAAATCAGTGGTCACTAAGAAAACTGTGGTGCAGCTGCAGAGAGAATCCAACAAACACTGAGAATCACATCTTGTTGATAAGTGACTTCACTAGATGCCATTGAATCTTTGACATTTTACACACTGCACTCGTTACTTTGGGTTCTATGTTGGATATTTCTCACCGATTCGTTTATTTATTTAGCCCAGACAAGGATTAAACTATCATTGCAGGGATGATGTATCCAAAATCCAAACTGAACGTACGTCTGAGACTCTGTGACATAAAAACAGCATCAATAATAACGTGGTCACGTGGCCACGGGTCAGATTTCTGTCCTTACGTTAAACTAAATCCACTGATCTGCAGGAAACAATAGAAACGATGACACTCTTAGCTGCAGTGTGAATGTGAGCCGACAGCTGTTCGCTAGTTTCACCCTGCACTGTGACCTTCATATAAAATCATTTACATTTAGGGTAAATGTCTCGAGTACAAAAAAAAAGGCACTGCCATTTGTTATTCTAAATATGACTGTCCCAGCCTTGTGCATGCACTTTTAAAATATAAATTACACTTTTTTCACTTTTCTTCTTTTCTTTTTTCAGCATTTTCTTCAATTTTTTGTCTTTTTGTGTTTTTTATTATTAAACATACAACATTCTTTTGTCAAATATATACGTAAGCCTGCAGTCAATACAGGACATCGGCTCTTTGATAAAATAAAACTAAATGAAGGAGCACAGTCAAGCGGTTACACTTTCTTACAAAATGGATGCTTCAGAATTTACAAAAACAAAAACAACAAAAGTCTTGGCATCCCATATCAACACAAACTGTCTAAATCGCAGAATCTATGACAAAAAGAAAGGATACAAAACAGCATACATACGTCTTGATTTAAAGTATATTAAATGCTTTTTTTCTTTTGGAATATCAAGGCATTATTTATCTAACTGTTAATACTGCAGAGTGTGCACAGTGTTAGAAGCACTTCTGGACACACACGGAGCTGATATGCATTTAGAAAACATAAAAATAAAGCATTTGGTTTGAAGAGATGTGTAATTACCCAGAGCTCAGAGAAACATGGAACTTTATGTTATGTCCCATAAACTCTGCTCATTTCAATGCTGTCAGTCATTATTTCTATCAAACGTGGCACCGATGAGAATACAGTAAATGCTTTTATGCAAAACTGAAATGTAACTTTTATAACTCAAAAATAGCAACGTGATATGAAAGTAAATAAAAATACTCAAAAATACTGCTTCCCTTTGATTACATTACCGACTGCAGGGCTGATCATTTTGAAGTCGTGGTGATATTATCTATTTTTCTTTGCATGAACCAATCCAATGCAAAGACCAAAAACACAACCTGCTAACAAGTGTGCCTGGAATACTCACACTGCTGTGCTGAAACAATAAAGGTTGCTGAACGTGGCCTTTTCATGGGACTGGTCCACCATAAGAGAAACAGTGAGCATCACTTGTTTTATACTTTAAAATAACACACCTATAAGCCTCTCCCACGTAAAGCCATAGACTTAGGTAGTAAAACACTCACAGCATCAAGTTCAGACTCCAGATCCCAAATCCTAATCTTATCCGATGTCAGGAAGGCACAGAATGGACCAGTCTACTTCCTGGCCTGCCAAAAACTACGATGCCACGCTGCTCTTTAGTTTGTTGACAGCGAAACATCCTTAACTGATCGTGAATCAGTGAATCGGTGAATCAATGTGTCTGTGACGGACCGACTCCTGCTTTTGGCTGCACATGGAAAATCTCAACATGACAGATACAAACAAGGTTATAGTTTCACAACTGCAACAGAAAACAAAAGCAAAACTGTCAGAGTCAACAACTCGGATATTATTTGAGATGTACGTATGGTCACCAGCCATAACATGTTAATACATACGGTACTTTAAATAATAATACACCTACACGAGTAAAACTATCACCTCTGCAACAATTATGAGAAAAAAAGAATAAATAGTTGTTCCTACTTTAAGTACTGATTCATATGGCAGTGACACTCCAGTCTGGACACGATGAGATCCGGATGCTGCCTCTCAGTGAGGAGCGTCAGAGAAGATGAGGACGTAACGTCAGTCTCCCCGTCCAGGACCCAAACGGGTTCACGTTACATTCGTGCTTTGGTGGAACCTTTATCTTCGTTCACAAACGTGCAGACGTCGTCTGCTCAGCTCTCATCAAGTACAAGAGCAGAAAACACTGAGACTGACCGACTGTGCTTTTCACGCCACGGTCCACCAATCACAACATCCGTTTGATGATGATGGTGACGAGGATGATGAAGGCAGAATAAGGCACCGTGCATGTTTCAGCCTCTTTAATACAGGTCACACACTGGACGCATCACTGACGACTATTTTTACAGTTTTCCTGTAGTGATGTGTGTTTCTGCATTAGGTAGCAGGTAGTGTTGCATAGAAGAGAAGGATGAAGATTAGTGGAGGGTAAGTGTTAGATGATGGAAGGAAGTAGCCACCTCTCTGCTAAAAATGTGCCCGTGTCAGTTTAGCTTTCACTTTGTTCCGAGGGTAAAACTGATCTTCTTAGTGTTGGTCAGACCTGACGAGCACTAAAGATCTCACACTGAGCTCTGGAGACTTTGAATGACCAGGTCTGCACAGGAAGTGACTAAACAGAATCCAGTAACTGAAGCAGCTAAGGCAGGTCTAAATGCAGGAGCAGTGTTTGCTGCAGTGCATCGTCTGTCAAAAGGTGTCAGGGCCATTCAAGTTCATTTCAGTGCCATAACAAAATGAACCGAAAACCTGGGTCGATATAAGACCCAGTAAAAATAGCTGTCAGTAACGTCAATGACTGGGCTAAAACATGCACAAACACTGGTGGAGGATGAGTGTGGGCCGATGCAGCTCAGACTGAAACAGCACGAGAAGAGGTTCTGCTGCAGGACTCAACAGCGCCACCTGTTGCTGGAGCCTTGAACATCTGGAGTTTAGTGTATCACATTATCATATCAAGTGCAGGATACAAAGGAAGTACTACAAAACTGCAAAAACCTAAGGAGGAAACTAAACACTAGTAACTGGTGACCCTCCATGTGTCCCCATTCAGGGTCAGGACTCTCAGCACATGTGCTCTGCTGAAAGAGGCGCAGAAGGAAGTTTCAATACCAGCCTATTTCAGTATAAAGACTGTTTTCCAGACACGATACACTGAGGATAAATATTAAGACACACACAGAGTACAATAAAAAAATAATAATTTCATGTGTCCTACACTGACAGAACAGACAGAAGGCCATGTTACACGGGCAACCGTTCCAGTAACCAAGACTAAACCAGCACTGACGTCTGCCCAAATATTCAGAGTCGCTAATGTTTCTCAGCGATCCGCCGGCATCTCCGCAGCCTGTCTCCCTGTGGACTTCAGCGTCTGTCGTGCCACGACTCTTCTTGGCCAGCAGGTGGAGGTAAGCACTAACGAGACAATCTCTGGGAGAACTACCCTTCATGGATTGACGGTGTGTTGCAATCCTCTCTGCAACATGGTCTGAGTGGAAACCAAACCGACCTCCTGTTTTTCTGCTGTCTTCTCCACGTTTCACGAGCCTCCCTTCCCCGGAGAAGAACATTTGCTGTAACATGCAGCTTAAGCATATCACCCTGCTATAGAAGAATAAGTAAACCCAGTATCTGAACATGCAGACAGATCCCATTGACATTACAGCTGTATTCATCTCCCATTTGGTACAAAAACCTCCATTTTCATGTGTTACATCTACGAACGCTGTGAATTCAAAGAGTTCAGACAGCACATGTTGTGGATGAACAATATGTAACTGACCGGTGCCAAATTCACCTGCTCCTACACTCACTCACATGAACTTCAAGACATTTTAGACATTAGACCCAGCGTCACCTTCCTCCATCATCTTCAGCCAATCAGAGGTCCTGCCTCTGAAACCTTTCACCTCGACACATCCGCTTCCTTTTCCAGTATCACTTCAGCTTGGTTCTTTCTTCTTCTACTTCCTGTGTCTTTCTCCAACATTACTGTCTTGCCCTAATCCCACTTCACACATCTGCACTATGACCCCGTCTCTCTCTCTCTCTCTCTCTTCTCTCATGGTCAAACTTCAAGCCACCATGTCTGCGTTGCTGGCTGATAAAATAAAGACGAAGCACGTTGGATGTAAACTAGCGTGATGGCTACTCGTGGGCTGTAAAGCTGCTACGGAGCTGAGGCTTTACAGAATATTACACAATTCATACCTGAAATTCATACATGTTTCTGTACCCTTTGAAAGTAGCATCATTATGTAAACAATAAATACATACAACACAAATAAGTGATTCTTCTGCCCCCCCAGTACTGAGCAAAAGGTCTTCCAGTCCTCACTGAAAACAGGAAATCCTACACTTCCTTTTGCATCCTTGCAGCTCTGCTTGTCTCATCTTGTTTTTGGGTCTGAGGTACTGGTTTGGATTTGAAACATGCCCCGAGCTGTGTTCGATGTGCAGGGACCAGAGGGTATCGGAGAGGGAAGGGGCCTCAGTCTTGCTGGACCCTGATCCACAGGCCAGCGTCTCCCTCCTGCCTGGGCCAACTGGGCTGCAGTACTGCTTCTGGCCTCCTCGGGGGAGGCGCTGTTCACACACTGTCCAGGCCACGTTCAATGCTTTTTTTTTTTTCTTTCCCTTCTCTTCACCCAGACGCAGGTGACGGAGAACATGCCGGCAGGCAGGAAGTGTGTTTGTACAACCCGATGGACGGTGCCAATGCGATAGTTTGTCATAGCCGTTTGGTGATCGGCTCTCTGGTGTTTCATGGATCCCGCCCGGTCCTTTGGTTAAGCTCTACCATTGGATACGGGGAGAGGGTACGGGAGGACTAGTGACCTCAAGGTGACTTATCGTGAGAGAGCCTCGTGAACCTGTGCTGCCCTGCTGCTCTCACTCAGGTCCTCATTTCATATTGTTGATGTGCGGTCAGCACCATCTGAAGAGGGAGAGCACAGAGAAGAAAAGGCATCAAGGTTCATTTCTGTGAAAACATCCTCAGACAGGAATGTGCGTGAGTGTGGAACCCAGAGGGTGGATACAGAACCGAAGGTAACAGTGAAGACTCTTGGCTCTTTACCGTGGCCCTAAACATGAATGAGCTGGGACAGGGGAGGATTTCAGATCTTATAGCAGTCCAGCACCAACTCATATGTCCAACATGTTTAGCCAAACAAAGGCAACAGACTGCTGGGTACTGGCTGGTGAACTATAACGAGGGTCTAACTGGCTGTGGGGGCAGCTTTTCACTTTTACGCTCAATTGTTTGTTGTTCTCATTCGTTTCACTTCTTACATTTAAATGTCATTTTTTGTGTTGCGTGAACAAAACTTCCTCCGATTTGAAGCGTAGCAGTGATCTTACTCTGGCATAAACTGTAACGACGGGCTGAAGCTTTTCTGACTTGGCGAACAGTGAGGGGCCAGGGCCCACACCGTCCTGGTGAGAGAACAACACATCTGTCAAAATACTGATAGAGCCTTTCGGAGAAAAACACCAGTTTGACAGCTGTTGCCTCTGGTGTGGCTGTAGTGGAAAATGTTATCAGGACACGACGATGGACTTTCATATTCCACAAAAATAAAGGCTCCACTTTTACACTGAAATGGCAGGTTTGAGTCCCTGTGGGCTGCTGCTGAAGAGTGTGACAGTGTGTAATATACTGGAGAACAGGATTAGGACTCGAGTGTTAACAGACCAGATAAATCTGTGACTGGAAACACAATCTGACACCGAAGTAAAAGTTTGGAATGGCCGAATGTGTTTTAGTTGGTTTTTGAACCTGATCTGGCACGAGAACGAGACCTGACCTATAAACCTGTTGGTATTTGGTTAGTAGATTATCAGTTTACCCACTGATATGTGTTTCCACTCACCTGAACCTGAACCCAGTCTTACCTAACCAGCCATCTCTGCCTACTGCTGAACCTCACACTAGTCTACTATTACTTATATTAAGCAGTTGTCAGGGGTCAGCCATAAAACACCAATCACTCTACAAATCAAACGTTTGGACACTTTCTCTTTTGGTTTGATAAAAAGTGTGTCCAGACATCTGACTGGTAGTGCACCTGCAGGGTGACGTGCCCCTATTAAGGTAAGGCCAAAAATACTGTACCTGGATACCTCCCTCAGAGAAACTACACTCAATGTGCTAAAGAACATATCACAGTTCTTTACTTGACAGAACAAGTGATTAACTCAAACAGCAGCTGAAACATATCACTGTTACACTTTCATAATACGACTAAATGTGAAAGTCTGTCTCCTTCCACCCATGACACAATGTGTTGTGGGTAATTTGATGTAGCTGGTTTGTATCTGTTCTAAAGTTATGTTTCTGAGGCTTGTTGCCAAATGAATGTTTGGGCGTGAGAGACTAGAAAAAAGGTGAAAGTGATTGTGGAGTTTCTTCAGTTGAATGGACTCCTTCATGCTGCTGCCCAGTTCTGCTCTCCACCTAAAACACAAAGCAGCACTTGTCCACCGCTCTGTGCCGAGCACTGAGCCCCACTGTCCAAACCTCAGTTGACTTTTGGGACGGGGGGGATTTGGCACCGACTTTAACCTTGGCCAAAACTTACTGTATATAGGAATATTCTGTACGACCCAACTGACTGACTTAACCAAGACCATGTTCACTGCAGCATAATGCTGGTAGATTTTGTTTTCCCATCACCATCAGCACTTTCCAGTTTCTGCATTTAGGTCTATGTCAGAACATCAGACTGGTGCAGCAGGGGCCATTAGAGTCGAACACAGTCCCTGCTTCAACTTACAATCTACTTTTATAAAAGGTTTTTACAGATGAGGAACATTTTTAGCAAGGTATTGTTCTTTATATGTGTCATGTTAGAAATATGATGTAATGCTCCAGATAAAACAGCTCATATCCAATGAGGTCAATTATATTTGTGAATGGGAGTTTTTGCTCAACAACTTTTCTCTCATGACTCTTGCTATTTTATTTCCCTCCTGAACTGAACTCCTCTCGACTGTTGCCAGAATCGCTGTCACATTTCAGACTTGGCGAGTTTTGGACGTTCTTGGCCAGACTGGACCAACTAAATCAAAGCCGCATGAAAATCTGTTCAGCGCCAATTCTGGAGCTATCGATGGGCCAAGATCTCCAGACTTTAAGCGATTCACACGACAGGATAATTGACTGGATGTTTGAATGGACCAGTCAGCACTAAGGTCAACCCAGCCTGAACATGACTCACTGACTGCACTATATCGTATATACTGAGGTTTAATATGAAATACAAGGTGGGTTTACCTCCCAAGGCGTGCTCTGTCATACTCAGACACAGAGACTCCAGGCGATTGTTGATGTCTGGCTCTGTCACTGGCAACTGAAGATCTGCACAGAAACAACAACAACAACACGTGAAGCTGCGTCAGTACTGATTAAAAATATTCAACACAAACACACAACGTCAACAACCAACAGCCAATACAACACTACAATCAGGATTATAAAGTTATTAGCGGTTTGAAAAGATGATCAAGTGTTTGGTTTTATTGATTCAGAGTAATTTGTTAGCACAGAAGAACATCCTCTGCTGCTCCTCAGGCATGCAGCAGGCACTGCAGGTGGGAGCAAAATCAAGCGCAGGCAGAGGAAGAGAACACCCTGTTTATGGTCACAGCAAGTTCACCGAGTGAGCACAACCTGATGTGATCAAGTTACACATATTTTCTACAGTGAGCCCTCTCCATGGCAGACCTTATGTAGAATCAGGGTCTACACTGAAAACCTTCAATGACATGACAAACTCTCAGCCCCCTGATTAGACACATGATAATGCTTTTTTTAAATAAAGGGGCATCAGACGAGTTGGGCTGAGGACAAAAGACATTAGTTCAGATCAGCTGCAAATCCACTGAGACAATGTTGTCCAGTCATCCGGAGCGTAGCCTCAGTAATCACATTATACCCGACTGCTGAATCCAGCACTGACGCACATGACGCATCACATCAGTGACTGTTCTGCTGCAGCAGGTGTCCACTGTCACTGTAACTGTGCATCTGTCAAGGGGGCGAAAGTGGATTTGAGACTAAATATACTTTCACTGAACCGTATCAAACATTCTGATTATCTGATTAAACATTGGACCTTTACTGTAATTATTCAATGTTTACTTATTATTAGCAAAACTATAGACCTGACCCCAAGATAACTTGATATTTATAAGCTCAGGTAATGGGGGGGGGGACTACTCAAAGCTGATAAATTCCTCCTTGTAAGTGTGAAAACTAAAAATACAACATAACTGATAAGAAAAAAAAAGATCATATTATTAAAAATGATCAGAAATTCTCCACAATTATAATAATTGTAATATTATTAATACATGTTGTTCACATCATTTACCTTTTACATGAGCTGAAGCCTGCCCTGGTCCCTTTTTAGCTCTCAGGAGCTACAGTAGTTGCTCTTGGCTATCTTAGATTGATGTATGTGCAGAGTGGAGACTATTTTCAGGGGGCTGGGTCGAGACTGGTGAGGAGCGAATGTGTGTGTTTGGGGGTGTGAGAGTGTGGGGTGTATTTGGGCCACAGTACAGCCTAGCAACCCATTCCAGCCATGTAGTCCTCAGCTGAATCTGAAACACAGGCCGGCAGTGAAAATCCTTTGTGGCCAGAGAGAAAAGCTGAGTGAGGTCCAGTAGTTCACACTGGGCTATTTATAGGTTATTTACCGCCCGCCCCCCCCCCGTACACGCAGGCTAAAAGGACATACAAAAAAAATAAATTAATTAATTAAAAAAAATACTATACACAAGATTACACCCCCTCATTTGGCTGTACTGTGTCACCTAGTAAGTTTGCTTCATGCTTTGGCTGACAAATTGTATATGAACACGCAGAGACGGGGGGTGGAGGGATGAGGACGTCTAGCCGTTCAGACCCAGCTCAGCCTCGAGGTGACAGCTATGTGTGCATGACTCTGCAAAGATGTCAAAGAAGAACAGACGAGCAGTGGGAGAAAAAGAGGGAGAGAGGGAAAGAGGGATGGGAAAGTTAAGAAAGAGGGAGTCAGGGAGAGGAGGAAGGGAAGGAGAGTGGGCCAGGGAGCCCCGTCCTCACGGCACAAAGAGCCTCATTGTAAGATTCCTCTGACTCTTTCCTCCCCTCCCAGCATCCCTTTCTTCCTCTCTCACGTACAGTCTCCACACCCCCTCCACCAAACTTCCCTCCTCTTCCTGTTTAATAAATTTGCTTTTCCTCTTTATTCTAAAAAGAGGCACTTCTGGTGTGCATCTGACAGAGCAGAGGAAGTCCCAGCTTGTCCTATTACTGTCCGCTGTTCCTGTGGGACAAAGTCCAGTCAGCAGAGGCTACTGCAGGTCACTGTGCCTGGCGCCGATGGTTACCATGACCCAAGCCTGAGTGGACAGCGTGGGCAGGGGTCAGAAACACTCATTCAAGAGTTACAGACGCTGAAAAATATCCCAAAGACTAACATGACATTTTGTTAATTGATATTTTTGGTGAGAGGTCATCTATTCCGGCACAAAGGCCAGTCCTATGTATTTACAAGAGCCAGTGACTAGGCAACTATTTCCAGTGTATTCTGGGAGAAACAATGCACAAACTATTCTTGAGCTAAAAGAGGCGTTTCACCTCGATAACTAGGTCAAGGGGAAAAGAAATTGTGAGTCCATGTTCCGACTTCCACCTGACGTTCCCTTTTTGGGAATCACCATTGTCAGAACAAAAATGCCAAAATTTCCATCAGAACCACCATTTAGCCGACTCTTTCGTTCAAACAGATCAGTCAGGCTGGTTCTGAATCTAGACAGGGACTACACATTATTCTGCAGGGTACAGCAAACTGAGTTTAAGGTTTTTAAGGACCTTTAGAAAACCACACGGTATAAGATCTAATCGACAACCATATCTGTTAGGAGCAATAATTACCATAAGAAAATCGTTATTAGTCATCAAACAACAACCGAGACCTGAATAAGCAGCAGAACATGAACGACCAATGTAAAAAACTAATTTAACAGTTTGTTACTGGCAACAGCAGGCAATGCAAATATTCATAATCACTCAATGAAATTTTAAGACTAATTTTATATATTTTCCTTAAGAAAAGATACTACGACTTGTTTGTTATGCACTGTATCAATGTAGTTTCATAATTATTAAATTAATCTTTAATACAGATTAAAAGACACCATTATATTTACACTTCTAAAACTGGGGAAGGTGGGAACAGTTCAGGGTACAGCAGCAGTTTCTTACCAGCTTGTTGGAACATGACCATGGTTTGTGGCGTGGTGTGAACTGGGAGGGAGCGGGTCCTCTGCACAGAGCTGTGGGTCCGGCTGGGCATGCTGTTGCTTCCTCCGGGGTTGGCAAACCACAGACCCTGTGAATATTTCAACTGTATCAGTGAGTTGGATTAGTTGTCATAGCCATGGTTAAAAAACAAACTCTTATCTTGTCCATGGGAGAAACCAAATCACCAACATCTCACCTACGTTTTCATCCATTTTACCTTCCTAACTGTTCTGCACAAGCTCTACTTTACTTTGGATCCAGGTGTATCTGGGCAAATGTAGGTAGTTTAGCGTGTCTGTATATATGTGAGTATCCTTGTGAACATATATATTTAAGAATAACTGAACACATAAATCTAATTTTAGACAACTGAAGCCAGCAATCACCAGGTTGCAACTTCAGACTCTTTAATGACCAGTGGGCAACCTGGGAAAGACTAAATCCTGACATTTAGAAGGCAAAGCCATGTTTCTCTGACAAAATTTGATTTCTTTCAAGCAGCTCAAGATCTTTGTCCAACCTCAGCCTCATTCTCATCACCACACTGATGAAAAAGGTATATAAAATTTGAAATAGCTTGAAATAAATCAGAGAACACTAAAGGCCATCACTTTATCAGCATGTTCACCCCCCACACTACTGTCTGGATGTGCAGCCCACACCTAATCACAGTCTCAGGCACTCACCACATACATTCCTGACTGTAACCTACCTATTATACCCCCAACACTACTACCATGTGCCCCCTCCTCGCGGCACTGGAGAGCCGCAGGCCAGGGAAAAACAGGAAATGCCTGTGCACTGTTCTCACCGCCTCTAACTGGCTCTCTCTCTCTCTCTCATACATACTCATAAATGCTCCCTCATTGCCCCTCCTCCTCCAGCACCACAGCTACCTCTCCCAAACTATGACTCACAAATTTCCCTCCCACCCTCCGTATCCTTCTCTACACATCCACACTACGGTCCCACACAAGAAGGTCCGGCGTGACGAGGAGGAACTGAGGTATTTCCTCCCATTGTGAGGGAGGGGACAGGGAGACAGAGGGGGAGAGAGAGAGAGGGAAACAGAGAGAGGTTCCCTATGAACTGGTTCAGCCCAGACTGAAGTGTGCCAGGACGGGCCTGAAACAGTTCCACTGCTCCTCCTGTTTCAGTGTTCAGCACTGACGCAGAGACTCTGGTATGTGGGGTGACCTGCCTACAAGTTCCAGCCACCGCACTTCATTTGCCAAAAACCAGCCCTGCTCTTCTTCCTCACCCCACATTTTTTTGTCATGGAATAAAAAGCCTATTTCAGGCAGAATACATACTGACAAAGGAACTCCGCTGCCCAGGTCATTGTAAACATCCTAAGCTAAAATTGTTGCACATTTCTAAACGCTCGTCCGTACGGTCGTGAAAACTACTGCTGCTCAGCAGCCACATCACCAGAGAAAGCAAGATACCTTGAATTTAGCTCCAGTATCTATTTATATCAGAGCTCTCTGACCACCTCAACTAATGACAGACTATAAGTAAAAACACAATCAATGTAAAAAATATCAAGCTGAACCAGACCATACATCTTAATAGAGTTTACAGCAGCTTCTGCTTTTTCTCTTTGAAATGTGAAGCGATTTGAGCTTCTGACTTTTTTTTTATATTGTTCCTAAAGTTTTTATAATCTAAACAGTGGATTTAGATTAAACTGATTAATCAATAAAATAGACATTAGCCCTAAAACTGTTTCAGAAAAAGGCACCTGCTATACTCTAAGAATAATAATGCAGATTCTCATGTAATCTTAGCATCACATATCCTGTTACATATGTGGTAAAAAAGCAAATCAAACACAAAAACTATGGGAGACCTTTGCTTGTTTCACCCCTTTGCCGTTATCTACCCTCTAATCCAAGGCCCTGTGCTCCCTGCTGGTTTACTCTCATCTGTCCTTGCTACTGGTTTGACTCACCTGTCTCCCCTGCTTGGGACCAGTGGGTGTGCTGCTAGAGCTGCGAGGTGTGGGTCCCAGCAGGCCCCCGCTGCCCAGCAGGCTGAGCCTGGCACCCGGCAAGCTCCTAGAGGGCATCTGGAACTGGCGTAGGCTTCTTCTGGCCGACACGCTGCTCCCAACACAGCCGGTGGTGGGGAGAGAGTTGGACTGGCCGAAACGGCTGCAGGTGGACAAGACAAAGTGAGATTCTTATTTCAAACGAACCAGGTGCCATTTCAAATTTGTTCAAACTCGACCTTTTGAAAAAGTTACAGTCCTGTCTCAACAAACTCAACAATAAGATTCATAAAGGATAACACCAAATCAATGATTTGCCAGGAATGACACAGCAACAAACACTCATGTCCCAGCATGTTTCACATCTTCCATATTCCCAAAAAGCCAAGGACCACAGGACTTTGTGACCCTGACCTCTGTGGTAATGAAGTCATGTGAGCGCCTTGTGCTGTCCTACCTTAAAGACATTACAGACCTACTCCAGTTTATCTACACTTTACCCAGCTGCAGTTTAGCTAACAGGTCTGCTGCAAGACAAGGTCTCCCAGCTGACTGTACCAGATTTCATCTGCAGGTGAATCACAGACTTCCTGACAGACAGGAAGCACTTGAAGCTGGGGAAACACATCTCTCTTCCCTTCACCATCAGCCCTGGTTCATCACAAGGCTGAGTTCTTTCACCTCTACTCTTTTCTATGGAAGCAAACAGCTGCACCTCCAGTCATCAGTCCATCAAACTTATAAAGTTGGCAAATGACACCACCCTAATCGGGCTCATCTCCAGTCTGCCTACAGGTGGGAGGTTGCACCTGTTGACCTGGTGCAGAGACAACAACTTGGAGCTCAATGCCCTAAAAACAGTGGGGATAGTATTGGACTTCAGAGAGAACCCACCCCCATCACCTTGTGTCACTCCCTGATCACTTTACTGTGGAGTCCTTCTGCACTTAGGACATCCCCAACCAAGATGTACTACTGATGGTACATTTCTATGGTGCCATCACTGAGTCCATCCTGAGCTGCTCTATTACCATTTGGTATGGTACCTCCACTGCCAAGGACAAAAAAGACTGCAGAGTATCATTCACTCTGCTGAGAGTGTGATCAGCGGCAATCTGCTCTAGGAATTACACAACTCCAGGACGCTAAATCTGGAAAGACTGTGGCCGACCCGTCCCATCGTGGGGCACAACCTTTGTGAAACACCGCCCTCTGCCAAGATGCTGCTACTGCTGATACTTTGATCGCCCAAACAGAAAAATCCATCTGGCCAAATTTCCTGTTGGCTGAATTTCTCCAATTTATTTTTTTATTGCATTTTATTATCAGCAACTTTGATTTAAATTGTTTTCACCACAGACAACAAAAATGAAGGCTATGAGCGTGTACCTCCTCTGTGGTCGGTACCCTGCTATGTCAAGGAGTGTTTTCCTGGGAATGGACCGGAACAGCCTCTGGACCTGTTGTTTCCATGACAACAGCCTCTTCTTCTGCGTTTCAGTGAAGGACTGTGAGGGAGGAGGAGGGGAGAGCAGGGAGTAAGCATCAGGCAGGGATGAGCTGAAGCATGACATGTAGAGCCTGTCTCAGGATTTTCAGGAGCTCTAAATGACTCCTGCAGCCAAAGCATCACACTGCACCTTTTGCACAAAGTTTGGGCACATCAGGGCGACTGAAACGATTTGTTATTGTTGTATGAGGAAAGAAGTAAATGTGGACAGAGGACGCTTTACTTTTAAATGTTAATTTGCTGCTGCTTTTTTGTGGATAACCTTAAAAACAGAAAAAACTAACACTACTATTGTGTGCACACAATTAGCTTGCAACTTGCAGAGTCAGACTTGGGGGTAGACCTGTTTTGTATATACTGTCTATAAATTATTTGACCAATTTTTTGCTCATATTTAGTCTTTCCACACTGTGTAAATATGAGTATCACACAGAAATGAAGAAGTACATTGGTAGACATGTTTCATTTAGACATGAAAAGTGTGTGTGTGTGTGTGTGTGTCTACTCCACAGGGAGTGGGTACCTCGTGGATAAGGCACTTGTCGATGAGTTGTAGGTAGGAGCTGATGTTGTCCTCATCTGACCTTGACACCAGTAGCTGGGTACAAACTGTGGTTACAGTAGAGATGGAAAAACTAATTACAACAAAACAAAAACCTCCATCAGTCTCAACTGAGTGCTGGTGCATGGAGCTGACCTTTGCCCATGACACGAGTGAACTGGCTGGGTAGATCCCCCTCAGCGATGATGCTAGTCCCTGACTCAGCCTCCCCTCCACCTCCCCCAGCCAGGTGGGAGCCAGGCGCAGCACTCTTGCCCTCAGGGCTCAGGAGGGGGCGCTGCAGAGAGGTATCCTCGCCACCGCTAAAAGCCTTGATAGGCGTCATGATCATCTGGTGGAGCTCCTGCAGCGGGGCACGCAGATTACTGCCCTCCAACACATCCTGGCAGTGGCAAATGATAGGAGACATGAGAGGCAAGGTATGGAGACCAACGGGGGGGGGGGGGGCAGATAAGAAACACTGAATGAAAGAAGAGAATCAGACAGTGACAGGACTGGAGTAGAATATGAACCACATCTCTGTCTTATTTAAACATTTCTTTTCACTTCTGACATTCATGCTGAATATTAAGAGAGACACAGACCAGTTGCAGGGGGGAGAATGGGCCCCTGCTATTTGATAGAGCAAAGAATAAAGTAATACCAAAAATACATCCATCTAGCTTTCCTTCACTCCTTGTGTCCACGTGTCATATCAGCCTCTCACCTACCCTTCACAGAGCAATGCTGGACATGAGTCTGTGTAAACCCAAAATACCAAGCAACAGGTGTCTTGTTTCCCTGGCCCTGCAAATGCAGTGGGAGCAAATTTTAAAATGAAGTAGTGGTGAAAAGGTTAAGCCTGAATTTAGCTGGCCCAAGAAGTTCCTGTTGTGGTTTACCCTTGAGCGCCATTGTCTTGGTTCAAAGCTCGAATTGAAGGGCGAGAGATGAGAGGGTGGTGGACGGGTTTAAATTATGAGTCCAAAACTCTCTTTCTGGATTAGGTGTCCCCCTTAGCCGCCATCTCAGATATGGACTGGGATAAACAGACTGGGATGGGACACCCCTCTCTCTCTCTCTCACAGAGGAAAAGTGCGATGGTATCTCAATCAGCACTGACATATTAAAAACAAGACTTCCAAACTCAATTAATTTCAGGGAGAGGAAGATATAAGAGATGTCAGAAACAGTCGCTCCGACCTTTTCCAGGCTGCGCAGGAGGTTCTGCCTCTCTTTGAGCTTCTGAATGCTGATAACGATCTTGTGTCTTGCTCCTTTAGTGACTTTCTGTTGGAGGAAAGAGTTTTGGACGTTGGCAAAGTGGCAAAATAAGATTTAAAAAATATTTCCTGATTAATTTATATTTGAATGGTCCAATGGACCTGCTTCAGTTCACAGGACTGTGGTGACTCAGGATCGTTAACTGACTCCAACTGCCTCTTACCAAGAGAAGGAAATAATTAATTTTAGCTGCATCGTGTGTTTCAGAACAGGCTCCATTGTCTTCAGGTGGAAGCATAGCAGCTCTTAAACTGAACCCAACATTTTAAAACCTTTTACTTCATTACATCTTTTAAAAGATTAGTTAAGATATTTGCTTTTATTAAACACCAGCACAGACATGTTTATGCTGCTATTCATCTTCCTGCACCTCGTGTACCAGGACCACATAATGAAATATTGATGCCTAACTGCTGCCTTGCAGACAAATGTCAATTCCTGAACAGATGCATTAGTGTAACTCTTACACAGTGTCTGATAGCGTTAATTGAATCAGTAGCATCACTGAGTAGAAACAATGCTGTAAGTTCTTACTCTTTATCCAAAATGAGTGAGCATGTAAACAAACCTGTGCCTCCAGCTGCTCTTCAGTCAGTGACATCATCTCATCGTAGGTCATGGTGGAGAAGAGAGCGGCGTACTTATGGAGACGGAGACTCTTCAGCCATGCAGGAACATCTGCGGGACAGAAAACACACAAACAGATTCTACTGCGTAAAACAAGACTCAGTACAGCCCTGGTCAATATCACAAACACACGTCCCGGACCACTTCATGCCATTTTATTTGTCACAGGTCCACACCAATTTACTTTTAACCATCTTTTTATGGTTTCATCTGACCAAAGAATGTTCCGCCAGTATTCATCAGGCTTCGTTTCATCTTCATTGGAAAAGTGTGACGGATCAACTAATGAAATTCTTCTTGAGCACATGTTTAATCAGACACTGTTTCTAACTCTCAGTTAATCTGTACTCAACATTCAGACTGAAAAAGGTTTTGGCTTTGCAGTTTAGAATGAAGACTGGTCTTTCTGATGCTCCGCTCCAAACTATTTTTATCTGTAGCACCAACAAACAGACCGTTCAGTGCAGTGAACAAATAGACACCATAAGTTTATGTTTCCTTTTTGCTGAACTAACATGGTTATGGTTGTTCCTTTGCTTGATGTTTGAGGACTCACTTTGACACACTGGTGAAACTCAGAGGAAACATGGACACGTATGACCAGTATCTATACTGTGTGTTGTTATTACATAAGCAGACCTCGGCCTTACAGTAACTAATACGGTGTTTGTTTACAACTACAGTTTCATTTAGCTGAATAATCTCTGATCTAAGTCTGATGAAAGAAAAAAAGAAAATCTTTCTGAGTGTGAAGTATCTGAGTGTGCATATCCTAACACCCAGTGCCAAGTATTCTCCAGCAGCAACACGAAACTAAAAGTCAATATTCTTCTCTAAAATGAAATGGACAAATGATTGGTTTGCTGTCCATCATTGCTTTTCTGCTGAGAACACATGAAAACCTTTTACAAAAGAAAAAGTCGTGTACAGACAGTGATAACCTCAGATTGATGACAGCAGGGTCAGGAGTTCTGACCTCTGCTTCCCCTGAGAAACTGCTCTGACAGCTTCCCAAATCCGCTCCCCAAATGCCCGTGAGGGTCTTAGACAGTCATTTATGTTTCTCCACTGAACTGGTGTTGTCTCCCTGACACTATATCCAGGATAGATTAGCCAGGTTACTCATTCCTCTGACTCTTCCCAGAAACCTCCCTAAACACGTTAAAGCAATAAAACCCAGCACTTTAATTCCACAATGAATGCAATAGTAAAAACAGGAACTGTACTGACTGCCTCCATGTTTTCTCAGAACATGAAAATAGTATATATAAACAATTACATTACACTTAGAGTACAGCAAACCAAACTAACATAACTAAATCACTTGACACTGGCTTTGAGGCATTTTAATCGCAACTGAAACAGTGCTGCATTAATGTGATCATACATTTGGATTATTTATTTCAAACGCAATTCAAATAGGGCCCTTTCAGTAGGCTGTATCAGCTCTACTGTAATAATGCTAGAGCAAAGTTATGCCTTTATAAGTATGTATGAAGAATAAACCACAAAACCTCAACATTTATTTTTGAAATGTATGCCAACTACTGATTATGCACACTGGTCTTTCCGACTCACCCCTCATGCCGCTGCCCTCCTCATGGAAGGAACTGCGATGCATGCCTGAACCGCCTCCTAAACCAGCCTCCTCCAGATGCTCACTGCCTCCACTGCCCGAGGAAGCGATGCTGCTCTGGGGCGAGAGAGGTGCGTGGTCTGGGGCTGGGCCTCTGGCGGTCCGCAGGTCCTCCTGGGACAGCCAGACGTGGCCCAGGGGCTGGTTGCTGGGCCCACTCATGGGAGGAGTGAGGGAGACAGAGCGCTTCAGGGGACTGTGCTGCTGGCTGCCACCTCCACTAGTCAGGACTGCGAGACAACAGCAAAACGAGTTAGGGAGGCGCAGGCTGTTTCACAGAACTAAGAGTTTTTCATACTGAAAAATCAACTGGCAACACCTCAAAACAATCTCCAACTGATCCCAGCAGCACTAATGTTAATACTGAGACTGGTGGAAACAATCCCAAATAGGAGTTACGCTACCTAAAGACCAGTGCACCTCTGTGTTAATTCAGATATTAAATGAATATTAATAGCTGTTGTTCCTGACTGGCTCTGCCCCTCACTGTTAGAACAGTTAAATAAATGTCTGAGCATGGCAAAGCATGTGCAGAATAGCTTCTCTTGTTGTACAGTTGTTTGTTTTAACAATGCATTTACACAAATAATGCATTTTATTTTACCCATGTCTAATATTAACTCTGCACAGCAAAACTCGTAAAAGTAGCTCAGATGCAAAATTATGACACAGTGTTTGTGCTTTAGCTGGGAGGAGGAGACAGGAAATAAACCGGGCTCTTAGTATCTTATTCGTCTGCATCCGTTGACATCCAGAGTTAGAAATCTTTTAAACAGACCCACTGTTGATTCAGCACTAAGATATTTACTACAGGGCCTCTTAATTGTTTATATTCGCTTGGTCTAGATCTAAATTGTCTCCTTCACTTGCTTGTTGGTTTGAGTATACAACCTTGAAACAAAGGGCCAAACAACACGTCCCATTTTAGCAGTTAGCACTTTTAGCAATGAAAAACATCCACTGAAATGACATTTGTACAATAAACCTCCTTCTCTCTTCTTCTGTTGCTCTCCCTCACCTACAGTCTCAGTTAAAATCTGTAGTCCTAAGGTTTATTTTATGACGAAGACCTACTGGGCTCAAACCAAAGTTACTGTTCCGACTCAAACCCCAATGCTTTATGAAAGCAGATTTGTCCTGCCCAAGGAGGTAAACAGAACGAAAAGGTGGAGAGCCAAAGAGCTTTTTGTGTCGCCGCTCTGACAGAGTAAGCTGCCACCAATACTCGTCTCTCTCCTCCTCCTCCTATATGTGGTCCTCTTACTGTTGTGCTATGTATAGGACTTCATGGGCCCCGTTTAAAATAGGTGCCCAGCTAACATTACAAGTTCCAGTCCCTAAATATTAGCCATTTCCCCTAAATACAGTCTCCCATAAGCCTGCCTTACAAGGGAAAGGACGGGTGGTATGTGCTGCTGTGGCTTGGACTGAGGCTGCGAGTATGAGTGGGAGGTCATTAGGATGTTTTATCAGACACACGCAGGTTGATGTGGTTTGACAATTATACTCCTGTAATCATCATCATCACCATCATCATCATCATCATGACCAAATAATAGTCTATAGGGAGGGGAGGCCTGAAGACTTAGTAGCTGACTCTGAACAATAGAATTATATTTTGGATATTTAGTGGAATGATTACCGGACTATTGTGTTGTATAAGCAAAAAATACAAACATTTGATGTGATCAGTATTGATGGAAACCTATTTCATCTTTCTCTGACTTTACATACCACTAAGTGTCCACACATCAGTTCCAGTGCATTCAGCACTTCTACTCATGCTCATTAGTTAAGAAAAGCATCTGCCCACTGTGTCCACCAATCCGGTGCTGGTGACTGGGGTAACTCATGTTTATCTGTTGTGAAATCCTGAGGTCTTTTGTGAGGGACAGAACCTGCTAGAGGATCTTTCTTGGAGCAGCAAGCAGGGCTTTAAATGTGTCTTTATTTATAAACCCTCAGCTGTTTCTTTCATCTCCCAGAAAAAAACACAGAGCCTTGCACTCTTGTCTGGAAATATCCTGCTCTGACCATAGTTATGTTCAATTTCAGCAGCCCTGCCCTCTCTCCGTGTCGTCCTCCACCTATCGCTGCCTGTGCAGTCGCTGTCTGTGTGTTGTTCAGAGAGCAGTTGTTCTGACCAGAGTGTTTTTACTCGGTTCAGCCACATCAGTGTGGTCAGAATGTTTAAGCGGTAATTTTGGAAAGAATCAATTTATCCCATAAAATGGAGGCTGTGAAATAATATGACACTGAAGTAAAGTGAAGCGGAGCAATCGAAAGAAAATAAACCTACCATCCTATCCCACGTTAATCCGTCGAAGGATAATTGGAGAATGTATATTTTTGGTTTAATAAATAAGTTATACCTACAGATTTGATAAAATGGTCTGAGAAAACCTGTTAAAGTACTTAATTGCTAAGTTAAGTTACGTATTTTCTGGACTATAAGTCGCCCCCTTTTTTTTTTACTCTTCTGGCTTGTAGTGTGACTTACATAGTGAAGTGACTTATATGTGTATATTTACAGTAATTGTGTCGAGTAGTCACTAGTGTTAGATGGCACTTTTACCTTAATTGAAGATAATATTGTACTGCCAAAAAAGTAAAAGTGCTTGTGTTCACGCTAAACTTTATTGATAGATAGATATTAGATGTTCTACAAGGCTGTTTTTGCTAAAAGCGACTTATACTCCAGAAAATACGGTAATATGCCATTTATCGTTTCACAGAGATCTACAGTTTGTAGATTAAGATCTACCTGTCAATCTCCCCTCACTATCATTAGCTTAGTCTAACACATGTAACATTAATAACTGTATTCATTACATTATCAGGTGCTTCACTGTGTGGCAGCTACCAAAGAACTAACTCTGGTTGCTGATCAATGTGTGCTGTTTGAAACATGCTGAAAAAGGCACAAGGTGTAGGGGACAGATGGGATTTTACTTACTAGTGTTTCCACCTCCACCAGTACCAACTGTATTAATGGTTGCTGGCACAGAGGATGATGGGTAGAGAAGCAGGTGCCCATTCTCGCAGCCCTGCTGCTGCTGATGCCAACCTCCGCCCAGCCCTGAATCCCGGGAGCTCTGCCACCCATTGAGGCGGTCGTCCGAGCCGTAGCGCTGGTGGTGATGCAAGGAGTACAGGTTGCCCGATGAAGAGGTGTTAGTGGAGGAGGAGGATCCGGATGAAGAGAGCGTGGATGGGGGTGTGGACTGGTGGTGGTGGTGCGGCCCAGCAGTAGGAGGCCTTTCCAGGGAGTCTCCCCGGGCAGCGGCCCTCTCCTCCAGGTGGTTGAGCCAAAGGGCCAGGGCGGCGCGGTCTTCCAAGGAGGTGGCGGGGTGGATGAGGGCGTAGGACAAGAGCTGACGGGACTCCTCCAAGTGATGGCCATGCTCGATGGTGTGAGCCAGGATGCGTGGCAGCAGGCGCATGTACTCGCCCTTGGCTTCAACGTTGCCGGGTTTGAGCAGCGGGAGGTGGGTGAGGACCAGCGAGATGACACGCTCCTTTGGCTCACCTTGCCACTGGCTGATCACCCCTGCAGGAAGAAGGAAAACACAAAAACCATTTTAAAACAAACACATTTCAAACAGCAAGAACTAGAACATTTTTCTCCAACTCACATACATGACCCAGACTGACCCGACCGAACCACAGTGATGAACAAAACAGAATGCTGCTGCTCAGTAGCCAAGGAGGTAGGTAACTGATAAATGAACACAGGTCCAATTAAAAATAGAAGACACTACAATGTCAGGCTCCCAAGACTGTCATCCTTCTATTCTGCTCATTCTCTAAACAGCTAAACCAGCTCTGAGGCTGCTGAAGGTGGCTGTACAGCTCTATACATAACCCGGAGGTCATGTAGCTCTATTGTTGTCTGACTCACTGGGCCATTAGGAGCCCATTCCTATCATCCTGGACCAGGGCTATAGATACCAGCAGGTCAGGGCAACCCTTCTGGACAACCACACAAATAGAGACTGAACACAGAGCAGTTTCACTTCCTGCTGGAGAGATTTATCTGTGTCAGTTTGACCACTGAGGTCAGGCTTAACCCTCAGGATCTTGTCTCTGAAATGACAAATGAGGAGAAACTAGAAAATACATCTGCTGGTCCTTCTGTCCAAAGATATCGCAATGTCACAGTCTGCTTCGCGGTGACGTACAGCTCGCTCTGTTGAGTGGACAGCTGCCGCCCTGACTGGACAGATGGAAGACCAGAGACCCTGGAGTCTTCCATACAGAGTTCACATTCATTTCACCTCATGAGAGACGACTGGGACAAAGGATTAAATAAGCTAAAGCCTCCATTATAAAGATCAAGATCAGCATCATGTATTCTAACATTTTTTCAAAGTTCAGTTATTCCTTTATATGTGTTTTTACCACAGAAAGACAGTTTTGTGCTTCATCCTTGGTTGTTTTTAGATTAAAATAATTAAAATTATAATTAACCTGTCTACAGTCTGTTTTACCTCACAAGCATTTGATGAAAATTCAGTTTTTGACACTGATGTTGTCAATGTGTCACATCTACCAATATGAGGCTGGACGAGGCAGCGTCCCATTGCACACAGCTGCCTTCCAACAAAACAGGGACTTTAAGGTCCATGGTGACATAAAGGGGCAAAATACAACCCATTAGGATCAGCTACCCTGAATCCCAGCAGACAGCTTACATTAAGAGTGACAAGACGCACAAGGAGAGAGGAGGTGGGGAAGGAGTACGGTAGAAAGGCGTTTAAGAAGGGAGGGCGAGAAAGTAAAAGGAAGGAGGGAGCGAGTGTGTGAGGGGAGGCCAGGGAGTTACTCCACTTCGCTCCAGGGATGATGTAATCCTCCATTCCTCTGAATGAGGCAAGCCTCCGTGCATCCGAGAACAGGAATTGTTCCATGATCAAAACTTCATTTATTTCCAAATGACTGGAAAACATTAAGATGTAACAGAGAAACCCTGATAAAACTGTAGGAAGGCGTACAAAAGCAACGGTGTACTGCCAACTTTGAAACACCACCATTGTACAACGGTAAAACATTTTCAACATTTTGACATTTGTTTGGCATGGTTAACAAAAAAAAAAAAAAAAAAAAAGCTTGTCTGCAAGTTAAACAGGGGTCATTAAAAAGGCCTCACAGACTCAAAAAGTCAAATGCCTTAAATAAATTGTGCTAAAACCTCAGGACTATTTTCTGTTTAGATCTCATTGATGTTTGTCAATATGATGGTCTGTTAAGGTAAATAAAGCTAACCAGGATGCTTGGACAGGTTGTCAGGTTATCAGAGGCCATACCTGGATGTTGGCCCTACGAAGACCGCACTTTGCCAGGAAAAACAAAGAACACTCATTTAGACCCCCGAACTATGTATGGACCCAACATCTGGGAGTTGTGGTGCTCCTTGGAGGGAAGGAGGCACAGCTAAGATAAAGGTTAGAGGTTAGAAAAAGTGCTTCTGGTCAAAAGTAGTCAGAAGGTGTCTTGGGCAAAAAAATAGGCCTGTTCTCCCTCAATAAATATCCTTTTTAAAAGAACTGCTGGAGAAATGTTTGAAAGCTTGATACCTAGTGTAGAAATTAGACAGCTACTTGAAGCTTATACACCACTTAACCCCAAGGTTAAAAGGTCAAGAGGTCAGCCTTGGAGCAGTTCCCCTATGCGAACAAACATGCAGGATCTTTCCCTGCTCAGAGAGGGGTCACAACAGTTGCACCCAGCACAGGTCAAAGGTCAGCTGCTTGGAGAAACACAGGGCTACGTATTACACAAATAGACCAGGTTCTACCCAGCAGGACAGTGATGCAAGTCTGAAAGGAACCACCAAATAAAAATAAGAAATCAAATATCTCCACACATTCGAAAAAGCCATTAACTGTACATTAACACAACACAACAAGCCATGTGAAATTCAAAGTGGACTGGATGAAGGTTTTCCCTTGCATGTCAGACTCTTTCCTTCCCTCCTTCCATTGTTGCTCCCACCCTGGGCCTTGAGGGAAAAGTGCTAAACTAATCCAACTGGAGTAAAAAAGGAGGGAGGAACGAGGAGAAGGGCGGTTAAACTGAGGTTACGACACTGCTGGAAACAGTAAGTTGCAGACACACCAACAGGCCCTTTACAGTATTTCTTTGTCGTTGGAGTGAATTTCTCTTGAACTATAGAAGCTGCTGAACTTATCCACCTCTGCATCCGTCAGACAAGTGTCAGCTCCATGAAATCAGTAAGAGTTTCAACAACATGAAAAACTACTTCAGTGTCACCTGAATATGAGCATCCCATAGAGTGACATGAGCGATGAGGCAGACTAAACAAAAGGGAGAATGCAGTTCGAATTGCCAGGTATTCAATGAGTCAAAGTGTATTGAGTTTGTCCTTTCATGTCAGACAAGGGCATGCTGGGAAAAGATGAATCAGATCAGTAACGTTGAGAAGAAACAGTGAAAAGGAAAGTCAGACACACACAAACACCAAAACCTCAGACAGAGAAAGTCATTTGTTCAGGGGCTGACACAGCGTTTCCCTGATGTGAACAATGTCTGTTGGGGAACTCAGTGCCACCCTGCCCTGGCCCTGTCCTCTAACACGCTCCCTGACACCAAGACAAGGGTGCTGATTTCAACATGGCACCACCCCGCTGAGCATAATTCTCCCTGTCAACCTCTCATCCAAAATCCAAAATCATGGTCGTGGTGGAGCTGGAGCCAATCAGAGCTTCTCACCCATGAGACGTTTAGAGTCACCGATGTGTTTGGACTGTGGGAGGAAACTGGAGCACCCAGAGAAAACCCACACAGACACGAGAAGAACATGTCAACGCCACATAGAAAAGGTCCCGGCTCAAACATGTTCGATCCCAGAACCTTCTTGCTGTGAGCTGATAGTGTGAACCACTGTACCATCATGCTTCGCCAAAATTGTCTGACATTGTAAAGACAAACTTCACTTCTGGGGAAATTTTGACAGGTTCACTCTAATCGACTATTATAAACAGTGAAAGAATAACCAAATAACCAAATAACCCAGATCCCTGGGACCCTGGTTAGGAATAAGCAGGTATAGATGATGGCTGGATGGATGGACCAATTCAAATAATAAATCTCTTGCAAAAATGGATCCAGGAACCTCTGAGCAGCAGATCTTTATTGGGCTTGATGTTGACCCTAAGCTGGACCCACTTTGGAGGTGGCTCTGTAATCACAAGACACACAAGTGACACTGGTGGAAACAATGTGATTGTTTTAGCTCATTTGTTACACATTGGTTACGTGCAAAAACAAACACACCCAAATGGAGACACACACACCCACACACACTTGTGGAGACTAAATATAGATGGGTCAACTGGACACAAAACCACAACAAGGCAGCTAGCAAAGCACATGGAACCATATGAGTGGTTGGAAAAGGGACACAAACTCTCAATCACACTGACAATGACACAACAGCTTTGTGAAAAGTGTGTATGTAAACCTGCCCCAAACTGACACTTACAAAATATCATATATAAGTTGCACAACTATCAATCAGTGTGTGTGTGTGTGTGTGTGTGTGTGTGTGTGTGTGTGTGTGTGTGTGTGTGTGTGAGGGTGGAATGGAGGATTGCTAAAAATAAAGTTAGGGGTTTTGAGTTTAAGGTAAAGATTAAGATTTTATCTTGGTGAAAGGATAAAGTGTAACCAAGGAGGGACAGAGTTAAGGAATGTGTGTATGTGTGTGTGTGTGTGTGTGTGTGTGTGTGTGTGGCCTTTACACCTCTGTCCACTGCTTCTCCTGTCAGCAAAACAAACATGAGCCTGGCTCACTTTGTCCCACTACCAGCAACTCGCTATAGCTGCTGTTGATTCAACACACAGCGACACAGCGCGTTCCCTCAACCATCCAACAATCTGAGCGACAGTCAGACCTGACGAACGACAAACAGATCAGGGGCCTAATTTAGCCAAGGACCAGCCAAGGAGGCTAATACGCACTAGCCGAAAACCAGAGAGAGAGAGAGTCATACAGTTCGGAAGAAAGGGTTTGTGGTGATAAAAAGGTGAATAATTGTGTATATGTTCACTTTTTAACCACAGACACATTACAACACACTCACATACAGTAGGAACAAAGTTAAGACACGGACCAGGAGATGGGTGGAGCGACTGGGGGAAGGGGGTAGAAAGGAAAAGTTCCCGCTCCTGCTTTCCGAGTGGATTCTCCAGCTCAGCAGTGGGGAATGTGCTGGCATACCACAGAGCCTGCTGCTGAAGAATGCAGCGATTCCTAACAGATCCACAGCCGAGCACACGCACGTACACAAACTTGCACACATACCAAGCGCCTCACCTACCCCTACTCTGTTCTAAAGCTGGATATTAAACACTAAGACAGGTGTTTTTTCATGTAGGGTTAGCATTGGGTTGGGCTCAACAGCATTTTATTGAATCCAAATCCAGTATCAGAGTCACTTATCAAATACAAATCCTTTCAAATCCCTTATCAAATCTAGCCTTCATCATTTCCAACAAAAGCTAAAGCTATAAATAGCCACACATCAGAGACAGTGAGACACTGAAATAGCAACTGGAACATATTGACTTTTTACAAACTACTTGAACTCACTGAGGATGACTCCATACACTGACTCGATGCATTAGAGGGACACCATGACGTTGGAGAGAGTGGCAAGGAACTGGATCCAAAATGGAACCGGCTATGAAACAAGCCACATGTAAAGAGCCACAGCATCACAATGTCCAGTTGTTTACACAAAATATAGGCAATGAGTCCCATGAATGAGTTACAGATGTCTAGATTACACCCATGCCCAGTTCTTTTTGTCCTTCCAAGGCAGATTTTAAGTGTCTCTAACCTTAAACTGAAAGACATGCTGATACAGTATATTTCAATTAAACCACAAACTGCACCACGAAAAGAAAACCAAAACATTTGTTCTAGTCATTGGCAGAAAATTAGAGTAAGAGTGGTACCTCCAACACATGACAGGTACAACAGTACGGATCTTGTGTGCCATTCATTGTACCAATCATACAGGACTCTCAGGACTTTAATGTATAGTTATGCAGCAGAAATCTGAGGCAAACATGTTCAGCTCACAACAACATGTGACACAGTCTAGTGTTTAGTACCTGCCAAGAACTTTTTTTTTTACCTGCCAAAACTGTTGTGTATGACTAAACATCCATCATCTGTACCCCTTTATTCCTAACCAGGGTCCCAGGGATCAGCTGGAGCCTATCCCAGCTCTCTCTGGGTGAAAGGCAGGGGTCCACCCTGGACAGGTCCCCAGTCCATCACAGGGCCACATAGAGACAAACAACCTCACACACTCACACTCACTCCTATGGGCAATTTAGAGTCACCAATCAACCTGACATACATGTTTTTGGACTGTGGGAGGAAACCAGAGTACCTGGAGAAAACCCACACAAGCACAGGGAGAACATGCAAAGAGAAAAGATGTATTTTTTTTATTGTATCAGCTACAATCATTTCCTACTAGTTGACACACACATATAGACATATTTCAAGAGACACCTTTATTTCTTAGCAACTGTTAAAGTTTGTTCTACAGTAGGGAAATGGGGAAAGAAAAGGGTGAAAAGGAAAGACCAAAAATAAAAGGGAGGTGTGAATAAGAGAAAACTGTTAGAAAAAGGGTAAGAAAGCATAAAGCAAAAGGTACAGAGATAAAAATAAATTTAAAAAAATGAAAAAATAAATCAAACTAAATGTACAGAGATAGGCTACGATCCAAGAAAGCAAACAGAGCAGACACATAAAATAAGGAGGACTAAAGAAAACAAAAAGAGCAAGAAAAGTGAAACAGCAAATAAAAATAGGCTGAAAAGACACGGAAAAAAAAAATCAAGGAAAAAATAAAAAAGACAAGCAAGAAAGAACAAAAACAGTGAAAGTAGAGAAGAGAAAGTGAGGCAGGGGATATGCAGTGAATGAGGTGTGGTGCACTATATATATATGACGTAAATGATCTAATGCTATATGCTGCATCGCCCCACCCAGTGACAGAGACGCAGAGAGAGGGGGAACATGAGCCCATGTCCTGACAAGTAGTGCAGGCAGGCTCCCACAGGCCCTAAGACAAGCTTAGGGGCCCTGTGTGTCAGAGATAAGGGAGGAAAGAAGGAAGGAGGTGGGTCCGAGATACAGGGAGACAAACTGGAGAGTTCACTGGTGTCAACAGATTTTACCTGGAGGGGGAGAAAACAGAGTTTGGGGGGTTGGGTGCAAAATGACAACATGAGACAACCACACATGTGATTAACAAGAAAGAGTAAAACACACTAAAGAGGGGAAAGAGAAAGAAGAGCAGCGGAACAGGAGAACACTGTGAAACAGGCGGACGGCCCAGTGATGTGGGATCAGTCCGACCTTGGCCCCGGCCTGACCTGCTGACACATAATTTAACATAGTGAGTAGGGCAGGAGAGTAGGAGAACTCTGTTATGCTGAAGGGCTAGTGGGCTTCACCACACACTGTGTCACTGCTGTGTAACAGTTATTAAAGCTTTACTGACTAACTTTTCCTCTTGCTTTGACGTAAAACAGAATTTGCTCCTCACTGAGGGGATTTGCTTGGGTGTGGAGCTTGCCCAACATGGGTATACTTCCATCTTGGACCTGAATTAAAAATGTAATTTAAAATTAAACTTTTAATTATCATTTTCTGCACAGACAGGACTGAAATTGAAATTATAACTGAAATTCATCATCTGCTAGCTACTGTTACCACAGATGTGCAGTAGATACAAGGTGTAACGGCAAAGATGGATCTTGGTATTTAAAGAATCCATACAGGATTATTCAAATAATAAATCTGCCTAACCTCATAATCCTCTTGTTTACCTGACCCTAAAAATATAGTTTAGAAAAAATTAAAAAGTTCAGCCATTTCCCAGAATGCCTTTTAACAACCAAAGGATAAGAGACATTAATGAGAATAGTGACAATAATATGCTTAATAGACATAAGTGACAAGACCATAAATACAGAAAGACCCGTTATGTCTCATATATGACTCATCTGTTAAAACCAGTGAAACACAATGAGTGATTATCAATGAGAGGATGGCACATATGACATAGCTGCAGCTGACGAACAATGTCTTGATGCATTGTCTTTGAAATACTATTACAGTCTGTAGTCATCATGTCAGACAGGTGAGGCTGAGGTACAGGAAACGGGAAGTCAAGCTGTAAGGAAACTAGTCAGCAGGTGTTTTCCACTGCTGACTCTTCTGCACATTTGCTGCTCTGACCTGGATATTCAGACAACAGGCCATTTTTAAGCCTCTTAAGGTTTTAGACAAGAGAATGTCCAGGAACAGGTAATGTGTCAAATATGCTTGGCTAAGAGACTGACAACATTTGGAAAAGCACCAACCTGCCTTGTATGAAACCTTGATAATTCATTCAAGCATACACTCATGCAACCACTGATGCTGTCAGCTAGAATGACTACCAGCCAGCAAGCCACACTGTTTGTGTTTGAGAGCACCACACCATATGAAGTCAGATCAAAATGCAATAGTTCAGTTTATAAAGATGCACAAACAGTGAAGCTGAAAACAGTTGACAATTTCACTAGTGCAAGACCTACAATCAGCCCTCAACACAAACCTGTATCAGACCCTGAGTGTGCATTTTATTAATGAAGATGAAGATTAATGCTGTGCTCACATGCCTCCACCTGTAGGCAGAGCTTTTATAGTTTACACGATGACTGTATGCACCGTTTTCAAAGAGTCAGGTATTAATAGTAATAGTTGTCACAACTTCTTGTCACATATCACATATCAGTCTTTAAGATTCAACTAACAATATTAGCTTTGAACTGGGGACTGCTTGACTGAATGTTAAAATCATCAACGTTTAGCAGCCAACCAAACCAATATGGTCAAGATCATCACTCCTGTAACAGCCTACAAAACACTCTTTCATTGAAACCATGAGACCTGGGTGGAAATATTGTTTAAATGATTTGCAACGGCTTCCACGATCGAGTCTTTGAACTGGTTAAACATGAAGCCTAGACGATTATCTCATTTCCACAGGAAATAGTGAAGGAGTAACTGCTGTCGAACGGCATCAGTGAAAGATCAATAAGAGTCTCCGGGGCACTTCAACAAACAGACAGCGAGACAGAGACAGATTCCTGTGAACCATAATAGAACAGGAAGCGGAACACCTTTTCATAGCAGTTTGAATCATCAACACCAGGACACCTGGTCAAACTGTAAAACATTATACAAAGCACAGCTCTCATCTGGTTTTCACATTGTGTGAAAAGACCCTGTGTGTGTGTGTGTGTGTGTGTGTGTGTGTGTGTAAGCATGTAATGTAGGTCTTTTCCTCTTGGATGCTTATTTATTTATACTGTGAAATGTTTTAAACAGTCGCCAAGATGAATCTGTGTGCGCTTATACTTCTAAAGTGGGAAGCACCTGTCCGATGATGAGTTGAACATGTTTGCTACCGTGCGAGTGCATCTCCCTTTGACAGGAAAAGGAAAAGCACCATCATGGCTACTGTACACATCCTGCTTATTATTACTGGCTTCACTGCAGTACAGTGGACCTCCACTCTGAACCTCATTCAAAAAAAGATCTGCAAAATCAAGACCTTCAGGTAAAGATAAAGGTTACCGTATTTTCCAGAGTATAAGTCACACTTTTTTTTTACTCCTTTACAACTTATACAGCGAAGCGACTCACATATGTTTTTTTCTGTTCAAAGCAACGGGAAATACAGTAAATTTGAAAGAGATATAGATATAGAGACATCCATCCATCCATCTTCTATACCCGCTTTTCCTGGCTCAGGGTCACGGGGATCTGCTGGAGCCTATCCCAGCTCTCTCTCGGGTGGAAGGCAGGGGGTACACCCTGGACAGGTCACCAGTCTGTCGCAGGGATATAGAGACATATCAATGCTAATACTATAGTATAATACTACTGTCTAACAAAGAGGGGGAGGGTGAGGGCCTTAAAAATATTCAACATAAATAAAATTACATGTGGTCATGAGATACAGGTACATAAATATTTCTGCCCCTCTGTCCCCTAATACACATCTCCTTAATATCTGAGGTTGAAGTGTGAAGAGACCAGATGATCTGTGTCCCAGCAGTGGGGGAGATTTCCTTGTAGCAGGACATGGCTGCTGTATGAATGGAGAACAATTCTTAGCTATCCTTTACCCGAACCCCCCTCCCTTCCCACTTCCTGGACTCTTTCATCAACTTCCTCTTGTGCCCCTGCTGCCGCAGTATCTGGTGGTTGTAGTTGTAAAGGAAGCAGGCTGGGGGCTAAAAAGCAGGGCAATGATTTTGCAGTCTACCTGTGGAAGTGTTCGTAGCGCTCCGTGCTGGGGAGGCTCCGAATGTGGCAGTCACAGCTATGCTGGGAATGTCAGCCTCCGCGCTGCCAGGGCTGGAGCGGAGAAGCCCACAACTCTATTTAAGGAAATGGCAGTCAGGGGCCCATCAGCCCTGCCTCTCCATTTCTCTGTCTCTTGCGCTGCTCAAAGCCCAACTCTTCCTTCGTTGTAAAAGAATGATAATTATTTTCCTTTGCGGAATAAAAGTTTATTTCTGTACCTGCTGTGAAGTAAACTCACACAGGGAGCAGTTTGTGCCGGTCATGTGGTTTGGCTAATTGTTTCCGGTTCATTTATGAGCTTAATAGGGATGTGTCTGTAAACTGCTTCAGTGCTGTGGTCTGCTAAACACCAACAAAAACAACAAGACACTCGGAGAAAATACGAGAAGGTGTGAGGTTGAGCCTGCTTGAAGAAGGGACACAGTGGATGTATGCAGGACTCTTTTAAGGTCAATACCACAATAGTTCACACATTGTATATATAAAAATATAATTCTTTTTCTAGCTTTTTTATCTATTTCTAATTTGTTTTCCTTTATTTTAAACCCCCTAGTTTCCTTTCTTAAGAGTTTAATTCTTGTACATAGAGACATCTTAGTGAACCAGAGTCAAATGACTTGTCTGTGTACACAAACTTGGCCAATGAAGATGATTTTGATTCAAACTGATGGAGTCCACAACACAAGTACGGCCACATCAAATAAATCAAAAACCTTCGTGATATCACACAAAGGGACAGATATCAGGCTTTCACTCTCTAATATCAAAACTGTCTGTTTCAGATATGATCTGTCACAGCAATTATTCCATCATCATACGTACAAATACAAACTTTATTAGACAAGCTTTTGGTTTGTGGTGGTGTGGAGGAATATTAACCTCATTTTTGGTACTTGTGAGCAGAACCGCAGCCACGTAGCTCAGTGCATGTCTCAACACACAGTACAACACTCAGCTAACTGGTTTAACCTTGCCAGGGTAACTACCATCTATACTTTGGCCCACTCACATTCTTTCAGCCTACACTGCTCAGTACTGTATGAGTCTGTGATTGTGCGTATAGGAACCATTTGACGTAATGACCCACGTGAGGTTCGCTGCAGCTTGCGATGTACATTTGTGGAGTGTGGGTCTGTGAGCGTGAGACAGATGAGTTTACACAGCATCCTTGTCTATCCACAGCCTGAGGGGTAGAGCTTCACCATCCAGCTCTAACACCATGTGAGTCAGTACAACACGAACACAAAGACAGAGACGCATTCAGAAAGAAACTCACAGCACAGCAGCCTGAGGCAACGGTTCAACTGTGTTTGCTCGAGCTCATCAGTGGCAAAAGACGGCATCCAGCTGACTGTACATCGAACACATCATTTCCTGGAAGGCCGAAATTCAACTAGCACTTGAATAATCAAGACGGATTTTAGACCATCGGAAAAGCTCACGAGCCACAGAACTGGGGAACACGCACACATCAAATCTAGAAATTAAAAAAGTCATTTCTCGGGGTAGGAGGTATAAATTTTACATTCTCTATATGACGTTTAACTTCACAGATAAATGCAAATGTTAGGCAAGTGCTCATGTAATTTGCTGTCACCCACCAGGCAACAAACAAGAGTCTATTAGACATACAATTTCATGTATCCACATGGTCTCGTCAGAAAAAAGTGAAAACTTTTTAGTTTGGCTTGGTTTAACTTTACATGATTACTGTTTATTAGACCTACTGTGAATACGTTTCATTTGAACATGTTCAGCAGAGGAGTTTTAATTATGATCTAAGCCAGAGCTGCACCAATTAGCTGATTGTCTGCTGACAGAAAATTAATTACCATCAATTTTGATCGTAGCTCAGTCATTTTTCAGTTGCTGGATAAATATTCTCAGTTATTTTTGGTCATAGCTTACCACAAACAGTATTATTGCATTTTGGACTTTCTTTTGAATAAAGCAGGCTCAAGCTTCAATGTCACTATTTTGGCATCTTACAATCAAAACGGTGAATCGATTGATGAGGCATTAGGGGTGTCAGCGCAGGACTGACCGGGACAACAACACCTTGCTCAGTCCGGCAGCAGTCAGTAAGCACAGCTTCCTGGAGGAGTTTAGTTTGGATGAGGTCATTCCCACCAAACGGAGACTCAAAGAATCCCGTTGTATGCCTGCCACAGCAAACATCACCATGAGGCTCTGCTGATGTCACTACCCGTCATGGCCCAACACTGTGTCAACCGATCAGAAAAAACGAGCGCTGTCGGTGGCACCTTGGCCCAACTGTCAGTCCCACATTCAGGTTTTGGCTCAGCTGCCATGGGCAAAGTAGAAACGTTGTTTCCAAAAATATGCTTTCTAAATGCAGCTCACAAATGTTTTCATTAAATAATCCTTTTGTTTACAGTTTCCCACAGACCAAACTGACCTCAAATATATTTATTTTTTGCCCAACCAACACTCCAAAACTCAAACATCAGAAACACCAATGCAAGTTATTTATAAAGCATCGCATACAAAATGTTTTACACAATGCAAAAGAATGATAAGCAAATATTTTAAATTTCTGCTCAAAAAAGACTAACAATTATTATTAATACTGATGGATGTCCTAAGCCTTTCTCATCACTTAATGAACAGGAGTTATGGTGTTTAAAAACATGCCTCAGATGGAGGCCCAGTATCACCTGTGGATAATGGCTTTCACATTCATCTGCATCTTTAAATTTTTATTTTTTATATTTACTTTCTACTGAGAAATACAAGTACATGCAGAACCCACCATTGTTGAATATCAGAAAACAAGAAAAGAATGTAAACACCATCACTGCAGGGATCATAATTAAAGCAGAACATGACCTGATTACAGACAATACAGCTGTCTAATGCTGTCAGTGCTATCAATGGGTAAAATCCCACTGAATTATAAATCAAAATATACACAGTAGATATCTTTGTGTCAAGTACAAACCCAGCTTTCCTCATAGCGCCTGTACAACTTTACACACCCACTGCTTTTAAACCAGCCTTTTTCTGTTGCTGTGATATTTTCAACTCTACAAAAACGACTAAATTATTACTAATGGCATACATTAGTAATATCTACATACTAATAATGGATATACAACTTTTCTTATTTTACACAATGTTTAAAATGTTTACTTTATTAACTTTTCACTAGTCAGGAGAGGCCAGGGAGTGAAACAAGAAACTATAAACTGCAGCTGCAGTCCCTGAAATCTGGGGTGAGCAGTTTCTTCCCCTAAAATGTGAGCAACAGGTGTATGAACCACTGAACATTGAGCACAGCTTGAGATTAAATAGACAAATTACCGGGTGACCATGTACACTCCAGCATCTCCCTTGTTCCAATTCAAACTTATTTTATGTGCTGTCCTGTGTGTACAGGTCTGTTTGTCTCTGCAGTTGGGACTGGATGGCTCCCAAACCCAAGCAGTCTCTTCACACAAGAAGTGTACTGTATAGCAATGCCAGCTGTCTCAGAACCGGGGGTGGGGATGGGGAAGGGCTGGGCTGAGGGCCTGGGGGGGGGGGGGGGTGCTATATGAGGAAACATTGTACGCCTGTATGTCTGGTCTGGTCTGGACAAGACTGACTGGTCATCTATGAAACAGACTGGTATCCCTCACCTGTTCTCACCCTCTCTCTCACTCACACACACACACACACAGATAGAAAACACGTGCATATAGTTCTGTAGTTTCTGTTTTACCTTTCTACTAGAGGACATAAATTAAGCCTGTGCTGCAGAACATGCAGAACTGAAGTTGTGTTCCACCTGGAAGGCTTTACATGTGTATTGGTAGTTTTACACTAAACCCTGGTAATCAGTTAGCCCGGGGTGTAGTGGTCTAGGGACGTGGCTGCTTCTTTACTGTATGGTAACTGCAAATGACAAGTCAGAGCTCAAAGACCTTCCCAGATCAAATTGATCCACTGTTTGAGAAAATTCTGGGTTCCCTGTAAAATGCAGCAACACTGGTCAATGCTGGATTAGGAGTAACTGACTGAAACCAACAACTGCCACTGTAGGGATGTTATGACGTCCATACTAAAATGAGGTTAAAGTGATATTGACCTATTTTGTAATGTTTTGCATTTGTACAACAGAAATTTGCAAATGTTTGAGAACCTTTGATATTTGGCCCAAATATTAAATGTTTGTCAGAATTCAAAATAAAGAAATGTTTGTCTTTTTCCCTGCTGTACAAAAACATAGAAAACCCACTCCATTCCCAAAAGCCACAGTGTGTCAAACTATTCCTTTTGTGTACCAACAAAACCCTATAATCCACCATTTGAAAATATATCAGCCGTGTATTCGGTCTGTCTGAGGCACTTCCTTAATACGAGTGGGCCGACGATAGTGAGCCTTTGTGTTTGAGGCTGGGCGTAAACATACACAAACACACGACAGAAGACAGACTAATCCAACTTGCTGCTGAAAGCAAAGCTGGGATCAAAGTGAAAAAGAAGCCCAGAAGAGTTTGGCAAAGTTTTATTTAGAATTTGTGTGAAGTGCGTGATTGCATAATCCCTGCTATCAGTGAAACTCTGTCTCAGAGATGACATCAAGAGCCCGACGTGTCTGAGGATTCGAGTAGCTTCCATCAACGCAGAGTCTTTTTTGCAGCCAGGCATAAGCTCCCCTTTCCACCCAAAAAGTAAAAACAAAACACACACACAGCTAAGCAAGAACTGAGAATAAATATCCTTTGCTGTAGAAGCCAAGGGGAAAAAGACAAGCTTTATTTTGTTTTCCCCTCTGGTCATTTTGGCAGGTTGTATGTCCCCATTCCTGAGGTTCAGTACGAGTTCACAGAACACGCCGTCAACTTCCAGAAATAAACAGTTTGCTCATGCGTGGGTGCGATGAAATAGTTTGGCGTCCAAACCACAGACAAGACTTTTCCCTCAGTCTCCCTCTATGACTGAACGGCCAATGGGACGTTTAGAAAGGCACAAAGGATGTTGTGACAAATGGAGCTTTTATGAGTCTGTGAACAACCAGATCACTTCCACTTTTAATTTTTATCTCCATGAGAGCCAGTATTTATAGATACGCTCTTGGCAGGGTGGGCAACCTGTGTTAGATTCAAGTTGAAGGGTCACATTGATGTGACAGTCTGTCAGGGCCTGCTCTCAGAAAAAGATACCATACTTAAAGAAAAATCACAAAGCTGTCATTTGTCTGGTCAAAGATGACGTTTCTATGGTGCATTGAAATTTTATATGAGTCCTGATCAGGTTATATTTAGCTTTCTGCTGAGCACCTGACCCCCACACGAAGAAATGGAAGTCTCCACTAAAAAAATAAAAGAGTCATTTTACATACGTACAGTTCTTTTTAATGGCTTCTGCTGGTTAGAAGAGCTTTTAAATTTGAGGTAGGTGTGACACCAAAAAAAAAAAAAAAAAAAAACCTAAAAACTATAAAAAGAACCTGAGGAAAGTTAAGATCAGGCAGAGACAGATGTGAATGAGTTATAACTGTAAATGGCACCAGTATTCCCTGAGTCGTCTTTTTTTTTTTTCCGTCTTCACCTCGCCCATCTCTCCTCCTCCTTCATACTGGTGTACTCAGGAGCTCCAGGAAAGCAGAACCACTTTTCCTTTTCCACTATGTCTTTTTCCTCCCACACTGGAAAAGCCCCTGCTCAGCTCTTACTGAGCGCCTGACTCCGACTTGCCCACATTCCTAGACAGTATCCCCAACACCGGAACCATTTACTGCCTCGGCCAGGAATGCTGATTTCCAGCCCAGGTTTTCATCAGACCTAGTTTAGGCAGAAAGCGCAAGAGGAATTCACTGCGTAATACTAGCCATCTTAAAATGCCGACGTGGGGATATCTTAAGACAAATGCAGAAGTATGGTTTTTGTCCCCCGACAACATTACACACAAAGTACTGTAATATTTTGACCTAGATTGAAGCGGTTTCTCAAATCCTCCGCTGAGGTTAAGCCGCCCACCCTCTGTCCCTTGTGTAGTTGTAGCATTTCTGAGGTGTTTTTCCATTTATGTGCTTTGGCTAATCCTTTCAAAAACAGAATCTCCGGGATCTGCTGTCAGAAACGCATCTCTCTTGCCGATTTTAATTCGTCCTTCACAACTGGTGTATACATATATAACATATGTTAGGAAACTTTAACACAAGCCTATCGTTCTGAAATACCCAGAGGAAGTCTCAGGTTTACAACAGCAGGTTCCTCACCTTCCCATTCAGGATTCACTTCCAGCTGCAGCCATTACTCAAGGTAAAGATCAACCACTGCATTATTCATAAGGCCCTACTCTTATGTGCTGGGGGTGAACATAATCAAAATAGACACCCATGAATAATGTACATTTAATGGATAAAAACTTAGGAAACAGGCCTATTAGAGCACAGAGGAGAACCTGGACTGTTTATAGAGATTTAAAATTGTTAATGGATTTAGAGAAATCCAAATAACTATGGATGAATAAAATGTCATATGTTTAAAATACACCCAATATTTAAAAAATGGGTCATAAAGGGCCATAATACCAGATGCAGAAGGCCAAAATATTTTATATAAGTTCCAAATTCTCTGGTGTGAGGATTTACTGCTTTTTCCAGCCTTATGCTGTATTAAGCAAACATAGTAAACTCAGGACTAGTGGCTGAACACAAAAGCTATTTGAAAACATTGTTTTACAGACCAAACCAGTAACTGATTAAAAAATTACTGGCATATTGATAATGAAAACAACATAGTTGGAGCCCTGGACGGTAAGATGTGTGTTTCATTGCCATCTTTAAAGCTTAACAACAGTAATTCAACTTAGACACAGTTTGTGAAAACCTTAATATCCTAAATATCTGCTCCCAGAAGATCTTAGGAGAGCAGAGATGTGTCTCTGGAAAACCAGAAGGGTTTTTATAACTTTTCACTTCACCAGTTTACAGGGCACTACTGTACTCTGGTCAGCCATACACATGATGCCATGACAGCAATTTTTATAAGCTCCAATGTGCTGTGCAAGGATTTTCTAGCTCGAATCAGATCGCATTTCGGGGGAGCACAGGCAGCTATAGTAAAAAGTATTTAAGCAACAAAGATAGAAATCAAATCCAAGGAATTACAAGATTATCACACTGACACGGATGAATTCTCTGGTAAACACAGTGACACAAACTGCTCCCTCTGTCGCCTTCAGTTCGACAACACAGAAGGTTATACTGTACATAAACCATCCCTGGCTACCCCCAACTAGCTCAAACAGCTGTGCAGGCCAGGTCAGCACCACATTACACCACACAAAAACATGTAGTTAGTTATTCAGAACACCAGGCCTGCTGTCCTGTCCTGACCCACCCCTTACACTGACCCCACACCCTGTGTGTCGTTCTACAGACGGCGCTCTGCTTTGCTATTCACGTCCTCTCAACTTGATATTGTCCCTGTTGGGATTGTCTCAAAAGACGTCTTGTTCTCTTTAAGGTAGAGGGGCAGGAAGTTACATTCCTTAATAACTACAACAGAAACGCTGTAGGCTATAGACTACTCCCATCAAAAAAAAAAAAAACAACTCACATTTTAACCTCTTCCCCAAAAAACAGCCCAATTTATAAAGTGATTTCATAAGGACAATGATGGGCGGCATCTGTTCACTTGTTGACTCAGGGGTTAGGTCTGAAATGGAAACTCTTAACTTAAAGTAACTAAATGACTCACAGGAGTCAAATAAATCACGACAACCTAAAAATAAACCGAAATTCTGTGCGATTCACCTTCACCTGTATATCAGGGACACAAGTGACCCCAAAATTAAGTCACATCACTTGCTGGGTCCCAAAACAAGGCAGCCTCTCAGCCGCTTAGAGAAGTAGGTCACTGAGGATTCCATTCATTTGTACAGCACTTTCCAAATAGTTGCGCTTTTCCACTCAGCCCAAGACTTCCAGCTGCATGTTAACCCTTTAACATACCTGCAGGTCTAATTTCTGAACCAACAATAAACCATACTTCAATTTCTACTGATAGCTTAATAAACTAACAACTGTGCATGAGGGACTCAGTAGAGATCTTGTCCTTTTTGGATCCAGGTCCAACATGGTGAAAGATCTGCATTTATGAAGCTTTGTGGCCAAGCACACCCCTTATCAAATCTTTATTCAAATCTCTGTTTGGGCTTTTTGTCCTCTTGCTCTCATGATACACTGGCAAAGACAAAAGACTGATGATGGGTACACATGTGTGATGACGCTTAATAACAACAAACATGGCCGACTGGCTTAAATGTGCTGAAGTCAACAAAAGAACTGGGAATTATAATATTTGCAGGAGTGCACTCACTGCCAATGGAGAACACAGTCCTTTGGTTAAATATTTATCTAACACCAAACACAGAAGTAACAAATTGAATATCTGATAACTTACATGATGAAAACAGATGCTCAGCCTCCCACTATAATCTGTGACCCACATACTGTTTTCTCTATATGCTGGTTTAATGCAGTTCATTAATACTCAGAACAACATGTAGTGGTCACCAGACATGGTGAACTGAGGTGAGTGCTCCAGATTCAGGGCTGCAGTAAAGTAAACTTCAGTAGCCCACCTCTAAATTAGTAACACAGATTTCACACCAGCTAATTCTCTAAAATGAGCTCCCTCTCTCAGTTCCTTCTACAAATCGTAGAATGGCTCATTTTGGGTTCACTGCACCCACTTCAGGACGACTGTACCCTGTTAACACGGAGGATCAATCCACAGCCCAGTATGTGACACAAACAACTCAGTGCTGTATGACTTTGACTATGACTGTGCAGTACAGATTATACAGGCTGGTGTGGCTAACTATAAACATCAGTGGTTTAGAAAGACTTCATTTATTCAAATGTGTTTATTCAGGATGTGGATATTTCAGCACAGTTGGTTATATCTGAATGAATAAAAGAAATATATCCAAGTGAAACAACATCAAATTGACACAGGTATTATCTGTGATGGTACTACATTTGTAGTATTACCACACTGGCTTATATAATATACTGATACAGATTAAATAAAGGTACCGTGGTAGCTTTGTGTTCACATACCGGTTGTGTTGGGTTGCACCCTGGATTAACTTCAGTCTCTGTGTTGAGGCATTTCATTCTTTGACATTTATCATTCCAGCTATCTGCGCCTCCAGAGCCTTTTAAGTGTCAAGAGCTCACGGTAATTTAACACACATGATAAGGCAAGCATGAATAACCCTATATATAAAAATTCTAAGGTTGTTTTAAAGCATTCATCCACTGATGCATGTAAATACAGGCCCAGCATTATATGCTTGTGGACACACACACACACACACACACACACACACACACACACACACACACACACACACACACACACACACACACACACACACACACACACACACACACACACACACACACACACACACACACACACACACACACACACCAAAACTTTAGGGGAAATACTGTGGTAGATTCAACAAACAAGTCTGCCTTCAGGTGATGTTAGTGCATTACACATGCAAAACATCAGCCATAAAGCAAAGTTAACATAGCTCCACCAAATATGAATCAGATATGCATCTTTTTTATTTACATTTAGAATATACAGTGGGCTATAATTTGTAATTCAGAAGGTTTTTAATGAAGATTCCCAATTTACAAAAATTGGAAAGAGCCAATTTGCTCCATACATACTGTAGCTGGACAAGAAATTATTTCAAACTTGAAATATTTATAATCAACACAAATGATACATTAGCCTTAATCCCAGGCCATAAGCATTCAAACAAGCCTCCACAACATACCACAGGGATCACATAACCAGACAACCTTCTCAGGGCTAAGCATGTGTCCTGACTTTAACTCTTCAGCTGACGTGATTTTACTGAATCAGCGAACGAGAAGCGACCAAACGCTCATTTAAATTCCCTTTAGCCCGATTCCACTGATGAATGGACTGAGATTACACAGCCATGCTTGTTGAAAATAGGCAAATATGCACACAGACAGTGGGGAGTATTTTGTTATCAGTTCATCTGTGCATATGTCAAACAAAGACCTCAGCTGCACACAAAAAGTGGGCAGTAAAAGGCTTGAACGTTACTATGTACTGTAATTTAATCATTCAAATGGCAGGTAACCTAAGAAGGGAATTTAGTTTTCTATTTCAATAAAAGTCAGTCACAAAATATCCAGAGTGTAAAGAAAAAAGCCCCAACATTATTTAGGCCAAATAACTAGGGCTGCAACTAACAATGACTTCCTTCATCAATCATTCAGCAGATAATTCTGTCAATTAATCGACTATTTATTTCATAGAGAAATGTCACAAAATTGAGGAACATAGTCACCATTGTTTCCCTGTGCCCTAGAAACATCCTTAAATAACTTGACAAGGCTCCAAAGCCCAAAAATATCTCAGTCAAAAAAATCTCATTTAGCATCAGGTCTAAACATCTGAGAAGCTACGATGAATAAAAGTTTATATTTGTTTCAAAAACAGCTTAATCAGTTAAAGAAAAGTTGTTGCTGGTTCACTTACATTCAAATCCACCATTCGATTAATCAATGCAAATATGCTACATAAACATTTGCTAATGTGTGTACATTATAAAAGCAAGATTTCTTAATGTCAATTGTGTTACATCGTGCAAACCACCAAATGCAACCAGACGGTTGCCGGGGTGAGACTATTATATCATTATAATTATTATATTACGCTTCAATGTGTAATATTTAGAGTGATCTATTAGAAATGGAATATGGTATTCAGAACTATAGTGTCATTAGTGTGTAATCAGTGGAAAATGCCAACTGTTGCATTTTCATAATCTTTGAATGAGCCTTTAAATCTACATTGGGAGCAGGTCTCCTTTCACAGAGGCAGCCATGTTTCTACAGTTGCCCAGAATGGTCAAAACAAACAGGGGAATCGTGTTTTGTTTTTTGTTTGTTTTTTTATTATTACAATTTTTTATACTGACATTTTCATAACTAAAACTAGCCCCCTCAGGTACATTTTCTTTAGTTTCTTGTTAGATGGGGAATGAAGATTCCCAGACTGGAAGAGCAAACACTCAAGTTTCCCCACAAAGGTCATAATGCAGTATCGCTGTGACTCATATGATGTACTGTAAAAGTAAACACAAACAAAAACTACGTTTCTGGCAGCCTTCCTGTATATTCAACCTGCTTTGATCTGACCGTGTGAACTAGCCTGACTTGGGAGGAGTAAAAAGAGGAAACTTCATAAAGCATGCTTTGAGGTCTCCAGATGTACATTAAGCTAACAAAAACAGAATTAACTGCAGCCGCTGCCCATTGTAAACCGTGATGGAAACTCTATGTAATATGTGAGTGTCACAGCGGGGCAGGGCCATTATGTCACCCAGTAACGTCTGCCGGCCCTGGAAGCACAGCGTTAGCCTGCAGATGTATAACTGCATGCAGATGTTGCCATAGGTACACACAGACACCTGCTCTCCATCACAACAGCAGCATTTCAGTCTATTTTTCATGAGCCCAGTCGGTTGCCGGGGTTTTTGTTTCCATGACCACGGTGCAGTCTGATGCAACAAAACCCAGCCAGAACCCCCCTTGGGTGCCTTGGCACGATACCAACCCAGGGAGCGCTACAGCACCATAAGCTAGGACACTGACTGACTGACTGACTGACTGACTGACTGACTGACTGACTGACATCTCCAGTCAGCCACGAGCCCCAGCTGAGCTACGACTATACACAACCCAGCCTCCTCCCACAATCATTTACTGACTGGCTACAGCTCAGCACAACGCTTTGCAGTTTCATTCCATCAGTGAGTCAGCTATTTATTACTCATGATGCAGGAATGTTTTGGACAGGAAATGTCAAGCATGGAGCCGATACTTGTGTAATATCCTGTGTGTTTATTCCAGGATGAGGGACTACAATGTCTCTGGGAGATCATGCCCTTGAAAAACTAAAAAGCTGAACTATTTAGGTGCATTGGTGTGTTGCTTGAAGACAAGAGAGGAAAACAGCTCTATTACAACTCCCAGTATGTTGAAATAAACCGAAGTGATAAAATCTTTTCCCCCAGGTTTTAGTGTAAATACATTAGTTCCTAGTTCACTGTACTGAGACAGCATAAGGAGAAAAATGCCATCAAAGAAAATAATCAATGACTGTCAATGGCATTTTCATCATGTCTTAGTGGATGATGTAGCTGTTGAATGTCCTACCTGGGTTGTTGGCCTCTCCCTCCAGGACCTGCAGTTCGGTGCACTCAGCGAGGGAGTGCTCCAGGCAGAGCTGCAGGAAGCGGGCCTGGGTCCGGCTCACCCTCTTCAGCAGGGACAGCAGAGCCACCGTCTGCTCGCATTCATTCCACCCCTTGAACCAGCTGGCCAGCACGCCCACCTGATCACGAAACATCATGGTCTGCGAGGCGGGTTAAAGTTGGTCTGACTGTGGTGAGCCGGGCTGGACCGACAGGTGAGAGGAGCGACACAGACCTCCCTCAAGACGTTCACTTACAGTCTGGATAACTCTGACGGAGGACGAGCGTGGTCCTACTGGCTGGTTGTTGTTGATGTGTCTGGGGGGGTCAGTCAGTCAAGTGAAGTTCAGCTGTTTCGCCATTCTAAGCTTTGTCGTCATTAGCTGGGACAGCAGCCTGTGTTCGGCTTCTCCTTGCCAAAATCTGGGTCACTGGATATATTCCTGCTGAAGGGGTTTCTGCACCGTCTTCTCCCGCCTAACAACAACCTCGGTGGTGTGTGTGTGTGTGTGTGTGTGTGTGTGTGTGTGTGTGTGCGTGTGTGTGAGTGTGTGTGAGTGTGTATGTGTGTGTGTGGTGATCTTCTAGATTGGCATTAGGTGATATAAGCTGCTCTCAGCTACTTGGCCTCTCCCAGGGGGATTGATATCTGATGAGTCAGCTTTCTCCCAACACAGGCTGTGTCACTTCAGCCTCACTGGCATTTTTCTTCAGGGAATCCCTCTGAGTCCTGCAGGAGGATGTGAGATGTTAGGGGACGGAACAATAAATAAAACAGTTCTTTCTGCAGCTCTCTGCTCAGCTTCCCCCCCTCACCCTCCAACACACGCACTGACTTTTAAAGGACAGCTGAGCAGAAACGTCCCTGTTGCTCCAGCTCTGCAGACTTCTGGCCGCTGCAGTACCGTCACCGCTGCTCTCAGCACAAACTCATACGTGCACTTTTAACTCCGAGCCGTCGCCTGCGCGCATGGGCTTGTGGGCTCACACCGCTGAGACGAAAATAAATAATTTTCGTTTTCGGTATCCACCCATTCCTAAAAATACAGCTGTCGGTAACGCGCTACTGGCGCTGCATCCCGGAATTTTCCGAAGGAAAGACGCCGGGTTACCGACGGCGGGGGCTCGCTGCTCTAAATCCGTTAACGGCGCCTTCCCCAGTTATTGTGCCGGTTAGGTTAGCGCCGCGAAGCTGTGTCTTTACCGGAGGACACCGGAGAGTTTTAGCCGAGCAGCAGAGCTGACTCCGGGCTTCAGGGCTGAGGGAGAGCCGCTGTCTAAAACTGTCACTGCCTCATCAGCACAGGGAATGGCCGCTGTGTCTCAGCGGTTTGTCAAAGGAAAACCAAGAACCATAACAGACATATTGGAAATATAACACAGATATATTGGCGATATAACACAGACATATTGGAAATATAATAAATACAACCGTCCCCGTGTGTCTGTCTCCGTCTACAGTCGAGTAAACCGCGACTTTAACGCAGTTAGCGAAGTTACAAGTCCAGCACCGACAGCAATAAGACCATCCAGGACGAGCTCCCAGTAGCCGCTGGGAATAAACTCAAACCAGTAAGAATCGTGACACTTTAACTTCGAGGACTGGTCCTGACAGAAACAACATGAGGAGGGTGTTTTGTTTCTCGGCTAAAGAAGACGCGGACAAAACAACGTCAAAGATGTTTAGAAAGTGAAGCTCTAATATTTTGGGTCGAGCAGAAAGTCTCGGAGCTGGTTCTCACCTCCTGTTCTCGGGAAAGACAACGGGCTCAGCGTCTTCGAGGACCGGACCCTTCACTCCGGGTCTGCGGGATTTGCCATCTTGACTACCGTCTCCTCCGTCTCTGCCCCGCGGCCGCCGCTGCTCTACAAGAGGCGGCCAAACGGCGCGAAACACGGCGGGCCACTCCCGCCAACGCCTTCAAAATAAAAGTCCACACATTTCTCCATTAACATTTTCATTTACACAGTATTATTTGTAGTGACGACAATATTAAATATTAATATTCATTGTTAATGTTATTATTTTCATTCTCAAAAACAAGTTAGAAGCTTTTTTGTAATGGGTAAATTACTTTTAAAATAATATTTTCTGTATTTTATTTTAAACTAATAAAGCTCAGACAAGATCATATTATCACAGGAAAAGCCTGACTACTGTAAGCCTGCAACCAAGATGTACTTTTTTATTATGGGCTTTCGTTAATATTTTATTGTTCACTGTATAAAAACAATAAGACAACAGAGAAGAAAACAGGAAAACTACATGTTGTTTTGTTGGTGGTGCTATTGTTTTTACAATTCCACACATTATATCTAACTTACATCTTTAGATATCATTATTTCTCAATTACAGTAAAAATCTGGAGGTTGTGGGGTTAGGGGTAAGAAAAAAGATAACATTTTGGTATGCATATTTCTAATCATTTTGGGGAGTTTTCTCAAATCTTGAATAATTTGATCTCTTTGGACCTTGAACAGGTTATCTAAGTCCAGAGGGGAAGTCTTTCCTTGACAGGGACATCTGAATGGTAACATAAGTGCTCAGTATGTTTTTGTAAAGGACAACAAACGAAAATAGTTGGAAATCACTGGTTTAATCTTGTAAAGTTCATGCTATGCTCTTTTCAGTGTTAAATCACGACCTCAGTCTGAATCCTAACAAGTATTACGTCATACTGAAATTCCAGCACCATTATGGAGGACCCCAAAGTCTGTTTTTCACAGAGTACATTACAGTTGTACCATGTTTCTAACCTAACCCCTCAGCGTTAACGCTATTATTTTGAAGGGAGAACCACTCAATTTCCGGGTGCGTTTCGGCCGCTTTGACGAAAGAAGTCTCGCGCTGCTCGTTTCCACATGCTAATCATTAACAGCGAAGCATTACGTCACCGGGTTGGCAGCGCGAGGAAGCACCAAAATAAAGGGGGGGGGGGGGGGGGAGAGGGAGAAAGAGAAGGAGAGAGAGTGAGAGAGAGGGAGAGTGAGGGAGAGAGAGAGAGAGAGAGAGAGAGTAGAGGGAGGGAGAGAGAGAGAGGGAGAGAGAGAGGGGGAAAGAGAGGGAGGGAGAGAGAGAGAGGGAGAGAGAGAGGGGGAGGAAGAGGAAGGAGGGAGAGAGAGGGGGAGAGAGAGAGGGAGGGGAAAGAGGAAAGAGAGGGAGGGAGAGAGAGAGAGAGAGGAGGGAGAGAGAGAGGGGGAAAGAGAGGGAGGGAGAGAGAGAGTAGAGAGGGAGGGAGGGAGAGAGAGAGAGAGATAGAGAGGATGGGAGGGGGAGGAGAGGAGAGAGGGGAGAGAGAGAGGGAGAGAGAGAGGGAGAGAGAGAGATAAAGAGGATGGGAGGGAGAGAGAGAGATGGGGGGGAGAGAGAGAGATAGAGAGAGGGAGACAGGTAGAGAGAGAGAGGGAGAGAGGAGGGAGAGAGAGATGGGGGGGGAGAGAGGGAGGTAAACAGACGTCCAAACAAGGCTGTTGCTGATGTTTCAAGGAAACGTTTCGACTCTAATATTTTTGCATTGGTGTCGTTTCATGAATGGACGACCAGAGGACTGGACTTTAGCTGCCTGCACCCAGACTGCACCTAGTTCAGTCCGGTGAATCCTTTAAGGGCCTCGTGTTGTTGCTCCCTCTTGTCCTGCTATGACCTCTGTGTTCCCACCACCTGCGTCACCTGCCCGCCCCACCCACCTCAACACCAGCTGTTCATGGTGGTCTCCACACTCTTCTTCTGTGGTGTTCAGCACCAGCTGCATTCGTGTTGTCACTGACCAAATTATCATCTTTGTACGCATGAACTCACTTTTCCAACCCTCCAACTTGTCTTTGCTGACCTCTTCCTGACCTTTGCCTCTACCTGAGGCTAACCTACCTGGTCTGTTTGCCTTTTCTGACTCTGTTAGTGGCTAGGCAGTAACTAAAGAGCTTCTAAAGGTCCCCAAGACACCCAAGACCCCCAAGACCTCCAAGACTGTGAGAGACACAGAACAGCTACAAACAACACTGTAGTTGTGCATCTCTCTGTGTTACTGTGTCGTTGTTGGGCTTCATCTTGTGGTCGTTTTATGTCTGTTTGTAGTCGTTTCTCGTCTCTTTGTGGTCATTTTGCATGTTTTTGTGGTTTTGCTTTAAGTGTCTACAGTCATGTGATAGATTATCCAAAAAGAAAAGTCAGCAGTTCCTCCATACACAGGGTCTGATGCTGGTGGGTCTACGACAGCATTCATCATGTTCCTACTCAGAGTCCACAGGGTGTTCACCTCTGGAGACAGGAAGCTATTGTGACTACATGGACCAGTAAGTGAGTAATGTTCCCAGTAACAAAGGCTGCAAATAAACAACAAATATTAGACAGATAATCCTTTTCAATACTGCTGATGGTTGGAACTGATATGTTTATATGTTTTGATAATAGATCTTGGCTGAAGCAAGATAGATAAGATAATATGACTGTTTCTACCGATATAAAACTCATTTTCCCCAGACATGGACTGAACCTCCTAAGAAAAATGAGTCATTTGAGTGGTGTGTCCCTTTAAGTGAAACAAGTTGCTGACCTATAGCGCCACCGTGTGGCTGACTTTTTCTATTACATCTTCTCAGTGAACACAAACAAACATAAAAATCATTAAACGGGGGAATCTGAGGTGAAATTACCAGTCAGCACGTTTTATCCCTGAACATTTTATAAAAGGCCTATTATCTATCATAATAAAATGAAATTAACTGCTATATCTGTTTGGATAGTGTTTTATTGTCAAGGTATAGACGGATAAAGAAATGAAAAATAAATGTGTGGATATTTTTATATGTTTTATTCTAACTGAGCATATTATAATCCGCTATATAGAAAAATGCAGGTTATAGTTTGGACTTGTCGCAGTTTTCAGTCGGATCGTTCAGTGAGCGAACAGGAAGAAGTTTGCTTTGAAAAGACAAACCTGAATACACATTAGTGGGTCAGAGAAAGGCTGCGAGGACTGAAATGACCAGAATCTGACGTGGGATTAAAACTCGGCACGTATCGCACGTCGAGGATTGGAAATGAGGCAATACGAGGAAGCGACGCTCCACATCCGATCACCGCCCACCGCTTCTTCTGTCAGTGAAAGCTGGAGCTGCTGTTGTCTCCTCAGCGCTGAGGAAGAGTTTTCAAACCGAGGACAGGTCGTCATGAAGCTGCTGGTTGTACTGCTGGTCCTGCAGGTGTCGGGGTCTGCACACGGCAGGTGTTTCTGTCAGGTGAGCGGCTGGAAGTTACAGAACCTGCTGTGTGTGTTTGTTCAACGTGTGCAGTGTTTCTGGCGCAGTTTCTCTTCTCGTGGTGCTTTTTGCTTTAACTCTACACTTGGTTCTCTTGAAGCGGAACATCACGTCGTGTTGAAACGTAGGATTTAAAGTTCTCCCAGTGAACGCGACGTGGTTTTTAAAGGTGTGCGTAACAGGTGCCAGGTGCTAATTACGGGAACACTGGAAATCCTCCATTAACAAGCCAGCTAGAGGATGGTTGGACTCATTTAGTGCGATTTATTGGCTGCAAACTGCAGTAACATGTTTGTGTGACCCTTCATTTGAAGCTGTGACTGTGTCTGTGACTGTGTCTGTGACTGTGTCTGTGTCTGTGACTGTGACTGTGTCTGTGTCTGTGTCTGTGTCTGTGACTGTGTCTGTGACTGTGTCTGTGGTCTCTCAGCATCTCAAAGCTCAGGTTTCATCCCCCTTTAGGTTTGTTTAATAAATATCAGACTCTATCTGCTAAATGTTCCACCAGGTCGTGTCTCAGTGTTTCTGCTGTTTGATGCTTGGTAGAACGTTGGACAGTGGATTCACCAGAACCTTTTGGTCTGTTGCTGCTGATGAGAGCTACTTGTCAGTAGTATTGATATAAACAGCTGAATTATTGATCTGTTGATATACATATGCAGGAGGATAAGAAGGGCGGAAGCAGCTTTGTAGAGTCAGAGAAAACGCTGATCGTTAGTCATCTCAGATTAGACTTGAAAAAACTTTTTATCAGACTGTGTCATAATGTGCAGACGTGAGGTTTGAAACACAAACACTTATCATGCAGGGAGGGGCTCATAAGAAGATAGTGTCTAGGAAGGAACTTGGTTCATACAAGGTTAAAAAAACTCAAAATATCTTTCCTTTGTTGCTTCATTTTTTAAGGGATCTAGTTCTCCTCAGTTCCTTGAGTTTACAGCAATGAAAAACTAAATCACCTGAGAGTTACTTTACCACTGTCTTAGTTTTTAAAGTTAGTTAGTTAGTTAGTTACATGGTTAGTTAGTTTGATTGAAGCAATTTGGGTGGGTACGTTTTTAACGATGCTTCATCTCCTGGTGTTTAGTCAGGATTGTGACTGACTTAACAATATGTTTCTCTATATCGACTGTCGAAGCTAGAGCAGGACGTCCTCCATGTTATTTGATTTCTTACTATTTAATGTTAATTGTTAGTGTTTAATGTTTAAAAATCCAAAGATGATAATCAGCTGTTGTTGTTTTGCATGTACCCAAGGTCACAGGTAACCTGGATGATTGTGCCTGTGACGTAGAGACCATTGATAGTTTCAACAATGACCAACTTTTCCCCAAACTTCAAGCTCTTCTGGAGTCTGACTATTTCAGGTTCTACAAGGTAAGGTGAACCGACAGACATGCACAAACACATTAACCCATCTGTTGCTGAGGATTCGTTGGCATGTGATCCCCTACAGGTGACCCTGAATAAGCCGTGTCCGTTCTGGACATCCAGCAGTCATTGTGGTCTGAGGGACTGTGCTGTGAAGCCCTGCTCTCCTGTAAGTTCCTCCTTTCAGCCGAATCAGGAAGAGTGTTTGTGGGCATAAGACATGGAGGTTATAATTCAGGTAAATCCACCAGTGACTGAAACTCTGTCTGCTCACAGAACGAGGTGCCAGAAGGGATAAGATCACCCTCCCACAACAAGGTGAGTCAGTCAGGACGAGGATCTGCTTAAGGAGAGAACAAACTAGCTGTCAGGAGTCCTCTGTCCAGAACGGGGCCTGCAAATTAAGTGACAATGTGGACTAAGTCATAAATATAAGTATCTGAAGACAAAGTTAAGTTTTACATTATGTGAAGGTTTACAAATGTGGACAGTAAGATGTAACATAGAAAAACAGCACAGCTATATAAAAAGATCTGAGGAAGCTTTAATAAAAATAGTCTTTTGTTCACTGTAGCTTTGAGTTTGACGTATTTCAAAGTTAGTTGGTTTTTGAATCGTTCATTTTAATCCATTAAAGTTTGTGTGTGTGTTCAGTATTCAGCAGAAGCAAACGAGCAGCAGGAGGAGTGTGAGAAGACGAACCATCTTGGAGCTGTGGATGTTTCTTTAAGGTGAGTCTTGTCAATCCAGATTATATAAGATCGCTGTGCAAACATGAAGGATGATGCGCACATTGTTTGGAAAGCTAGTTTCAGTTTATTTGGGCCTAACTGAGACAAAGATCTTTGAACGTTTGTATAGATGGTGCGAGAACCATTTCAAAATAAGTGATTATTGATCGGTTCTGCTGGAAATCAGATATTAATGTGGTTTAAAACAGAACTCCATCATATACCCTGTATGTTATTTTAGAGACTGATTAAATTTGTTCTTTCTCAGTGAGGAGACCAGAGAGGCTCTGCTGGACTGGAGCAAATATGACGATGAGGCACAGCGTTTCTGTGTGGTTGACGGTACTGTTACATCCATCATTTGAGCCAATTCATAAACAAACAGAATTGAACACATGTACATGTATTTTACCCACCACACATTTGCATATCCCAGAAATAAGTTACCTCCTGAATGACACCCGACCTCCCTCTTTCATTTCAGCCTATTCCCACATGTAATCCTCCTTTATTGTTTTTGATTTGTGATCAGAATATACATTAAATGCACATCTGTACCTTCAGCCTGCTAGTGTGTCAGTACTCTGTAGTGAGTAAAGGAGACACTCCACCCTTCACATTTTTGTTTTTGGTTCAGATTAGTAAGATGCTAGCTGGGTAGAGCTAATTAAACTGTTGCTGTTTCCCAGACGAGGACTCCCCAGATTCCCAGTATGTTGACCTGCTGCTGAACCCGGAGCGCTTCACGGGCTATAAAGGACCAGAGGCCTGGCAGATCTGGAACAGCATTTATGAAGAGAACTGCTTCAAGTAAATCCTCACAGTCGACACACTATAAAACAATTACAGCTCAGATTTGTGGATGACCATACCTTTAGATTCATAAATGCACTTCTTTTCTTCTGAATGCAGCCTTATGCAGATGATACTATTTTATATTTATTAGCTTCCTCACGATAAAAGATCTTGTTGATCTCAAACTGGTATTAAAATTCTGACAATCCATTTAATATTTGTCAAGATATTTCACTTTGGACGAAACGTAGGACTGACCATCCGACCAACGTTGTTGCAGGTCTAGCATGGCTAACACACATGGTGTGAATGAGGTTTAGGCTCCGTTAATAAGGCTGGCAACGTGACAGCATGGTGTATTTGATAAGATGTTCATTTCAAAGCCTGCACACTACAAAGTAAATGTCTTGTCCAATCTGAAAAATATAGGAAATAAATTATTGATAAATTAAGCAAGGGTGGTTGTTTGTGTGGAGTCCTCACCCTAAAACTTCTCCCTCTTTATGTTAAACCCACAGACCCTACACTGTCAAGCGACCACTAAATCCCAACTCCTTCCCCAGCAGCTCAGGAGGCGAAGGTAAGACGTCTGTGCTGCTGCATTGCACCATGACTGACTTCATTTGGACTTTTTGTTCTTTACATTTCTAACGACTACGTTGGGTTCATTTCCAGCGAGGACCTTCTACAGCTGGCTGGAAGGTGAGCTGATGTCTCATGTGATTGACAGAGAGAAGCTGTTGTTGAGTGTTGTCTGTTTTTTGTCAGCTCTCTCTTTTTTCCTCAGGTCAGTGTGTGGAGAAAAGAGCTTTCTACCGCCTTATCTCAGGCCTCCATGCCAGCATCAACATACACCTGAGTGCCAGATACCTCCTGCAGGGTAGGACACAAACACCTGCACAGGCCATTGCTACTCAGTTACAAACCATAACGTTCTCCCAGTTTTGTGGTTAAGGTTAGGAATCGTTTCTTTTTAATTGTATTATCATTTAATATTGTCCCAAAAATACACTAGAATTGAACATGGGCCATCAAATAAAATATCTAGTTGTTGTGGATGTAAATTCTGTACAGCTCTTAGGCATCTGTCAAAGTTTAGATTTGCCTATAGGCACATAGGTGACACATAGAATTTGTGTTTTTTGTACGATGTGCTGCCTTCACTTTTGAAACCAAACATACAACCTTCCTGTCTTTTTATTGAACTGACAATTCTTTAAAAATAAAGAACGTGTGAATGTTCTCCTCCTCCTAAATCCTCCCAAATCCTGTTATTTCGTATCTTCAGACAGCTGGTTCCAGAAGAAGTGGGGTCATAACATTTCAGAGTTCAAGGTGCGTTTCGACTCTGAGTTGACAGCCGGCGAGGGGCCTAAGAGGCTCCGCAACCTCTACTTCCTGTATCTGATAGAGCTGCGAGCGCTGGCCAAAGCCCTGCCATTCTTCCAGCAGCACGGCATCCGGCTGTACACCGGCAGACCTGAGGAGGACCAGAAACACAAAGAGCTGCTGCTGGAGATTCTGCAGCTGGCCAAGTCAGTCTGTGACCTGATGCTGACACCAGAACAGGACTGTTAATAGGTTTTCATATGCACTAGGAGCCCGCTTATATATTTCGGACAGATCCAAGTTTTAAGAAAACTGTTTATGCTTTTTGCTCTTTTTTCAGTGTAATATCTGTATAAATGTGAAGCTTCCTGTCAAATCATTCCTTCATAACATAAATACTATGCTGCCACTGCACAGGCACTGGTGGTGAGAGTAACCTGCAGATTAGGTCTAAACTACATTCAGTCTTTTCATTTATCAGTGTTTCTGGTTTGACTGTCCTCTGCATCTTCGCTCTTCCAGGTCGTTCCCTCTGCACTTTGATGAGACATCTCTGTTTGCTGGGGATGAAAAGGAAGCAGCTAAACTGAGGGTCAGCCACCGTTTAAAACTTTTAAACCTTTTAAATATGTAGAAATATGGTACTGAATCAATATATGTTTATGAAGTCAACACTACTGAATTTGTAATGTAAAAAAGTAATGTCTGCATTAAAAGATATGAGGCGAACTGTGCTGCAACATGGGGAAATGAGTGTTTATTAAGAAAAAGGTGAAGTGACAGAAAACACTGGTGTTTGGTTTTAGCATATTTGTTTTGCCATCAAAGTGACATGACTGTGTTCTGTGCTGTGTTTACACCAGGAGGACATCAGACTGTCCTTCCTCAACATCTCCAGGATCATGGACTGTGTTGACTGCTTCAAATGTCGTCTGTGGGGGAAGCTGCAGGCACGTCAGAAATATTTTCATTGCAGTTTCATGAATAGTTTTGGGCACAACTGGTGATGCTTCATTCATTCATTAGGCTACGTTGTGATTTGCTCTTTGTTTTGATCTCTCTCTTGTCATCAGACTCAGGGATTAGGCACAGCGCTAAAGATTTTGTTTTCAGAGCGACAGATTAAGGCGCTGCCCGTTTCTAGTGACCACCGACCCAGTTTCCAGCTCAACCGGCAGGAGATTGTCTCTCTGCTCAATGCCTTTGGAAGGTGAGTCTGCATTACATGATAGCTATGGTTTTTGTGCCTGTGTTGCAGATAGAATAGGCTCTGTAGCACTATTGCAACCTTAAAATGATTTATATTTCTGATGTGAGGGACTTCTAGAACAGGTGGTTGTCTTTAGTTTTGTGCCAAATGTCATCTTATACATCCTTTTTTAAAGGCACGTGCACAAGCAGTGCAAATTCATTAATGAATTTAGCAGCCTGGTTTCTCTGCTGCTGAGCCGGTTGTCCAAGCAATAGTCAGTTAGTGTCATGTAATAGTACCAGCATAGATTTTCTTACCTGGTTAAGCATACAAAGTTAGTTTCTTATTATTTTTTTAGTTGCTTTAATGTATTAGGCTGGTTTGGGTGTGTGGGTGCAGTAAAGGGGGGTGGTTCTGATCCTTCTCATGGGCCCAACTCAATGAAACACCATAATTGAGAGGGGGCCCACCTGATGACCCCGTAGACTTGTCTGCACTCACACCCACACTGAGGCTCTATGGGGCTCGTGTATTTAAAGTAATGGTTAGTGAAGAGGGGGCGGAAAACAACAGAGGACTTAATATGTGAGCAGGTTTGGGGAAGGGTTGGAGCATGATCTTGTTGTGGGGCCTTGAAGAGTTATGGCCTGATAACCTCCTTTTTGGAGCCACATGACGGGGCGATCTGAACATAGAGCTCCCTTATGAAGCTTAATGATATTATCACATATGGAACTTTAACCTTGAAAAGGTGAGAGGAAGCTTTCCTCAACATAACTAGCAGCAATTTGATGAGAGTAGGAATTTGTAGTTTTGGTAGAGAAATGGTGTTTATCATAGTCTATGGTATATTTCTGTTTTTGTATAAAAAGTTTGAGATAACTCTGAAACCTCCAACAGGATTTCCACAAGCATCAGAGAGCTGAAGAACTTCAGGTCGCTGCTAGCAGAGGATTGGTGACAGAGGGTCTGACTTCACCCCCTGGATCCTCTGATGGTCTGTTTGTAGCTTCAAGTCTGCACTGTTGATGTCACCTCAGCTGCCTTTGTCCTGCTGAAACGTCATTTATATCACATCTGAGTTTAGCAAGAGGGCCTGGATTTATCAAGCTGCTAAAAATTAAAGTTGGGATTTAAGTACAGTCACAGTCTAATTTCCACTGTCCACATTTCTCAGTGTGATATCACTTTCCTATTATTTCATCCTTGTTTATTTATTATAACTGTTTGCTTTTTGTTTCCCTTATTTATTTGTCCACACAAATAAAAATGATAAAATATACATTTTTACAGAATAACTTTTTCTTAATAACTTTTCCTAATGGCATCTCTGATTGGCTGATTTCATCATCAATCATGTGATCACTTGAGCATTTGTCATAAAGGGGACTTTAACACACAATGGGAGGACGTCACTTGATAAATGTGACTTATCACCTTTTTTACTCTTTTCTTTGTCTTACAGGTTTGATAAATACAGGCCCAGCTTCAATTAGCTGAACTCTGTTTATTTTTGCTAAAAGAATAAAGTTTTGCTTAAATTAAATTTAGATTTTTTTTGAAAACCACATTTCTGTTGATGTTAAGTGTAACTCTTGTCCTGCTGCTGTGGCTTCAGGTGTTTTGTTTGAAATAATTTCAGCTATAAGGGTCGAGCAGTGTAAGTGGCTTTTTGTGATTATGTCGTCGTCCTGAGGGTGGCGCTGTTTGTGAAGAAAACTGATATGTTAGAATTGGTCTAATGAACTGGACAGTCCAGATAGATGCAATTGTATTATTGTATGTGAAAAGAATATATTCATATATTTTTATTACATTTCCAGACTATCATCCTATTATAAGTTGTCAGATCACTGTTATTTGAGTCCCATGAACTGTGTGTGTGTGAGTGTGAACATTAAAAATAAAAATAAATGAAATGTTTCTGTACATTTTAAAGACCAGTCAGTAAAGATCAGATATTATTTATGCACAGTGCAGAGTTTTGACACAACAGTCAGTAACGCAGAGCTGCTGGTGTCAAAACATGCAGCTTCTGAGTGACTTTATTGTCTCAGCTGAACAACTTCCAGAAATGACAGACCTGATGAATGGCCCATCTAATGAGTCACAATTAGAAAAATGAGGAAAGGCCTGAGGGCGAAGGTGAGTTACATAACAGAAAAACTGAAGAGAGTCAAAGAAATAAAATGCATTTTTACAATTTACTAACCACTAACTCAAATAACTATAAAGAGTGATGGTGTGTAATAAGATGGTACCGGACAAAATGAGTGTGAACAGAAATATGAAGTTTTACATTTGAACAATGATCTGATTATGAAAGAGAAAATAAGCAAAGCAGTTACAAGCGAATACAGTTAAACACAATGAAAGAGTCTGAAATGAAAATGAACAGAATAACTAAATAAGAAAGGAAAACATTTCAGAAACAAAAGTAAAACAACTGTTCTCCTGGTTTTCCCCTGAGTCGCCGCCGGCAGTGCCGGTTTTTTCCGAGGGTCCTGGAAGGCAGCACGCAGCAGGCAGCGAAGGGTTAACCTGTAATGGGATGAATGGATATTGTGCTGAGCAGCATCTGATTACACGGAGACACGGGAGGCATCTGAGGGGGAGGCAGCTTCTGTCTAACGCAAACACACTTTGTTTGATTGAGCCCAGGTCAAAACTTCACTTCTCCACCGAGGAGACCAGGCAGAACCGATCTGCGGTCAGTTTGAGGAGCAGAACTTTTGAGATGTCGCAGTTTGTGGAGGCTTGAAAAGAAGGTACAGGTCTGAGTATCAGTCCGTCCGGAGGACAAGGGCTGCAGCTTCAGGTAAGCGACCTCACCTGTCCGCTGCCAGCACATGTTGGAAACCTGAGCTGAAATGGACTTTTCACTGTCTAAGACTTTGACAGAGACACTTGGTGTTTGGGGGCGAAAGTTACAGAACACTTGAATTATTCGGTTCCACCAGACTGACACGGTTTTAAGTCGTCTCTCCCTGTTAATCTAGTCCAGGTGTGGGGGTCAGCTACAGTGGACTAGACTCTGCTTAGTGTGGATTGATCCAGGGGAAACGATCCTTTTGTTTATTGCTCTTAGCAAAGAGAGAAATAGGCCGTTAAGACACGAGTCTGTCACTGAAGGTTCTTTAAACAGCTGTGAGGCTTTAACTCATATGTGGGACAGTCTTTGAGAACAACTAGTCGATCAGAAGTCAGAGACTTGGTCTCAGTAGTTTATATATGACACATGAGATGTTAAGTGCAGCCTTATCCTGGTCCTCATTTCTGCTTTTCTGCATGAAGTGGTCATGAAATGTGATCTGATTTTCACCAAAGTCCCAAACAGTCCTGATCTTTATCCAACATGTTCTACTGAACATGCAAAATGTGACGACCTCATGCAGGCTCCTGTCGTAGCTGTGGACCTGCACAGCGTTCAGGAGGAATTTGAGTCTTTCTTCCCGATGGAGCTGCTCAGACACATTATCAGGGGGTCTGGTATGAACAGTGTCTCTGTGGGGTTAAGGTCTGGGCTCTGGCTGGGCCACTCCCAAGGTGGATTTGTGTCTCTGAAGCTGTTCTGTATTAGGTTTACTTCAATATTTGGACTCATTGTCCTGTTGCATCACCGAACGTCTTGTGAGTTTCAGAAGACATGATCCTGGAGGCCCCCTTTGATAACCCTGGGGATTTATTGTCCCCTCCACAAGTGGTCCAGAGGCCCCAGATCATGGCGACCCCTCCGCTGATGCTAACCCACACCTCCACTGATTGGACTTGATGCTGGACTCCAGTTGACATTTAGGGGACGTTTTTTTAGGGGACAGTGTGTTGAATAAAGATCAGGACTGACTTTGGTGAACATCAGATCACATTTCATGACCCATGAATGCAGAGAAAATCTCATTACCACCTCTGGATGTAGGAATGCTAAGGTTAGCTAGTCTGGCTGTTGGGGCCACTTCATTTGTCCTGACATTTACTTTGGCAAAGCAGTTTTCAGCCCTCGGACTGTAAAAATGAGCTCATTGCGTTTTATTCCATGTGAGGGAGTTTGGACGTACCTGACGAGCAGCAGCGTTACAGTCGGATCCACGGTGGAGGTGGGGCAGGAAGACGGAAACCTGCTTCAGGCTCCAGATCCTGCCAAGCAAAGTGGAATTTCATGGGAACGTGAAATATGTCAATGCAGAACGTCAAGTCCGGCCCAGTCTGTCCGCTCTGCTCTGGTTGGCCCACTTTTAAAATCAACTGACTAATTGGTTCATAGTCCCAGCTTTGTTTTTAAGAACCTGCTTTTGTCAGAGAAAACCCAGTAAGTCTTGAGTTATTTGTGCTGAAGTTTCATGCAGTCACACTGTAAACAAATGGGAGCAGCAGGGGAAGCAGGTTCTGGGTTAATCTTTGGCTCTAATACCTGTGACATGCAACAGACTGTGTCAAGGCTGCATCATCTCGCTCGCAGCCCGTAGGTTTCTGTGCAGAGCTGGCATGGAGGCGGGCCTGGCCCGGCCCGGCCCAGCGTGGCCTCACTGATATGGTTCTGGTTAGAAATGAGCTGAGAGAACATCTGTGTGTGTGTGTGTGTGTGTGTGTGTGTGTGTGGGAACAAGGCTGAGTTGTCCCTTTCTTCGACTCAGTCTCTGGTTTGCTCCTCCTCCTCTGTGAGCAGCTTTGTTTTACTTTCTGTCCATGTCTCTACCAGCGAACTGTCAGTTAGACTCTGGGCCTCAGGCTGCAGGCGGAGCAGCTGCCAGACGTTACAGCCATGAGATCAACAAACCCCCTTCACAAGTGAAATATTGACTTAATGACAAACATCAGTAGTGATTTAACATCAAATATCACAACGTATTTAATGTTACGGACAATCAAGAGTTGGACAATGTTCTCAGTGATGTAGGAAACTTTCACCAGACTTTGGTGAGACATTGTCTTATTGATACGATACACACAGAGATTTTCTGTTTGATTATATCTTCAGTTTACAAATCAATGAACATTTTGATTGAAATATTGAATATATATCAAACTTATTTGTTGTTGATGATTGGTTTGCCTGGAGCGTGTCTGTGTCTGTGTTCTCTGAACAGAGGGTGTGGTTCTTCGCTCTGGCTGCTAAAACATGTGATTCAAAGTGAAACTGGCGTCAACATTGAGCTGTTATGTCGTCATCATGGTCATAAAGAGTAAAACACAGAAAAGCAGCTTTGCTTCACCATGAGGCTGAAGCTTTTCTGTAGCTATGTGATCAACTGATGAGTGAGAACGTTTAGCTGTCACTTGATTTTTAGGTTAAATGGGTCTCAAGACTTAACCTGAGCCTTTCCCTGCTCCCCTTGGCTGACAGGTGGGTACAGCCTGGGCAGATCACTAGTTAAAGGAAATCAATCTATAATAATGTGGATTGTGTTCAATGTAGTTTGATTTCTGTCTTTACTTAGACATTTTCATTCTTTTACACTAATCTAGTGCAAAAAGGTTCACTACAACTGTTTGCAGTGATCACTGATTACTAATCGTGTTGCTGATTTATTTGTTCCAGTTAGTTTTGGCTGTCAAAATGCTATAAAACAGTCAACGGTGACAGATGAGCTGAACATGTTTCTAGATGGGGAAAAACATTCCTCTTTTATTTACTTGAACATAATCCGAATCAGTGGTTTGTAATAAGTTGACTAATGCTAATTTTGGAGGCATGAGCTCACTCTGACCTCCTGTTATAAGGGTCTAGGCCTCATCATTAGCCCTCCACTACAGGCTGCCTGGGGCATTTCACCATGACTCCTAGAATGTGTCACCTTCCAGCACTGAGCCAAAAAAGAGGCAGCTCGTCCAGGCTTCAGGTGAATCTAACCGCATGCTGCTTCGCTGTCTAACAGACCTCTAACAGACCTCTCTCTGTTTTCCCTTTGCTGTCGCATCTGCTCCTGAGGGATCTTCTCTCTCCGTCTTTCCCTTTTCGTCTCCCAGGAACAAGGAGACAAAGGCTGTCTTCTGTTTGGACATCTGTCCGTCTCTGCTTTCGTCTTGGTCAAGGTAAGTTCTGCTGCGTCTCTGGGCTCTACTGTTGAACTGCTTTGCCTCGTTTTGGTTTGTGTGCTGTTCCTGTTGTATATCTGCTGTTCGTAAGCGTCAGTGTTGTGCTCTGGTCGTATAATAACAGCACTGTAACATTTAACATGCTGCACCCAACATTTAGTTTGCAGTGACTCCCACACAGCTCTTTCTGCCTGAGCTGCATAATGTACATACGGTATAATCATCTCAGCATGTTGATCTGTTGAGTGCACTGGTGTTGGTCTGTCTGACCCTGGGACCTGTGACGCTGCAACAAGCAGCTGCAACCAAGGACCAAAGAGGGTTAATGAATGTCTCAGAGAGGGGATTAAATATGTGGCCGTGCTACGACGACTATTGGTATAACAATAGTGATAATTTTAGGTTATCATTCAATAAATATTGACAATATATTCTGGAGATTTGTTCGACCGATGAAACAGTAGCCAACAAAATCCTCAAGAATCAATCTGATTTTCACCGATTGGGAGTGTGTGTGTCTGTGTGTGTGTGTCTGTGTGTGTGTCTGTGTGTGTGTCTGTGTGTGTGTCTGTGTGTGTGTCTGTGTGTGTCTGTGTGTGTGTGTCTGTGTGTGTGTCTGTGTGTGTGTCTGTGTGTGTCTGTGTGTGTGTCTGTGTGTGTGTGTCTGTGTGTGTGTCTGTGTGTGTGTCTGTGTGTGTGTCTGTGTGTGTGTGTCTGTGTGTGTGTCTGTGTCTGTGTGTGTGTCTGTGTGTGTGTCTGTGTGTGTGTCTGTGTGTGTGTCTGTGTGTGTGTCTGTGTCTGTCTGTGTGTCTGTGTGTGTGTCTGTGTGTGTGTCTGTGTGTGTGTGTGTGTGTGTGTGTGTGTGTGTGTGTGTGTGTGTGTGTGTGTGTCTGTGTGTGTGTGTGTGTGTGTCTGTGTGTGTGTCTGTGTGTGTGTGTGTGTGTGTCTGTGTGTGTGTCTGTGTGTGTGTCTGTGTGTGTGTGTGTGTCTGTGTGTGTGTGTCTGTGTGTGTGTCTGTGTGTGTCTGTGTGTGTGTGTCTGTGTCTGTGTGTGTCTGTGTGTGTCTGTGTCTGTGTGTGTGTCTGTGTGTGTCTGTGTGTGTGTCTGTGTGTGTGTGTCTGTGTGTGTGTGTGTGTGTCTGTGTGTGTGTCTGTGTGTGTCTGTGTGTGTGTCTGTGTGTGTGTGTCTGTGTGTGTGTCTGTGTGTGTGTGTCTGTGTGTGTGTGTGTGTGTGTGTGTGTGTGTGTGTGTGTGTGTGTGTGTGTGTCTGTGTCTGTGTGTGTGTCTGTGTGTGTCTGTCTGTGTCTGTGTCTGTGTCTGTGTGTGTCTGTCTGTGTCTGTGTCTGTGTGTGTGTCTGTGTGTGTGTGTCTGTGTGTGTGTGTGTGTGTGTGTGTGTGTGTGTGTGTGTGTGTGTGTGTGTGTGTGTGTCTGTGTGTGTGTGTGTGTGTGTGTGTGTGTGTGTGTGTGTGTGTGTGTGTGTGTGTGTGTGTGTGTGTGTGTGTGTGTGTGTGTGTGTTGGCATTTCAGTGAAGCTACTAAAACAGCTTGTGGCCGAGCTCATCCAGGAAGAGAGTCATTCCAAAATGCACAGAAACGTTTTCTAGATGGATTTTTAAACCTCAGCTGCCACTTCAGATAAAACAAAGAAACAAGGGCTGATGATGCTTTGGAAAGTAAAACATGATGTGGGTTATTTTTGCCAAAACAAGTCATCTAGGAATCATCGTCTTTCTGTAAACAGCCGGTCTCTCACGTCGGGAAGATACACAGCAGCACCCTGACACACCGCTGCTTCTCAGGCTCTGATATACAGCCAGCTGTTGGCAGAGTAACCACAGCTGGAGCAACAAAGTGCTTCTGTTTATAGATGTTTGAAGCCAGGGGAGCTTATAGACTCAAACTTGTGTAGGCCTCCACATGCTGGATAGCAGAACCATATAGACGTGGGTCTGGCTGCAGGGAAACTACATTAATCAGATTAATGACTGTGAGTTTTCCAGTAAGCCTGTGAGATCTGAACGTGCCTCCCCGTCACTCCCTCAGTTGGTCTCTCCCCTCCTCCTCACTGACCTGACCCACTTCTCTGTAAACCAACAAAGAGAATCTCTCTGTCTCTGTCTGCCACCACCATGACCCACCTCTTTAGCCGGCCCATGTTCGATGCTGTTGTGTGCCTGAGGCTGCAATTAAAGATGCTTTTATCAATATTTCTGTCCAGAGTAAAGTATTATTAAAATAATGATATTAATAATTTCAAGATGTCTGCAGGAAAAAAGATGGCTTTGTGGTGGACTGTCCCTTTAATACAGAGTTCTCTGGTGTTTGAAGTATTTGTGTTAAGACAGAACAACTTGGAGGTATGGGTTTCTGTTGAAGGTCACTTGATATGTGATTGTGTGTGTATTTCTGCAGCTCCTGGTTGAAGCTGGACAAACCAGCTTAACAGGCCCCTGTTACCTGCGTGTTGTTACCGTGTTATGGAAACCACATCAGAAGCTTCTGGTGTTTTTGTGGTTTTATCAAACCTCCTCGTGCTCTGTCTTGTTAATAATGAACGTTTCTCTCTAATCCATATTTCTTTTGCACACTGAAGTGTTGAGCAATGCTTATGTCTAACTGAGGCTCCTCGTCATTCATCTGTCACAAACACACACTGATTCCTCTCGTCTTTGACTTTCACAGTCTTCTCCTTTCAGCACAGTCCGTCTGTTTTATGCCAGTCAGGCCTAACGGCCTGTTTTGGATCCCATACCAGCCTGTGGCTTTTTTTTTTTGTTAATGGACTAAATAAATGGGCAAACACTTTGGAGACAAAAACAGAATCGCGATGGAAGACATTTTAAAATTGCATATGTCTCAAGGATGGACGTGACTTATTCCCTGGATGGTTGAAAATGTGGAGTTTAGATTCTTCATGGAAACTTTTTGCATTTTGGAAAATATACATATTCACTTTCAGTAAAACATCCATTTGCGTGGTGCTGATTCCATCAGTACATGGCCAAGAATGGACTGACATGAGGTTTAGCTACAGCCCAGTAAAGAGTCATTTTGTGATTTAGCATAAAGTAAAGAAAAAAGTTCGATCTTTGGCCTCTGCCCTACTTGTCACAGAAACAGGACGCCTGTGGGAACAGAGGTGGGTAGAGCTTCAATCTGAAACTCTACCCTGTTGACAAATAGACTAAAGTTCATGTGTGAGAACACGTGCACGTATAATTCTGTCAAACAAAATGACACGATCAGACTCGGAGCTTTGTGGGATCCAGGTTCTACAGTGGGTACGGAAAGTATTCAGACCCCTTTAAATTTTTCACTCTTTGTGTCATTGCAGCCATTTGCCAAAATCCAAAAAGTTCATTTTATTTCTCATTAATGTACACTCAGCACCCCATCTTGACAGAAAAAAACAGAAATGTAGAAATTTTTGCAAATTTATTAAAAAAGAAAAACTGAAATATCACATGGTCATAAGTATTCAGACCCTGTGCTCAGTATTGAGTAGAAGCACCTTTTGAGCTAGTACAGCCATGAGTCTTCTTGGGAACGATGCAACAAGTTTTTCACACCTGGATTTGGGGATCCTCTCCAGTTCTGTCAGGTTGGATGAACGTTGGTGGACAGCCATTTTCAGGTCTCTCCAGAGATGCTCAATTGGGTTTAGGTCAGGGCTCTGGCTGGGCCAGTCAAGAACGGTCACAGAGTTGTTCCGAAGCCACTCCGTTGTTATTTTAGCTGTGTGCTTAGGGTCATTGTCCTGTTGAAAGGTGAACCTTCGGCCCAGTCTGAGGTCCTGAGCACTCTGGAAGACGTTTTCTTCCAGGATATCTCTGTACTTGGCCCCATTCATCTTTCCTTCAATTGCAACCAGTTGTCCTGTCCCTGCAGCTGAAAAACACCCCCACAACATGATGCTCCCACCACCATGTTTCACTGTAGGGATTGTATTGGGCAGGTGATGAGCAGTGCCTGGTTTTCTCCACACATACCGCTTAGAATTAACGCCAAAAAGTTCAATCTTGGTCTCATCAGACCAGAGAATCTTATTTCTCATAGTCTGGGAGTCCTTCATGTGTTTTTTGGCAAACTCTGTGCAGGCTTTCATGTGTCTTGCACTGAGGAGAGGCTTCCGTCGGGCCACTCTGCCATAAAGCCCCGACTGGTGGAGGGCTGCAGTGATAGTTGACTTTGTGGAACTTTCTCCCATCTCCCTACTGCATCTCTGGAGCTCAGCCACAGTGATCTTTGGGTTCTTCTTTACCTCTCTCACCAAGGCTCTTCTCCCACGATTGCTCAGTTTGGCTGGACGACCAGGTCTAGGAAGAGTTCTGGTCGTCCCAAACTTTTTCCATTTGAGGATTATGGAGGCCACTGTGCTCTTAGGAACCTTGAGTGCTGCAGAAATTCTTTTGTAACCTTGGCCAGATCTGTGCCTTGCCACAATTCTGTCTCTGAGCTCCTTGGGCAGTTCCTTCGACCTCATGATTCTCATTTGCTCTGACATGCACTGTGAGCTGTAAGGTCTTATATAGACAGGTGTGTGCCTTTCCTAATCAAGTCCAATCAGTTTAATTAAACACAGCTGGACTCCAATGAAGGAGCAGAACCATCTCAAGGAGGATCAGAAGAAATGGACAGCATGTGAGTTAAATATGAGTGTCACTGCAAAGGGTCTGAATACTTATGACCATGTGATATTTCAGTTTTTCTTTTCTAATAAATTTGCAAAAATGTCTACATTTCTGTTTTTTTCTGTCAAGATGGGGTGCTGAGTGTACATTAATGAGAAATAAAATGAACTTTTTGGATTTTGGCCAATGGCTGCAATGACACAAAGAGTGAAAAATTTAAAGGGGTCTGAATACTTTCCGTACCCACTGTACTTTATTGCATCACAAAGAGCACAGCATCTAGAGCCTGCAGTGGCTCCTCAGCAGGTCCAAGTGGCATCAAATTCAAACAGGTGTGTGCAATAGGTTAAATTCCCCTATTTCCTGTTGTGGGTGTGGCTTCCTCAAAACCCAGACACCTAGACCTTTCAAAATAAAGGCATATTTGTTCTATGACTTTAACGATATACAAAATCATCTAAACATCTTGAGGATATAAAACAAAAGATGTAAATGGGTAATTTGTATAAAAAGATAATGGGGGAAGGTTAAATAAACTATTTCTAATTATATTAACATTTAACTAATGCAGTAAGTTAAATCAGAAGACCCCACCCCACCGTGTCATTAACAGCTTCCACAGTTTCTCTGTGTCCTGTGCATCAGTATCATCGGTTGACTCCAGTTGCTTCACACCTCTAGCTCTTTTTTCATTCTTGACTCAACAGTGTTTTTATGCAACACTATGTGTGTTTTCCAGGAGAGACTGTTATCACCATGTTTACACTATTCCCTCAACGCCCCCTGCTCTGGGACTTTTAACTTTGTTTCTTGTGAGGCTGTTCAGAGCAGCTACAAACTCTTGTAATTTCTGACAGGGCTGGATAAAGCTCTACGTGCACATTTCAACTCTACATGCATATTTGACTTTTTATCAGATGTGTCGGATTCTGGATTTTCTGGCAGGTACAGATGTGGCTGATTGCCACATCTGTCTTTTATGAAGTAAGTTTCAAGTTAAGGCAGACTCTGCTTTATACTAATACAGTTACACTTATTAAAATTAGAGTTTGGCAGCACGGTGATTAGTGGTTAGCACTGTTGCCTCACAGCAGGAAGGTTCCCGGTTTGAAACCCATCAGGGGCCTTTCTGTGTGGAGTCTGCATGTTCTCCCTGTGCTTGTGTGGGTTTTCTCCAGGTACTCTGGTTTCCTCCCACAGTCCAAAAACATGTATGTCAGGTTGATTGGTGACTCTAAATTGTGTGTGTGTGCGTGCGTGTGCGTGTGCGTGCGTGCGTGCGTGAGAACAAGGCTAGTACACACACATGTACTATTGGGATGTTCCAGATGTTTCCTAGCAAACAGGCGCTAGTGCTACATGTCAGTGTGGGGCTGGTAATGGAAGCATTACGGCTCCGTCAGATGAAATTTAGAAACCAACACACCAGGTCATGAAGTCATAGCACTTCCTGTAAATGTGTTTCACTTTAATAATTACTTTATAGTACAACCAAAGAACTATGACTTAACCAAACACAAATGTGTTGCTGTCCTGTCTCCCCAGCTCATGTTTTTCTTTTGATAATTTACTTCAGTGTCTTTTTTCAAGGAGACAATTTATCATGAACAATTTATCATGTTATCTTCATCAACAGTAACACACACAAAGCAAAAGGTCAGTGACCAAACATGTCCAAACAAACAAATGTGTCGGGGCATTTCTGGTGAAATCAGTAACATTAAAAGTGAAAACTATTTATGTCAAAGCCATTTATTTGATTTATTCACCCACATATTCAACAACTATTATACCCCATCATTAAAAAACACATTTACAGTATTTGTGTGTGTGAATTGTGTATTAAAACAAGTTTATGCTGAATATGATCAACAGAAAGTGTTTTAGCTTAATGAAACTGAGACCAGGAGTCTGGTTGTTTGTTGTTCAGTGTAAGTGGCTGTTTCCTATGAGGAACATGTTGGACAAAGCACTTCAGCATCTGCACACCTCCAGCAGGTAAAGATAATACAAGTGTAAGGGGCCGAACCGATGAGCCGCACCCAGGTGTTCACACACTGCAGGATATGGGAGCAGTAATTAGCGAGCTGTGGTGAAGTCAGTTTCCTCGTTCGTGTTCCAGCATGCTGGTGGCAGATGCCTCAGCTGTTAGCATACTCACCTGTGACACACACACACACACACGCACACACACACGCACACGCACACACACACACACACACACACACACACACACACACACACACACACACACAGAGCTGTCCTTCTGTTGCCTCCACCTGTGCTGCACAGTCAGAGCTGAGCTGTGTGAGGGGATTAGCTGTCGTGTCATGAAGGTGTTATGTTGCACTGTTGGTGTGTTGATGAGCGTCAGACACACCAACAGACACGTATTAAACCTAATCTCTTATATTCAACGTTCACAGTGTTTAGCAAACAGCACAACTAAACGCAGGCTCCTCCTCCGGCTGAGGGCCGGTCTGTCATTACCACCTTATACTGTTGATTCTATTTAGACTCACTCCCACGTTGTTCCCTGCAGAGCTCTCCAAGGCTACGGTTGTTCACTGCATGTAACACCAGGCTGCTCCCAGTGCACAGAGGAGCTGCTGCTAATCTGGGAGTCGACTGGTTCTGAGTGAGAACCTTGTGAAAGACGGCGAATAAAAAAAATAACCAGGAACTTGTCATAGTCTTAAGTTACCGAGTGATACAGATGTGACAATGTGGTTTTTATTTGTAGATCTCTGACAAGTGTTCTGGAAGAATCCACTTTAGTTTCCCTTGTTTGTGCACAGTAATGATCTGAATCTATTACCTCATGGAGGCTGACTGTCCTGCTTGTTTTCTAACATTCCCTGCCCTTCCAGCTTCTGATTGTCTGAACACACCTGATCCAGGTAATCAGGGGATAGAGGGATAGTTGGGGAAACAAGCAGGGCAGTGGCCCCTGAGGACCAGGATTGGTGACCCCTGGTTTATTGGCCTCGTGCTAAAATGTAGCTGATATTCAGTGAAGATTTTAGGAACTATGAGGAAAGTTTTATTAGCTGTAAAACACGGGGTGTTAGCTAGACTGTGAAATGCTAATGTGTTGATGGTTCTTATCTGACACCAGCTGTGTTTAATAAACAGTCTTCTCTTCTTCTGGTTTTCCAGTCTTTTTTGTAACCGCCATCATTCTGTGCTGTAAGGCCGACCCCAAAATGTCGTCCAACGGAGACGTCAGTGACCTGGGCAGCTCCGGCAGCTTCTGGGAGGTGCAGTAAAACACACACCTGACTGTTGACCCTCCGTACGAAGCTGGTCTTATCATTTTCAGAGGTGGTGGTGGTTGTGCCAATAACATTAACAACACATTGAGCTAACTCATATTTATTTAAATGTATGAGTCGACCCAGTGATTGAGATGAAGTAAATGTTGACTTAATGTATGAACCCAAAATAGAGTCTGATAAAAGGCACCTTGGTAAATACACAGTAGAACCAAGCTGCTAAAAGTAAAGATTTACCAACAGAACCAATGACGTCTCTCATTTCTCTACAGAGAAAACTGAAACAGAAAGATTGGATATTAAATCATTAGTTTATACACTGGCCTGGTACTACTATAATACTCCTGGTACTACTATAATACTCCTGGTACTACTATAATACTCCTGGTACCACCTCCTCTCACATCTATAGACTCAAAACCACAGACAGTAAAATCCCAAATACATGTACAAACTGTCCAGAAACTACAGTGAAGAGATTCCTCACCAGGTATTCTTGATTATAGAGCAGATCGCTGAGGTGTTAGGCAGCCAGGTAAGGCACAGCACCGGTCTGTGGTGTTTAGCTACAGACACAGATACATAATGAGTCTCTGCTGACTGACTGCTGGCATCACAGTCCTCCACCTGGAAAAACTACACACCTTTACCTCCTGTCACTATCTGAGCTCCGTCTGCCTCTTTCACTCTCTTCATTTTTTCTTATTGTGCGTTATCGCTCATCCACCGTGTTAATATGTCGCATGTAAACATTTCACCACACTAATGTTGGCATATTAGTTTGTCAGCATGCCTTGAAACAACAGAGGAAGTGAAATAACAGCAGTTTAGTGCCTTGCCCCACGTCAGTCTTCTGTGTTTCCTCATCACATCGTGTCTGTGGGTGTGTTTCTGCAGCCAGGGAACTACAGACGGACTGTTAAGCGGATAGACGAAGGCCACCGACTGTGTAATGAGCTGGTCAGCTGCTTCCAGGAGCGAGCGAAGATAGAAAAGAGCTACGCTCTGCAGCTGAGTGACTGGGCCAAGAGATGGAGGGGTGTTGTGGAGAGAGGTCAGTCAGAAGAGACTGACCTTTTTAATTCCATCTAAAATCTTTAAAAGAGAGACCTGAAGCTTTGTCGCTTCGATTTGTCTCCTAATCTAATGCAGTAGTTCTGTCGCCCTCCTCCTTCCTACACTTGTTCTTCAGGACCCCAGTATGGTACGCTAGAAAAGGCATGGCATGCTTTCATGCAAGCGGCTGATCGGCTCAGCGAGCTGCATCTGGAGCTGCGGGAGCGGCTGGCAGGCGAGGACAGCGAGAAGGTGCGCAACTGGCAGAAGGATGCCTTCCACAAGCAGATGATGGGAGGCTTCAGGGAGACCAAGGACGCAGAAGACGGCTTCCGCAAGGCCCAGAAACCCTGGGTCCGCAAACTGAAAGAGGTGAGAGCCACCTAGATGTTTTCTCTGCAGCAAACAACCTCACACACTTCAATTCAGTCACCAATCAACCTGACATACATGTTATGCACAAGACCAGTGTTAGTGATCACAACACATTGATCTGCCATTGATTGAGGTTGACAACAAACAGGTGAACAGATAAATCACAGGCTCAGAAACTGTGTGACCCAGTCGGTTCTCGAGCAGCCTTCATGGATGGAAATCCTGCAGAGGATGAAGAAAGACAGTTTGTTTGCTGATGACATTAGTAGGAACTGGTGAAAAGGTCGGACACTCTCAGCAGTTGTTAGTTTTAACATACATTTAATTGTCGTTGTGTCTGTGCAAATAGAGTAAAAAAGAAACGCAGCTACATTTTGTTTATGAAATAAAACTCTGTGCGTATGTCAAGGTGGAGTCCAGTAAGAAGAGCTATCATCAGGCCCGGAAGGAGGAGTGGACCGCGCTTACCAGGGAAACACACGCCAGAGCTGACCCGTCCAAGTCTCAGGAGGAAGTTCGCAAGTACACAACCCGGGTGGAGCGCTGCAACCAGGAGGCTGAAAAAGTACACAGTTTAGACACACAAACATGCACAGATACACACAGACACGGAACTAGCTCCATTCCCAGCTCTGCTCGTACCAGTCTGGGTGTGTCAGCGAGTCCAGAAAATCATGCTTGTATGTGTCTTTTTGAATTGAAACATGACCGGGCTCGTCTCCTCCGGTCTCTGCTCTGCACAGACTCTACAGCAGAGTAAGTGCTCCAGGTCCTGAAGAAGAGGGAAGCCACATTCAGGATCAGTCCGTAAACAGAGCCGTGTCAGGCCACCTAGGACTCTTAGTAGTTTAGGGAGTAGCACTTGAAAAAGCGAGATGTGTGAGTCATTGGGTAAATAGTCAGGTTCCTGCTGTGGGAAACAAACAGTAGACCCGACACACAGACTGTGACAGAAACAGCTCAGTCAGCAGCAGCAGCAGCACGATGGCTGTTAATTAACAAACATACTGAAACATTCTCTTCAGAGCAAATGAGAAGTAACAGAAACTGAAATAATTTATATGTTTAAAGACAAATGTACTGCTTACGTTTTGTAGGCGCCTGGTCAGTAAGAGATTATTCTAACTGATTCATAAAAACATAAATAAATGTTGGTGTCCCTAAAATGAGCTCGGCATCAGCTCCCTGATCAAAACACCTGAGAGGTTCAGCTCTTATCCTCACTCTGTCGTCGACACACTTTTCTCCTGCAGTGACTGTGAGGTCCCACGTGTTGACACAAGAAAACCCAGAGACCTAACCCCATTAGGCCAGAAGAGTAGAAAGTGGACCTGCTCATTTCTCAGAGCCCAGTGGGCCTGTGAAGACCTCTAGGGTATCAGTGATCAGTCCTTCAGGTTAAGGTTGGAAATGTAAATGTGAACATGGAGCCACAGTTATTTCTCTTCATCGTTCTGAATGTAGGGAGCCACAGGGTTGTACAGTAGTCTGTGTGTGGTATTATCCACACTGGGGGGGATAGAAACTGGCACTGGACGGACTCGGACTTGTGGGGACCACCTCCCCCACCGTGTAAATTATTGAGCTTTAGCTTAAATGCTTAGGTTGGGGTTCAGGTTTGGGTGAGGCGGGTCGTGGTTGAGGTGCAAGTCTCCAGGAAGTGAATGTAAGTCAGAGCAAATTAAAACAAACAATGAAAGTGTGTGTGTGTGTGTGTGTGTGTGTGTGTGTGTGTGTGTGTGTGTGTGTGTGTGTTTCAGGTGAAGGAGCGATACTTAAAAGCTCTAGAGGAGCTGAACCGCTGTAACCCTCGCTACATGGAGGACATGGAGCAGGTGTTTGACCTCACCCAGGAGGCCGAGGGCATGAGGCTGCGCTTCTTTAAAGACGTCCTGATGGACATCCGCACACACCTCGACCTGTCTGCTAAAGAGGGGTAGGACACGCACACACACACACACAGACACACACACACTTTAGGGCAAGGGTGTTGTTGTGGTTGGTGATCCGTGTCTGAGTGAAGACATTCAGGAGTGTATGGTTCAGGTATTTGTGTGTGTACACGAGAGTTAATGTAAGACTCGAGCTGTTGTCCATTAACTATTGACCTCTGGGTCTGTTTAAATTAGCCGCTGTTGCCATGGTAACCCTGATTTGTAAAGTCCAAAAAGCTGTTTTTCCAAATATTGAACAGTTTCACCTTTAATCAAATGCACCTAGAAAACGTTCTTCAGTGGTTTTGTTTATAAGTCGGTGGTTATATTTTAGTTAAAGTTGTAATTTGGTGAAATGCAGTTTATTCTTTAAAATCACAGACATCACAGACATATACGTCTGTGGCTCAGCCTGAATAATCAAATCAGCAGCCCACTCAGCGTGACCTCTGTCTAAGCTTTCAGACTGTAAACTTTATGGGGTCGACTCACGTGGGCTTTCAGGAGCAGTCTGACGCTGGGGGCAGTTCACGTCAGTGTCTGGTTCCATTTGTGTCTTTTCTGGCACTAGAGCCCTGTGAGAAATCACAAATACTGTCTGGGCAGACACCAGCAGGGAGTTTGGCAGTAAGAAGATCTCACGTCACTGTGGGTCGATGTTAGGGTTTATTGTTACACTGAACAAAGACCTGACTTGGAGTTTTTGTTGAAACTCCACTAAGACCACGTCTCGTCCAGCTGTTACAGCGACTAATAATTGATTGTGTACATTAGGACATGAAGTCTTGTTCAACAATATGAGGGCCAAGTATTTTAAAGCAGCCCTCAGGCGTTTGCTGTGTTGTGGCTCCTGGAAACGGACTGTCGATGGAGCAGTGCAGGGTTATCCTTCATATCAACGTCTACGTGTAAACAAACCAGCACAAAGCTGATAATGCAGATTAGAAAACATGTAACATACAAAACCTTATCTGGAATTCCACCTTTAAATGAGACCTGCAGGAATTTAAACGATCTGCCCTGAAAATACACAGAGTGTAATCAGGAGTGTGCTGCAGGTCTGTGATGGTGACTAAACACTGGATCCATCAGGTGGACACAGACAAACACACCAGATCATTTGGTCAAACGAGGAGAAAACTCAAAGCAACAGTTACTTTTATTTGTTCACCTGATGAAGCTACAGTGTTTAGTCTTTAGTCTTTAGTCGCCTGTTCCTTTAATGACTTTAGTCCTTATGTGATGGACAGTCTGTCCACGTGTTCCCGCCTCTTGCCAAACCTTAGACTGGCTCCAGGATGGATGACGGCATTAAAATGATTGGAATAGACGTGATGATTGACAAGTCACTGGTGTCCAACAGGTTCAAAGTCCTGCACCGGGACCTGGGTCAGACCATCCAAGCAGCCAGTGACACTGAAGATCTCAGATGGTGGAGAAACACCCATGGACCAGGCATGAGCATGAACTGGCCACAGTTTGAGGTGAGGGGACACACACACACACACACACACACACACACACACACACTATTCACTCTATTCCAGTTCACACTTGGGACTATGTGCAGGACTGCACTGGTTGTACAGTGTGTGTGTTACAGAAGCATCAGCTGAATATTTAACAGGCTTCCAGTGAAAGACTTGTTGTGTGACTGAAAACTCTGAGTGGGGTCAGGAATGTTAGAATACACACACACACACACACACACACATTGAAATCTACAGACTTGCAGCTGCAGACGAGGCCAGTAAGGATAAATAAATATTTACTGATTGTGTCTTTTCGGAGCTGGAAGATCAACGTTAATAGAATTTTCTGGGTCAAAGTGTCTTAATTGAACTTTTCCAACAATCTCTTCAGATAAAAGTTTCTTCTATTTCAACAGGGATAAGAACAAACGTGAGATAGAAATCCTTTTCTCAAACTGCTGATTTAGTTGCATGGTTTTAAGATGAAAGCCTGTTGGAGCCTGTTGGTTTTATACGTTATTGGCTGCGTGCGTCACATTCCTGAACTCTCTAGGCTGATTGGGAAATCCAGAACACAACCACCCTGAAGGGGGGACAGATAAATAGATCGATATACATCGATATAGATATAGACAGATAGATACTTTATTCATCCCCCATAGGGGAAATTCAGATTGTCTAGCAGACATATTCATTATTGAGCTTTAGAGCTGCCACTCTGTGGTTTCTCACCTTGGACAGACTTTAATCCAATGATACAACCGACTGTGATCACACAAGTACTTCCTTTTCATTGAGAACGCTGCTTTGTCCTATTTCCTGCCTGTGAAAAGATCTGCAGACCCAATTGTCACATCACAACAGATATTGGATTCCTCCCACCTTCCACTTTTGTTTTGGCAGCCCACAAACTGTGTGTGTGTGTGTGTGTGTGTGTGTGTGTGTGTGTGTGTGTGTGTGTGTGTGTGTGTGTGTGTGTGTGTGTGTGTGTGTGTGTGTGTGTGAGAGACTTGGATCATTACATTACCAGTAGTACAATAGTGTTGACATATAATACTTAAAAATGCAGTAAATGCACCAGAATGAAGAATTGAAGAGGTATTTTTAAATCTGTATGTGATGTGTGAAAATCACACTTCAGATGACGAGGCGCCTGCTGCACACAAAGGTGTGTTCACATAAAACATGTCCTGAGGACTGTTTATTCCTTTGCTCCAGATCGTTTTGGCCATGTTCAAACAAAACCTGTCAGGTGGTTGCAGGCTGCTGGAGAAACTGTGTCCTGTCTTCCTTTAGTTCAGAGCTGCAGCTTTTTGTATTTAAGGTCAACCAGCTGCTGTAAGAGAGTTTTATTGGTGCAAAAGCTTTTGGAGTTCAGCTGTTTCTTTGACACTTCATCTGCAGCAGCTTATCTGCTGAGCGTCTTGGTCCATGCATTTGCAAACTAGTGAGACAACACTGAGAAAATAACGAATTAACAACACACAGCAGGAACCTGCTCACACCGTAGTGGAGTAGATGTTTTGAACATTGGTACATTGGCGTGCCTTGCTGCATACATTTGTATATTAATTACTTCTCAAAGAGCAGCTCCCAGTGCAGAGAGAGTGTGTGTTGTGTGTGTTGCAGGGGATCAGTGTTGAGTAGTGAAGAGTGAGAGATGAGAACTCTCTTGTTTTTTTTACTTGTCCAGGTTTGCCAAACTTTAAGTACAAGGAGAGAATAAAGGAGATGTTGGCAGAAAGAAATGAATCTGTCCTGCTCTCTGAGGAATCTCCTGGCAGGCCCACGGCGCCGCCGGCACACGAACAGAGAGCCATTGTCTCAACACACACGTTTGTCTTTTTACACTTCTGAGGACTTTTTATCAACAGCGTTCATTCATGACTGACATTAACGTTGTCTGTCTTGTCCTAAAGCATAAAAAGCTCAGGCTTTCTGATGTGAGCCAGAGTGAAATGTCCTCACTTTGGAGGAAATCTGCAAACCCTAAAATATTTACTGTGCATGTGTGGTGTTCATCCTGTACCTATGAGGACATTTGATTCACACACCTCCTGTAAATGCCAGTAACTCGTATCTGCAGCCTGCGTCTGTCAGTGAACTGGTTGTGTGTGTGTGTGTGTGTGTGTGTGTGTGTGTGTGTGTGTGTGTGTGTGCGCGCGCGCGCGCGCGCGAGTGTGTGTGTGTGAAACCTAAATAAAACAAATAAGGCCAGTTAATTCTTACTTACATTAAGAAAATCACCAATTATTCGATTTGTTAAAGAAAATATGGGTCAAGCTTCTTCAGGTTGAATATTTGGTGGATGGTTATAAACTGGATGCCTTTGGGTTTTGAACTGTCGGCTGGGATCTGGGAAACTTATAATCATTTATAATTTATTATATATTTTATAATTTATTATATATTTTATAAACAAAAGAATGAATAATTAACATGATCTCTTTTTCATTGTCTCTAATGAAAATCATTGTTATTTAAATCCTCACTCAAACATCAGATGCACAAGTACAGAAGTCACAAAGTGAGAGAGTAGAAAGCTGCAGTGTCTATGAAAAGCTGGTGTAAAGTAGTAACATAAGCTGCTGCTCACACCTGAACAGGTAAGGGCTATAAAAGGCCCCAAGACTGAGGGAGAAAGAATTTTTCCTCTGCTGAACATTTTCAAACATAAAATAATTGCAGATTTACAAAGTTTGCGTTAAACATTTGCTGACAAAACAAAAGAAAAAGGAAATAATGACTATAACAGTGTATTTAGTGTAAACTGTGTGTGTGTGCGTGCGTGTGTGTGTGTGTGTGTGTGTGTGTGTGTGTGTGCGTGTGCAGGAGTGGTCTCCGGAGGCAAGTCGCACCATCAGCAGGAAGGAGCGAGGGGGACACTCTGAGGACAATGTGGTCACGCTCACCAACATCGTTTCCTCTGGTGGAGACGACGCCCCCCCGAGTCCCATCACCCTGGACACCGGCAGGTAGGAGGAGGACACCTGCAGGAGGACACCTGCAGGAGGACACCTGCAGGAGGACACCTGCAGGAGGACACCTGCAGGAGGACACCTGCAGGAGGACACCTGCATCAGTCTTTGAGTTTGAAAACAGCACAGACTTGTTGAGTTGTTCACTCTGGTCTAAACAACCTAAAGCCACCTCTGCTCACATTACGGGGACCAGAACCTTCCCCCTGTGTGAGAAGTTAAGGCTATAAAAGGCCCCCCGAGTGTGGAGTTCAGCTTGTTACCTTGTCGTCACCCTGAGGAGTTTGTACCCTGCACACAACACACTCTAATTAGTAGCTATGAAATGTGTGTGTGTGTGTGTGTGTGTGTGAGTCACAGACACTGTAACCAGCCTGAGCCAGTGCTCACACTCCCCCAGTTTTATTATGGTTCCCAAAAAGTAACAAACATTAGGCTGTAAGTCTCTTCTGACATTAAACTGCTGCAGTCACATGGACGCAGACGACAGAACATCGATGGTAAACAGCAACGGTTCCACGTAGACTGCATCTATCATCATCATAGACTGGAGAGGTGGATGCATTTACAGACGTCAGTGCTTGTTGACTGGTTCTGCTTCCTGTGTCTATATGTGAAGTTGTGTCAAATGTAAAATAACAAACCAGGTTTTATGCAGAAAATCAAATGATACGTCAGAATTAAAGAGAATAATAAAAAAAGAAAATAATCTAAAAGAACAGATGCTGGACAGAAACATGGTTCAGTGCATCTGATGATGGCACACGAGTAAAGTACCTTCATCTGATTTGAGCCTTTGTTTCCATGAGGATGGGATGAGTTAGCAGCTGATTGTGGTAAATCATGGCAGCTCTGAACAAAACATATCGGTGTGTTTACGTCAGTACCTGGACTGTACGTCTGTGTCTGTCTGACCTTTGCCTCAGTCACGTCCTCTCTCCTTTCAGGGTGAAGGATTATTCCTCAGACTGGTCCGATGACGAGAGTCCGAAGAAAGTGCTGGCGGTGAACGGTGTGGGGGAGGCGGAGGACAAGGAGGAGCAGGTAGACGGGGTGCGAGTCCGAGCGCTCTACGATTACGAGGGCCAGGAGGCCGATGAGCTCAGCTTTAAAGCAGGTATTAACCTCCACTAACGCTCATGAGGTGTGAGGCACCACAGGGAGGAACGGTGCCTGTTTGATTGTTCTCAATGGGTGTTTCTTAAAATGTGCAGAAAATGACATTTATCTCATCAGTGACTATTGAGATATTTAATCTTAGTCTGTTCTATATAACGTTGAATTTTGTTTGACATTAACGCCACCAAATGAAAGGTACTCTAAAGATATTTATAATAAATAAATCATAAAATTCAGTCTGACTAAATCCTTTGTATTAACTGTTTTTCCAGTTGTCATGTCAACATATATGTATTTTCTGAACATGTTGTTCCCATGATGCCTGATGTTAACACATTTACACACACACTCATGTCAAACACACTGTTTCAGACATCAGTACGGCTGTAAGGCGATGGGGAACATTACCCGTCTTACATTCAGTCATGTTGCTGCACGTTCATGGACTTTGCATTAATTTTTCCATCTGAGTCACAGAAACGTCTGTAAACGCGTCTCATTTGTTGGCATCTTACATTTAGATCAGGAAATGGACGAGCAAACGTGAACTTAGAACAAATGTTCTTCTTTGGACACAAGAAGAAATAGTTTTCTGTTTTTTAAGATACGGATCATTTCTGTGACTTATATTGGATCATTATCGCAGCAGATTCATCTTTAAAATAGCCGTTACCATGACAACAATATGTCAACAATATGTGAGGTATTATTAAATAGCTAACATGCTTCACTCAGGAACTAAGTATTTTTGTTGAAACCAAAACCAGTTTTAAGTGTTTTATCTTCCTTATCCACTGGATGTTTTGACATGTGAATTTCACAAACCGTTTGTGTTTAGTGGATTATCTTACCTGGAGGGATTATCACAGAATAATCCGATTCCAAATTTATTACTGGCTCTGGTGAGTAAAGTCAGATTCTTCCTTAAAAAGGAAAAGATCAGAAAGAAAAACACAGACCTGCTGTGACGATGGACCTGAGGTCAAACACACAGACCAGTTTTTGTTTTCAGGATGAGTCGGCTCTTTGAGATCTCTGATCTTTGGAAGAGGAACATTTTCTATTCTGAAGTTTGTTGTCCTGTATTAATGTTTGATGGCACATACGCCTCATCGGCTATTGGGACCTGATGGTCCACTTAGGGACAGACCTTAGTTTGGAAATGCTTAGCCCAGCTCAGCTCTTCTTAGCCTGAACCAGAAACCATGGCAGGATTAGCCCTGAGGCTTTTCTTTTTGGTCGCGCCCCAATTCCCCTCAGTCGTCGCTTTGATTATTTGGTGACAGTTCAAAATATGTAAAAATCTGCTATTTCTGTCGTTAATTGAAGAGTCTTTGCTGCAGGTTTGCTGTTAATCACTTGAAACACAAAACAAATGGAAGACATTAGATAAAACAGTTGCAATGACCAGTACAGGATAGAAAAGCCTTCACTGGTGATGTCCCAACACATCAGTGACTGATCAGACTGTGCAGACCCAGAATACATGGAGTGAACCCCACGGCCGATGATAAACTGGCTCAGGTCTGACTGTGGATTTTCGGTCGTCTTTATCACAGTGGAGTTGGTGGAAATAGAGCTGAACTAACTTTCCGTCCTCTGAACTTCAGGTGAGGAGCTGCTGAAGCTGGAGGACGAGGACGAGCAGGGCTGGTGCAAAGGACAGCTGAGCAGCGGCCAGGTCGGCCTCTACCCTGCCAACTACGTCCAGGTCGTTGGTTCCTGATGGCCTGTCCCGTCGCTCACAGCCACGCTGAAGAGGTCGGGACCAGAGAAAAGGTTTTAGTGCCGACATGCTGAGACAGTCCAGCAACCCAGACGCTCGTTGGTTACTGACTATAAAACACGCCACAGTTTTTTTTTTTTTTTTCCTCTTTATTTTCCTGTTGTTTGAGCTACGGTTTTGATTATCAGCCAGTGGAAAAGGTCACTTGTTACGAAACTGTTTACTCAGCCTGAGGTCAACGACACTTGTTTAAAGCGAAGCCTCTGGAGGCCTAACGTCATGAACAGGCAGTGGACTTAGAAGAACATGGCCGTAACTTCTGAAACACCACCTGTCTGTTTCTGATGGGACGTTTTATCAAACCCTGGATTTTGGTTCTTATTTTTGGTCCTAGAGTCAGAAAATCCACCTCCAAAAGACAAAACCTGGAACTGGTGGAAATGAACAGCAAGGAGCAACCACCATGGCTGACTGTGATTGGCTGAAACATCTGTCAATCTAACACACCTCTGCTTCTTTTTAAAGGAGTAGTTTGACATTGTGGGAGAGGCACAGACACTTTCTGATAGCACGCTCCTACCTCGTGCACAGGTTAGCTTAGCTTAGGGTAATGACTGGAAACAGGCCTTGTAAGATAAACAGATGCTGCTGGGCAGATGTTCTTAAGTCAAACGTTAAATATAAATAGTTTAAAATGATGTTTTTGGTTTGATGGAGGTTGTAGATGCTGGTGGAACGACGGGCTAAACCAGATTAGCTGTTTCCCCCTGCACCCAGTCTTCATGCTAAGCTAACCAGCTGCTGGGTGTTGTTGTAGTAGAGGTAGTGATTTTTACATCCGACTCTCCCAGGAAGTGAAAAGGCTCCTGAAATGTCTATTTACTATTAATCCTCCCCATCAGTAAACACACTCATTCTCGATCTGACACCTGGTGGCTGTTAGAGGAACTGCAGTCTGTTCCTGGTCTCAGCTGTGGTGGTTGCTGCTTGAATGGACGAGATGAAAACGCCGAGCAGAAATAAAACCCACAGCCGTCTGCTGCGTGATGGACAAACCAGAGGATGGCCTGGACTGTCCTAACTTTCAGTGTGTAGGAAGTCTGTGATTGGCTGAAAACCTTTCAACCTCCCGCTCATTTAGTTGGTAACGTGTTATTTTGGTTGTATTTTAGATCTTTAGATGAGACTTAATTCACTTTCTTTACAATTTTTTTTTGGCTTTTTAAAATGTTTTTTGTATGTTTTGTAATCAGTCAAGTGATTTTTGAATATGATTTCAAACTAGGTGGCACGATGGCAGCGTGATTAGCAATGTTGCCTCACAGCACGTAGGTTCTGGGTTCAAACCCCATTTGTCGCCAATTTTGACTAGTGTGGAGTTTGCATGTTTGCCTGTGCCTGTGGGGTTTGGGGTCGACAGGTTCGGTTGACTGGCAACTATAGTGACCGCTAATGTGAATGGTTGCCAGTCTCCCTGGGATAGACTGGGATAGACTGGGATAGACTGGTGACCCCTCTGAGGTCATTTGGCTCCCACCTCACCACTAGTTGGTATAACTGATGGATAGGTGTGAACTGTTGCTACCTGCTCTTGACTTTTTTCCTTTTTTAGCATTTTTACAGTCACTTTAACGACTTTGAATTCAGCGATTTATGTTTGAACTGGAGCGACTAAAGCAGGGAGAGGTTGGTTGGGTTTGGTTAATCTAACCTGTGGATGGTGGGTTGTGGAAGGTTTCTTGCAAGTTTGTTTTTTCTGCGCTTCAGTCATCACACACACACACACACACACACACACACACACAAGTCACTGACTCAGATGTGTAAAAGAAGCGACATAATGTTTTGTCCAGTTTGGGGGTTTTATGTTTGTGTGGAGCAGCGTGCTGAGTTTTGCTACAGCTGACCTGTGTATTTTGTGTCCAAATAATCAGAGCGATAATAGAGAAATTAAATCTGTTGTGTTGCTTCTTCAAGTCTTTCCTTTTCTTTCCAAAACTGTAACCTGTACAGGACATAAGCTGGGAATAAATAAGGGTTCCTCTGTTGGAAGGTCTAAAGACTTTCTTTTGTCCTCATGCTGCTTTCACTCAGTAATAATTACACTTGTCATGTACTTACCGGATAATGTTTCAGCCGTAATCGTGCACCGTTTGTTATGGAAGGAAAAGTCCCATTATTTGTTCCTGTTGACTGTGTTGATACACAGTTGGAGCAGATCTCAGGATGAAAAACTCTTGTGTCTGAATTAGTGCAGATGATAAACTGCTGCTTTATAAAATATGAACATGTCTACATAGAAACGTGCACGATAAAAGACTTCACAAGCTTAAAACTCACGATGTGCACGACTGGAATGAGAAGATCAGTGTTAAGAAAAGTGAAAACAAGAATCATTTTTAGATTCTTGGTAAGTGACTTTAGGAACAATATCATGTGGTTTTGGGTGTAACATCAGTTTTCTCTCTGTCGCTCCCTCTGTCTCTATCCATCAATATAAATAGATATTTATGTATAACTCTGTGCCAAAGATCATCTTTCGTTTAGCTAGATAGTTATTGATCATGTCATTGTTAAAACAGAACATATTTTAAATGTAGGCTGTTAAAAACAACATTGGTTCTTTGCTGTACTTTGATTTGCATTTAGTTCAAACTTCAGCGTCTTAACTGACTGACGCTTGTAATTCTGTCTCAAACCCGAGTGGACGTTTGGGAATTTGGACTGTGTCATTAGGGGGTGATGCTTTGGTCCAGAGTGAAACGTTTGAACCAGCAGGTCTCTGCAGGATGAATCTTAACATCATCTTTCTGTGACTCCGCTCTAAGTGTTGGACCGTGTTGGCTTTTGAGAATGAAAATGAGCAGGTGTGTTTTACTCCAGTCAGATAAAGGTATTAACATGTAAAGCCTCCGTGTGTTTGCCGAGCACAGAGACACACCTTTTATTGTGTCGTGGGCCCGGACTGTGGCTGTGCTGTGTGCGCTGGTGGTCAAGTGTTTTTTTGTGTTGGCGCTTTGAGGCTGTGTTATGATGATGTGGCACTTGGTCCAAGCTTCGAGACATTTTCTTATCCAGTGTGATTATAGCGCCAACTGGTGGAGAAAACAGTTTTCAGTTCAGAGGTGAATCAGATGTTGGTGAGTCTCTTCCTGTAGCTGTAGTCCCCAGCAGTCCTGACTCACCTCTGAAGTCCAGTCTCTTACAGCGGACATTAGAAAACGTTTGGTTAGAAAGTTAAAAGTGGAGGTACAACAGGAAATGAGCGGAGAGGTGGGCAGCTGCAGTAACAACAGAAATACAGGATCTGAAAACGTGAACTTACTGAGTTAAGTATTTTCAGCAGCAAATCTTTTTACTTTTGACACTTTTTGTAACTTTATTATATTTTATATTTAAACTCCAAGTCTGTAAAGTAAAAATGATGAATTATTTTCAATTACAATTCCCAGAATAGTGAAAATTAGCACCAACTTTACTGATATTATAATATATTAGTACTATTACTTTTATCATTATTTGATATTTGCAGGGTCTTAAATACATTTAAAATGTTTTATGATTTTTTTTTTTTTTTTTTTTGCTGACTAATAAAATGCTTATCAAAATTTTAGGATGCTTTATTTAAAAAATAGACAGTTTGAGACAAAGGTATGAAAATCTGCAGACATTTTTATTAAATTGACAAATTTATTCTGTACAGCAAAATCAAACCTCACAATGATAAATCTGTTATTTCTGGCATAATCTAGAAAGGAAATGACTGCACGTACAAAACTGGTCATGGTGGCCGTCTTTAGTTCCTGCTGAATCACCGATTCAACGTCTGATTTCAGCTGACGCACAAGAACGTGATCGTTCCGAGGAGCTTGGAGCAGCGAGCGCTTCAGGCTCGGCCTGCAGGTAGAGGACTTTTGTTTTTCCACGCCCCGAATCCTTCAGACATTTGTTTCCAACTGAAGCTCCAGCATCACAAACGTGTGTAAATGGGCAGATATTACTGTGTATATGCTTCACATCAACTTTGCCACAATGTTTTAAATCATTCATATATTCATTTACAACAAAAAGCTGCAAAACATTCGTTAAAATGAAATCAGGCTCATTGTCAATCACTCAACTGACTATAGATGTGACATTAAATGCATAATTAAATATTCATTCAATAGAGAAAAATAAAATATTGTTTGCAACTCTGTAGATACAGTTGAAGTTAAAGCCATTTGCCTGTAAAACAACAGTACGTTTGTGTCTGTGTGTAATACTGAGTGAAGGTTTTTCTGTCTGGTTTTCTGAAATTTAGTTTTAATTTAACGCCAAACATCTTTTGTAACGTTTGTTTTTCAGTAACATTTTCATCAGCTGGTTGTATGAAAACGTCAGATTCTGCCTTTTTGCTGTATAATGGAAATTGTACATGTGATATTAATCAGCTGAAGCTGCAGGCAATAGACTTGTATGGTAATAAATCATAATCAGTCATATGTAACTTTGACCCAAACACAGATCAGAATATTCAAGTCACTTGTGTCCAGCTGGAGACCGTGTGGTCCACAGGCTGCACCCACTGACCCACATTACACTTAAAGCTGCTTCAGTTTATTGACTCACCCACTGGTGCAACAAGCCCTTTGGGCAGCTGGAGCCAGTTAGCTTAGCTTAGCACAGACTGGGCCTGTCCAACATCTGTAAAGTCAATTATTGTTATAGCTCATCGGTTTAAGCTGTACAAGGACATAAATGTAAAAATGGTAATTTATGGTTTTGGAGGGTTTATTTGTGTGTAGGGGCAGGTTGACGGTAAATGTAGGAGGCTAGACTGAGGCACAGTTTTAAAGAAATTGTGGCATATTTGTAAAATAAATTCAAATTATGTTCAGACTCACATTTGGTCCATGGGAATAATAAACTACACACTTTTAATACAATAAATTAATGCCAAATAAACTTTAAATGAATAATATGAAATACTCTGATATAAAACGTCAATATGTCAAATAATGTCAATAAATAGCTGCAGTTTTTAGCTCCAAATATCCTACAGGCAGGAAGAGATTATGAGAAATTCAGGCCCTGGGTCCAGAAGGTAAAAGCCTCCAATATAGAACCACCAGACTGAAAGAGACACAAACGGACTAAAGATGACACCGACTCTCTTTGTCATCTGAGTCTCTTGGGGATAGTTTGGCCTTTTCTGTCTTTAACTAAGCTCTGTGACTTTCTAACAGCCACTTCTTAGAGAGGGTCTGGACCAGGGGCCCCCTTATTCCTCTGGCTAACCCATTCCTGGGTCCAGGTACTGACATTTTATAATATTTCTCAGCTGTTTAAATCTCTCTGTCATTGTTCCTGGTCTCTACAGTCACTTTGCATCTCTTTGTGGTCCTGAACGCCTTTCAAGCTGTTCTTTCCAGGCGTTTTGCATCTTCTCATAGTCATTTTGTGTCTCTACTGGTTTTGCATCTGTCAATAGTCATTTAACATCTTGTTTTGGGGAAAACAGCATGCCTGAGGGAAAGATGATGAGGGGCTAGTGCAGGTTTGTGGTCTGATGACAGGGAAAAGTGCCTGTTTTGACATCAGTCAAATCTCCAGATGAACATTCACTGTGTCACAAATCTGGAATAAATCTGGGACATGAAGCTTCTCCATGTTTTGTGACAGGGACAGTGCAGCTCATGGTAAAAATACTACAATCCACAACTGGACGTGGACGTAACCTTGTGGTGTCCAGTTCTGTAATCTGAACCTGCACAACACCAATCTGTTCTGTGCTGTCTGAGGTACCGTGGATTGAAACCACCTCGGCAGTAAATTACACTGGAAACTAGAGAAAATGTTCAAACGTGCACAAAACAAATCAGAAATCCTTAATCGACAATAAATAAGGCATTAAAACAGAACAGTGACTTGATTTAAATGAAGCTTTGAGGAAAAGACGTGTGCGCACAACATTCCTGACAATGGAGACCAACTGGACCTTCACTTTCCTTCAGTGGTGGGTCTCAGTAGCAAGCGAAGAGGATGGGATTCAGTGATTAATGAGAAAATAGTTCAAAGCAACGACTCAAAGTTTGCCTCGATTTCAAGTTGCTCCGTTCGATTCGATTCAAGCAGCTGCGGTCGGTCAGAAAACACAACTTCCTGTTGCTCAACATGCTCCGGTCTCGATTAAATACCACAAAAAGCATCAGGACTCAATGAGTGGAAAACAGTCCCAACCTCAGAATCAGCCCTCCGTCACATCACGGACAGTGTTTACTCAGAAACTTAAAAGTGACGGATAAACCCACGTCCGACCCTTAACGACATCCTCTGGAAAAGCCTGTTGGGGGGAAACATGAAGTAAAAATGCTCCAGTCAGACGATCGATGCTTGGAGAAGATATTCAGGAATCAGCCAAACGGAGTTTTAAACAGAGGAGGAGGTCCAGATGTGCACACTGGTGTTGGCACCGTGCGAGTTGGCTGGTTACAGACTGGGAATGTGGAGGATGAAGAGGAGAAAGGCAGAGGAAGATGTGAGGAGTCAGTCTTCTGAAGCGTCAGAGCGCTCGTCCTCTACCGGTCCTTCAGTTCTCTCGTCACCTGCTTGGTGATCCGACCGCACAGCAGCCCCACCAGGAAAAGGATGCACACGCCCAACGCGATCATGAACAGGATGTAGTTCTTGGAAGGCGACGTCATCACCTGAACGGCCAAATCTGAGAAGCCCTCAGCTGGCGCCACCTACAGGACAGAGCGAACATTACAAGTAAAAGTAATATAAGTGAAATTATAGGGAAAACATGCTGCACAGTTTCTGCTGTAATAGTTGTAGAGCAGACAGGGACGGTTGTGTAGTGTTTGGCCTGATCGTGAAGCCTAGCTGTCCACAAAAGACCGGAAGCAGTGTGAGACGGTCTGAATCCGTCCAAAGCTTTTTGACAAACACCTTTTCCTGGCGTTTACCTTTGCAGCGTAGCTCCACATGTCGATGCGATCTTGAAGTCGTTTTTTACATTCAGGCTGCAGACGAACTCTCTTGTCCTGTAACGCCTCCATCAGACACGACATCTCTGCATGAGGAGAGGACAAATGAAGACATTGTGGAGAACCACGCTGAAACCATCAAAGAGTAGTGTGAACGTTTGGTCCCATTGTATTTAATGTCCAAAATGTCATGTCTTTATTGAAAAGTTCAGTAAAAATATAAGATGTTGTGCGAAAGCACCCACGTCGTCCTCTGCCGGGTGCCACGGCAGCACAGTGGTGTTTGATGTCCAGAGCGCAGGCTGTGTGGAGGACCGGGTCCACAAAAATGTCTGCTTTGCTCTCCTTCAGCATGTTCAGGACTTCCTGCAGAACAAATAAGGGCCGAAGAATGAGCACACACAGTTTCCACACATCACACTGTGAACAGTCCATAATGATTTGAGTCCAATTTACAGTCAAGTTATCTTTGTCACTTACTGGTGGTAAAACCTTCTTCATATTATTTTATTTATTTCTAATTAACCTTTTAGATCTTTTTTTCACAGGAGGTTTGAACAAAATTATGTTTTAGTCAAGAAGGAAGGAAAAAGAACAAATTACGGTCCCGGATATTCAAGTGGTGGCATGTGTACTGTGTACTACAGCACTGTGGAATAGTGGATAGCACCGTTGCCTCACAGCAAGAAGGTTCCTGGTTTGAAACCCATCAGGGGCCTTTCTGTGTGGAGTCTGCATGTTCTCCCTGTGCTTGTGTGGGTTTTCTCCAGGTCCTCTGGTTTCCTCCCACAGTCCAAAAACATGTATGTCAGGTTGATTGGTGACTCTAAATTGCCCATAGGAGTGAGTGTGAGTGTGTGAGGTTGTTTGTCTCTATGTGGCCCTGTGATGGACTGGGGACCTGTCCAGGGTGGACCCCTGCCTTTCACCCAGAGAGAGCTGGGATAGGCTCCAGCAGACCCCTGGGACCCTGGATGTGCCAGGATCAGCAGTAGATAATGGATGGGTAGATACTGCACTATAGGGAACAATAAGACTAAACTACATTTACCTTTTTACAGGCCTCCTGTTTGATTTTTAACAAGTTGACCTTCAGACACTCTTCCACCTGGCCGGTCTGCTCCTGAGCTGCTGCTTCCTCTGCACACAGTCTGGAGATCTGCGGAAGGGGAAAGGTTTTAAACCAAGACACCGAGAATTCATGGAGTTTTTGTCTTTGTGTGTGTGTGTGTGTGTGTGTGTGTGTGTGTGTGTGTGTGTGTGCGTGCGCACCTCGTCTGAGCAGTGCATCTGTAACTGTGGATCCAGCCTGTAGTCGAGAGCCGACTCCTGGAGAATCACTCTGATCTGGTCTTCACAGTCTGGAGACAACCTCTGAACCAAAGTGCAGCCAGAAAACACACAATTTAACACAATGACAACAATCACCAGTGTTTCAGATGTTCCTTTTCCCAGAACCATAGAGAGACACATCACAGTACAGTACAAATACACACATTTAGCAAACCCTGAAACACATACAGTACAGTTTATAGTAAAATCAGCAATAGGACCCCAAGTACAAAATATTTCATTCAAACAATAGAGCCTGGCATTTTGTACGTTTTGATGGCACCATGGGTGGAGGTGTTGTAGCTGTGGATTGACCTGGTCAGCGTATTTGAGTTTGAGGCAGGCGATGACCTGACCCTCCAGCTCACTGTCCTCGCTCGCCTTGTTCAGGATGGACTGGCAGAACTTTGGGATGTCGGCGCGACAAGCTTTCCTCAACACGGGGTTCAGCCTGTAGTCTGGTGGACGACAAGATGGGAAAGTGTCCGATCGGGCTCAGATTCACAAAGTCTTGGTTTATGTTTGCAAACTCCAGACTTTTCCTTGGTGTGTGTGTGTGTGTGCGTGTGTGTGTGTGTGTGTGTGTGTGTGTGTGTGTGTGTGTGTGTGTGTGTGTGTGCCTACCTACCTGTGTTCTGTGTGATCTGTCGCTTAGTGATCATCTGTTTACACTTGGGATCCATCAGCTCGCTGTTTTTGTTCTGTTTCAGACACTGAAGAACATTTCTGGCGTCAGCCTCGGTGCAGAACCGCTGTAGAGAGTCATGAGGAGAGGCCTTAACCCTGGGAAGGAAACCCCTGGACAAAACTAACTACTGTTCACTACTGTTCACTACTGTTCACTACTGTTCACTACTGTGCACTACTGTGCACTACTGTGCACTACTGTGCACTACTGTTCACTACTGTTCACTTGGGTGGTAATGGAATTTCCCCATTGTGGGACTAATAAGTATTCAATAACCTTGAATACTCTGAATGCAGGACTTTGCATTGTGTTGTTATGTTGTTGATTAAGGACCTTAACATCTTATGAAAAGATGCAGCAGATAAGTTTGATTCGAGGTTCTAATCTCCTTATTGAACCTGGATCCTTGTGAATGAAACCTTAGTTTGTTTACCATCTGTTAGAAAATAGTACTATAACCAAACAAGTGGCGACTGTTCTGTGTAATAAAATGTGAAACTGTATGTTTTAACTTTAAGAATCCATCTTGTGTATTTTGTACTTATGATTGTAATTATCAGAGACAAGACAGACGCTGAAAGAAGCAGTAGTCATCAGAACATGGTGCCACGCTGGTGCTGGGCTGAAGTTCTGAGGTTCCTACTGACGGATGGTAAATAATCACACAAAGCATTTGCTGTTCTCGCTTCGTCCTCAGGCCCCCCCCCCCAATATTGGCTTTTGCAGTTTTGTTGACTTTGGAAACTTCAAGCTTGTCTGACGTGTTTGTTGTTAAACAGAGGAAACGAATGAGAGACCTGACGAGGGGTTTGTTGGCTGTACAGCTTAATGAATCCGGGTATTTTGAAACTGGATCCAAAACTCAAACCATCTCTAGATTAGATCTAAGGTCTAGCAGATGTTTAAAACGAGCAAATGAAGTAACAAACTTCTGTTTTGTCCTTATTTTGACTGACTGGGGTTTTTCACAAACTGTCTGGTCGTTTGAACGACCTTTTTTCTAGCTGTCTGATTTATCTTTAGCTTTTGTCACTGAAACGTTACATAAAAATGACCGATAGAGAAACATATGAACACTGGTTTTTATGATATGTTTCCAAACACTGAATTCATTAGGAAGGTTAATTCGAATTAAGCCGTACTAATAGTAGAAACCACCATCCCAGCGTCTCCTCCTGGTCCTCACCTTGATCATCTGTTTGCAGACTCTCATCAGCTGGTAGTCGAGCTCCGGGTCGGTCATCTCCGCCTCCTGCAGCCTGAAGATCCGCTGGTGGCAGCGCTGACTGAGCTGCTTCTTCTGCTCCTTCAGACACTCGATCATCTGAGGGGACAGGGAGAGAGAAGGTGAGGGAAAGAGAAGAGGGAGGATGGCAGATGTGAGGTAGAGAAAAGAGCAGATAACGAGGGAGGGGAGAAGAAGAGAAGAAAGAAAAAAGGAAGTGGGGGGGAGAATGGGAGGCCGGAGGTAAGAAGAAAAGGGTGGAGGAGAAGAAGAGAGGAAAAGAGAAAAGATGGGAGAACATATGAGATTGTGATGGCTCCGGTGTTTCTAACACCTCTGAGCGTTTCTCTGTTCCTGATGTTTCTTACCTGAGCGTTACCAAAGTTGACGTTGGGACAGAGGCGACTGATGTCAGACCTACAGGGCTCATACAGCTCTGGTTCCAACCGAATGTCCTCCGACTGAGGAGAAACAAGAGGAATTTTAATTAACAAATCTGCTTCTCCATGATGTTTAGTAAGAACCTTAGCACTGAAGGCAAAGTAGAGGTCAGGGTGAGACTCAGGGTGAAAGTTCATAGCAAATGTGATTGAGCAAGTCAAGGTGGCCCTTTGTGTGTGTTACCATCTCCAGCTCCTCCACCCGCAGCTGTTTCCGACATTTCAGGGTAACCCGCTGCTCCCTCACGTCCTGCAGCGTGTCGTTCCTCACTGTGGTGCTCAGGCAGATGACGACGTCCACCCTGTGGAGTGGAGGACGTGGACAGTGTGACTTACGTCCATTGGACTCAGTTCAACTGGATGCATGAAACTCTTTAACTAAAAGGTTCTGCAGACACCAAAGCTTCAGATGTTTTCTGAATGTTTGCATTGAAACCAAACTCACTTTTTCTTGATGTTTGAACACAAGCGCAGAACGTCCTCCTTACAGGCCATTTTAAACTTATAGGAAAAGCGGAAATCCTTCATTTGAATCTGAAAGTTGAGCACAGCGAGACATGAACACTCACGAACCACAAACACAGGAACAACTATGGCATCTGTCCTTTTAGTTTTCCATTTTACTCCCTTTAGCTGTGCTGGACATCGTCACCTAACGTGAAAGTCTGTCTGAGGTGAAAAGCAAAGGGCTGAGAGGGAAAACAGATCTGGTTTCTCCTGAAGTGAAAATGGAAAACTGATGTTTGACATTAATGTTAACTGACCAGCTGGAAGTGTGTAACACCGACTGAACACTTTTCGTTCATCTCCTTCTGGTGTTTATTCTGAACCAGACACTCCATAAGATCACCTGTATCGATCTGGTTATCAGCTACGTCCTACAAACACACACACACACACATACACATATGAATCATCTCCAGCAGATGTACAAAAGAGGCGTGCAACAACATGTAAACGTGCCCAAACGTCTGCGTACAAACATACACGTATAGAAAAGCTGGAGCACTGCAACGTAAGGACTCACATGACAGTGGGCCTGGATGACGGGCTCACAGGCTCTGATGAGGAGAGCATCAATCTGGATGTCCTGCAATGGTGAGAAAGGATCAGAGACAAAAAGCCACAGGTGTGACTTTTCATGTTTCACCCTCTGACCCACAGAAGAGGAAAACTCAAAGAGCCTTAATGAGATGAAGAACACCACAGCAGGTTCCTACTTTAGAGGTCACTTTAGGAACCGTAGGGACATTTTAAACAGATTCTCCTCTCACACAGAAATGTCCTGTATCTTAGAGCCACAGTTATGAGGATACTCAGTGACCTCTGACCTCTGACTCCAGCTCTGTCAGGTTTCCCACGACGTCCCTGCAGGCAGACACCAAGTCCTCCAAATGGTCCTGCAGACACTCCAGCTCCTGGACACACACACACAGGTCAAGCGTTTCAATGGCCACAACATGAAAAATCCCTTCATGGTTCATTAAGTTGTTTAAATGTTCATGGATTTCTGATCTGTGATTGACTAAACAACAGAAAACCACAGACAACAGCAGAAACAGTTTCTCTCACCTGTCCAGTGTCCGTCTTCTCGCTGCACCACTTGCCGAGGTCGGTCATGCAGCGTTTCTGCAGCTCAGGGTCCAACTTCACATCCAGCGCCCTCTGGTGGAGAATCCTCTGAACCTCCACCTTACAGTCGCGAGATAACTGCACACACACACACAAACACACGAATACACACACTTAGGTAGAAATAACACACAGTAAAAATACTTCATCAGATCTGAAAGTTATTAATATTCATGCCTTAATGTTTAAGTTCTTTGTTGTTGATTTTTAAGCAGAAGCCGATTTTAATTCATTTTAGATCAGGCTGTAAATTAAAATAAAATGTATTTCTTGCCAAGTAATCAATAAACAGTAAATTGACTTTTATTTATCTATTAAATTTCCACCAAAGCAGACGAGCAATCTGCCATCAAATAAACCCAGGCCATCAGATTGTGACAGACACAGATTAAATCACTGCCACCATCCTGATCAATTAAACCCTTCACTGTGATTAACAATGATCGATCAAGGTGGACCACCCACTTACATGTTCCACTGGGGTTACCTGTTAAATTTAGAAACAGCACAGTTACACCTGCTGACTGTACTGCCAGAGACAACATGCTGACAAAAAGTTCCTCATCAGATTTGAAGGACATTTAAAGATCCGACGTACCCTGCGCCCCTGCTCCTCAGTGCGGTAGGCGTGGCGGTAGAGGCAGGAAAAGACCGCGCCCGGCGGCATCAGCTCGCTGGTCTCGTTCCAGCCATGTGTGTGGCAGAGCCGGGAGGCGTCACCTTGACACTTCTTATACAGGAGGGGGTCCATTCTGGGACACGGGTGAAGGGATGATCACAGGATTTAAAGAACTATTTTGTATAAAGGTTCAGATTTACAGATCCCTCACACTCACTTCCAGTCTCTGGATATGAAGTACTGCAGCTCCAGCAGGCGGTGTTCACAGTCCTCCACCATCTTCTCTGTGTACAGATGCTCCATCAAGCACGACAGGATCCTACACACACACACACATTAGTGCACATGAATGAACGATTTGTCAGTCGCACTCACGATGGTCAGTGTTAGAGAACAAAATAAAGCTCCTGCAGTGTCTGCAAACGTTATTACAACACATACAACAAATGTCTTTAATCCCAGTGGTCCTATACAGGCAGGGTGTGGGCATGTTGTCTCATAGTCCATCAGTGCTGGGACAAGGACCAAGCAGGATGAACCATATACATCAATGTACGTTAGTTTGTGATGCAGCAGTTACAATGAACACACTAATGGACCAAGCTCACATTGGGTCTCCAGTGCGGATATGTTTGCAGGCGGTCTGGATGACGGACTCGCAGGCCTCGTTGAGCGCTCGGTCAATGCGGTAGTCGGCTCCGGGGTCGGCAGATTGGATCAGAGTCTGCAGCTGCAGCGAAAACGAAAAGATACCAAATATCAGCAGCTGATTATGTCATTATTGATTATTGATTTTTTATATATATATATATATATATATATGTTATTTTAACAACATCTTTTGTTTTTATTTTCTGTCAGGTCGGTGCAGGCTGCAGCCTCGATCTCCATCTGGTCGTGCAGCACAAACTCAGGACTCGGGGAGAAGGTTTAGTATTTTTGCTTGGAAGGACTCGGTCCAATTTGGTCCCACTGTTTCCAAGCTATTGTACAAATGTGTCTTTGTTATTGAAGTGTGTGACAGTAACAGCTTTGGCCTTACAGCGCTCTGGCAGACGCTGTCGATAGACGTGCTGCGTTCACCGCGGCCGATTCTCATCAGGCAGTGCAGCGTGCGGCCTTTGCGGTGCAGTCCGGAGCAGTGAGCCTCGATCTCCGTCCGGCAGTGCAGCACGATCTCCGGACTCAAGGAGAAATCCTCCATCAGCATCCGCCGGTAGTCCAGCATCTCCCCCTGACATTCCCCACTGACCGGACGACCTGCACAGCACGAGGTCAAATTATTGACAATCCACTGAATATTAGTTGCACTTTGACGATGTGAAACACTGAGGCAATGATTAGTTAAACAGGAGACACACCCCGGTGCACGGCAGCCTCCAGGCACAGCAGCAGGTATGACAGTCGGGCTTCTCGGGCTCGTGGGAGGTTTGTGTCCAGGCTGCAGCGCTGCTTCCTCAGGTCCAGCTTGCAGGCCTTAGCCAGAGAGTAGCTGACTCTGTAGTCCTGAGAAATCAGCTTCTGACGGGTGGTGAGAGCGTCACGGCACTTTGGTGAGGAGAGAGCGGTGAGGATTAGTGGCTGGACAGGTTCACTACAATATGTACATTCATGGGCTGTGGAGAATCCTCCGCTCTCGCTCTTCCAGCTTTGCCACAGGGGCGAGATGTTTAGTTGGTCCTACCTTTTCTGACATGGCCTCTTCAAACTTGTGATTGAACAGACACTTGTAGACTTTGCCTTCTCCTGCTGGAGTCTGTGGTGAAGAGGAGCAGGAAGATGTTGTTTATCCTATTGTTCCACACATTCCAGGAAACTTTATTGAATTTAGTTTCAGTAAAACCTTCATACAAACATGATGATGTTGTAACTGTCTGGGTTTACGTCTCTATATACCCAGTGATGTGTCAAGTTGATGTTTTTACTAATATTCTTTGATCAGCTAAAAGCTAAATGCTTTTTGGGCACTGTTGAATATCTCATTAGCTACAGCACAACTCTCTGCTGAGACACCAATGAGACTGACATTGAACCATTTCCATGTGATTCAAATCTGAACACGAAATCCTGCAAAACCCAAGATTCTCCTTACGTTCTGGCAGAATCTCTCTCGATCATCTCGACAGGAGAAGTAAAGGTGTCGGTCGAGGTGGAAGTCGTCCGACGACAGCTCTGCCACGCGAAGGATCGCCCTCTTACAGTCCTCTTTGATTGGACGAACATGATCCTGCTGCTCCGCTTCCCTGACCAACGCCTTCTCCAGACAGGCGATGACTTCCCCCTGGGAATGGATATCCTGCCGAGGGGCGGTGGAAAAGTAAGAGGATGGGGAGAGAAAGAGGGGCCCAAGAGAAGGCATGGATGCTAATAAGGCATAGACAGGAGACAGGCTAATCTATAGATTTATAGGAGCCCACGGCATCACAAAGAGAAATGAAACGACTCTTTGTGGTCATTTTGTGTCTTTATTGCTATTTTTTGTCTTTGTGCAGTTTTAGTTTTGTGCCTCTGAGGCCATTTTTCTCTCTTGTATGCTAATTTCCTGTGTGTGTCTGTCCACACTGTCTCTTTAGAATCATTTTATGTCTTTTTAAATTGGTTTCTGTCTCTTTGTAGTCATTTTGGATCAACTACTATCTTTCTCTGGAGGCTTCATTATAGAGACTCTTCAGATGAGATGTGGTCAAAAGCTCCAGAACGAGTGAGTTAGGGAAAAAGGATTCTGTTAGTTAACTACACTTCACTTCACTTTGACTGATTTTATGTCGGACTTAACCTTGTTTATTGAATGAGTGTGTGTGTGTGTGTGTGTGTCTCTCACACACACACACACACACACACACACACGCACACGCACACACACACCTCACCTTATGTCCTATGTTGATGCTGCCACAGCGCAGGTTGTTGATGTCTTCCTTACATTTGTCCATGAAGCCACAAATCAGCCTGTAGTCGCTAAAGATGATACTGGTCATCTTTGTGATGTACTGGTTACACTGGTACTCGCTGATGTTACCACGGTGATCCACCAGACAGGACACCAGGTAGCCCCTCCCTCTCTCCTCCTCGTTACACTCCTTTATCTGGAGGTGTCAAACACACGACAAGTCAACAAGACGAGTGCTGACTCAGCCCAGTACCATCTTTAAAAACAGCCCATCAGACGTAAAAGTCCCCTAGTGAAAAGTGTTAAAGTATAATTCACTTTAATAGTTTATGTCTGTTGATTTCAGTCAATCAACTGATTGATTGTTTGGTTTGTAAAGCTTCATCACATCAGGTGCCCAGAGCCCAAAGTGGCACCTTCACACCAACTATTGGACAAACTAAAACCAAATCAACATCAAAACACAATTAGAAACAACAGTGAACAACAACATTACAAAAGCAGCACACATGTAAATAGAAGAGCCGTGAAATATTTGGCCTTTGTACATGATTGACCATAAGCTCTGTGAAGTTCAGTTTAACTTAAGTCAGTTTTATTTGTGTGTGTGACTATGAGCACAACAACATGTCTATTTGATATTTACATTATAATAAAGTTAATATATGTGGACTGTGATTTATTAAGTCGGTCCTGTCCAGACTTTATTATAAATATTTAACTCACTAATGTAGATCTACAGTCCGCACGTCTTTTACTTTGCCCTCAGGTGAGAAAGTGTCTTAAAACAGCACAGCTCCGTTTATGTTGACAGCAAACTGAACTGTCCTGTGGGGAGACTGACCTCAGTGATGGTGCTCTTGCAAACCTCCGTGGCCACGGACTCAAACTTTGGATCCGTGGTCAGATTGAGTTTGTAGTTCCACAGCAGCTGAGAGAGAGACAAAGGCATTATGTTCTCATACGTACAGAGGGAGAGACGTGATGTGATGATGATGATTAGAAATTCATTTTATTCAGAGTGAATACAAAAACAAAACTATAAGTTCTGAAATGATTCTGCATCAGTAAGTGGCATCATCCACATGATCCTACACAGGATTAAAACTAGTCAGGAGGGTTAGAAATGTTTCTGGTCTCTGCCAAGTCCTGCAGCTTCATTTAGCTGCACTGAAATGCTTCTCTTTAAGGATCACAACTGACTTCCTCTCAGTATGTGCTGGAGCTGCCCACGGTGTTTGACACAATCAGTAATTGTATATTAGCAAATTAACTGAGAACTGGGTTGGAACAGAATTAAACTGATTGCCATCCAATTTCCAAAAGTCTTCTTTGTCTTTTGATTCTCTTCTTTCTTTCTATTGATGTATGTGTTTATTCTTTTCCTGCCAGGCTGTTGGTGCAGGAGCCACAGATAACAGACACTGACAGTCAGACCAGAAAATAACATCATGGCAGAACACGAGGCATCCTGAGTGTGTGTGTGTGTGTGTGTGTGTGTGTGTGTGTGTGTGTGTGTGTGTGTGTGTGTGTGTGTGTGTGTGAGAGAGAGACACTGCAGCCAGTGCTGTAATAGAGACAGTCCAAGTGGTCCATTAACCTTGTGGCATTTCATAAACCTGTCTGCTGTTAATCGCTGTGAACTCAACACTGAAGGTTTATCATCCAGAGGACACTGAGACAAGCTGCAGGAGCCTCTTAGGATAAAAACAAAAAAGAAATGCCAGACTGAACATTAGGAGGTGGTGAAATAGTATTAGTGTTAGTATTTAGACTGTAGAGAACAACAGGCGTAAAGGAACAGAGAGACTATTAATACAGGAGAAATTCACGTCCAGCCACATATGTAATTTCCAATAGAAGAAAAAAGTGAAACACACCAACACATATTACAGTTCACCCTGATGATGCATTCAGTGCTAGTTGAGACCTAACATGGTGTAACCTTCAAACAGGCTGACCCAGCAAACATTTAGGTTTTCGTGACCACAGTTTGATATAAAGGCACACAGCTGCACTGTCAGCAGTGTGAGGACCAGTGAAAGGATAATACTATGGGAGTGAGGACATTTTATAAATGTGACGAGGGATCACATGACGGGAACGAGCGCCCTCACAGAGATAGAAGTGTGTGTGTGTGTGTGTGTGTGTGTTCTGGAGTTAAGACTTACGTGGTTACAGTCTGGAGCGATCTCAGTTTCCTGCAGAAAGACACAGAGAGAAAAAAAGTCAAGGGCTGTTTTTCTTTGGTGATGCTGGTGATGCTGGTGATGCTGGTGATGCTGATCCCAGCTGACACTGGGCGAGAGGCTCGACAGATCGTCAGCCTGCCACAGGGCTGAAACACACAGAGACAGAAAAACACCCGGGTTCAGCTTCCAGCAGCATCACATCTCAGCACCACACAGACCTGCAGAGCTGAGGCACAAGACACTTTGCAAATGAAAACAACTGGCAGGGTCCTCGCCGCTGTATTTAGAACAGGTTCCTGTGCTCTGCCTTTATCTTTGCTCACCCCGTCACTTTGTTAGCAAACCACAAATTATGAGCCGCACCAGGCACCAGCTCTTGGTTCAAGGGTGGTGAACGTTTCATTTATGTTTCATTAAACTGCTTAATGGCAAAGCTGAAGCCACAGGCCAGTCTAAAATATGTGAAGTGCCTTGTTTACATGAGGTGACTAAGGGAACGTGCTGGTTTCTTCTGGTAAAGACAAGACTAACTGTAAGGACAACCATAGCAACATCACCCCAGGGACAAGGCTCTTCCTCTGAATCGCTGTAGCTTAACAAAGCAGCACAAGCTCTTCACTGACTCTCCCACAACATCCTTGAATATCGACACCCTGTTCTTAAATCACTTTGGAGACAAAGACAGAAACAAAGACGTGTGTAGGGGGAACATTATAGCACTTTATGTTACCTTCACTCTGCCCACGGGAACAAACACAAAGAGCTTCTGACTTCATTTCTACCAAATGTTTCAGAAACAGAGAAGTGAGTATGATGAGAAAACAACAAGACTGTTGAGTTGAGTTATTAATGAAGAACTACGCCATTTATGCCAAGTGTTCTTAAAACCAGACCAGAAGAAGACAAGACTAATCAGACTGTTAATATCACGAAACACCCAAAGGCCAAATGTCTGCGACTCCACAATGTGACACAAACTCTGAGCTGTTGTTTTCTGCTGTCGCTTGTCTGAAATGTCTTTGCTGTCTATAGCACCTTTCTGTTATTTGTGAATAAAAGTAATTCAGGTCACCACAAACTACTGTGACCACATGCTGCTGTATTGCCACTGAGGAGCAGCAGCTTTTTCAGAGACATTTACCTTTTCAGGAAGGTTGAAGCTGAGTAATTCTCTCTTTAAAGGGGGCATCACTCAGGATGACGTCAACATGGTGCTGGGGTAGCAAAACTCTCAGGAATAGCAATTTTTATACAGACACGTGCATCTTTTCAATGTCTTTACATGCACATTCCCAACTATTTCATCTATGGGCATTATAATATGAAATATGAATAAGTATATTCTAACAACATACTGCAGGGACATTTTCAAGTCTTTCAAGTCAGTTTTCTTTCATGCGTATAAGTCAATGAGACAATGTTTGGAACTTCTCTTCAGGATATAGTGAACTGCAGTTTCCTGGTACTTATTAATCTCCTCAGTCAGTCCAATGCAGGAGTCCTGCAAGAAAGTCCTCTTCATGGAGGTGATAACGGTCAGTCAGTTGTGGTTATTTTGGAGACTATGGTTTTATGGAACTGATGTGATGTGTTTAAACAAGCTGCACCGTGTAGGTTCCCCAGCTGGACACTTGTCAAGTGACTAATCAATCAGCTCGAGCTGGATTACAGGATGACCAGCACTTCACCCAAGTGCACTCACCGATTTATGTGAAACCACATTCAACTAAAAAACAAACGCTCACTTCCAAAATAATCTTTTCACGTAGGCAGCGAATGCTGTGGTTAGTCCTCAGCCTGTGGGTCACCTGACACCCTGCTGACACTTTTCAGGACTCTCTCACCTGCAGCAGCCTCCACTGTTTGTCTGTGTTAGTGACTCCATCATTTTATTTCTGAGTGTTCGAAGCTTCTGACGCGTCAGACACAAATGGAATCAGGAGGAAAACACAAATATCTGAACACCTCGGATCCAGGTGTGCACGCTCACCTCTGATCCAGGTGTGCACATTCACCTCTGATCCAGGTGTGCACGCTCACCTCTGATCAAGGTGTGCATGTTCACCTCTGATCCTCTGATCCAGGTGTGCATGCTCACCTCTGATCCTCTGATCCAGGTGTGCATGCTCACCTCTGATCCTCTGGTCCAGATGTGCATGCTCACCTCTGCATCAGTGTCATGCTGACAGCTGGGTGCGGGTCCAAACCGCACCCAGCAAGGATCACCTCTCGGGGTCGCAGTGACAGCTCTTACCTCCCTGCGGTCCTGCAGACACTCCAGAACCGCCAGGTTGTTGGTCCAGGTGTGTCTGGGGCAGAGGCGGGTCAGGTCCTCCCGGCAGGCCTCCTCTTCCGACAGCTTCCAGCCGGTCGCCCTTCGAGGCTGGGAGGCCCCCGCGGCAGGTGCATCCTTGCCCGGGGGATCAGCGGGCCTGAGGACGGGCGGGTTGGGGGGGTCTGCCGGGCCGCTGGCAGCCTTCAAGCCCAGGACGGAGCCGAACCCGCAGAGAGGCACAAACCACAACAGCAGCAGCAGCTGAGAGCGACTGTACGCCGCCATCTTCACACCACTGTCAAGCTAGCCCTAATGAGATTACATCACTTCCGGTCAGCAAGTTCACAATTAAAGTCTGGAATAAACACACAACTTCCGGTCATGTTATTTTTTTAATAGTTTGCATTGGTCTTTATTTACATCCCTGACCACTTATGAGCACACACCAATGCAAGTGTTTGTTTATAGAATAACCGAAGGCTCCAATAAACCGGATCTGAGATGCGTCTTACCCGTCGCCATATTTGTTTGGGGCAGTGTGCAGCTCGTTGTAAACACCAGAGTTTTGTGAGAAATGTCCCATCCAAGCAGTGACATCCCATAAGACCTCACTGTACAGACCAACATGTTGCATCCGCTGTCAGTAAGTCAGTTAATGAGTCTCTGAAGCTAATACACATAATAACCTGGGCTGACAGGTGAGTTAAAACGCTTAGGGTGGTTTTAGAAAGGTAGAAGTGATCAGTAACATGCAGTAAATATATTGAGTATCTGGGTCAGGTACAGTGTCACTCAATACAAACACATCAGCCCTAGTTTTCTATTTGTATATCTACTGTTTAGCCTCTTAAGGCCTCGGATGCGGAAACAGACCCAGAATAGTAGGCCTCAGCGTGACCCTGGACCCTGACCTGGATCAGCTGGTTTAACAGGTTTTTACACTAATGGTTGATTGACACACTGGACGATTGAACTCAAATATTGTGCAGCAGTTTGGACAGTGACATTAATGATGTGAAGGAGGTGATACGTGATAAACAGTGTCACCTACAGGTCCATGCAGGAGCTGTTCTCCAGAGCGTCATAGGGGTGTTCCCTTCCTATCCTGTAGGGGGGAGGTGTAGAACAGGTCTAACTGAGGCCTTGGGTCTGTGACTGAGATACAGGACGATGTATAAAAACTGATTCATTAGGTTTGAACAGATTTAATATTCACAATTCAACTCTGAAGAATGTTAAAACACAGTATTCAATTAGAATTAATGTTCATGTTTGTAATTTAAAATATGAAAAACTTTGGTAAGAAAGAAAAGTTTAGTTTATTTCAGTTTTGGTTTTGCTTGTTTAGTTTAATTAGTTTATTTTTGTTTTGATGCACTAATGAAGAAGAAAACTACCGGAGGATAATGTTTGTGTGTCCATGTCCGTCCTTTCTTCCTAGACTGGCTGAGCAGCTGAATATGATGGGAACCAGTTCGGGCAATAAATCCTCCCATTTTAGAGCCGACAGCTGCTGGGAGGCTTTTTCTGGTTTACCACAAGCCCCCGTCCGCCTTGCTCTCAAAATTAGTCACAACTTCCAGTTAAATGTATTTTCTGGTTTTACTCTATTTGGGGCTGTTTTCATATTGAGCATCAATAGTTTGAGTTTTGATGATCAGATATTCATTTAAAAAATCAGTTTAAGCACAACAGATTCTCTGTCAGCTGTTTTTATTTTAGATTTGTTTTTTACATTTTATAGGAAATAGTTTCCAATAAAAACAATCCTAATCTGTATCTGGCAGTGACTCCAATGATCGTCTGAGCACAACAGACAAAACAAACCTTTGTTGATTTTCTTTACATTAATAACATACTTTTATTTTTGAAACCTGATTACAGAAATGTCTTTTTAAACATAAGTAATACTGCACACACACTATTTAACAGGATTCTTTCTTCTTTCTTAGCTCTGGATGAGCCTCAGCTCCTGTTACTGTCTGTGGAACAGCAGGAATGAAACCAACACTCAGACAGATGAAACAAGTAGTCAGCTGTTGCAGACTACAGCTGACAGAGGAAACCCGTGGCAGCAGGACGAGCCCTCTACATTTTAGGAAACTGAGCTGTAATTGTATTCTCTTCAGTAAAATGCTAATACCACACTGCGAAATGCCTTGAATTCTAAATAAGTAAAATAGAAAATGAAGTATTTAAAGTCGATGAACTCATTGCAGGTAACAATTAAAAGTAGTAGAGTAGAATTTGTCTTGTCATGAAAAGAAAAGTAAGGAAGGTAAAGTTCAACTACCTTAAATACCTTATACATTAGTTTACATTAGTTCAGCTATTGACTACAGCCAAGACGTGTTATGTTTATCACTTTATTATTAGCTTTGTCTTTTCATTGGTTTTGTTGACAATGAGGAAAACATATTGTTGTCCCAGGATAATTTAAATCACCAGTAACCCTAAAGGAACTGAGACAAAACCATGCAGACTCTTTGTCGCTGTCCCACAGTGTCCACAAAACCTTCATGAGGAAAATTCCTGGAGCATTTGGTTCAGCCTCAGCTGCTGACATCAACCCTTCTGTCTGCATTTTAACCAGCAGCCTCGAAGGACAACTGCTGCTGGTCTGTCACACACACACACACACACACACACACACACGTCTATAAAGAGACCAGAAAGCTGTGGCGTGTCCATTCATCTTCCCTCTCATCTACCGGCCACAGGCAGGTTTCAGCTGCAGCAGGATGGCAGAGTAAGTCCTGACTTGACTCGAGATAACTTTGTGAATCTCCAGAACTCACAGGAAGTCCCTAATCACTTCCCCTTTGTTTGTTTTTCTGTGAAGGAAAAAGATGTCAGCATACCGGAAAAATCAGCTCAAGGTAAGATGGTTGTTTAAGTTTTAGGGTGAGAGCAGGGAGCAATGTCAGGCAGCTTTTCAGTCAAAACACAGATTTTCTCCACTGTCAGTATATGCTGCTTCTATAATTTTATACTGGATTGTTCCAAACTTAGTAACTTTGTGGTTTTGGACATTTGAAGACCTTCGGCTCCTTTCAGGGATACGTCCACTTAGTTTCTGACATGTCATACAGAAATAATTCAAACTATTGTAACACAGGTATAGAGAAACGTCCAGTGCCAACCAGAATAAAGCAGCTTTATTTAACTATAGTGGGCTCTGAGAAACTACTGAGCTGGGATTTGAACAAAGTATGAAAATCTTACAGGTGTAAATAACAACTTGCCCCCTTTTCTGTCTTTTAGGTTCCACTTTCTGTTGTAGTCCAGGCCTGTAGCCTGTTATTTATTATTCTAGAAATAAAATATCACCATCTCCTCCTCGTAGAGCTTACTGCTGCAGATCGGTCAGGTGATGCTGGAGGAGGAGGAGCAGGAGGCCAAAGAGGAGAAGATGAAGTACATGGAGGAGAACTGCCCAGCTCTCTCAGTCCCAGACAGCATGCAGGAGCTCCAGGTAAACCTCCTCCACCCAGGTACTGGTCAGAGTCCAGAAACACTCAGATGGTTTGGTCACAAAAACATTTGCTGTAGTTTTAATAGATTTACAGAAGTGTGGAGAATGCAGAGGTGATAGTACCAGTATCTTCTAAATCTCATTCCTTTCTCTTATCTGTGTCAAAACATCAGGAGCTGTGTCGGAGACTTCACAAAGAGATCGATTTGGTGGACGACGAGCGATACGACATTGAAATGAAAGTTAAAAAGTCCAACAAAGAGGTACATCTTGTCAAGTCAGATTTCCTGCTCCCTATTTTTATTAGCAAATGTTGTTACCTCCATATAAGATCGGGAAAGGTTGGTAGACGGGGGACAAAACACAGAAGATCAGATGGGGAGAAAGGTTTTTGATTCCTGTTTGAAACAGAAAGTCAGTGTTGTTGTGTTTGTGTGTGCTCACTTTAAGTGGGGCCCTGTCTTTGTTCCCAACTACCAAATGGTAATGGTAATTTAATGGGGTGATAATAAAGTAATTGGAAACAAACCAGGGCTACCACACATACAGATGTCATGTATGTAAAAAACTACTATGGCTGGTCTTGTAAGCAAATTCATGTCCTTCTTTCCACGCCAGCTACTCCAGTTATTTTCCACTGAAGCATAAATTAGATTTTTAAATATATGCTCACAGATGGTCTGAGCAGCTGTCTCCTCTCTCAGATCGACGACCTGAGGTCGACGATTCAGGATCTCAATGGAAAGTTTAAGAAGCCGACCCTGAAGAAGGTGCGCATGTCGGCCGATGCCATGCTGGCTGCTCTGCTGGGCTCCAAACATAAAGTGTCCCTGGACCTGAGAGCCAACTTGAAGCAGGTCAAGAAGGAGGTGAAAGAGGAGGTGAGTGTTTCTGATTTTATGGTCAAACCTGATGGAGAATTACAGCATTTGATTTGACTGATTCATCTTCTGCTCTGATTTCTGTGCTCTCCACAATCAAATCTAAGGATAAGCCTAAGAATATTAAAGTCAGAGAGCCTTTAAGGTTGGACAACAAGCTATAACAACAATATAACAGAGATGAAAAAACAAAAACAGAACCTGAACAAGTCATTATGTTTCTCTCAGGAAAAACAAACGGGCGACTGGAGGAAGAACATTAAAGAGAAAGCTGGGATGGATGGCAGGAAGAAGATGTTTGAGACAGAGGCTTAAACGTCAGTGTTGCCCTGCTGTTGACCAGCAGCGTTAATTTCTGTTAGTATATGAGTGAGTGCATGTTGTTGGTGACAGGATAAATAGTAGATAGAATGACTGACGTGGCACACCTGTGTGTTTGTGGAAAGACGGTTTTGGCCTTTTCTATGTGGAGTTTGCATGTTTTCTCTGGGTCCTCAGTGTTTGAGTCAGTGTTGGATATGATCTATGTTAGAAAGTCACCTCTCACTTCACGTCAGAAGAATCCTAATAAATCCTAATGATCTAAAAATGAACTGAGACATACACAAATATCCACACAGCAACGTGTTTACTACATGACTGAGACTTCATCCCCCATTTTAGTGAAATCACAATTATCATCAATCATTGATGATTTAAAGGCCTAATTGTACAATACAGAAAATACAGAAAGTTACAGACATGTCTCCCAATACAGCATCTAAATAAAAACTAAGTATAATCTGTTCACAAATAGAGTTTAAACAAGCCCATACAGTATTTCCAACTATGACTGGTGGGGAAACATATAACAAGGCATTTTTTTCATTAGCAAATCTGTCTATTTAATTATACACCTGTATTTCATCAGGTCTAAACCTTTTGCATGTATCGTAGTTTTTCTGCCTACCAGCCAATACACAAATCAAATTTCGACCGTGTGGTGCTGACCAAGAAGCTGACCTAATACACATAGTGACACCAGAATCATCCTGGACAAAGTGAATTTTGTTTTCACAGCAGTAGATATATAGATACACCTTTTTGTCAAAAACTAGGCTGAAATTGGTTAAATGAACTTTGTGACTATGTGGCCATCAAACAAACCAAATTCATGCTGAGAGATGTATTTTTTCTGTATTTTCTGTGATAAGACGGTTTTAAATGTTATTTTTACACCTTGTGTTTTCATTTGACAGTAAAAAATGTAAAGCGACAGTAAATCAGGGCATGTAGACCTGAAGCAGACACGTGATTCTGGGAACATCAGTATTGGATTATGCATCTTAGACCAAAAGACACCAACACACCCCATCATGAAGTTTTCACCTCGACTGAGAAACTGTCTAAAGCGAAGGTTCACAGTTTTTCAAGTCTGTCTCTAACAATAGGCAGGTGTTCTAATGATAATTCATAATAATGATCATTCTAATGAACATGAACCTTTTTCGGTATTAAACCAGACCACAATATTCCATTATCCTTAATTAAGTGCTGTGGGTGCCCAGACATACGGTAACGGGCTGAATAATGAGTCACCACATAGTTCGGAGGAAAACAATCTGTTGAATTAAGTGAATTATTGATACAGTCGTGCTCAGAAATACACATAATCCTGGCACATTTAACAAACACTGGCCATTTTCAGAAGATATAGATGATCACACACAAAAGTTCTTTATGAGGGAAGTGGTCAGATAGTGTGTTTGGATTTTAAAAGGCAGACACGTTCTGCACATACAGGAGTATGTGCATTTATGAGCACAACTGTACATACAGTCTCATCGTTTGTATGTTAATCAATAACGTTTCCGTTAATAGAAGATACATACATAGAACATATATATATATATATATATGTATATTTTCTAGGGGACTGGACGTTTGCGTGTAAAGGACAAAAACTGGAGAGAATTTTTTTTGTTTTAAGTTGGCAAAACGTTTTCAGATCGACTTTTTAAAAAAATGTGAACCTACCCTTTAAAATAAACTGGGTGCTAAACTGAGACTAGCTGGGTTTAGTTCTCCCACTCTGAAACTATGAGGGCCCTGCTGTCTTCTGCGTTTCTCTTTCTGCTGAAGTAGTAGAGGACCACAGCCATGCCCACTACTGATGCTACAAAGCAACCAGCCAAGACCAAAGTGCTGATGTTGGCGTTGAGGATCGCCTTGACTTCCCAGCCTCCTCCACTAGACCTGGGGTCTGGAGAAACGTGTGGAGGACTCACTGAAATACACAAAGTACAACATCAATAGCAGCATTTTTTTAGCTTAGGAGAGACAAAGAAAGAAAGAGATATATTAACCTGCAGCAGGCGTGTCACCCTTTTTCATCACGTTGTTACCATCCTTGGCTCCACTGGGAACATCCGGCCCAACAAACTGCAAAGGTCCCTGGGAAATGTAGTGGCCAGCGGTCTGCATGCTCAGCTCTCGCTTCCGTCTGCGGGCTGGATTCTGCAGACACCCCTGGGCACATCTGGAAAAGGGACTGCCAGGCTTGCACAGGATGACAGAGCAGGTGATGTACACCTGCAAGGTGACGAGACGAGAGTTTTAAGTTCAGAAATAAACGATTAAGCTGATTTACATTTTTAACATCATATCACAAAATTGTAAGAGTTCAGACTGTTTGTGAGCCCATGATATCCAAGTTTTGCCAAATTAAGACTTTCTCTTCTTTCTCTTTGTACTTCCACGCTTACACTTCCATAAATAGTGGAACATATACTACTGAGTGTATACTTGAATAATAATGTAGTGTAATTGTGTAATGTGTTATTCAGATTTACCAGGTCGTAGTTTCCAGTAAATTTGAAGGCTTGAACCTCGAAGTTGAATGAAGTTCGGTCAGATGAATAGACTTTGAATGTCTCATCTTTGATACACCTGTGAGAAAAATGAATATTAACACGTCACACACACGTATACGTGATAAAAACAGTGTATAGAAGATGATTATTTTCTAACAGACTAACTTTAGCGTTTAAAAAGAAAGATATTTATGTGTGTGATCCCAGAAAGCATCAGCTCTCACCCGTTCTTGACGAGGTCATAAGACAGGGCGTTCTCAGGGTTGTCATCAGGTGTAGCTTTACATGACTCGACGAACAAAGTCACATTTGACAGTTCTGATTTAGCCTGAATGCCCATATAGAGCTTGTCCAACAGATGGACCTGCACTGGATAGGCACTGGCCTCCACCTTATCTGTGAAGTTGTTGTCTTGGAATATTTCAAAACTATAACCAAAACTTCCGAAGCTGGACTCGGTGAAGATGTAGTCTGAATCCCGGAGATTGTAGTAGGTGGAGATGCTGATGCTTTTGGGAAACTGGCAGGAGAAGCCAATCTTAACTCTCTTCCTCCGGGTTATAATCTCATTGGCAACCTCAAAGGAGTGGATCTCATTCTTGAACGCGATGACGTCGCCCTTATCCTGGATTAACATAAACAGAGGTGGGAGAAAGCCTGTCAGCAGCTGAAGAAAATGTAATATAGTGAATAGAAATGTTGTGTTCACATCCTCATGTAAATATCTTTCCACACCTCAAGCTGTGTGCCACAGGTGCTGAATGACATGCTGCCCATGATGTGGGTGTCGTTGGACGTGAGGGAACATGTCGGATCGCTCAGTTTGAGATAGTTCACGTCGATACCAGGCATGGAAGCCTTGTCCAGGGTCACCGTCATCTTGTTGGGTGAGCATTCAACGGTGGCCTTGCCTGTAAAACACAGTGACTCCTGGTCAGTGAGGACCATCATTTAATGAACATTTACAAGCAACATGCAAACATCTAATAATTAGTCTGTCTCATTTCTATTGTGTTTGTCAATAAAGCAGCAGGTGAAACAATAGATAAATGATGAGGGACAAACCTTTGACGACAGGTGTCTGGGTCACAATGACAACGACACACCTCATCTCTGACTGACTGGGTGACAAATCATAGAGAATATACTTCAGCACAAAAATGCAAAGGTGAGTCTGTGTTCACTTCATTACTGCTGCTACAGCTCATCATCACTTTAGTGGCTTATTCAGCTCAGCTTGCTAACATTGCAAAAAACATAAAGCAGGAAATTACAAACACACCTTTCCAGCATTTGTATCTAAAGCACTCACGTCTCATTTGTCTCTGCGGTGAAGCAGACGGGGACGAGTCTGTGCAGGTCTCTCTGCTGTGGGGTCCAGCTCAGAGTGACTGCAGCCACTCCATATCTGCCATCTGCAAACACTTTGGTCATGTTCTGAGGTCCGCTGATCTGGAAGTCATGTATTCTTCAGGAAAACAGAGAGAAAGTACATATGAGAAAGTACTTTATTAAGCACGTCATCAGTATATATATCGAAGTAAATATTAATTTAAATACGTGGAATGGCGAGCCTGTGCTTCGACAGAAAGATGGAAGGTCTGACCCACACTGGCATGGAGAACTTCACCATGCGAAGGAGTCGTAGACAAGAAGACGGGCTGCACATGACCGAGTTCACAGGTCGGTATTGGAGGGAGGACTGACAGAGAGAAGGCACAAGAGGTTACCAAGACAAAAACAACAACTGTCCTTGATCTAGACTCCAGTGGTTTGTGGTGGTTTTTAGTTCCTTCTGTAGCTACTTCCTGTCAGAGTTTGGTGGGCATCAGTCTGTAGGAATAGACTGTCTCTTACGAAACAGTCTATTCCTACTCATTAAGGCTTCAGTCACCTAAATAGCTAATTAAATTCTTGTTTGTTCTTTTCACTTCTCCATTGGCAGCGTTAAAACTTCACTTGAATATTTCTATTTGATGCCACTTTATATTTTATATTACTCCATTTTAGAGAAATATTTCACTTTACTACTTTACTACTTTACAGTGAGTACATTTATTTGACAGCTAAATATAATAGTTAGTCTTTGCTTTATATACCAGAGTCTGGTCTGTTTTAATGCTGTGTCACAGTTATCAAGTCAAATCAAGTTAATGTCCTTTGGGGTGAGAGAGTCAGTCCATCAAATGTACATCTGGTGTGTTTCCTTACTTTCCATTGAGAACTGCAGCGTTACTGTGCAGACAGGTGAGGTGTCCGCGGCCTCCCTGGTTCTTGATGTTCCATTTGCATAAGTCAAATTGATGTTTTGGGTGGGAAAGTCCTCCAGCATCAGCTCAAACACATGAACGCCAACGCCGACTTCACCGGTGCTCGACAGTGAGCACTGATTCTGGGAGGACACGAAGAGTTAAATGAAAGATTTAGAATAATTCTCCCTGTATATTGACCTTGGAAGAAAAGAATTACTGGGAATTATTTCTCAAGATCAGCTGCAGCAAATGCAAATACAGAGACAGTTTCATGAGATACTGAATTTGGTCTCAAAGAATAAAGGTAAACATATTTAACTTGAGCATGAGCTGTGACAGCGTTAGCTCGCATCAATATTTAACTGCAGCTCATAATGTGCACGTGAAATGCTTTACCTCGTCCAGAGCAATGTTTGAGGGAGCTGAGGCGTCTGCATTTAAACGACATCTGACGCGATCGTTGTCTGGATCATAGGTCAGAAGACGAAAGGTTGAAAAACAGTTTCGAGGCACCCTGTGTGAAAACAGTGTAATGTTTGGGTTAAATATGGTCAATATTTGTACACACAGCTAGAATTGAACAGTGTTTCATGCATTTAGTTTTTATATACTGTATAAACCGGATATATGCCACATTATTATTATTAATTTAAGTAAAAACAGTAACTTCTAAAAAAATAAATAAGATAAAGAAATAAATAATAATTAAGAAAAACTGGTGCATTTAAGGATAAAATTCCTTCCTAGTTGTTTCTTTTTGCATCTGCTGTTAATCTACATCCATTGTCACCCAGTGTCAAATATTTAAATCATGTTGTTTTTGTTCTGCTTCACCAGCAGAGAGTTTGTCAAGCATCGTTTCTGTTTTAACTCCAGTCTGGACAGAAAAGCTTTGTACCTTAAAGAGGACACTGTTGTTGTCAAGGGACAGCTGTTGAGGGCGCGAGTGTCCGATCGAATTCCCAGGTCCAACTCTGCGTAGCTGGTCCAGGTTGTTTGTCCGTCGATGTTAGACACCCAGCAGCAGTCTGAGCTCCTGAACAAAAAGAGGTGACATGTGTTGTTGTTTTTTAAACATGTTCAACCCTCACACACGTTTTCATTCCTGCAGAGCCGTCATCATCTACAGGGTCTGGACTCCTGCACCTGAACACCAGCATTCACCACACACACCGACTCAACTCAACCTAATTTTGTCAAAATGCACGTACACTAATTTAATCTTTGGCCTCATAAAGTGGTTTTAGGGATATTGTGCTTTATTTTCAATGCAGAAGCAAATTAATTCTGTTTGCATTATATAATTATATAACTACTTGCTACATAAAATACTTACAATGCTGTCGTTTTTACTGTTTTTAATTTTACAATGCCATCCAGCCATTGTCTTCACTGCTTATTTGTCCCAAGGGTCACAGGGGAGCTGAAGCCAATCTCAGCCGAGAAAAGTTCAGAGTCAAACCCAGAAACCTCTTGTTGTGAGGCGACAGCGCTAACCACTGCTCCACTGTGCCTGTTATACATTATACCAGGTGTCCTGCTGCACTTGAGTTCAGCATTGAAATAATAATAAATATAAAGAAAGATTACTGTACATAAGCTAAATAATTGAAAATGGTTAACTGAAAATACAGAATATGTCCTGGGGGTTTGGATCAGCACCTGCCACCATGGCCGTTGACCCTTTCAGTTCATAGCTGGTTTTTCCAGCAACAAAACTGAAAGTGCCTATAAACCAACAGGTAAAGTGAAGATTTCCATCACAGAAGACATGTCAACTGTCACAGCTGTCAGTTGTTAGAAAGTATGAAACGCTGAGTATTTGTGAAATCACAACAGTTTTGAACTCAAGACCAGAAAGATGTGTTTTACAAGCAGATGATGATGCATCGAAAATATGAGGAAGGTATTTTACAGTTGCTGCATCACTGCATATGTATTAAACACATCTAGCAACTTCATACCTTTCTATTCCACCTGCCACTGAAGAAGCTTTGATTTATTCTAGGTAAAGCACAGCTGCCACAGGTAACATCAACAAAGGCTTCCATTTATTCAGGTCTGCCAGTAACAGGGTGACAATCAGCAATGCCAGGAATTGAACTATCATTACTGAAAGCTTTCAGCTCAACAGTGAACTTGAAACCTTAGGCAAGGCAGGAAGGGAGACTAGTGTTATACTGATGTATTGTCTTTGTTACTGTATTAGCCCATATTAAAATAGACACTTTACAATTATCATCCCTGCCTTAATGACCTTTGAGCTGCCATGTAATGTCTGACTACCAGAAGAAATTTTTTCAATTGTTCAGCGCTATTTCCTGTTTATTATCTATTGGTCCAACAGGTGATTTTAAACTTTCTCTACACTTCCAGTGGGAAACAGTCAAATTTTAAGATAAAAAATATTGATTTAAGTCTTGAAAACCTAACATGAAGAATATTCAACCCAATTAAAGTTTTCATATTTCTGTGAACACCTTTAAAGTGGTACGTTTTGCTTGTTTGCCATCCATCCATCATCTGTACCCCCTTAGTCCTAACCAGGGTCCCAGGGATCTGCTGGAGCGTATCCCAGCTCTCTTTGGGTGAAAGGCAGGGGTCCACCCTTTTTCTAAATGATTCCTGTTGTTTTGGTATACTGTGTTTTGATAATTGCTGTCAAAATAAACAATATCGATATGATTTTTCTATCACACATGCAGTGTTTCACTGGCTTTGGTTTGAAGTTAAAGGCATAATCTCTTTAACATCATTTAAGAAACACTGAGCCCTCATTTCACTAGTTTTAATAGCTCAGATTAGCTACTAACGTTTATCTCACCTCACAGAAAAGGAGGTTTCATTAGTCGAGATGATGGCTGTCGTGTGGCTTTCAGACTGGCACCACCTGCCCTGGCCCGTGTTGTCCTGGTCCGTTTGAAGGACACTCGACACGTCAAAGCTCGTGCACACCCCACTGTCACAGGTGAAGCCTGACTGATCTTGACAGCTGCTCCTGCCATTCTCTCTGTGGTAGAAATCCACCTACAGCGAAAACAGAAGCATTTGTACAGCGTAGGAAGAAGCCCTTAGAATGTGCTCAGTGAAATACAAAACAAAATGAAAAACAACACACGTGTAAAGTGTAAGTTAATTCTTGTAATTCAGTAAATGTGTGTTTCCTTTAGTCACTAAAATTGGACTAATTTTACAGACAGGCTGTTTTGAGCATCAGCATAAGTTGACTTTTAAATAAAACTTGGAAACATTAGAAGCGTGACTAATTTAACAACAGCAATACAAATACTGTACCTTAAACGTCCCATCACTTCTCCTCTGTGGAGGCATGAAACTAATGCTGTCTCCATAAAAGCTGAGAGCTGAAGCAGCCCCCAGCAGCATGAACAGCAGCATAAAAATCCCTCCGTTCTCCATGATGTCTTACAGAATCTGTTTGAGCAAAATCTGAATCTTGCTCAGTCAGTTTTATTCTCACAGAGCAGGTAGGCAGTACTTCTGCAATTCACCAAACAGGAATAACCAGATCTGGTCTAACAATTGGTGGTGTTTTTTTTCTTTCTTTATTCTTATTAACAGGGCAATGATCTTTGACCCTTTTCAGTTAACCACAATACATTCTTAAGTTGGTATGAACATCCATCATGGTGTTTCCAGCACTTATTTTCTCCTAAATGGACGAGATAAATGAAGTGAATATTTAAATATTTGCATCTAAAATATGATTAAGTGCAGGTACCGAGAACGGTGCACAATGTGCATGTAGCTATACCTGGAGATCGTACTTGAGAACTTCAGAAAGAATATTCCTGTTTCCACCAAAGTTTGGGGAAAAGTAAACCATGGGTTTAAAATTTTGGGCTGCCCTAATGTTTTCACATTTTATTGACATTTAAGTTGAAGTGCAGTGATCAGGTGGTACAATGGTAAGTTTTGCTTAAAACAAACTGTCAGTTTAAAGGCAGTGCAGGAGAAAACTGTGTCACCACTATCTGAAGCACTATTGGGACAATAGAGCACAATAGGAAGACAAAAGGATGTCAGATCCATGAGCCAAAAAAAACACTACCAGGCTTGTATAAGAACAGAACAAGTAAGTCGGCTTTGAATGATGGGATGGCAACACTCCAGCTGAGGAGTGAAAGCAAAGAAACCTGCACGTGCAGCACATTAATGGGAACAAGTGTCAATTCTATTTGACATCAGGAGCAGAAAGTGTGATCGGCTGTTGAACAGTCAAAAACACAACTTAAAAACATTTTCCATTATTCTGTTGTTTTTCTCATATCTAAATTTGTTGTATGTTTCATAGGCTGCATACAAATGACAAATGAAAATCATAGTTCCACATCTTTATGTTTATTGTGGTTCACGACTTTCGCGTTCCTTGGAGTTGGACCACACGGGCTACCGTATTGACGTCAGCCTGTGGAAATAGTCAGAGTGGCAAGATGGCTACGGATCCTAGTAAGACTGATATCCTCACCATTTTCAAACGGTTGAGATCTATCCCTACGAACAAGGTAACGAATAACACACCGCCGCTCTTCGTGTGTCATTGTTCAAACATGTGATTGATGGGCAGCTCGGTCGACGGTTTCCTCTGTGCGCTCAGAAGACGTTAATTAGCCGGCAGGCTAACGGGAGCTAACGGCTACCGGTAAAGGCCACGTCTACGGTACGTGTTGGCCGAGGCAGCGACACTTCGCCCCCGCACGACCCTTGGCAGATTAACGCCGGTTTGATTAACATCTAGATATAAGTTCCACACAACGAGAGTCGGTGTTTAGCAAAGATAATAACGGTAACGCACATATTTGTGGTAGCTAACGTCTGTGAGCCGTTAGTCGCTAATGCTAGCAGCGTCTGTAGTTAGCTTTAGCCTGTCGGAGCCATATGGTCAGTCTATAATCAATAATCATATATGGGCGTTTGATTAACGAAGCGGGCTTTAACTAAAGTGTGTGTGAATGATTCTGTGTTGTCTTCGTATCAAATGTGAGTTAGCCTGACAGCTTTAATCTGCGACCTGTAGAAAACCATCAGCGCCAAGGGGGCAGTTATTTATTTAATGGTCCGTTGTCCAGTAATGTGCCAGTGAACCCAGTTTATATAAAACCCAGACAAATGACAGACCTGACTCTGTGACAGGGATGATAATACAAAACAGGACCCCAGCCAATTCTAACATCCGGTATTTCTTCCTGACAGAAGACTGGTGGTATATGATTCGTTACTTATCACTGGTTGATAATAAATCTGTCCCTCCAGCCATTATCTGTCCAGCTTGTCCTGCTGAGGGACCTGAGCTGATGCCAGTGGGCGAGAGCAGGTGTCCAATCTGTCTCACAGACACACACAGAGACTCTAGGTGATAATAAATGGATTAGCTCTTTGTTTAGCTGGGTTAGAGAGCAGTGTTTAGATATAGCCGTGATAAATCCCATATCTTCTCCATACTTGACATTTTAACTTGGTGAAGCAGATGAAGCACAGATGTTGATGGCTCCATTCCAGCATGTGCTGCACAATCTAAGGCAGCGGTAAATTATTGACTATTAGTTATATCTGTCCTACACATGTTATTGTAAACAGGTTGTTATTATAATTACTGTTATGTCTATTTCAGGTTTACTACAAACTCACCACAGAGTATGACAGACAGCTTAGCCTCATAGTCATCGTATATAGATGCTGTAGTCTTGTTCTTCCAGTCTGTCATTGTGTCACTGCCACTATACGATGTGAAAAAGAGAACAGTGGAAACAGTAAGAACTCTGTGTACTAATGAATCACTGGCCATGGAAAGCAGACACTAACACAAAGGACCTATAATTAGCAGTTGTGTTGGGGAACAAAGTTTACAGCAAAAGGAAAATTGAGAAAAAGAAAAAATCGTTTGTTTTCTCTCCAAGTCTCTTTGTGAACAGTCTAAATGTTTGTTTTTTTTTTTTTTGCTTGATTTGTGGTGTTACTTCTTATCCAAGCTAGATTGTGTTTTACATGGTTCAGATTGCTCACAGACAAACTGCTGACTTTCAGTTATGTAATTAAACACATTTGTGACATTTGGGGATATCACATGCTCCTTAGCAAACGCTAAGTGCTCTGCCTTATGTCTAGAAAGTAAGCATTGGCTCCACGCTTGGTTTTCTCCCAAACAACCCAGATTACACCTGATTGTGGAGGTGTGGACTTTTGCCTCTAAGGACTTTGTCCCTTGGGTCACCTGCTGTTTGTTATGGATTTTTATGTCATTCTCAAGCAAATTTCCAAGTGCCTCTTTCAGATGACATTCAACTGTGCTGGGTGTTTCTTTGCAGGTATGTTTTGACTGTGCAGCAAAAAACCCCAGCTGGGCAAGTATCTCATACGGTGTGTTCCTATGCATCGACTGCTCTGGCATCCACCGCTCCTTGGGTGTACACCTCAGCTTCATCAGGTAGGCTAAACAACGACTATGGCTGCTGATTGCTGTGGTGCATATGTCTGTGACAGCTTCTTTGAGTAATTGAACGGCCTAAGGGTAAAGTATGAATGCTGCTTGCTACAGTTGTCTCTTTTGAGCACAAATGATGAGAATTGGCAAACATTTAAAATTCATCCAAGCTGCTGGTCAAATAGTTGGTCAGCTTTGGAAAGCTCTTCCTCTCAAAGGGCCGTTTGTTTCCAGCTGTTTCTTTAGCAACAGTGAAGCATATCAGTGTTCACAACCACCGTGAATGTCTTCCTGGAGGGAACTGTCATAAAATGTGCCCAGTTGGTCTATTTGAACAATATTTTATCTCCCCCTGTCTGATAACATTTCACCAGACCACCAGTGTGGCCATTTGTATGAGGTGACAGATCATAGGTCCTTCAGTGACCTGTAGTGCCACAGTAGTGAGTACCTGTCATACTGCAGTGCTGACTTTCCATATTATTCCCTTTTCCCCCAGATCCACCGAGTTAGACTCCAACTGGAACTGGTTTCAGCTTAGATGTATGCAGGTTGGAGGCAACGCCAACGCAGTAAGTCAGACTGAGCACTCTAAGAAACTTTAGGCTTCAACTAAAATCAATTAAAAACTACACTTAGTATCTTTTATGTGAATGACTAGTGTTGTTTAGGGAGATTTCTCTGGTTTGCGATGTAGTGCAGTAAACTTGTTTCTGCTCTTGCCCATAGACGGCTTTCTTCCGTCAGCACGGCTGCTCCACAAATGACACCAATGCCAAGTACAACAGTCGCGCAGCCCAGATGTACAGGGAGAAGATTCGGCAGCAAGCAAATGCTGCACTGTCCAAATATGGCACAGATGTGAGTATAATTATCAGCAATTCACTGGAGCGCTGTGGATCATTGAGGTCGTTTGTAAGAGCAAAGTGATGATCAGTAGTTGAGTCGTGTCGGCCGATGTAGTTCAGAGTCCACTGGGTGTGTAGTAATCGCAGTACGTGACCGTCACACTAAGCAATATTCTAAAAAAGCTGAAGTATCAATTGTCTGTATGTCTTAAACACACACTCCTGCTCTGTTTGCAGTTCTGGATCGACACTCCTGCAGGGGGCACGGCCGCAGTACCTGAGAAGAAAGAGGCCGACTTTTTTGCTGAACATTCACAGGTTTGGTGTTTGCAAAATCATGACCCCGCTGCTAGTGTCAGTAAACACATTTGTGTTAGTCGCATAAAATATGTCATTTTCAGTAGAGGGATAGTTTAGTGTTTTTTTTCTACAAGAGCTTGATTGACTGTGTTTTTCTTTCAGGCTGATACTTCATGGATGTTTGTATTAAAACGATTTAAAATGTTTTATTTAACTTACGTAGAAGATTGATTAGGAATGAATGGTCTGTAAATATAAACTCATTTAAAACACACTAATCACTTTGATTATTAAAGAGTTCTGACCAAGATATGCACTGAGCTGGACGTTTTACAGTTGAACAAAATATCAGTAATAACAAATATATTATTAGTGTTTTATTCCAGCCAACAGTTTCCTGTCACCTATGGAACAAAGTGCTGACATTTTAGTAGCTGGAACGAGCAAAATTTACATTGTTGTTCATGAAAAGATCAATGAACTGACTGCAGCTTTAAAAAGCTCGAGTTTGTTTTATATGTTTTCAGCCTGTGAACGACTGGAGCACGGAGCCGCCCGCTGAGTCACAGCAGAATGGAGCCACTGTCACCCCACAGCTGACGGACACAGCACCTAAAGACCAGGATGAGAACCGTGAGTAAAACAAGCCCACATCTTCACCTGTCTTTGGGATGCTCAAGTCATCCTGTGACAACACTTGTGTAACGTCCTCTGTGGCTTCTGAAGGAGCTTCCCAAAGTCTTAAGAAAATAACCCAGAGGATGTCTGTCTCGAGCGAGTTCTTCCTCACAGTGTGTCACTAAATCATTAGTGCTGTTTTAAAGTCTCATACAAACATCCTGTTGTCATCTAATTTAAGGTTCGTTGAAACACGAGTGTCAGTTGCCGACAACACTGTGGAATATTATTGTTTTGTTTCTTCAACTGTTTCCTCTGGTTCTTGGTAGAGCCGGAGGAAGGACCCAGCATCGATGGCCTGAGCACGTCACCCAAAGCCTTGATCGGTGAGCCTATTAGTTTGATTCAGCCTCTATGAGTGAAGGCACCAGTGTCGTCCTGCTCTTTCATGCCCCTGCTGTCCATTGTAATGTCCCTCTCTCATGTCATTTGTGCTCATTCGCTGGGTCCACACTTTGCTCAGTCTGGCTCCGCACTTCTTTTTGTTTCTGTGTGTGAATTTATCTATGAAAACACTTTCTGCTTCTGTAAAAACATAACAGGGATGTTTCCACTGCAGAAACATTTTCATTGATGTAAATCAGACTTATTTTCCTCTGCAGCTCATTCTCCTCTGTGTCACACACACCATTACATTTTTCTACAGGGGCAGAACAGGAATTTCTCTGAAAATTTCATGTCTTGAAATAAATAAAATAATTTGTTCTGGATGACCAACAACCCAAGTTCAACTTACACAATCCAAATAATGACATTGGAGAAGATGGATGTATGTCATATCTGGCATTTTTCTTTTTATCTTGACTCAATAAGATTAAACAGTTTTTAATTATTAATTATTATGTTTTATTGTCTGTGGTCTAATTGACTAATCTGTAGAATACAAATGTTATCAAAGATACATTTCCAGCCAACGTTGTATTTGTCTCGTTTAGGCTCAACTCTGGTTGAAAAAGAGAGTTAGGGTCATATAAGTTCAGTGTCTTCTGTGTTTTGGATTGTGATTGTGATGGTTGGTTTTTCCTGTCCTGTAGAGGAATCCATGCTTTTATCATCAAAGGAAACATGGACACCCAAAGGTGATTCGTGTGATTCGCCATAGGTGCTGTTTTTCACCAGCTGCTTGATGGCTCAGATGCACGGTTGTGCTGCTTGATTTCTCAGATTCTCTCGGCTTATGACGCAGTGATTGACTCAGCGGAGCTTGTTGTGACAGTAGCGTGCTCTTTCTGGTGAGCAGACGCTGGTAAACCAGTTGCTCTTTGATCAGGTAAAGCTCAGCCGGGAAACAGTAACAGAAGCTACTGCACTGTGTAAAATGAGTATCATTGTTGGCCTGTCTCACACATCTGCATGGAGTGTGGGTGAGAGCTTTGCTGCTAGCAACATGTTAGCATTGTAAATCAGAACTCAGACTCAGGTGTGTAATCAGATTAAATGACTCATTTGTCCCAGTAGTTCGATGCCTCTGAAAGACGTTTTGCAGTGTGTCTGGAGTTTGAGTCCCTGCACTTCTCTGTTTGTTAATGTTCCCACTGGCACGCAGTAACATGATGTAAAATCCTGTTGACATGCAGAGAAGATGTGAAGCAGTTGAGTCACTGGTGATTTTGTGCAGATAATGATGTGAGGATGAGCTCTAAATGCTGTGGTGCACTGGCTTACATATCTTAACTGAGCATCGCGCTGTGGGCTTGTAATAGTTTGGGTATTAACTATAAAAACTCACTCAGTGCTGAGCTTTTCTACACATTGTTCACTCCTGCTGCTCTGATGCTGCGTTTTTCTTGTTGATTTCTGGTTGAACGTTAACGTACAGATAAAAATGTTTTGCAATTTTTAAGAAATCGTCTCTCGTGTTGCAGATATGAAACACTCCATCATTGGAAAGAAGAAGCCAGTGGCTGCCAAAAAAGGGGTGAGTCATATTTTCACTGCGATACCTGATAGTGACTTTGTTCTCATGGAAGAGAGAGGGAGCATTAAGCCGTTAAAAGGAAAACACGGGAAAGATGAAATGGAAAGAAGAAATCTAACTAAACGTTACGTTACATAAAATGACTTTTAAGGCCTCTCCTTTATGGAAACATCCAGAACCGGATGATTATGCACTTATTGATCCTTTCAAAACTGCCTTTTCAAACTAGCGTTTTTCTCTGAGCTTGCATATTAGCCTTTAGGTAAACACTCTCCATTCAGCAGATTGTCGAATCACACTGCACAGTGAAACTCAAACCTCATAGTCAGGAACAAGAAGCTAAATAGTGTTGTTATTTCCCAACATTGATGCAGCTTGGTGCCAAGAAAGGTCTCGGTGCCCAGAAGGTGAGCAGTAAGAGCTTCTCTGAGGTGGAGAAACAGGCTCAAGTGGCAGAGAAGCTGAGAGAAGAGCAGGCTGCTGAGGCAAAGAAACAAGCTGAGGAATCCATGTAAGGAACCTAACAAGAACCTTCTGTCTCACACGACACACTGAGAATTGTCTACATTTATTACAGTTCTGCTTTTGTTCCAGTCATTGCCATTTTACACTTTTCAAAATAAGAGATACAACCTTCTCTTGTTTCGTTTTGGCTTTTGCAGAGTGGCCTCAATGCGTCTGGCTTACAAAGAGCTGGAGATCGATAGGAAGATGGAGGAAAAGAAGCTTCAGAACCTGGAAGGCAAGAAGAGAGAGCAGGCCGAGAGACTGGGCATGGGCTTTGGAAACAGGAGGTAACACAAACATTTGGTTGTTATTCCCCTGAGATCACTGTCTGTTCTCTAAGGAAAAACCCTGTCACATAGTGACTAGTGACTAGTGACAGAGGTTTCTCAGCACATTATTGGAGGTCATCGTTAGGAACAGCTATAGTTTTCTTCATACAGGAGACCTACATCCTGGTCACGAGGTTTAGGCTTGAAAGTGTTTGTTTGCTTCCTAAGTGTGTGTGTGTGTGTGTGTGTGTGTGTGTGTGTGTGTGTGTGTGTGTGTTACCCGTTTCAGTGTCGTGTCTCACTCAGTGATGTCAGAGATGCAAGTGATCGAGCAGGAAACTCCTGTGGGAGCCAAGTCTTCATCACGCTCCAAACTGGACATGTTTGATGAGCCAGGTTTCACGTCTGGACCCCCAAAGTACGTACGACACCCGCTTTATTTATCTGTTTGAGCCACTTCAGCTCAGCAGTTTGACTTTGGACAGCGGATATGAAGGAGGACGTAGAGGAAGCAGAATAGTCTGATATTTCACTGGTTGTGGCTCATTAAGCTGAATCAGCTGTGTTTAATTTTTCAGGTATAAGGACAACCCCTTTACAGTGGGAGACAGTTTTGGTTCCCGGTGGGATACTGACACAGGGACTGCCTCCTTTACCACTTCCTGGGCGCTGGAGAAAGACGACCCCAAAGAAGAAGTCACCATCTCTAGTATTCAACCAATTGGAGAGAGGTATCTACACAGATGCTGACGCACGCACATACACGCTCTGTTAAAACAAACACACAAAACTGCAGTGTCTACAGGACTGGGTGCAGTCCTCATGACTGGTCTTGTGATTGATCCAGACTCCCCAGCAGAAGAAAAGCCGAGGTATCGGCTCCAGTGTCAGAGTCGAATGAGGCCAGGCAGAAGTTCGCCAATGCAAAGGCGATCTCTTCAGACATGTTCTTTGGTCGAGAGAGCAGCGCCGAGGTGAGGAACCTCATTTGCATTTCAGTTTGAGACAGAAATCCGCTGGTATGCACTTCTATAAAACAGCAGACTGGTTTCCTCTTCTCAGTATGATGCCAAGACGAGACTGGAGAGCATGTCTGGAAGCACCTCCATCAGTTCAGCTGACCTGTTTGGAGAGGACAGTGATCATAAAGGTGAGGGCTGTTTGTTATTAAGTTGTTCAAAGAAAAAACTAAAGCTGCTGTTTTTCTTTTGAAAAACTGAATTTAAAAGACCATCACTGCCTGTGGCATCAGCTCAAAGCCCAAATATTTTATTTTCATTTTTTTAATATCACTAGACAAGAAATATGTCATGTCTTTATTGAAAGGGGACTATTTTCAGCAGTGGAATCATCTCTATTGGTTCAGATGTTTGAGCAGTAGTTTGGTAGGAAAGCAAATGTGTGTTTATTTAAATATGTGTGAACTCTTCCTGTCCTTGTCTCAGGGAGAGCTTCGGGCTTTGACAGTGTGCTCCCCTCTGGTCCAGACATCGCCCAGTTCAAACAGGGAGTAAAAACCGTAGCAGGCAAGATGGCTGTCCTCGCCAACGGGGTCATGAATACAATCCAGGTGAGATATTAGCACAGCACTGATGGAGAAAATATCTATATTTACATCTTCACCCACTCCAGCTTTATTCTGAGATGACTACTGCTCCTTACAAAGGAGCCTATAATACATAGGAAAACTAGTTGCTAGTTTTTCTGTTGTCATGTCTCCTCAGGACCGCTATGGCTCCTACTGAGCAGTCCTGTGACACTAGCACTAACCTGTGGGAGACAACCAGCCTCCTGACTGACACTTGGACCTCGGTGAAGGAGAAGGGACGAGGGGGGGGGGCAGAAAGGATTGCATGGGGAAAACAAATCGTCCTTCTCACTTATCCCTCTTTTAGAGACAATATCACAGGAGTGAGGCAGCATTTTCTTCTCATCCTCATTAGCGAACTCTCGAGTTTTATTTTGATAAAGGAAACCATCAAACGGTTTGTAAACCAGGAGCTTTGTTGTAATTAATGTCAAGAATTTTTTTGGTCTTAGATTTTCAAAATGAGTTAATTCTACTATACTTAACTTCCTATACATGAATCAAAGTGCTGTTGAGTTATATTATCAAATACTTTATGGTTTGTTTTTTTTGTTTTGGTTCTGATATTAAAAGGTGCAGTATATATTTTCAATCCTTAATACTAGTTTGAACAAAAATCCACAATGTCCGTTCAGTGTTTGGTTTACTGTCGGTCACTTCCTAGTTCTGTTTTTTTCCATTTACTTAATACGCCAACAGTCTTGTCTTGATGATTTCAGACTGTTTGTGAGCTTGGACATGTCTGAAATACTCTGAAATACTGGGGCATCAATCATTTGATGCCTTGCTGCTATGGTTATTTATTATCTGTTGAAATCAGAGGGCAAAAGCTTTGCTTTCATTGTGTGTTCAACAGACATAAGACACAATGCAGGGGACTTCAGAGGTTAAAGGGGGCATCAAAGCCATGCTGTGGTGGTTAAAACATGCACGGAGTGTCATTTGAAGTAGATTTAGGTAGTAAATCAGCTTTGATACAGACATGGGATAGAACATGCTCAACAAACAATGATATTGTTCCAACTATTCATTTTAAGACATCCATGAAGTTTGACGTTGATGTTTCTGCTGGTTGAATCTGAAGCCTGCTGTGATGTACCTCAGCTCTGAGGGAAACAAGAGGTGGTGCTGCCCTTTTCTCTCAGCAGTCTCCGTAGTTTAACCTTTATTTGAGAAGGCTAATGCCATCTGTTTACAGTTTCACCTGTTCAGCTTCAGACATCCCGGCCCAAAAGAAATATTCCTAACATCTAAGGTTTGTGCCTCAGACTAATGAAGATGATTCTGAGATAAAAACATTTGTTTTGGCTGCAGCCCAAGAAAACTTTTCAGTATTTGACACTGTTTACCAGCTAGCAGGCAAACCAGTACAACAAAAGGCCACAGCTTCCCGGATCACTGTCTTTACCCTTTTCCTGGTAGTGATGCAATTCGCCTCAAACTTGGCAGGCTTGACATTCAACAAGTTATTAATAGGATTGTCTGAGTCATTTTTCTTCTGCAGTTTCATTTTGTCCCAGCGTGGCCATGCCTGTGTGTATGTCCCCACCATAACTGTCCAAAAAGGATAAAACCTTCAATTATTTATTTGCAGGCTACAAAAACTTATTCAGTATGTTAATAAAGTTTGAAAACCTCTGATTTGTTCCCATTGTTGACTCCAGCACACAAATCCAGACCTGGACCTGTTTCACAAGTTTTTATATGTTTAATCTGCTTCCGCTTGTATTTTTCAGAAGCTCAGCTGCTCAGTGAATGAAAACTGTCCAAACCCAATTCCTGCTGCTGGAGCTGATTGTTTCACTGAGGTCTTGTATGTGCTTCTCAGTCACTGCTGCTCAGGTTTACATGTTCTAGCACAGTCTTCTTCACTGCAGCTACTTAAACAATTTATGACAAACAAAGCTGCACATTTTCACAGATAAACCACTTCAACGGTTCTTCACTTAAAAATGACATAAAATCATCAGAACTCAAATAATGTTCTTCAACCATCCTTTGAGTCAAAACAGGCTTGTAGTGTTAGAAAAAAGATCATAGGAACATATTGGGAAACAGCCTGTTTGCCCCTGTTGATTAGAAACCATCAAAGATCTGAGCCCATGTTACTGGTTTTATCCCCAGTTGTAGAAGTAGATCTTCTGCCATGTCGGGAGATAATCCATCAAGGGGCCTGAACAGAGAGAACAAGAAACAGGATCAAACCCAACACAGATATTTTACTGATGATATGTGAGTCTGAAATCCAATGAATGATATTAAAGACAGGACAACAGTATTGTGATACATGCACCACCCACTGTACTGTCAGATTCTGTTGAATTCTCTGTCTTAAAGTTGGGCATAATTACATCAGTGGAAGTGAAATGTATTTCACGTCCTCTGAGCCTCCTGAGTAATTTAACACCGTCTCAGAAATAAAAACTTTACTAGTGAGAAGTTAAGGAACGCTCATGGGGTCGGTGAGACTTACGTGCAATAAGCCCTATTCCAGGAACATGATCAGCCAGAAGTCTGAGCAGGAAGAGAATCTTTTCCCTGCAGAAGAAGAAACATGATAACGCTCCACTTCCATAGGTTCCATCATTGTGCATAGAACATATGCAGATATACTCACTCAGAGTATTTGTCATAGAACGGGGAACGGAGAAGGTAGTAAAGCAAAAGGAAGGTTCTTCTCCTCATCTCATTCCTCTCCCATCGATTTTGAAATTTTACATCTTTGAGCACTGCGAAGCTGGAAGAAACAGGACAAACAACTGAAATAACTTCATCTCATCAAACCTTTGACAGGAACCACACTTTCATTTAGCACAATAGCGGAGAATGAGGTCCTGTGGTATTTTTTTAATCTCTGTTATGATCTCATAACTGTTCATTTGTCAAGTGCCAAGTGTGACATCTGAAAACAAACAAAAACCTGAATGATTCAGGGCAACTGATGTGTTGGGCCTGATGAAGCTGGTGATCTGCAGATGTCTTTCCTCCACAGTCCTGTTCTCAGTGTGGCCTTAAATGTAGTCACTGAAGGAACCAACACCACGTCCCCAAACCCCAAACCCTCTAACATCCCCCCAGGTTTGTCTCTATATAGTTAATTCCTCTAAAACTCTTAGAAATAATCAGTGCTGTTATCGGTCATCTAGAGAGGAAGCGGGTACAGTGCATAAAATATATCTGATCATTTCAATTGATTACCTACGGTCATGAATCTGCTTACCTGGAAAGTTCAAGTACTCCAGAGATGAGCCACGGCTTCCAGGACTGTTTTCCACAGAGTCCAAGGCAGAGTACTGCAGCCAGGAGGAATCACTTTCAGGAAAAAGGTTTTATGGTATGGCCCAGTATAAAACCACTGTGCAACATCAAATTGATTTAAGCCACATGACAACAAACAGCATCTTCATAAAGCCGCGGCTTATTTCTCGGCTCAGTCGCTGACCAGCTCACATAGTTCACAGCTTTTCTAGCTCGCCATCTAGAGTTCAGTATCAATAATACAAGACAACCTCACAATCAGTGCAGTTCAAAACATTCCTCTGCACTTCGTCAGAATAATATTCTAATTTGAAATACTTTACCATCAGTTTACATTCGAACAGTGAGAGGACTAGATTTTCCCTTCTCTTTGAATTGGAGACTATGAACAGAGTTTGGATTTTTAAACTTATGTTTTAACACTAAGACCTGGATATTTGTACAGTCTCCCCATTTTCTCTAGAGCTATTAGACTACACAAATATAAAAACATCTGGCATGTGTCCACCATGACTGTCTTTAATCATATATAAATGTCTTTTGTTCTATTATTCAGCTTTATTAACATTTAAACATTAACTGGGCAGACTGCACAGCTCTGTCTGTAGGATACAGTGTACAAGAGGTCGTCCGATGTAGACGGACTCAGCGATGGTCTCCTGGAGGCCCAGATGTGTTGGTTTGCTGTGCAGCTTCTCCTTGGAGGAGTTCACCCGTCTCTTCTGCTGTCTCGGTGCTCCCCACAGCCGGGCCTGCAGGGAGGGTGCTGCCAGGGCACCCAGGGGAGACAGACAGGCAGATAAGTTCATCCACAGTGACAAATTAGAAGAGATAGAAATCAATCAACAAAAAGCTAATATTTTCAAATTTCACATCATTATTATTCAATTACAGCATAAAGCCAAACTCAATAAGTTTAAAACTTAAAGTAAATTGACTCTTTCTGTCCTTAATAAAGGTTTTTCTGTGAAATATAAACATTCATGGCTAAATACTATAAGTAACAATCAGAGTCGACGTTTGTTTCACCAGGACAGTTTTGATCAGATTTGACAAGGGTCAACACATTTTGATTCAAAGGTCACTGAACTGCACTGAGCCTTTTTCATTTGAACCCAACACATTCACAAACCAGTGAGCACAAAAAACACAAATACAACCCCAAAGTCTTTGTGTACAGATGTCACTGATTTTGTTCTAACACATTCACTGATATTTGGCCTAATCCTTCATTTATATTTCTTAAATGTTAATAAGCATTTTGGTCGTTGTCGAGTTAAGAAGAAGAAGAAGCCAAACCTCAGCAACAATCAATGCACCTTGAAAGTAGGTGACACTTTTCCTGAAACTCCTACGCTGCTTTACCTACCACAGATTTGACATTTATATGTGAAAAGGTTCTGGTCTGGCAGTTTCTGTGGAGGCAGGACTGTCTGTGAGATGGAAGTGGTGGTTAGATGGCTTGACACCAGGTAGGTGTGTGTGTGTGTGTGTGTGTGTGAGAGAATGGACGTGCAAGTGGCACAGCTGGGATTATTCTGGCGATTAGTGTTTCGTATTTAGGAGGCTTTGACTCCTACAGTACCATGTCTGTGTGTGCTGGAGACATAAAGGGCAAATTACATCTTAGAAGCTGGTGTAGGACTCCAGCAGGTGAGGGATTTGTTTAAGAAAGGGGCAGAAGCTCAGGTGAACGTGAAACAGGTTGAGCCTTGTTCTGTGTGTCTGGTGGGTAAATGTTGCTCAGTCAGACAGAGGCTTCATAGCTCAAATGACTCGAACCTTCAGGTCAAGAACATTTCAATTTGCATCATCTGCTACAATAAAAAACAAAACTCTTACCGCTGCCGAGCGGCCTGACGACCCGTCCTGATCTCTGGCCCACAAAGCAGGTTTCGTCCTGCTGCTCTTCGTTACTGTTATCTGTGGATGACAGAAACACAAAGGCCCTCTCTCTTTATACTCACATCTTTACAGCTAAAGTAGGTGATGTTTTCACAGCATTAGTGTGGAAATCTGCTCCAAACGTCTTAACGAGGAGAGATGCTGTTAAACTCTTTAAACAGTCTTGACAGATTTTCCCTTCACTGGTTTTTGCAAACTTCTTTATCTTTCTGTTCCTAATAGAACAAAACCAAACTATTTCTCATTGAAGATCAAGAGGAGATTTTTCTGGAATCAGGAAAAAGGACAGCTAGTGAGACAGAGAATGACACGGACCTTCACCGACTTCTGCACTTCTGTCAAGTGGAATTATGGGAGGTGAAGTCTGAATGCCAGATTTGTACCACAGAAGAAGCACGAGGCGTAAAACTGCCCTGGAGATGAAAATGAAAATTGTTAGAGAAGCGTAGACAGCAGAGTGTCACTGTGGTACGTGAAGGGGGGATTTTTTTTAAATACTCATACAGCCATACTAGATATTTACATATTATAGATATGAGATTTTCAATTCTTTGCTTATTTTCTCTAAATCCCATAAAGATTCGTGGAAAATAAGAAAAAAGAAAAATCTCTGTGGCCTCATGTTTGAGACATTGTCTTTTAAAATGTGAACGTCCTCACGTACATTAATGTTACCAGAACACACGTATTCTCTGTTGGCTGTGACAGATGTGTAGGTGCTTGTACACAACATGGCCAAAAGTATGTGCACGGTCAAACATCACGCTCATATGTGATATTCAAATATGGCATTTCAAAGCCACTGGGTGTTAATGTGCTGCTTTAATAGCCCCCACTCTTCTAGTTAAGTGTTTCCAGCAGATGTTAATCTGCAGTGAGGCCTGACACTGACAGTGGGTGTTAAGGTCTGGCTCTCAGACAGTGTTTGGGTTCATCCCTAAGGTGCATGTGGGTGGGCTTGTCATGTCGAAAGAGGGGAGGGACAAAGAAACTGACCCATATTTTGTAAGACACTGGCTGCTTCAAACAAACTTCACATAAAGCCCAAGAGGTTTAGTTTGTACCATACCCATAAGGCCATACTTAAATATCTGAATAAGTCCGATCACCAGCCACCGGCCGACGTCACCCCACAGTCTGCAGGCTCCCACCTCCAGGAAAACTTCCACATATTCCAACACGGAGAGCCACGTCAGGAGTCTCTGCTCAGAGAGAGACTGAACAAACCAAACACAGGCAGGAAGTCACTTCACTTTCAATCTGAGGCACAGAAATAGCACAGCATTCAAATGGAAACTAAAGAACGTCTGCACACGTCTGCTCATTATTGCCATTGGTAGAGCTCCAGCATGAGCTTTAATAAGGAAAGTGAAAGCACTGAATTACCCACAACACAATAAACTGAACAGATAAAATATCTTCAGTTTGGCCACTGTAGATCTTAGCTGTCAAATGTTCTAGCAGTGTATGGACACCATCAACGTCTGGCACTGATTTAGCACACGCTTGTTTCTCTGTCAGTGAAGCCTGAGATGATGAGAAGTCTATCTGGCAGTGCTCACCACAGGAAGCGCACACCTCAGGCCTTTACGCAGAATGCTGTCATTGAACAACACCAGCAGGTTGGAGGCAGAGTACACTGAAAAACACACAGTGTCACCAACAAGACATTTATTCAGCCTCCAATAAACTAGCATTGAATCAGAAATCAAAGAGCCATGGTTCATTTGATCAGGACTGAAAGTCCTGCAAGAGTATGTCCGTTATAATCAAATCTGCTGATCTGATTAGTCATTTTTCATCACATTTCCTCATTTCACAATTTAAAGTTGGGTTATACTTCATGAGAGTGAGACAACATGGAGACAGACATTGCTGTGGCAGGAAACACTCAATGCTATGACTGGCTTTGGAAACAAGTCCAGTTTAATGAAGACTGGTGATTTCAGGTATTACTGGAAATTAATACATGCTGTCACTTTATTTCGAAATCCACAAATACAATGAGATTAAAGTTATTATTGATTGGATTACTGTAAATGTAAATAATAATAATATTAATAAAGCAAAATAAATTGGCCTGGAAATAGCAGCTTTACTGACCCTTGACCTTTACTCACCTAGTTCAGATATTTCAGGGGAATCAGCAAATCGCCCTGAAAAATAAAACACAGCATGTTGTCGTTCACACTAAAAACACTGGTCCTCTGTCACCAGAACAAAACCTTACAGCAGTCTGGTGCTTAAAGAAAAGCAGAGCAGCATTTTATTAAAACAGCATGTTTTTAAGCACAGGGCTGGAAAAATAAAGCTGACCTGTGTGGCAGTATGGCCAGCTGTCTGAACACTGTCTAGATTTCACCTAACCACCTAATATTACTGCGGCCGGTGCGAAACAGGAGCTCACTGCCCAAACTACAGATCAATTACTGACATCAAGACGACTGTTTCAGTGCTGAAAACTCCTGCAGGCTCAGCTTCACCCACAACACTATTGTTTACTGTGCTAATCACAATGTAAATGTATCTGAAATCTGAAATGTAATTCTGGACAGTCACTTTAACCATCAACACTTTTAGAAGAAATCCTTAAAGTCCAAATATCGTTAAAGGAGTTGTGACTATTCAAAAGTCACATTTAAGGAACCTACAATCGAATGACTAGTAGTACGTTTGTTTTGGATATTCAAGATATTTAAGATGTTTCCTACATGTGTCAAATTACAAACATCTGAATATCTGGAAGTCACATTGTGGAGAGTCAAAATTCAACTGTAGATGTCTGAGAGTAGTTTCCCCATTCAAGTCAATGAGCGAGACATTACAGACATGTATTTCGATCCTGTCCATCTATTAGACCAGCACCTGTGCAGAACCCACACAGACTCATGGAGAACATGCAAACTCCAACAAAAGGGCCCCACGGGATTCAAACCCTGAACCTTCTTGCTGTGAGGCAACAGCGTGTTCCATATGTTCCACTATATCAGCATGCTCAGTACTGCAGTACGATGGGTTATACTTCATAAGTACTGCAATATAATGGGTTACACTTTATCAGTACCGCAGTAATATGGGTTATACTTCATCAGTACCGCAATAATACAGTCCGATCGGTTATACTTCATCAGTACTGCAGTAATATGGGTTATACTTCATCAGTACTGCAGTACGATGGGTTATACTTCATCAGTACTGCGGTACGATGGGTTACACTTTATCAGTACCGCAGTAATATGGGTTATACTTCATCAGTACCGCAATAATACAGTACGATGGGTTATACTTCATCAGTACTGCAGTAATATGGGTTGTACTTCATCAGTACCGCAATAATACAGTACGATTGGTTATACTTCATCAGTACTGCAGTAATATGGGTTACACTTCATCAGTACTGCAATAATATGGGTTACACTTTTATCAGTACTGCAGTAATATGGGTTACACTTCATCAGTACCGCAGTACGATGGGTTATACTTCATACTTCATCAGTACCGCAGTACGATGGGTTATACTTCATACTTCATCAGTACCGCAGTACGATGGGTTATACTTCATACTTCATCAGTACTGCAGTACGATGGGTTATACTTCATCAGTACTGCAGTACGCCGCCGTAACATGAGCTGAGACCTGCTGTCAGTCACCCACCTGCTATCAGGTACGACAGGGTCCGCACGCTGCTCTCCAGCTGCGCTGTAGCAGCTGGATTCCTCCTCACGTACTCGGTGTACCGCTCGTACACAGACGCCACTTTGTCGAAGTACTCTTTAATGTGAGGCATGACCGCTGATCCACAGACACAGACGTAAACTATACATTTATTAACACTCAGCCGTGTGCTCGTCAGGCGTGTGCTCGTCAGGCGTGTGCTCGTCCCTTCGGCACCTGCTCTAAAAAAGAAACTACAAAACAAACTTCACGGAGGGCGGGCCGGCAGTCATTACCGTCCCCCCTGCTCCCGGGCTCCCACGCATTGGTTCCGGGTTCCGAGCCTTTAATACGCGGGTTCTTCTTCCGGACACGTTATTGTTGCATCAGCGGCCAAACGTTGTGGAGATGGCGACCTCAGGAGATCCAGGTAGGTCTTTGTCTGATCCTGTGACTTTTGTTTGTGATCGATCTGCTGTTGATGAGGAGCAGGCAGCTCGGTGCGACGTGTGTTGGTCAGGGCTGATGTTGACGCTGAGCTCGAACCGAGCCGCCTTTCAAAACCTGGACATTTGGGCTGATGGTTCAGAAAGAGGCAGGTCAACAAATATTTATAGGTTATAGATTTACCCAGAAACAAACATTAGTGTTGGGTCAGATCTGAATGGAGGTTGGTTGACATTTGATTCATTACAGGTAAACCCACGGTACCACCCGGTACCACCCGGTACCACCCGGTACTCCTCTTAGAACTGTAAATAAATGGCAGCCTGAGGTGAAGATAAAATAAAATGGACGGATGTTTTTACTTTGTTTTGCTCAGTTGCATCATCTGACGCATCTTCAATAATTTACTTTCACTTATTTTATATAAACTTAAGAGATGCAAGAGATTCAGCGATAGATTATTATTATTGTTATTAGTACTAGTAGTAGTAGTAGTAGTAGTAGTAGTACTAGTAGTAGTAGTAGTAGTACTGTAACTTATGAAAAACCCCAGTCAAAGGTTTTTTTAATGGTCACTGTCATCACTTTGTATTTTGTATTGTTGTTTTTATTTCTAGTTGATTCATTTAAACTCAAGTCACTTCAGTCTCAACATTGTGAAGTTTATATTATTATAATTATATTATATTTCTTGTCAAACTCAAACTGAAACAAAGCTGCATCATCCTGCACAGCATCTTCACATCTGGTTAAAAAGCTGCTTAAATCCTGCAGATATTTTCAGGAGCATTAAAATGTCAATGGACAATGTCAATTTAATTTATGGATATTGGTGTTTTGTGTTTTTTTTTTTAAAAACTGTAATAATTTTATTTTTAGTTTGTTTGTACTTTCAGTTTTTTCACTTCTGACTTCTTTCTGTTTCAGTCTTAATATTTTTTATGCAGCAGTAAGTTTCTGTTTGATTCTGGTTTCACTCTGTGTGTGGTTTGACACTGAGCCAGTATTTCCTTCTCAGTCTCATCCCTCTGCCTTCTGGACCAGTATGGAGCTTTTTATTTGATTTTGTCTTTATATTTGTGTTTTTCTTTCATTTCTTTTCTCTATTTTAAATCAGTCATTTTGCCTTGTAGTGTCAAACTCCTTTTGTTTCGTGTCCATGTCCAAACCCTATAGCGAGTAATGCACGCTGATCGTCCATCCATCCATCCCCTTAGACCAGTTCAGGGTCACGTCGGGTTCTACTCTGTTCCAAATCCAGCTAATTTTTTACACCCTTACAATATTAAAGGCAAAATATTGTTCTGTTGTTTTGGGACATCGGGTGTTTGTGTCACATAATCTGTGGGATTTCAGTTTAATTGTGAAATTATTTGAGTCTTTGTGAGGCTGGTATTGAGGTTATTGGTTATCCAATGTTCAGGATGAACGTTTGGTGCTGTTGTCAGTGTTTTCTCTGGCTGTTGCAGCTTAGTCAGTCATTTCTCTGCGAATAATCGCCCTCTTGTTTCTGCAGCCTTTGAGTATGGCTTCTTGCTACAGATAAATGAGGAGGCTGCGCTGGCAGCGGCTCTGAATGACTACCTAACCTCACGCAGCTACCTGGCTGGGTTCAGCCCCTCCCAGGCCGACCAGAAAGCCTTTAAGCTCCTCCACAGGCCCCCAGATCCACAACAGGTCCATGCTCTGCGCTGGTACAGGCACATATCAGCCCTGCAGCGGGACCTCAGCTCTGAGAGCAGCAGTGAGTAGACAGTTGAAGGCTAGACGTGGACGTGGTCCCAAACCTACGAGCCTGGAAGTCGAGGCTGTCTGAGCTGGGCAGGGAGCAGTCTGACTAAACGTAAAGCAGCTCTAACCCAACCCCTGTGCAAACTGTGACATGCATGAACCCAGAGCTTGTCACGGGCATTTGAGTTTTATCAAAGGGTCTATTTAATTTTCAGTCATAGTGATGTCCTGTGTGTGGAGAGTCAGTTTATCATTGTTCAAATAAAGTTACAGCAGCTGGGACCAAACACACTCCACTGTTCGTTTTGCCCACAGGCCCATTGACACTGACAAAACACACAACAAACACACACAAATGTGCCATTAGCATGTAGCTCTCCAGAGTGTTCCTTTGAATTGTGTGTTTTGTGCTTGGTGTGTGTAGCTTTTAAGGATCTCCTCGTTTTAAGGAGTTATTTTCCATAACTGAGCACATGGTGATGCCTCATGTTTCTAGTGTCTGACTAAAGGTGAAAGGTCAGATTCTGTCCTCTCCAGCTGGACCAGCTGCCACATTTCTCACACCTGGAGCTGAATATCGTAGCCTGTAGCAAACTGGAGCCACAAATCGATGCTTGAGAATAAAAGGTTACACCTGTGGGAGCACTAGTTCAGTTTAATGGGCAAACTGATATTAGTTGATTTGAAGGTAGATGTTTCCTGTTCATTGACCTGTTTACTACAGAGGAGGAACAAATGTAAACTATGGCTCTGGGACAAATTAACATTTAAAATATAGGTAGAAAAAAATCCTAAAAATTTTCTGTTGATTTATGACTTAAACTACATGCAGTTTGGATTCTAAAGGTCGTATTACTTCAGATTTGTACTCTAAAAACCCGTAAGCTCTGGACACTTGATCACTGTTGAGCTGAAATAATTGTGTCTTAATTAAATACTTTCAGTTAATTAAATACTTTCAGTTAATTGTTTAAGGCAAATTCCAATAAAATAGAAAAAGAATCTCTGGCTTCTCAAATATGAACATTTGCTGCTTTTGTTATTATTTTCATTCATAGCAAACTTAATATCAGTGGGACCTCTGGGACTAGAAGACATTTCAATATGTCAAATTACAGTGGTTATTTTTCACAACGTCCAGATGTTTCATTAAATGATTAATCAATAAAACAAGACTGATGGTAAAAATGATGAGTAGTTGCAGAGAAAATGATGTTTTATTACTGTTGAACATCAAACAGGAACAGATTTGAAAATTCCTTGTCTTTAGCGTTTGGTCCGTAAAGTCTTTCCTCCTTCAGTGTCTGATGTTCAAGACGAACTAAATTATTAATTAGACTAAATAATAATTTAATTATATCCAAAGCCCCCATGTGTAAAATATGAGAATAACATAATGATCGTGATTAGTTTTCTGCCTGTAGAGACATTAGACATTTCTGGTGAACACTGGTACAGTAGTTAGACATATGTGTCTATAATTAGATATATGACGACTGGGATACAACATTTGCATTTAGTGAAAAAAAGGCACCATGAATGAACATTTGTCCTTCCTTTCTGTTTTGTCATTGTATGCCAGTGAAGACAAAGCGGGTTCAGCCCCCTTGGTGCCCACCAGTGGGAACAGATGTTCCCCAGCTTCAGCTCTATAACAGCTTGACGAGAGCGAAGGTACGTTAGAGGCAAATATCAAACCTGTGTCGGTGCTTGTGTTTTCTGGGGCTTAGCAATCACCATCATTTGTCTTGAAGAGGATGAACCTCCCAGCAGAGAAACTAGAGAACCAGGTTCCACTCATTTTAAGATGTACTGTGTCTTAGGTTAGGATGCACACTGGGTGTCATCTTCTCTGTTGTTATATTCCTCTCACGGTCGATGATGGGACTTCCCATTATTTTTCTTTCAGCAAGATGCCATTTGCAGTCACTGTATAAAACTCAGAACATCCCCTGAATATATGTTGTTTTCCTCTGTAGAGAACTTTAAAATTGAAAAAACTTATTTTTACACACTGATGATCTGTGGGACGTGTTGGTGAAAGGCTTAGCTCATGAAAGTTTGTTGTGCTTATGTTTCAGGAGCTGTTTGTTCCCCAGAAAGGGAATAAAGTGACATGGTACTGCTGCGGCCCTACAGTGTATGATGCCTCCCACATGGGACATGCGAGGTGAACATGTCACAGTGAAAAGCATTCAGGATGTTCGGCCTTCCTTTAGTTCAGTAAATTTTAACGTTCCTTCTCCTGTAGTAAGATTTTATTTCATAATCTCTTCTTTCTTCAGATCCTACATATCTTTCGATATCCTGCGAAGGATACTGAGGGACTACTTCAAGTATGACGTCCTGTACTGCATGAACATCACGGACATAGACGACAAGGTGCTTTGTACATATGGCTCGTTCTGGTTTGTGCACTGGCCTTGTGTTTTGCTGAAGCTCATTGCCAACACATCGCAGCAGCACATCCACCTGCAACCGCCTCTGTGGTTTCTTCAGTTCAAGAATCACAACCAGTTTGTTGTTATCTCTACTCATTTAGATCATTAAAAGGGCCCGGCAGAACTTCCTTTTGGACCAGTACAAGGAAAAACAACCACAAGCTGCTCAAATTCTACAGGACGTCCTGAGCGCCAGAGGGGTGAGAGTACACTTCTTTTTATTTATCTAAGCAACTGCAGAAGATCTGTTTATATGTTTTGTGCAGCTCAACCGTGAAACATGAGACTACATGAGTCTTTTCACTTGCGTGTTTCAGCCCTTCCAGGTGTATTTGGCTTCGACCACAGACCCAGACAAGAAGCAGATGCTGGAAAAGCTGGACGAAGCCGTCACTGCCGCTCTGCAGCCCCTGCAGGCAGCAATGCAGAGCGGAGCAGCCGATGAAGTCGTGCAACCGCTGGCCCAGGTAAGTCGGAACAGACCTGGTGCTGCAGGTGACCTGAGCGTTTGTCACTCACTGTTACTCTAATTATTTTAGGCGCTGATTGAGAGTGGGCTGAGGTCTATTTCCAGATTATTGTGTCAGTTTTAATATGATTTAAAATTGACTGAAAATGTCAGGAAATAAAGAATAAAATGTATATTTCTAAACAGGTTAGAGAGTCAAACAGCACAGATTTTAAAATACTACGGGTTTTGTTTTCGTTCCTTCACTCCAAGGTGCTGTTGGAGAATTCCAAGGACCTGCTCGCTGATTGGTTGGACAAACAGTTTGGCAGTCACGTCACTGAGAACTCGATCTTCTCCATCCTTCCCAAGTACTGGGAGGGAGAGTACCACAAAGACATGCAGGACCTGAACGTAAGAGAACTGCTTTACAAGGTCGGATTAGTCCAACAGAGTAGGACCATAAAAAGAGGCGCACAGAAACAAATGAGTTGGGGGTGCACGTTAGTTTTCCTGGCTCATTTTAGACATGGTCTGTAGCGAGTCCCCTCCCATGGCAGATAGTACGTCCCATGACTGGTCTGTTGTTCTGCTGCTAATGTAGGTGAATTGTCTGTACGGCAGGTTCTTCCCCCTGATGTCCTCACCCGGGTCAGTGAATACGTTCCTGAGATTGTGGAGTTTGTGAAGAAGATTGTTGCAAACGGTTATGGGTGAGAAAGAACCTGCCAAATGATTTTACGTCCAAATTGTCAGATCCAGCAGTGCTAGGTCTAATCATTTGGTTTCCTGATGTTCACAGGTATGAGTCAAATGGTTCTGTGTACTTTGACACCTCCAAGTTTGATGCCAGTCCACAACACTCATACGCCAAACTAGTGCCAGAGGCAGTCGGAGACCAGAAAGCTTTACAAGAGGGAGAAGGTACGATGCCAGTTTCAGTCAACAGATTGTTTATTCCTGAAACTTATATGTGTATAGTTTTTATAATTAAATGTGATTTTAAACTACACAGAAATGTTGTTTGTAAAAATTAGATTTATGTCTATATTTGTATTTAAGTTTTTGTTTTATCTTAATTGACGCTGCAGGCGACCTGAGCATCTCAGCAGACAGGCTGAGCGAGAAAAAGTCCCAAAATGACTTTGCCTTGTGGAAAGCCTCCAAACCAGGGGAGCCGTCATGGGACTCTCCATGGGGGAAGGTGAGAGTTCTTTCCCAGCGTAGGTGTGTTGTTAGGATGATACAGCAGGTTATAACCTGCACAAGACAAAACAAAAGAAAACTGGAAAATTAAAATGGGCTTTTCACTGTTTTCTGACATTTTAATTAGTCAGTATGATTCATTTTGTTCTTGACTGTCATAACAGGGAAGGCCAGGCTGGCACATCGAGTGCTCGGCCATGGCCGGCTCCATCCTGGGACAGTCCATGGACATCCATGGCGGTGGGTTTGACCTCCGATTCCCCCATCACGACAACGAGCTGGCTCAGTCTGAGGTACAAAAGCAAAGTCTCTAAACTGTCATAAGATGCAAAGCTTGTGACAGTGTGTAGAAAACGTTCAGCAGCAGCCAAAAAGGGTTAACTGAGATGCATGTAAATACATTTCAATAAGTCGAATACAGACTTTAACCACTGTCTCTTTCCCTCGCAGGCTTTCTTTGAGAATGATCACTGGGTGCGATACTTCCTGCACACCGGGCACCTGACGATCGCAGGCTGCAAGATGTCAAAATCTTTGAAGAATTTCATCACCATTAAGGACGCACTGGCAAAGAACACAGGTGACCCCTCTGGTCCAGCTGGACTGATTTTACAGATGATTCTGTCGACCATCTTACCTGAAAGACACTTGGTGAAAGTAAAGAAATAACTGAAGTGTGTAATGTTATGCATATTATGTACTGACTGTTGTGAATGAATTGGGATAAATTAGGGGATGAGGGATATTTAGTAGTGACTTTCTTTAAATGTATATTAATACTCTCCATTTATGACTGAGCTGACAACACTATGATACTATGCAGTCTCTGTAAATATCTCACTGAATTGAAAAATATTCGTTATGTGTCAGAGCTTCATTTCCCTCTGAGCTCCAGCAGAGAGCAGTCACAGCTCATCAGCCAGTGTCACACCAGGTTCATATCCAGCGTCTCACACTTCAGTGGTTCATTTCATCAGAACATGGCTCAAGTTGTAGGACGACATAATGTTGCTGTCAGATAAATGATGGCTCCTCTGTTCGTCCTCCTGCAGCTCGTCAGCTCCGTCTGGCTTTCCTCATGCACTCCTGGAAAGATACCCTGGACTATTCTTCCAACACGATGGAGTCAGCCGTCCAGTACGAGAAGTTCATGAATGTAGGTGATGAATGTGAGACACAAAGGGCCCTATTGTTCAGTTGTGAGACTGATCCTAAATCTGTCTCTGCTTTCTATGAATCTGCTGCTCTGTGCCCTTTTCCTGACACAGGAGTTCTTCCTCAACGTCAAAGACATCCTGCGTGCTCCAACTGATATCACCGGTCAGTTTGAGAAGTGGGAAGCAGCAGAGCTGGAGCTTAACAACAGGTAAAAGAGCGAACAGGGGAAGTGAGTGCTCTAGTCCTTCAGTAGTTACTGGTAAACCTCTTAACCAGATGTAAGCTGCTGAAATTGTTCCAAACAGGTGATTAACATGAGCAGGATCCAAGTAAGTTAATAAATGAATAAATAAGCACTTGATGCCTTCATGTCCATTAAAAGCATCAGTTTTCTGACTGAGGGCAGCACCGCAGCTTTTTCCCAGGAGTCATCTGTGAGTCATCACACTAAAGTCCAAGGCCAAATCTAAAGGTGACTTCTGTTGTTTAGTTTCTACGACAGGAAGGCGGCCGTCCACGAGGCTCTGTGTGACAATATGGATACTCGCACGGCCATGGAGGAGATGAGGGTGCTGGTCAGCCAGAGCAACAGCTACATCGCCAGCAGGAAGAGCGCCAGGCTGAGGCCCAACCGCATGCTGGTGGAAAGTATCGCTGTGTATCTCACAAACATGCTGAAGGTGAGCGGGTTTCAACTACTTCTCTCTCTGTCTAAATACTGATCCTCACAGCCAGCTGCTTGTTTTTGATGGAAATTAAAGTTCAACTTTACACTGAATGTGAGGAGGAAAAGTCTTGTGCTGTTTCCAGAGCACTGTGTTGAACAAAGGTGGTAAACACAGATGTGATCCACTTAAATGCAGCACAGGAGGCCATGAAGGGCTGAAAGCTGATAATTAAACAGCAGCAGCATTTATTGAGCTTGACAGGTAAACACAAGGAAGATCATGAAGCTGTTAAACCACTGAGGCCAAACTTAGATTTACTGTTATTTTGGTATTTTGTGTACACACCACACAAGTACTGACTACTACTACATGAGTACTTAAAGGGATTTGCATTTGCTCGCTGAAATGAATCTGTTGTCGTGTAGATATTTGGTGCCGTTGAAGGATCCGACGCTATAGGTTTCCCCATGGGAGGACAAAGTCATAGTATTGACGTAAGTAATGAGACACTTACAGCTGACTGTAATTTGACTTTAACTACCTTATATTACTAACATCTTATTCACAAGTTTAAAACACACTGTGTTTGTCTATTTATTCATTTCTTCGGCTTAATGTTCCTGCCAAACAAATGTCATCCTCCATTTTCAGGATTCAAGTTTTGATTCTATCACTCAGTGCCCGTCATACAGAATGGAATGTTTTCTCAAAATTAAATTATGTCCATGAAAGAAGTAGCTTCAGCCTATGACTTCCTTTTAAATTAAAGTGTGACTCACTTGGTGTGATGGAAAATGATGATCTAATGATAGTTGTTGGTTTTTACTGCTCAGTTTTCCATCATTTCAAGCTGCCACTGTTTAAGTGACACTGAGTGAAATGTTGTTGCTGCTGTGTTTGTCAGCTGGAGAGCACAGTGATGCCGTACCTCACGGTGCTGTCGGATTTCAGAGAGGGTGTCCGAAGAATTGCACGAGAGCAGAAAGGTAAAAACTGGGAGTCAAAATTTGAGTGTCAAAAAGACGCCAGTTATTCTGTCACTATTCAGTGTCGAATCACAGAAGGATGTAGTTCATGCACTTTTTTAATCTTATCCAGTGGTGGAGTTGCTGGAGCTCTGTGATGTGGTCCGTGATGATACGTTACCAGAGCTGGGAGTCCGACTGGAGGATCATGAGGGTAACGGAGTCTTCAATACTCTGCTCCCAGAACCAAGTGCAATGTGTGGATTTATTACAGAAAGAATATTAGCTTTGTCTGATACATCCTGCACTGTATGACTCTGTTACAGGTTTGCCTACAGTGGTGAAGTTTGTGGACAGGGAGATATTACTGAAGGAGAGAGAAGAGAAGAAGAAGGTAACGATGACTGCGTAGTCAGAGGTTGTTGATGATGACAGAATTGATCAAGTCTGCACTGATGATGAGTCTGCTCATCTTCCAATACCTGAGCGTCAAAGAAAAAAAAATCCAGTTCATTACCATTAAAGAAACTGGCAAAACAAACCTGAGCTCAATAAGCTGTGACCTGCCATTCTGTTGTTTCATAGATGGAAGAGGAGAAGAAAAAGAAGAAGGAAGAGGCTGCCAGGAAGAAACAGGAACAAGAGGTCAGTCAAAGAGGTTTTACCCACCTGATCTGTTTTTCTTGCACCGGCTCATGTTAAATTCACATGCAGGTACATAAATGCCTGTATTTGTATTTAGTATCATTTTTAATACTCCAGTTGTTTGTCTTTGTCTTAAAACGATTTTTTCTTGTTTGTAATTGGTCTGTAAATACAGCAGCTGTGTTTCAGTGCAGATGAATTCACAGTATAACATTTACTTCTTTTTGCTTCTGCTGTTATATGTCAGACTTTAACCAGCGGTTACTACCCAGGTGGCGTGCTACAGATACAGTAAAATAATCATTTTATTATCAATACATCACCCGGCAAAATGATCAGAAATGCAGGTTAATGCCAGCAGCTGTGCCATCAGATCGTTGTTGTGACGTAAACTGAGCATCTACAAACAAAGCATCTAAAAAAGCTGCAAACCTTTAGAAATGTGATGCTGAAGAACAGATGCTCCAGTCGTGGAACTAGCGGACCCTGAAAAAGAGTCTGAGCCATGAGTCAAACGGAGCCACACCAGAATACAGACAGAGCTTGGGCTTATTTATTCAGGGTTTAGTTTCTCTCCCAGTGAACATGTTACTGAAGCTTTTCTGTGATTGTTGCAGATGGCTAAACTCGCAAAGATGAAGATACCTCCATGTGAGATGTTTCGCACTGAAACGGACAAATATTCCAAATTCGATGAAACGGTAAATCTGATATTTGCTTTTAACTCTGAATTTAACAGAAATATTTAAGGCATGACAGCAGTGATCTCCCCAGGTGAACGTTTGTAGTTGTTGGAGTAAACAGAATTTGCAGTACACATTCTTTCAAATGAAATGAGGTTGGTTATAAAAAGGGGTTTGGAACAGTCAAATCCACTGACTTTTATTCAGCCTTGGTTGCACAGTGAGATTAAAACCACTGTTTTTAAATTCTGCTCTGACATTAACATTTTATACTGCACAGTTAATTCACAGAACTTATAGTACTGCCTGTGCCTGCACCAGAGGCACTGAAAGTTTATTTAAAGGGAGGACGTGTCCATAAACAAAGCCAGGGTCAGTGTTGTTCCTGCAGGGGAGTGGGACTATGAACTTGGTTTGTTTTTGTTTTTCTGGTCTGACTTTTGAGTTTTCTTATTTCTATGCTTATCACTGTATTCCCCTAGAGAGGTCTGGGTATCATCAAGTTGATTTCCATCCACCATTTTCTAAGCACATTCTTGTTTTGTGAATAAAACGACTTGATTGATCACGTCAGAAGCTCTGATCCATGAAACAAGCAGCAGTGTCCTATTGACACTTCTCTTAATGACGTCGTCTCAGTTCTTCAACGGTTTAATAGCATCAGCTGCATGATTAGCTGATGCACCAAACTCCTATTATTTATATAACAGTGTGTGTGTATCGATCTTTAGCTGATCTTCTGGAAAACGTCTTCAAATTTGCTCTGCATGAGGGAAGAAGCTTGGCTCTTCAGGATGAGTCTGAGCCCTGTTCTTGTTCTTGTTAACAGGGTTTTCCCACTCATGATGCTGAAGGAAAGGAGCTCAGCAAAGGACAAGCCAAGAAGCTGCGCAAACTCTATGAGGCCCAGGAAAAACTCCACGACGAGTATCTTCAGATGAACCAAAATGGCAACTGATTCCATTTACAAACTATCCAAACCATCCACTTTGCAGAATACCTTCGCAATAAATGTCAAGGACAGAGATGGGTGGATAACGTTTGTCTCCTGCTTATCTGTTTTGGATCAGAAAATAACATGCAAAAAAGCTGCAAATTTTTTTCTTCTTCCTTTTCTCAGTCAGTTTGAAAATGATTAACATCAGTTGTCTGAGTGGCAAAGGAAGTTGGAGAGAACCACCTCTGAAGGTGACTCCCTCCTTGTTCTGTTTGTCTCTTCATTTCCAGAAAACACTGTGGCAAAAATACAGCTCTAAGGTTTCCCACCACTGTCAGGGATCCTCATCGGAGAATATGATAGTTGTTCTGCTGAAGTGGCAAACACCAAAACATGTTCCCTGGTGATGTTCTGACAGTGGAGACAAAGATCCCTGTGTAACAAGTGGCTGCAAAATCTCCCCGTGTTATATTTTTTCAGTCTTATCTTATTAATTACAATGATCTGTCATTTGACACAGGACGGCTCAAGACACTGGAGCTGAAACGATTATTTCCATTTTCCATTAAATCTGCCTGTTGTTTTCTTGATTAACTGCTTATTTGCTATAAAACTAAATACGAGATTCAAATAGCTTTTTTTAATCAACCGAGGGTCCACAGGTTTTCATTTTATTATAATTTAGCTAACAGTTGAATTTCTCACACTTGAGAAGATGCTTGTTAATGTCAATTATTGAAATAGATGATTGATTATTCACTTAATTGTTACAGCTCTAGAACTTTTGAAGACAGTCGACCAGTATTGTTTTTACTTCACCCATTGTGGAGTTGGCATTTTTGTGACCTCTTTTTTCTACAAGCACTGAATTAGTAATTAAATAAAAGGGTTTTTGTAAAAATCACCAACAGTTAGGAAAGTCTGCAAACGTTTACCTGTTGCACTCTCCTGCAAAATCAATGTTTATTGATGTGGGTGGAAAAGTCACAGGTATTGCCTAAAAATAACATGTTGGTATATTCTCACTGACATAAGTTAGATTTATTGCCTGATACGTGGTACAAGGCAAAAACATGAAATTTGTGAGCTGCTCTATGTCACGTTTGGATCTAATGCTGTCTGGAGCTGCCATAAATATTTTCAACTTTATTTCACTATTGTATGAAACTGTATCTGTAGCTAATTCAGTGTTTTATCCACACAGTGGTAAATGGTTTTCATTTGCTCTTCATTTCATTTAAATCTTTGTCAACTTTTCGTACAACTGTAAAGGACGAGGCCACCATGTTCCCCTTTGTCAACAAATCCCACAAAATACCAAAAGCAGCAAAGTTCGTCCAGCTCTCGGTACTTTCTGATTTTTCTACCGTCTCTTCCTCTAACAAACCTCACCAAGATTTAGATTCTTATATTTTAAAGGCTCAGTAATTTTAAAACAGATGCACATGAAATGAAAAACTGTGTATTTTCAGCTGCACATAAAAAATGTTTGGTGCTGTAGTGAATCTCTCACCAATGCGGCACCATTGCACAGAGAATATATAATATATCAAGCAGCCTTGACTTATTGTTGGTTTGATCTGTTGTCAATAGGAGAAATAATTATCCTTTTTATGTGGGCAGCTGTTTTCTCATCATGCTGGGAAAATAGAACTTCTTAAACCCTCTGTTGTCGTGGTCTCTCATGGCTTTAGTGAAACAAAATGAAGAGGTGCTTTTTATTATTCAACCGTCCATTAGGGTTTTGTATTTTTGTACTGGTTATGTATTGCACATCCACAGTTATGAGACAAGAACGGTTTCAGAAGTGCTTTCACAGAAGGACGACGCTCAATTACAGATGCAGCACATGCTACTGATTTCATTTGAAGAAATAAAATTGGTCATACTTGTGAACTTCAGGAATGTTGACTATATATTAAACCCACAAAATGGCAAAGTAATAAGTAATGTCATTGTTGCTGTGGCTGAAATGACAGTTTTTACTTTTAGAGCAAAACAGCAGCCGATAGTGATGGAAAGTGTGTATGTATTACTCCAATAAAAGACATTCAGAATCGAGCAGAATGAGACTTTAAATGTTATTATCTGTGATATTGTGTCTGATTGAAATATATGATTTTATACTCCAACCATTTAGTGACTGCTCCACAATCTCCCTCAGAGGTTAAACAGGTATTTTCCTGTTTTTGTATGACCTGAACTTCCTTCTAAATCGATATAAGGCAGCACAGATACAGTGCTTGAATTTAATATGTGTTCTATCATCCATCATCTGTACCCCCTTAGTCCTAACCAGGGTCCCAGGGATCTGCTGGAGCCTATCCCAGCTCTCTCTGGGTGAAAGGCAGGGGTCCACCCTGGACAGGTCCCCAGTCCATCACAGGGCCACATAGAGACAAACAACCTCACACACTCACACTCACTCCTATGGGCAATTTAGAGTCACCAATCAACCTGACATACATGTTTTTGGACTGTGGGAGGAAACCAGAGTACCTGGAGAAAACCCACACAAGCACAGGGAGAACATGCAGACTGTACACAGAAAGGCCCCTGATGGGTTTCAAACCAGGAACCTTCTGGCTGTGAGGCAACAGTGCTAACCACTAACCCACCGTTGTGCCTCAACATAAACCATTTACAATTTATTATTACTGCTACTAGTAATAAGCTTAGTAGTAGTCTTTTTGACAAAGCGTATAGTTAGGGCTGGCTTCAGGTAATCCTGAACCATCCCTTAGTTATGCTGCCATAGGCCTAGACTGCCCGAGGTCCATCGGTGCACTGAGCTCCCCTAACCCTCCCCTCCCCTCCCTTCCCTTCCCCTCTCCTCCTCTCCTCCCCCCTCACATCAGTGAATGTCACTAACCTTGTGCTCTCTCTCTCTCTCTCTCTCTCTCCCCTAGTTTGTGCTCCCTCTCTCTCTCTCCCCTAGTTTGTGCTCTCTCTCTCCCTCTCTCTCTCTCCCCTAGTTTGTGCTCTCTCTCTCCCTCTCTCTCTCTCTCTCCCCAGTTTTGTGCTCTCTCTCTCCCTCTCTCTCTCTCCCCTAGTTTGTGTTCCCTCTCTCTCTCTCCCCTAGTTTGTGCTCTCTCTCTCCCTCTCCCCTAGTTTGTGCTCTCTCTCTCTCTCTCTCCTCCCCTAGTTTGTGTTCCCTCTCTCTCTCTCCCCTAGTTTGTGCTCTCTCCCTCTCTCTCTCTCCCTAGTTTTGTGCTCTCTCCTCTCTCTCTCCCTAGTTTGTGCTCTCTCTCTCTCTCTCCCCTAGTTTGTGCTCTCTCTCTCTCCCCTCTCTCTCTCCCCTAGTTTGTGCTCCTCTCTCTCCCCTAGTTTGTGCTCTCTCTCTCTCTCTCTCTCCTCCCTAGTTTGTGCTCTCTCTCTCCCTCTCTCTCTCTCCCCTAGTTTGTGCGCTCTCTCTCTCCCTCTCCCCTAGTTTGTGCTCTCTCTCTCCCCTAGTTTGTGCTCTCTCTCTCTCTCTCCCCTAGTTTGTGATCCCTCTCTCTCTCTCCCCTAGTTTGTGCTCTCTCCTCTCCCCTCTCCTCTCTCCCCTAGTTTGTGCTCCCCTCTCTCTCTCTCCCCTAGTTTGTGATCCCTCTCTCTCTCTCCCCTAGTTTGTGCTCCCTCTCTCCCCTAGTTTGTGCTCTCTCTCCCTCTCTCTCTCTCCCCTAGTTTGTGCTCCCTCTCTCCCCTAGTTTGTGCTCTCTCTCCCTCTCCCTCTCTCCCCTAGTTTGTGCTCTCTCTCCCTCTCTCTCTCTCCCCTAGTTTGTGCTCCCTCTCTCCCTCTCCCCTAGTTTGTGCTCTCTCTCCCTCTCTCTCTCCCCTAGTTTGTGCTCCCTCTCTCCCTAGTTTGTGCTCTCTCTCCCTCTCCCTCTCTCCCCTAGTTTGTGCTCTCTCTCCCTCTCTCTCTCTCCCCTAGTTTGTGCTCCTCCCCTCTCCTCTCTCCCCTAGTTTGTGCTCTCTCTCCCTCTCCCTCTCTCCCCTAGTTTGTGCTCTCTCTCCCTCTCTCTCTCTCCCCTAGTTTGTGCTCCCTCTCTCCCTCTCTCCCCTAGTTTGTGCTCTCTCTCCCTCTCCCTCTCTCCCCTAGTTTGTGCTCTCTCTCTCTCTCTCCCTCTCTCTCCCCTAGTTTGTGCTCTCTCTCCCTCTCTCTCTCTCCCTAGTTTGTGCTCCCTCTGTCCCTCTCCCCTAGTTTGTGCTCTCTCTCCCTCTCTCTCTCTCCCCTAGTTTGTGCTCCCTCTCTCCCCTAGTTTGTGCTCTCTCTCCCTCTCCCTCTCTCCCCTAGTTTGTGCTCTCTCTCTCTCTCTCTCTCCCCTAGTTTGTGCTCCCTCTCTCCCTCTCTCCCCTAGTTTGTGCTCTCTCTCCCTCTCCCTCTCTCCCCTAGTTTGTGCTCTCTCTCCCTCTCTCTCTCTCCCTAGTTTGTGCTCCTCTCTCTCTCTCCCCTAGTTTGTGCTCTCTCTCCCTCTCCCTCTCTCCCCTAGTTTTTGCTCTCTCCCTCTCTCTCTCTCCCCTAGTTTGTGCTCTCTCTCCCTCTCTCTCCTAGTTTGTGCTCTCTCTCTCTCTCTCCCCTAGTTTGTGCTCCCCTCTCTCCCTCTCCCCTAGTTTGTGCTCTCTCTCCCTCTCTCTCTCCCCTAGTTTGTGCTCTCTCGCTCTCTCTCCCCTAGTTTGTGATCCCTCTCTCTCTCTCTCTCCCTAGTTTGTGCTCTCTCCCCCCTCTCTCTCTCTCCCCTAGTTTTGTGCTCCCTCTCTCTCTCTCCCCTAGTTTGTGCTCCCTCTCCCTCTCTCTCCCCTAGTTTGTGCTCCCTCTCTCTCTCTCTCCCCTAGTTTGTGCTCCCTCTCTCTCTCTCTCCCCTAGTTTGTGCTCCCTCTCTCTCTCTCTCCCCTAGTTTGTGCTCCCTCTCTCTCTCTCTCCCTAGTTGTGCTCTCTCTCTCTCCCTAGTTTTGTGCTCTCTCTCTCTCTCTCCCCTAGTTTGTGCTCTCTCTCTCTCTCCGTTTGTGCTCCCTCTCTCTCTCTCCCCTAGTTTGTGCTATCTCTCTCTCTCCCCTAGTTTGTGCTCTCTCTCCCTCTCTCTCTCCCCTAGTTTTGTGCTCTCTCTCTCTCTCCCCTAGTTTGTGCTCTCTCTCTCCCCTAGTTTGTGCTCTCTCTCTCTCTCTCTCCCCTAGTTTGTGCTCTCTCTCTCTCTCTCCCCTAGTTTGTGCTCTCTCTCTCTCTCTCCCCTAGTTTGTGCTCTCTCCCCTCTCTCTCCCCTAGCTTGTGCTCTCTCTCTCTCTCTCCCCTAGTTTGTGCTATCTCTCTCTCTCTCCCTAGTTTGTGCTATCTCCTCTCTCTCCCTAGTGCTCTCTCCTCTCCCTAGTTTGTGCTCTCCCTCTCTCTCTCCCCTAGTTGTGCTCCCTCTCTCTCTCTCCCCTAGTTTGTGCTCTCTCCCTCTCTCTCCCCTAGTTTGTGCTCTCTCTCTCTCTCTCCCCTAGTTTGTGCTCTCTCTCTCTCTCTCCCCTAGTTTGTGCTCTCTCCCTCTCTCTCCCCTAGTTTGTGCTATCTCTCTCTCTCTCCCCTAGTTTGTGCTCTCTCTCTCTCTCTCCCCTAGTTTGTGCTCTCTCTCTCTCTCTCCCCTAGTTTGTGCTCTCTCTCCCTCTCTCTCTCCCCTAGTTTGTGCTCCCTCTCTCTCTCTCCCCTAGTTTGTGCTCTCTCTCTCTCTCTCCCCTAGTTTGTGCTCTCTCTCTCTCTCTCCCCTAGTTTGTGCTCTCTCTCTCTCTCTCCCCTAGTTTGTGCTCTCTCTCTCTCTCTCCCCTAGTTTGTGCTCTCTCTCTCTCTCTCCCCTAGTTTGTGCTCTCTCTCTCCCCTAGTTTGTGCTCTCTCTCTCCCTCTCTCTCTCTCTCTCTCTCTGTACCTTCTGCAGGTGTCCCTGGTCCTGGAGCTGTATATTGCTGATGTGCAGTTACTGGTCCCACCAACCTGCAGTGTCTATCTGTTGTTTATTGTTGCTGTTCTCTTCTCTCTCCTCTTTCCACTCACCCCAACCGGTCGAGGCCCAAACTGAGCCCGGTTCTGCTGGAGGTTTGTTCTTCCGTTAAAGGGAGTTTTTCCTCTCCACTGTCACCAAGTGCTGCTCATAAGGGATTTGTTGGGTTGCTTGTTTTTTTGTAAAGTGCCTTGAGATGATTGTATTGTGATTTGGCGCTATACAAATACAATTGAATTGAAATAGTAGTAGTGTCATTTGTATTATTAGGCCTATTTAAAGTGGTCATTGTTAAGCCTTAACTCCTAACGTTACTCCCAGGTCTCACATAACCTTAACTATATAACTATAACTAAACCTAAACTAAACTAACTAAACTAAAACTATAACTAAAACCTTAAACCTGGGCTGACAGTCCGCCCTCCTGTCTGCAGCCAGGTGGTGCTCCTGTCAGGCTGTCAGCCAATCAGGAGCGTCCTTGTGCAGGTGTATCCAATCAGATTCGACGGAGCGCTATTTGAAAGCTGCCGTCTCTCCGGTGTTTACATGCAGGACTCGGTGTTCACGCTGTTCGTCTGTCGCTTGTGCTGCTCGGTGCCGGAACAAATCGCCGTGTCGTGTCTTCAGTCCCACTTTGACGTCGCTGCCGTGGACGTTGACCATGTCGTCTGTGGAAGTTCGGTCTGTGGTGAGAAACTGGGCCCCTGTTTTGTTGTGAAGGGGCCACTGCTGTCTCCGCCGCTAGTTAGCAGCGTCGGAACAGGGTCGGAACAGGGTCGGAACAGGGTCAGAACAGGGTCAGAACAGTCAGCTAGCAGCGCTAGAGCAGTATTAGCAACGTTAGGTGTGTTGACAGTTTTAACTGCGTTAGCTTGGCGTTAGCAGCGTCAACTCTAGTTCACGGGCCGTTTGCCGCCTGCTCGGCTCCGCTAGTTTGCTAACGGGCTCACGGTCACAGACCACCGAGCGATGTTTGAGCTCTGGTTCTTCTCTTGTAGGCGCTGCCCCCCGCGGAGAACCCGGGGAAAACAGGCAAAGCCCCAGCAGCAGGTCCGAGGAGAGCCGCTCTCGGAGAGATCACCAACGCTCCTGGAGCAGCGGCCAACACAAAGGTACCGGAGGACCCCCCGGTGTGGCTCTCTAGCTGCTCCCCGTGGCCCCATATGACCCTGCACCGGGTTTCTGGGTGGTTGTGTATTATTGAACAGGTGGCTGCAGGCTAATGCTAATTGCTATGAGGCAAGACAAACTAGTTTTGTTTTTTTTTTTGTCGTCTTCGGAAACACAAATTTTGTAGACGAAGCAGTTAATTAGCGAAATAAATTGCAGCCTAATCAACAATGAAAATGAATAACCCAGTGCATTAAATTTCCATGAAAGAGCAAATGTGAGAGAAAACCTGTTTTTACAAGTCTCCAACATGCTCATTGTGAAAGGCTGTTAAATGTGTGAGCACAGTGAATTTGACTGTTTTCATAATTGAAGATTTGTCTAAACTCCCAGAGCAATAAGTGGATCAACAAATTGAGAATCAGCACCCAGTTTTGTCATTTACATTGTCAGTTCAGTAGGTGTACCAAGCTAAAACGGTCAGTCCTGTTCAACAGACCCTCTATGAAGCTGATGGGTCCAGTTCAAGGTGTTCTGGACTCTGTACTCACCCAGTGTCAGCTGGGAACTGCAGCTGTAATCTCATTGGCTGTTTGACTGCTGAGATTTCACTGGACTTGTTTCCTCAGAGGACTGGACCAGCCAAAGCTTCAGCCAAACTAGATGCTGTCCAGAAAGTAAAACCACCTGTGGTCCGGTTGGTGCCTCAAGTGGTCCAGGTCCAAGCACCCGCGGTTCCCGTGCCTTCAGTTTCAAAGAAGTCGACCGACGTGTCCATGAAGGAGGAGGAGCTGTGCCGAGCCTTCTCCGAGACGCTGCTCACTGTGCCTGATGTGGACGAGCAGGACGCAGACCTGCCACAGCTCTGCTCACAATATGTCAAAGATATCTATAACTACCTGCACATCCTGGAGGTGACTGAGTTTTTATTTCTCCTCACACCAAACCCAGTTTCTCTTGTTACATCATCGTGTTTCCACAGGTGCAGCAGGCTGTACGTGCAAACTACATGCAGGACTATGAAATCAACGAACGCATGCGAGCTCTTCTGATCGACTGGCTGGTTCAGGTTCATGCCAGGTTCCAGCTGCTACAGGAGACTCTCTATCTCACAGTTGCCATCCTGGATCGTTTTCTGCAGGTAAGAATCATAATAGTCTCATTAATAGTCTTTTCTTTGTTTTGTGAGCTGTGCAATAACCTTCCCTGCTTTGCTGCAGGTCCAACCAGTCTCTCGCAGAAAACTGCAGCTTGTTGGTGTGACCGCCATGCTGGTGGCCTGTAAATACGAGGAGATGTATGCTCCTGAAGTTGGAGACTTTGCCTACATCACAGACAACGCTTTTACAAAGTCTCAGATTCTGGAGATGGAGCAGCTGGTGCTGAGGAGCCTTAATTTTCAACTGGGGCGTCCTCTTCCCTTACACTTCCTCAGACGGGCTTCGAAGGTGGCTGATGTGAGTTTTTTTGTATTAGTTTGATTATAAAGTGTTAAACTTGTGGAAAAGTTTTGATTTTTAACTACTGCAACAAACCCCAGTCATCTTTAATAGTTCAGTTGTGAAATCCTTTGCCATAATTAACTGAAACTACTGAACTCAAATTTTTCATGCGTTCTTCTTCCTCAAGCTGGAGTTTCCATGCACTGTACACCACTCACTCCCAGTCATGCTTGAAGTTTGTAGGCAACACTTGCTTATTGGTGAATTGAGGATTTATAAGTATTTTGCTTGTAATAGCATCAAGTAAAACTGATGGGTTGTACAGAATTGTCTTTTTGTGAAGTTGACAGTTTGTAAACATCATAGTAACTTGACATATTATCCCTAACTTGCCAGGCTTGTACAGATTGTGTACACGGCTGTGCTGAAATGGTCTTTGGTGTAAATTGTAAGATGTTGCAGGACGTGTCAGTTCTGAGTGCTGGTTGTTTGTCGTAGTGTGACGTAGAGAGACACACTCTGGCCAAGTACCTGATGGAGCTGACCCTTCTCGACTACAACATGGTCCACTATCGACCCTCTGAGGTCGCTGCTGCTTCCCTGTGTCTTTCCCAGCTGCTGCTTGACGGCCTCCCCTGGGTGAGTCTGGAGCTCTTTACTCTCGACTGGTTTATTGGGTATAATTTAGCATCTTCAGCTAAACTGGCGACCTGGTCTCCCGTCTCGCCCTAGTCGCCCACACAGCAACACTACTCTACTTATGACGAGGCCCACCTGAAGCCAATCATGCAACATATTGCCAAAAATGTTGTGGTTGTAAATGAGGGGAAAACAAAGTTCCAGGTGAGTTGGCTGACACAGAACGAAGGTTATGCTTTTTGTTCAGAGGTTGAACTAAGGTTTTGTCTGTCTCTCTACAGGCTGTGAAGAACAAGTACTCGAGCAGCAAACTGATGAAGATCAGCCTCGTTCCTCAGCTGAAGTCGTCGATCATCAAAAACATGGCGGCTCCTCTGCTCAGCACCTCATGAGAACGTTTTTGTCTTTGGATGTTTCACTTGCACTTTATTTTAGACTGACTGCAACATGTAAGGATTTATCTTTTAAATAAATTTTTATCTTTTATCCAGGCTTTTGTAATTTATTCTGTATTTGAAGATCAACCTTTAACTTCTTTGCTAGAAATGTTCCCCCCCTGTTCTTGCATTTGGCAAGTAATGTTACACGCTTTTATTTTTTAATAAATACTCACTAATCTTAATGTCTTCACATATTCCACATTCTTGCACTGGTGTGGAATATGTGGCCCTTTCTTGATTTTATATAAAGCTCAATTAAATGTTCAGATAGCAGCCACAAATTTAGTGTTCACTGACAGCAGTGTTTCATTAGCTAATGGTGCTGACTGTTCAGCTGCATGATGTCTTAGTGAATTTGGGGTCTGGACTTGGTTGCACCTGCTAATTGTAAATCCATCACCAAGTCATCTCAATGTAAGAGTAGAGAAACTCCTTCAACATGGTGAGTCACAACTCAGTAAACACATAACTGCACTATGCTGGAAAACCTAGAGCTGGTGCAACTAGTTATGAGGACATTCAACATTTCACTGACTTTAAAGGAACTGACTTTTTCCCAACAAAACGTTTGTCTTAATTGTTTATTACTAAAATAAGTTTTGTGTGTGAAGCAGGTTTCGTTTGAGGCACTGGGAGACGTCATGTCAGTAGATCAGGGGTGGTGTTGGTGTTTAGCTGAAGCGGACCCTGCGCATGGAGCCCACGGTGCTGTTCTGGCTGCCCCAGTCAGAGAAGTTGTTGTAATCCCGTTTCTCCAAGACATAATGAGGCCCTCTGTAGTTTGGCTCCTGATACACCACCCATCTGTGCAAAGGAGGAGTCGAGTTAAGTGTCTTGTAATAAGCAGAAAACATTGACACACTGATTGTATATACATGAATATGATATTTGTAACACACAGTTGTGGTTCTGTAAGTCAGTGCAACTTTTTTTTTTTTTTGTACAGCAGACTAAAATACAGATGTGATGGATTTAGTCTTGGTTTCATGAGGCTGCGCCTCAAGTGGAACAGAAGTGTAGGTTTTGATCTAAAAAGTCATGGATTGTCTTTGTAGTGTTTTATTTCCTGAACATGCTGCTCCAATAGACTAATAGACCATCTACTCTCTGGGAAAGGTTTCCAGAACATCTGGAGAAAAAGCAGGAATGTACAACTGCAGGTAATGTGGTTTCTGGTTAGAACACTTTAGTTTTGCCTTTTAAACTGGAGACATACAATAAGTTGGTGAATTACCAAGATTTAGAACAGTTACAAAGATAATGCAATGATAAATAAAGCAATATTAAATTTAACCATTATAAAGCCCTAAGGTGCCTTATTAGTGGCACCAATATATAGGATGGCTGTAAAAGTAACCCAGACTGTATTGTTGTAAAAGTAAAGTACAAAAAAAATTAAATTGTTTGTAATTCCATCAACAATCATGTTTGTGAGTATTTTTCAGCCAAATGACTGACAAACATCCAACAACCTAAAAATCCAGAGGATCTACATGTATAGAAGGTTTTCAGCTGCTCCTGTTGCACCATCACATTTGTTTTTACAGTTTGTGTCTAATCTGAGCCCTGTGTGCCTGTTTGATGCAGTGTGGACGTGTCCTGAGGGGTCTATTAGCTGACAGAGGAGTCAGGTGGCACCAAATACTTACGCTCCTCCCAGGACACGGATGGAAGTGGCTCTGTTGAGGCTGTAGCGGCTCATCAGGTTGGGGATGTCGTCCTGGATCTCCATCTTTTTTCCGGAGAAGCCTGCTCGCTCAAACAGCTGAGCTCTGGCAGGGTTGTTGTCCTGAAAGTAGCAAATATACAGAAACACTAACAGTGAGTGTTTATTATAGTTTGGATATGCTGACCCTGTGGAAACCCTCCTTTTAAAATATTTCCTCTGCCGTTTATCCTCGTTGTGCAGTTCATACTGTTTACATCTAAAATAAGTTTTATCTTTTCAAAACTCAGTCTGTTCCCCTTTGGAAATCTTTAAAATGACTTATTTCTTGTCAAAATACACTATTATGCCCTCACCTCTTGTCTTTGCACCTGTGCAACAATATACAGCAGGTACCTATAACACATCCTGATTTTATTGATGGCTGAAGTACAGTATGTACACACGCACATGTAATGACTGTATGTAAAGTGTGTTTTGCTCCGCTTTGTGTTTCACCTGTCGGACAGTGCGGACAGAGGAGACATGGTCCACCTGAGCGCACCACTTGTCACAGCAGTTGTACTCGCCCCGGTCGGACATGTCCCACAGGTACTGACGGCCCCGGAAGTTCTCGTGCTCGTAGCCGACCCATCTTTAAAAACACGCAACAGGTTAAAACAGGCAAATGACCAGTGCTAAACACTGACTTGTTATTAAATTCAATTATTTTAATGTGTCTCCTGCAGACATCCAATTAGGATTCACAGTACCCATTGATTTATTTAAGAGGCACTTAATCACCTGTCTGAGCAGAGTTAGTTATGAACTGATTTCAACAATTATCACTGTCTGCAATATGAATGAAGACCTAGTAATGTTTTGATTAGTGGCAGATTAGAACTGGGCTGAATGTGGCAGAAAAGTGTCATCAAAGTTACATATGATGGTTTCAACAGCATTTCAGTGGCTGTATTTTATTGTGACACCACCATCTACCTTCTGGGAAATGTTGTCACTGAAATGCTGTTGAAGGAGAATATAAAAAATCTCATTACTTTTTGAAATGTGCCCCTTAATTCAAGACCATTTTCCTTCCAGGAGACAATAAAAAGAAACCTTGAATAACTGAATCATGAAAAGTAGTTCAGTTCTATATCTAGGATTAAGAAAACATATCTAATTCTATTCTAATTCTGATAATTGGATTTTATACATTTGGAGTTCTCCATTGTAAATGCTATAAAAACGAAAGTGGCCTTTCAAACTGCTGTGTGTTGTAGTGACTTGGTGTTTACTTTAGGTGGTGGTGTAGACTTACGCTCCACTCTCCACCTGCACAGAGTTGCATCTGTCTGGGAAGTTCTTGTCACTGAGCCGGGCGCAGTCAGAAGTCAGGTCCAACCTTCTGCCAGCGAAGTTCCTCTGCTCGAAAAGGGTCACCTGAGGTCAGAAATACCACGTGAAAAAGTGATTTTACTGGTGAATCAGCCGAACACTTGGATCTTCCTAATTAATGACAATTTTATAGTGTGTGTGTTAATTCTATAAAAATTAACTTTGACCCTTTTCTACAGGTGTTTCTTGTAGCATACAGGATTCAGCCTCTGGGCTTGTAATGTTATTTTTATGGTAATAACCACCATAAACATATAAACAGGCCTGTTGTGTGGGTTGTGGATATTTCTATTTTCTTTGAGTTGGAGAGGAAATTTTAAGAAATGTACTTTTGATGTTTAATACTCTCACAGCAGTCTATGTAAAATCAATCAACAGAACTTTAAAATATCGTTTCACTCCTTATTTAATATTTTTTAATAGTACCTCTATTTGTATGCTACTAATTTGATAATTTACATTTAGCTATGAGACATAATCACTCCCTGAATTATGTTCATTTTAAAGAGACAGGTTCACTAGAGGAGGATCAGCTCTTCAAAATGACTCAAATCACCTGTTCAAAAAACACTTCAACAAAACGTAATTCTACGTAATTATTTGACTCACCCTCCCACTGGACCCGTAGAAGGCGCGTTGGAGCACAGACCCCAGCTTGCTGTAAATATAGAAGCATTTAATGAGTAATTAAAATTAAAAGGACGACACAATAAAATCATTGTCTATTTTGATTATTTGTTAATTAAAACAGACAATGAAACAATCACAATGAGTCTTCAGAAACCAACTGTGCGTTATTATTTTAAAAGTGTCCAAGAGAAATCAAAGAACTTGGCGTCTTTCTTTACTTTGATTAAATTACTTCAGACATTTCCATTTCCAACTATTACGATTTAGGATTGGTCCTGGTTTAGGCGTTTGGTTGTGCTTTAGTCTTTGAAAACCATCACCCTGCATGTAAAATGTGTTTGTCTCCTACAACCATCATCACTCTCCAGGTGATTTTGGGAAACTTGTGTTGGAAGCTTCACCGAGTTGCAGAGCATGACAACCAGCAGGAAGTGGGATGTGGAGTCACAGGTCCGCCAACCTCGACGCCTGTCGGCGGAGGGGGTCTGACTCTGTGAGCTCGGCTGCTGCACGGCACTTTCAACATACCTGGTTTGATGGGCTAATCCTGGGACCTTAGCAAAGATGTTCATGTCAGCTCTGCGAGGCCACAAGAAAGCCCCTTAAATACGGAGAGTCGAGGTGAATCGTCAGGTACTAGAAAGCTCAGAGTGGTTCTGCAACAGTTGTCAGGGCCCTGGGGCCCATTGATATGCTAAACACACAATCGTGCTCATGTTGTCTCCTCTGCCCACAGCACATACGCATCAGCTGCAAAGACCGCAACTGCATGTAGAGCACAAAGAACATACAAAACACACAGCGAGCAATTGAAATCAAAATGTGCATGCAGATACAAAAACACAACAAGCAGAGCGTTCAGTCGGTGTACACACATGAGCTGCTCACTGTGAGGTAGATGTGTGCACACAGAGTGCAGTGCCAACAGTTTGGGCTTTGACCAATTCAGCATTTTTGACAGCAACGCTCTGTAAACAATGCACCTTATGATAATGGTTGTATTCATGCTTTGTGCAGGCCCAGCTCCACACTGTATTCACAGAGGAGGTCATGACCCTGAGGGGTGCTGCTCTGCAGACATATGGCTGTGTCACCCCCATGAACATGAATGTACAGGTTAGACTTTTCTGTTCTGACAGTGGGATCGCTCTACATTTGTGTATCGGCCAGCTGGTTCGACCATCTGCTTGGGATTTAAATTTAACTGATGTGATCTACATTTTGTTTACTATCAGCATCTGAAATGCTTTTACATTAATTCTTCTTCTTCTCCTTCTTCTTCTTCTAATTAGTGAGGTCAATTTAAATATTTGTATAGAACAAACTCCAAGTGGACTCAGGAAGCTTTGTGGTCCAAACCAAGTCAATCACCCTCTACCTTTAGACCTCAGTGTGAGAACTTGAGCATCCATATCCATCCATATCCATCCATATCCATGCATACGTACACAGAAGATAATGCAGCAGTAACAGTTATATATACATGTACATACATATACCTATGTTATGACATACGTGCAATAAAATAAGTACATAACTCTATAGGTTAACTATAATATCTGTACACCTTCATATGAACGTCTATATTTTCATGGCTGATGGTAGGATATATTAGCAGGGCCGTTTGTGTATATGACAGTGCATAGGTGTTCCTGCTGCTGTGTATATGAAGGCAGTGGGTTTGCTCAATAATGTGAGAATAAAGTCTAAAAAGTTGATGCACTTTTTCTAGCATGGTTCATTTTTTCTACTTCATTCATTCATTCTTTTCTTGTCTTTTCCAGTAAACACATCAGCTGCACCATCAGTGACAACGTCTGTTCTGTTTTACAGCTAAACACACTATGAAGTCATGTAGCTGTGCTGTGGGGCCAAGCTGCAGATGGATCAGGCACATTAACATTAACTTTGCTTACAGTGTCAAACTCCGTCCTTTTACCAAAAGATCTGTTTGAACCAGCACATTTGCACTCACACCTCACTGACTTCAAATGGAGCAGCATTCACTGTTTGTGTGTGTTCGTGTGTGTGTGTGTGTGTGTGTGTGTGGGGGGGGGGGGGGTGTTACTGTATGTGGTCCGATGAATGGCAGAAAATGTCCTGGATGTTTCACTCTGTTTTGTTTTTGCAACATTGGCAGACAACCAGCATTAACCAGGTCCAGAAGCTTGGGGACGTTTCTTGCATTTTGGAGCAGTTTCCGGAGGACACAAATGCAGCAGGTCAGACATCTATATGTGGTTCTGAGTGAGGCGGCCGGGGCTGAGACAGAGGTCAGATGTAAACAGAGAAACAGCACAGGCTTTGGCAGGAAGACTCACACACACCTTTACAGCTTTTACTCACTGTCACTTTTACTTCCATCTTGCTCTCGTCCCAGTGAAGATACACAGCAGCTTGAAATGTCTCTCATCTTGACCGTGCTGGACAAACTGGCTTACTTTCTGTCTCTGATAGCGTTCTGTGTTAGCGTGTCTTACAGCTGGCTGAAATGAAACCCAATTCTTCCTGCATGTCAGTGAGCTCTGGCAATAACTGGGTGTTTTTTCAGTGGATATTTAACAAGTGATCCTGAGGTTTAGGGTTTGAGTGGGGATGGTTTTACTAAACTCTGTGGACACCTGACAACTGAGTGTGAGTTTCTGGATCTTGGCGTTTCTGTACCATGTTGTATTTTCTATGACCTGTCCTTGACTTGTCTTGCTCAGAGTAGACCGATGAGAACCTTCTTGTGCACTTTATACTGAGAAACATTCAAACTGGGTAGTCCATTGATTTCAGGTGTAACCTAAGACAGTGAGCTTCTTGCCAAAGATCACGATGCTGCAGCAGCGTATCCTGAGGATGTACCAGGTGGTCGCACTGGTGCTGTGTGTTTCAGCCAGTGAGGACTTTGACTGGACGAAGAACGAGAGAACGTCCTTCTACTACGGCACCTTCCCAACTGGTAGGACGCATGATAAATTATACAATAGTCCAATCCAAGTAAACTCTCCTGTAAAAACAGAAGCTTTATGTAACTTCAGGGCTCATTCTTAACCATGGTAACAGAGGGTGACAAACAATCTCATGATATATTTTCTATCGGCTGATGTCTCGTACACGCTGACTGATTGGTCCTCTGCAGGCTTCTCCTGGGGAGCTGGCAGTTCTGCCTATCAGACCGAAGGTGCTTGGAACACAGATGGCAAAGGAATGAGCATCTGGGATGCATTTTCCCACAAAAAGGGGAAGATATTCCTAAATGCCACAGGAGACTCGTCGTGTGAGGGCTACCACAAATTCAAGGTGACAGGCAGAAAAGAAGGCGATCACGAGCACAAACCTCCACCGATGTTTATTGATGTGACTGTTTATCCTGCAACTACAACAAATATAACAAATGTAATTAGTTTTCTGCTGTTTGTTAAAGGATGACATTACCTTGATGAAGGACATGAAGTTGAATCATTATCGTTTCTCTATCTCCTGGCCAAGGATTTTACCAAGTGGACTAAAAAGTAACCACACAACACACCTGTAACATATTTTAATGTAGTGTGTTGATTAATGAATGACTCAGTTGTCTAAAACTTACAATACAATTTTAATAGATCAGTCATTTAATTAATATTCAGCCAACACATTTTTAATTGTCAGGACATGTCGCGTTTATTGGTTTCTCACTATAACCCAGTAAATTAATTAAGTTTTGATTTATATTTACATTATTAATATTAACTTGATCTTTTCCTGGTAACACTTTCAGGTGAACACATCAATGAGAAAGGAATCAGCTACTATGATGATCTGATTAACAAGCTGCTGGACAACAACATTACACCCATTGTAACTTTGTACCACTGGGATTTACCTCAGGTGAGCGCCACGCCCACTCAGCTGATTGCAAACTGCGGTGTGGACGCTAACACAGTTTCATGCTCTCACTGTTCAGGTGTTACAGGAGAAATACGGTGGCTGGCAGAACGTTAGCATGGTGAACCACTTCAACGACTTTGCCAGATTATGCTTTGAAAGATTTGGGAACAGAGTGAAGTACTGGGTCACTTTCAACAATCCGTGGGTATGTCAGGTCGAGGAGAAATGAGGCTGGTGAACAGATATAATGTTTGGCTTGTATATCTGCAAATGTTATCTTGTGGTTTCAGTCAGTTGCTGTGGAGGGATATGAAACAGGGGAACATGCACCTGGGCTGAAGCTGAGGGGAACAGGAGCTTACAAAGCAGCACACCACATCATCAAGGTAAGACTGGAGAACTCATGTTTGGATTACAAATGAAGTTTCACTGCACATGGTAAACAGGCTGTGTGCCAAGATCTGGTGTGTTTTTATTGTGGTAGTGTGATGTCACTCAGTCATCTGCACTTTTGCTGCTTTGCATTAAAGACTAAAATGGAGAAAAGGATTTTATGGTGTCGTCCTTAACATTTTTTGTGGCTACATATCATTTAATGTCCTCCTGCTCGTGATGTCAAAAAAACTGAGGATGACACTTCCTATCTGTCCTTGCAACAACAGGCCCATGCTAAAGTTTGGCATACATATGACACGCAGTGGCGAAGCAAACAAAAAGGTACAAAGTGTGTGTTCTTAAAATAAAGTCACATAAAAATACTGTTGTTCAGGCCAATGAAATTGTTGTGTGCGTCCAGGCTTGGTTGGGATCTCGCTGACGGCTGACTGGGGTGAACCTGTGGACACCACCAACCAGAGGGACATTGAAGCAGCTGAGAGACACATCCAGTTCTATTTGGGCTGGTTTGCTTCTCCCATCTTCCATGGGGACTATCCCCAAATTATGAAAGATTACATTGGTACGTCATGTTCAAAAACAACAACGGTCATCGATTCGAACATGTTCAGTTTTTCTTTCCTGTACAGCAGGTGCTCAGGTTGGATGGATGAACATAAAAGGTGTCTGTGTTATCAGCCCAGTGTTTTCCAAACCTTAATTCATATCCTGAACCAACCTTAATCATCTTTTTACATATAATATTTATATATTTCATATATTATTTGTGAAACTGAACTTGACATGATGCCATTTTATTTTATTTTAGAGCAAAGAGTAACTGTAATTTCACTTTAAGCAGCTTTAAGAGGTCACAAATGGAAATAGCTTTGTTGTAAGGGGGTCACATCACTCCAGGAACCACAGCATTATGGGTATAAAAAGGCACTTCACATCTTGAAGTTTCCATTTTTATGTGCCGTGTCTGCTGATACTTTACTTTGACTACACAGTGTTTTGAACATTGATGTCTAGGCAGGAAGAGCGGCCAGCAGGGCCTGGGAGCTTCGCGACTGCCCGTCTTCTCGCCTCAGGAGAAGAGTTACATCAAGGGAACCTGTGACTTCCTCGGCCTTGGACATTTTACAACCCGCTACATCACCCCGAAGAATTACCCATCAGGCCTTGGAGACAGCTACTTCACAGATCGTGACCTTGCTGAGCTGGTTGACCCACAGTGGCCGGATCCTGGCTCTGAATGGCTCTATTCTGTTCCCTGGGGCTTCCGGCGCATGTTGAACTTTGTCAAGGTACACAACCAGGAATCTGACTGAAAAGCTGGGTTTTCATTTGTGATGGAGTTGTTAAGAAGTAAACCAGCATTTCCACTCTCTGTGAGATCTTAAAAAAGAGTTTGGATTATGCTGTTGACATTTACAGCCTTATTTGGCTGCTCATCAAGAGATATTTCAAAGGCTTAACTCCCATTTTTGTATTTATGTATAGATTAAACAAAATGTTTATCACTAGTACAATAAGGAAGTGCTGCTAGGTGGCTTCTTTAACTTTAAACAGAGGCAGGTTAGCAGCTCTATTCATTAATTAACACACAGGTGAGACTAACGTTGACCTTCTACTCTAGTTTCTACACCTCACCTTTCCTAAAGGGATGACATGACGTGAGTTTAAAATGAAGTTTATAAAGTAAGAAAATATAACAAACATCCATCTGTCACATTTTAAGGAGGGAATGAAGAAGATATCTGTTACCAAACATAATATATCTTGTATGTGTTAATATAAGTACATAACATAAATAAGCCTCACGTCTAACCTGAATGTGATTGATCGTGTATCTTACAGAGTCAATACGACAACCCCATGATCTACGTGACAGAAAACGGTGTGTCAGAGAAAACGCTCTGCACTGAGCTGTGTGACGACTGGAGAATGCAGTACTTCAAAGACTATATCAATGAAATGCTCAAAGGTGCAACCACAAGTCTGCTGAACACAAACATTAGTCACCAGAAAAAACTTTCATGCTGTGGTTTATGTGTGAGTGACTGAGTGTGCTCCCCATTCCTGAGGAAAATTAAACATTTTACCTTTTGTTCTTTGGTTTTTCTCACTGGTCCCTGTTACAGCGATCAAAGATGGGGTGAATGTCAAGGGCTACACAGCATGGTCTTTTCTGGACAACTTTGAGTGGGATGAAGGATACTCTGAGAGGTTTGGGCTGTTTTACGTGGACTTCAGGAACAAGAACAAACCGCGCTATCCTAAGGCCTCTGTTCAGTACTACAAACGCATCATCAGCTCTAATGGCTTTCCCAATCAGAGAGAGGTAAACTTTAACAACACAGTCTACAGCCTTTAAGCACAGTCCTGAATTTCCCTTTGGGGAAAAGATAAGGCTTATCTGATCGTCTTAACTTATCTTAGCTTATCTTAAGTTAGCTTAGTTTAGCTTAGCTTAGTTCAGAATATGTTGTTTGACTGAAGGAGTGTGTCTGGTCTTTACAGGTGGAGATTTGGAAGAGGAAAGCCATAGAGACTTGTTCTTCTAGCAACCAGCTCCTGGCTGCAGGTTAGTACAATGGAGCATTAATGTATAGGCTGTGAGAAGCTAGGTGGGGCCAAACAAAGGACAATTCTGTCTCAAGCTTGTAATTCAGCTATCTAACAGGATTTTTCTTTGTTTTGCCCCTCCAGCTACAAGAAAATCCCAGAGAGATCAGGAACATGCAGGGATGCAAAAGACATGGCCAGTGCATGATGAAGTTTAGGTACAAGAGTTGATACGTTTCTGTGTGAGATTAACATGATCCTCCCAACTGGGTTTTAACCTTTACTCAAATAGTGTAATGTAAATGATAACACATAACCCACAAAGTTCACGAGGAGGCCAAAACCAACAGCGTGTTAGTCCATCGGTTATGAAGAGAAAAATGATGAACCAAATGATGCTGAGTACCTTGGGGCCCCTGGCTGGCTTTGCCCAGTTGGTGATCCAGCCTTGGATCCACAAGAGGCCTCTCTGGTGATTATGGCTGACCCAGTAAATGTAAACTCATGTTTCCATTTCTGCGTTTCAGATCCGTTGATAGGCCACATGGAAATGGTTACAGAGATTGTGGTTCCCACTGTGTGCACACTCTGCATCCTCCTTAGCGCAGTCTTCCTCATGTTCCTGCTACGTGGACGACTCTAAGAAACACAAAACGTCACATCCTCAGTTTTTATGAGGACTCAATGACCTTGATGCTGAAAATATGAATCTGAGAGTGACTCCACTGCTGTTAAATTCCTGTTGAGAGCATTTTGTTAATTAAGCTGTCCTGCTGTTCTGTTTTAGACAGGTTGCTATAATGAAGTCAAAAATAACCAGAACCTGTCATGACTGTAGAAGAACAAAATAAAGCTTGATATATAATTATTTTGATTACCTTCATTTTATAACAAAATGGTCTTTTGTAGTTTTTTTGATGTAGCTCAAGGTAACTGCAGAGAGGTGCTGGTTTATTGTCAAGTTTGTGAAATTAAGAACTAAGACTGATGGTGCGAGAATGTTGACAGTTCTTCAAAACTTCAATTAAATGCATTTTTCAGACTAATACTATGAGTCAGTATTTAGTGAAATGTTTGTTTTCTTGCTTGTTGATGCTGTGAAAGTGAATTTAAAGCTGCTGCAACAAGTCAGAAACAAGCTTTACCCTTTAAATTAAAAACCATTAAAAATGAAAGCAGACAAACTGTGATAATGACAACTTGAAGAATACAAAATATGATTATCATATCGAAGGGTTTTTTTTAGAATAAAGCACAAGTGAAGCTCATCCCTGGTATTTCAGAAATGCTGAGATTCCATCTTCCTACCTTTCTAAATAATTTAACTGTTGTACTTTGAGAATTGTTATTCAACAAGTGTTTACACTCTTTTTTTACCATATTAATGCCATTCTGATAAGCATAACTTTATTTTTAATATTTAAAAACAGTTTTTAAAAAGATTTTAAGCACATTTTTATTAGATCTGTTTGATCTTGATAGGTTATTTTGTTTACACATCTTATGACGAGGTTTTAAAGTTTGAAACTGGATTTGTTTGTTTCTGTGTATTACCTAACCCTGCCCTACCTCACATATCGCGTTAGTTTAGCGGATTTCTGTTGGATCTTATTTTGAAACAGTCGCGGGAAGTTGCCGGAAGTTGTTGTTGCTCGGCTCCTCGGGGCGGCTCGTGCCTGGTATGACAGCAAAAAGCCTTTTTGTTTAGCTAAACTACAACGTTAGAACAATATTATGTGCTGCTAAAACAATGTATGTGGGTCGAGTTGGCTCATGCCACATGTTTTTATTGTGTTAACGAGAGTATCTGAGCGGCTCGTAGTTAGCTTAGCTTAGCTTAGTTTAGCCTAGCCTAGCTTATCTTAGCTTAGCCTAGCAGCGCGATGTTTACTACAGCTACAAACTTTAGTCGGAAATAAGTCAGACAAAGGTTAGACAGGACGTGACTGTCATGTTGTCTTTTCAGGCTTATCCTGGTCCTTGTGTGTGGCGGTGACACTTTATGACTTTTCGTGTTTGCGACGTCTTGGTTGAATTTACCGCCAATGACCGATATCTGTTTGGGTTATAACCGATATCAAATGTGCTCACATGGGGACCGATAATACAAAAAACAACTTATATCAGCACTAATATCAAAAAAACAACAAAGTTAAATACTGAGACAGAAACGTTGAAATAATAGGATCAGTGGTGAAAGAAGATCCAAGTGTTGGATTCAAGCTTACTGAAGTCTCCTAATGTTATCATCAAATGTGCTTAATTTCATTTTACAGAATGAGCTGCATTATATCATTGTATACTGAATATTATGGACAGAATGAGACATTTGAAGATGTTTCTGTGGGACAGTAGGACTGGTAATTTTCACTGATTTCTGACATTTTATAAACAAAATGATTAATTGAGAAAACTATCAGCAGATTGTTGTAATGATCATTGTAGTTCAATCAATTAGACATTAATAGCTTGTGTGCACAACATTAAAAAGATTATGTGAAATATAATTTAATATATTAACTAGAAGCTTCTAGGTATCATAAGGACCTAGTATTCATATAAAGTCACATAAAATGAAAATACTGAAAATAGATAAAGTACAGGCCTTCAGTTAGCAAATTCTGAAGGTTGTTCCAAACATTACTACCTGACATGACGTTTCAGTGACTGAATTTGTTCTTTATTTGTTTTGAACGTTTTCACTGTTCATCTTCTGTGTATGTATCTTTTGATTCACACTGATGTGTAACAGCTGGTACAAAGACGTGCAGAATGGGAATACATTTCCATACTGAGTGATATTGATTTCTAAACAACAGTCATGTTGGAATTAATCTGTTGTTCCCTCCATAGTTGCACTTAAAGTCAATGGAATAAAAAACTAAATTGTTTTGCAATCAGGCACATAACAGTGAAATTATTGCAGCCTTAGTCCAAACAATATTTATGAAATTGTGGTTCATACAGCCTCTACCTTTCCTCCAGGAATTACGCACAATGTCTGACCCAGTGGAAAATGGCATTTCTGAATATGACAGCATAGAAGATGAAGCTTTCCCTGCCCTCCCACCACCACACTCCCCGGGCCAGGGAGAGCAAGAGGGAGGAAATCCTTTTGCGAACGGTGAGAAGCTGCATGTCACCTGCTGTCAAAATCCATCTGTTAACATTTGAGTTGTTTTTAGTAGTTTAATTTCATATTGCAAAGATTTATACAATTATGGTAAGTCATTCGGAGGGGGTGACTTCAGTTGTAACAAAAAACACCTTCAGATGTCAAATGCTAGTCATGATTTGAGAGATCAACTTTGAATCTGTCCTGCTGATAGCTTTGCCCTATGTAACTGTCAAAGTGAAGCTGACCACCTGTCCTGTTGTCCTGTGGTGGGACTGATGCAGGGGAGGATGAAGATGAGGTGTCCAAGCTGGCTGAAGTCCCTGCTGCTAAAAGGAAATTAGTGAAGAAACCCCAGCCAAAACTGGACTCTCAGAGGTGACTCAGGCATCAGTACTTTTCATGACAAAGGATTAAACTGTATTAAAATGCAGAATAAATAAGTATTGAGTTTCTGCTGGTGTGAGGAAGTGAAGACACCATGTTATTTGTAGCTCTGCTTAAGGTCTTGAAGGTACTTTAAATAGAACTAATTACATATGACAGTTTTTCTTGCTGATGGATTTAAAAAGTATTCTGATTTATTGCAGAAGCCTGAGACTTGAGGTTGTAAATTGTTTTGCGTTTTTCAGAAAAGCAGCTCCAGGGTCACTAATTTTTGGCTTCATTAATAAAAAAGAAGTCAAGATCCTGGTGGGCCTAGTTTTATTACCTTCTACACTGCATAATTTAAAGCTGCACCAATCAATATTTTTATATATGAACAGTGGATTAAATGACTGTGAGCAATATGAAAGGGGTTGTTCATGGTGATGAACACACAAAGAATTATTACCTAGTGTTCTCTGGTTTTGCTCTCTCTTGGCTCTCATGAACTTTATTTCCACCAGCAGCACGGCAGCTGTTTTCAGCAGAAACTCTGAAAGCTGACTCTACACTATTTGCCCAATGGCTCATTTAGCTAAAGAGCCAAATGTTTCACTCCAGTTAGTGGAGACTCAGATGAGAGTGAATATTGGACGCATCTCCAAATAAATGCTAAAGTTGCTGGTTGTGCAAATAGGAAGTGTTTCTTATAACTATTTTATAAGCTGCTAATATGCCAGTGTTGTCTTTACAGCCTGGTCGATTGGCTCCAAGGGACCAAAGAATCAATGGGATCAGTTGGTGTTGAGAATTGAAATGTTTGTAGTTGACATGTTTTGTTTTTTTTTCTTCAGGTTGACCTCGGAAAGAGGACTTCCAGCTCTGCGAACGCTGTTTGACAATGTCCATTTCAAGGGCAAAGGTCATGAGGTAAGAGCTTGCAACAGATCAGTGAACAAACTCAAACATTACAGACACCTTGCCTGTTCTTTAATATCATATCATGCATTTACCCAGGGCTCCATAATGTCTGTGTTTGCCCAATCAGGCTGAGAACCTGCGGCTGCTGATGCAGAAGATGGAGAACTGGGCCCACAGGTTGTACCCCAAACTGCAGTTTGAAGACTTTATTGACAAAGTGGAGAAGCTCGGCAACAAGAAGGAGGTGCAGGTGGGGTGAAGATGTTGATGCTGGATATTTCCATAAAGTGTGCAGGGCTTCTGACTTCTGTGCTTCAAGTGTAACTGTCCTTTATTTTTCCTGTGGCAGACTTGTCTCAAACGGATACGACTGGATATGCCACTGACACACGAAGATTTTAGGGGTAAAGAGATTTAAAACACAGTTGGGATTTTCATTGTGTTCAAACAGGGTTACAAGTTATTTGTATTCAGAAATCTGGAGCCAACATCAACAGCCCACTATTTGTGGATTTTGTTCTGATGAGTGAAACCCAAAACAACCTCCCAAATGAGTAACACGTATGGGTAAAAAGATATTTCTGGGTTTTATTTGTTAATCAAGCCACACAAAACATAATAATATGAGATGGATCGAGGTTCATAATTATCCTGAAAACTTACCGTCACATGTAAAATGTTTTGTTAAAGGCGAAGAGGAGGCCGAGCCTGAATTGCAAGTATTTGGGGATCCGGATCCCTTTAGTGGAACGGACTTCCCTAATGACCTACAAGGGCCAGTCCACTCTACTCCAGCCCCAGCTGCTCCCTCCCTGACCGAGGAACAGCGCAGGCGAATGGAGCTGAACAGACAAAGGGCCCTGGAGAAGAGGCTCGCACGCCAGCAGCAAACAAGTAAGAGGCCACTTATTAGTTTGGTGAAGAAACAGGAGATAAGATTACCTGGATTACACAGCTGAGGCACAGTCAAAAATAAATATAATTACATAAAGAAGGTGAACCTCAGCCAGTCAATGACCAGCTGCACTGGAGGAATAACCAACATTCAGCCAGTGATTCCACTTCTGCTCATCAGAACAACAGGAACTACTTTCATTAGCATTTCATCTGTTATTTTCTTGATTAATTGTTGATTCAGTTAAATGTAAAACGTGAAAACACGCTTATGAAAATGTCCAATGTCTGACCAACAGTCGAAAATAAATTTCAGGTAAAAAAGTTTAAGTTGAATTTAGCAACCAAATTATTGCTGACTGCTTCATAAACTCATTTTATTTCTGTTTTTGGAACAAAGTTCAACAGTGTAACTCAAATTAAATTAGGTCTAGAGCTGCAGTGATGAGTTGATTTGTTTGGGCTGCTATTTTGATAAGCAGTTAATCATCAGAGTCATATTCTAAACAGAAATACCAAACATTCTGTGGTGGCAGCTTTATATTTGTCATGCACAATAATAAACTCAATATCTTTGGATTATTGTTGTTGTTTCATTATGAAACCTGCAGCCCCTCAGGTGTCATCTGCAGTCTAATTTATGGACAGATGTTAAATTGCACACATCTTGGGTTTTGCTCATTAAAACAAGTGTCCCACTCCGTTTTAATCTGAAAATCATTGTGTGTTCTTCCTTGTTCTCTCTAGATCCTTCAGACTCCCAGACTGTTGACACACCCACATCTGCAGATGAGTCCACATCTGTTTCCTCTGCAAATGTCCTCAACAGTTCTAACGATGAGGATGAGAATGTGGAGGATTTAGACAAGGAGCCAGCTGGTAGCGGCGCACAGCCACAAAATAATCCACTCAAAGACTCTGAGCCTTCAGCCAAATCCAGTCTGTGTGAGGAAGAGACGGAGATGAGCCAGAGCCCTGGGCGTCCACCCAGCACCGAGTGTCAGGACGAAGATTAATGCTCAAGTGCAGGACAAGCTCTTTGAGGTTGGGAGTGTCACCTGTATGGCAGAGGCTTCAAAATGAGCTTCACCTGTGCGAACTGTGGTCTGCAAAGGGCCAAACCAGTATGTACAAATTCCCAATTCCTGTTTTCATTGCTGCTGGTTTATGGTTGAAGATACACACCTGTGTTCTATGTCCCAAAAACACTGAGTCCATTTTCTGTTGTGGGATTTTGGGGTGCACATGTAAGGCTGTGGAGCTAAGTCCCTAGTGTTAATATGGAACTAAACAGGGCAGTTAACAGTTTATCAACTGGTCTCTAAAACTTCAGAAACCAGTAACAAAAAATGTCCGTCACATTTTGCTAAATCCTGAGCTGAAGTCTTCTTCCCCATCTGCAGGGATAATGCCCACAATCATTATTTTCATACGGAAAACAAAGCAGCCAATTGTCACATTTGAAGAGGTTTGTACAATTATAATAGTGACCAATTACTGTTCTATCAGTATTTAGCTTATTAATCAGTTCAGATGTAAGATTCAGCTGCCAGGCTCTGCCACTGACAGAATTTTGTTGGTTTATATGGGGTCAGTGCAGCACTGAACGTCTCTGCAGTAACGTTAAAGCTTTCTTGATGGATCACTGACAGCTGAATAGTTAGCGTCGAACCGTGTATGCGGGCTCAGCATGTGCGTTACGTTGGCCGTTGTGGTCTGAGCTTTGTTGCAGGTCTCTCCGATTGTTTCCTGCCCAGCTCTCTGCAGCCCATCTCAAAGTAGCAGCATCAAAACCCAGAGAAAGTAGTTTTAAAAAAAGCTTTGATTGTCAGTGCTGGAGCCTAAACTGGGAAACGCCTGTGAAACCGTGACCTTTGTTTTTATATTTTGTGTCTTTACCACTTTTTTAAAAACCAAACTGTAATAAACATTTCCTTACAAATTAAATACGAATAGTACATCACCTCATTTACAATCTTACTGCTTCACATACAAACTCTAACAGTGTATTTAAAGTCAGTGTTTATACGCTTCAATACAAAATACATGCATGTCTCTAATGCACGTTACACATGAGCTACAGTAATATTTGAATTGCTCATAAAAGGAAACACAAAATAAGTGAATTAATGTAGCTGTTTAATAACCATTATCACAATACATCCATGTTCTGAGAGAAAATAATGGCCAAACTATTGTTACTGAATTGGATGTAGGCCTCAAACATCGATACACTGAGATCAGTGTCAAACGCAGCATCGGTCGGGCCGTAAATACAGAAATACAGGAAAGTATTTTTCATCAATTTTGAAATGTTTAAAAGTGACACTCATTGATGCACCACATCAATAATTAATATTAGTTTTTGCTCTAAAATTGATTCCAATTCACATATTAGTATATGTTTGTATGTATAAGTGTGTGAGTAAATAAAAGGTCAGTGCTACAGTTTCATATCAAAATATATATAGTTTTCACTAAATAGTCTCATCAGTGACTTTGTCTTTTGGAGACTATCAACGTTCCCATAATATAAACAATTTAAAGTTTTCAGTGGCTTTAAACTACAATCCCCCCATTTTTATTATACTATAATAATTGAAACCACAGAATTAGCATTACTTGTTTTCAAAGACCTGATAATTACAAATGCTTAAAAAAGGTTATTATGCAGAAGAGATATTTTATGACGTGCTCACAGAGTAGTCATTCCATCATTTAAAGACTCATGAGTAAATAATGTGTCCGTTATTTCATTTAAAGCTAAATCCACACTATGCTGTTGTTGCACAGACCTGAGGAACCATTGCCAGGTCCATGAGAGCCAGCTCTCTGACCTCCTCCAGGAGCGAGTAGAGATTGGGAGTCTTGCTCTGGCGGAACTCTCGTTCCTCTTTGGAGAGTTTGGGGCGCTGAGCCTCCTTCTCCTGGGCCTGCTGGTGCGCCTCTTCGGCCAGACGCACCACCTCCTGAACCAGCTGGCAGCGGCCCTGTGACCCAGGCTGCTGAGACTCTGTGCTGCGATGAGGCTTGTTGCTGATAATCTCAAGGTTCAGACTGTCTGCGTGGCACTGTGTTGAGTGGACAGAAATACGAACCTGTGGGGACAACGTACGTCAAATTAATGTCCCTAAATTAAGAATATTTCCCCAAAGTCTAAACTTCGATGTGATTACTGCACATTCAACATAAACATCAATAGAGAGAAATAAATGATTGTCCAGCCTCTGAATTGTTGTGCGACTCACAGTAATGTGGTCAAACAGTCTGAAGGTGGAAGTGCCGCAGCCGGAGGTGGTGGAGATGTGGTCTGTGTATCGTCGCACCGAGCCGCTCTGCCACTCACAGCTGCCGTCCTGCCCTGCAGCCACCACCTGGCCCTCCCGACTCTTCATATAAACCGGCCCCTTCACGCCGTACCTGGGGCGAACACAGGTGTAGTGAGGGAAGCTGGGCTGCTGAAACATGGATCTAAATTTACCAACCAAATAACCAACAACAGTTTCTTACTCTGGGACAAACACCAACACGCCGTTTTCTCGGATGGAGTATATTACAGCGTCCGCCACGCAGCGCTCATCTGTCTCGGGATCTCTTTCTTTGAAGAAGAGACACTGAAACAACTCTGTGGATAACTTCTGGGCTCGCTGGGCTGCCTGGAAATCACATACAGAGGACGCAGCTCAGAGAAGACTGAGGTTATTTTATTTAACAAGTGGATCTCACAGCCACAGAACCTGACCCTGTTCTTGTTGTTGATATGTTGAGCCGTTTCTTCCAGTTCTTTGTTACTGGCTAATGCTTTGCAGGGGCCCACCCCCCTTTCCATCTCAATGGCTGCGGTAAGAAGGCGGTGGACCACGATGTCGGCGTAGCGACGGATGGGTGAGGTGAAGTGTGTGTAGCGGTCTAAAGCCAGACCTAAAGCCATGTGGAAAAACAGTATTGGTTTTAGTCTGAAAGAAATTATTACTTCCTAACAAGACAGATAATTCATGTGCATTCAAAATATGGTAACAACACAAGGAGCAAAAGCAACACCCATTAGTAAACAACACAAGCTCAGGGTCAGTGTCTTGGTGTACCATAATGGTAGTACTGGTCTTGAGACTGAGCTCCAGTGGACAAGTACAGAGCCTGTGACATAGCATGGGTGGCCATCATTCTCAGCAGCCTGTTCACCAGCGGGTCCTGTGGGTCCACAGCCTGGTTCAGAGAGTCAGCTAAAGCCTTGTTGGTCCTGGAGGAACAGAATTAAATGTTAGACGTGTTCATGAGCTGTGTGGGCTGACCACAATGTTTGAACCAAACCACGATGCAGGACAAAAACTAGAGTCTAGAGTCTAAATCCTTCACCTGGTACTGATGCTGAACCCCCTGGCTCTGGCGCTTTCCACCAGTTGGTTGAAGAACTCCTGCCGTGGTGGGGGGTGACACCGCAGCAGGGCCTGATGAGGAAAGGTCTCCTGGATCTTGCGCGCCACCCAGTGGTTGGCATAGATCATGCACTCGGCCACAGTCTCGTGCACCTCGAGGGGCTGACGGGGGACCAGGGCTGTGATGTTCTTCTCCTCGTCCAGTTGGGCACGCACCTGAAGAAGGAATGAAGAAATAATTAGACTCAAATGTGTGAAAAGAAACGAAAATCCAGAAAAAAAACACGTTCTCAGGGAAGTTATGTAGCTTGAGACTTTAACCTTCATGAAGACAAAATATTTTCTGATGAACAATAGCTGGTAGTGAAAATAATGTTAGTATTTATGCATATTTTACATTTTTTTACCAACAGCAAAACCCATAGAAATGACCAGAATGACAAATATTATATATCAAAGCCTGAAACAGCTTATTCCTGTGTGCACCATTGTTGAGCAAAACCTATTAAAAACAAATCTCAGTAGAAATTCTTCATTACCAAAAGCTCATACACTATCATTTATTTTGAACTAACGTCACAGACACTGTCCAGCTGGCCCAAATACTCGCTAGAGGAATATTTGTGAGCCGTTAAAAATGAATTGTTTTCAGCAGGAACCACTGGCCTTGGGCTTTAAAGCCCAGACAGAGCAGGAACTATTGTGAGCTGGGTTTTATTCTTTTCGTGAGATTACTGTTGACAATAAGTAAAATATAAAGTAAACCCAGTCTTATCCTTTAACATAACCCACATTCCCACTGGGCATCAAGCAGTGTCATTATGATATCATGTAAATTTACAACCACACCAGGGATGCGATCAATTTGCTCTTATTCCTTAAACAATTGTACAAACCGTTTGGCACCAAACACCAATTTAATGGCGTCTGCTGTAACAACACAATGTATCACACATATCTTAAAATAAAAGACAGTTTATTATAGAGAATTTTATAGATGAGCTACTGGAAGAGTTGGTATCAGGTTTTGACAGATGGCCAACCAACCATCTTAAATGAAACCCACTAGTCTAATGGGAAAACTGTCACCAGTTCACGGTGTAGTGGTCTGTATTCACACAGCCGTCATTACAATATTTCCACTGAAATTACTCTGATCTCGTGTTAAAAAATAAATTGACTGTTTTACTTTCTTTTCTTGTGTTTAGTAGCCACGTACAACACAGCGTTTGCAGCACGGTCCCATATTATACTCACTACTCATGTTCAAGTGATCTCACTTTAACATCCATTAACCGTATATCATAACCGCCTGAGGTCTTTGTTTATTACAGCATGTTGTATTTGTGCTACAGCTGACATGTAATGTGGGATGGAGCATTTCAGTGGTATGACGAGTTCATCCACTGGGCATTGATCACAGCAGACACTGTTATTTCAGGAACGCATTGCATGAAAAATCAACTTTCAAATTGTTTGAAAACAAAAAGCAGGATAGTTTCTTAGTTGAAACAAAACCAAAACAACAAATGAAAAAAAAACAAGCGTTACCTCCACCCCCTCCAGTTCCAGAGCTCCTCCTCTGTCTCGCTGTGCTCGGAGGTGCCTGGCTACATGTGTGAGCATCTCCAGGGCCTGGGTGAGTTCCGCTAACTTAGCGTCCTTCTCCTCAGAGCCGAGCTCGGCCAGCTCCGGCACCTCGGCCGGCTCTCCGTCGAGGAGAGCCTGGGCCAGCTCGTAGTGGAGCTGGTAGGAGGAGCGGATCAGCGTGCGCCCGTACCACACCTTGTTGACAGCGAGCGTCTGTGCATCGAGCTCCCACAGCACGCTCATTGCATACCTGGGATTGAGAGTGTACACATTTGCATATCAGTGTCCTGACAGACTCTTTTAGTGCGTTTTCGATTTTAGGGTAATGAACTAAATGAAACAAGCCGCTCACTGACCTGTCAACTCCTCCCAGTAGGGAGCAAAGGTCTGCACTGAGAACAGCAGGCAACATGTCATATCTGCGGTCTGCCAGATAGTAGGTTGTAGCCCTTAGAAAGACACAGTGAGACCACATTAGTGTGATTTGTTTCTTATTTTCATGAAGTAGACTTAGTTTAAAAAAAGACACTGAATGAAAAAATCCTCATAGGTGTCAGAGTCTGGTGCCCACAGTTTATCAGTCTCCTCTGGAACTGGCTCCTCACCTTGTACATGCCTCCAAATCAGTGAGTGAGCCTTCTTTGACAAAGTGGGTGACATCAGCGATGTGGACCCCCAGCTCCAGCAGCTTCCCGTCAGCAAAGCTACGTACCGACAGCGTGTCGTCCACATCCTCACAGCCCTGCGGGTCAATGCTGAACACCAAGTGACTCTCTCTGAGGTCTCGCCGCTCGGCCGCCTGCACGGGATCCACCCTCCATGGTTTCTCAGGAGAGTTGACTGGCATCTCTCTCAGCTAAGGACAGACAGACACAGTCCCAGAGGACAAACATAAGGGACTGAAGATCTCACAAAAACAGATGTGCATCACTCACGCCAAAGTAATGTATGAATAATTCATTTTGTCTACGCTTTGGGCTGAAACAATCAGGTACGGTGTGCTCTGCTGAGACACTTCTTTGACCTGGAGTTATACACTACAAAATAAAAGGCACAATATGAATCAGAGTGAACAGAAAAGGTGATTAAATTCTGTAGTGTCCTTGGATTGTCTTATGAACAGAGGAAGCCATGCTGTGCTGTTTGCACTGTGAGAGAAAAACACATATGTAGTTTGTAGTTGAACAGCAGCGTCTGCCTCAGTGTGTACGTATGACATTTATATGTGGTTCAATTCCCGATGGAGAAGCTTCTCTGCTGACCTGCGCATCTGAGAATGGAGCCACGTGGATGCAGTTCTCTATGAGGACGGTCTGGACCTCTGTCTCGAGCTCTCCAGCCCGACCCAGAACCCGCACGGTGTGGCCGTTGGGATACAGTGACGTACTTTCCCATGAATCGATGCGCACCACCACTCTGTGGTCCTGGGTGAAGAAAACATGGGGGACATTGCATTGCATCACACCTCAACCCTTCTGTTTGCCCCTGCTGCCAAAAAACCGGCAAACTTTTGAAGTAGGTATAATGATGTAACATCAGAAATGTTCTGTTTGCCCAAAACGACTTAACCTCAGCAGCTCAGATAAGAATCATGAAATATCAAGATGTCAAGAGCTGAATTAGCTTCCTTTTAAATTGGTGAATATCCTGTTAAATCTGACAGTTTAAAATATCCAGTGGAAGGGAAGCCAGACCTGCAGAGCATCAACCTGTTGAGTACTGATGCGGATCTTAGGGATGCGACGGTCCCAGGGAACAGTCAGGATACGCTGGGAATTCCTGCTCTGTGACTGAGTCCCCTCCCGAACAGGAAACGTTACCACGTAGTCCCTCCAGTTCCTCTGCAGGATCCCAACAACACGGCCTGTGGGTTTCAATATCACACATCAATGCAGGGCACAAATGGGTTAAACCTAAGGGAAGCACACTTTGCATTTTAGTGAAAAACACCTCATGTAAGCAGAAGTTTATTGAAAAAAAGACCCAAGTGGTGCATTTAGTAATAAAAACATGTTAATGCGGCACAGACAGATTAGACAGAGGAATGAGAGAATAAGAACAGCTTCAGTACACAACTATAATCCTTTATACGTTGGAAATGGCCAGCTACACTGAAAACTAGTTCTCGGCCCATGGCTGAGATTCCATTAAATATGAGTGAAGCTAGTTGTTGATGTCCTGTCCACTAACCAAAGATAAAGAACAGAGAGAAACGCTCCTGCTCATCGGGGTCAATGAGTTTAGTCAGCGTGGACGCTCCCACCTGTCGGCAGTGGTAAACTCCCGTCGTCCTCTCCGCTCTTCTCCTCCCCCTGACCCTCCGTCAGGGCTGTGACCTTCCCTCTCCACTCGCGCTTTGGCAACAACTCCACCGCAACCAGATCGCCGTGAACAGCTCGGTTGCGATTCTTACCACCACGAACCAGCACGCACAGACTCACATCTGAGACAGATGAGGACGGAGGGGGGGGGTGGAACAAGGGAAAAAGGGAAATGAGGGATGAGAGCTTGTCAAGAAGAAAATGTTTTATGGTGGTAAATATTAGTTAAATGTGCCTGGTCTGTCTGTGTGCAGAAGAAAAAGTTGTGAGGGTTGCTGCAGTTTTTCACCTGTGTTCTTGTTAGAAAACCCCTCTGTCATGATGGAAGCTTCAGTCTGTGCTCGGTGCTTGTCCACATTCAGGGTACCCTGAGAAAGAGGAAACGTTTTAGGAAAAGGTCAGATCACTTTTAGAAAGAGCCACTGTTGTTTTTACCTGAGCCCAGAAATAACATGATAACGAGGCCAGTGCATCATTTTACTACAGGAGCTGGTGCTCAGCAGGAATATGCAGAGACTCCAGCCATTAAAAAGTTCTATGTGGAACTTCAGACAGTGACAACTATGCACAGACATTTGAAGGCATCCAGCAGGAGGTGGGGTACGGTCTGCAGATCAAGAGTCTGTGATGAGCTTTGTTACCTGCAGAAGTAAGTTTTATGTTTAAACGATGATTCTAAATAAATTCAATAAAAGCAACTGTTGAACACCCTCACGTTTTCTCACCGTGGTGTGATCTTTGAATAAATGTCAGATATAATGCGTCTTATTAAAAAACACTCTGCATCCAAAACCTGATCCAGTTTATTCGTCTGTGCCATAAAACTAGAACTAAAAACAAATCCCTGAGCTCCTCGTTACACTGGGCGACATGTTCCCTCATTATGAAAAATATGGGCCCAGTAGTTTATCTATTAACAGCATCACAGACAAGCAATGTGATGACTCTCACTGTGTCTGGAGTATTGTTCCTCCCTGTCCCTGGGACAGCCCCGAGGCTCTGGAGCTGATAACTGGCTAAGACTTGCTGAGTAACTAGATCCATATTTTACACATTTCTCCTTTCTTATTTTCCTGGAATTAGTTCTGCAACGATTATTCGAGTAAATCAAGAAACTCGATTACAAAAAATACTCGAAGCAAATTCTTTGCCTCTAGTATTTTACTTCGTTTAATTACTATCACTTGCGTTATCGGACCTGCTCCGCCTGGGGATCATTGTTCCACACGGACCGTAATCACTGTCGCACAGCGCATTTCCGTATCAAACGTTGGCGCCATGGCAGAGAGCGAAACAACTGTCCGTAAAAGGCAGAAAATGTCCAAAGTCTGGGATCGTTTCAAACTTAGAAACGACGACAACACGGTGCAATATGTGTGTGTGTTGTAAAGTAGAACTGGTGTAACACAACAGCACTTTGTCAATGCTTCAACATCTGGACAGGAAACATCCGGTTGGAAACGAACAGGTGTCTCACCCAGCGGAGCCGACACGAGGTAACGTCATTTCAAGCTAACCTGTCGTCTCTGTCAGGTATTACACAATAGTATTATATATATATATATATTTTATATTATTATATATAATTCAAAAATGCAACAGTCCAATTACTCGAGTAATCGCTAAAATATTTGGTAGAAAACTCGACCCCAAAAATAATCGGTAGCTGCAGCTCTAACGTTACCTGGAATGAATACTGTCAATACTCGTGCTACTTGTTGAATTAGCTGAACTACCAGTGATTTCGACCAGTATCTGTAAGATAAACCCCAGGAACGTGTTTGCAGTCTTCCTGGATGTTTAGGGTTTTTGCAGCAACATTTCAAGAATCTTTTTCTTAATTTGAACACGTTTTTTCCTCATTACACCCAAACCAGAATGATGGATTTGTTATTAAACTGTACCGAGATGTATCGTCCAGACTTGATTCCAGCCTCCAGGATTTCAGCAGGCAGATGTTCGGCGTACTCCTTCTCCGAGCCCTCGCTCTCCTTCTCTTGTAGCGCCTGAGAAATGGAGCTGTAGAGCTCATGGGCCGCGTCCAGCTGTTTCCAGAACCTCTGCAAATAATCCTGGCAAATAAAGAGACTGTTGGTGGTACCTTCAGGATCTTACGTCAGCCATGAGGTAATCAAAGTGTAGAGTTTGGTTATGACTTGGTCAGTATACACAGTAAATAAGTGAACTTTGGATGTTGTTATACAGAAGAACAGAAACACAGGAGCTGCATGTTAAGGCCCCAGGTTTTAACTGTATTTCTGAAAAGGTTTGGATTTTCCATGACTTTAGAACAGCCCACAGTCCGACCCTGGTGCCTGTTGCTGCGGAGGAGAAGTCAGTCAGCGGGACAAGTCAGAGCTGTTTGATTTGGTGGTAAAGCACACGAGCCAGGTTGCCAGATTGATGAAAGTTGCCAGAGACTGAAGGTGAATGTTTTAGCAGGTGCCCACAGTTTTATCTTTATTCTCACCCATATCAGAACCTCAGCCGTGATTGGATAATTCCTGTTCAAATGCAGGCTGGGAGTCCTACGTTTTTATGCCCTAAGGTTTGAACCTTCACTTTCTGAACCAGATATTTTCCAGCACAGTCGCTCGTGTATTGTGGTGATGATTCAGCCAGGACAGTTCCTCATATAGATTATGCAGAGGAACAGGCTTTTATTTCAGCAACCCAATAAGCCTGATAAAACTCCTCTCACTGCAAAATGTAATACACTCACTTCACATAGAGATTTTACCAAGAATCTTATCTGCTTTCTGACGGGAAAAATGGTGAAAACAGAAACAGAAAAAGGTACGACAACTCTTCATATGTATTCTAGACTAGACCTATAATATAACATAAGTCCATGGTGCTGTTGTGGGGCTCTCAGTCACGTCACATGATCCTCCCTGCAGATCAAATGATATGACTGAAAGCTACTAAATTCAGCTTGAGGTGAGGCTGTTTCCTCATACAGGCTGTGCATACGCCTGTTTTGGCTTTTGTGCTCCAACACAGTGGATTTAAAATCAACCAGTACACCTGAAGTTAAGAGCTGCCCATCGGCTTTATGAGGGTGCTCACTTCAGTAATGGCTGAACAAGGCAGCAGGACAATTAGAAGCCAACAGGTCATGTGGCTTCACACAAAGTGGACATTAAACTGCATGGCTGTTTGTCACCTTCAATCCAATGTGCTTGAGCCCAGACATGTGTCACAGCCCACATACTAACAGACTGCACTGCTGAACAGATGGGCCTTCCATTATATGGGCTGTGAGTGGTCATGTACTGTGCAGGTGTGTCACGCACCTGGATGGACAGGACGCACACTCCGGAGTTGAGCTTGTCGTACTGAGCCACAGCATCCTGATCCTCAGTGATCATCACTATATCCATCATCCCCGCCAGATGGTTATAGTACCATTCTGCTGCAGCGTACACACACCTACACACATGGCGCACACACAAACACAGACGGCGTTAATACACAAACTGAAGCACGAGGTGCATGCAGACAGCTTGCCTGTTAAAGCCCTAAACTTGGATATTCGGTATTTCATTACTCTGGCATATAAAACAACAATAACTCAAAATGACATTTCAATATTATAAAAAAATACAGAAATAAATAATTAACAACTTTGTTTATTGTCTCTGTTGTGTGGTAAAGTCGATTTAAGAGAGCAGACTGCACCTGCAGCCTTCAGTCTTTACAATTTAACTAAAAACTTCAGGTACATCTGTATAACACTGACTGACTGTATTACCAACAGCCACAGCATTAGGGCTAAAGCTTAATTACAACAAAAAATGACAGCAGGCAGTACTTTAAACCTGCCTCATCCTTCTGAGTAAGACTCGAACAGGGAGCCAGTAGGTGGTGACTGAACGTTTTCGTCGTCCTGACCATTTAATACCATTAGTGCTAAAATGACTGGTTGACGATTTGATCTAAAAACATGTTCTAATTGTGATAATTGGATACAAATATCGAACGTGTGCTTGTAACACCCTCATATTTTATTAAAAACATTTCGTGGCGCATAAGGAGGAGTGACTGATTGTTCGAGACATCTTAATAGACTGCAGGTAGAAAACAAGCAAAACAAAGTCTATAATCAAGTCAGCGCTGTACAGATGCCAATCTAAAGTGCTCTTGCTTTCTCTGTTATTATACCCGTCTTCAATCTGACGTGGAGGATAAACATCTTTAGAAATGCTAAAATTGCCCCTGTAGCCTTCAAGCCCATATGGAGCCAAGTCATTGTAAATGTCTGACTGACAGCTTAGCCAGCGGGGGGGCTGGTGCCAGCCTGTTGAATTCAGGTTTATACATTACTAAAACACATTTTTAAACTTTCATCTAAAATCTGCTGAAAGGCCCGGAAGAACCGATGCAGCACTGTTCTCGCCTGCTGGCTTTGTTGTCAAGAGTTTGGGCCTGGAATCAAGGATTCAAGGAATCAAAGTAGGGCACTGCCAAAAAAAACACCCATCGATACCGTGGCCTTTTCTAACTCTCAGCAACAATTCAAATAAGAGAATTTCTGACTATTGTTACGCTGGTTTCCTTCTCTGACAAAATTTCTGTAAAATCTTGTATTTTGTGAAATGAGAAACTGAAGGACGACGCTGGTATGAAAATGACGAGCACCGACCTGGTCTGCCACTTCTCCTGGCTCTCCCCTTTCTCTCGCGGACAGTAGGAATACTCTTGGAATTCGTTGGCAAACAGCACACAGTCGTGTCGAGGGTCTTTGAGTAGGTTTCGCAGTCGGTTGTATTGCCTTCACAGACACAAGGAGCTTACTACAACAATGATTACAGTCAGTTAAAGAAACACTTTGACAGTATCTTCTTTTACATTATGAGACAATTATATTTAGATATTAGAAAAGAGAAGCAGCAGAAAACTCATCGTACACGTGTTGTGTAATGTGCTTGTTTTTAAGTGAATGAAAAACTGCAGCAACAGACTCAACACGGCATCAGCCTGAGCTCTACCTGCTGCGTTTACCTGACTTTATGAAAAGCAAAGCTTCGCCTTATTAATGATGCAACATTTTAAACTGGCGGTGTGAGCAGAAATCAGAAACAAATTGCAGTAAGGCCTTGTGGGACTCCTTATTTACAGTTTGTCAAAAACACTCCTGCATGTCTGTGTGGGAGAAGTAATTCAAGTCACATTTAGCTTCGTCAGCAGAACTTTGATCTAATGAGGTTGACTCCTGCCCACGCTTCACACACTCGTGCAGGTAGGTTGTCACCAGAGGTTTAATCCAAAAGGGGCTTTAGGAATTCAGTGTTTTGACCATGTGAGCTGTACTGATGCCTTCAGTGTGTCTGCAGCTGGTTTTCTGTTTTACGTCTGCTGATATGAAAATAATCCTGCAAGACAGACCACCAGCAGACTTACAGCTTACGAGTTAGAGGCACTCCTTCCTCTGAGAGACTTTAAAGCTTTACTTGATATTTCTAATGTTATTTGCCTTAATTAGTTTGGGGTTCTGTGTGTGTGTGTGTGTGTGTGTGTGTGTGTGTGTGTGTGTGTGTGTGTGTGTGTGTGTGTGGTGGTTGTTAATTGACCTTTCTTGTGATCTTCTGTCTTTGTAATTTGGTCTCTGGTCTCTCTTGCAATGAGATCTTAATCTCTCAGAGATTTCCTGAAACTACCTAACTTGATTAAACAATATATTATGTGAATGTTTGGCGAGTGTTACCTGCGTCCTTTGCTGTGCTGCACAGCCTGGCAGGCGGTCTGGGTAAAAACGATGCCCCGCAGCTCTTGGAACTCCAGTATCTCCAGGTAGTCCACCACCACCGTGGCGTCAGGCACCACGTAGTGGGTCAGATCTCGAGGCAGCACTTTACCATCTGTTTGGAAAGTTGGTAAAGACGCCATAGACATTTTTGAAACTCACCTGTGTTTCTCCTCCGTAGCAGGCCGGTCTTTGCAAGCCTCATGGGAACAGTGTGAACTCATAACTAGCAGTGTCATTGTGTAGACCAGGGGCGTCCAGCCCATGATCCTCCTCCTGCTTGTTTGTCAACTAACCCTGCCCCGCCCACTGCTGATTACCTGGATCAGGTGTGTTCAGGTCATTAGAATCTGGAAGATACCATCTGAGATGAGGGTGGAACTGGGGGAAGACAAAATGAATTGGTACCTTCCAGCTTCTGATTGGCAGAACACACCTGGGCCAGGTAATCATCCTAGGTAAGGCAGTGCCCACCTGTGGTGTGGACTGTAGTGCACCTGTCATTTCCCTGATGCAGCTGGTGGACAGGGTGTGTTATAACAGGTGTTCTGTTGGACTTTACAGTGCAGGGGCATATTTTTCCAGTACTTTTCTGATTCTGGTGTTTAATAGAGTTGAGTTACCAAGATTCTGTTACAGCCTCGACTATAAAACCACATGTCAAAGGACTTTTGCTGTTCTCACACTGTGGGTGGACATTCTTGTTTTCCTAACCTGGTTGTTTTAAACTGCTTGAGCTGAAACACGCTTCACTTCAACAATAATAGAATCACTGCACAATTGGAGCCGTTTAGCATGTTTGTGACCGTGCCCTCAGACTGTAACATAAAAGTATCGATCAATCAATCTGTCAATCAATCAATCTGTCAATCAATCAACCTGTCTAACTGCTGAGGTCTGTTCGACCTTTGATGATCAATAGAAACGTAAATACACGCGGAGCTGTGTCCTAAATGTGTGTGTCCGGTTATTGTGGTTATTTGTTATTGTGTGTGTGTGTGTGTGTAGTGGAGCAGGCGGTAACGTAAAGTGTTGTGGCGCGTGTCGGTGTGTCTCAGTTAGCTCGGGCCGGTTTACCGTGCGCACAGTCCGCCTGGCACCGGGAGCTGTAGCAGGGAACCCGCTCCCTCAGATAGTGTTCCCGGACCACACGGACCTTCCGGCCCCGGCAGCTTTTCAAATGCAAAATCTTCTCGGTCTTGATCATGTTCGGGTTCGGGTTCGGGTTCGATCCACGTGTCGCTGGCTGCGCGCGTTAATCCGCGGGTTTGTTGTTTACCATCAACACCGACCGTAAACATCCGCGCTCAACTTAAGGGAAGTACGGCGAACGCGTTGACGTCATGACGCACACGCGGGCCCCTCTGGTTGCGTTCACGTGCTGTTGGACATGAGGAAATTGCCAGGTGGGTTCAGTCGTCAGAAGCTGGAAGATACCGCTTGAGATGAAGGTGGAGTGGAGGAAGTTAAAGTGAATTGGTATCTTCCAGCTTCTGGCTGACTGGACACACCTGGTGCAGGTGATCAGCAGTGGGTGGGGCAGGGACATATGGAAAACAAGCGGGACAGTTGCCTTCAAGGACCATGGGCTCACATGGCATCTGACTGTGGTTCATTTGGACACAGCAGATAAAGCTGTTTCCTGTGTGGGCACCGACATGTTTGCCATCACACATTTAAAGTTACGAGTTAATTTCACTTATTGTTCCACATTGTCCTGAAATGTAAATACAACCGCAGCTAATACAAGCTAACCTGTCCTAACTAAGGTCTCAAGGGGCTAATGGACATGAGAGTGGACAGTATTTCAGGGCTTGGTGAATAAAAACAAGTATGAAATAATAATAATTATGATTAAGGTCCAGTTTGCGGGATATGTCAGTGCTTTTTGTGCCATCCATGTTCACTACATACTGTTTATGTCCCCTACTGGTCAAAACAACGTTAATATTAACCACATAGGTTAATGTTCACATACCACGTGATGAATTAACATTTATAGTTCTGTTTTATACCATATTGAAGTTGAGCTCCAATTGTCTGGCTCAGGCGAAAGCGGAAGTGCTGGGAGGGCGCCTCCTCTTGCTGCCCGCGCTGCTCTTTGGCTGCGCCGTGGACTCAGGCTGCAGCAGCTGCAGAGACCGAGACCAAGTTGGCAGCTGCGCGGACGCGGCTGCTGCTGGAGGACTTTACTCATGTTTGACAGCTTCCACACATTTTATTGTTTCAGTCCGTGTCTCCCCTCAGGTCGCTCCTGTAGCAGCGCATTGATTTTCATTCAGCCGCGACAATGAACTTTATTTAGGACGCATCCCGTCTGCAGGTAAGCTCTGAAGCTGTTGTGTTAATTCACAGATAGACAGAAAAGTCTCTAACAAAATAAAAGATGATCAGTTTAGAGCGACGCCTTATCAGATCTACAGCAGCGTGTCTTAGTTGTGCATGTAGACTACAGGACTGTAATTCTAGCAACGGTCCATTTGAGTCCGGCGGGTTCAGTCTTATGTCTGAGGGTTTTACCTTAAATTTCTTTTTTTTTTTTAAAGGAAATAAAAATCCAGCTGCTTCGGTTCCTTCACGTTTCAGATAAATGAGCACAGTTTGAGATCAGTCTAGTTGAATTAAAGTTGTTTTTAAATATCCATCAGGTTTTTTTTGTTATTGATTATTATCAGGTTGTTATTGGTTGCAGCTGTGTCTGTGTTTTTGGCTGGAGGCTGGTTTGCCTGAACAAAAACAGCAAAAAGTTCCTCATAACTAATTTTTATGAAACTGTTTGCTTCTTGACGTGCAGTCGCTGATGGCGTCGTCCTTATTTACTGAAACTTGGCTGCTCTCACTCTTTTCGCTGTGCGCTTCTCTCACACCCCCGATCTCTGCTGGATTTTATTCCAGTCATTATTTATTCCGATCGGGACCGAGTCAACCTTGGCCCCCGGGCAGGACAGAAGGAAAGTGTCTGCTACTGAAACTGAAAAGGTCCAGTGAGCCGCTTTGGGAAGGCCGAGTCTCTCTCCAGAAAGCACAAAGGTTCGGGGGCCAATTGGATGGATCGGGATAATCATTGCCGTTATAGTATTTCTATTGATCCGCCACAGGCGTCACAGCAGACGGGCAGTAACGCGCTGTCAGCACTAGATGGCGACGTTGAGTAGCCCCCGGTCGGTCTTCAAGGCTTTGTGTTGCTGGTTTCACACGCACACGCGCAAGGAGTGCGCGGAGGTGTCGGGTCATGTGTCTCGAAGCTTCAGTTCAAATGCACAGAATATTCAGAATATTTGCCTTCAATGAGCTGAGCACAAAGCGACGCAGAGAGGGAGGCAGCTGGCAAGTGCTCCAGAGAAGAGCTATTCACTTTCTGTTTTGTGCTCCCACCTCGAGTAGCTGCGTCTAATGTGTTGCTGCAGCCTGCGTGGAGAATGTGCGGTGCAATATGTCACAGCGACATTTGTCACAAACGTGCCCGAGCAATAATAGTAATGCAGCTTTTGACGACTCCGAGCTCTTACTTTAATTAAATGGGCTTTATTTTTTAAGATGATGCTGTGTGGGTGGCTGATGTGGTGGTGGGTCAACAGTTCGCTTGAAGAATCATTTAAAGGCCTTTGCTGTGCCAGAAGTGTGCGTGCGTGTGCGCGCGCGCGTGTGTGTGAGAGACAAAATAGTGTAAGAGATTTTTGCATCTATCTCAGAAACCACAAACAAAGTGAGTGAGTGCAGTTTCTAAGGGACACAGTAGCATCTAAAGGCTGCTGGAGCACAGTCATGACTTGGAGTTGAATCGATTGATTGATCGATCGATCGATTGATTGATTGAAGAAGAGAACAGTTTGATTTGTTAATGGTCCCTGTTGCCTTTCAGATGATTATATGTCTGTTTTAGTTGAAAACACTTAGATGATTTCAACAACCTGTGCTAATAAAGCGAAGGGCCACCAGGGAAAAATGATTTTAAACAGATTTTAAAGAAAAACACTTTCACTCTCTATTGTCACATTTAAAATAATGTCAGTGCGACAATACACTCTGATTATGAGCTTTGAAACACAAGAGGCTGTTTGAGAAAAACTAAAAATCAGAGCGATCCGTCATATTTTTGGAGACATCATGTTCCAGTTGATTATAGTTGAGTTGCCCTTCAGTGTTCCAGCTAATTACTGTGGCTGCAGTAGCAGCACCAGCTTTGGTAACTAGCACCAGGCATTAGTTGAGAATTTATTCTCAAGCCCTTATGAAAACAACAGTTGGACTGCTTTGTGGGCCGCATCCTAATAATTGTTCCCTCCACATTCTTGCACTTGTGATTTAGCCTTTTAATGGTAAACATAACTCCAATCACTGCTTAAAAAATAACACGCTGCTGAGGGAAGAGCACTGAAGTGTGTCGCCAGCAGAAAATACTTCCTCTGGGCCAGCTGCCCTGCTATGCATACAAACCGAACAGTCCACTGCTCCTTGCAACCACAAAGCCATTAAACACCCGATGTGGTACAGAATACAGGAGGAATATTGGAGCGAGCGGTGCGCTGTCCCACTGGGCTTTTGTGGAGCTTGTGGAAGCATTTTTGTCCCTGAAATTCAATGATGTATGTGCAGAGGGTTGGAAGCAGTGTTTGTCAGTCTACCAACACATTAAACTAGACTTTCCATTTCCATTCCTTTTTCATTCCAAAATGCTTTTCATATTCATGCTCATTTTGGAGAAAAAAATTGCTGCCTGGAGCATGTCAAGCAATATTTGCAGAAGATAAACGATTCTGGGCAAGAAAAAAAAGTTATTTTATACACAAATGTCTCAGGAAGATTTTAAACTAAGCTGTAATGTGCTTTATGTTGATACCAGCTGTCAGAATAAGAGAGTGGCTCTTATGTTTTTGACTCTTATAATATTTATATAAATTGTACTTTTTTATTTAGTGGGTGACATTAACACAATGATTTTAAATTCCACATTAGTGATCTTACCAACATGAGCGTATAATTTATGTAGAAACTCCTTATGAATAACACTGACCAGGCCATCAGGTTCTTCTTTTATATCTACTGAACAGAACAGGAAACATCAGACATAATGCAGCTGAACTTTGACCCCATCCAACACTTGATGGCAGATGAAATATGCTGCGAGCCGGTCTCTCCGTCTCAGTCTGGACAGACCATGGTCCTCGTGGGCAGCAGGAGCTACAGTTTCCAGTCTGCTGCCCCCTTTCAACTGGGAATCCTCCATGTTCTGTCAGATCAATACACATAATCAGTGTTGATGAATGAGAGAACGCCGGCTGTTGGTTCTCAAGGACGTGTTATGTTGGAGTCCCAGTGTTTGCGTGAGGCCGACTGCCTTTGCATGGCCTGAACTACTTATGCTGCATTATGGGAAATAATTCATAGTAAGTGGCTTTGAGGTGTGAGCAGGGGAATGTCATAATGTGATTTAATCTTTGGGACTTTCCTGTATTTAATTGTGTTTCTTAGACTGTGCTTTGTGCTGCCGACCGTGTGTTTGTGCACGTTTTGTTTATCACATCAAAAATGGAGATCAGAATGTAGAGCGTTATTTAGCATAGCCAGGTGAGAAGGGGTGTTTCTGTGTGTGTGTGTGTGTGTGTGTGTGTGTGTTAAGGGGAGCGTTATGAATTATGGAGAGGCTTTGTCAAGAAGTTTGAGCCCTGTTCTCCCTTTCTTAGGATGAGGCAATGGCAAAACATCAGTCATGAAATTCAAATAGCTCATAAGGTGGAGGTAAAAGGGAGAGACCATTAGGGCCAGCAGTCCATCGGCTCTCGGCGTCTTATTCATCCTCCAACAAAGGCAGAGCAGAGGAGAAAAAAGGAAGAAAAGCAACATGAAAGACTAAAGTGCTTCTGCCTGCTGGGTACTTTGGAGTGGACATGAGGCGGGGTGATGGAGCTGACCATTACAAAATATCATGAACGCTCTCCTGGGGGCAAATGGATGAGAAACACATTATACACAGAAGAGACAGAGGCTTCAGCCTGTGGCTGCCACACACAGCGATGGGGAGGTAGTCGCTGTGTTGATGCTGCAGCAGGTTTGGCCACCGAGGTTTCAGGGGTTCTTGTGACCTGACCCCGTCTTTAAAGTGGGATGGTTGTGTGTTACAATGTGTTGTTGGTGGTGAGAGCTACAGGACTTAGACCTACCACAGTTCCTGCTTTGCTGGTTGCAGTTAAAGGCAGAAAGCAGATCCAGCTGTTCAAGTCGACTGTAAATCAATCAGAAACAAGTTGGACTAATTTTGTTTTTAAGCAAAAAGCAAAACTTCACTGGTTCCATCTTATGAAATCAGAATATTTGCAGGATTTCTAGTTGTTCTGTATAAATAAATTCAGTATTATTGGGTTTTTAAACAGAACAAAACAAGATATGTGAAGACGTCGTCTTCAGCTCTGGGATATTGTGTTTCACTATTTTCTGACATTTCATTTACAAAACAACTTATAGAGCAAATAATCTGATAATGAATGTCGTCTCCTGGTTGTCTCTTCAATCAGACGTCATCACGAACCGTTTATAGACCACATCGATATTGTTTGACTGATACTGATGAATGTTGGAACTGACAATTTAATGTAGAACAGCTCCAAGTTACTTCTTCATTATTCATTTTATTCTTTATAAATTTATTACTTAAACCTGCAGCCCTGCATCCACACATGTTGTATTTCTGATCACATAAACAACAAAAAGCAGTAATTCCTCACAGTTTGTTTGGAAAAGGACTTAAGTTATTTGAAACAGCAGTGAATTGTCTGATTATCAGATAAACTTTACTTTGCTTAAACTGTTCAAATGCTCAAACCGACCAATGTTCACATTTACTTGACAGCAGAATCTTTTTGCCACGTGAATTATGCTGCTCGTGCTAAGAAGTAAATGCAGCCATGAAATAATTTGTTATAAAATTAAATTATAATAATTATAAAAATGTGCATTTTTTCACTTTTTCTGTAATTTAACATTCCAACTGATTAACCAGTTAATGGTAAAAACAATGAGCCAGTCAAATCATAGTGAGAACCCTACACTCATATTCATGTTAGCTGGTCAGTTGATCATAACGACCAACAAGACAAAGATAAGTTCACAAATTCAGGCTCAAACTTATTTCGTAATCTTTGTTGCAGTTTGACCTTGTGGAAGACGCAGCTCTAAATCTAGTCCGGTTTAAAAATCAGTCCCTGGGGAGGTGAGTGCTGAAGCATAAATCACTTTTATCCTGAAGCCTTTTTTATTCTCTTTTCTCTCACGTCCGACCACATTTATTCCAGTGACAGTGAGAGCTGCAGTGCATGCGAGGAGATATTTAACAATTAAAGGGTTTTGTGTCGATTGTGCTCATGAGCAAGAAAACGGGCATTACACAAGAATAGACCCAAACAGACCAGTTTCTTGTTTTTTATGTATTTGACAGCAAGGAAAAGTGGATTTTCCCACAGAGCTGAAACTGTTTTCTCCACAGTCACCAACGTTTCTTGGTTTTACTTGTGTGTGTCCTTAGTGCTGGTGTTGCTTTGTTAGAGGTTCCCTTGGCATGATGTGCCCTGCAATAAGCCTCGACTTGTACTGTAACATGACAAGGACTCAAAGTCTGACATGCTGATCAACAGGCGGTGTCACATCACGGTCCACTATTTTGATGAGGTTTAATTAAAAAGGTCATTTTTGTCTTGAAAATAAACAGAAGCAAAGAACTTCAGTCTCATATTTGCTGCTACTGTGCTATGGGACCTGTCGGGGTCCCTGGACTGTACATCAAGTTCCTTATCAGAACAGTGAAAAATCAGAGTAACCAAAAAGCCAGAAATGATGGCAGCCCAGGATTTTTGTGGCTTTTCCCACTGCTTTCATTAAACATGACAGCCTGGAGACAGACAATCTGAGTCATTATGTTCCTTGTAATAAGTAATGACCTTGCCTGCTCTGGGAGACGAGTGGAGCCAAATTATAGCGGAGATCACAGCGCGACGCTGCATAGCCACTAGTACTGAGGACGGCAGGAATCATTTCTGCTGTTGCATTTGTTTAGACCCAAACATGTCGGGAGCAGAAAACACGAGTCCGATTAGAGAAGTGCTGAGCAGCTTCTCTATCTTAGGGTTCGCTTTCTTCGTTCGCTGTATATTGTATTCAGATGAAGTTGTCGATTTCAATCTAAACAGCTTTGACAGCTTCCCTCATAGAAGACCCCGAGAGCTGGAAGGCTTATAGTGGATTATACTGAGTCCAGCCGAGCACAGCGAGCCCTGCTCATCGTAACGCGATCGTCGTCCTTTGCTGACAGTCAACAGTCCACAGAGTCTCTGTGGGGTTAGTTCCTGACCACACTGTGACTTTCAGCTGCTAACTAATCACAACAACATACTGGGGGTTGGTTTGTTCTCTGCTGTGAGAAACGCCTGTTAAAGCAGCGTAAACCTGATGCTGCACAGTCCCAGTGTGTTTATTTCTCCAGGAGGAACAATCCTCGTTCATCTGTTACAAGTCGAAAGTTTAACGTCGTTTCAGCAGGTCAACTGAAAACTGTGTGGACGTCTGAAATGTGAAGAGCCCCACAAATGAACATGCTGCAGCGCCCAAAGTCACAAATGAGCTGGGAACATTTGACTCATTTCCCAAATCCTTTCTGAGTCCCAGAAACAGATCAGTTCTTTATATATTTAAAGTAATTTATCCTGGTCCAGGTTTGGCGTGTTATTGACAAACACTCACATTCACACCTGTGGACAATTTAGAGTCACCACTTAATCTGGACTGTGAGAAGAGCCTGAGTACCAGGAGAAAACCCAGAGACTCCACACAGAAAGGATGCTCAGCTGAATGAGGATTGAACCCAGCACCTTCTTGGTGTGAGGCAACCATAACAACCACTGACCCACCATGCTGCCCACTAGCAAGTATGTGCATGTTAAATGTTGCACTTCTCATGCCCCGTCTGTGCTAGTGCAGGAACTAGTGCGTCCTGGTCTCCTCAAACACTGAGCTGCCGTTCACACACATAGAAGTGAGAATTATAAAAAATGTTGCGATTGAATGTGATGCTGCATTTTGCAGGACTGTTCACTATGTTCTCTGGTGTTAGGGTCCAGAGTTTGACACAGGGCTCTGCTGTAAAATACTGTATAATACGGGAGCCCCCTTAGGACCTCTTAGCTTTGCAGTGTTTGTACCACACAGAGGGGACTCACAGATCACATGCATGTCCGGATCCCCAGGACAGGTCTCTCACGACCATGATAAAACTCCTTAGTGACTAATAAGATGTTCATTCATCAGTTTTCATGAATGATTTTGCAATGCTACCAGGTTTGTCCCTCAGCGTAAAGACTGCTGCTGCTGCTGCACCTTATGTCAGCTGAGAATCTACTGGAGCTTTTCCCTATGAGCTAAGACACCACAGGTGACCTTCAGTCCACTAATGAAGGAAAGTGCTGATTGCCGTGTGCTGCCGTGCATTGGAAACACCTTCATGTGCTCTGATGTGAATTTTAAAGTGAATATCTGAACGAACTCCAGAGATAAATTTGCTTCTTTTGCTTTAATGTTAGCAGCAGGGCTGCAACAACATACTAATTATGACTGACAGTCCTCAGAGGCTCTAAGTGCTGGTGCATTTGGACACATAGATGGGTATGCATGTAATAACAAGACGAGTGCTCTGTTAGCATTAAAGGGTTTGCTTGGATTTAGCAAAGGATTAAATTTTTCCCCTGAAGTTAAGAAGAAATATGGACATTTTAGCTTATTTAAGTGCATTAGAACACATCCATAAATATAATGTGTCAGTCCAGTATCTGCAGATCATGTTCTTTATATAAAAACTGCTGATCTCGAATCAAATTTGAATTAATATACGTGACGTGTAAAGAATCGTAAGTCACACAAAACATAAAATGAGTGTTTAAAAACTGCACAATTTGTTCTGACGTTTTATATGAACCTTTATGTTGAAGGGTTGTTTCTTTTAAATGCAAATTAAAATCAATAAGGCCCATAAATCTTCACCCCAGGGTGTCATACAACAACAAAGCCACTTGGTGTAGTTTGCTCTGTCAATATGAGACACAGTGTGTGGAAAAGTTATTAAAGGCTCAGCACTGATAAAGTATTGATATATCTAAAGTCTTTGTTTCTGTTATTTGAATTACAGGGGAGAAGAATCATTTAATGCTCAAACAACATGTGCAAAAACTATTAGTGTATCACTGCTGACACATAATTAATTGGAACTAGGCTACGTTTGTTTGTTTGTTTACCACGTTGACCAGCGTAGCATCTCACCATAAAGTGCAGCCGGGGCTGATGGGGAAAGTGATAAATAGTAATAGTAATAAAAGATTTTGAGCATGAATGGCTGAAGTTTATGATAATCCAGCTCGTATTTGTTAGGATGTTTCATTCTTTATCAAAGTGGCAGCCACTGACATTAAAAGTCATTTAGTCTTTCACGGGTTTGCAGGACTCAAGGATAAACACTTGGAGATGAATATTTTTATTCAGAAGTTTGGGATGTTCGTGGTGAAAAATCCTGCACAGTGTTCAGACACCAAGGATCATTGTTCAGCAGCTCACCGAGGTTGGCAGGTCGCGGTTCTCTCAACTCTAACGAGCCAATTTATGACTTGTCAGTCACAAATCAAAAGCGTTGCAGGGGGAAAACCTTCCCTCTTCTGAGACCAGATGAACCATGGAGACCTCAAATAAAGATGCAGCAGTTTACAACATGACAGTTTCCGGCCTCACGGCTGAATGTTGAAAAAAGCCTTTAATCAGACAGAAACTTGGGTCAGTGCAGCTCATTTTGTGTTGATTTCCTGTGAGACCTGAAGAGAATTGGAGATTAGTTATTTATTCATTCTCTATTCGACTCTATGGCAAATTCAGATTTTTTGAATGTTTTATATTCATATACCTTCTACAAGATGAGAGATGTCATGATTCTCACTACTTATGGACGGCAGAGTAATCAACATTACCCAAAAATTAACAGAACCCTGCTTTATACTATCAGATTCTCAAACTACCACGTGTTTTGGCATCAGATGCACTTGGCAAGTTTGAAACCGAGATAAAATAGAAAAGCCTGAAGCTACCCTGAGAGTACGTTTTAAGATATTATTATGCAGTGAATACGTTTCCCATTAAAGAAAACCCATATTCTAACTGCGTTATACCCAACTCTTGTCTTTCCATCACAGGACACACACACACACACACACACACAAGGACTTAAGGGTTTTCTTTAACCCTGCTGCCCTCCATTCATTTCTGTGACGATCAATTATTAGCCAGTTTATCTCAGTGACAAGTGGACTGTCCTCTGTGGGGCTGTGTGTGACTTTTTACAAATAGTGCTGATATGTCTTCTCATATGTGCCAGTGCAGCCGAGGGGATATTACCACTAACCAGCAGCCTCTTGGCTGAGCTCCTCTTACTATCCGTCAATAGGCGCAGGGGCCCAGACCTCCTTCAGAGGAGATCTGAACTTTAGACTCAGCTCTGGGAGGGTGTGCAGTGGTCAGGGTTAGGTACAACTGGAGGTGCAACTCCAGCACGTTTAGAAGTTACATATCTTTTCATTTAGGTGCAGCGACTCCATGACTTGAGACCACACTCATCAGTAAAAACAGGTCCGATGATTTCGTGCGATGTTCGTTCACTCATGGGGGCAAACCCACAGAACATTCAACTCCTCTCAGCGTTGTTTAGGATGTTTAGCCTCTTTCAGCTCATTGTTTTGGTTTTATGGCTCCCAGTGCTGCTTTTTGGCTCATTGACTGTGCTTCCATCAGCATCTTTTCCAGATGCAGCTGCATCTGTTTTCCTCAGCAAAGCTCTTCTTAACATAATGTAAAACACTGGTTTTCTGCTTGAATTTGTCATGAGTCTTAATAAGTTAGTTTTTCTTCTGCGTATGTGAAAAATACATATACAGCAACGGTTTGCAAGCACATTTACTGTTTTAACTTTCTAATGTGAGGATAGATCTTGTTTTCTGTTGCTGTTTTTGCTGCCTGTATCTGGACAGCTGGCTGTGTGTGGAGTTTAACCCTACAGAGCTTTGATTTTGACTGAAGCAGCTGTCAATAAGCACAATCCTAGGCTGAGAAAGAAAAGGTCTGGAATCAAGCTACTACAACTCGTCCACACATTAATAGTGATGTTTTGAAGCCAGTCCTCTTAGGAATTTACTTTTTGTTGGGGTCATGTTCTTGCAATAATATGAATCTTCTCCCATTTGGCAGCTTCCTTGTTGACTGCAGCAGGTTTTCCTCCAAGGTTTTTTCATTTCTTCAGCACTGTCACTTCACAGCAAGATGGTTGGAGGCTGGGTCAGCCTCTGTGTGGAGTTTGAATGTCTCTGGGTCCTCTTGCTTCCTCCCAAAGTCCAGTGACATGCAGGTTATTTAGTGATGTGGTGGTCTGTGTCAGCCCTTTGACAGACCGACCTCACGTTGTTATGACAGACTTTAGGTATAGTTTGTGATTGAAAAATGTTTGTGAGATACTTTTTAGTAACTTTACTCATTTATTTGCTGTGAATCATACTTTGAGTACCAGGTCCCGATTTGAAAAACCTCACTCCTACAGAAACGACGAGTCCTCAGACTCTAAATAGGCCCAGTATGTGACGGCAAACAAGCTTAGTTTTTTCATGGTCACATTTATTGTCCACATTGTTTTAGCAGAAACTAACAAGACCAGGCATACATACAAAGTGTTAGACACATACTTAAGGTTGTAAAAGATGTTTTTGTGACTCATGCAGTGTGGAATGAAAACACCCTCTTCTGAATAATAAACTAAAAGACTAAGGTCTGCAGTCACTACTAGATCCCTGGACTGTCAGGCTGACAGTGTCAGTGTAGCAGGGTTAGCATTTACCTTCTACATGTAGCTAGTTAGTGTGATAATGTTAATAATGCTATAATGCTATAATATAAAAATGCTAATTAGCACTGAATGAAAACAAATGCAGCTGATGGTCATTAGTTTTGCACAGATTTGGTTTGGATCAGTGAAAGTTTGGGGCATTAGAAGTGACCAAGATCAATGAAATCAGATTTTTCACATGTTAACCAACATCTTTACAGTTGATATTCGTTGCCTGGGGACCATAAATCTGTGCACACACTTTAGTGCATGCATGGTTGGAAGTGCTCCCCAGTAGCCAGATGTAGCTGGGGCTCCAAAGCCCAGGGTTTCCTGCTGTCGCAGCAGCATTAACATTTGTTTTTTAGCTTCTTTGCTGAAGCTCTCTTTAGATTAGCTTTAGCTTTAGGCTATTATGGCTCTACAAAGTATTTCCAGTCAATGTCAAATAGTTTCAGAGCATACTATGTACGTCTACACAAAATCTATTTAGTCAGATACATTCCTGATTGAACTTCGAAAGCCTTGTGCTTAATCAGCACGATACTTAGTCGTCTAATCAATGTAAAGGTTGGTGCAGTGGGGGCTGCTCTGCCTGAAAAATTAAAGAGAGTGAGTTATGAGAGTTGTGCCTGGGCTTCAGAAATACCTCACCGCGGCTCCGTTGCCTGACAGGCTTCACTCATGAATTACACAGCTGACATTGCAGCGCTCTTTGGAGAAAGTTCCTGCTGGGATGTCGAGAGTTTGCATCACTTGTTTGTTCTTGCAGACCTTGATAAAAGCTCATCGCTTTCACCTCCTTCTCTGTGACTGTAAGTTTCAGACACACATGCCTTTCAAGTCCAGGGTGTGTGTTCAGATTTAAATACTGCAGCGTGACAAAGAAAGCAGAGTGTGCGGCGTGAATAGTTGAGTGTTCCATCACTTTGATTAAGTCGTGACGGTGTTTGGTGATCGACAAAGGCCGTGTACAGAAACCCCGTCGATCATATCGGCCAGTGTCGTCAGTGACTGTCCAGATTTTTTTATCCTGGCTCAGGCTGCCCACAGCTCTTTCAGTCCACTTCGGTGTGTTTGGTCCTGAGAGAAGCTCTGCAATAGAAAAGCAGAAACTGGGGCACCCACATTTCAGAAACCCCTTAGTGTCTATGTGTGAGACTCAGTCCACATCAACTATTTATGTTCTGCAGACCGCAGCCTCATTCAGGCATACGTTCAAAGAGAAGTAACCATAAGTCATTATACAGCTTGTACTCATTATGCAGCATTGTACAATGAGCCTTTTATTTGCGAGACGTGTACCAGTTTGTACATTAATTAGCGCTGAAGATACTTGGAAAGATTGGAGATTTCTAGTAGTGTATCATAATGAGCAGGCTCAATATGTTATCTGTGTAAGCAGATCAATTATTGTAGGGGTTATTTTTTTAATCACAGTGGATAGATTTGTGGTCTAACCTGGAATTAGCAAAGCTGTCAGTTGGCAGGAATTCACTGTTAAGGTTAAATGTGCTCGTGTGCGTCGTGAACAGAAGCTCGATAGATGCTCCCAGTTTAAAAACAGTGCAACGTGTTGTATTGTATTCACGAACATTTTGTATTGATTATTTAAAATGGGTCATTTTTCTTTAACAGTTCCACTAATTGCTTTAATCAGAACATTTCCAGCTTTTTAATTTCCTTTTTAAAAGTACGCACAGTGAAAAGTTTTCTGTCAGCACTTTGTATTTTTTTTTAATCACTTTCTTTTTTGTAAAGCCAAGTTTCTGACAGTCGGATCTAAAAGTGATTGTTACAGGTATAGAAAGTCACACAAAAGACCAGTTGGGTGGTTTCTCAGTTTTAGGTTGTTTGGCAACATGTGGCTCCGATGGTAGTGGCAGTGATCAATACACATTGTGAGAGCAAAATATGTTTAGGTCCGATTATAAAATTATTTACTAATAATCGAGTTTAAGAAATAAAAATAAACTGCAAAACTCCAAAGTGTTTGCTGAATAATGGACTGATGGTTTGTAATACGAGACCAGAACTGGTGTCACATCCATAACCTGACTTACCTCTGTGTGTGTGTGTGTGTGTGTGTGTGTGTGTGTGTGTGTGTGTGTGTGTTAAAAGCAGTCTTTAAATGCAGAACAGCTTTAATAGAAGGGAGCTTTCTAACAGTACGGCAGTTGGTGAAGGGCAGACAAAACAGCCACATGAGTCTGTAATGGCAACGTGAGCGAGCTGGTGAAACTCCGTGTGGTAACAAGTGGCCTGACAGGTCTGAAATGTCAGTAGAGAGCAGGTGAGGAGGAAAAACTCCAGGCAGCGGAGGGAGGCGAGGAGGACGGAGCCGTCACCATGACACCGGGAACCATCACTGACATGCAGCACTTGGATTGTTTAAACACTGTTGGGCCTTTGTTCGCCGTTATATTAGCGAGCTCACTGTGGGTTAATTGGCTTTACATGTGGAAATCAAGGCGCAGATAAAGGCTCTATAAATATCAGACCAATGAGCCACAATACTGTTTGATATGTTCCTTTGTCGTGTAAAATGTGAGGCCTGTCTTATTTTTTTTGAAACAATAGCTCCAAAGGATAAGAAGGGCCGATGTCAAAGAGCCAGCTGTGCACACATCTGTCTCTGTGCTTCTGAAACTACTTCAGTCCCGTGAGGGACACAGTTCAGTCAGACGGGATCAGGGAAGTGACTCAGTTGAGGATTTTCCACCTCATCACCCTGAAAAGCTTTTTGTTTGGCTGTTTGAGACCAGCGTCCTGCTGAATAAGGAAATGTCCCATGAGTTCGTACACGTCTGTGTTCCTGCCATAACAGAACCACCACCATGTTTGACAGGTGACGTGGGGCTCGGATCACGAGCTGGTTGTTTTCCCATTATTTTGATGGATATTGATTTTTGTTGCATCAGTCCATAGGCTTGTTTTTGTGAATTGTACCTTCTGTTTTTTCAGGTTTAGCAGGCCTTTGCATCGTGTGGTGAAGTATCATGAAATCTTCTTTTGAAACATGCACATCCTGGAAGTTATTCTTGACTTTCTGTGCAGCCATAAAGGAGGTTTTCTTCACTTGTGCTCCTCCATCCATCAGGCTGTTTACTTCTTCTAGTTTTCCTGTGTAAACTCGCTGTTTAAAAAAGTGTCCAACTTTTGATTTAGACAAAACAGCTTTTTTTAAATCGTTTAAATGATCATCTGTTAATATATAATATATGTAATAATAACAGACAACTCAACATTAATCACAATCAGCTCTGAACCATGTGTGAGCTTTTTGGTTCACACTGAAACATCACAGCTGAAAAACAAAAACATTTAGTCGTCAAGTGTCCAATTAGTTTTGAAGCCTTGGAGTTTGGGCATCATGTGTTAAAAGGCTTTATCTCCCAGTTCTTACAGTATTGATGTAAATCTACTCAGAGCTGACACTTGATGCAGTATCCGTTATTTCATTTGAAGCTAAATATGCAGCCACAGAAGAAGAACTGGACCTGTCCAAATATGTCTGTATGGTCTGTGCTGTAACTACAGGACAATCTCCATTATATCCTGTGGCATTTGACATTCGTGCGTCCAGACTAACTCAGACGGTGCGTACAGTAAAAATGAAGCAAACATTAACATATGAAATGGTAATTGTGAACATTTAGCCCACAGATAGCATAGACCTTTGTCTTTCTCTTTCTACTATTGACTATTAGTCATTGCTGCAAAATGATAATACAAATCTGAGGCATAATAACAATAATCATTTGCTTTCTTCTTCTCTATAGCCATAAATTCCCAGAGATCCATTTGCAGAGACACACTATTCCTGGAGACTACTGTAGTTTAATCAATGAACAGATCAAATAATCCGCACCAGTTAACACTTCTTCTCAGCTGGCGATAACCGTAGTCTTCACATCTTTAGTTATGTTGAGTTATTAAACGTTGGATCCTTGGGTTAAAACAACTACACACCTAAGCACCCACTCCTCATCTCTTTGAATATCAATGAATTAAATAATGGAAGGCTTCATCCTTCAGCCACATGAATCATCACCCAGTGTGTGAATGCTTTAAGGACAGCAGGAGAAAAGGTCTCTATATTTAGTGTAATGTTTGACGATTGGGTAGATTTAGTTGAACGGGACCTTCGGAAAACTGGTGATTCATAAACACAACACGAAGGCTCATAAACGTAACACAGAAGGTTATTTGTCATATAATTCAAAACATTATCAAACTTTCCATCAAGATCCAGAGAAACAGCAGAATAACACACACCCGAAGCCCATTTACCCTGAAGTGCTCCTGTTTCTCAGGGAGAGCATCACGTAATTGGTGGTTCACATTGTGAGATCTTGTTTCTGGACAGCCATTAGATTATGTTGTGGACAACTTTCATGTGTATGAGAGTCACAGCGATGCTGTCACTGCTCAGTCGCCTTTAGCAGCAGCAGAGATTCTTTAGCCTGCAAGTTACATTTAAATAGCTGCACCGGCACAATGTCTAGAACTGCATTGGACAAATAATTTCACTAATGAAGCAGTTGAGGGTCTACACTTCAGATTTTGTTGTAATCTTAGAGCTTGTGCTGTTCTGTATGTTCACAGGAATGCTTTTCACCCGCCCACTGTCTGTCCTGCGAGGCAGAAATGCTTTCTCAGCTCTCTCACACTGAGTTCCCCCTAAAAAGCCATTACTTCATTGTCCTTAAACAAAAGGGAGCTGCAAAACAAGAAAGGCCTGGGTTTTCCTGAGGCTAATTATACATTAGGTTTAAGTTAAATGGCCCCAGGGGCTGAAGACATTACAGACTATGACAGGTTATGGCAGGCAGGGTGGACTCTATTCTGCCTCTAGAAAGATCTTAATGCTGCATTTTACAAAACAGATTCTTTTCCACACTGAGTTTCAGGCTTGAGTCTAAAGTCTCTGAAAGAGCCAATGAGAGACAACAGTTTTCTATATTTTCCACCAAGTTCCAAACATTCTCCGACTGCTCCGGCTATTCAGAAGAGAGGTCTGTCCAAATTAAAGACTTTAGGCCGAGAGAGAATTATGGCTGTGATTACAATGGTCGGGTGTCAAGGTAGAAAGTCTGTTATTACTGCACTCAGAGAACAAAAGGCCAAATAAATCCACCAAATCACACGTTCGAAGTTCTGCTTCACCATGTTTGTCCTATGAAACGTCATCAAACATTATGACAGTGTAAGAACAAATGTCTCATCATGTTCGTCTCTTGCTGGCACCAAGTCATTTAAAAAGCAACTAATTGATCCTATTAACAGGTTTTGTGTTTGTTGAGAGACAGTATCTTATCCCGCTGTGCCATGGTATAAATACTGCGTCCTCCCATCGAGTGAGCCCTTTTAAAATATGTAACATATATTTGTGAGACTTTTTTACATTTTCAGTTATAATGAAATAGCTTTGATGTGAATACCAAAGAGGAAGGACAAAATTGAGAGATGAAGCAGCTTATTGTGGCCTTTGTTGGTTTTATGGAGCATTTCAATAGTGGTTTAACGAGACTCCCCTCCACTTTCTCTCACTGGAGTCCTTGTTGCCATTTTAATGATGCTCTAATATTCTGAAACCTCATGTTTATTCCCCAGAATAACTGAGAGGGAGCTACTGAAGGATGGTCTGTACTGAAGGTAGAAACTACCCAGCATGCACTGTGTGGTTGCAACAAACACCATTACCATACAGTAAAAATTGCTACGGTGAGAAAACCATAATAATACAGTTCATTTTTTATCATTATTGAAGATGAAAGTACTTGATGATCCACATGTTCACAATGATTTTGAATATTAGGATAAGTCACATTAGATGTCACTTTATTGATCCCACGGTAAAAATATTAAGATACATATTGGAGAGCAAAACATCGATGATGATAATAATAAGAACGTAAATAACATGTAACATAAATAACATAAATAATATGTGCAAGTACATGAGAATAAATAGGAAGGTGTCAAATGGTGACAGTCTGCAGCCAAACATGACAACAGAGTCGAGCAGTGACAAATTCAGTGACAGCTGTGTGGCAGCAGGTTCCCCGTAATGGTCACTGAGAGACCTGGTTTATAACAAGTCCATTTTCTTCACTCCTACGTCGTCTTGATCCCCAGCTCTCAGGGGATGTCAGGTGTTTTGCCAGGCCGCAGGCCTCTGCTCTGTACGGCTGACGGTTGCTCCGGTGGTAACGCGTCTCTCCCGTACGTGCAGTAATTGGTAACAGATACTGAGTCCTCGTTTGTTGTTGTCATTTAAAAAATAACATGGATTGCTGGAGGAAGATGTAGCAACACATTTAAAAGCAACAAAGCTAGAGAGGAGCTGTCGTCCCACAGGCTCCAGTTCTGGAAATGAAAAAGCTGTAATCACTCACATTACTGTGCGACGGGCTAATGACTATTTCATGAGCTGCCATTAAATAGTATTTGTGGCCTACGAAGGTGAGGGCAAGTGCCTTTTGCTTGAAATCTTCTTGATCCCCTCATTTCTGAAGAGGCCACCCACACATCGTATGGCACTGCGCAATATTATGGCACATGAAGAAGAGAACAAATCATTACTGAAACACCCAGCTGGTCAATTCATGGGATTACTTGGTGTTTAAACAATATAGACGACCAGACTTTATAACCATTATAGATTCAGCAAGGGCATGCATTGTTATTCTTAAGTTCCCACTCTGTAGTTTCTGTGACCTGCTTCTGGGCTCTTGTTGAGCCTGTTTTGCAAGTTTAATAAGAAGTAATATTTTAAACCATCTGCAGTGGAAAGCAAGAACCCCTTAATCAACAAAAATAGCGTGACTTAAAGAAGGGGACCAAAGGGATCAATTTATTGACCGGCCTCCATGACCATCAGTACCATCCCTCCGCCGTCAGCTCCCCCCCGCTCACAGGTGACCATTGATCAAGCCGAGATGAAGGGTGACTGGGCGGATTAGGGTGATTTCACAGATTGGTGCATTGCCAATTGAGCGACGGTCTTAAAGAGACAGTACAGAGAAAATGTTATCCTTATCTGGGGAACTGAGGTTCTTGTCCACTTGCTGTAATAACAGCTGCTCATGTGTTCATGACTGCTGACGGTGGTGGAGAGTGAGCCCAGTGTTGATCAGTCAAGCTGCTGTATTATTAAAAAGACTGTTGTCTACAAAGGTCACTGTGTAGCTGCAATGTGCTAGTGTCAGTTCTGGCTGTGGGTCTGTTGTAATAAATTAGTTTTACTGTGCTCATGATTTATTAAATGTGTTTGAGGATATCACACCCTGAAGATCTAAGGTTGTGTAATCTTTCTTTGATAAACTATTTATTTAATTCATTAATTCTGTTGAGTTTGTTGTTGTTGAAACCCTTATAGCATCTTTCTTATGTTGTTTTTCCACGTTGACCTAATTTTGCCTGATCTTTATTAATAATTAAGGATCAGTCACTGGGTTGCGTTTGAGTGTGCCTGACAGGAGGGAGTCTTTAACCTGCCTCGGATACAGTAAACCCCGCGCTGCTCTGCATTTTTGAGTTTCGATCACCAAAGAGCCCGTGGAGACTGTTGAAGAGATCGACTGGTCTCTTTCTACTGTCAGCAAACTGTAACTCTCCATCACAGCTGAGCGGCATATTGGCCACGGGGGAGCGTACTGGTCAATGAAGCTTTGAGTCGCATATTAAGGGTCTGTATGGCTGCACATGGCTTCACTGGTCTTTGGTAGCTCAAAAGCCAGAATTAATTAAACAGTGGGGGATGATGACCTTTGCCGAGCGCTCATTGCAGGAAGGAGCCCATGGGAAAGCCTCATCTATATATCTATATATCTATATATCTATATAGATATGTGTTTGTTAGATGTCGTGAATTGAGTAAATCGAACTCAAACTCTTGGATCTGTGTTGTTTTCTATATCTTCTCCTCTCTGGCTGCAGCGACAGAACCATCCTCTTTATTTGTCCCTGCTTTGTATTTTATTTCACGCTTCACTAAAGCATGTGCTTTCAGATTCCCCCTGATTTCCTCCTTCTGCATTTACATCGAGGCGTTTCGTCACTGATCCCACAAACCAACATCACTAGGCCAAAGTGGAGTTTTAGATTAACACAGAATTACAAATCAACAAAAACCCATGTCATAGTTTTATTCCAGGTTTTCAACACCACAGAAAAACCTAGAATACAGTCTGACATCGTTTCTGTTTAGAGACAGTTCCTGCCATAGCTCGGCGACATGGTTTGGGTTGATCCAGTGTAGATGGAGCACGTTAGACAACAGTTTTTACCATAAAGTTCAAGGAACAGCAGCAGTTTCCTGTAATATTCTGATCATCATGTTCAATTCTGTCCGTTCTGGATCCCTCCTGTAAATAATGTTGACTTAACAATCGGTGACTTGTGCCTCAGACACAAACTGAGGCGGCAGCGTGTTCATAATGCACTTTTTGCTCTGGCAGCAACAGTAACGTTAGTTTGAGTCATCCAGAAGCTGCTGTAACTCTGTAAGAACATCAGCACTCAGACACGGGAACACGAGCTTTTATAAATCAGTTTTACTGTTAAATGATAATCACAAAGAACAGTGGGAAAAATCGCTTTGCTGCATTTCATGGCTCTACAAATTTTTTTCTCATTCCTAAATGATAATGGTGCTCAGATAAACAAAGCATTTTAAAAGCTATAGGCCTGCATCTTTCACGCACCTCGAAATCTAATTTGCTCCCACTGACCCGTGGTTAAACCTAATTGCTGACCAGTGAGCTACAGTAACGTCATGTGTGATGCTGTAGCAAAAATGAAGAGAACCAAATGGCTTCCTGGAACAAACCCAGTCAAAGTTCACTGTGAGATTTGTATTTCTGTGATGGATTCCCGCTGAGACACCACAAAGAGAAAAGACAGATTGAAAGTCCAGTTTTGCCTCCGTTGCCATAGGTGTAAAATACCGACTGGACTGTTAGACGGAAAGTCTTTTTCCTTTCTGACATTAGAGGCAGCAGCAGCTTATTTCTGACTCACACCAATGCAGATAAAAAACTGGGGGAAAAATATTAAGACCCATAAATCCACGTGTGATTGGAAGCAGCAATTAAATGTCACGCAGCAGTTTGCACAAGTGCTCTACAGGAGTTTTTCATGTCCCTTTGGACCATTGACATAGAAGGGATTAATGGAAAAGTGCACTTGCTTGTATTTTTGCCAATATTTTGAAACTTTAGATGGAAATGTTCTCGTCCATATGTTGCGTGTTACTACACAGCAGGGACTTTGTGGATAGATCACTGGAGTCCTCTTGGGAAAAGGAGTTTTCCTGTTTTCCTTCTTGCAGAAAAATGTCCTGCCATGTAGAAATTCCATGATGATAGTAATAATAGACAGACGTATGAGGACAGGGGCTTGCAATCGTTTGTGTACTGATTTAGGAAATGCAGGAAAGCGATTTTAGTCTAATCCTTAACAGTGAGTTGTACACAATGTAAAATCTGATTGTTTTATGACTGTCAATTTTATTAGAGTTATTTTCAATAGTACATCTGTCTTTTTCTCCAGTGCAGCACAATACATCATATCCTCTTCCCCAATAAACTCATAATGCCTGTGTCTGTACCACATCGTGGCAGCTCTGTGGAAGCTCAGTCTCTGACAGCTCCGCTCTGCTGATGCTGAGACATTCATCAGGGCAGGGGAAATATTGTTTGACTAACAATAACAGTGTTTTTATTGATTTGCTGTCACTGTGAGTTGCTCCTTATGAGAAACAGCACCCACTGAACACAAAGCCTGAGACGGAAATGTACGTTCAGACACGCATTCACATATTGTAGTCGCTCATTAGAGTGTTTAAAACGCTGTGGTCCTTTGGTTCAGCGGCTGTTTCTCCTCGTTCGTGAGCTGCAGTGATAAAATATGGCAGAGCTGGTAAAAACCAGTGCTGACTGAGTGTTTGGTGGTTCTGGATTATCTTGCGGTTTAATCCTAAGGAAAATCAGATGGAACCTTCCACCTGTATGTGCTGAAACTGAGTTAATTTCAGGAAGTGAATTCTCTGCAGTTTTGCTGTCCTCAGGTACATCTGAATGCAGGTGATGATTAAGATGCTGTTGCAGCAACACTCGGGCTGTGAAACTCTGACAAACAGCCCTGACAAACAAATAACAAAGAAGCACATTTACTTTCTGTTTTTTCACACAACAAGTGATTGTTGACTGTTATTGATCAGGTGAACTGTGGTCACTTTGTACACTGGAGCAGGAAAGATGATACTTCACAGATCTTTGTATGAAGGTTGGATATATTTGCTCTTAGCATCTGTCTCTTTGTTAAACACAGGTGTCCTGAGACCCAGTCCCTCCACCAGGCGTCTTTGTCCCACGATACAGTTCCACATCAGGTTACTACTCGTCGCACAGCAAGGTAAGATGCACTCTGTGCCTTCTTTGGTTCCCCAGTGACATTAAGGTTTGACTGGTTTTATCACGTTCACATGAGTATTATATTATAATTACAATATTATATGAATATTAGTGTTAATATTGGATGATTTTCACTCAGACCTAAGCAGTGAAAGTCTGTTTGCTCTGCCATTGTAAAAAATGATCAGTTAAATTCTTATCTTATTTATTTATAACGTAGGTATTTAATTATTGTGGCCATTTTAAAAAATGGCCCAATGTCCTTTCACCTAAATGTCTGTGTGACAGTAGCTAAAGTAGCTGATGCATCGTGTCAAGATCACATTTATTGTAACATGAATTCTGGACATCATGTTCTCAAAATAAAATGAATTAGTAGGTGAAATGTCTCAAATATACAGTAAATAACATGACATAATATTAGAGTGAGCTTTTTCTATTATTGTTGTCAGACTTCTGTTGTTTACATCAGTCTTAACTCATCATCACCATCTATTCATCCTGCTGAGGCTGATTTCCTTCTTCACCTGAATTATACCCATCTCCAGTCTCCACACAGACAACATCCAGCTTGTCTCCACTTGGCATCTCACCTAATGAGAACGCTGCAGCAGTTGTCCACAAACGAACATCATAATGTCATGCCTTTATGGGACAGTGTGGGTGGGAGGATTTGGCTCGTACCGCCTCTGTCACTCAGCGGTTTATTCATCATCACCATGATTCTCCAGGGCTGTCAGTGTGTGTGCTGCTGAGACGGCCTGATGGCATGAGGAATAGGTCCACTATCGAGTCCTGTGTCACTTCCAGGCCCAGAGCTGCAGTCAACAACGCTCCCAGGACACATTCGTTGTGCAAACATTTTGAAGGTGTAGGTGGAGACACACGTCCTATCAGGTTGTTTGAAATTCAGGCTAATGTGGAAAAAGGTTGCAGTAATAAATTTGTCAGCGCCGTCAGTGCTGCCTTAAATTCTCCGCTGGTCTCGAGGGCTAATGTAACAATAAAAACAGGATCTGTAAAGCTAAAAACATGCCGCCTTAAATATATTTGCACCCAGATTCAGCAGTTTTGGCCGTTTGTGAGAAACTTGACAGCTTCAGTTAAGACTCATGTTTCCCTGCTGCTGCCTTTACTGGTGAAGCTAATGTTTATGTAAAGCAGTGAGTGATTTCTGTGGAAACAAGATTGGTTGTGTCAGGCACATAACCCCACATTGAGTTGTTGCTTGCAGGGCTGCGTTTCCTGATTGGCATTCTCAGCAGTGCATGCGTGCCCCGCTATTTTATTTTGCATAAAAGTACATGAGATATGAACTTTTTTCTCCCTGACGTGCGCTCAGCCACCCTCCCAGAAAATAACAGCGGACGTTCCATTGCCTTTGAGTTGAGTGTTATATCATTTACATTTTAAGTCGTCTCCATGTTCCCAGACCAGTTGCATCGCTTTCCCTGTTGCTTTTTGTATTGACATCGCCTGCCCACAGCGACATATGCAGTTGGTGTGGTTTTTCAAATTGCTGCTTGTTTCATTTTTAACTGATTACCCCACTTATTCTATTTATCAGCGGTCTTACCTGTGACGCTGTTGTGAATTACAGTAATTACTCTGACATATTTGCCTTCTTTCCACATGCGTGTCCTTGTTTTGGAAGGAGGCGGCACAGAAAGCCTTTTACAGAGTTTCTGTCCTGTGTTGAATTCAAACCTGTGCACGGCCCTTTTAATGCAGAGCCTGTGAGGATTTAGGGTTTTAGACTTAATTGAAGCAGATTATGTATTTCTGCAGTGTCACCTCCTCGCATGGAGACAGGAAACTGTCTGATCGGACTAAAGCACCTGTATGCGTCATGTCATGTATACGTCATTTTTCAGCTTCAGGGTCATTAGATGGTTAAAATATCACATCAGTGATGTGCAGACATGACACAAGTTAGATATAAACATAAAGCAGTGTGAATTATACCCTATATACAGTAGAGGTGTGTGTGTGTGTGTGTGTGTGTGTGTGTGTGTGTGTGCGTGCGTGCGTGTGCGTGCGTGCGTGTGCGCGTGTGTGTGTGTGTGCGTGTGTGTGTGTGTGTGTGTGTGTGTGTTATGCTCAGTCAGTGCAGTTTTCCACAGGTGGGCTTCAGTCTAGACACATATCAAGGATAAACAGAACAAACAGGATCCACACAGTTTTAAGGGCCATAGAGTCTCTGAAGCTTTTCTATATGACTGACTTCAGTTTTTGATTTTTCTCATGTAATAGATATGAAACTAAAAGGAAAACACAAAGGGGGACGAGTGTCAACACTTTATTAAGTGTGTACACTGCTCAGAAACTTGACTGAACTAATCAAGATATTTGATCAGGCCTGAATCCAAATCTTTGTCTCTGTGATTTGTGATTAAAAGATTAAAGTTTATTGCAGCATTTCCAGCACCTGCTGGATTCAAATATACCTCATGCTTTGCTGCTACATAACAAGCAGCATCCCACCATGTGGAAAGATGCAGCCTCTGAACGGTGGTGGAGAAAATACTCAGGTCCTTTAGTTTAAGATGCCTTGTGCAGTTTTACAGGTGAGGGTCAAGGTAAATCTGAGGAGTCATTAGATGCTTCATGGGAAATATTCATAGGTATTTCTCTTTGTGCCTCAAATACTTATTTAAATTAAACCGCTTGAGATGTTTCAAGTGGAAGCAAGTCATTGTATTTTACAAGCTCATCATGTATGTGTCTGAAATAACGTCTTAATGCTAAAGTGACTAAAAAAGCCGTTAAAAGCCTCTGAGATGTGAAGAACATGAGGAAATAAAGCTGTACTTATTTGTATACGTGTGCTTTATATAACTGCCCATGAGGACGATGAGTATGAGCTGGGTGCTGTTATTTATGGAAATGTGCTGGTTTTGTCAGTCACTGATTTGCTGAGGTTCTTCTGAAAGTTTGATCATGTTCTGTTCTTCATTTTTTTGTTACTGTGAAGAAGTTCCTGCCTGTTCTTCTCAGCGTTTGATGGCAGCATTATGTTTTGTCTTCCTCACCATTTTACCTTTCATCAGTGTCTTTTTTTATTCTTCAGTTTAATGCGATTAGTCTTTGTTTTCTTTATTCTCAGCACAACAGACTGTTTAAGGTAAAATCTTTCTCCCTCTCTGCTTCCTCAAGGACGGAGGAGGGAGGACAATGGGAGTCCAAGTCCTGATGTGGCTCAGCCTGTTTGGTTTGATGACTCTGGCTTCCTCCCTCAACCCAGATGACCCCAACGTGTGCAACCACTGGGAGAGGTCGGTTTCCCAGTTCAGCGTCTTCTCCAATATTCAGAGTGAAATAATGAAAATGCTGCAGTGAGCTAATGGACTCCCCTGCCACAAATCAAACCTGTGGGTTTGCCAATAATCAAAAGGGAAAAGGTTTACTCCTGGGGACAAACCGTAAATTCAGAGCACTGGTTATGTGTGTGGAGGCACTTTGTCATTTCTGATGATAACAACACGGAGTCTAGGTGCTGTGATCAATAAACTCAGTGTAATCAGTGGGAACTGTGGAAATAGATATTACTGCTGATGGCCATTGCAGCTTCCAGCTCTTACCACAGGTTAGACTCAGTTTATTCCACACAAGTGACCCCATGGTGAGAATCAATGGTCAGTTTCAGGAGCAGATGCCATCAGCACAGCAAAGGTACAGAAAGAAAGAGCGATGTCAGAAAATCCTGAAAGTTTGTGTTTTTATGAGAATACAATAAATGTGGCAAAGTTCTCTAAAGTTGTTTCAGCAGTGAAAAATAGCACCACAAGGACGTGTCCTAACTCTGCTCTGGGATCAATACTGCACCTCTTGATCACCCGTTTTTAAAAGGAAACATTATTGACTCGATTGTTTCATGGGAAACATAAGATACGACTGTGATGTTTAGCTTTTAGAAATACTGCGTCTGCTCCACTGTTTTCAGTTCTCACCAAACCTTTGAGAGGAAGTTGAGAAACCCGTGGCTGTGTTGTTGGATTAGTGAGGCAGCAGTTTGGATACAGATGACAATGTATTGACGATTAGACACTGAACTGAAGTGTGGTCATATCTTCCATCCCTTTAGCTATGCAGTGACTGTGCAGGAGTCTTACGCTCACCCGTTTGACCAGGTCTACTACACCCGCTGCACCGACATCCTCAACTGGTTCAAGTGTACCAGACACAGGTAAAGACATTTTAAGACTAAAGCTGCAACTGATGAGTATTTTCACTCTCGCTGACCCTCATGATTAGTTTTTGATTAACCAATTATTGAACCAGTTCATAATTTGTCAGAAAATTGCCTGTCACACTTTCTCTGAGTCCAAGGTGGCGTCCTTGGATTTCTCGTTTTGTCAGACTAACACATTTGATTTACAGTGATTTAAAAAAAAATTAGGGTTTGAATGTGACAAGCTCCAAACCTCTCTCATCAAATTAACTCCAAAAACACAAGAATGTATAAGATTTCACCATTCTAATCCATAATCCATAGTCTATGTCATCAATACAGAGCAGTAATGGGCTCTGGTTAGTTAGAGAATCATTCTACTGAAAACAAAGACAGACAGACAGACAGAGACAGAACCTTTATTCATCCCCCATGGGGGAAATCAAACCTGCAGCTCTTATATTCACTGTGCACAGACATATCAACAGTATTTTACAGGTAACAGCAGCTTGAAATCATTTTTACAGTCCACTTTACCGTCTGTGCTGGATTGCGGCCTGTATGTTCATGCTCAAACCACCGAATGCCATTTAGCACAGTGTCATTCAGTTAAGTAGCCTGAAGACGGCTACCGCACTCACCACTGTGAATTACATCAAAAGGTCAGAGGTCATCAGTGATATCCACAGCATTACTTCCATTTGCTAGTTGTCTTGACTATTCTTACGGGAGTTTAAAGAGAACTATGTGTCTATGACACAGAAAAGCTTCAGACGTTCCTCATGTCAGTCCTGGGGAACAGGAGGGTGAATGTCAAACGGGGGGACCTGAAGTGTTTTGCTCTTTACTTTCTGATTAACACGTTAGATTGAACTGTTTAGCACAAGTGTGGGCTGTAGAACAATTCAAGTGACCACATGCACCGACAGTCTCCAGCCAGTTCAGACGCAAAGTAAAATATTTAAACCCTGCACATGTGGTGATGTGCACATTTCTGTTGCTAAGGCTCACAGGCAGTCAGTTACCACAGTCTAATGCCAGCTCTGTGTGATGGGGTCATTTTGATGAGCGACTGTCAGCGTATCAGCTTTAATTGGCACATTAAGTTTTATAGCCACCAGTTTCATCCGTCCGACTAAGAGCTGCGTCATTGATCTGAACTGAAAATGTCAGAAAACATTGACGGAGGAGGAGAAGCTCCTTAAATATTCAAGTGTTGCATATGTTTATATTTATGGCATGTTTTTTCTGTGTGTGTGTGTGTGTGTGTGTGTGTGTGTGTGTGTGTGCGTGTGTGTGCGTGTGTGCAGGATCAGCTACAAGACAGCCTACAGAAGAGGCGTGAGGACCATGTACAGGCGACGCTCTCAGTGCTGCCCAGGCTTCTATGAAAGTGGAGACCTGTGTGTTCGTAAGTTGATCTAACCCTAACCCCAAGTAATGTGGATGATAACTAGCTGCATTAGCGTCTGGATCACTGAGGTGTGAATAATCGCAGCTGCCTGGCGATGTCCCATAGTGGGTCCACAGATCTGATCCCTGGCTGTGAGGAGGAAGTCCTGTAAAGAGTGTTATGGATTGGACTTTATTCAGCCTGTTCTTGCTAACACTAGCCAGCGGCAGATATCAGACTGATGCCTTGTCAACACCAGCGGTGCAGACGAATCGGTGCAGTTTCAGTTTTCGACCCGTTTGAACTCAAAGTGCTAATTAAAGTGGCTGTTTGTTCTCAGCCGCTGACACTTCATGTCTTCGATAAAGCATTTTTTAAAATCTGCAAAGTAACTTCCAGTAATTTCCAGACAAAGTGACATATGTCAAATCAGACCAAAACCTCTGTTCAACCATTTTTGTCCTTATAGTTGTTCATGTCCTTTATGTTTTGCTATAAATATGAAAAAAGTGATGCTGCTTTATACATCATTTCTTATGTGAATCACATATTGACATCTCTGTGGAGCAGCGACGTCAATATGGAGGAAATTACTGGGACATTTTTAGAAAGATGAGCTGAGTGAAGCCAACCTGCTGCAGATTTGCAGACCCACAGTGTGTATGGACGTTGTGACGTGCGTCGTGCGTGCTGCGCTCTGTTATGTTGCATCACACGCCCACTGCAGACAGAAATTGCAATAATCATCTGCTCTGAAAGTGCAAACAGAAAATGGGTCCGTCCAGGTGGCCCAGTGGTTAAAGAGCATAATGAATCGCTGCAACATCCTCAGAGTGATTCTGCCTGGGGATGTCTCTTACATGGCAGGCCGCTCTTCATCTTCGGTTTCTTCTAGCATCTTTACTTTTAAACGAGAGGAACATTAAAGAAATCCTAAAAAAAGAAAAGATTATGTTTCCTTGGGAGCTAAAACATCTCTGCATTGTCACTGTGACATTTGCAGGAATCAGCACTGAAACAATCCCATGTTTATTGAGAGAAAAACAAATTATTAAAAGTCAGTAAAATGGTTTTGGCCTATATGGTTTTGATTTTCTCTCATGTTCCCTCAAATTTAACTTTTTGACCCCTTTGGGTTTTGTAATTCTGAAGAACCTTTATTTCTCATTCTTCTCATCTATGTAGAGATTTGTAAAAAAAACCAAAAAACACCATAAATATAATTTTAGTGCTGATGAGTAGAACAGGAAGCAAACGGCTCCAAAGATCTGAGCTGAGTCTGAGACAACAGTGATCCGTCCATGCACCAGCTTGTCCCGTAAAGGGCTGCAGGGAGAGTTTCTAATAATATGAAGACCAAATAAATGACTTCGCTCATCTCGGTGGAACCTAAATATATAAGTGAAGTTCAGGTGCTCTTATCGATGCACACTGTCTTTGATCAAATGACAATAAAAACATATTGAGTATTGCTGTTTCATATCACACAGCACTTTCCCCACAATACGTTTGGAGATAAAATCCTCCCACCACAGGGGAACGTGTGTTCTGCGTTACGTCTGTGCCACAAACAAAATCATTTTCCTGTCATCTGCATTGTTATTTTCAAACTTTTTTCCACTCCATACACACAAAGTATTCAGCATCCTTGTTAAAATTGCAGTGTATCTTATGGAACAGCGATTCAGCCTCAGTCGTTATCTTTTGCGCCAGGCAGTTATCTATATCTGCTGTTAGAGCTGTCAAAGTGAGATCAATCTGGCTCTGTTACAAAGTGGATCCTTTTCTACTTGAAAGCTGGACCACAATCAGCGTAAACAGACTGAAACAAACTCAAACGAGCTGCAAGCACAAAATATCTATTAACATCAGATTTCCTACTGTTTGTACAGTAGGATTTCCTGTTTTGAGCGATTCATTGGGCAAATCAGGCTGTGGTTCTTTCATACCTTTATATTTCTTTTTAAGAAAATAACTGCGAGTGTAGCTGCATTTGTTCTTTGGGTTTGATTCAGTGAGATAACGTGCTAATGTTTCCACAGTTACTTTAGTTTGAAGCTTTTGGTTTAGCAAAGAAAAACACAATGGGTAGATCAAATTAAACATGAGGCAGATGTGACACCTACATATATATAGTAATTCTTTCTTTAACCTTCAGCTTCTCTTCTTAATTGTTAGAGAAGCAGACACACACTCACACACACACACTCTCACACACACACAGCTCACACTCCTCCCTCCATCCATCCTTTGTGTCCCGCTCAGGGGTGTTTTTAGAGGCTGAAATGATCAGGGGCTAAGTCATTATTGCACTGGGCTTGTGCTTTGTTTGGTGGGAGACGGGCATCGGTTGTTTCATCTGCATATACACTAAATAACGTAATCAAACTGTTATTACACAGACACACTCGCAAAGGTTAAATTGCTGTTTGTAACAGGTTTGTTTACCTTGTTTTTTGTAGATGTCAGTTGACCTGTCTGTCCAGTCAGACTGTAAATGTAAAAACATCAAGATAACAAACTGTACTTTGCCTGAGCAATTAGCTCAGAGTTTTAGTATGTTTGTGTAAGAAGTTAGTGTCTGTCCATCCTTCAGTGGACACAATGCTCTGCAGAGGAAGGCAAATGGTTTCACTGGTGAGACTGGGAGTGTGTGTAACTTAGTAGAAAAGGTTTCCACTGCAATAGTTTTGACTTTTGACAATTTAATGTGCCGGCCTCTCATTTCCCTTTGTTTCCCTCAAATATCCAACACTGGGTGTTCCCACATAACAGTCATGATTTTATGACTGACAGTCAGTGAATCTGCACCTTCCTACCACTTTCCCTGCAAGTGCGTTGCTAAATTATTACCCCTCTCTCTGACGCTGTAATTAGTTCCACTTCACTCCAGGACCGAATATGTTTGGGGCTGAGCTCAAAGTATTCGGGGCTGAAGCCCCAAATGTTTAACGATGCCACTGACACTGGGCGAGAGGCAGGGATGACCCTGGACACACCACCAGTCTGTCTCAGTGCTGACCCTGACCCTGACCCTGACCCTGGAGAGACAAACACTCACAGAAGAACAATTTAGAGTCACTAATTAATCTGACCCCAACCTGCATCTCTCTGGACTCCCTGTTTGTTTTGCTGAGCCTGGTGTTTTATCTCTTATACTGTTGGGAAGTAACAAAGTCACAGCCAAAACCCAAGAGTTTAGAAACGAATAATCAAAGTGGTGCTTTGCACGAAATAGTAACTCATCGTCTCAAATTTCTGCTCCAGTTAGTTTGTGCACAAATCAATAGGAAATTTACCATGGTCAAGAAATGTCAAACATAACATTCAGTAACGTATATCCACAAATATCTGCCCCAAATCTGAACTAAATAGCATTAAAGGTGCACTAATTAATCATTTTATGTAAACTAGATGCCAAATGTAAAATTCATAGTTTATCAGATGGAGCCATGGTGAGTTATCTCCCACTTCCCACTAAACAGGCAAATATTGATAAATCTCAGAAGTTACTGAGATAATTTAGTTTATTTGACCACAAAACAACCTGAAACCAATGTTTAATGTTTGCTTAGTTAACTTACACACACATTCACAACGGGATCCTACTGAAAGCACGTGCAGACATATTTAATGAATGTTGTACCCCAATCATAGAGACTGAGCTGCTGGTCAGACGATAACACATCAGCCTGAAGCTCCAGGCTCCTTTGAACATGTGAACACACTTTGATTTTGTCCATTTGACAATATTCTGTCGCCCTTGACATTAAACATACGTGAAGTCGTCAACAATATTGTTTAATTCTTAATTCTGAGCTTCTGTCCAATGATCAGTGCTCATACAAGGGAGAAACAGCCTTTTATAGTAGAGCAGCAGGTAAAATATGTGTTTTGCATATTTCAAATTAGTTATTTTCACAGTCGTCACTGGACATTAATGTTTTGGGGTCTGAAGGCAAAAATACACTTGTGTTTTGAAAGGACACATAGGATTTGTTGTTGTTTTTGTTTTGCCTCTAGCAGCTAGAATGTCTTCATGTACGTTTGCTGTTTAAATTAGATGCGTCTGAACATTTCTGTGAAAATTAATCCCTTTTATGCAGCAAAGTGCCCAGAGTGAAGCAGCGTTAGCAGGCTGTCATACAAACTGAATATCTCCTCTTCTAAATGTTACTTAAGACAACAAGATACATGTACAAAATAAAATACTTGTGAAGCCTGAACCTTAATGTCAACAACTAAACCTGTCAGAAGAAAAGAAAACGTCCCTCTGGGTCTTTATCTCATATATGTCCTTCTTGATCCAGCAAAGAAATCAATTTATCCACTCTAGATGGTAAACTGTATGGAGAGGAAGTGAATGGAGAGAAGCCTTTTGTGCGTCTTTATTCAACATCTGCTGGGAAACAACTTTATTTGATTCTCCTGAGGGACGTAGACAAATACTCCACATTGTGATATCACACACACACACACACACACACACACACACACACACACACACGCGCAGCCTCCCACTCCCTCCGGCTGAGTAATTTGAGCGCTGGAAGCTAATTCTTCAGCGTTAACAAGAAGGAGACGCCTGCCTGGTTTGCTAACGTTAACGGCCTCGGACAGGTCTTTTGTTGTAATATACACAGCATGAGCTAATTGAAAGGAGGAGGAGGTTTGTGTGCTGCTACTTTGATTAGACGGCTTTCTGTTTTTGTGTTTTCTGCCTGTTTTGTAGGCTGCTTTTTATTCCCTGTTTATCTGCATCTTTTGGATAAACATGCAATTATGTGCAGGATGTTGTAGATGTTTTACTGTTTTTGCTTCTAGACCTTTTAGGTAATTGCCCTAAATTATCGTGTGATCCTTTTGTTATTGTTCACCTCAGCCTGAGGCCATGTTATCTCCTGTCAGAGTGACGTTTCCCCCACTTGTCCCCTTTTTCTGTCTCGGTCCAGCTCATTCTGTCCTTGTTTCCTTGATCCTGAAAGCTGTTTGTGTCACCCCTATGACCGTTGACCCTTTGACCTCATCACCCCTCAGCCGGGCTTCAACCTTTACCCCGTTCCTCCGCTGAAATCTCTGCAGCTCGTCACATCACAAATTACTGCTGGAATTGGTTTTTACAGAAGCCTGTTTCCACCACTGGGATGAAAAATAAAACCTGTATCTCAAAATAACAAGATACTTAGGACGAAATACTGAGAAACTATTTTGTTATTCTAACTGAATCAAAATATCGAGAACGTATGTCGTTATTTTGACTAATGGTATCGTTTTATTTTTCATCCCAGAAATCAGCTTCCGTAGTTTCTTGATCACACAGAAGCAAAAACATTTGTTCTATAATCTTTTCTCAGTTAATATTTCATAAATCTACTCAGACACACACACACACACACACACACACGTGTCAACGACTTCAATGACTTTATTCAAGAAGAAAGAAAGAAATGTCTGAAATTGAACACTGTGCTGTGTCCAGAGAACAAGGGGGGAAATATTAACAGCGTCATTTACTGTCGCCTCAGGACGTCGTGATCAGCCTGTTGACAGTTTTACATGAGACCAGACACTGAGGAGAGATGTCAGGTGTGCACCTGTGCTGTTCATTCTGCTGTTACTCATGTTGCAGAGATTTATGAAGACTGCTTCATCATGTGTAGTGATTATTTAATTTGGTGTCTATTAATCTTGTCGTGCCCGTTGCTGATGGGATCCTCCTTGTTTCTGCTCCAGCCCACGGGATGAAAGGATTAGGCACCCGTTTAATGATTTATCAACTCTCCTTCAGGATTACAAGAGCACACGTCTTTGGTTCTCTTATTCAAATCTGAGCCTGCATGTGCAAGACATTTTATCTCTCTCTCCTACAAGACACCGGACAGCCCGCAGATCCCGACCAGTGGTTCATGAAGCTGTTTCCGCACGACATTGCTGTGTTTTCCATTTTCAGTGAATGTTGAAATCTCCATAAGTTGTCGATACAGAAAAACACTGAGTTTGTATTGAATCACAGTGACACTGCTGTAATCGGAGCATGAGAGATACAGTACATGTGGAGGGCAGTGCTGGATCAGTATCCCTATAGGTCTGCAGTCACATTCAAAGAAGATAAGTGACAAACTTTGGCAAATGCTCAGTGACTCCCTAAAGCCATTTATATTAGCTAAGTGAGGCTGTCCTCAGAAAAACATCAGTGTTTAACAACTGTAGGGGGGAATTTTTCAGGAAAAACGCTGGAAAGACTGGGACAGACGTAGGAAGTTAAAGGGTTAATGAAGTACTTTGTTTCCACACTCATACAAGTTGTTTAGGAAATTATTATATAAGCAAATTTAGAAAATGCTGAAGAGTAAATATAAATTATTTAGTGAATAAAAATACTTTATCTTACACTTTGTTTTTACAGTAATTCTACATTGCCTCTACATCACAGGCTCTCTTCTAGTGACATTTCTGTCAAATGTAATTTATCATATACAGTATTAATATGCATATATTTATGTTTATCACCTTGGTCACACTAAAATACTGTGATGAAAACCACAGGTGATTTTTCAGTATTATAGGCCGACCCTGCACTTCAGCCTCCCTCGGTGTGTGGTGCCAAGAACATGTGGGTGCAGTTTCTTTTCCTAATGCATGAAAAAAGCTGTAAAACGTTAACACGCTGACACAATAAATTTAGAAAGGATGACCCCCCTGTGCCTGAGGACTATTAAACCCATTAAGCCCAGTTTTACGGAGGTCAGTCCTGTTTCCACGTCTCCTTCCTGCCCACAGAACTTTCAAAACTCATCACTTCTTGTGTTTTAAACAACACCTCATAAACTGACAACACACGCAGTTTTATGGAAATAGGTAAAGTGTGCAGGCGCTTGTGAAACTTAAAAGACCTACTTCTTCATTTATGTGGTGCTCATTTGTTCCTGTGCACATCTTTATTCACATCAAGCTGCCAGGAATCAGTTGCACAAACAGAGAGCCGGAGCGGCAGCACATCGTATGATGGAGGAGCTAAAGTCTCCAAGCTGTCAGCCTGGCTTCTCCCAGCACAGCACCTACCTGATGTGTGATGCAGTATTCATACTCAGGTACACAAGTGATCTGCTCACAATAAGTTGGGGGGATGTTAGATAAAGTTCAGCCTTTCCCTTTTAACAAATGATAATAAAGTTGTTTAGCTTTGCATTCAGTTAAACAGTATATTTGTGTGCGTGCGTGCGTGTCTTCATCTTATTGGGTTACTGTCTTTGAGCCTGCATGTGTGTGATGGTGTAAAAGACAAACCCTTTAGTTTGAGTATGTATTTACAGTGATATTCATACAAACATTTGTGAAGATGAGACAGTAAAGCAGAGCGTCAGTGTTTGTTCTCTCTAAGGTACAAGGGAATAACTTACAGTTATTCTAACTGGAGTTAGTGCAGCTGCAGCTCTCAGGTGTTTATTTTTTGAGACTTCAGCAAACAGGACAGTAAACGTTTGTGTCAAACTTTGTTACTTGGTTGATTCCATCCATCATCTGTACCCCCTTAGTCCTAACCAGGGTCCCAGGGATCTGCTGGAGCCTATCCCAGCTCTCTCTGGGTGAAAGGCAGGGGTCCACCCTGGACAGGTCCCCAGTCCATCACAGGGCCACATAGAGACAAACAACCTCACACACTCACACTCACTCCTATGGGCAATTTAGAGTCACCAATCAACCTGACATACATGTTTTTGGACTGTGGGAGGAAACCAGAGGACCTGGAGAAAACCCACACAAGCACAGGGAGAACATGCAGACTCCACACAGAAAGGCCCCTGATGGGCTTCAGACCAGGAACCTTCTTGATGTGAGGCATCAGTGCCAACCACTAATCCACCGTGTTGTCCCTTGGTTGATTTATCTTAATGTTTTCATGTACCTGTGCGATTAGATTAACAGTTTTTTGGTGGAAACAAAAGAAAAACTGGATGTGACTCATTACTAAGGTTTTCTTCAGATGAGAAAATATTAAAAATGCACACAAAAATAATGGACTTGTAGTGTCCCTGTCACTTTAGCCTCTTCACAGAACAGCTCTGTCCATTGATTCAGTTTGTGAATTGATGCATGAATCCAATCAGGCACAGATTCATTAATCAAGAGTACGAACTAAGCTCAGGTATGGTCAGATCACTGAAAACACATATCCCCTGCTCTGAACAGCAAACAGGAGCACTAACTATCTTCATTTCCACCTTAATCTTTTCCAACTGGCATAATTTTTCATTATGACATGACCTTACAGTTGAAAGCTGTCACACAGTATCTGAAGGTTAAAAACAAATGGCTCTATCGCAGCGTAATAAATGAAGCAGTGTTTTCAAAGGGCTACCACGTCTCCCTGTCATTATGTGGCGCAGCGATTAGCTCGGAGGCCAGAGGTGGCCACGAGAAGGTGTGAGGGAAGAGGGCACAGGAAAAGTAAACAGAGGAAGATGTTTGAAAAAAGATAGCAGAGAGACAAATAAAAGACATAAAGGTGTGTGAGCACACACACCTAAACAGTGACACATATTTGTCTCAAAACAAACAAAAACAGAAAAGAGAGACTTAAAAACGTTGCTCCAGACTTCAAAGAGTAGGATGTAAATCTTTAAACACATCAGAATGACATTTAAAAACACACGCTTGGCTTTCTGCACTTCCTGTTATTAAGTCAATGTTACATCATTGCAGCTCTTCATGACAAAGACCCAAGTAGTCAAGGCTTTAACTCTGTGTAGTATAACATGTGCAGCATGGCCCGGTCATGGCAAAATGAAATCATGCTACTCGTATGTTATCAAAGGTTCTGTAGAAAGTCTTTTAATTTTCCGGTGGCTGCTCACAATCTAAACTTTTCTTCAAACATTTTCAGCAACTTCAGGTTGTCTGCCTCCTCGTAACGGTCTAAGGTCTTTATGCAGATAAAAGGAAATGCAAATAATACTTAGAATGGATGATTTTTACATAAAGGTCCTTGAAAATCAAAGGGCACAGACATCAGTGTAAATATATATTGAACATTTAACCTTTTAACTAAACTGCGTCAGCATGCAGCTTCCACCTATTCACAGAGATGATCGAGGAATTAAAAGAAGTGTCGCGGGGCATTTATTGATCAGTTTCATCAAATCAAACGAAAAAATATGTTTCTAACAATGTTTGAAAAGCAAAATAGATATTATAATAGTAAAAATAGTTCAGAATAACAAATAAAGGCCTATGTTTTGTCTGTGCCTAAGAAGTGGTGAAAAGCTCTGCTGCCATTCACCTGATCGCTGTATTTCAGCTTGCTGGCTTTAGGCACTGGCACCATAAAGGTCCCGTGTCCTGAAACTGACAAGGTCATTCATCAGAGTTAGGACGACAGCGGCCCTGAGAGGTCGAGGCACTGCGGCGTAACGATACACGTGCAATAGACAATAGACAGTCCAAGGAAACATCTTCACCAATTTGACAACAGCAAATAGAAAATACAGAAATTGGTGTCAGGTATTTTCACCATGTTTCTCTGTTTGTTTGTCTGTTTGTTTGTTTGTCTGTTTGCACTTACAGGCACATCGCAGTAAAAACCCTTGTAATATTTAGGTTAGAGATGAATTAATCCAGATTAGCGTCACCTACTGTTTGTGGTGTGTCGTCATCATCGTTTCAGCTGATTCACCAATGCAGCTACAAACTGTGCTGAGCAACAGCAGTTTAAGCCTCTAGCTTTTCATTTCTAAACAGCAAATACAGATTCCAGTCAAATTTCCAATGTATTTCCTCCCACGCACGTGCAGAAATGTATGTGGTGTCATCTGCGTGGTGCGTTCAGGTGCCAGTTCTTGGCCCAGTCAAAGGCAACGCCCGGTCGTGCAACATTTGGCCTCCCTCACTGACAGTGGTTTGACGTCAGCTTGTCCTCTGGTCTGTCTTTCAGCATTGTGCACCGAAGAGTGTGCTCACGGACGGTGCGTCTCTCCTGATACATGCCAGTGTGAGCCTGGATGGGGAGGACTGGACTGCTCCAGTGGTGAGTACTCGATCCTTCAAACACTTCAGGTCATGGAAACAGTCACAGTCTCAGCCTGAAAAAGTTCAGGGTTTGAAAAATAAGCCATAAGGGTTAAACTGGTCTAATGTTGGGAAACCTGATCCACTGCGACATGAGTTCGTCATGTTTGTGCATTGCTTTACTGTCAGTTTATCATGAGCTCAACTCTTTTTGTGTTGCCTGCTCCACAGGCCTGATGTTTCTGTTTAAAGTCACTCGTACAGTATCTCATGATCTATTAATTATTCAGCTGTGATCTAAAACTGCTTTTATATAGAGAGAAATGTCTCCTCCTGAGCAAAGTGCAGCATTTTAGTGTAAAAATTTTCAGTAATTCCACTTACGGTGTTTTCAGTGCAGTGTTTGCAAATATACATTAAACCAGGCAGATGGACATAGACCAGTGTGTCCACTGGGAAAGGAAGCACAGATGAGTTTTTGTTTGAGGTCAACAAGTGAGTTTTGAAAGCTAAATATTTCAGCTGTATCAACACTTCGGTCTGCTCGAGACATTTTGGTCAGTTTTGTGGTACGAAACAGAAAAATGTGTAGTGATTGTGCTTTAAACTCGAAAGGAAGCTATTGCATCTCAATATGAGTCTCATTTCAGCTGTTCCTCTCTTCAGCTCTTCAGACTCTTTTACTGCCCTCCCTGATGTGTGTGTGTGTGTGTGTGTGTGTGTGTGTGTGTGTGTGTGTGTGTGAGTGTGTGAACGACGGGGGGATTTGGGGGACTATTAACACTTCATGAGTCACACAGCCCCTTTAGCCCCCCTTTGTTATTGGTGTGCTCCAGCCTCCCCATTGTTTACCTGTTTTTATTGCTGCCCAAGGGCCAGGGGACTGAGGCCAAGCCAAGACAGGGGGTTAGGTAAATCTACCACCAATTAGGCTAAGGGGAAGGGAAGGATAAGATATTGACTGCTCAGTAATGTCCCTGTTTAAAAAAGGAGCGGAGGTAAACACAAACTCAATCTAGTATGTCAGATTCACTCTGGAAGTTGTGCTGGCTCTGTCTTTCTTCACTGTGCTGCATTTTTCTACCTGGATTTGTTCTTTCACTCATATTGATCATTACCTTTTATCTGCTTATTTATTTTAGCACGAAAGCAAATTATCAGCTTCACGTCTCGCCTTGCAGATATTCCATGATGGAAAGTAAATTTGAACACACGTGTTCTCCAGAGTCTCATGTTACATTAATACACCACAGCGTGACGACTCCCCTCACGTCCTTACAGTGGAATTTGTCATTAGCTCATTTCCCGTGTACGGCTGTAATTTGCTACGCAGACGCTGCACAGTGAGACTGAATTGTTTCTCCTGTGGGGATATTGAAGCTACTCGTACTTGGGTTGTGTTCTATTTTATGCCCAGTCTGAACCTGATTGGTCAGAAGAAATCAGGCCCCACATTCTTGGTTTTGTATTGTTGCTGTCTGCCGCACCGTGGCTTAGGGTGAGAGCACTGCTCTTCGTGATGTTTTGCAAATACCTGTTTTTAGTTGAGGTGGTATGTACTGAATTAATTTAAAGGCTTAATGTCTCACGGGTAGAACAGTTGCAGCAGTGGATCCTGATTGGTGGACAGGACTTCTCCTCTAATTCAAACAATTAGACTCTCCCCTTCCAATTATTCACCGAGCAGAGCGGATACGGAGGAAGTCCAGCTGTGATTTGCTGAAACGTATTCAGAAAACTGGATTTTTAAAATAAAACACCCTTAAGTCAAATACTCAAAACATGCAGTTCATTAGATGGAAAACTAATGTAGTCATATACTGCATATATGATGCTCACATCATTGATATCAGAGTGTACATGTAGGTGTTTGCTGTACAATGTACACCAAGTACAGTCACTGTAATTAATCAAACTAAAGCATAAGAGATAGAAAAGTCACGGTTTGGTTTGATTAGACCTGATTTTCATGATAACCGAACTAAACATTTCTTTTTGCTTTGTTTTCCACACGTGCTGCTCTTGCAGGTTCCTTTGCTTTCACTCTTCTTCTGTGCGGCTGGTCCATCAATTGAAGTGACCATGTTGGTTTGTGACACAGCCTGGAAGTGTTTTTTAGCTCATTATCCTGACTCCCTTTGTTCATTGCCTTTTCCTCACTATTAGAAAAGCAAAATACAGTCCTACTTCCTGTTGTGCAGTATTGTCCAAATAATGTTTCAGAGGGTGAAGTAACACACTGCCTTTATGCAGTTTGATTTAACTGCTCACCACAAGGTTGGACACCTGTAGGAATCTCATTTTCAATTTGTAATTTAATTCTATTGCTGCAGAAAAGATGTTGTCAAAAGGCTGAAATCTGAAATTTACATATATTTTTGTCTTTTTACAGATTTTTTTAGTATGTTTTTTTTTTTTTTTTGTAGTTTTGGCACAAACCTTTGATGGGTATTGTACCATATGTAGTAAAACCATTTAGTAGCACATGCATGTTATTTATAGGCGCTGCTTATAGATCACCTGTTTTTACACAAGACCCACCGTACATGTACTGGAAGACTAGGTGGTAACAAGTGACTCCAATTTGAAGCAGCATCTCTGAGTGAGGACACTGGAGGAGGGGAGGAGGAGAGGAGGCCGTAGGATTCTTCTCGCGTTGTCTCCTCCTGTTACTAACCAGATTAGCTGGTCAAGGAGTGTGTGAGCCTCAGTCATCTTCCCTCTCCAAACTCCAGTCCAGCTGAAAAACTTTGTTGCTCTGCCAGGGAGTATAAATAGCTCAGAGTCTGGTGAAGCAACACGAGGAAGGCAGGGAGGAAACGTCAGAGGCAGAGGAGACATCAGACGAGGCCTCCAAAGTAGAGGAGGAAGAAAAAAAGGAGAAATTATGATGAAAATTGATCGTGTAAAGATGGTGATTATGATGAGGGAGAAGAAAAAGATAAAGAAGAGTTAGATAAAGGAAAGAACATTGCAAAGAAGCAGTTTAATATGATAAAATTCTTAAAAGAATCGAGCGGAGAAGCGAGTTGCCACATAGGCACTTTAAGAAGTGAATCGTTTTGATCAGCGGTGATTATTTCTGTCTAAAAGTTCTGAATATTAGAGCTGACAAAGTCACGTTAGTGTTGTTATATTTGTCTTTCCCTCCGTTTCCTTTTCAGTGAAAACAAATTATGACAAAGAAACATCAAATACCAAACAGCTGAATTCTGGTCAGTTAGAAGATGCAGCAACATCTTTTTTGTGTTTAGTTTCCATAAATTACAGAACTTACCTATAGAAGGGTTGTTTAGCTTTAGCTAACAACATAACTATATAAATATACAGATCCATCTTACACTTGCAGCCACTCTGATATTATAAATTCATTTTACTATAACCAGACACATGGTTATACGTCGGAAACGTGTTGTTTCAGACACGTTGTCTCTAAAATCTGCACATGACAAACGTGGTGTGTTTAAGGTTCATGTAGGTTGTTGTTGTTGTCGTTGTTGTTGTCGCCCACACAGTTGGTTAAAAATGTGGTGGATAGTTGGATATTGATCAAACGTTAGCATTGCAGACTAGGTCAGCGACTAACTGACGTGAACATAGTGGAGGATTCAGCAGCTGAAGACCCACGTGTTTCCCTCAGGGCTTCGTAAAGACCAAATCAGAGCTAGTGGGAGAGTCGACATGGGACCTACATTGATGAGGCTGCCGGAAACAGTCTGCTGATATTGCTCCATGGTGCGTAAATAGCAACAGTTTGCTAACACAATCACCGTGTCCTGTTGTCAATTATGTTGAAAGCTGCATTTGTCAAGATGAGCAGAACCACAGTGACACGGGATGAATATGAAAACTTGTGGCTTGTACCGTGATTGATGTGACAGTCAGACTATAAACCTTTACACTCAACTTTTAAGCCTCCAGGGTTTGTATCCTGCTCCTTAACGCTGTGCATAAGTTCAGCACCTTCCCTGACCCCGGTGCTCCTCAGGAGCGGCCCATATGAGCAGGGACCTTTTTTATTTAAGGTGCTTCCTGATCTCACTGGGCAAACTGTAAGCATTGGCTGGGCTGTGTCCTTTTTTAACAGAGCTCTGCTGTGGCTTGGTAGAGGTGACGCTATCGTTTCATCCAGCTACAAGGGGTGACCCCTGAACTCGAGGGGTGACCCCTGGACACAAGGGTTTATGGGTACCTGACCTCACTTTTTCCCTCCACACTGGGAGGGAGAGCACGCAGGCAAAGTGCCCCAAACCCTGATGCTCATTACTTTGTAGACTCTCTGTCTTCTGTCCTTATTTCACTTCTGTCCATAAGTGATGAATTCAGCACAGGTCTCCATTTGTTGTCAAGGAAACGCTCGATGTCCTAGCACGTTACATTAACATGCCTTTTACTGATGAGCTGCTAACAGCTTTTGAGATGGCGAAGAATACTTGTGCTGTCTCTGTCTCTTATAATGGATGAACTTTGACAAACAAAAAAATTTCTTCCGTCTAATGTGTATGTTTACACAGACTCTAAATCCCTGTATAGCTGAGCACACGTGACCGGTTTCCTGTTGTCAAATCTGCACATCATCTTTAAAAATAGCCAAGGTGGTGGAAAACAGCTCCGCCTGAGGGAACATGTTAGTCCTGTGTGGCGTGTTGTACCTAGTGGATTTCCTAATTGAACTTTCGGTGGGTTTTGTTTTCCTGTAAGTACGGTATTGGGTAAAGTTCAAGCCGCTCTGGTGTAAACTGGAGAGACGACACCACGGCTGTCGATGGCAGGATGGGTGCTCCACTGCCTCTGTGCCCAGACATGCTGTTTATCGTGCAGATGGAGGCAACACACACAAATAAACACACACACACACCTTTCCCATGTGAACAGACGTGTATAACACAGGTAAGCAACAAGCAGGACAGCAGGTGGGCAGACACTAATATAGTTGCCTGCAGTGATGTATTTGCCTCTTTGGCTCCTGCTCATGCAGCCTTAGTCCCCACATGAGCCACGTTTCACGTGGTTTTTCCTGCTGGTGTCCATGTTAGGGAAAGCCTGTCAGGGTGTGCAGAGACATAATGCAGTGTGTGCTTTCTCTTTTTGCTCCTCTGTTTGTCTCTTGTGCCTCTCTGCTTATCTCCCGGCGCCACTCCTCAGCTCGACTGTACAAAATCCATACAGATCCATTGCAGTGTAACGGTGCCTCAGCTTCTGCTTTTGATTGTAACGTGTGCGTTTGTTCCCTGACACTCAGCAACTCCGTGCTCAACACCAAGTTCATGATTTATTAATATAGTTTACATTATTATAGTTGTTTGTGCTCTGCTCCAGTGAGTGGTAAGATAAATTCATTTTACACAGATCATGGTCATTGCATTCATTGTGTGTAGGACTCCGAAGGTCAAAGCATCCAGATGTTGAAACATGAGGATGAAGGAAACACGAGACTCCTGCCAGCGTCAAACCGTGGACACTGCAGTTACGTGTCACACACTTTAACCCTGCGGCTTCTCGACGAGCACTGGCTGCCGTTCAGACGTTTTTCCAGTTGTTGTTTCGTTCAATACTTCCTGTGTTTAATACACAACATTATTCTGACTGAAATCACACGTCAGACAAATTCAGCCCAGCTCCAAAACTAAACAGAAGTGAACATTTTAATTGTACAACGTGCTCCAACCTGCTCGTGCCTTGAGCAATGTGCGGCGATCCATAACTGGACGCCTTTAACATGTAACTGAGGTGTAAAATTATTACCTAGCAACCAGATGTGAAGTGAGGATGACTGCGCTGACATGAGTCTATGAGCAGGTTGATTTAATTGAGATGATCATTCATGCAGATGATTAAACAACAAGCCTCAGTAAGCTTTATCCACTTACAGTCCATTAAAGAAGAAGTCTGGTAATATACTTTTTATCTTTTTCTTTGTTTTAATAAACCCAATTAGAAGAACAATTAACTGAACCTATTAATTAGTGCTGGGTGTACAGTGAATGCAGAGTGTGATATACTCTTTTATTGCCTGTTTCTTAAAATTGTTGTACAAAAACTAATTAAAGCCCATCAGACACGTCCCATCGTTACCATGAACTATACATCATTTTAATGATATGCATCTTTAGTAAGTGGTTAAGTTCTGCAAACGAGGTATGAAAGAGTCATCTATGCTCTAAGCTGCCTTTGAATGAAAGATGCTCTGCGGCTTGACCCAGCCTTATGTCTGCATTGATTATGCCTAGGCTAACCAACACTGGCTGACCCCCAGTGGTTTCATGGGCAGTTTCATCTGCTGTGGCCTGATCCCTCGTCCATTATTGGCCCTGTACCCATCGTACAAATAACCACCAGTGGATTTTCTCTTTCTAAATGCACCTTTACCCAAATTCAGACCTGTAGTTTGATTAAATCATAGTCTTAATTGGTGTAAACTCACTTTCACCTGCATTAACACCTGAAGCATTACCACGGACATGTTCGTTATCCTCATGTGACTTAAAGGTGCAACGTGTCAAATGTGAAAGATTTAGCAGCATCTAGTGGTGAGACTGCAGACTGCACCAGGGAGGGTACGGCGGCCGTCACCTTTAGGCGAAACACGATTTCTGTGAAAGGAGACCTGCTCCCTCTGTAGATTTAAAAGGCTCATTTTAAAATTAAGGAAATGCAGCGGTTGAAATTTTCCGAGGTTACACACATTAACGACAACATGTTAAATACTATATTCCACTTTTGCTAATAAGTCACTCTCAATATTAAACATTGAACCAGGCAAATTACATTTATAGTGCAATGCTCAGAAAATGCTAGAAAATCAACCTTTAGTAAAGATTAGTTGTCAAATTAGAGTTTAGAACCTGGTTAAAGTCCATTTTGCAGGAAATGGATGTCAATATAAAGTCCTGATGAAGAGTCTGTGTGTGTGTCTGAGTTTTCTTTATGTAATTTCTTTTAAATTAAAATGACGCTTATGTAACAATGCAGAGTTCTCAAGAAATCCATCGCTTGTTATTTTGCTGTAACCGTTCATTATATTCTCAGAGTCATGAGTAATACCAAAATGCATTAATAAAAAAAGACCCCGGTATAAAGCAACATCAGAAATGTTTGCACAGGGGAACGTGCTCCCCTGCTGCGTCTTGCCTCTGGCTGCCTACACTACTTGTGGAAAACAGTTGTTCTTGAGATGTACCGTGTAAATAACTTATAAATAGGGTTTAAGAGGTTAAGTTCTTTGTCAGAAGACAGGAGTAAGACGAGGAGACAGAGGTGCGATTTGGGGGGGTGAGAGAAAGGTAGAGCAGAGGAGGACGTGACATGCTTCTTGACGAGGCGAGTTTTCAATCCCCACTGGTACATAGGCAGTGACTATGCAGTCATGAATGGGACGGGAAGGTCACCCCTCTATTGGGAGACATGAAGGAACAAAGTCGAGGTCGCCTGGAGGCAATTCACTGTAGGAAAGGAGGAAGCAAGCACCCATAGGAGCTGATAGGCTGCTATAGACTCAATAAGAGACTAAAACCCCTGGGAACAGTGTGGACTGTCATGAAGATTACTTCTATTACAATTAAACACCGGGGCTCAGTCACCTTTGTTATTTAGGGTTTTATCTGAAAGGTTACTGAATTGAAGGACTTGAGCAGCAGATCCACTGGTGTGTCCACGGTGTGTATACTGTTGTAATACATTAGGCTGAACTAAGCTGAGCACCGCTTTGAGCAAAGATTAGTGGAGTTAATTATGAAATGGAAGGAGATACCTGCTGTCGGTACAGTCGCTGCTTTCATGATCAGACAGATGGTCACGTCCTCTCATGGAAAGACATATAAAGCTGAGCCTGTGCATAGTATTACGGCCCAAACCAATCAGGTCTGAGCATTTTGTTTTGAATAGACTTCTGCTTTGCTGCTTACCTTTCCCCATTGTGGGTGACGTTTCAGGTCTTCATGTCCTTTAGAGCCTTTTTATTTGAACAGAAGTGGAAAAGCAGATGCTCTTGTCCATATTTTTAAGCAGGTCATGTGAAAGATCACTGATATTCAAAGACTGTTTATGTGCCATGCCACAGCCCTGGGCTTATAGGTTTTTTTATTTGAAGTTGCCAAAATCATTGTCATTGTCATTACACTTAAAATGTCCAATAAACATCATTAATAAAATGAAAAGTCCCTAAATATGGAGAATTTTAACCTGAAGACAAAGTTAGTAAACTAGTTTTTTATAATGACCTGAGGAGGATAATATCAACACTGTTATCACACATTTAACTTTAACTGCATGAATTAACTCACACGTGTCTCAAGAAAGTCTTAATTGAGTTAATGTTAAAATACCTGTACCTGTGTCTGTACCTGTGTCTGTACCTGTGTCTGTATTTGTACTATGGACTGGTCCTTCCACTGCTTCTTCCCTGTGTCTGCTGTTACAGAGCAAAACGCCCCAAAATACAACACAGTTGTTTATAAGCTGCATTGATTATTCAGTGCTTTTTATGATGAGGGCCCAGTTTCCTGCAGGAAGCCGCTGTTTGTTATACATTACATTAAACACCCAGTACTGTCTATTTGCAACACTGGACACACATGGACACAGTCAATTTGCACAATCAGAGACAGAACAGATGGAAATATTTAGAAGAAATATATGTGGAAATAAACTAAACCCCGAGCTTTATGCAGCAACAGTAACTTCATAATAACAATAACAAAACTGCTCGAGCCCAGTTTCAAACTGAACCCTGTGGCTTGTTATGGCTCGTATGTTAAAAATTGATCTGTCATGTAAATTCAGGAGCTGGTTCAAATCAGACTGAGTGGGGCTGCAGGTGTAACGTCTGCATCTGCACAAAGCGTGAGGGATATGTGCTGAGGTACAGTGCAGCAGCTGTCTTCTGGAATCTCATCACTGTTGTGTGCTGCAGAGTTCGGATTAGTCAAATGACATCCAGTGTAACCTCAGTTTATTTGCTCGGTTCCATAATATAATGCAGCTCCAGGCTGGAAAGTTAATAATGTGTCATTCAGACACTGATGGGGTATGAAGAATGTACCTGTGGTTAAAAGGACGGCTATCCAAGAACTATGTGTCTTTAAATGAAGACTTTCTACCCTTTAGTTTAACCTGTACAGTGACGTTCAGAGGCAGTTGGCAGTCTGTGTTTGGAAAAACAACTTTGTTCTAAAACAAAAGGGAAGACTAATCAATTCACCAGGAAATCTGTACATATAAATCATAGAGCATTTCTGGTATTGATCTCACTGTTCGTCTGCTTCTCTGTTGTGATCCCTGCCTGTGTGAATTGTGAGCCAGCTGGTTCATCGCTTCAGCATCATGTATATGCGTCTAACTCATCTGAGCTCTGCCTGGCAATAGACGACTCCCGTTGCTCTTCATTAGCATCGAGCTCATTATGCAGCTAATACCTGTTGCCCGTGTTGGAGGGGGGTCATGCTGTGGGGTCAGTAGCCATTAGCCAGTCCATCCTCTGTGCTTTGTCCTCCTCTGAACCTCGTTTCACGAGAAGACTGGCATTTTATGACAAAGCGTATTGTTCATTACCCAACAGACTGAGTTCAGCAAGTCATTAAGTGCAGCTTTGCAGGAATGATGCAGCGAGCTTCTGTGGAGAGGTAAGGGAGAGCTGTATGAGAAGCTGAGGAGAGGACGGGATAAAGAGGATCACTGAAATGTGTAATTACAAAGAAAGTGTAAGTGTCTGAACGTATGGAGAGCTTTAGGACTCAGGACCACAGGGACACATGGGGGAGGAAGACTGCTACTTTACAGTATAGAAGCTTTCAGTACATGTGTTAGTGTGTATTTTGCAGTTGGTATTACACATTGCTGTCATTGTTCCACTTAGAAAGGCATTAGTGTGTGTGTGTGTGTGTGTGTGTGTAAGTGTGAGGGTGTGTGTGTGTGTGTTTGCCCAGGCTGCAATTCTGCTGGATGTTTATCCTGGCACTTTATTGAGGTCCTCAGTGATAATACACACAGTCTAAAGGGATGCTGATTGTCCAACACGACATGAACACACACACACACACACACACACACACACAATGCTGACGAGTGGACTTGCCCCACTGCCAAGTCCAATTAACGGCTACAGCCACATCAGCATGCCCCTTGTGTTTGGTCAAAATTAATTTACCAACAAACTTTTTAATCAAATTTCACCATAACCCCTGAGGGGTGATTGGCTCTCTGCGCTCCACTGTTCGGGGCTGCGATGTCTGTCTCCTGCAACGGGGACTTGTGATTCAGCTACAGAGCTATGAGGTATGGGTTTTTCTTGCTCGTTGAGAGTAAGAAAAATGATCCTTCAGCATTTCCTGCAGTTTGTTAAATTACAGCGAGCAACACAATCAACGCCGCAGTCTGTCCAGTGAAAAGCAAATGCTTAAATGTCAGTGGGCTTTTTTGTGTTAAATAATATTCTACAGACGTTTCTGACTGCCCGAAAAAGCCAGGTACTCTTGCTACTTGCAGGAATATCAAAGCACCACACTGCAGATGAATTTTACATGTGATTGGTATTATACGTCGGAAGCTTCTAAACAAATATTGAAATAAGTTCCAGATAAATGAACACGATGCATTTTGAGCATCTTTGTCTGTGAAACACTTAAAGCACTTAAGTCTTAAAAACATTGTTCAGTACATACCCGCTGCATATTTTATTGCAGTTATAGCTAATGTCGCAGTTGAAACTCCAGTATCCTTTTATGAAACTACTTCATAAATGTCAGGGGGACTCCACATCTTACAACATCCATGTAACTGCAGAGCACTTTACTTCAGTTTGGTGTTTGACTGCCTGGTCTGGGCACCTCCCAGCCTTGGACCAAACAGCACCGACTGTGCATGTTCACAGGTGGCACAGTCATGTGGCACAGGTGGGTAAAGTGGGACTGCAGCTTGGACATAATGTATATTTGTGCCAGTTCTAGTGATTCAAACTGAGGACTAGACTTTTGAGATGTGCATTAACATAAATCTTGGTGTTTGTGTGTTAAGTAGTTGTAAACATCAAACAGTAGTCAAACCAAACTCTATCAAAGCACATGTGTGTCTAGAATTCTGTGAATATTTACGGGTTAATTTGTGTAACAGCTTCACATTTAACAGTACAAATTAACATCGTCATCTTTAAGGTCACAGTTGATTTGGCAGCTCCTGTGATTATTTGCGTTGCTCCTCTGAAACACAACGATAGAAAACAACTAATTGGTTTATTAGTTTAGGGACTATTTCTTCTTAATCCCTGCAGCTGTACAAAGGCAAATATGGTTCATCTTTAAAATGACATTTGTACATATGCACATTTATACTCATTAAACCTAAACTAAACTAAATTTGAGTTTTCTTATAATAAAAGTCTTAAGGATTCTAACTTTGTCTGAGGGAGTCTAATCTCCATGATGTTCACATATCTAGTGCTTCTGTCTATATATAATAAAAACTATAGCACGTTCTTCAATAATTCCTCACTATTTATTATAATAATAAAACATATTTTAGTGTGGAAACACTAAAGATTTATTGATCCTTCCTAACCCAATGATTTGTTTGCATCACAAAGCTGAGACGATGCAGAACTAAAATGTTCTGCTGCTGCATCTGGGTGTCAGTGACAATGATGGGAGAAATGGATTCATTAGACCTGTTTGTCATAAAAAATGTACAAGTGGCTTCAGGAGCAATACAAGCCCAACAAAGTTGTGCTCAACAAAGTTTCTGGATATAGGCCTTTCCATTACAACCCACTGAAGACATATTACTTAAATTTGCTAGGTTAACAAAAATAGTAATCACAAGTCTAATGAAAGAAACGACAACTGGAGGAGTAGAAGTTATGCATTTGTAGCATGAGCGCTTCTTAGATAAATAAATGTGTGTGTGTGTGTGTGTGTGTGTAAAGTCTTTCCTCAGAAAGCATGTGCAAAGTTGAGCAAGCTATTGCACACTTCCTACACAAAAGCAATTCAGGGTGCTTTACATAATGCACAAAAGACATTAAAAAATTAATATGGCATAAGACATTAAAAAGTGATCAACACTGTAATAAACAGTTAAACTTACAGGATACAACAAAACTGAGCACTCCCACATGTGACATTGCTAAAATTTTAAATGATTAAAATTGTACCATCTTGGATTATTTCTAAGTGGATCTGATGTATAATTAAACACAAACAGGTTAGATAAACCCAAAGTACAACTTCAGTGCAACAAAAGTGATTGCACCTATGATTTTTATCTAAATGCAAACTGCAAGAATAAGGTTGTAAGAGAGAACCCGTGGACACAATCGCTTCCTCGGTTGGTTCCTGGGTCTAATGCAATAAAAGCCACATTTTGAGACTCCATGACCACGGCAGAGGGCACAGGAGCGTCGTGTGCTACCTCACATAAGCTTAGACTCAGCAGTGGGTAGGAGGTAAAGGAAGAGCCGTACGATAGTAACAGACGGTGGTCGTCCCTGGGACATGATGCTATGCACAATTTGCTATTTACGCAACCTTGCACTGAAAAACAGACGGGTAAGAGCTACTGGTTCGGCACAAGGATTATCTGTCGCCTGCTGTTTCAGTGACTGATCAGAAGGTGTGAAGGACGTTACATGGCCACCATGCTCAAGAGATGTACACTCCCCTAAAATGCCTATAGACATTCATTACGAAAGCAAATGCTGTAAAATGATGCATGCGTTTAGCCACAAACACTCTTTTTCAAGTTAAGGCATTTTTATTTTTGTAGTGTGGCTGAACAGTCTGCACAGCACCTGACACCCTCTGTCCTCAAAAACCTAGAACTGGGGAAGGAAAAATTCCCCAAGAAACTCTGCAAAGGGAAAAATGGAAAAGCAATAGGAAGGATCCGTCTTTCAGAATGGGCAGACACAAAACAGTGTCTAGAGACTAGACCAACACAGACTAGACCAACGCAGACTAGACCAACACAGACTAGACCAACGCAGACTAGACCAACACAGACTAGACCAACGGAGACTAGACCAACAGACTGGACCAACACAGACTAGACCAACACAGACTAGACCAACAGACCAGACCAACAGACTCGACCAACGCAGACTCAACCAACACAGACTCGACCAACACACTCGACCAACACAGACTAGACCAACACACTCGACCAACACAGACTAGACCAACGCAGACTAGACCAACAGACCAGACCAACGCAGACTAGACCAACTCAGACTAGACCAACGGAGACTAGACCAACAGACTGGACCAACACAGACTAGACCAACACAGACTAGACCAACACAGACTAGACCAACAGACTCGACCAACGCAGACTCAACCAACACAGACTCGACCAACACACTCGACCAACACAGACTAGACCAACACACTCGACCAACACAGACTAGACCAACGCAGACTAGACCAACAGACCAGACCAACGCAGACTAGACCAACAGACTAGACCAACGCAGACTAGACCAACGGAGACTAGACCAACACAGACTGGACCAACACAGACTAGACCAACACAGACTAGACCAACACAGACTAGACCAACAGACTCGACCAACGCAGACTCAACCAACACAGACTCGACCAACACACTCGACCAACACAGACTAGACCAACACACTCGACCAACACAGACTAGACCAACGCAGACTAGACCAACAGACCAGACCAACGCAGACTAGACCAACAGACCAGACCAACGCAGACTAGACCAACACAGACTAGACCAACAGACCAGACCAACGCAGACTAGACCAACACAGACTAGACCAACAGACTAGACCAACACAGACTCGACCAACACAGACTAGACCAACACACTCGACCAACACAGACTAGACCAACACAGACTAGACCAACAGACCAGACCAACGCAGACTAGACCAACACAGACTAGACCAACAGACTCGACCAACGCAGACTCAACCAACACAGACTCGACCAACAGACTAGACCAACGCAGACTAGACCAACAGACTAGACCAACACAGACTCGACCAACACAGACTAGACCAACACACTCGACCAACACAGACTAGACCAACACAGACTAGACCAACACAGACTAGACCAACAGACCAGACCAACGCAGACTAGACCAACACAGACTAGACCAACAGACTCGACCAACGCAGACTCAACCAACACAGACTCGACCAACACACTCGACCAACACAGACTAGACCAACACACTCGACCAACACAGACTAGACCAACGCAGACTAGACCAACAGACTAGACCAACGCAGACTAGACCAACACAGACTAGACCAACAGACTAGACCAACACAGACTCGACCAACACAGACTAGACCAACACACTCGACCAACACAGACTAGACCAACACAGACTAGACCAACACAGACTAGACCAACACAGACTAGACCAACGCAGACTCGACCAACGCAGACTAGACCAATGCAGACTAGACCAACAGACTAGACCAACAGACTAGACCAACAGACCCGACCAACGCAGACTCAACCAACACAGACTCGACCAACACACTCGACCAACACACTCGACCAACACAGACTAGACCAACACACTCGACCAACACAGACTAGACCAACACAGACTAGACCAACAGACTAGACCAACACACTCGACCAACACAGACTAGACCAACACAGACTAGACCAACACAGACTCGACCAACACAGACTAGACCAACACAGTAGACTTACAGAACGACTGTGTCCTGTAGCAGCTTCCAGGTGCCTGTAACAGACCTGAGACACAACAAAGACCTGGAGGGACAAAAGGCTGAAACTGATCTGATTGTCAAACAAATGCAATTGTTTTTATTCATGTTTGCAAAATACAAGTATTGTGGTCTCACAAATCACAGTAAGAGCTTGTTGCTACTTTTACTGTAAATGCTCCTTCCTGTTCACTTTACCTTTTCAAAATAAATGAAAAATTAACAGGTGGTTCTGGAAATTGACCCTGTCTATTAAACATTGTGTTTCCTGAGGCTGCTTCACAATAAAAACCACCCTGTGATTTAAAGATGAGCCACTTTTAGCATTAACTACAATGTTTTGCCTTCAGACGTTCAACCTTTCCGTTGCTCTGATATGACTGTAGATATCGGTTAGTGAAGGGATCATTCGGTTAAAGCGTGAACAGGCATCAAAAACAAGAGCAGGACAAAATTTATACGTTTGCCATAGTGTTGGCAGTACAGAGGGAAAATGCTGGTTTTGATGGTTTTGTAAATAACGAGAAAAAGAGCAGCAACTCATTTTCTAGTCACAATGTGAAGTGGGTATGAATGTTGGATTGTTGGTTTGGGAAAGTTGAAGTAATTGTTGGGTACAGCCTCAGCAATTTGGACGTTGGAAAAGTACAGGGGAGGGAATTTGCAAAGTTGTTCAACCATCCAACAAGCAATTATGATAAAGCATACATATTTCCTATGAATCCCTTGTGTGTGCAGGTAATTTCAGTCATGAGCAGGAATAATAGTCTCCACTAGCAACAATAAAAACTACTATACAGAGAGGGAATGACAGAATGTGTTAATATATGAAATTCAAATATTTTGCCTCAGGTCTGTGAAAATGAAACAAGGGAAAAACATTTTCTTTTCTTTACTCAGATTCTAGGTTTTATTCATTGAAGCTGTGGAGAAACGGGGAATTAGCCAAAATACAGCAATTCTAGACTAGATCCACGTGTTATGAAGAAACTGTCACCAGGTGTAGCTCGTGAAATAAAGATATAGGACATTTGTGGTTTGATATTAAAACAAAGTGTATAGTTTTGTGATTTAGTTTCTCTGGAGAAAAGAGACAGCAAACAAACCCCAGTCTGCTTTTGCCGTCAAACCCACACAGTCCTTCTCTTTCTCCCTCTGTTTGCCATCAATCTTGTGTGGCTGAGAGCGAGAGGGGAAATGGACTGGCACCTCACCTCGGAAACCTTTTGATTACCCATTTTCCTTCTAATGCCACGTGAGCCCACGCTAGCCAAACCTCATGACAGACAACCCATTAAGGAATATAACGACTTATCCGCTCTGCTCAGCTTTACCGCCTGCCCTCCTTCACAGTCTCAATATTTCTCCCTCTCTTTCTCTGTGCGCTCTGATTAATTTCCAAACTAACTTGTTTATCGTCCACCACCGCCTTTCAACAGAAGTGGCCGGCACAATAGACCCTTTTCCTCCCCACACGACTGACTTCGCTTGACTTTGAAAATGGCCAGGAATTATTCATTAGCTGTCTTCTTCCACTTTACATTTGCTCAGAGAAGAAGAGCACAACCGCAGCCTCCCCAAGTCTCTTTATTTCCTCATCCACTTCTCCCTCAGTCATTTTGCACTTCAAGCCATCTTGACCTTTTTCAAAGGGGCTCACAGTGCAGAGGAGGGAGCCAGTGTGACCTCCAAGTAAGAGGGAAGATTGGTCTGCTGTTTCCTAAAGAAGCCCTTAGAGCCAGAACGACATATGGACTCAGGCTTTAGTTAAGATGCCACTTAACTGATCTGCGGACGGTTCCAGCAGCAAGACGACATTTGCAAAAAAGAATAGAAACTGTGAGCTGTGGTGAAACATATTGATTATTGAACTGTCATAGCACTCAAAAAAAAAAAAGGAAAGTAAATGACAGTATTAGTGAAAAATGTGTGTTATATTAAAAATGTCTGTTTGAAATTAGGAGAAAAACACTTACGTACTTTGTTTGGCATTTTAGTTTAGCGTCTTAACGTTTGCTAATCAGCAATAAGACAATGCACAACTGAGGCTTCTAGTAATGTCATTAGTTTTGTAATGACTGCTCACTAAATGATGGCAGCTCTGGTTTCTTCTATTTATTTTCTGTCTGTTCTGTTCACCCTCCACTTCTACAAAATTATTACACTGGACTTTTTTTAAAGATCAAAAGTGATGCAGCAGAATTTGCCTTTTTTTATTCCACACCTTCTTCTTACTTGTCAAAACTCTGGTGCCTACATTACCCACAATGCATTAGCACCACTGTCAGTTCAGATTATGGCTCATTATGTGAAAAGTGCCTAGTATCAAGAGAGATGAGAAGCAGTGTCCAGAGGTCTGTAACCTAATTTTTATCAAACTGCAGATCATTTTTAGTCTCGTAATCTTCACTTCACTCAAAGCAATTTATTAGATTTCATTCAGGTCCCTCTGGAAATACTATAAAGCTGTTGGAGTTCCCCTTTAGTGCTACAGACATATGAGCAGAGGCCTTAAAGCTGCCACAATAGACATTTTTATATCAAGAAGTGGGGGGAAGGTGTGTAATGTTGATTTTAAACTCATTAGCTGTTGTGCTGCCGAAGCCAAATGTAGTTTTTGGGCTTAAAGTAAAAAATGTTCTTCCACTTTTCCTCTCCCACATGGATGGAGACAGCAAATTCAGTCCAGGTCTGGTGGGTGACTTTCGCGCCGTAACGTGCTAGGTTAAAGATCTGACCTTTGGCCCCGGCCAAATGAAGTGATCAGTTCTCTGATGTGCCACATTCGCCTCTTTATATTTGTCAAAGGGTCAGTGGGAGGACAGTCACATGCCAACTGCCATTAGACCTGAGCTCAGATTTATGCCCCAAGTTTGCACAAAAGGAGATCATTAAAATGCAATTTGCACAGTCTTGTGTGGTAATTGCAGGGCAGCGTGGTGCATTGCTGGACTGCTGGACTGGTCGGACACACACAGAAAACATTAAGTGAAGAAGTTAAAGGTTTGCACATGCAGAGCAGCAGAGTAAAGACTCGTGGTCTGATATGCTTTGTCCAAGGTCCTAAAATGACTCGATGTTTGTAGCATAGATTACTGCAGTGTTGACTTTCCTGTCTTATCATCTGGACATGAAAATGGCCTCATTAAAAGGACAATTTGTAAAAACTCAATCACCTAGACGCACAAACAGATGCAGACACCCCGAGTCATTGAGTCAGTCACAATGAACTGACACTTTATTCCAGGTCTGTGAGCAGTAAACTGTGTCATCCATCTGTCCCGTCCTCCATCACACCCCCCCCATCATCGACCCACGTCCCACACAGCCTGAAATATGCTGCCACTAATTACAATTATTAATTGAAAATAGGAAATCAATGGCTTTGAATTAAACACAAGCGTGCATGTTTGTATATGGGTCAGCCTAATAACTCAGCTTCACTTGCATGGTTATCTACTGACAGGGTGTTTCAAAGTATGAAGCCTCAACTGCAGTTAACACTCTCCTGCATCCAGAGTTTCTGTTATCGGTAACTTTGATCAGTTTGTTTTGGAGGTGAAAGTGGTATACTACAGAAAAACACCCACAGCCGCTGCTTCTTTTATAAAGTATTGTTTGCTCATTTGTCAAGGGAGAGCACAGTGGCTGTCTGACAGTGTGCTGATGAAAATAGTTTCACTCATGCAAGCAGTGTGGCCTTGAATAAAGTGGTGCAGTGCTGGGCAATACCCAGGTGCTGTTGGAAATAGAATTGTACTGTATTTCTACTTCATGACTGGATATATTTTCCAAAGGCACAGCCCCGTTGTTGACCTTTCTCAATGAGCCTGAGGGAGTTTTCGGTTAAAAAGCAGTCTGGGTGTGATTTGCTGTGCCATAAACTTATAATTTGCAGGTTTTTTTCATATAAAACCCATTTTTTGTCCTCGTACTATACAGTAATGACTCGACCAATAGCTTGTTCAGCCATGAGCAGCTCTGTCTCCACCCTGCTGTATTGGAACCTGTTGTCTTTGTTATGGAAGCAACAATAGCAATTTGCTTGGAATGAATATAAGAGGGCAGTGTTTAATAATAGATTATATTTGGCCAGTATGCAGTAAAAACAAAACACAGAAGCATCGACCGCTTATCACCAAAGGTGTTGTCAAAGTCATGAACAACAAATATGCAGATACAGATTGCTTCTCTCCGAGACACACTCCCCCGTTCTACAGGGTTCTGACAAAGATGCAGATGGATCAGAAATGAATGAAGCCAGAGGCTGTGTGTGTGTGTGTGTGTGTGTGTGTCTGTGTGTGTGTGTGTGTGTGTGTGTGTGTGTGTGTGTGTGTGTGTGTGTGTCTGTGTGTGCATGTGTGTGTGTGTGTGCGTGTGTGTGTCTGTGTGCGTGTGTCTATGTGTGTCTGTGTCTGTGTGTGTCTATGTGTGTGTGTGTGTGTCTATGTGTCTGTGTGTGTGTGTGTGTGTGTGTCTGTGTGTGTGTGTGTGTGTGTGTGTGTGTGTGTGTGTGTGTGTGTCTATATGTGTGTGTGTGTGTGTGTGTGTGTGTCTGTGTGTCTATGTGTGTCTGTGTGTGTGTCTATGTGTCTGTGTGTGTGTGTGTGTGTGTGTGTGTGTGTGTGTGTGTGTGTGTGTGTGTGTGTCTATATGTGTGTGTCTGTGTGTCTGTGTGTCTATGTGTGTGTCTGTGTGTCTATGTGTGTGTGTCTATATGTGTGTGTCTGTGTGTCTATGTGTGTCTGTGCATATGTGTGTGTCTGTGTGTCTGTGTGTCTATGTGTGTGTCTGTGTGTGTCTATGTGTGTGTGTCTATATGTGTGTGTCTGTGTGTATATACTGACTGACTGGATAGTTCAGCAGCTTTTGCCCGACAGATGCTGTGAGTGCAGCTGAACAGGCGTTCGGGGCCTGACAGCAGTATCGATCCTCAGCATCTTGACAGGCTGAAATCTTGAAAGCTCGATGACAAATACAGGACGACTTAATAATCATTTATTCTTCCTGCAACGAGCCATTTAACAGCTCTCCGCTCAGAATATGAGGCTTTGCATGTTTGATAATTTGGTTAAACTTTACCGATGTTGCATATCTTCCATGCTGAGTGTGTTTTAAAGTGTGTGTCTGTGTGTCCTGATGACAATAATAAATAAATAAATCAACACAAATTAAATTTGTTTTTCTAAGCAAATGCTAAAAATTCCAACTTCTGAGATGGAATTATTGGCTGGTTCTCTGCTGACCTCTGGTCTCTTCTGATTAAATTCTCAGTATCATTGTGATTTGTGCTGCTGGACAGATTAAAAACAAGCTGTCTGAATATGTCAACCTGAGCTATGGGACATTTTTATATGTATTTTCACTATTTTCTGATGATGAGTGGTTGAGTTAGACAACCACTCATCATGAAATGAATTGTTTATTGCTGACCAAACCCTTTGAAAAAGCCTCCTCATTAGAACATTTTAGTGAAAGGTAAATAAAAAATGGGACTTTTTATGGGAGAACATACGTGGAAATACCCTCCACAGAATTTTACATCCATGTTTTTCGTCCGTCCTACGTCCCTATTTTGTCAAGGTGTTATAAACTCAAATAGACCAAACTGAAGCTCACGGTCCAGCCCAGAACATTATTAGTGGGCTAGAACCAAGACAAATGAGGGCAGTTGCTGCTCCATAGATCAACAGATGGCCCATTGGCAGCTGGAGTACCGTGTGTTTTCAGCCACTCAGCAGTATCCGTCTGCCTCCCTCATTGGCAGGGTATTCCCCCCCGTTCCCGTCTCATGAGGCTGATCGTTGATCAAGCATCTTCTTGGGCAGCGTCAAAGTCAAAGTCAGCTTTTATGGCCCAGCATCAAAAATCACACATTTGGCTCCTTCGACCCTTGAACTGAAGGAAACACTCCCCCCAACAAACTCAGTAAATACATAAATGAATAATAATAATTAGAAATCAGAATGTTTGTTCTCAGTTTATCTGATAAAACCACTAATTTACTTACATCTCTTGAAACAAACAAACAAATAAATAAGTAATTAGTCAGACTTTTTGTGTGAAATGCCCTCTAGTGGGCCTTTAGAAGGCAGCAATCAGTGTTCCCCTCTGAGTATTGTGGTTTTTACTTGTCCAGCACTTTAATTATGATTCAATCAGCTGAAAAATAAAGAGCAGTCAAGACCCAAAAGCAGCAAATTCAATTGCAGCTGTTGTTTTAACTGAATGGACACTTTTGAATCCTGAGCCTTGTTTTTTAGTTTCACACAGTTAACTGCTATAACCTTGTGTCCTGCTTTGTGACTGTATTGATTGATGGAGAAAAAAAGGTTTGATTAACGAAAAATACTCAGCGTTGAGCTGTGGCTTGTTAGTGAGAGAAAGGGTGGAAAAAGATGTTTTTAATGTTAATTTGATGCTGGAGAGGTTTTGTGTTTTCTCACACTGGTAAGAAACAGAAACTTTGTTCCTCTGCATTTATTTTAGAAAGTTGGTGTTTGGCCTGTGTAGGAAATTATGGCCTGTCTGCAAGGCATTCACTCATGCACGGCCATGAAAACTAGAAGTAGAATAACTAGATCAGACACGTGTAATTGTGTGGTAGTTCTACTGTATGCATGTCTATATGTTGTGTGCTACTAAAGACCATACTCACTAGAATTTCCTTGATAAACAAAATTAAGAAACAATTAAATGAATTCAGCTCTGAAATGGACGTTAAATATTTTTTCAGGACACTTAACACTTTTGTGAAAGCAAATCAACTCAACCCACTGCCTTTAACCTGATCATGACTAATGAACGATTATTGCATTTACATACATTTTGCTTGCGTCATGAAAAAATACAGCAAAACCCTTAAGGTTCTTCTGTGAACGGCTGAAACGATGAGAGACAACAGATGATTTAACGACGACATCAATCAGCCATGCAGTGTGTGTGTGTGTGTGTGTGTGTGCGTGTGTGTGTGTGTTTGTGTGTGTGTGTGTGTGTGTGTGCGTGCGTGCGTGTGTGTGTGTGTGTGTGTGTGTGTGTGTGTGTGTGTGTGTGTGTGTGTGCGCGCACAGACATTACCTAAAGCACTTCACAGGCTCGTAAAATACAATATAACACAACCAGAAATGAGACTGGTGACTGTATGAAATGTTCATACTGGTGCATAATTGTACCATGTACTTCAAATTCTAATATTGTTAGAAAAATGATTTTCTCTACGTGGTTCGACTGTTAATGTGGTTTTCACATATAAGTATATGCATATATAACCATGCTGCATAACATATAACCATATACATATATAACCATGCTGCATAACATGTAACATATAACCATATACATATATAACCATGCTGCATAACATAAAACATATAACCATATAAATATATAACCATGCTGCATAACATGTAACCATATAACCATATAAATATATAACCATGCTGCATAACATATGACATATAACCATATACATATATAACCATGCTGCATAACATATGACATATACCCATATACATATATAACCATGCTGCATAACATATAACCATATACATATATAACCATGCTGCATAACATATAACCATATACATATATAACCATGCTGCATAACATGTAACATATAACCATATACATATATAACCATGCTGCATAACATGTAACATATAACCATATACATATATAACCATGCTGCATAACATGTAACATATAACCATATACATATATAACCATGCTGCATAACATATAACCATATACATATATAACCATGCTGCATAACATGTAACATATAACCATATACATATATAACCATGCTGCATAACATAAAACATATAACCATATAAATATATAACCATGCTGCATAACATAAAACATATAACCATATAAATATATAACCATGCTGCATAACATGTAACCATATAACCATATAAATATATAACCATGCTGCATAACATATGACATATAACCATATACATATATAACCATGCTGCATAACATATGACATATACCCATATACATATATAACCATGCTGCATAACATATAACCATATACATATATAACCATGCTGCATAACATATAACCATATACATATATAACCATGCTGCATAACATATAACCATATACATATATAACCATGCTGCATAACATGTAACATATAACCATATACATATATAACCATGCTGCATAACATGTAACATATAACCATATACATATATAACCATGCTGCATAACATGTAACATATAACCATATAGATATATAACCATGCTGCATAACATATAACCATATACATATATAACCATGCTGCATAACATATAACCATATACATATATAACCATGCTGCATAACATGTAACATATAACCATATACATATATAACCATGCTGCATAACATATAACCATATACATATATAACCATGCTGCATAACATGTAACATATAACCATATACATATATAACCATGCTGCATAACATATAACATATAACCATATACATATATAACCATGCTGCATAACATGTAACATATAACCATATACATATATAACCATGCTGCATAACATATAACATATAACCATATACATATATAACCATGCTGCATAACATATAACCATATACATATATAACCATGCTGCATAACATGTAACATATAACCATATACATATATAACCATGCTGCATAACATATAACATATAACCATATACATATATAACCATGCTGCATAACATGTAACATATAACCATATACATATATAACCATGCTGCATAACATATGACATATACCCATATACATATATAACCATGCTGCATAACATATAACCATATACATATATAACCATGCTGCATAACATATAACCATATACATATATAACCATGCTGCATAACATATAACCATATACATATATAACCATGCTGCATAACATGTAACATATAACCATATACATATATAACCATGCTGCATAACATGTAACATATAACCATATAGATATATAACCATGCTGCATAACATATAACCATATACATATATAACCATGCTGCATAACATATAACCATATACATATATAACCATGCTGCATAACATGTAACATATAACCATATACATATATAACCATGCTGCATAACATGTAACATATAACCATATAGATATATAACCATGCTGCATAACATATAACCATATACATATATAACCATGCTGCATAACATATAACCATATACATATATAACCATGCTGCATAACATATAACCATATACATATATAACCATGCTGCATAACATGTAACATATAACCATATACATATATAACCATGCTGCATAACATATAACCATATACATATATAACCATGCTGCATAACATGTAACATATAACCATATACATATATAACCATGCTGCATAACATGTAACATATAACCATATACATATATAACCATGCTGCATAACATGTAACATATAACCATATACATATATAACCATGCTGCATAACATATAACATATAACCATATACATATATAACCATGCTGCATAACATGTAACATATAACCATATACATATATAACCATGCTGCATAACATATAACCATATACATATATAACCATGCTGCATAACATGTAACATATAACCATATACATATATAACCATGCTGCATAACATGTAACATATAACCATATACATATATAACCATGCTGCATAACATGTAACATATAACCATATACATATATAACCATGCTGCATAACATATAACATATAACCATATACATATATAACCATGCTGCATAACATATAACCATATACATATATAACCATGCTGCATAACATGTAACATATAACCATATACATATATAACCATGCTGCATAACATATAACCATATACATATATAACCATGCTGCATAACATATAACATATAACCATATACATATATAACCATGCTGCATAACATGTAACATATAACCATATACATATATAACTATGCTGCATAACATATAACATATAACCATATACATATATAACCATGCTGCATAACATGTAACATATAACCATATACATATATAACCATGCTGCATAACATGTAACATATAACCATATACATATATAACCATGCTGCATAACATGTAACATATAACCATATACATATATAACCATGCTGCATAACATATAACCATATACATATATAACCATGCTGCATAACATGTAACATATAACCATATACATATATGACCATGCTGCATAACATATAACCATATACATATATAACCATGCTGCATAACATATAACCATATACATATATAACCATGCTGCATAACATGTAACATATAACCATATAAATATATAACCATGCTGCATAACATGTAACATATAACCATATACATATATGACCATGCTGCATAACATATAACCATATACATATATAACCATGCTGCATAACATATAACCATATACATATATAACCATGCTGCATAACATGTAACATATAACCATATACATATATGACCATGCTGCATAACATATAACCATATACATATATAACCATGCTGCATAACATATAACCATATACATATATAACCATGCTGCATAACATGTAACATATAACCATATACATATATAACCATGCTGCATAACATGTAACATGTAACATATAACCATATACATATATAACCATGCTGCATAACATATAACCATATACATATATAACCATGCTGCATAACATGTAACATATAACCATATACATATATAACCATGCTGCATAACATGTAGCATATAACCATATACATATATAACCATGCTGCATAACATGTAGCATATAACCATATACATATATAACCATGCTGCATAACATGTAGCATATAACCATATACATATATAACCATGCTGCATAACATGTAACATATAACCATATTTATTATGCTGAAGGAATAAAGACCTGCCAATGGGACTTTTTACAGGATGAATTATTTGGAATAAGTTAAAGCAGGGAACGGTGGAATGCACATTAGTGTACGACTTCAGAAGGAACAGTTAAGTGATAAACTCCATGCTGCACTGTACCCCCTTTATATATACCTAATGTGCTGAATATATTGAGGTCTAGCTCTTTGAGGAGCTGTTTGGTCCATAGGTCTGCAGCTTTAATAGTCTTACTTCTCTTTTCTTGAAGTCTTTTTTGACTTCACCAGGCAGCTGTTTGCATCTAAACACTCCTGTACACTACTTGCTCAGCAGCAAACGGCTGATAGACAGTTAAGAACTAGCTAACATAGTGTAGTTTAGCAGATGTATAAGACACATTCATCCCATAAACACAAACATTAAGAACTGTTCAGTAATAACCATATCAACCTGAAAGGTGACACGTCATACAACTTGTTTCCACTGTCACCAAGTGTCCAAAACAACAGCTGTAATTGGGGTAGGAGATGTTGGACCCCACATTTTGTTGTCTGCATCCTGGGAAAGCTGATTTCTAGTATGAGCTGGACTGTGATTCGAATCAGCTTTTTATGTATGAGCATGTGCCAGACAAAGACGTTATTATTACAATGGTGGTGCAGTTTATACTTTGGACTGTTCCGGTTAAACTGTAAACACTGTAAGACATAGAAATAACGCCTTTATTTATTTCTGCACATTTACAGTACGTGTTAATTACAGTGCATGTAGGACAGGAAGGTAATAACTGAATAAAAGGTTCCTTTTGTGAAACATTAGTTTTTGCACAGATTTATCCAGTCTGACGGTTTCCTACCTCTTCCTGTCTACCACCATTTCTGCAGACTTTAAAGTGATTTGACATTTTATTTTCGAACAGGCTCACCACATGTATAAATCTTTGGTTTCTACCCAACATCACCTGAGCACCAACTGGCTCCAGCTAAACTTTAGGTAGTTAAATCACTTCATTACGTTACGTTTACGTTAGACAGCCTCTGTCTTTAACTACACACACACGTGTAAACATACGCAGAGACACTAAACATGTGTCACAGGAGATATGAGATCATTAAGGGAGGGTTGCAGAGAACAAGGTGAAAATACAGGCAGCACAACACGTCTGGTTTACAGTGTAAAAACAAGCTCCATGACTCACACAGTCCAGGTGTGGTTCACTGACAGCAAACACTATAGACGCTATAACAGAGAGCTGGCTTCTTCAAACAGCTAAAGTTTAGTGCGAAACACAATATAACGATCATGTTTGTCGTCTATACGTCTTCTAAAACCATCAATTGACATATTGGTGTGAATTTAACTTTCCAGACAGTTTGCTGGTTGTTTTCCTGTTTCCAGCCTCATGTCTGTCAGATAAGACAGAAACTCTGGTTCACAACAATTTTCATAGAAAAGCAAAACACAAAACTTCCACTCTGACTCAACATGTAGCTCCATTAGTGATGTTGGTGCAGCTGGCAGATGTTGGCTTCATCAGGATGCCATAGCAGTAGATTCATTATGAGTCCTTTAGCTCCTGCAACAGTGATTGTTGTTCTTTGTTACCTGGAGTTCTTCCTGCTCTATTCATTCTCTTAAAACAATAATCATCCTTTGCGTTGTTCTCGTTCAGGCGTCCTGAAAAGGCTCGATGAAAGATAGAAAGTATGCTGTGGAGTGTGTCCGTCGTAAAGAAATGATAAAAATTCATGTGTTTTTGCATCTTTGAATCTTCCACTTAACTGGTGCATTAAAAAAGAAAGTTTTAATCATCAATATTTCAGTATATTCTGTGCGCGAAGAGGAAAGGCAGTAATGCAGTGAATATTCAGACGCTTCTGTTTGCTGCTCTGCTCTGTCAGCTGTGCTGTTGTGCTCATTGTACATTTAATTTGATTTATTGAGTTTTTGTTAAAAAAGAAAAGCAACAATTCCTCATCACTAGAAAAACTAAATAGCATTTGAAAATCAATTGCCACCCCTGTGCCTCCAGTCCTTTAGAATTAGATAACTAGAATGTAAAATAACTGTGAACACTTTTAACTGCTGCATTGAACAGTACAAATATTTTACTTCAAACATGCAGCACAATCATTCAGAAAGTGACATTGCATTTCTTTTGATTTTAGTTCTCAGTAGGAAATATTAGGTTGCACCTGTTAAGCTGGTTCAAGGTTTCACAACATTTTATCATGTCTGCAACGGTTTCACTCTGAAGGCTCCAGCTTTTCTCCCCAGCTGTAAACAGCTGTAGTCTCAGACCGAAGGTACAGGACATCAGACATGTTGCCAGGTTTGACTAATGTTCTTAGGTGTCTTCTGCTCCTTCGCAGCATCATTGTCCTTTCTCTGTCTCTGTTGGTTTAAAAAATGATAAAAGAACATTTTTAATTACACCTTGAAGAGAAACCCATTTGGGGTCCTTTTTGTTGACCTTCTGTCATATATATATATATACATAAGTCTCAGTGAGCAGCAAAAACTTTTTGTGTTGTGTTCGTTGATGTTCGTCTCCTCCTCCCCACCCAGAGTGAATCTGAGCAGGAGCAGCTGCTGAAATTTGGTCATGTTCTTGGTTAATAGCTTGACATTTTGGGAAAACACTTGTTCACCTCCTTGTCAAGAGTTAGATGTCAAGATTGATACCACTCTGCTTTTTAAAGCATTTAGCATAACGTGGGTGGAAACAGCCTCTGACTCTGTCCAGAGGTAAAGACATGAAGCTGTAATATTCTTTAATTAGCACATAATGTTGTGTTTTTTTAATTCTTTATTCAGCCTGGATGCAGTATCTCTTTCCTATTTTTACAGCACAGTGTATAAAGCATAGTACGTTATACAGATGTTAAGTATAACTTCTCCTTCAATCAAAAACCAACATGCTGTTGACAACAACCTCTGCACTGGACTAGAGCATCCTGCATTAGAGAAACTGCCACAGGAACAAAGTGCCAGGTTCAAATCTTATCTAGGTGTGTTTTTCTTTTAGACGTGAGACAGGAAAGAGCCAAACATCCTGCACAAGCTCACATTTTATTATTGGCACAGCGTGACTACACCATAGACAAACCTAGAAATATTCCCTAGAGAGTTGGCCCTTGCCAAAGTATATTATGCAGCTCTTAATTTAGCGCAGAAAGTTCTGCTTAGTGCCAGCGAGCTACTCTTGATCAAAGTCATTAGTCACTTGATTTGGACTCTTTGCTGCTGAATAATTGAGGCTGTGAGAGGATAAAGGATTTGACTATGCTGGCTCACTAGTTAAGAGAAATAAAGAGAACTCCCCTTTTGAGAAAGGAGGAGAGAAGAAGAGACTACGGGAGGAACTGAGAGAAGGGAAGAGGCTAAATTAGAGAAAGATTGAGAGGGAGGCAGCGTGAGTCTGATTTATGCTTTGTCTGCTCATAGCTCCGTCGACCACAGTACTGATGAAACATTTAACACTTTAATATCTGCCACCCACATTTGGTCAGAAAAGGGTCCTGAGTCGGGTCAACCTTCTACTCCAGCTTGTTCTGGAGTCTTTGGTTTTGCCTTTTAGCTTGAGACTCTTCAGATTGCAATCATTTATAAGACAAATAAAAGTGTCTTGATTTGTCTTATCTGAGATGATGTAATGTACAACAAAATGTTCTGTCTTTTGGACTCAGTTTCATCTATTTTCTTCAGGTTCTGATTTATACAAGCAATTCATCCACGTACAGTCCCGTGCTAGAGTGTACTGTCTAAATACAGATGCTGAAGTCAGTCGAATACGCCTTTGAAGAGACTGTATGAAGGATATGAGACGGGTCAAAGAAAGGAGGCCTTATCAAAAACATTCGATCCATCTAATCTGCAAGACAAAAAAGTTAGAAAGTAATTTTCCTGTATAACATGCAGATTTAATTTCTGTAAATAAGAGTCCATTAGAATATATGACATGAGATATATAACATCCCATAATTCATTGTCCCATGGTGGGTTCCTTTTAGCAAAACACTGAGGATGCAGTGGACTAGAGAATTAAAATGCTAAGTGCTGAATTTTCTGCTGCTTCAGCCTGATGAGATGACCACGGTGCTGTCAGGAGGAAGCTGCATGAGCTCCTGCATCCATCACGCTGCAGGCTGATGTTTGTGCTGCTCTGTTTTCAGCTATTATCATGTCACATCAGGAGAAATGCCGAGAAATGTTTGAGAACATCTGAACATCAGTTACAGTCAGGTGCATCATGCCTTGAGGGCTTTGCATGCTCAGTCATCTGACTCCGTCTGAAAGCAGAAGTGTTAATACTTATTCCTCAAAGTATTCAAAAGTTAGTCAACTAGCTGGATCCTCCTGATCCATCGCAATCTCTCCCTGTGTTTTCGTAAATCTGCATGTAACAACTGGTCATGTCTGTGCACATAGGTCTCCCCTCGGAAATGGACTTATGGTTTTGAACTTGGTTGTGCACACGAAGAAGTTCAAGGTACAAGAGCAATAATTTTACATAAACAAATAAAATAATCTACAGCAACTTTCTTTAAAAGGCACCTTTCTAAACCGAAATGTAAGAGGGAAGAATGAGATGTGCCCTGCAGCACCGACACTGACGTTACTGATCTGAAGGATTCGTTGCTGTGTTAATCCCGTTGTCGTGTTTAAAGTCTCAGTGGTGAAAATAGTTATAGCTAGAGAACATTTGAAGAAGGCAGCAAGTTACAGAAGATACTGCTGTTAAATTTGATTTTAGAAGAGCCACCACTGTTTTTTCTCCAGGAGAAATGAGTATGTTCATTGATTACTTCATAAAAGTAAAAAGTAAGGCATCTTTTTCCACTGGCAGCACAACATCAGTGACAGGATTTTTGCTGCAGCTGCACCAAAACTGTGGATTACTCTTCTCCAAAGCATCAGATTAGCTGAAACTTAAAAAAACACCTCTTAAAGTTATTTCTGTACTTTGGTGTAGATTTTAAGTTTATGGGTTTATAGTTTTTTAAGTCACTTTGTAAATAAAGCAGGTATGGGTTGGTATGAAGAGCTCTCAGACCAGCTGGGTCGGTAAACAGGCTGTTTCTTCCTGCGCCCCTAAATTAGAAATCTACCCCCCTCACCTCTGCCCATACAGTGAGAGGGACCTGCAGGATGTGGATGTGTGTGAAAGAGGATGTTTCCTGTCTGTAAGAGTTGTGATCCAACTGTCTATTAGCTACACCACTTATCCTGTAGAGGGTCGCAGGGGCCAAGCTGAGAGAAGTGGGGTCCGCCCCGGGGCAGACCGGTAGTGGATCACAGGGCGGACTCACAGAGACAGACACTTCACACTTACGGTAGTTAACCTAAGCCCAACCTGCATGTGTCTGGACAGACAGACAGTCACTGCCTACTTCCTGCAGAGTCATCCTTCACTGCATGCTGCCGTAGTTATTTTCCATGTGTTATATTAAGTCATGGGGCGCTCCAAAGTCTTATTGCCAGAAATAATCAAATTCACCCTTTCAGACAGTAGCAGCTGTGAACCATCACAGATATCATAATTAGCATTTAGTTGGTATGATAATATATCTAATCTCTAATTATTAGCCATGATTCTCATTGTCAATATCACTAGTCAAATATTCATTACATTTATAATCCCTCTCTGTTCATTATATGTGTAAATATTATAAATAAATTACCATAAATCTGAGAGAAGTTGTGCTAAATCTTTTAAGTGTGTAAAGCTTTTAATATAGACGTCCTTGAAGTTCCAAAGAACTAGAGAAGTGAGTGTCATACATCTCCAACTTTGTTGCTGCCTACCAACGTTTTGCCTGCATGTGTTTTAACTCCAGTTCAAAATCTTTCAGCCTGTCGCGTCTCCTGACATTTGGAGCTGACAGTACACAGTTACCACATCTACCCCCCCCCAGGAAAGTGCTGAAGGCGCCTCGATGCCGGTTAAACCACTAGAAATTATTCCTGTCAGAATTCATGAAGACGAGAGAGCAATACTTTGTTTTTGAGCTGCTCGTCTGTGTATTGGGGAGAATTGGACATAATTATATATTTGCAGGAAACGAGAACGGACCAGGTGAAATCTGGCCCAAGGAGCATGTCAGATACTTTTGCCTTAAACAAAACCAGACCATGCATATTTTTACCATCACGTAGGCGTTTGCATAACATGTGAGTTTTTTTAAAAAGAAGGAACAATGTGGTGGGTATCAACACTTTTTGTCTCTGATCAGTCATGTGACCACTTGAACGCTGCTGTAAATGTTACTCCTCCACTTTGCTCAAGGCGAGTGAGTCACTGGGTAAATGTCTTTTTATTCCCATGATGGCATTTGGAGATTTGTTGGTGTGATTGTTTGATGTTTGATAAATATGGGTCCTGTTCTCTTTTCTTCTCTTGTTATTTCACCTGACTTCACCTTTTTCCTCGACACTCCCTGGTGGATTACTTCATTATCAGATGTCCACGAATCCTCCACAGTCTCAGACCTCCTGACTCATGCAGATATTGACGATTGCACAGGTATAATCACGTGTTGACTCACACACTCTCCTCTTCGCCCAGGCTGTGAGAGTGACTTCTGGGGCCCTCACTGCAGTAACCGCTGTCAGTGTCAGAACGGGGCCAAATGCAACCCGATAACCGGGGCCTGCGTCTGCACCGACGGGTACCAGGGCTGGCGCTGCGAGGAGCCCTGTGACCCCAGCTTCTATGGCAAAGACTGTTTGTTGGAGTGCCAGTGCCTCAACGGCGCCACCTGTCATCATCAGACTGGCGAGTGCCTGTGTGCGCCCGGGTACACTGGGGCTTTGTAAGTATCTGTTCAGTTGGCTGAATGTGATGTGGTGTTTTCAGAAAGCCTCCTCTGAAATCTCCCTAATCTGATGGGATTATTGCTTTGTTTTAGTGATTTCCAAACTGAGCATAATTTAACTGAGCATAACCTCTTTGCCGTCACAGTTAAATGATGTAAAATTGTTCTGTTTTAACTATGTGTCATTTTTAAGTGACTCTTATATCAGTCTTATGTCCATTAAATACAGGTTAGATAGACTGTGTTAGAAATACAGGCCTCAAAGAACAACTTGAACGGCAATAAAACTAGTTTGACCTATTTCTAATCTAACATGGTTCCACGTGGTGAAGAACTGCCTGAAACCAGTTTGTGCAGCTTCATAATGATGGGACAGGGGACAGCAGCATCAGCAGGTTACTAAACATGAGCTAGAACACTGTGCTGCAGCGGTTAGCTGGTATAGGATGAACCACACTCCTGCAGTCAGTTGCTCTATACAAAGCCCTAAAGTGTTTGTGACTTGGCACAAGGATGATCTGTGGAAATCAGTGTCCAGCGACTGATCGGACCGTGTGAAGGACATTGTCTAAATGGATTAAATGAAAACCAGTTTACAAAATGGTTTTTCATTCTTCCCTCTTACACTTTTTCACGATTACAATGTTTTTTAGATGAATCAAATAAATTTATTTGGATCAGATGAAACTGGTGAGGGTCTGCATGAGTGCAGAAAGTGCAGCAGAGGTGGCAGTTATAGATGGCACCATGAGTTTATATCCCCCCCAGTAATGAAAGAAACGAGGACTCACACTCTGAAACACGCTGCAAAAATCACATAAGAGTTTTTAAAGAATAAAGTGAAAACTATTACATGGACCTATAAACTCTGTGTCTGCCCCCTGACTTCAATCCAGGAGAACACCTTTAGGTTATTTTAAAGCAGAAGGCAGAGCAACAAAACACCTCGAGCACAAAGCAGCTAAAAAGAACGACACAACATTTCTCCACAGGTTTGTATGAGATCGGTATCATCCATACCCAGGAGGAGCAGGTCTGTCATAAAAATGAAGGTGGAGACACAAAAATATAGAAAAAAGAACCTCACCAAAGGAAACTAAAGGAGGGTTTACTGACTTTTGCTGCAGTCGGTTCTTAAACACAGATGATTTCATTACAGTTTCATTAGTCGACCGTTGCAGTTATGGAGGCTAATTGGATTCCTTCTTCTTGGGCTTTGGCTAAAATAAATAAGATGTAATGTGTAAAGAGTGATGTCAGTTTTGTAAAACAAAGGAGGTTTCATACTTTTCAGTCACACAGCTGCTTTCACTACTCGTCCTTCTTCAGCAAACATCAGCTTCTTGCTGTCTCATACAGATAATATACAGATATTTTGTACGACACACACCAAACACTTTGAACTTTGCATATTTTTATATATACAAAACAGAAAATGATTTCTGTTTGTTGTGATGTGAGCGGAAGAGCCAACTCCACTCAGACCACTCAAACACAAACAAACCCCAAATCACCGTCAGGTCAGTGGTTCCCAAGCTTTTTCTGCAGGGCCGTCAGTTTTAGAGAAGCCACACATGCACCACCACCCATTTACTTTAACCATTGTGATTCATAGAAAACAAAATAAACACATAGCATCTAAACATGTTCAAGCTAACGTGAGTGTTTTCAGACTCACAGCTCGCTGTAGTGGTGAGTCTGAGGGCGACACATGCCTCATCATATGTTCTTGTCTTTGCTCTGGAAGCTGTGCTCAGACTTTGTGAAGGCTCATCCCCTGTTCTCCTAAGAAACATAAACCCTTTTCATCAATAAATGGACATATTGTTTTTAATCTTTTGGATCTGTATGATAAAAAGGATTTGTCAGTGATTAGATGCTTCATTATGAAATGTCACATGTCAGATTCAAACACCTGCATCTTCTGTGTTTTCCACCCAGCTGTGAGGAGCCTTGTCCTCCAGGTAAACATGGACCCCTGTGTGAGCAGCACTGTCCCTGTCAGAATGGGGGAACATGCCATCATGTCACTGGCGAGTGCTCCTGTCCCGCTGGCTGGGTGGTACGACACACACACACACACACACACACACTGATTTCTGTTGGCTGCATTTTATTAATCGATTGATATTAACATGGCCTGTCTTATCCACACTGAATATCTTAAACACTGGATTTCCATGTTTGATGCACATGTAAACACCATGTAATCATCCACCTCAGGGCCCGGTGTGCGCACAGCCGTGTCCGTTCGGATCATTCGGCATTAATTGCTCCCAGGAGTGCACGTGTCGTAACGGAGGCCTGTGTGATCACATCAGCGGTCAGTGCCAGTGCACAGCTGGATACATCGGGGAGAGGTACAGTGTCACCTCATATTGACCATAAAACTGTATGAAACTTTATCAGACCCCTCAGGGAAATTAGTTTGTTGCTGCTGGGAATATTAACAGAATTCAGCCAGGATAGAGATCTATATGAGCGCACAGTTAAATATGTAATAACACGTTGGGGAAGCAACGAGACAACACAGATCTTATCAGTGTAAACATGTTTTCTGACTGTTACAGGGAAATACAGTGAAAGTCTATGAATCATTTATGTACTGTAGAAAATCCTTGTTGCAGATTCAGGTCTGGATATGTATTTACATTTAAATCATTTAATTATGAAGGAATCATATTAAAATAAATAGATATTATAGTAACAAACTGTGGCTGAAACAACATTTTCATTGGGCTTGTCTAGTTGGTCTGACTGGTTTGTTAATGGATTAGTGGACTCATATTAATTACCAAATATACCCGATATCCAGAACAATGTTACACTTATTATATTTATGTAAAACAATATTTAATTATAAAGGATTAAAAAGTTAAATTATAACTTTTATAAAGTTATATTATATATTGTACAAATGAATATAAATATTGTGTTGTTTATGTTTTTAAGTACGTGGTTAAGAGATAATACTCTGTCTATATAATACTATGTCAGAAGAGCATTTTATGTCAAAATCAAATTCTTTTTCAGTTTTTGTACAATGTTTTTAATATTTCATCCTGTACTTGGGTTCTTATACATTATTTCAAATTAACTTGTGATTAAAATTTGGCTCTAACCCCCACCCATCATACTCGGTAACACCACACCCGAGATAACGATCCACACTCAATATGATGATCTACACCCGATAAATGATCTGGACTCTTTCCCCTTTCCTATCCACCTGCACACCTGTTTTCCATTCCCTATTGCCAGACCTGCCTCACCTACCCCACACTTTTCTGGTCGTTAGTCACACACCAGGCTTTTTTACTTGTCTAAAGTGGTCCAGCCATACCTGCCTGTTTTCTGTTCTATGTGTGTTTGAACTGTTTTGGACAGCTTACCTGTTTTAGATTCACCCCATTTTTTGGACTTTGCCTTGGTGCCTGTTCCCCCTTGTTAGCTTTGCTTCTGCAAAACAGAAGCAAAACAGTCCCTGACTTTGTGTCCTGTTTTGCCTGGACTCTGAGTAAGCCTGTTCACCTTAAAGTCTTAAAGTTGCTCGCATCTGCCAACCTGTCTGCCTGTTTCATCTGCATTTGGCCATTCTGTGGTTAAGAAAGCACTTAGCAGGTACACACAGTGTGATATTTTGCTGCTTAAAGACTGATATTTCCCTCAGGTGTTGATAGAGACCCACAGCAGAGCTAAGAAAAGAGCCACTGTTGGATTTAACATTCATTAGATGACCAGAAACACAACTGAATGCTAATGTCGGCTGTGTAAACAGGCAACCTTAGGACTGTCAAGCAGTATTGTTATTACAGCGGATGTGCTGCCCACGGAATATAAATAAATTAATACCCCTTTAAAAATAAGCTGCCATGGAATCGCAACATCCCTGCACTTTCGGCTGGGGACCACGGTTGAGCTTCATCTGCCCTTGTTTGTCTGTTGTCTAATCAAATGAAGGAAAAACTTTCACTGAAAAAAGAATAAACAAAACTACTTTCTACGTCAGTGCCAGTTGAACATATATAGCTGTGATTCATAGCTCACCTTGAAACCTTCCTGCGTGTTCTCAAAATTACAAATAGTCTGTGACATGAACTGTAGCTGCATCTGTGTGTCCAGGATATGCCACGTTTATGTGTAGTGCAAATTACTAATGTTCCTCCTCCTGTCATCTACACATCCTATAGAGCTAAGTGCCTTAACGCACTTACCTCCTTTTTTTGTCCATCCCCTTCGATAAGTGTGGGAGATTTTAACCAAGAGGCGTTTGAAATAGTTTTTAACTTTCTTTGCTTTTGTCCATCTTTCTCTTTCTCCGCCTCTGTCGTTATTCTCAATTGAGCCAAATTACCTCCATTCATTTGGGCCCCAGACAGGTGAATTAGCCTACATGGAATAATTCCTAGATTGAGTTCTCTTCCACCCCATTCATGTTGTAATGGAATTAACTGAGATAAGAGTCCTGAGGAAGTCGGCATGATTTAAACGTGACACTAAACAGAAGTCCTCACTGGGCCATTTTAATTGAGTGATTTGTCTATTTCTTAATGGTTTCAACTTGTGGACGTGTTACGAATGATGCAGAGACGTCAGCTTAACTTTGCTAATTTCCTCTTCAGCTCAGTCGTTCTCATTACGTTTCATACGGCTCTTTGTGAGCTCTGACTTTGACCACCTCTCACAGTCTGAGCAAAATGTGTCACCTGTTGACCTTATAATGACGTGAGTGTACAGGACGGTTTGAAAAATGGAGTGCCCTCTGTGGGTGTGGGATAAAATCACTTAGTCTTTATTGTTGGGGAGCAGTAGGGTCATCATTGGTTCCACTGTATGAACTTTAAAACAATTCAGCCGTGCAGGACAATCACACAAGTCTCTTGGTGTCCAGGAGTCTTATCGTGGTTTTGATCATATTTGGGACAAGATGTTTACACTGAACAAACAAAACCTGGTTGTTTAACTTATTATCTACAAATCAAAATATATAGTGATGACAGAACCCTAAATAACAGAGATCATAGAAGAAAAATCTCAGATGCATTTTCCTTAGATGAAATTATTTACCATATAGTATGAATAGGAATGTCGACATGAATCAGGTCTAACCCTGAACATCATGGATAGAAATTGTAAAGCTCACAATGTTGTGTCCCGTTTGAGACACATCTAAGAAGCCTTGATGGGTTTGGACCTGATCAGAAACACATTAATCAGACCCAATCCCAAACTCAATTCAAAACAGACTCCATCAGAGACGACATCAGTGGCTGCAGCATGATGCACCAATGAAAGACTAATGCCAGTGCACCAGAACCTGTTTAGAATTGGAAAGATCAGTCACATAGTTGATTGACAGACTCATCAGGCAGCATATTTACAGTAAATCATTTGCATATTAAGAATATTTCCTACTGTTTGGGTGGAAAAAACTGCTAATTCAGGAATCATTTTTATTGGACTCTTAACATGATGAATCTGTTATGCACAAATAAATGCAGAGACATTATTAACACCCTGATATTTTTCACACTACTTCTACAGTGAAGGATGGATGTACTGGAAAATCAGTTTAGCTAAAGTGCATCTTCGAACGTGCTGGTGCCTTTTATGCTCTAACCTTGTGCCTGGATATAGAATTTGCTAATTCAATGACCAACTAAGCTGCTAACTCTGACCAACAGCTTCTTTATTCAGCTGTTCTCATCCAGGTGTGTTTGTGTTTTTCCACATGCCTTACACCTCCTCTCACCATCTCGCTCTCCATCTTTGTCTTCCACCGTCCCAGATGTCAGGATGAGTGCCCTGTTGGCACGTACGGTCCACAATGTGCCCACAAGTGCGACTGCCAGAACGGTGCCAAATGCTACCACATCAATGGAGCATGTCTGTGTAATGAGGGCTTTAAGGGCCCCAGCTGCCAGGACCGCTTCTGTCCCCCCGGCCTGTACGGACTCATCTGCGACAAGTCCTGCCCCTGCACAGCTGCAAACACACTCAGGTAACGGAGAAAAGGTCTTCTACAGCTGCACAAACACAGCGTGAAGAGAGTTTGGTTCAGTGTAGCTTGTTTAGAATCAGCACTGAAATAACGAAGGTTTCTGCACTTTAACGTCAAGTGTTTTATGTACAGGACCACATTTTTGTATTCAATGATGAATCATGACACACTCAGATCGATACACCTCTAATCTATAACATTTGATCAGACTGTAAGTTAGAGTTGAAAAATAGTGACATTTTTCCAGCAGGTGGGAAATAATCAACATGCCCTGGAGACTGACTCACTGGTTTCTAACCTCTTTGTCCCCTCAGCTGTCACCCTCTGTCGGGAGAGTGCACCTGTGCAGCAGGGTGGGCGGGGCTTTACTGCAACGAGACCTGTCCGGCAGGTTACTATAGCGAGGGCTGTAGAGAGCTGTGTGTCTGCGTCAATGGAGCCGACTGTGACGGCATCACTGGAGCTTGCATGTGTGCACCAGGATACATAGTAAGTGTCGTCACACACGTACTCTGAGATAAATCCCTAAGCTCAGCGGAGTATAACATTATTACAGCAAGCTGCCAATAAAATAACATTCATTTCTTGGTTCTGGCCTCTCCAGTGGGAGCCTTTACTTCTTTTACCTGTTTTATCATTGTAGAATGAACAAAACAAGACGTTGGAACAGAGGTGAACATTTTTCACTGTTTTATAGTAATTTAAAGACTAATTTAAAACAAGAATCGATTAATCAAAATAAAATCACCTGAGGAATCAATAGTAACAGTAATTGTCAGTTACAGCCCTGATGATATTTCTGTTGACTCCTGCTGAAGAGGTGAATCTATTTCAGGGAACTTAGATACCAGTAAAATTAGCTCCTCTTATCTTTCTTATTTATTTTTCTGTGCTAGTCAGTGAGAAAGTCACTGCAATGGGTTGGACTCAGACGTCTTTGACTTTGACTCCCCCTGTGTTTGTACTGGAAGCAACAACTGTGCCTGAAAGCATCAGTATGACACCTTATGTTCTAATATGCACGTGTATATATGTATCTGGGTTAGGGTTAGATTTCTGTATGGCCAACATATGAACAGCGGCAGGTGCAGAACAGGCTCTATAATGTGCTGAAGTTAGTTTATCAGTTGCAGCTGTTGACTCAGGAGGTTCAGCCACAGAGGCACATGTCTTGTAAAGCAAAGGGCTGAATCAGGTGCCTTGAAATACAGTAGGTCAGCCTGAAGGGAAGGCAGAGCAGTGTAGGTGGATCAGGGTGGATTCAACGCTTCACCAAACCTTTGTGACACTTTTCAGTTTCTGCCTCTCTATGTGTTTGTGTTTACTCATGAGACCAACTGCGTCTTAATGATCATAATTAATAATTATAAGGTATTTTTATTTGCACATGTGCTTGGGAGCAAGATCAGAATTGGGATTACAATGAATGCTCATCCAGGTGGACTCTTTATTCATGACCTTTTCCTATGAGGTTGTTTTTAGTCCTGTGTTGTTTACATGTATGTTTCTGAGCAGCTGTTGCAGCATAAATGTTTATACGTCTTAGTAAAATCATTTACTAATCAGCACTAAGCATTTTGGAAGATGAAAGTCTGGACCAAATCTACCTACAATCAAAGGTTGGCATGAAATTTCACTCAAAACCACAAATATCAACTTCACGGTAACAAATTCTGTGGGGAATGTCGACCAGTCCGTCCTGTAGATCGTAAGAAGTTTAACTGAATAAAGCAGGTGACCAGAGTCACCAGGATTCATCCTCTGGGCTCCAAACGTCATGGCCGACTGACAGACTGACAGGTATTTTTGAGCCGTTTGCCGTTTTGCTTCGCTTCATTCATTCAGTCTGACATTATGTTCATGTTAACTGATTCGGGTTTGTTTTGGTTTCTCATTAGCAAGTGACACATTTATTTCACCATTTTCAGATGACACTCTAAGTTGTTCTTCTGCTCTTGGTCTTTTTACACATTTTAAAATGACTTAAACATGTTAAAAGTTGTTTTTTCAGCTGTTGATCCCATCCACACTTTTTTAAATCTAAACTTAATGGATTTATTTAATTGGGGATTCATTTAACCATTTCATTTTTTTTAATCCAGTGGCTAAATATGCATGTAATACAATTATGGCCCTATTTTTAATTACACCTACCATATTAATATCTAATGACATTTTACATGTATGCAGGACTATTGATGTGCATTATATTATATATATACTGTTTATTAATATACTTTATACTTGACCTACAGTTCATGTGCCAGCAGGTCAATCAGATGACGTCTTTGGATTGTTGTTAATTGTGTTTTATTTAAAAAAGCTCCTCAAACAAGATGTTTAGATATCGAATACTTTGAGTTGGTTTTTAAAACGTCCCTAAAGCTGTCTTTAAATGTAATTTTTTCTTTTATTTCTGTCGTGCACTGTAACATGGGGCCATAGGATCCACCAACACTGCCCTGTTTATTTCTTTATTAGTATAAAACCACGTTAGGACGTGTTCCAAGATGTGAACCCTGAAAGGACAGCATGGAGAAGGAAAACAGATTTGAGTTATATTTAAATTCAGGATTAAAGCTACAAGTTAAACAGATTCGGAGGTCAAATTAGAACTTTTAAAAGATTTAGATCAGGCATATGTTGATATTAAATTTCCATGCGGCCGTGTGGCTTTCAAGTAGTGTGTGAAGCAGTAACTGGCTCTGTGGCCTGGCCCTCCTGGTGTGTTGAGTGCTCTTGCAGTGACTGAGCGAAGAGACGACTTTGATAATTGGACTGAGAACATCAGGGATTTTCAGCAGATGAAAGTAGGATGAGCACTGTAGACGAATGTCCGTTTGGTTTATCGCAGCTAAATTCAGATTGATTTTACTCTGAGCGGAGTGTTATTGATTTACAGGAAATTTATGCTGCGCTGGGAACCTCCAGTGTGGAACTATGGGTGTCACTGTGTAGACAGGAATCCAGCTTTAAACAGAATTTATATGTGCTATTGTTACCAACTTGGACAGTTGGGTCGATATTTGTAAACATGCGCCAGGTATGAAATCTACAGAACAATACTACTGATCTGTTGCACCTTGAGGAGCTGCTGTGTTGGTTTTACTGAAGAGGAAAGAATCACATAAGGATTTCAAAGAAACAAGTTTTATTCACAGTCTGAAGATTAAAAAATATCCTTAATAAACTCAACCTGGACTAGACGTCGTTACCGATTATAAAAGATACCGTCATTGTGACGGGGCCAGTTCAGAGCATTGTTTGAAGACGTGCGTGTGATTTTGGTCATTATCTAATGTTTGATTATAGGGACAGCTAAAGTTTCCACATTATAGTAAATCTAAGACATGTACCAGTACACAGCTTGTTAGTGGTTAGTGGCGCCTCACAGCAAGAAGGTTCTGGGTTCAAGTCCTTGTTGATCTTTGGGCCTCTCTGTGGAGTTTATATCTTCTCCCTGTGGCTGTGTGGGTTTTCTCTGCATACACCAGCTTCCCCCCCCCCCCCCCCCCCCCCCCCCCCAGTCCAGAGACATGCAGGTTGGGGTTCGGTTAACTGGGGACTGTAACTTAACTTACGGCCATAATCAAAAAGAATTAGTGATAAAACTGAACATTAAAAGCTGCTTATGTGTCATTGTCAGCATAAGGAGCTAATGTCAGGTGACCAGGGTGCGACACCAAACCTTAATCCGAGCACTAAAGTGAACTGTGGAACCTGATTTAACAAGTAGAATTAACAAAATGAAAAGTAAATAAATATTCCATTAATATGGTTGATGTTTAAATGTAGTTATTACAACTATTCCCACTAAGCATTCAGCATGTGTCACTGTTTAGCACCCAGTGATACACAAACAGGAAAAGTGACTCTGTCAGATGAGTCTCCTTCTTCATCAACACTCTGCACAGCTCAAAGGCATAAAAATAACTAAATTGATACAGACCTTTACAAATATTTCATTTTCACTATTATGTTCTTCTACCTGGAGATCTGTCCAGGGTCTGTCCCGCCTCTCACCTGAGTCGTGCGGGATTGGTTCCAGTCCCCTTCCCTCCCCTGGACCCTAGATTAGATAAGTGTAACCGGTTTAATGTATTAGCTTGAACTCAAAAATTGCCTGATGGATTTAAGAATCGATCCACACACATTGATCACTCCACAGGTCCTTTGGTAGAGTCGTGTCCCCTGGGAGTTTCTGGTGGTTTCTTTAACTGGGCCCACACACATTATTCATTAACAAAGTTTTTTAAGAAAGTCCTTAATCCACCAACTTTAAGATAAGGCTTCTCTTCCCTTCTTTGCACATTTGGCTAGCTTTGTGAATATTAGATTAATAGCAATTTAAAGGCAGCAGACTGGGTGCAGGCGGCATTAATTAGCTCAGTTTAAATGTTCAAGGTCCTGGTCAATGCAGCAGAAGGTTGGAGGTTCAGGTTGTGTGGATCTTGTGTTCACCGCACGCTAACAGCTCAGAATAAGGTTAGACATCCTGTTAATGGCAGGCCGTCTGTCTCACCGGTCCGCTCATGTCTTCCATTGATTGGACAAGCTCAGACATCATGTTTCTCTGCAGGGACGCCGTCAATGCTCGTTGTCTCTCTCCTCCATAATACATGTGCTTGTTTGCACCGCGTCTACCATCAGATTTAATGCAGTTATGGGCTTCCTGTGAAAAAGACCTGCTCCCCTGGAGACGAGCTGCAAGTGGTGAAAATGTGCCATCAGTCAAGTTGCTCTGAAAACTCCAAATCTTGTGGCAGTGATGCAACCGAGCCGCCTGTCTCATGAAGAATAGAAGAGCCAGAGGCGTCAGATGAAGAGTTCACATGAAACAACCCTCTGCAGTGTAGTTACCCCTGGAAATTCAACACTACAACTGTAGCAAACAATTACAGAAAACATATCAGCCTCTTTGCATTTACATTCCTTTATTTAGCAGCTGGCAGGCGAGTGTAATTTGTCACGGCTACAGTCGTGGCTGAAAATGTTGTCACCCTCACTGAAACAATGAGAAGTGTTTAAAGTCTTTTGTTGTGCATACCTGCTTGTGTTTGGGTTTCCACAGAATTAAACAAAGAAGCTGCAACAGGAGCTGAATTCCTTCTCTACAAATACCTTCTGAAATGGCCTGAACAATATAATTGAACCCTTTAGAAGTGGTGATAAACTAGTAGTGATATTTCAGGGAGACTGTTGTCTTTGTTATTATCGGTGTCTTCAGTCGTCTAATACGTCAGCGGCTCTATTCAAAAGGAGAACCACAATGAACATGGATGAGAGAAAGAAGTGAGTTGAGATGAAGAAGAAAATAATTGCTGAGCACGACAAAGTCGACAAGCAGCTTGATGTTCCAGTGGCCGCAGTGACATTTATTACTAAAGGAACAATGGCCAACCTGTCTGGGTGTGGACTGCATGAAGAAAACTGAGCCCAGAAGGAAGAGAAGAAAATCCTCATGATCCCTTTGACCTTATGGCTAAACCTGAAATGCTCATTTGCATTGGTCAAACTGCACATATGAACCTGGAAAAGCTGAAATGTTATTTTTAAAAAGGTAAAATGAATGTGTCAGTGCAGCGTGTGAGCATTTCCACTGTGTTTCAGTCTCTGTGTGTTTTGTTGTGCCCAGGGTGACGACTGCTCCATCAGCTGCCCTGCAGGCCTGCACGGCACCAACTGCACCTCAGCCTGTTCCTGCCAACATGAGGTCTCCTGCTCCCACATCGACGGCTCCTGCGTCTGCAGAGAAGGTTTTGTTCATGTCTTGTTCTGGATCATTCAGTTCTTTATGCTCAGCTGGGCTCAGCAGCTCATCGTGATCTGGTGAAACCAGTTTGAAGTCACCAGCCGTTCCACCTGCTCCCATGGGTGACCGGTGCTACTGTGTGGTTCAGTTGGAAGCTATTTTTATTAACAGCATTTGAGCCAAAGCCCAAAATAAAAAGCATAATAACATGTAAAAAATGATCTAATGCTTTATCTTAAATCAGATCATTTGTTTTGGTTTTTATTGTAGTCAAAGTGTTAAAGCACAAGTAGAGACGTGTCTGAGGAAAATTACACCTATGATTTAGCTTTTATATGTGAAATGACTGGATTATTAATACTGACACGTCAATGTGTGAGCAGCATTTTGCTGTTGTATCTGATGGAAGTTGTGCTAATTTAACTACTTAATTCAGTGATTCCCAACCTAAGGGATGGGCACCTCCGAAGGTCACAAGATAAATCTGAGAGGTCATCAGATTATTAAGACAATAATAACTATATTCCCTTTATGCGCTAATCTTTGCATGTTTGTGAAATATAAACTGAGCTCCTTGGACCTCAAACAGTTCTTGAACAGAAACCGTGTAAGAGGTTTTAGGGGGCAGGAACAGCTCAAACATAACAAGCAGCTGCAGCTACTGCGGTTTAATCTAAACAATGTGTTGTGTTTATTAGTTTGTTATATGTTTTAATGTAAAATCTTAATATGTAACTATAACAGTCAAAGAAGTTGTGATGTCGGAGTATAAAATAGTTTTGCATTGAAAGTCCAAACTGTACATAACTATGGTACTTGAGCTCATTTCTAACCTATGACCTTTTACTGAAAGGCCTGAGAAAAACAGGCTGAGCCATAAAAGCTCCTGATCCCAAGAAAAGACAAACTAACACTTGTAAAAATGTTCATGATGCTTTGTGAACATGTCAGAAATAGAGAGAGAAATAATGGCCTGTTTCATCTGGGGGGAGTCTGATTTGTGCTGAACTCACACCTTGTGAGCAGAACTGGCAGAACTAGAAAACATCGTGTTATTCTGACTTGTTCCAACACAGTCATCCTCAGTGCAGAGCTCGTTGTGGCCCCATTTAAAAAGCCTAAATTAACTGTGTTTCTGGTGTCACCTGTTTGGATCAGACTCTTCTAAACTGGGTCATTTCAGCCATTTTAGCGTCGGTTTAAGTTTTTCTTTTTCAGCAAGTGGCTGATAATGTCAGAAATTCATGACGACTCTGAGGCAGACATGGAGGTTTTTTCCAACTGTCCTGCTCAAAACTGTGGTTCAGACAATGTGGCTGAACAATCAGAGACATCAGTCACACTCCCTCAGGTCCAGACCCCTCGGACTGGCCAGGAAACCAACATGCAAACTGACCTCAGCGTATGAAAACAGCTGCAGCAGCTCCAGTTTAAAACACAACTTGTGTAGCTGCTTTGCTTTGTGGTCTATTTTCAGTGGATTTGTTCCGGTTTGTTTTGCTCTTTAAATCTCAGGGTCTCACACTAAAATTCACATTAGATAGCTTAAAAGCTTTTTTTCCCATTAAACTCCATTATTCAGTACCTGGAAACGTCAAACTGTGAAAGAACACCGTCTTTTATTGATTAGTTATCCACTGAGAATATGAGTTATAGTCGTTTACAGTTTTATTCCTTTCAGCAGTCTGTTTTTCACTTTGAGTTTTCTGGCAGGACTTGTCAACACTGTTCGAAATTGGTGTTCAGTAAAATCTCTCAGCTTCATTGCTGCATTTTCACTTTTCCAGTTTGCTGACTCAAAATGTCCCTTTGTTGGTCCTACTAGTGATTATTTCTCATCCTGTGTAAACTGAATCAGAGCTTTAAACCGAGTCGACGGATTATTCATAAATGGAAATAATCATTAATTGTAACACGAAGCTGTTTCACTAACAGTAAAAACTTTGAGGTTTTTGTAATTTATTATTAGTTTTAGCAGATTTGAGTGAGTCCTTTGTTATTAAGCGTCACCTGTAAAACTCCCCAGTCCCAAAATGTAAAAGCACCAACTTTAACGAGCTCCAGAACATTTTGCTGCTTCATGGTTTGTTCTCTACTTGACTAATATTTCACTTTATGAAACCCTTTAAATATTAATACGCCGCTGAAGCTTGTGGGGAAACACGGTAATTAAAGTGGGGGGAACCAGGCCTCTGGTTCTGTGCTCGGCCTCAGAGCTTCGACCAGAACAAGTGGGTGTCTGTCGACACCTTGTAGAGCCACTGGGGGGGCGGTTCAGCCTGATTCAGTCATCGAGTGTGTGGGACCAATGTGACCATATCATTGTTTATGTAGGGAGCACATACAGATTATACACAGATTATAATCTGTCTAGTTTAATGAAGGAGTTTCCCTTTAATTTGAGAGAAGAGGCTTTTTAATCATCTTTAAGGTGCAGACAGAAAGTCCCTACTTTAAGTCACATTAACAGAATAATGAAACATGGAGCAAAGACTGAAGGGAAAAACAGATATCTAAGTTACATTGAATGTTCAGACTTAATCCAACTAAAATAACCGTCGACAGTCAAAGACAAGAGTTCACATCACAGTGTCATAGTGTGTATGTAAAACTAATAAGAAATAGATGAACACAAAAATAGATGAAACACAAACTGTCAGACTGGTTAGAGACAGAGAAGAGAGAAAGCTGAGCTGAATAATAATCAAAATATCAAGTTTAGTTTTAACTGCTGACTTACTAATGGTGAAGTTAGTGCCATGTTTCCAGATTTCAGTCCAGTTTTATTAAAACTAGGTTCAGATTGTAATAACCCAGAATTATCCGCTGACTGATATTGTCTTTACGTGTCCCAGGCTGGCAGGGAGTGGACTGCTCCATCCCGTGCTCCAGCGGTACCTGGGGACTGAGCTGCAACCAGACGTGTCAGTGTGCCAACGGGGCGGCCTGCGACCCCGTCAATGGAACCTGCGCCTGCTCTCCTGGTTGGAGGGACGAATACTGTGACCTACCATGTCCCGTGAGTGGTCGTAGAGCTAAAGAGCTTTAGTCCATGACGGTGGGAGCTGAAATAGAACTTCTTTAATGTTATTAGCCATGAAAACATGAACATTCAATAGAGGCAGCAGCATTTAGACAGATGTGCATGGAAAGTCCTTTAAATATTCTGTTGTGTTCATGCTGTTGTTAGGAAGGATCGTACGGGCTGGACTGTAGAGAGAGATGTGACTGCATCAACGCTGAAGGCTGTGATCCAGTAACTGGCTTATGTCGCTGCCTTGCAGGTTGGACAGGTGAGTGCTGCAGCCACGTCTGGGCTCCAGAAACATTTTGACACGAATGAAAAGCACAAAATCCTGTGCGTCCCTTCTGTCCTCTGTATCCAACATTGTGGGTTTAATAGATTCTCTTCTTCTTCCCACTTATTTGCCTTCATGTAATTATCAGACACTAGTAAATACAGTATGTCACATACAGCAAGCTAATTATTGAAAAGGCCACTGCAGACAATGTTCCCAGTGTGGCCATGTCAAAGGATTTAAAGAGTATTGTTCTTTAATATGGGACACCAGCTGCCAGTAAATGTGCTGTGTGTTACGCCTTTGCAGCAGCTCGTACCGTGAAACACTTTGGCACTTTGTTGACTCTGAGGGGAAACGTTTTGAGCTGGAGGTTATCGAGGAGCGTTTAAAGTCTGCACAGGTATATTTATAGTTTTTTGTATATTTGTGTTTCAGCAAATAGAACATGACAGTAATACATTCCCCCTGAAAACAAAGTAAGAAAACAAAACAGTAAAATCTGTCATTTGAAAGTGACTTTTCACTATATAGCAACTTCTCTTTTCCTTCAACAACCTTTATCAGATGAGACACACTGAACATTTTTCCAGAAAAGTGTCTCCTGCCTGCAGTAATCGAAAGTCGATAAGCAATGATCGCTGTAAAGTAGCAACATAATTTTCTGGGCTCACTCAGGAATAACCTGCATTTACATCAGCTGGATCTGTTGAGCCCAAACCAGTCAGGACCTGCAGCGTCTCTGTCCTCAGACCCACCTGACAGGTCAGAACTGCAGGTTGCAGAGCATCACAAATAGTTTTTGATTGGGATCCATGAAGCATATAGATTTATTTATTGATTTGATTAATTCCCCCCACCCACAGACTGTAGCTGTATATGCCTAAAGTAAAAGTAAAGGTGACCAGACCAGGATTTTAGATTGGTCTGTAGTTTCAGTTTATATTACAGTAGTTTCATGTTAAAGTTAAACAGCTTCACAAGCACAAACATCCAGAACCTGCCCAGCATTTATGGGAAATTAATTTCCATGAGCTAAAGATATTCATCAACCTGACAGCTTTGTATTACAGTAAAGTTTAATTTCATTAAACCAGCCACACAAAGCTTGAGAAAAGTGCACAAGGCGAAAAATAACGAAAGAAAGTAATAAAACATAAAACCTCCGATCGTGCTTCTCTCAGTCAGTGTGGACATTTCAAGACAAATGTGACAGATGAGACAGACGAGTGATGGAGATCAGTCCAACACTCCAGAAACGCTTCAAAACCCGCTGCCGGCGTAGATTACCCTTTCGTCTGGCCTTCAGGTCCTTTAGGACACATCATCATGAGCCAAATCCAGCCCCCTGAATTGAGGGCTTAGAGGGCAGGTGAGGCAGGTGTGAAAAACACCTGGACAGACATTCTGGGGAGGATAATAGAAAAGAGTCTGAGGCTGAATAGAGGGAAGAGGGAGGCAGTGCAGGCAACACCATGACATGAATGGAGACAACAAATCAATATGACGCACAACAAACTCAAACCTATAATTCTAAAAACTGATGGAGATTCAGGCTTGGATGAGTTTGACAGCCCAGCTCTCTTCAATTATTCAGCTTCATAAAAGTTCTCAGGCTCAAACACCTTTCATGGCCCAGACTCATTTTGTTAGGACGCTGGTTTTTAAAATCAACATCCACAACAGTGACTTTAAACCTCTTACAACCTTCGTTAACTTTTTTACTAGTTACGTTCAAGTTATTTTACCCGCTAATTATCAGTCAGCCACGGTGCACAATGATCGATATGTGAGTTGATGAATATGGAAAGTGTGTTTTCATTCACTGCCAGAGGGAGAACTGGTCATGAATTGGCATTGGGAGAAACATCAATATATTGATGGATATCTAGATCAAAGTTTAGCGTAAAGGTTAGAAGTAAATGAGTTTGGCATTAAGAAGTGAAGTAACATGTTAGTCTGAAGCAGGTTAGTCTGTATAATTAGAGATAAGGTGATGACTGAATGATAATTAGTCCCTTGAGATAATAGAAGTGTTGTATCAGCTCAAACCTGCTGCACCTTTCTCATTATCTTCCCATTAATCCCATCGCTGGAAGAAGAACGAATAAAGCTGCATTCAGCAATTTTATATGCATTTTATTCACTAAGTGCCTGTAGAAGAAATTCTTCTCTACTAAACACTGAGCTGCTTCTCTGTTGGGGTGTCCCTTTTTGTTACGCGAGAAGCCAAACGTGTGTAGGTACAGTGAACCATCGACTGTAGACTGTGTTAACAGTCGTTCAGAAGGAAAACAGTGTTGTGTTACTGTGGTATTGAGTTGGTGGAGCTAAAAAAAATATGAGAGTCCAGCTTTACCAACAGATCCAGGAGTTTTTAGGTTTATTGGATGGGGGAGACGCTGAGAAGGGGGGTATATATCTGTGACAACCTTTTCTCTATGGTCTGTTGTGACAGTCACAGAGTAAACAGCAGAAATTTGCTGATCACGCACCTATTGGCCGAGACGTCAAGTGACACTGCATTGTGTCGCAGCACGGATTCAGCTGAGTTGAACTTTTTTGCCAGAGCACCCAGTTGTTTTTCTCCCAAAGGCCCCTGTGCCTGCATTCCCATTGAAATGAATGAGGGGACTCTGTCTATCAATATAAAACTTGGGTTTACCTGAAGAGACAGGCACAGTCCAACAGATGCAAAGGGTGAGGAAACCTGTATGATGGTTTCGTCACGCTGCCATCTTTCCCCGGTTCCTGACTCTCTTCTGCTGCAGAGAAAATACTTTTTGCAGTGCACTGAAATAAATGATTGGCCACTTGTCCAACTCTTACCCCATGCTTCGGCAGATTACACCCTCAGGACTGGGTTATTTAAATTTGTTCACACACGTCGTAAATCAACAGCGTTTGTAGTCCTGAACAGCTAAACTGTAAAAATCCAGCCCTCATACATGGGAGGGAGATGAGATGTTGTTCAAGGACAAATCTGTGTATTTACAAATTGTCTCTCCTTAGTGTGTTTTTACATGAAAAATTACAGAAACTGTTGTGTCATAAAATGAAGAAAGAGTTGCATGTCATTAGAGATAAACATAGCACTATAAGATGCTCTGGATGCTGCAGGGTCCTGCCACAGTCCAAAGACACACGGGTCGGGGTTAGTTTGGGTCGTGACGCTAAACGTTCGTAGGTGTTTCTCTGTCTGTGTGTGAGAAGTGGACTGAGTGATATGGAGAATGGATGGAAGTAGTTTTTGATCATCCTAATTCAGTTCAGCAGTGAAAGTCTGCAGTATTTATGTTCATACTTCATAATGACACGTCACTTTTCCATCATAACATCATAAGTATAATATAGAATATTTATATACAATAAAATATAATAATCACTGTAATCAAGAGTGGATCATTAGGTCTTAAGCATTAACATATTTTTTTTTGTCAGATCTGAAATTTGTTTCAGTTCTTTTGTTACTTGAGAAATAATCCGTAGGTATTAACTTTACACTGTACTCTACCTTAACCTCGCCCACTTCTCCTTCCCTCTTTGTTTTAACTTTGCAGCCTAATGAATAGGCGTCTGAGGTAGTTTATTAATTGAGTTATAATGGCTGTTCCCCACTCTCATATTCTCTCACATTCAACGTCAAAGGAAGTTTCTAATGGGCTGCAGAGAGAAAGGGAGGGAGATATACACTATTTACACATTCACTATTACTCTGTTTCCATTTTTAGATGGGTTGGTTAGCTTGTTCCTGTGTGTGTGTGTGACTAAGACTTAATTTAATGTGTATCTCTTGAGCGCCGCCGTCTCCAGCCCGTCCCCTGTGAGCACTGAGGCCTCTGATCCGTGCTGCAAACCGGCTTTTGTGTGGACAGACTCCTGCCTCTCAGGACACACACACGGATGCAAGACTGATGAAAGAATGAGACACTTCAGCAAATGATTATTGGGCAAAAAGCACAGAGCAGAATTTGGGGAGTTTAGATTTTTGCCTAAAATGTGGTGTTTCTGGACACCTGTGACAAGAAGAACAAGAGGGTGACAGTATAAAACAGAGCACTGTATCAGCATAGCTTTGAATGCTAATGTCACAGACCAGTACATGAAATCAGAGCACATGTCAAACAAGTTAATAATGTGAAAGAAATGTCCAACATGCATTTGACTGCATTTACAAGCACTGTCACTATTACATCACCTCACATCATTACGGTGACAGGATTATTTCTACTGTAAAAACTCTGAGTGTCTGCTCTGATTCTTTGACCATTATCTGTCCATTAGTCTCTGCCTCAAACATCCAGCATTGTTAGCATGTAATAGTGATGGATGCTTTGGGGAAACACACACATTTATTCCAATTCCTGTTATCTTACACAACAAATGACCTAACCAATGCATTATTTAAAAATGTGTAGATGGTTCATTTACTAAATAATTGACTACATCAGAATCTATTTGCTCTGCATGAACCGAATAACGAAACATAAAAACACAGACACTTGTGACCAAGCACCAGACAAATCATCAACCATCTGAATCACAATAAATTAATGGAATATACCCAGTTCCACTCTGTTTACTAATCTATAATGTTATGACACAATCATTAAAAAAATAACAACAATAACTCAAACTAAATCATTAGCCCTAACAGCTTTTCCTTTCCTTCTTGGAGCCATTTTGGCTCTCAGCACTTTCTACTTTCTGTGGCTTTAGGCCTAAAGCTGCAAACCTTATTATTCACAGGACATGGTACTGAAGGGACATGTCAATGTGTCCTTTATTAATGCGTTTTTAATAGTTTTAGTCCATCAGTGGAGCTCTGTGCCACAGAAGAGTTAGATATCATCATCATTCAGGAAAGAAGAAGCTGTTTTCTGTCTCTTTCTTTTCTCTGACATTTCTCTAAACATCACATTTGCACTTTTTCCTCCCTTGCAAACATCTCGAGTAGACGTTTAAAATGCTTTTTGCTCGTGTTCCCTCATCTGCCCTTTTTTGCATCATCCTCTCTTCTCTTTTTCCAAGTTAAGTGGCACCTCTGAAACATTGTGAGCAGCATTAGGGAAGTCTGTTGGCCTTCACTAGCTACGACCAAAGCCTCCTGCTGATCCATACACTAAGAATGTGTGTGTGTGTGTGTGTGTGTGTGTGTGTGTGCATGTGTGTGTGTGTTTTGTGTGTTTTGTGCAGGTGTTCATTGCGACAGTGTGTGTGAGGAGGGACGCTGGGGACCCAACTGCTCCTACAGCTGCACCTGTGAGAACGGAGGCTCCTGCTCCCCGGAGGACGGCACCTGTATGTGCGCTCCAGGCTACCGCGGCACCAACTGCAGGCGAGGTAACGAAACACACACATTGTGGCTGTGCTGTCGGGACGGTAGTTTACCTGTGGGGGAAGACGTTACATCAAAAACCTGGAATAGCACTATTGAAAAATAATTGAACGGTTAGTGTTCAGATGTATGATACTTGACTGTGTTTATACATGAATAATAAATAAAAAACAATAAATCCTCCATATAATGAAATGAAGTATTGTCTCTCCTGTTCTCAGATCAGTTGAATGATTCTGTTTGTTACAGGTTGAGGAAACTGCTATGACACTTAATAGATAATGTCCAAATCCAATCTTCTGCAAAGTGATGTGTCGCTGAGCTGAAACAAAGATTTTCAGAATCAGTAACATTTATTTATTTATTTGTTTGTTTGTTTAGTAGTTTTTCAGATGCAAGGATATGCACATATAACTTCATTTTATAGATGTGTGGGGTTATAAACTGACTCTAAGGAAGGCTTATGATAACAAACAGAACCTAGTTAAATAAATTGTAAAGATCAGATAATTGTCTAACCAGTAACGAGCAGTGGGAACTTACAGGTGCCCTGTTTTTGGAGGGTTTTTTTGTGTGTGTGTATCTTTGAGGTCTGAAAAAGTGTGTTTATGCATTTTCTCCCTTAACAAACATTTCCAAAGTTACTGTTTTCCCAAAAGTTTGAAATCTGCACTGTTTGCATCCATGTTTACTGGCTTGTTTTGTAATTTTGTGCTGCCTTTAATGGTGCGTTGCTGCATCGTTGGCACGTTACCACCGACTGTAGTCCAGTGTAACAGTGTGAAACCTCTGGCAGAAAAGGGCCTCATCTCAACCATATGTATGTGGACCCACACATAAAGCTATCCCCATAGTACTCTACAGGGAACCTTCAAACTCTAATTTTCAATCTAGCATCTACTTCTGCAAAATAACCTGAAACATCCAGCCAACAAATTAACATAGTGGAGTAAAAATGTCCCTCCTGTGGAGACACCTGCAAAAGTGGAAAATATACTCAAGTAAAGCACCAAATTGGAGCAGCTGGCTCCGATTAATTGGCTTTGGTCAAAGATAATATAAGAAATTGCTTTATTGTAGAGTTTTTATTTTGGATCTTACTGTAAAAAAAACAGGCTGACAGATGAGGTTAGACATGAATCTCCATGGACCATGATGTTTGCAGATGACATTGTCATCTGTAGTGAGAGCAGGGAGCAGGTGGAGGTTTGCTCTGGAAAGGAGAGGAATGAAGCTGAGCTGCAGTAAAACAGAGTACATGTGTGTGAATGAGAGGGACTCAAGTAGAACGGTGAGGTTACAGGGAGTAGAGGTGAAGAAGGTGGAGGACTTTAAGGACCTAGGGTCAACAGTCCAGAGCAACGGAGAGTGTGGAAAAGAAGTGAAGAGACGTGTGCAAGCAGGTTGGAACGGGTGGAGGAAAGTGTCAGGTGTGATGTGTGACAAAAGAGTGTCAGCAAGAATGAAAGGAAAGGTGGACAAGACAGTGGTGAGACCAGCAATGTTGTCTGGTTTAGAGACAGTGGCACTGAGACAAAGACAGGAGGCATAGCTGGAGGTAGCAGAGCTGAAGATGTTGAGGTTCTCTCTGGGAGTGACGAGGATGGATAGGATCAGGAATGAGGACATCAGAGGGACAGCTCATGTTAGATGGTTTGGAGAAGAAGCCAGGGAAGCCAGACTGAGATGGTTTGGACATGTTCAGAGGAGGGACAGTGAATACATTGGTAAAAGGATGCTGAGGTTAGAGCTGCCAGGAAGGAGGCCTAGAGGAAGACCAAAGAGGAGGTTCTTGGATGTAGTGACGGAGGACATGAGGATAGTTGGTGTGGGTGAGGAGGATACAGAGGATAGGGTTAAATGGAGGCAGATGATTGGCTGTGGAGACCCCTGAAGGGAGCAGCCGAAAGGAGAAGAAGAAGAAGAAGAAGAATAACATTAAATAACATTAAGGTATGAAGGCCTGTGGCAGTCTCACCATGGATAGCCTTTTCTCTCTAACAAATAGTTTAGTGACCCACATTTTCAGGTTGTTCTGCTGTTACACTGCAAATACCAGCTCACACCTTAAAAACTCATGTGTCACCATGAAAAGTCCAGTCAACACGGAGCATTTGTCACATTAACCCGACTCACAGACCAGATACATTTAGTGGCGTTAAACCTGCACAGACAAACAGCATAAATCTGTTTATGTGCTCCAGCGTTTTTATGAGTTTATTTTCAATAGGCAGTGCTACGGCTGGCAGGGTTATACAACCAATGAATCAATAAATGTAAACACAGTCTTCCTCTATAGTCTTCATGGAGCCGACTTGAGAACTAGTTTTGTCAGTGAGTCTGCTGAGGACAAGACAGTTTGTCTTCCTGCTGTCCTCTGGCCGGTGGAGGTTGGCATCAGTTTGGACTGAAGAGACTTCCATAGCTCATGCTCTCAGTCACAAGGTGGAGCTGATAGAAACAAGCTGTGAGGAGCGTTCGCTTGATTTGTGCGTTGCTGTAAACAGCCACAGTATAATTGAAGGTACAATGTGGAATATTTACAGCAACGTATTAGCAGATATGTAATGTAGCATTTATAAATATGTTGTCATTAGTGTGTAATCACTGGAAAATACCAACCACTGGATTTTCTTAAACTTAGAATGAGCCTTTAAATCTACAGAGGGAGCGGGTCACTTTTCACTGAGGCAGCCATGTTGTGCACCATGTTTCTACAGTAGCCCAGAATGGACAAACCAAACGCTGACTCTGGACAGGGAGTCATGTTTTGTTTTAAAGGTGAGGGCCAGCGTTCTGATATTTCACCACTACACACACTACACCCAACAGACACAGATACCACAGAGCCAAATGAGCAGCATCTTCATCTACTGAAGTGGATTGATTTTAAAATCTGATTTCAGGACAGAGCTGTGAATTATTCATTGTACCGTACAGCTTCTTTAAAACACTCAGGCTTCTTGTTGATGCTGCTTGGAGTGTGAATAGAATCTGTGTTTGTGGCTGACAGAGATGCTAATATGCAGATATAACACACACACCAGTTTTCTTTTGCTTCTCCCTGCATCAGTGATAGATTTAAGGGATCTCGCCTCACTGTTTAAGCAATTATCTTAATTGGTAAAATCCAGTAGAATGAGAGAAGTGGTACAGCAGCATGCACAGGCTTGTCTCACTGCTTTGAGGAACATCAATTAAATCAAATTAGAGGCCTCAGGAAGATGTATAAGGGAGGAAGCAAAGCTAATACATCCAGCAGATCCAAGGAGGGGATGTGTGAGGAAACCACATTGGTGGGCACACATTATATAGGTATTGTGGACATAGTCTTTATTAAGCTTTCATATATGTGGGTTTGAAAACGTAGCTTAAATGGAGACTAAGTGGACCATGAAATCCATTATTAAAGTGATCAAAGAACTAATCAGAAAACTAATCAGAAGTTTCCCCTCGACTCTGAAATGGATTTCTCTCACTGTCACACAGACACACACTGTTCACCCACACCCTTCTAACGGGAGTGTGTGTGTGTGTGTGTGTGTGTGTGTGTGTGTGTGTGTGTGTGTGCCCCCTCTGCAGCTTGTTCTCCTGGTTTCTACGGCCATCGTTGCAGCCAGTCGTGTCCTCAGTGCGTCCACAGTGACGGGGTGTGCCATCATGTCACCGGCCACTGCGAATGTCTCTCTGGCTTCTTTGGCTCCATCTGCAACCAAGGTCAGTGACAGCTTCCTTCACTCCTCAAGCTTCTTACTGTGTGTGTGTGTGTGTGTGTGTGCGTGTGTGTGTGTTCAGGACAAAGAGTTTTGATGGGTAAATCTTCACTTGTGCAGCATTTAACAGAGTAAAGCTTTCGAGCTTTGAACCTGTGAAAAAGCCAAACTGAAATTAAAAGTGTGAAATGGTTGTTTCAGTCTATGCAGATATAGTTCCATAAAAATCCCATCCACAGGTTTTAATTGGGTTCTGCAGTGACTTAGTTTTGTGCTTTCACAAAGTTTAAGGATGGTGAGAATCAAAGCAGCAAAGGCAAAGTTACCCTGATTTTTAGTCCTTTACTTCTGATGCTCGACCAGTAAATAACGATATCTTTCAAGTCCAGCCCTCTGTTTGTCAGGCCTGAGCTCAGACAACCCTCCTCGCATTACTAACGACAAAGCTGCTCAAGAGCCACAGAAGAAACTGTATAATTATGTTTTTAGCTGTTGACTAACTCTCTTTAGGACAAATGAACGTGTAAAATGAGTGGAATGGCCCTTTAAATAACAGTATTGCAGAACTGTATAAAGCAACTTCACAGTTTTTAATAAATGTGTTTCCAGTTTGCACAGTGGTGTTGAAGAGCATCTAGCCAAGTCCCCATATAGACAGAAGCTTAAACTGTCTCATAATGGACTTTTCATCTCAATGGAGACTGTGAGCGTTTTAATCGACACACACACACACACACACACACACACACAGTGTGTATTCTGGGAGCTGGTAGAGACAGACTTGTCAATGCTCTGCCTACAAACACTTGCTGCTCCTCCTGATGTTCATCCATCCATCCACCCTCACACTGGATGATTATACTTTGACTAACATGAAACATGAGGATCCTGTTTGAGCAAAGTTTCTTCAAACCAGTGTCAGAACGATGGAAAGTTTTTACTGAATTTGCTGAACTCCAGTGATGCAGAGGGGTGAAGTGAGTTGATGACGGTTCTGCTACAATTCACCAGGTCTTCATCACAGTCTGACATGCCTGATATCTAGTCTGACATTTTTAGACCCATCTCACACGGTGTGACGTGCACAGCACCTGCATGGTTGTTGTTATCATGCAGTGCACGGGGCCCACGAGTTCCCGAAGGGGTGTGTTATTGTCCTCACTCCCCAGTCTGTGTCTCTTTGCATGTAGTGATGAGATCCGACGCTAAACTAAACCTGTACGGTCTAACTGTTGTGTTCACGTAACACAATTCAATTCAATTCAATTCAATTTTATTTGTATAGCGCCAAATCACAATACAAATCATCTCAAGGCACTTTACAAAAACTAAAACTAAAAACCCAACAATTCCCTTATGAGCAAGCACTTGGCGACAGTGGAGAGGAAAAAACTCCCTTTAACGGAAGAAAAAAACCTCCAGCAGAACCGGGCTCAGTTTGGGCGGCCATCTGCCTCGACCGGTTGGGGTGAGTGGATAGAGCAGAGAGAAAAGAACAGCAACAATAAACAACAAATAGACACTGCAAGTTGGTGGGGCCAGTAACTGCACATCAGTGATATACAGCTCCAGGACCAGGGACACCTGCAGAAGGTACAGAGAGAGAGAGAGAGAGAGGGAGGGAGAGAGCACAAACTAGGGGAGAGAGAGAGCACAAGGTTAGTAACATTCAATGGTGGAATATACATGAGGTGGGAGAGAGAGGGGGGGGGGGGTTAGGGTAGGGGAGCTCAGTGCACCGATGGTCCTCGGGCAGTCTAGGCCTATAGCAGCATAACTAACTAAGGGATGGTTCAGGGTTGCCTGAAGCCAGCCCTAACTATATGCTTTGTCAAAGAGGAAGGTTTTAAGTCTAGCCTTAAAAGTACAGAGAGTGTCTGCCTCCTGAACCCAGGCTGAGAGCTGGTTCCACAGGAGAGGAGCTTGATAGCTAAAGGCTCTGCCTCCCATTCTGCTTTTGAGAACTCTGGGAACCACAAGTAGGCCTGCACTCTGAGAGCGAAGTGGTCTATTGGGATAATATGGTACTATGAGGTCTTTAAGGTATGAAGGAGCTTGATTATGAAGGGATTTGTATGTGAGAAGAAGGATTTTAAATTCTATTCTATATTTTACAGGGAGCCAATGAAGAGAAGCCAATATAGGAGAAATATGATCTCTCTTGCTAGTTCCTGTCAGGACTCTGGCTGCGGCATTCTGGATTAATTGGAGGCTTTTTATTAAGATATTAGGACATCCAGATAGTAATGAGTTACAGTAATCTAGCCTTGAGGAAACAAATGCATGGACTAGTTTTTCTGCATCATTTTGAGACAGGATGTTCCTAATTTTGGAAATGTTGCGCAGGTGAAAGAATGCAGTTCTAGAAATTTGTTTTATGTGTGAGTTAAAGGACATGTCCTGGTCAAAAATAACTCCAAGGTTTTTTACAGTAGTGCTGGAGGCCAGGGCTATGCCATCTAGAGTAGCTATAATTTTAGAAAAGTTATTTCTGAGATTTTTAGGCCCAAATATAATGACTTCTGTTTTCTCCGAGTTTAAAAGTAAAAAGTTACTGGTCATCCAGGCCTTTATGTCAGTTAGACAGGCTTGAAGTCTGGTTAACTGGTTTGTGTTAACAGGTTTAATAGATAGATATAACTGAGTGTCATCCGCATAGCAGTGGTAATTAATAGAGTGCTTCCTAATGATATATCCTAAAGGAAGCATGTACAGGGTGAACAGAATCGGTCCTAGCACGGAGCCTTGTGGAACTCCATAACTAACTTTTGTTCGTGTGGAAGGTTCATCATGGACATGAACAAACTGGAATCTGTCCGATAAATAGGATTGGAACCACTTTAACGCTGTTCCTCTGATACCAATCACATGCTCCAGTCTCTGTAATAAGATGTTGTGGTCAATGGTGTCGAATGCTGCACTAAGGTCTAGGAGGACAAGTATCGAAACAAGTCCATTATCTGAGGCTAAGAGAAGATCGTTGGTAACTTTCAACAGTGCTGTTTCTGTACTATGATGTGCTCTAAATCCTGATTGGAAATCTTCAAATAGTTCATTCCTGTGTAAGTGGTCTGATAGCTGCTTAGCAACAGCTTTTTCTAGGATTTTATAAATAAATGGCAGGTTGGATATTGGTCTATAATTAGCCAAGACTCCTGGATCAAGACTAGGCTTTTTGAGTAAAGGTTTGATTACTGCAGTCTTAAAGGCCTGTGGTACGTAGCCTGATACTAGAGATAAATTTACCAAGTCCAATAAAGATGAGTTCATTAATGGCAGGGTGCCTTTAAGCAGTCTAGTCGGGATGGGGTCCAAGAGACACGTTGATGATTTCGATGAAGCAACTACTGATGTAAATTCACAAGCTGACTGAAATAGTGTTTTGTGTGCCAGGTGTAAGAATCTGCATGTGCTCCATCAGAGACCGATAAAAAAGACATAACTGTGCTTTAGTATGAGTCAGATCATATAAAAATATTAGTGTTTGTATAAAATTTAATTAATGGTTCTTTCATCTATTCATGCACAGGAACTGACAACCGTGACTCGACCATTAAAAAACATGTCACCGCGTTGAGAAACTACATCGATTCTACAAGCTCAAAAACCACAGATACGGAACGAAACCCGGGTGTCAATTCCTGTTTATAATGAAGAAACAGAAATTTTCGCTATTTGTTTTGTTTTTGCTTCTCTCTCACATTTTTCATCATCACAGTCTGGTCTGTTTTCAGATCTTACACATTTTTACCTCCTGACATCTTCGTCTCTGAAACAGTTTTTTTGTTTAGACCCCGACATCTCAAATTAACTTGAGGTCAGAATTGAAACCCTGCATCCAACGCAAAGCCCTTAAATGTCCACATCAATATTGGTAATGAAAGAGGGGAGAGAACAGCTCTAATCCTTGTGCTCATTCTACGTCCTTTTTTACAACGTCTCCCATCTGTTTCATTTATCTGAATAATCTTTTTACCGATTCTTGCCGTTCGCCAGTATCTCAGCCTGGTTCGGCTCCTCTGCAGGTTAAACAGGTGTTAATTCTCCGGTGAGAGGACTTGGCCCAAAGGTTTGTTGCCAAGTTGAAATTTAAAAAGAGACCGTGGAGGAGTGTGTTGTGAAATATTCATCATCATTAAACATGAAGACGGCCTTAGTGAGGCTCCGTCCTACATTAGCCATTCTGCTGGCCACTGCAGCTTTGAGCAGGCTCATAGATAACTGGCTGAGCCCTGATAAATCAGATGTCCAGCACTGGGCTTTTAACCGCCTGAAGAGCCATCCCGCTCCATCATGTTCTCTCTACGCTGAATATCCTTTTGTTCAAGCTAATGATCTTATTGAATGGTAAACTCTCAAATGGGTTTGCTCCATCTCAAAAGAAAACAACTCATGGACAAAAAGGATTTTCTCCTTTTTAAATCCAATTTCTTATTCAGGTAGAAACTAAGATCTAAAATTTACATCATCTTACGAAGGAGAGCGTGTACTTTGTCTTATCTCTCATGTATTTTCTGTCAATCTAATCAAATCTCTTCATTAGTCTGTGTCTTGTATCCAGACACCAAGAATCACACCAAGATTCTTCACCTACTTTTATTCCTCTTAGGTGGCTGAACATAGATCAGAATATTTACTGACACAGCACGTAAGAACATATGTGTTCTCTGTAAAGGGCACGATTTCATTTCACCTTAAATATTTTAGCACGTCTGTGTCTTTAAGTCAACATACGTATGTGGACACTAACCTCAAAGCAGCCCTGATGCTGATTATTATAGATTATTATTATATTCTGTCATGGCAGGGGAAAAGTGGACCTGTTGGTAACTAGATTAAAGTTATCACTGCATCCTCTCAGGATCATGTATGTATGAAACACATTCGGTGTGCAAAGTTGGCAGCAGATCACCAGGGAGCAACCCAGCGGCCCCTGCTCCGCTAATTAATTGCTAAATTCTCCTGGTTTTAGTAAAGTGTCGTGATCACGGTTCATTTTCTTTGATCCAAAGTTTACAGACACTAGTCATACATTGGTAACGGTTACGTAAGTGCAGACACTTCGTTAAAGCGTTCATAATGATCTTTACCACAGTGATATTCACAGTCAAGAGCCCTCCTGGGATTTTTTAGGGAAGCAATATGCTTGGCTGGCTAATGACTATTAGAAGCAACGACAGGCAGAATCTATTAAGACAATGAAGTTTATGTAGCAGGTGGAAAATGTAGTAATCTGCAAATCAGTGTAGAAGCATATTGTGAAAATAATAATAATAGTAATAAAGGTTATAAAAATAATCTACATGCTCATGTATTTCTAATGTTTTTATTTCATTGCTCAAACATTAACACCAGGACGACACAGCAACACGCTAAAAATACGGCCGTGATGTTTTATGACGCACACGTTGATCTTGTATTGTCATTGCTCTGTCATACGTTCGCAGCTCAGCTACTCATTAAAGCTTTTAAAGTTTGGTATCACGAGGTAAGGTCAAGTTAAATGCCAGCTCGTAATATTTCTAACTTTTACACTTCACTTGGAGCTGTTTGAAATATAAATTGAAGGTTCAGCCTAACTTCATTTTGTGCTGCCCAGGGAAAAAACACTGTGGAGCTTCTTTATGTGAAGTTTTAATAAGCACTTTTTTAACTTAATAAACTCACACATTTCAGATAAAACTGAAAACTACATGGAAATATTGTACGCTGAAGTAGCAGTGTCTCTCATTTTATTGTCAATAATAAAAAAATAATAAAACCCAGAGCACATAATACTCAGCTAATCCAGGCTTGTCAGACATCACAGTATCTGTGTCTCAGTATTTTATTAGTGTAACTGCATTAAGTGAAATGTGGATATTAACAAGTATTACATCCTTGAGCAACAGGATGTGCATTTCTCTAAAACGATTGCCTGGAAAGCGAATTAACTTTGTAGAAAAGTTCTTCTCTACGTGACACTGAGCAGAACTTTTCTTTTTTCCTGCCGACTGCCTTGTCCGGTTGACTCGACCTGAGCTGAGACGTAAACAATCAACAAACAGTGATGATTTATTTCAGACAGCTCTATAGGAGTCGGTGTGTTTCAAAGCAGAAGAAATGCTATTAAAGTGTTGAAAAGCCTCTTTCTTTTCTCAACGTAAAGGACAAATTAAAGATAATAACCATTAATGTTCTGCTGAAACAGAAGGTCACGTGTGCCCAGTTTACAGGAATAATGCGTCATGTTGACTGAAAGGGCTTTAAATTTTCCTTCAGTCATGTTTTTCACCTTTGTACAGTTGTCTTGAATTTGTGTACTTGCAGTTATGCTCATAATATTGGCACCAGGCTTTTTGTGTCTGCACTTGAATACAAATAACTTGAGTCAAATGAATCGAGCTCCAACGGATCATGTTTATTTCAGCTGGCAAATACTGGACGTTTGCTCGGGGCTGTTCCCTGCAGCACAGTGGTGCCTGCGTTTCAAAAACACAATGGACTGATGCGGATCCACATTTGTGACTGATTCAAATATGCTCCTGTCTCACGTTTTCACAGGAACCAGTCTTGCCTCGTCAGTCAAATTCCAGTCTGTCTAACTTTGCCTGAATCTTTTAATGCCCCCATTAAACCTGCAGCTCCTGCTTGTTATTAGTGTCATTGGGAGGGTCTGATCTCAGTCATTACTGTTATAGTCACTGTTCATTTTCCTTATTTAATGCTCTTTGTCTTTTTATTGCTCTTTTGTTTCATACACCAGCATATTCAGTTTGTGTTTCATGTTTTCATCCTTATGTATTAAATGTATGTGTGTGTGTTCTTATTTTACTTCATTAACAATAATTAGTTAATGATGAAGTGATATAGCTCTTGTTTATGTTTATTTCTTCTGTCACTCAATTCAAACAAACATGAAAGGATTGTTTGTTATTCGTATATTATTTATATTAATTTATGAACGAAGGATTATTTATCAATAAGTTAACATTAACATTAAAGAGATGGAGATATGTTAATTGTAGGTATAGTTATAAATGTCTATAACATCAACTAAACGTTTTCAGCCACTGCTCGTCACTGATGCTTTTGATGAGCATTCCCTTTATTTTCATAGCACAGCATGTTATCAATGTGTATAATGTCAGTGTGTGTATAATGTCTCATTAATATTCCTGAATGGGTTGTGTTTTTATCTTGTGTGTTGGACGGTTGACCAGTGTAACGTTGGCATGTTGTGGAAATGCTGACCAGGAACCCAAACCTGCTTCAAATCAGAACCTACAGAAAATACAGGCATAAAAATGCGCCATAATAAAAAAAGGATCTTAATTCTAAATAATAATATAAATATATAAGATAAAAAAATAATTTTCATGCAGAGACTATAGTCTCTAATACAGACCTGTTTCATTTTTGAGCACATTGTATTATTGTTTTGTGAAAGCAGTTTTATTGTAATATTATTTTTGACCTAATGAAATGAAGCTTTTTATGCTGTTGTGTAGCTGTAATGAAGTCATGCTCAAGTGTGTGTGTGTGTGTGTGTGTGTGTGTGTGTGTGTGTGTGTGTTCATGCGTCCCTGCAGTGTGTCCCAGTGGAAAGTATGGTAAAGCCTGCGCTGAGACGTGTTTGTGCACCAACAACGGCACTTGTAATCCCATTGACGGCTCCTGTCAGTGCTACCCCGGATGGATCGGTGAGGACTGCTCCAAACGTAAGACACAACAAACACACACACACACACACACACACTCTTTTCTTTGCTCACCTCACTGCTTATCGACCTCAATTCTTTGTTTTCCAAAGAACAACCAAGTAAAAATTAATTTCCTCTGCATTTTGTTTTTCCTTCCATTGTGCATGACCATGAACTTGTCAGAGACAACTGGAGAAAATAGTCTAAAGGAAATTAATCCATTGGTCTGACGTTAATTATCTGTCTCAACCTGAACAGAGGCCCCACAACCACTCAGTCACTTGTGACGCTAATCTGATCTCTGTCACGTCTGTTCGTGTTGGTGTGTCTGAGAGGAGACGGTGTGCATGTATGTGTGTGTGTTCATCTTTCTTTCTTACAGTGTGTGTGTGTGTGTGTGTGTGTGTGTGTGTGTGTGTGTGTGTGTGTGTGTGTGTGTGTGTGTGTGTTATTGGCAGCGTGTCCTCATGGCTCTTGGGGTCCAGACTGCATCCACACATGCAACTGTCACAATGGAGCCCAGTGCAGCGTTACAGATGGAGAGTGTGAGTGCAGCCCTGGATGGACAGGACTCTACTGTACTCAGCGTAGGTCTCACACACGCACACACGCACACACACACAACACACACACACACGGATCAATACTAATAAGTGATAAACATGATACACTCTCAGCTGTGAGAATAATCTGACTATTTGCAGTGGAGGTGTTAAGGTCCTGCTGTGAATAGTTCATACCTACACCTCCCTCTGGTGGCAGACGATGAAACTTTTCTCCAGTAGACGTTTATTCCTTCTGCCCTTGGTGATTTGACACCATTCAAATTCTGTTTACACACTTTCTATGTATCTTCATTTAGGGAAACAAGAGACTTTTCTATAGAGTCCTGTTTGTGATGTCTTATTTATTCAATTCAGTTTGCAAATTCTTTGGACTCTCAAGGAGTAATTTGAGGTAAGTAAAACTCCACATCCATTTACACACAGAAGAATAAGAATACAAATATTACAAAGACTTGAAATATACAGGCTTTATACAAGGCCAACAGAGGCATATTATGTTATTATCGAATCAAATCAGAAGAGTGTAAGTGCAAATATCTAGTGTTCCCTCGTTGGCCTTGCTCATGCGCCTTCACCTACCTTCACTGAGGTAATTCACAGATGTCATGACTGAAGCCGAAGTTGTTGCACCGTATCCTGTATCCCTATGTTCGCTATAGCACTTCACCTCAAAGTGATCTTCTATAAACATGGCTAATGCATAAACAGACAGTTCACAACCTGCAGGTGGATTGAATAGTAGATCAGATATTAAATAGATGCAAAAATCACATATATCACATATATATCGTCCTAAAATACTGTGGCTTTGTGTTTTCACTACACAAACTCCTGAGAGACCGAGAGGCTCCTCGTCGGGTGTTGTTCAGCACCAGAGTCGAAGGGCAGCAGCTTTCACACCAGGCAAAATTAACTGAACTTTGCTTCAAGAGCAAATGACCCAGAGCAGATTTTAGCTCCATCGAACAGCACGGATGTGAAAGCACTTTGAAGAGAAAGTCCAGCTGGTTTGTACGGAGAAAAGACATTTCCTCACTGACCTGAGGAGTTGAAGGCTATAAATCTGTTGATCTTCTGACCAGGGCCATCGTCACAGCTGCTCAGATGTGGCATGTTATTTTTGTGCACATGTAGTGTTACACTAAATCACTGAAAGCAGGACCATTGTCCCTGTGTGTGGTTACTGGGACATGTTGGCTGCTGAAGTTCACCGAGGTGACATCACTGAAACAGGCTAACAATGAGCCTCACGACGAGTCAAGCACGGTCGGCACATTCAGTTTGAAATAGAAGAAATGATGCCGTATTAAAGTGACAGAAAACGTGAAACCAAAGCAGTAAACACATTTTATGTTTAGAAACTCCACAGGTTTAAGGGACAACACTGGTGTTTTCTACATTGTTCTTATTGCCAGACCCAAAACAACCAGTGAGTCTCTGAATAACGACAGAAACGTTACCTCTACAGTGGTTTCTGGCCAAAATATTTATATTTTCCTCTGTTTGTCTAGAAGAAAATTAAATATAAATCAAATATGAAAATGCCCTTACAAGCTTATGAGCAACCCTTGTATACTAAAAGCGAATATATGTGGCAAAACTGACCCAGACATTTATTCTGAAATTGAATGGAAGTTTACAAAGATAGTTATGGGGGGGAAAGTTAAAGGTTTGTCTGGTTTTCTCTTCACAGCAATGGGAGACATGTCTGGGGTACTTTACAGTATGTGTGAACATTATGTTGGAGTCTCTCTTGTTTGCTGCAAACACAAAGGAGCAAAGACAAATAACTCCAGAGTGTGTTCCAGGAGTCTGAACAGTTGTTTAAAACTGCCTGTGTTGCAAACTGGGTTTGGTTCAATCTCCAGAGATGATCCATTTTGGTTCCACTGTGACAGAACAGATTAGCCAGTCCCCAAAAAGCTGCTTCCAAATACGTTTCCAGATTAGTGGATCATCTCCCAGATACTGAGTTTGTAGAGAGCAAAAGTGGAGTTTTCTTCTTTCAGATGCTGAAAACAGGATATAAGGACACACCTTCCCTCTTGTCCATAAACATTTCATTGCATTAACTGAATGTTAACCTGCATATGACAAATAAAACCAATGTGAATCACTGTTGTTGTGTATTCCTCTCCAGGCTGTCCTGCAGGTTTCTACGGCTCTCAGTGTGCAGAGGTGTGTCGCTGTCAGAACGGGGCGGACTGTGACCACATCACCGGACTGTGTTCCTGCAGGACGGGCTTCATAGGACAGAGCTGTGAACTTAGTGAGTGTGCTCCTGTCCATGTTTACGTTAATGTGCGTTGTTGAGGCAGACTTGTTTGCAATAATCCCATTAATCTCTTTAATGGCATCGTGTCATTACAAAATAAAGTTCCATATCATTATATTGTAATGACACGATGCCATTTATCATGATTCAGTTTGTTTGGATATTTCAACAGTAATAAAACTCTGTCATATGTTAAATTTTAAGTTCAAATGAATATTGTTTATTTTTGTGACGCTGCTCTGTTGTTTTTAAGAAAAGATAAACATGGTTTTGATAAACATTTCGATAAACCTACTGATCCCACCCAAGAAATATATGTTTCGCAGCAGCAACTGGAAACTCAACAAATGCCTCATAAACACTGTGAGCAATCGACATTTACTGTGAGAAGATAGAAATCATTCAATGCCGTTTCTACTCTGGCATGTCTCCCATATCTCTGCAAATTTTATTGTTTTTTTTTTCTTTTATCAATGCCATAAAATTCCTTGAAATGTTAAGATATTGAATTTGCTGGATAGACCAGTAAATAAAATCTGTCTGAGTATTTTATCCATTAACACTTGGAGAATATTTACTACGTCATAAAACATAGCATATACTGTGAAAAGGGAGTTTATCCATAAGTACAGTCCAGAAAAGTAACCAATACTAAACATGTACTACTCTTTTATACTGTCAGGGGGACAACAATCAAATTTGAGGAATATGGTGTGAAATATGGTGCATGATTTGTATTTTCACTGCCGATAGTCATGAAAATTAAGTTTCTACTTGCTGCGGAAAAACTTAATTGTGTAACGTTACCCCTGCACATTATCAGCATGGATCCAGCGTAGATTCAAAAGATTTATTATTATCAAGATTTCCTTTTTGCACACATTGCTGTGGTTTGAAGTCTAGAGACATTCGATCCATAAAGGGATTGTGTCACTACATGAAGGTAAAACATTATTAAACTGCAATTATGAGATTTCACATGATACCGTACTATCTGTGTAGGATTTAAGGCGTATTAAAACTCTACTCTCATATCCAGAGTGTCCTGCAGGGACGTTTGGCTATGGCTGCCAGCAGCTGTGTGAGTGCATGAACAATGCCACCTGTGACTATGTGACGGGAACCTGCTACTGCAGCATCGGCTTCAAAGGCATCCGCTGTGACCAGGGTGAGAACTAATGGATCTGTACAGCAGGAGGAAAAGTAGCAGGATGAGAAAGTGTTTCTGTAAGATAAAGGGACAAAGAGTTCTCTGATGGACTGACATGTCTGCAGGGTCTTACTGAACTTGTATATATTTTAAAAATAATATATGATATAATTCACTGTTAGTGTTGTCCTTTCATACTTGTGTGACTCAAACATCTTCTCACTTTAGTCGCAAATGCAGATAATCTGAGAAACTTCATGGAGAAATCTTTCTTAAAGCAAACACTATCAGTAAGATTTATAGTAGTTATAGGAAACTTCATTTAAAAGTTTAGTTTCTTTCTTGTTGTCTGTCCCTGTTTTCTTCAGCTGCTCTGATGATGGAGGAACTGAATCCCTATACCAAGATCAGCCCAGCCCTGGCCTCAGAGCGCCAGTCAGCGGGCGCCGTCCTCGGCATCATCTTCCTGCTGCTGCTCATCATGGCCATGCTCGGTCTGGTGATCTGGTTCCGCTATCGGCAGAGAGAGAAGGGCCATCACGTGCCGAGCGTCACCTACACGCCCGCCCTGCACATCAGCTCCACCGACTACTCCCTGTCAGGTAAGACGTCGGACTGTGGGTCCTTTTATTTTCCAGGTGTTTCCAGGCAGTTTGGACCAAAACAATCATCCAAAGAAAACAGACGTTGAAAAAATATCACAAGTCCCTTTAAATTAGTTTTTTCATCCAGCCAAAAATGCAAAGATCTTGTATCAGAGGAATTGTTGCTGGAGAGATTACCTAAATAATTAATCGACTATCAAAAATAATTTCTGGTTATTCTCCTGTCAGTTGTTTCAGCATCGATCGACACTGTCACATATGAATGTAAATGAAGTTCTTGCTCTTGGTTCAAGTTCGAGCTCCTTCATTTTCATTTGCAGCTTCCAAAATGTCACTTTCTGTGTTTAGCCACCTTGTCTCAAGTTGCCAGGTGTGCTGTGTGTTTGTGCACCTGCCTGTGCATCATGTAGAGGCTAGGACATGGGCATATGTACTGACGCCGTGTGGTGACAGCAGGGCTGCAGTGTACAGGCCTGCTCTCCTCTGCAGAGTCCTCTCCCAGTAACAGCTCCATAGGCCGCTGCTTCTCCAACCCCAGCTACCGCGCTCTGGGGCCCTGCGCCTACGCCGCACACTACGCCAGGCCGGACAAGAGGGGCGCCGCCAAGGTGGGTCAAAACATTTTGACTGCCACGTGAGGAAAGTGCCCACAGACGGTTTACTGCTGGTTAGCGCTGCAGGATGCTGACGTGAGATCAGCTGCAGCTTTTAATATTTAAGATTTTGAACCTGTCAGGAAATATTTTATTTACGATTTCATATGCTGCTTAAATATTTTCCCAGTGAGGACCTGGGGTAACTATACTGCCCATGGTTTAAAATATCCGCCTCCAAGTCAGGACAGTGGAGATGAACAGGACTTTGTTAAAGGTGATCACAGAATAATCAGCTTTAAAAATTCAACAGATACGTCTCCATCCAGAAACAATGTGAAAGTGTTTCTACAGACAGTGAATCTGTCAGTGCAGAAGGTTTTATAACAGACGGCCCTTTACTATTCACTGTACTGTAGTAAAAACAGCTCATGTTATGATTAAATTACTCCAAGGCTCAAACTGACTGGCTCAGTTTTCATGTCACGTTTTCTTACCTGGATATAAACATAAATATAATATAACATAAACAGTCCAACCATAGTTACACAGAACAACCAGGCAGTGATGGTTTTTAGCCTTTTGAGAAATAAGGAGCTGATTTTGTCTGAAATCAATGTTTAAAAATGACCATAAACATTTTGAATATTAAATCTGTCAACGTCATTCACAGTTTGTCTTTATTATGTTTACATTTTTAATAATTATTTCTACGTTCAGATCAAAGTGAATCAGCCCCCTTTCTCTTCCCGACTGAGAATCACTTTAGTTTAATCTCTAAATCCTGTTTAAGTCAGTTCATCATGAATAGTGTGTGTTTTCTAATGTGCCTCTGGTCTCTGTGCATTTTCCAGAGGAAGACGAAGAAGCGAAACAGAAACAGTGCTCCTGAGTGGGGGGCCTACTGTAACCTCAGTGACCTGGGTCAGTCTGAGTTGAACCCTAACCCCAACCCTAACCCGCTATTACAGTTGTAGTAAAGACCAAGTCTAACACTTCAGATACAAACGTAGTATTTCTGGAGAGAAACTCTTTGCATCTGTGCTGAATTTAAATCTAAAACCACAGATTCAATTATTTTGGGTTTTTCTAAAAGAACATGTGAAATACTCTAAATACTCTACACTTGTGACCTGATGAGCACCAGGTCTGTTTGAATCACTGAACATACATAGATATGATGAGCAGCCAGGGGCGAGAAGATGCAGCTCTCCATCAGGGATTTCAGAGCCTTTAAAACTCATTTAGCTCTTTCATTAGTTCTTTCTTTAGGGAACAGGTATCAAAATGTCTGATCACAGTTTTACAAAGACACTTTATAGTCACATTTTAATTTTTGAGTAGAATAAAAATACATGAATGTAGGTGCTCCATGTTTTTACCTTTCAGTACCTTCACTTTGTATTTCCCTGTGCAGGTGTTTACTGCATCGACCAGCGGTACAGCTACCACGTGGAGCCCTGCTACAGAGGTACAGGACTGACCCTGCATCACCTCATTGCCTCTGATTTCCCAGCCAGTCCTCTCGCTCCAACATTTCCCTCGACCAGCGAATGTCTCTCTCTTGCATTTTGGACGTCGGTTTCATGTCGAAATTCCACATGTAGTTTTCGACATGTGCTCATTTACCGTCTGACAAAACCAGGACTTTTTTAACCTACAGAATATACGACTTTAGCAATGTACTCGAAAAGTGCAGGTTAATAGCTGATGAACAAATAGTAACTTTGTCTTGTAAATCAGTCGATATAAATGTTCCCTCAGTGCCTCAGTGTCAGAATCAGCAGTGTACAGAGACGCTCAATGAATCAGGGGCTGAATCAGGGGAAACGTGTGCAGAAATGATCCACAGACATGTTGAGGTTTCAATATTTCATCGTTGTAAACATCACAGAGCTGCACCGTTAGATGCTGGGCCGAGCTGATATTGAATATACCAGCACAGTGTGTGGCGCTCTCAGAGAGGATGGAGTAAGAAGACTTTAACAAGCTTGAAGAGGCAAAGCTGAGATTTCATTTTGTCGATAGATGTGGGTACAGTGCAGCTACATGATGTGCTGTGTTTACTTTCTGTGGCCTAACCTTTCAGCTGTATTTGCATATTCTGTTCAGTATAACCCGCCATGAGTGTAATAAGCAAACCAGGGACTGCCCAAAGCCATTCTGGGAAACGTAGGAAGTCACTAACAGGAGAAGGAGTAAATAAAGCAGCTTGGGGAAAAATTACTGTCAGTTACCGTCAGCAGGTTTTACACACTTCAGGTCTAGAGGGAAGTTGTTTGCACATGTGAATTAGATAGTCGCCTGCAAGAGTAGAGCAGCATGAAAAACCTCAGACCCAAGTGTGTATCTGGAGCCTCGGCATCCTGTAGATAAAAGTGATTGATGATAGATTTGATATTATTTATGTGTGCTGTACCTGCCTCTGCTTACAACTGTGTTTGTGTTTCTGCAGGATGAATCCGGCTCCTCTCCTCTGTGTGTTTTCCATCTCTGCTAGGGTCCTTCTTCTGCTTTGACCCCTTATTGCTTCCAAAACTCCCCTGGGAAATCTCTCCTGCACAATCACTGAATGCTTTTTGTGTCTTCCTGTCACTCAGTGTGTGTTTCCTTCAACAGCTGCCCAAAGTGTCTGTGTGTTTTTAACCTAAGCTGCTCACGTACAGCCCCAAATAGTCACCAGTGCATCAAATGTTAATATTATTAATATTAATATTAATCCGCTGCTGAAAATAGTCCTTTTCTGCCTGTTTAAGATACCTTTAACCAACCACAGTGCCCAGGTGTTTTTGGAAATCATTTAGCCTTTTTTAGATAAATGAAGATTTTAGTTTACACATTGTTGGTGGCAAATGTAAAATATAGAACAGCTTAATTAAGCTTTAACGGCAGAATGCAGAGAAATATTACTAAAGTCAAAACAGCAGGACATTTCTGAGAGCTGCTGATAATTTCTAGCATCAGTAATGATATTTGTCACCATGGTAACTCTTGTAATTATCAAGGAGCCTGTTTTGCAGGAAATGTTTCTGTCATGCTAGAATATTAGCTGATTTGTTTTAGTGAGGCCATGTGTGTTTTTTACCTTGACTATCTCTGGTTTTGAGAGCATCTTGAAAGAGTTTCAGTAATTCAACAACAGAATATACCATCCTTTAATAAGTTAAAATGTGTAACTTCACAAGGTTTGAGCAGCAACAGCAGCAATGCACTCCAGAGTTTTTATATCAGAAAGTAGATGTGGAGGATCTGCAGACCTTTGACCACTGACAAGAATGTTGTAAATTCATGTGAATGCATTGTGCTCCCATGAGTCACAGGGCGTTATTTCTCACACACAAGGTTAAAAGTGTGTGATTTCTGTGTGTTCACTCTTTCTTTAGATTACATGAAAGGCTCTTTATCCAGCACCTGCTCCCTGAACAGTGAAAACCCGTACGCCACCATCAACGACCCTCCTGGAATCTGTAAACCGTCAGAGAGCAGCTATGTGGAGATGAAATCGCCGGCTCGCCATGAACACATGACCCACTGCTGCTCCGCCGCCATCATCACCACGACCACGACGACCACGGCGCCCGTCAAGAACGTCTATGACATGGGTATGTTTGACGAGAGGAGCGTGAGGATTGTTCTCTCAGATGGCTTCGTTCAAGCAAAAACAAAAATAAAAATCTACCTATCACCTCAGTCAATATTCAATTATTCAGTTAGTCAATTATTCCACAGACAACACATAATGTAAAAGGGTTATTATTGTCTACTGCTTCACATTTAACAGGCAGACGTGTGAATGATGCCAGTCTTCACTTGACTAAAATGTCAAACTACTCCTTTAATTTATTTAGTTTGCATATTGGTTGTGTTTGACATTGTGATCATTTTTGTTGTCATCTGCTTCATCTGGTGAAAAACTATCAAACATACTTTACACAAGAAAACGTTAAATCACACCAGGGGCATCGCTGAGCAGCACACAGCGTTTCTAGCCTGAGGAAGGCGTCACAACACAAAGTGCAAATAATAAACGACTATGTGACATAAAACGTCTTGAGCTCGAGTTTAAAATGATTCCAGCCATGAGGTATTTTGAGTTCTGTGGGTAAGATGTTTCACTTATTGACTGTCAGCACAGAAACGGGGTAAGTGGCACCTTATAATTACAGCTGCACTTCAAAACTCTTTTCTCTGCTGAGCCAGAAATACCGGCAGGTTCTGACACGTCGCCTGAGGAGCCGTGGATTTTGTTGCTGTATGGATACGTCTAATATTAGCAAATTTAACAAACTGGTCAAAAATCAGAACAAGGCCGCAGTGACATTTCATTGGCTTTAGGAATTTTGAGTATTTTTATTCTTTTTCTTGTCTCACTCTTTTATTCTGCAAAGACAATAAATATGATCCTTCTTTTCAAATGAGGTAAAGAAATTAAGAAAGACAAAGACAGTTTGATTAATTATTTTACTGGTACTGGAATTCCTCATTTCTGTCTCCCTCAGAGCCAACCATCAGCATCGTGCAGGGCGCCGGTGGTGCGGTGGTTCCCAGTTACCCTCAGAACCCGTACGACTTGCCTCGGAACAGCCACATCCCCAGCCACTACGACCTGCTGCCTGTACGCCCCAGCCCGTCTCACAGCCACAGCCTCACTCTGCACAGCCACAGCCCCCCACTGCCTGGCAGCCCCACCAGCTCGCTGCTCTAGAACCCCCAGCACCCGGACTGGATGCTGGACCAGTGCTGTGGTCCCAGTTCATCCAGAACCACAAAACTGTGAACTGGGACCGAATACGAAAAAATGCTGGATCGATGAGTGCACATGGACATTCAGAGGATAAAGGACATGATTTGTTGGGACTGATATTTTCTCTGTAACTTGTGTGTGTGTGTGTGTGTGTGTGTGTGTGTGTGTGTGTGTGTGTGTGTGTGTGTGTGTGGATGGGGGGGGGGGGGATCTCCTTGCAGTGCCCAGACCTCTGCACTGCCGTTTCATATTTTATCAGTGTATTATATCCAGAGTGTTCGAGCTGTTTGTGGCCGTCGATGCCATGTATTTGTGTTGTATTAGAAATTCCCTCCATAAACAAACATGTCAGTTGAGGGAAAATACACAAGAACATGCACACACGTGTGACGATCTCTGGATAACTCTGGAGAAAAGCTGTTTATCTCTGATATTCTGCCACAAACACACACAGTCTGATCAGATTTACACTTCCTGTATATTTCTGGTATTTTTTACACATTCTTTCTTATTTCCTGTTTACATACTGAAAGATTCTCCCAAGGATCCACATTCTCTCTCTGGAAAGTTTTGTTTTGTATGTACTGTAGACAAAGTGATGTATTGGATGTACATTTATTGTACACTAGTGATTATTATTGTGATTTTCTTTTGTTGTGTGAAGCTTAATACACGTGCATGCCAAAGATTATTCAAGCTGTAATAGTTACCCAGGAACACCCTTATAATGTCCTTTGGTGCACTGTGTCCGTACCAGTGCAGCTCCGGTCTGATGCTTTTAGGGATGTTTGGAGTGAGGTCACAAGTGGAAGCATTTCCTATAAAAAGACCAATGACCCTCAAAGATTTCAATATGTAAACCTCTAATTTCCCGTTAGGATCCAAAAACCCAATAAAAATGCCTTTTTAATCTAATTATGAAGTAGAAAAAACAGCCCTGATGTATAAAATTCCTGCTCACACAGGTTAGTTTGGATAAGAAGCAATAACAGAACATGTTGACAATCACATGTAAACAGCTTTGGTTTCTCTCATATCTGATTCATACTTTTGTTCCGTTTGCTCTGACTTTATCTTGTGTTCTTGATAGTTTCAGCTGCAGTATGTACAGTAGACTATTGAGTACTGCTTGTTGTTTTGTTCTTTGTTTCAGGCCCTCAGCTCAATAAAGTTGTCACAGCTCAGGGCAGTGGTGTCATGTCTCGTTCCACAGCAGACGCTTATTTAACTTCATTACCAGAACGTTACATTTGGCATTTAACCTCATTAAAACCGGTTCACCATGAGGAGGATCAATATGACCCAGAATAATTTCTCTACCCTTAAATCAGATTGTAATTTTACCCACCATCAAACTTATTTCTATCAGTTTCAACACTCATTAACCTGAACCGGTCACACACGTATATTTTGTATTAATATATTATTCTGGTCATGAGTTCAAAGCTAAGAGCTGTCACTACTGCTCCACCCAGACTGGGAACTATTTGATTTATTGATTGATTGATTTGATTTATTTCTTTGTCAGATTTTTCTGAAAACTTTTCAGTATTTTCCTTTTTTTTTTTTTTCAGTAACACTTCCGGCACACAGGTGACATCTAAGTTTGCAGGTAGGCCAAAAGACCAGCATGCACCTGGCAGGGTCTTTTGTTTTCAACAACATGGCAGCAGGAGGTGACTTCAGACAAACAGCTCGTCCAAACTGGTATGTGATGATTTTACCTAAAGGTTCATGAGGTTTAGGGACTGGTGATTGCGCAATAGTTTTGTCTTTGATTTAACACGCGGGTCGTGAATTAAAACGAATCTAAAACGTTTTAAATCGGTAAAAAAAAAACTAAAAATCTACAGTTTTACCTCAATGTTTCAGTGACGAGCGATTAACAATGAAAAACCTCTAAACCTGTGAAAGACTCAGCGTTAGGAAGACGCCAACGTGGGTTTCCCTAAGTTTTACCTTCACCTCCCGCTTTGGGAATCGATTTATCAGTGAGGCTCAAATGGCACGAGCTCTTATTTTGAAAGGAACAGCACCTAAATGCAGTCCCTTCGCCTTTTGCTCCAACAAGGAAAGAGCCTCGTCCTTGTAGCTGATCCCACGGTGCTCGACCTGAAGGAGGGACATGATGAGCAGAGTCCAACCTGACTCTTACTGCTCTGCTGTCAACATTTGGCAGAAACACATCAGGGAATGTTTGACGTGTGTGATGAGAGACTCTTGAGCTGAGGACCAGACCTTGAGTTTGCACCGTTTTCAACAATACAAACACCACAGGACCAGTCGGAGCCCAGTCGTCATCCTTTACCTCCAGAGGAGCAGAGACACCTGCGACATCATGAGCACCTGCCCGACACACCTGTCTACAGGAGTCAGTGCAGCAGCTCAGGTTCTGTTTGCTGCCAAAGCTCTACAGCATAGGTCACTAACAGGCGGACCCAGAAGCCGCCCCATACGGACCCGGACCTACAGCCAAAGCAGAAGATTGTGATTTAAAACCTAACGGGGCGCTACTATTTCCACCGGCGCAGCTTTTTTAGACTTTACGGTAGCGGAAACGCACAGACCAATTGCATGCGAGTTGAGTCATCCCACGTGATACCACTCAGCCAATCAAGTCTGTGCATCCCAGGCGGTAAACATTACGACTCTACAGTGTAAACAGCGCTAGAGGCAAGTTACACATGAAGAGACGGTACAAAGAAAAAGAGAGAGAGAACTTAGTTAATGAGAGAACATTATACATATCTACAGCCATACAGATATGTTCAGTTGTATGTTACATGACAATAAATATTGTCGGAAAGTTTTTGAATTGTACTGAATTCATTTGATTTGACAGTCAGGTATTGATTACATGCAGATGTTGATAAAACTACTAGGCTACTTAAATACATATCACACTAACTAGTTAGACATTATGATCTTCCGGACCTTTGCTTCAAGACATTTTCTCTAACTGGACCTCTTTAAATTTTAGTTGAATACCCCTGGTCTACAGGAAGAGAAACACACATTTGTCCAGTGTGCAGTGACAGAAAGAGTGAAAGCTGTGACCATGAGGACAAGTTGGAGATCATTTCTTTAAACAAAGTCAGCATCCTTAGACGCCTTTTGGTCGGGACTAACCACTGCAGACTGGAAGCACCAACAGGATCTGTAGTTTGATGATCTGACCCAGTCATCCAGCCACGACACTCTGGCCCCTGTCAGAGCCTCTCGGATCTTTAAACTGGCTGTTTCCAACACATCAACTCCGAGGACTTAATGTTCACCTGCTGCTTAATATAACAGATAATCAGTGTTATTCACTAGGCCATGATGGTATGGCTGATCGGTGTATGTCTCTGACTGGAGCCAGATATTGCACCAAAGCACATCAGGGCTGTATCATCATTATGCTGTTCAAATTATACGAAGCGATCACATAAGTTCTCCATGGGTGACAGCCTGAAGCCCACGGTCTCAGAAGAACAAGCAGTACGCATGGAAAAAGGATTTGACTGCTTTAAAAAGGAGGACTCAGTGTGAGGACCAGTGGGGCAGTGTGATGTCTTGGCTTTGGGTGGAGACCACACTTCCAAAGGAGAGAGAGCACTGCCTTTCCACTGACAAGTTCAAAGTTCAGGATCTCCAAACGGTGACGCCTGTCGGCGTAAAACTGAGACTGGAAACTAAAAGTTATGTATATTTATGGAAGAAGTTAGAGCTGAGTCACTGAAAAATACCACATACTTAAGAATTTAGTTTCATATTTTCCTTTTTAGTTATTTTACTATATATTCTCTGCTCAGGTTGTTGAGGCAGGTTGGCAGGTACAGGATTATAGGACTTCACAGTGTAGTATTTACGTCAGCTTTTCTGAGTTGATGCTTTTTCCACTGGATTTGAGTGAGTTAAATAAGAAATAAATCTGAATTAAATAACTTTAAGCCCAGTGATTTGTTTCCTCGTTACTTTGTGGAAAGTAGTTTGGAAACTACAGAAACCATAAATTATATGTTGCAGGAGTAAAACACAAAACTGTAGAGGCTAAAGGTTTATGACTGGTGCGCTTTATTAAGATGAACCGATAACTTAAGATATAGACACAATTGTACAATTTATCAATCTGTACAAAACATAAAACCATTCGTTTTGAACCCCCTCTCATGGTTGACCCTCCAAATTCATTGAAATGATGTCTTACACTGGAATTACAGTCGGTTACAGAATTCAAGAGTAAAAAAAACAAAAAACGAAAATCAAACATCTTAAAAAAAAACACACACACACATACCAATGGAGGTGCATGAACCAGGATCAGAAATCAATTTTCATTAGAAAGGAATCACTTTGTCCACAGCTAGTGAGTCTGGAGAGGCTGTGCTGGCGGCGCCGTCTGTTCCAAGAAACGCCATTGGCACTGCCAGCCAGGCTCACAGACTCGAGAGCTACTGATCTACCCGCTGCCTCTAAAACACACACATACACACTCTCACCAAGGTCAGGCTTTGTGTATGCTGCTAACACCATCACACACTGACACAGCTATAACCTGGAAATTCAACAGAACGCGCTCGGCCGTTTTAGCTTATAGGTTGTTAGTGAGGCATCTGTCAGTTTACTGGACACGACAATCAGCTGCCGTTCTGGCTAACCAGGCCCAACCCTCATCAGATTTCATGGACAGGAATGACAATGTTAGCTATGTAAGGCGGTACAACAGAAAGCCATGCACTGTGTTGACGTCAGAGGCAGCTCGGTGTACGTAGGCGTTATGTGACAGGGACTGTCTCCTGGGGGGGGGGACATACACAACTAGATTATTAGTTAAGTGGGAGGCAGATGTGACGGCCAGTTGTGCGCAGGTGAATGAGGCATTTTCAGACAGGTACGTGCAGCGGAGGAGGCACTGTGACCACAGGTTTGCGAGAATGTGGCCGAGACTCTGAAGTTTTTCCCAGATCCTTTGCGTCTGCCAGGAGGATTTGAAGAAAGGCATTTGAGACTCGGTCTATGTTCTGCAGTGCTAAACCCTATGTTTTGGTTTTTGAACAGTGGCACCATCTTAAGAGACGGTACATCTAATCTGACAAAACAGGTCCAGGGTCTCCAAGTGCAGTGAAAATCTAATCCTAGACAAGAAAGCGTGACTATTAGAGCAACGATTGAGGTTCAGTGCAAGATTCAGACAATTTTATACTCATGAAATCCAACCTGGCATTTTCCATTTTCTACTTTTCCAACTAACTACACTTCTGTGGTTACATGCAAAGCATAATTTCGTAGACGACAGAATATTTGATTATAATATTGAGTATCATAGGAATGTCATAACAGTACTACCTCACTTACTCATACTTTAGCTGTTTAACTCCTTCATTTGCTATAGAAGTGCACTAATAAAATCCAAAAACAGCCATGTGCTAGTTTCTGCATAGTTGTAGTCAAAGACAGTATACAACAAAACCGAGTACACCCTGGTCAATATCATTAAAATGTAAGTCTTATAAATCCTGCCCATTTAATAAAGTTTTTATTTTTATAAAGAACTGACAAAGCTGTGCTGTTCACTGGTTCTTTTATAACCTTCATGAAAATCACCTTTATAGCACTGGGTCTGTAATTTGGAGTGTGTATTCTTAATAATGTAGCCTGCTTTAAAAAATACTACAACCTTTAAGACGGCACATTTCTGAATGTTTTAACATTTTAGTGATATTGTTTTGTGGTGTACTGTGTTTATAAAAAAAAAACAAACAAAACAAAGCATACTCTTCCTAATGTTGAAGCAGGAAAGCCTGACGGACTAACGTGCCTTCAATCAGAACATCCTTCTCAGCATTAGCTCTGTATGATGCCAAACTGAGACCTGAAGTAGGACAACATGAACGTCTGAATGTACAGGAGTTTAGTTCAGCTTTCATGGTGTCAACCTAGAATCACACACCCTAAAGGCAAAGATAGTGTTATTCATGCAGTCCAGATCGAGTCTTTCACCTGATTTAAAATCTGCCGCACATCAGAATGCAATCTTTTAAAGACATGCAAAGCTGGCACGAACACGCCACCTGCTGTAAGCACGGTGACAAACGACGCTTATGAGCTTTCACGCTACATGCTAGCTCACATCCGGCCTGTCCGCAGCACAAACTGAAGCTTGGCGAATGCAAAAAATTCACGTTCCACTAGCATTATATTCACAGCAATCAGATCAAATGACACTACCGGAGCACACGCGTCTACGCTGTGCTCGATACATCCACGTGGTTTCCAAAACAGTACATTGCACTAAAGAGGCCCTAAAATGACAAAGGAGAAGCTTGTACATAGGAATACACTTCAGAGCAACTTTGATGTGCTTTAAATTCATTATATACCTAGTAGTAGATATATGATACAAGACAGAGATCATAAAAAAGTGGAGAAATCAACAGGAGCACAAAGTATGAAGAAAAAAAACAAATCACATTCATATATTAAGACATTTGTGACAAGTCAGCGCATCTACAGTAATGAAATCTAAAGTGATATGAAATGCCTGCTGCCTGCTGTCCTGCAGTAGCCTAAAGAAAGAGGGGCTCTGCTTGCGGGATGGGGGGCCACCCCACACGGCGGCTTCTTATACTGGGATATATTTACCTGGGGTGCAGGGAGAAGGGGGTTTGGTAGGGGGGGCAGGTACAGGTAGGTGCAGAGTTTGGGTCACAGCCTCGGAGCTGTGGCTCGTCCCTACCACACCACAGAGTACACTGAGGCAGTCCTTTTTCTGAGGGTGGGGGCTGAGGAGCTGGAGCTGGGAGCTAGGCAGAGGACCAGGGAGGGAAAGACGGGAGGAGGGATAGCAGCAGATCCACAGCTGGGCTAGATGTTCTGACAGCACTGCATCTTTGGTTTGTTCTCAGTGGGCTGCACCTGGATGTTGACCACGTTGTTGCTCGGGGACATATCGCTCTCCTGGCGTTCTGACATCTGCTTCTGGGAAACAATACGGTAGATCTCTGGTGGAAGAGGGTGGAGAATGACAGCATTATTTACAGTTACAGCCTGTTCACCTCAGTGTCCAAGGGATTTGTTGACAAAAAGTTAAATATAGGACAGTGTCAGCTTTATGCTTCAAGTAACTTGACTATCAGCTTTTATATCAGTATCTTTTTTTATTTTAATCAAAAGAAAGAATCAGACTAACTTGATCTTATTTCACTGCACTGTGTGGTTTATACTGTTACAGACAATGGCTTCTACACAGATTTGTTTAAAAAAAGAAAACGGAGTTATCTTTACAGCTGGTTATCTTCACTCGTGATAACGAAGGTTTGCCATTCCTTAAAAGATGTGGTGTGTTTTTGTTTGTTTAGCCTCCCTCATGAAAGCACAGACCTGTCAGAATGGTCTGGAAGGCCGTCTCAACATTGGTGGAGTCCAAAGCCGATGTCTCCAGGAAAGATAAACCGTTCTTCTCTGTAAGGCAAAGTTGAGCAACAGAGCACGTTATTCATGTGAAATACATAACATTCCACAGATAGTGGATCAGTATGACCAGTTACACAGAAATATCTGACTGAAACCCGCACCAGTCACAGTTTCACGAAGTGTCTCCGCTGCCTTTACCCAGTGACTGAAAAACCGCGAAACAATCCGAATCAAAAAGTGGACAACTTCTGTTTAAGACACTTATTTATGAATCATTACACAAAAATCATTAAATGTTATTTAAAACCTTATTTTATCATTTCACACAAAACAGATACATAAAATTACAAAATGTGGCCAATTCAGTTCATTGCACATTTGTTCTTTTTCTTTCCAAAGTGTCAATAATGTAATGTGGTATTTTTGAATAGTGATGCATTTAATTTTTTAGCTGGGCAACTCTGAAATTGTTTTAAGGATAAAGTCTTGTACGTCATGACTGTATCAGAAATGCTATTTATGATTTTTCAGCTGCGTTGGTTTCATTCTGATAAGGACTTTGTCATCTGTCCCACTGTATGTTGATTTGTCTTCAACTCACTGTTTTTGCAGACTGGATAAAGACGTCTTACCAGCAAAGGCTCGGGCCTCGTCAGTGGGAACAGCCCGAAGGTGACGCAGGTCGCTCTTGTTTCCCACCAGCATGATGACGATATTGCTGTCGGCGTGATCTCTCAGCTCCTTCAGCCAGCGCTCCACGTTCTCGTAAGTTAGATGCTTTGCGATGTCGTAGACCAGGAGAGCCCCCACCGCCCCACGGTAGTACCTGCAGCAGAGCCACATGCACAGACTTGAGAATCACTATCGTACAGTTATAAATAAAAACAACTTAAAGGCACATTTATGGGTAATTCAGTAGGAACATTTTGTAACCTGACGTCAGCCACAGCTGGCATGCTGTACTGGTCCAGCTGGATATACAGACCAGTCACTTCTGTTTCTGCTGATTGAAGATCATTTGTGAAACAGCTCGATATTTCTGAGTAGCTGTATTTAAAGTAGGATTGCAGCAAATGATAAATGGAAAGCTACAGCAATGACATTGTGTGTGTTGACTTAAACTGTTGAACAATTGTACATTGGACTGTGAGGAAAAAAAAAAACGTCACCAGCACAAAAAGGCTGAGTGGCAGCCGAAGGCAGGAAAGTGTGTTATTTAACTGTCAAACTAAAGACATCACACTGAGATTTTCACTTCATCCTGTCACACAAGCAAGTGTATTAAAAGGAACAAGGCTGATCACGAGGCACAAACCCCGTTCTTTCTGATATCAAATTAATAAACGTACTGTGATGTCAAAGAATTGATTATAATACAATTCGCTTGTATCTAAACTGATACTAGATTTGCTGCTTGTCTCTGTCTTATGACACTGATTCCCACTTTGAATGAATAGCTCACAATTAGTAACTATTAGACATGTGACACCTGTGATGACAGACCACAAAGAGATGTTGCTTTATTTTAAGAGAGCAGCTAAAATTCAAAGAACATTGTCTTGACGCTGACAATGTCTGTGCTACAAGAGACTGTAAAATAATAAACAGTAAAATTGCATTGAGGGCTGGGTGGTTTGGCCGTTATCAATGACAAAAGCATTGTTTACAAGAGAACTCTACTGGAAACCTTTTTATTTGAATTTTAATGCATCTTTTCAGCTTTGGAGTAAATCAGAAGGTTTGCTGTGATACTAGAGAATCAACTGTTTTATTATTATTATTTTAATTATTTAATACTCTACAGTCATTTATTCTTATTAGGCTCACATCTGCTGTGTGGCTAGACTACATGTAAGTGCTACTCTTTTCCCTGTGTTCTGCACAAAGCTAATGAAGTGCTGTTTATGATAAAAATCCCTCCTGCAAATTTGTACTGCAACCTTCATTGACTTTGCAAACTCATGTTATTCCACTGTTGAACTGATGTCATGTCCCTATTTTCTTTCTGAGTGTTTATCGTGCCAGGTTATAAGTGACAAGGCCGACAGGAGCGACTGAACCAACCACTAACATTAATAGTTTCAGTGTTAGCTACTGGTGCTGTAGCTTGGGAATACACTTCCTGTACAGTGGAATTGTGACACAACCTTTTCAAATGGGGGAGGAAAGGTGTGTTGTTGATCTGCAGCTGATATCACTGTTGTTTATCCACCCTTTCAAAATTGAATCCATTTCCACATAGTTGATGTGGTGTGATCACTTTTATCCAGGATTTCATCATCTTGTGCAGCCGTCCTCTTCGCTGTTAGTCAGTTTCATGTGTTTTCCTTCTTCTGGCCTTACACACATCAGCTACGTTCACTCCTTTGCTGGATGACGTGCGATGAGTTGCACAGATACACAAGACATGTATTGATTGAAAACGTCACACCCATTTATCACTGACATTGTTTTTGTTTCCTTGCCCACATAAACGTCATACAGTTTACTGTTACAACTGCTAAATAACTAAAGTGTATCTGGTCATTTTTGATAATGCTGAAAGCAGCTACAAAAGAAGTGGCACATGTTACTAGTGCTGCTTGTTTGGCAGGTCCTGAGCCCTGGTGACCTGCTCTTCTATACTCACGCTGATGTGATTGCACGGTAGCGCTCCTGACCAGCCGTGTCCCAGATCTGGGCCTTCACTGTCTTGCCGTCCACCTGGATGCTGCGCGTCGCAAACTCAACCCCGATGGTGCTCTTACTCTCCAGGTTGAACTCATTGCGGGTGAAACGAGACAGCAGGTTACTCTTCCCCACACCCGAGTCACCAATAAGGACAACTGGAACACGCATTGGAAAAAATCCATTTTAATTCAGTCTTTAAATGACACAGTGTATATTCACACAGGATGTTCGAAAACTATAGCTGCCACTTTCCTTTATGTACAACATACTTAATATGAATAGTATTGTTATAGGTTATTGATTTCTAAGTCAGCCATGAAATGAATTAGGCCTAGCAACCAGTTTCTAATAATTTGTTAGACATACATTATCTCGTCACTGTGGAGACAATAGATATAACAGAGAAACCTGCTGTTTCTTCGTTTTTCCAATGACCTCAGACAGACAAGTCAAACTGAACCTTAGATAAGTTTGTTTACTTTATCGGGACATTTTCACCGACCTTACACTTTCACTAACCAGGCTTTGCTTTTTCATTTGGGAAAACTAGCGCGGCCTAGCTAGTTAGCACGGCGGCTCAGTGCTGAGGTTTGGCTGTGTATTTTACTATCTAGTAGTCATGTAAGGACCTAATGAGGATAATGTGATTTATCATGAGGTGTGTCCGCACCCACTGACGGCTAACGGAGGCTAACAGCAGCTAACAGATGCTAACGGAGGCTAACAGCGGCTAACGTTAGCCAACTCTCAGATATCTGTAACTAATGTGACGGCAGGAAGGAACTGGGGTTTCTACATCCATGGTTTAGAAGAGAGAGTGTTAGAGTGTGTGTGGTTAAATAAACCTGCTGACATGAAGCTCGGGGAACAGCAGTGAGAGCACAAAGGTTGCTAAGTTAGCCTGACGGACAATCGTTAGCCTGGCTGCTAACAGCAGACAACTGTAATAACGATGAGAAAACGCTTTGTTTTACCTTTAAACAAATAGTCATATTCGTCATCTCTAGTGCCCATCGTCTTATCGGGTTAGTTTAAGGTTTAATTTGCTGGCGGGAAATGAAAACGATCTACGTTTTTGTGAGCTGCTCTTCCACCGAGAATCCCTTTGGAAACTGTACTTCCGTGATTTCTTCTTCTTCTCTGCTGCCATCAGACACTCTGACACCTGCTGGTCGAAACGAGGAACTGGTCAACATTTATTTTGGCTTTGCTGTTTTCTATTTGAATACAAGCACAGAACAGGGCACAGAATGAAGGGGGGGGGTTCCTCTTTCTGTTATTCAATTAAATCCTTTTGTGTATCACAAATTTAAATTAAGTTAATCTTTTCCACTAAAGTACAACAGAGGCCCACAACCAGGCAGGATTTTAAGGCCAAACGCACTGGTTTACACACATATTGTGCGTTACAATGTGTTGTATTATTAGCTTTAAGAGTCAAAAGCCTTTTGGAAACAGAAGCTAGGGTTCAAGAAAACACCATTGTAAAAAAGAGAGTATTTATTGTACATAGTGAATGTAGGGGGGGCTTTGTGCAGGATCTGGCCTCATGAGGAAGGCTCAGTAAAACAGAGGAGGGATCGTTCGGTTCACACAGAAATAAGAAAAGACGAAAATTAAAGCTGTAAATGTAGAAAGACAAGATTCACCAGTCCAGGCTGTGAAGTCATGGGCTGAACTAAGGTTGGACGTGCACAGACATACTGTATTACAAGACTACTCCACCGATTCAGCATTGTATTCCTCCTCAAGGTCAATGGAGCAGAACCAGAGAAATAGTTTTTATTCCAAGGATAACTCCACAGATTTTTATTTTATTTCAGATATGTTGTGTCTAAACCCAACCACTCATGGGTCAAGTCACGTCGGTTGGAAATGTAAAATTATCAAAGTTCTCATTTAAACAGAGCAAGACCTTGTGTTTAATCCTTAAATGAGACAGTCGGGTCAAAATACATCACCTGTGGACCAGGTGTATCAGACTTTTAAGGAGGCTCAGCCCCAAAGCAGTGACATTTATACTGGACCTTCCCTCTGTCCATATCCTCGTCTCTCCTTCTTTGTGCTGCCAACCAAATGGCAATTTTAACATCCAGTCACAAAATATATGATCATATAAGAAGTACAAATTGATCCATATTGATTTCTAGCGTTATTCTAATTGAGTATTTTTAGGAGGTGGCCTGGTCACTGCAGTCGGGTTATGTTATTTTGACCTCACTTTCTCACCTGAACCTGTTTTCCTCTAAAACACATTTATCCACCTATGGAAGTACAGATTTCCAATGTAAATACATTTTCTTGTGTACAGTGTTGTTGCATAGCGAATATGAGTAATTTGATCATAAAATTATATAATAATAATATAAGTGTTTAACTTATTCATAACTTTCATAGTTAATAAATTGTTGTTATAAAAGTTTGACATATTTGTCCCAGTTAACTAAATATCATCGTTTGATTCTGGATTTGGTCCCAGAATAATCAATATGCTGAGTCCTTTTTGTTGGCTTTATTTCTTCTTGTAATCAGGAAGGAACTTCTTCCATTTCGTATACTGCAAACAGAAAAAAGAAACAGTTATTTCAGATGTTTCTGCTCTCAGCATCAACACCTCTGGTCATTGTTTCTGACTCACATTTTTCCCCCAGGTAGATTTGGACTTCTTATTCTTCAGATCATCTAGCGACTCATAAGTGTTGCCTTGGGTCTTCTCACAGGAGTCATCAGGTAGACCAGCAGGTGTTGACCTCTGGGGCACCTCAGCATACATGCCATGTACCTGCTGAGCTGAACTCCTTCCAAGCCCCTCGGAGGTCTGGTACAAGGGGTTGGACCTTGAAAGCTCCAGGTCATCGCTCTGCTGCCCTGACCTGGAGCTGCTGAGCTGCCTGGGGTTGTGGAGAGAGTAGGTGTGGCAAGTGACCCTCTTCAGTGGAGCAGGTGCCCCCCCTGAGGAGGGGCTGATGAGTCGGTTGGAGTACTCCTCCTCTTCCATTTTGCTATTGCCCAGCTGTGGAAGAGATTTGCTCCTGTTGTCCACCTGTGTCAGCTCAGAGCAGGCTACACCTGGTGGACAAAGGTCCCCTGGATAACTCGTGTCAGTGGTGTTGAATGAATCTCTGTCGGACACCTGTGCTGGGTTTGTGTTTCCTCTGAGTGTCTCTGACCTGCTTGAATCAGCCTGGGTTTCATTTGAATTTGATGATGTGCCAGGAAAAATTCCACTCAGGGAGAAGCCAAGAGGAGTGCTTCTTTTTGATGCTGGAGGCGCTCCCTGACACATGACAGCAAAACCATCACTTTGCATTATGATGATGCACAAAGGAGGCCTGAATGTGGGCCTATGTGAATTCACATCTTCAAGATTATGACCAAAACCAGTGAAGGAACATTTAAATGCAACTCGTCATTGCAGGATAGAATAAGTCTGAAAGCCTTCTCTTACAGATATAGAGCTGATGTATGAAAACCTCTTTGAAACTGAATTGGAACAGTAAGGATGACAACAGATACTATGGTCGGAGGAAAAGACATGATAAAATAAATGAATCTATTCTTTGTATGCAAACCAACACCAGTCAGTTCATTTCCATCATACCTGTGAGAGCGTCACTGTGTCCACAGACACCGTTCCCATCAGCTTTCTGTTGGTGGTGTCAGTTTTCGGGGGCAGTGCAGGTGGCTGCGCTGCATGAAGGTCGTTTTGCTGCTGGACAGAGTCGCTGCGATGATCTTGTCTCTGGTCCCACAGAGAGCGCAGAGCTTGAACGCTCACCCCAGACTTAGTTTTGGTGTTGTAATTGACTACATCATACAGCTCACCTGTGTTTACCTGAAAATGACAAGACGTTTATCTGTTTACGGCTCTTTACAAAGACCGTCTGACATCTGACTGTGCAATATGTAAATAAAACAGGCTCCAGTCAAATTAGTGGCCTGTCAGATTTAGAAATTGGTGTGTTAGCTGCAGTGCACCAGCCAACAGGCCAACGAGTGTGTTACAGATGTTCATACATTTCCAGTGCTGGATGATTGTAATTGACTAACGGTTACTCAGACTGTCCATGTCGCACACACACACACACACACACACACACACACACACACACACACACAGAGCCCTCACCTCATGACAACTGGAAGTCAGGTATTCTCCGAACGGCTGGATGGGGCTGACTTTGTAGTGTTCTATCAGCTCGGCCAGACTCCGGTGAGTCTGACAGTCTCCTGATATAGTGAACTGTCCGTCTTGATTGTGGGTGATGACAAAGTGACGACACCTGTCGTGGCCCCTTTGGAGGAAACGTACAGGCAGTGAGATGAATCGAAGCTGCAGCTTTAATAACATTCAACAGGCTTGATTTGTCTCACTTGTAGGACAGGATGTAGCCGATGGCTTTATCACTGAGGCGAATGAGAAAACATCCCAGAGCTTTATCCCTCAGTAGATCTTCTGCATCCCTGGGCACAGAGTGAGACACAACCATGTAAACAGACGTCAAACTTCTCTTCAGCTTCTAGTTCCCTTCTATACGTTGTCACACATATCAAGTATGAAAGCAAAGACCCACTGCTGCTGCTGTCGAACAGATTTACCCAGCCTGAAAACATAGTTGTCATATTAACAGTCAAGCTAATAATAAGTGGAAAGATTTCATGGCAATGAAACACAGCCCCACTTATTTTTAATCACTGTCTTTATAACTTTAACTTTAATGAATTTCTACAGAATGAAAATGATATTACTTTGTCTCACATACTTTTAACCTGCTGTTTTGGTTTGTCTTAGATGAGCATTTATTTGGTTTCACAATGTTCAGTTATTCTGCTGCCCCGCAAATGTTGGATTATCCTGTTTTCATACAAATCTGCCCATTTAAATTTATGGGATTTGAAAAATCTTTGGCTAACAGGGTTTTGTTTCGTTCTCGGACTCCAGTTCCCCCAGTACTATTCTGAATTGTGGTGGAGTAAAATGATATGGCATAAAATGGAAATAATGATAAGCACTTAACCTTTTACAACCTTGTCACAACATTAAATGCACGAGTCATAAAAACAACATTATAGTGTGGAAAAATGCTGCAGTGTGCACTTTTTCTTTTAATAAATAATAATAAATAAATAATACATTTTTCTCAAATAGATTTTAATTAGTAAAACATCAGCGTCTTAATATTTTCAATATGTGCGTGGATTATTTTTTTTACTAATCAGAAGATCTGACGTCTGTCATCACTGCTTTTCTTTCCCAACAGGGATAAAATAACTTTTCTATCTTCAGGTTTAACACTCAGACCACAGCTGTTCCAATCAGTGAAATACGACAAATTGGTAAAACCTACGAGGTCAAAGCAAACCTAACTTTTATGTGCTGAAGAATTAAACCCGACTTCCAACCAAAAGCCTCTTTACTTCTGTATCCCAGATCCTGCAGTGCGACTCTTTTCTTACTTTCTTGCAGTGAAGCCTTGAAACCAGTTGGGGAAGTTGCCGTTGTTCAGGATGTGTGGTGCCTGCGTCTCAGTGAACCACCTCAGCACCAGCTCCTTGAGGCCTCCTTCTGGTGTCTCCGTCTGCACGTCAACACCCAACCTCTTCTCCATCCTCACAGGTTTGTCAGGAAGACACAGGGCGGTGGCGGCAAACCACACACATTCTCTGCTCAGGTGGCATTTATCTCCCAGACGGAAGTGAAGGTGCCTCATTTGACTGTTTCCGTTGGGCTGTTTCACCTGAATAGTGGTATTGTTCCACTGTATCTGCACTGACTCTGCTCTCACTTTAGTGCCATGGTCACACAGCACATTGGTATTTTTATCTTGGTTGGATATATAGTACATCAAGAGCTTATCTTCCACTTGGTTATGTAAAAATATGTGACCTGGATGTGTGTGTCTGGACTAAATAGTGACATTAAGTGAACAAACAGCCCCATTAAAATCTGATTATCTTTCAGTCCAAACCAAAACTGCCAAGCACCAATGTTAGGACTGAAGCCAAAACCATCAGTACCAGGTTATGTGGTTTATTCACCGTTAGAAAAGATCATTTGGATATTTGGGCAAACTGCCTTCACTGATTGGAACAGCTGTGGTTTGAGTGTTAAACCTGAAGATAGAAAAGTTATTTTATCCCTGACTGGGAAAGAAAAGCAGTGATGACAGACGTCAGATCTTCTGATTATTGAAAAAATAATCCACGCACATATTGAAAATATTAAGTACGAAAATATAATTAAAATCTATTTAAGAAGAAATTATTTATTTGTTATTATTTATTAAAAGATGCAGAAACTGACACAATATAATGTTATGTTTTTATGACTGATGCACTAAAATAATGACTAAAAAATGTTTTATCTTAATCTTTTACTGTTGTGGTAAGATGGACCTCATTTTAATAGCAGAAACATAAATGTACATGAAAAACACACAGCTTTGAAGGGACAGGTTGGGCCCCGGGTCCCTTTGAAGGGACAGGCTGGGCCCCGGGTCCCTTTTAAGGGACAGTCTGGGCCCGGGGTCCCCATGAAGGGACAGTCTGGGCCCGGGGTCCCTTGAAGGGACAGTCTGGGCCCGGGGTCCCTTTGAAGGGACAATCTGGGCCCGAGGTCCCTTTTGAAGGGACAGTCTGGGCCCGGGGTCCCCGTGAAGGGACAGTCTGGGCCCGGGGTCCCCCTGAAGGGACAGTCTGGGCCCGGGGTCCCTTTCAAGGGACAGTCTGGGCCCGGGGTCCCTTTGAAGGGACAATCTGGGCCCGAGGTCCCTTTTGAAGGGACAGTCTGGGCCCGGGGTCCCCCTGAAGGGACTTTGGGCCCGGGGTCCCTCTTTAAATGATTAAAATGGAGAATGAATGTTTAAACTATTTGTTTATTTATTGTCAGCCAGCGCGCGCGACACAACAGGTGTGATAGTTTCGGGCGCGAGCTGACCAGAGCGCGCGCACAGGCAGAGCCGTGCGTGTTGAAGTGAAGCCCAGACCCAGTTTATAATAAAATACAAAATAAAGGTTTATCTGACTGATCGTCGCGTCCGAACAGGCTCCGCACCCGCCGGGATTAAATGAGCGCACCTGAAATGAGCGTTTTAAAAACTGGACTTCAGTTTGTGAAGATTCCTCGTGGTCTGATCACGACGCGGGGTCAAAACCTGGATCAGTAGGTAAGACTGTTTACCGCTGCTGTTATTTACTGACCATTCGCCCTCGTGTCTGAGTAATACGACAGTGATTAGTGATTAGTGATCGATTGAATATGTGTGTTGCAGGGTATCGGAGATGAGGCGTTATCCTAACTAGCGAGGACTGCAGCCATGGACTTATTCAAACAACAGAAAGTGGAGGATTTCTATGAGATTGGCGAAGAGTTGGGAAGGTACAGACACGACTGACTCCTCCATGGAGAAAAGGCGTCGGTGTTTGCATCTGTTTTCAATGTCATTTAAGTGGCAGGTGACCCTTCATGTAGACCAGGACACAAATTAAACACAGGTTCACACATGGCACCACACGTTGTACCTGTGCAGCCAAACAACACAATCACAAAGCTACAGGATGCTGAGAGAAAAGGGATGGAAACGGAGTTTTTTCAGTTTCATCTTTATAATTTAAAGAAATTAGTAATTTTATAGTTTTTTGTTTTCCCACTGGGACTCCAGATATATTACACAATAACGTAGACTGGAAGATTGGACACGACAGGTTGCATCTTGCTTTAACATTATGGAAATGAGACTGAATCATTAACTGTATGTTGTAAATGATTACTGACTGTGAAATGTCGTTTTCTCCCCTCAGACACTTTTAACATGAGTCAAGCTGCTTCCTCTTTGACTGTCGCTGCTGCAACATGTGCACAATTTCAAGTGATTAAAAATGTCTGTAAAACCTCAGACTGCTCAGAAATATCCCTAAAACAACAAGAAAAGTGGACTGATGTGTTTTCAGCCTAGTTTTGTCGCTGTGCATTGTAAAGTGGCGACAACTGTTATGCACAGCGAGATGCTTTTTAAAGAAGTCTTCTATCTTTAGCTGTGGCTAAATCTAGTCCCAGACTGGCTGCATGTGAGGACGTCAGGTGTTATCTTACAAACCATTCAAATGAACTAGCCGCTAAAAATACTTCAATGCAGTACTGTGCAGAAGTTTTTATGTACTTCAGATGTTTTATCACACAACACCATCAGGTGTCTGACTGGTTCATTCACAACAGGCCCATAAAGAACCCACTAGAGTTATTGAAGAACTATCTTTAGAGACCAGAAGAACCAGGGTCCTGCAGCAGATGGTCTGGGACACTGGGACAGCCTGAATCTACAGAAGAACTGCAGCAGCTTCTCCAAAGTACCAGGAGAAACTGTGAGCAGGTCCAACCAGAGAGAACTGCTGCTGGTTTAACAGGGGAGAGCTGCAGATACTGATTAGATTTAGGTTTGGTTCCCTTTACTGCACTTTGGATGAAGTTCACTGACACATGAAAACCTTTTATATCATTTATATTAGAAACATCCCCTGTGTGTTTTAGGGCCTAAACCTTTGCACAGTACTGAACTTAACCACATCAAACCTCATTTTACATGAAATATGTCCCTGTGGTGTGAAGCTGTAACTCTGCATATCAGGCTTATCATGCTGACTCCAGAATTTGTGCAACACTGTTAATAGACAACCACAGCACTGTAGAAGAAGTTATTATGGGGTGTACAGCAGTATATCTATATCTATACACAGTCGATAAACTAATGGCACTTATCAAACTAACAGAAATTGTATTGTTGCGTTATGATCAGGATCTATAATTAGAGCAAACAGTTACACGGTTGAAAAACAACCACAGGAATTGTTTTGTATGTTTTGTTTCAGTGGGCAGTTTGCCATCGTAAAGCAATGCAGGGAGAAAAGCACCGGTCTGGAATTCGCTGCCAAGTTCATTAAGAAGCGGCAGAGCATGGCCAGCTCTCGAGGAGTGCGGCGGGAAGAGATAGAGCGGGAGGTGAACATCCTGCAGCAGATTCAACACCCAAACATCGTCACACTGCACGACGTCTATGAAAACCGCACCGATGTAGTGCTCATCCTGGAGCTGTGAGCGGCCAGAGAAGTTTACGCCACTTTGCACTTCACCAATATCTGCTCAGTGTTGTTACTCCACTACATTCATCTGACAGCTGTAGTTACTAGTTGCTTTAAAAATGAATAGTTAACAAAGCAAACAAGTTTATGATTATACCATTTTAATAGGCCCTGTCTGGTGTTGTAACAATGAGGTCACACCTCAAGCAGCTAAAACATTTAAATTCTGCCGACATGTTAATGCATCAGTTGATTTATTCAGTAATATAATGAAAAATCTTACAGTATATATTTATAGATTTCTTCTGCACTTTTATTTAAGTAAAACTGTGAATCAAGGGCTTTTACTTTAATATTTTACAGTGTGTTAATGTTAAGTGTAAATCGTTCCCCTTTGCCCCCTGATGGTCAACTAGTAGAACAACATGTTAGTGTGCATGCAGTCAGATTAGTAGTTTGGATTTTTAGACCAACACACGCTGTGACAAGGTTTGCAGGAAGGTTTTCAGTAAAACATCTGAAATCTGTATTTGCCATTCATAAATAACACATGGATAATTCTGAAATGTTAATGTTCAGGGTCTAAGCAGGGAGGCCCAGACTTCCTTCTCCCTGGTCACTTCCTCCAGCTCTTCCAGGGGGACACCGAGGTGTTCCCAGACCAGCCGAGTGACTTAGTCCTCCAGAATATATTGTTTGCAAGAAAGGAGCTAAACAGAATAGAACACAATTGATCAGAGTCTTCCCCATGTCGTTCCCCATGTCGTTCCCCATGTCGTTCCCCATGTCGTTCCCCATGTCGTTCCCCATGTCGTTCCCCATGTCGTTCCCCATGTCGTTCCCCATGTCGTTCCCCAGCTGTTCCCCAGTTGCTCAGCTCCTATTAGGCTGAGGCCTCTACTTATACAGACATGCAAAGTAAATGCAAATAATCATTGACATAATCAGATAATTGAGTCTGTTCTTCCCTGTTGTTCCACAAAGTGATTCCCTAATAAGGCTGTATTCTAAAACTCTATATTCTCATTGGACAGTTAACCCTCCATCCTGGACCTGCTCTGTTATACTGGTCCCTTCCTCACACCTGGTGTCTTAAGGAACCTTTATCCCAGATCCTCCTCACCAACATCCTTGAGAACCCTGTGTCCCTTAGTGTCAGACTATACTAAGTCAGGAAGAACATAAACATCAGATATGATTATGAAAAACACATGAGCCTCAGTGAATCAACCTGTAAATAAAAACCTGTGGAACCTGAAAAACCAAGAACACAGTGAGAAACAATAAAAATCATAATCAGTAAGAATAATCCATCATTGAAACTCATATTCCCATTACTGTACAGAACCTGGACAGCTCTTAGCAAAGGGCCCTGGACCCAATACTCCCATGAACCCTTGAGCAGCCTGTACCTAGACCATATACTGGAACTTATACACAGTACAAAGTCTAACATGTCAAAACATTATCCTGGAAAAGGCCTGTCTGGGTTTCCCTGGATTTCTGTGTATGTTTTTTTACATATGACCATGTGAGCGTCCTGTTTGCACATTTGTTTGACCACAGCATGACCCTGTACTGATGTTTCGGCAGCAGGCGGTTTAATAAGTGTCCGTGTTTCAGGGTCTCTGGAGGGGAGCTGTTTGACTTCTTGGCCCAGAAGGAGTCTCTGAGCGAGGAAGAGGCCACTCAGTTCATCAAGCAAATTCTCGAGGGAGTCAACTACCTCCATGCCAGAAAAATAGCCCATTTTGATCTCAAGGTTTGTCCAGATAACAGAAGCCACAGTCTTGTTTTCTGAGTCATATGGAAGTTAAATGGCTCTTGTTCTTCTGAGGAGAGCAGAACAAAGGTCTAGCGTCCACCGACCGACATAATCTTACAGCTTCCCATATGTGGTGATTTTCTATATTTCTCTTATTTTTGTATAAGCTGAATATCTTTGTCCTTTGTACTTCAGGCTAGATAAAAACAACACATGTGAAACTGTCACCACAGGTTCTGGGAAATCAGGATGTGCATTTTTACTATTTTCTACATTTTGTCTATACATTGTGTCTATACATTGTGTCTATACACTGTACAGCTGTACACGGCTGGTTAGCACAAAACAGGCCTAAAAGCAAACACAGTAATATGCATGAGGGAGGTTTGGGCCACTAGATGGAGCCATTAGCTGGGTTTAATCATGAAATTATAAAGTCAGTGGTGTCTGCTTTTCCTTGTAAAATGAATTTTACTAGTTAAACAAAATACTAATTTCTATTTCTTTAGGGAGGTGGTTCTCAAACTTTTTCTCAGTAAATGTTTCTGCCTCCTTTTAGCCTGAAAACATAATGCTGCTGGATAAAAATGTGCCACTGCCAAGAATCAAACTCATCGACTTTGGTCTTGCTCACAAGATTGAAGCTGGGGTTGAGTTCAAAAACATCTTTGGTACACCTGAGTTTGTAGGTAAGATGAGTTTGTTACCTGTTTGTTCTACTTTTTAACATGTTTTAACATTTATCGTTTCTTTCCAGTCCTCCATCCCGAAGCTTATGGGCTATCCTGAATCTAATGTTTTTCTTTCTGAGGAACTGGCTTGTGTAAAAAGATAATCCAGGAATTTGAGTGTAAACGAATAAACACAATAATAAATGTGTAGCTGTGCTGACATCAGAAATGTGCCCATGAAAACAAGTGTTATTTTTCAGCCACTGTAACTGTGCTGCCTTTTCCTGTTATCTATTTGCCTTTTAAGCACCAGAGATCGTCAACTATGAGCCACTAGGATTGGAAGCAGACATGTGGAGCATCGGTGTCATCACCTACATTCTGCAAGTGCAACACAAATAACACAAACAATGAGACCTGCAGTATCCTCTGCATTATACTGCAGCTCCTTCAACACCTTTAATGGTTTGTTCCAGGCTGAGTGGTGCCTCACCTTTCCTGGGGGAGACCAAACAGGACACACTGGGGAACATTTCAGCCATAAATTACGACTTTGATGAGGAGTTCTTCTGCCATACCAGTGAGCTGGCCAAGAAGTTTATCAGCCAGTTGCTGGAGAAAGATAAGAAGTAAGACTTTAAGCATAACATGGGGAATATCATTTTCCTCAAAACAAATTGTGTGTCAGGTCAAGAAAGTTCATTTCTGTTTTTGTTTTTCAACACTCGCCACAATCATGTAACAGCCCCGGGATTATGATAAGGCTTTTTTATCTCTTACAGAAAAAGATTAACAATTCAAGATGCTCTTAATCACCCATGGATCAAGGTAAAATGGAAACCTCATATAATATTCATGGTGTGTCAGTTAGCACTGTAGTCATATAGACTTGACTGTATATTTGTGTATTTTAACCTGAATTAGAAATAAATACATTTTTGTCATTGATTCATACAAAATATGTTTTTGTAACAATATTTGTATTTTTAAAATAAGTTAAAAGACATAAGATGGAGAAAAACATAGAAGTAAATAATCATATTATTTTAGTATTTAACAATCCCCTGGGTAGAACAAATCTGACACGGTTCAGTAATATTATCAGCTAACATCAGTCGTGTAAAACTCTTCAGTCTTCTACTGTAACACTAACACTGCCATGTGTGGTGTAGCAGCAATAAAACGGACCAAGTCATCTGAAGCCATTTATTTGGGTGTACTGCATCAAGCAATTAGTGGTAATTGCCCTCTAATTGAACAGAATATGGAAAAGCTATTTTTGGTTTGCTGCAACAGCATATTTGCATGTCAGCTCCTCATCCTATGGTTGAGAGTAACCAAGTATTCTCTCTTTAAACTCTTGTGGTCCAATTAGCATAAGGAGGAAAACAAAGCTAAAGAGCCAAAAAAACGGGAGCAGCGCCAACTGAAGACCAAGCGCCTGAGGGAGTACACTATCAAGTCGCACTCAAGCATGCCACCCAACAACACCTATGTAAACTTTGAGCGCTTTGCCCAGGTGGTGGAGGACATAGACCAGATGGAGAGCTCGTTCATTAGCCTGGCTGCAGTCCATGACTCTCTGCAAGAAGATATTGATGCCATGGTCTCCATATACAATGAGAAGGAGGCCTGGTACAAGGAGGAGAGTGAAGGCGTGCGCCACGAGCTTTCACAAATCCGCTACGATTTCCGTAAAGTGGAGGCTTTGAAGAGGAGCTTCCAGGATGACATGCAGGCTTTCAGCTCCAGCCTCAGTGCCATCAGCAGCCGCTACCAGGAGAGACAGAACCACTTCGACGCACTGCGCCTGGAGCTCAGCAATGAGCTGAAATGGGTGCAGGAGGTGGTGGGCTCATTTCCAGTGGACGGAGGTGGTGGAGGGTACCCCAACCGCAACCTCTCCACCGTCTTCAATGACGTGAATGACGCCCTTAAAGAGTTGCTGAACCGCTCCTGTGGAGGAGAACTGCTGTCTGGGATCAACCTGGACTTTACTGACACTGGACAGCAAAGATAAATGCCCCATAGTCCACCATCATGGTGATGATTAGTGAAGGTGCAGGAGGCCGGGCTGTGTCAGGCCCTAAAGGTTCATCTCTGCACACAGATGTTTGGCAAAAATACACATATGTGAGCTTCATGTATTTTTCCATGTGGAAAATAAAAATACGGACAAAAACCTACATCCTCACATACAGTGCAGTGTTTTACAGCAGAGGTTCAGTATATTTTTTGCTTTTTTTAGTTGTGTGCCACAGACAAAGGCAGATATTAAATATTTGCACTGGAAAGATATTAGTTGTCATTATCTTATTTTGACTCTGATGGTTAATATTGAATCATTAGAAAGATTTTAATTGGAGGTTATTGCCAGGTAAGCTGGCTGAGTTGTTTGTTTTGATGCTACGTAAGGGTACACCACCAATTTAGGGTTTCACACCTGGAGCTCAGATTACCCATGATGCAGCTCATCTGCCAACAGTGTTTTGGTGGTGTTGTGCTAGTAGCAGCTAATGTAGCCTGGAGTCTACAGCAGAGATAAAGAGGTTTAGTAAGCTCCGGTCTCTCTAACCCTACAGCTTTTTTTTTTCAGACTCAAGCGGCATCAGGTATTTAACCTTATCAGTCTTAACACGATTTCATCAGGAAACACAACTACTACTTTTTTTTTTTTTTTTTTTACATACTAGCTGTAATACTACAGTACTACTGCACTTCTGAACACCTGGAAACAGACTTTCATGTGTACAGTGTTTGCCAACTGCTGGTTACATCACATAGGCTTATATATTTCAGTATATATATTAATGTTAAATGAAAACAGATTCATACACTGAAAAGTAGGTTAGATCAGTTCTAATCAAGTCCAGAATGATCCACGCTGCCTCATCTGATGTTTACACTGGCAAACAGCACAAGCTTACACCATATTGTTTGCCTGGTGTTTGTACTAGTCCACAAAGGCAGTTTGATAAGTCTCATGAATGGATGTTTGTATCAGCATTTACAGAAGAGAAGTGTTTACCTCAGTCCAGTGAACGACTTTGTTGAATCTTGGCTCTCTTTTTACACAGACATCACTAAGTCAAGGGGATTCAACTGAAATGTAAACTCTTTACATTGTTTGCGATGCAGAATTGAATAAGTCTTAGTTAATACACTTTAAGAAGTCGGTTGTACTTCCTCTTATGAAAAATTAGGCCACATGACAGTTTTCTTTTGCAGTTTCTGGTAGTGAAAATGATGAGTCATGATTCATTTAAAATGACATTTAAATGCTCTGGTAAACAAGCAGGCGTCCTGTGTCAGCTGCTGTCGGCCACGGGGCGTCAGGCAGGACGGCTGTGATGAGAGTTTCTGCCAAAACAGATCAACAAGTCCAGCTGGGACACAACCAAGACTTTAGACCAGTGCCTCCTGAAATCAACACCCAGAGGGCTGATTTCTACACCACATGTAGATTCACTACTAGTTCACTACTATTCTGAGAGCACGTATGTATTTATAGGACGCCCATTTCAAGTAGTCTGATCAGCACTTTTCATGAATTACAGTATAACTGGATATTTCTGTGCCTGGGTCGATTCTGGCATATTTAAAGGACTTCTTACCACTGCAGTTCAAACCCACTGCAAATCCTCCTTTTGGGAGAATAGTTCAGTGAAAACGATCAGCATGCACAACAGAATCCAAACCCGTTAACCCTCAAGAGGTAAAACGTCAAACCCATTTAATGCTTTGCAGAGTGGCACTTTTAAGGTCATTTTACTGAACATGTGCAGCCTGTTCACCTCAACTGGAGCTCTCTATGAATGACTTCCAAATGGCTTCCACCCCAGTGAGCTAACGTGATTTATTCTTTGTAAATGGGCAGAATTACAAACTTGATGTTTTAAATAAAATTATTTCTGAGCATAAAGTCAAACTAGAAGGATATCCAAAACCCAGCAAATAATTATGGGGAGACAGTAGATTAACTTGTCACTGAGTATGCACTGTGGCCTTTGTTCATATTTATTTTGAGTCAGCTGTTACAAATTCAGGTAATTGTGTTGGTGTTTTGCTCAGATGTGATTCACAGTGACCTTGTACCTGCACGCACACATGTATAATAAATGTATACAAACCTGTAATAGTTTATTTAGCAGCTCTTTATGCAAAGCTAGAGAATGGCTGTATTTCACCACTTTATTTATTTTGTAATGTTTCTGTCCATAGTGGCCAATAATCATTTATGCAGCTTGTGTATGTTCGTGTGATTACCCAGCCACCTCATAGCTGGATTTACTGAAAGTTTAACTATATAGAGAAAGAACAGAAACTATGGTTAGAAAAGAATAACAGTAGGATGACGTGAGTTTCAGAAACAAAAGAAAAGAGAGTCAAAAATGAGTTACCCATGAACAAAATGATTGTTTGAGGAAACAGGAAGAAACATAATCTGTGGCCTGGTTAGAGCTCTGCATTGTCACTGACAGGCGCAGAAAGTGTGTTCCTCTTTTGGACAAATATGATAGTGAACAGCTGTTCATTTCTTTGCCACCAAATTCATCCAAACACGAATGAGTGTTTCTTCATCTCAGAGTGTTTTCATCTACAGTGAAGCCTAAGCTCATGAGACTAAAACTCTCAGCAGTTAAACAAGATGAATTTTTCAATTGTATTTCGAAACCAACCACAGCAAAGAGGGCCACAAGCCCCCCCTGGGTCCAGCTCCTCTGCTCCCTCTGCATAGTGTGTCAGCCCTCTACGGTCAACCATGGGGCGTAAAAACATCCTCCCGTCCAGCCCAAGACACTAAAAACAGAAAACTAAGATAAAGTGGAAGCTGCAACATCAGGCTGCACTTCTCTGCGTCTGCATAGTCAAGATAACCACAAAAGCCCTTATGAGGCAACACCACTGAGTGGGTTTCTATTCACTTCATCTCAGTAACAGGACTTAAGTCCTCCTGTTTAGTCTTCATAGGTAGTACACACACATGCACTATGATCATGTAGTAACTAGTGTTAACCAGCCATTACTCCTCCTGTGGAAACCAAGAAGTGCAGGCTGCAATACAAACAATAGGAACTTTAAATGTCCTTACAGCATAACAGTCTCATACGATAATAATGTGTAGAATTATTAATGCTTATTGATTGGATCCAGTTCTGGTGGACCACTCAGAACACACAGGCCTGTTTACCCGTTCCCCCTGTTTGGATCCAGTTCTGGTGGACCAAACGAACGACACGGTCGATTCAGTTTTGCAAACGTTTCGTGCAGGACAGTAAAAAATACAGCCATCCGGTCCAAACCGGCACCGCGCAGGTCAGGGAGGCAGCCGGGTCCGACGTCACAGCGTTGGGCTGGGGCTCGGGGAGGGGCTGGGGCTGAGCAGACGGCTCCCCGGACACATTGCAGCGGAAGGTACGGGAGAGGCGGGCCGAGGCATGGAGATCCGTGAGTGGCTCGGTCTGCTTTCACAGTAACGTTATGAAAGAGCGGAGACGCTGACCGGGCCGGTTCTCCTCCGAGGCTCAGCTCGGTCGTTGTGTGACGGCGGGAGGCCTTTGACTTTCGGGTGAGCGAGCGGCTGTTCGTGCTAAGCTAACAAGCTAAGCTGCTGTGATGCAGCAGACAGGGCGGCCCAAAGTACCGGGCAGAATAGCTCCATATGGCGTTTTGGACAGGTGTGCGCGTTGGTGTGTCTGCCTCACCTATTTTTTAGCCCCCCATCACACCTGCACCCTAGGGTGTTAACGCCAGGCAACTAGTTTATGCTTTGTGCTAGCTGGGTGATGCTAACGCTAGCTAACGCTTGCTAACGTTAACGTAAACAGAAACGTCCGTTGACGCGTCGTTTTCATAAACAGCGTCAGCGGGTTAATATTTAACGTGTTGACACGGGACTAAAGTGTTGACACGGGACAGTGAAGACAGTTAACGTGTTGACACGGGACAGTGAGGACATTTGGCGTCTTGACAGGGGACAGTGAGGACAGTTAACGTGTTGACAGGGGACAGTGAAGACAGTTAACGTGTTAACGGGGGCCAGTGAGGACAGTTAACGTGTTAACGGGGGCCAGTGAGGACAGTTAACGTGTTAACAGGGGCCAGTGAGGACAGTTAACGCGTTGACATGGGACAGTGAGGACATTTAGCATGTTGACAGGGGACAGTGAGGACAGTTAACGTGTTGACAGGGGACGGTGAGGACATTTAGCGTGTTGACGGGGGACGGTGAGGACAGTTAACGTGTTGACGGGGGACGGTGAGGACAGTTAACGTGTTAACGGGGGCCAGTGAGGACAGTTAACGCGTTGACATGGGACAGTGAGGACATTTAGCATGTTGACAGGGGACAGTGAGGACAGTTAACGTGTTGACAGGGGACGGTGAGGACATTTAGCATGTTGACGGGGGACGGTGAGGACAGTTAACGTGTTGACGGGGGACGGTGAGGACAGTTAACGTGTTGACGGGGGACGGTGAGGACAGTTAACGTGTTGACACAGGACGGTGAGGACAGTTAACGTGTTGACACAGGACGGTGAGGACATTTAGCGTGTTGACGGGGGACGGTGAGGACAGTTAACGTGTTGATAGGGGACGGTGAGGACATTTAACGCGTTGACATGGGACAGTGAGGACATTTAGCGTGTTGACGGGGGACGGTGAGGACAGTTAACGTGTTGATAGGGGCCAGTGAGGACAGTTAACGCGTTGACATGGGACAGTGAGGACATTTAGCATGTTGACAGGGGACAGTGAGGACAGTTAACGTGTTGACAGGGGACGGTGAGGACATTTAGCATGTTGACGGGGGACGGTGAGGACAGTTAACGTGTTGACGGGGGACGGTGAGGACAGTTAACGTGTTGACGGGGGACGGTGAGGACAGTTAACGTGTTGACACGGGACGGTGAGGACAGTTAACGTGTTGACACAGGACGGTGAGGACATTTAGCGTGTTGACGGGGGACGGTGAGGACAGTTAACGTGTTGATAGGGGACGGTGAGGACATTTAGCGTGTTGACGGGACGGTGAGGACATTTAGCATGTTGACAGGGGACGGTGAGGACAGTTAATGTGTTGACAGGGGACAGTGAGGACAGGTAATGTGTTGACAGGGGACCGTGAGGACAGTTAGCGTGTTGACGGGACGGTGAGGACATTTAGCATGTTGACAGGGGACGATGAGGACAGTTAACGTGTTGACAGGGGACGGTGGGGATGGTGAGGAGAGTTAACGTATTGACAGGGGACGGCGAAGACATTTAACGTGTCCATACTGTGTCTCTGCTGTTGTCTCCTGTGCTGCTGTCACTAATCTGTAAAACTGTGAGCAGCCACTGGTTAACTTAGCATTTCTGACCCGAACCACCGAGCGGGTCAGTAACCCATCCTGCTCTGAAGCCAGCCGGGTCACAGGGCCAGCCGGGTCACAGGACCAGCCGGGTCCCAGGACCAGCTGTGTTTGTTTGTTTGTTCTGTGGGCTCACAAATATTCAGAGGCATTAAAGCAGCCTTAGCATGGCCCGGTGCTGCAGAGGAGCTTGTGAGATTAGCTGCTAACGGTGAGGAAAGTTTAGCTTTGCAAAATAAACAGGCACCGAGGAGGCACAGAACCACAAAGTGTCTTAGATAAAATGTTGTTTTACAACAGGATGACCGGTTTAGTTCAGGCTGTAGTGACTTTTCAGAAGACCCTCAATGAATGTGCTGACCTGTATAATCGCAGCGTTGGTAGAATTTGTGGGATATTGCAGGTAAATAGGTGTGTTTTGGTGAAAGTCTGCAGCATTTTAACATTTGGTCAGAGAAGGACACGTTCTTCTGTTCTTTGCCAATATGATCTCCATTCATTTTTTTACAAGCATGATTTATTTACAGTCACGTTTACAATGGCAAAATGCATGCTGTGATCAGGTTGTATAATAAATTTGTCACAGTGACATTAAGGTTTATAAATGTGTGTATGCTTTCAGCAAGAATGTCTCTGTTATGGTTTTTGTACCTGGTAGTGAAAAGTACAAATCCTGCCCCTTTAGTTAGTCTGTTTTAATCAGCATGAGGTTCTGAAGGCTGGTATAACGTGTTTCGCTGCCACAGAGGAAATAAATTCATGAAGACCCCTGAAGTCCTTACTGCACAAACCAGGGAGAAAATCTGCCCAGCGACCAAAAACTGTGCATGATGTTTGTTGGAACATGTCTGATTTTCACTGAAGATGTCATACCAGACGTTTTTCGTCAAAGTTGAGCTGAGTGGCAGTAGCCCCTTATCTCAGATCAACCCATCACATTTCAGAACAGCTGGAGATAAACATGTACACTGAGATAGGGAGTTGACAGTAGAATCTGATTCAGACACTCTTATGTTTTGTTATTAACTTGTTTGTGCATGTCATGTTTTAAAACTGTGACACTAATATTGGTTGTTTTGAAAATATAGCAAGTTTTTTTTTCACCAAATGTCCCACTCAGTATATAGCTTCATCAGAAGTGATCCCTATCAATTATTGCAGTGTATTTGATGAGAAAAATTCTATTCATAAGCTTGATATTAACAATCTGTATGACGTCCCCTCTTTTTTTCAGGACTGATGGCTCCAGAGTGACATGCCATGGCTCTAATGATCCCCCCGGTGAAACTCAAATGGCTGGAGCACCTAAACAGCTCATGGATCACGGAGGACAGCGAGTCCATAGCCACACGGGAGGGAGTTTCAGTGCTCTTCTCAAAGCTGCTGGCTAACAAGGAGGTTGTGCTGCTTCCCCAGCAGGTGCTGTGTCTGAAGGGCCCCCAGCTCCCAGACTTTGAGCGTGAATCCCTCTCCAGCGATGAGCAGGAACACTACCTGGATGCTCTGCTCAGCAGCCAGTTGGCCTTGGCCAAGATGGTCTGCTCTGACTCTCCCTTTGCCGCTGCCCTGCGCAAACGTGTGCTGGTGTTACAGCGCATTTTCTACGCACTTTCCAACAAGTATCATGACAAGGGGAAGGTCAAGCAGCAGCAGCACTCTCCGGAAAACAACTCGGGCTCAGCTGACCTGCACTCTGTCAGCGAGCGGCCACGCTCCAGCACTGATGCCCTCATTGAGATGGGCGTTCGAACAGGCCTCAGCCTTCTTTTTGCTCTGCTGCGCCAGAGTTGGATGATGCCTCCTCCACCCAGCCCCGGTGGAGGTCCTGGGGGTAGCATAAACTTGTGCAATGATGTCATTCATACGGCCATCGATGTAGTTAGCTCCCTGCCACCGCTCTCTCTGGCCAACGAGAGCAAGATCCCACCGATGGGGCTGGACTGCCTGGCCCAGGTCACCACTTTTCTGAAAGGGGTCACCATGCCAAACTCTGGGGCAGACATTTTAGGGCGACGTCTTGCCTCAGAGCTACTGCTAGGGTTGGCGTCCCAGAGAGGTTCCCTGCGCTACTTGCTGGAGTGGATAGAGATGGCCTTGGCTGCATCAGCTGTGGTCAGTACTATGGAGGAGAACAAGGTGCTACAGAATCAAGAGGGCCTCATTGGCTATGACTGCTTCATGAACATCCTAATGCAGATGAGACGTTCTCTGGTATGTAAACATTAACACTATTGGCAGATGGGGAAGAAGGGAGGTTTTTTGGTTTAATAAGTCAAGCTGGAAGGCAGGAAATAGTGAATATTGATGTATGTGTTTGATTGTCTCAGGGCTCGTCAGCAGATCGCAGCCAGTGGCGTGAGCCCACACGAACCTCTGATGGCCTGTGCTCACTGTATGAAGCAGCACTCTGCCTTTTTGAAGAAGTAAGCAATGAAGCCAATAATTCCACATTGAAGACTGTCATTCACACTACACTTAACACATTAGCATGCTAAGTCATTAGCATGGATAGCCTTGCATTCTTTAAGGTACTAAAGCTAAACTGTCATAAAGGTTTCCCTCTGAAATGCTTTACCTGTTACTTGTCACTTGCAGCTTCCACCCAGCATGTGGCTCTAACTTAACTAGTATTTTATTAATCTGTCAAATATTTTTGCCAGAGAAAAAGTAAAATAAAGAGCAATGGTGATTTGAGGTTATTATCAGATGGGTAATTCTGAAGATGTTATATGTTTCCCATCAAGTCTGCCTTGATGACTGCTTGTTGGGGAAACTATTATGTCACAATTACATATTAATGAAATACCAGATATTTTTTTTCTTAATCAGAATTTTGTTCTAATGCCTAAATACGTTTGGAGGGGTTGTTTACCCATGTCCTTTTCTTCCAGGTATGTCGAATGGCATCAGACTACTCCCGTACCTGTGTCAGTCCAGACAGCATTCAGACTGGAGAGACACCTGTGGTGTCTGAAACGTGTGAGGTGTATGTGTGGGGCAGTAACAGCAGCCACCAGCTAGTGGAGGGTACACAGGAGAAGATCCTGCAGCCTAAGTTGGCCGCCAGCTTTGCTGATGCACAGACAGTAAGAGAGCAGTTGACACGTCTGCTGTAGACCTATATGTCTGCACATGTTGAGAGAAGACGCATCCGTTAGTCCCATATTCACTATAGAAAGTAGACAAACTGTCACAAGTTTCAAAAGGAGCTTTGCCAGGTTACAGATTTTTTATTTTTAAGGGGAATTTGTTTCCCTGTTTGGCATATTTGTATATTGATCAGCTATAAAAAGCAATGTTAGCTTACCTTACATAGACATGGTGACATAACATTCAAATTTCACTCATTCTTTCACAGAGAATCAATCCATCCATCATCTATGCCCCCTTAGTCCTAACCAGGGTCCCAGGGATCTGCTGGAGCCTATCCCAGCTCTTTTTGGGTGAAAGGCAGGGGTCCACCCTGGACAGGTCATCAGTCCATCACAGGGCTTACATAGAATCTATATCTATAAATCAAAGGAATGTGACTTCCTGTATTTGTTATATGTAGATAGGTGGAGACAGTTACTATTTTAAGATAAAGGAGCAGATTTTTATATTAGCACATCCTGATTTGTATCTCCCTCCTACAACATCTATTTTTGTCTTTCTGTTAGCAGAATAAGGGAACACCATTATGGAATTAGTAGACATACAATGTAAAATAGAAGTGTGCTACATACAGATGCTTTCTGTTTGTCCTACCCTTGTTACCTTATGGTGCTATTTCTCTTGCACAATACCATGATGCCTTTATGAGCTTTTCTGTAGGTTGCACAAAATATTTTTTCCTAAGATGTTGAAGTTTTGAATAAAGAGAAGAATCAGAAAGATCAAAAAATTTATAAAACTTATGTTCAAGAAATTAAATGAACAATATTTTCAATGAAATGGTTGTAGATGCTATTCAATATCTAGGAATTTTTAGATGGTTGTCATTGAAGTATATGGCTAATAGGTCATCTGTGCTATCATCATTTTCTGTAGTGTGTACACACACACACACACTCTAGTATGACAGCATGGGAGAATGCTGATTCAGCTTGTGGTCTTTCATTGGACATAATCCCATTTCTCTGCAGATTGAGGCTGGCCAGTACTGCACTTTTGTGATCTCTTCTGATGGCTCTGTTCGGGCCTGCGGGAAGGGCAGCTATGGACGCTTGGGCCTCGGGGACTCCAACAATCAGTCAACTCTCAAGAAGCTGACCTTTGAACCCCACCGTGCCATCAAGAAGGTGTCATCATCCAAGGGCTCAGATGGCCATACGCTGGCCTTTACTACAGAGGGTGAGGTGTTCAGCTGGGGTGACGGTGATTATGGCAAACTTGGTCATGGGAACAGCTCAACACAGAAATACCCTAAACTTATCCAGGGGCCACTACAGGGGAAGGTAGGGGTTCAACCAGCACTTACAACTTGACGCATGGTATTTTATTCATCTTTAAAATAAGATTAGAATTTAGTGATTTGCTTTGCTTGCGTATTGACTGACATTAGTTATTTGATGTTTGTGATGTTTGTTTTGTGTCAGGTAGTGGTATGTGTGTCTGCTGGCTACAGACACAGTGCAGCAGTCAGTGAGGATGGAGAACTGTACACATGGGGTGAAGGAGATTTTGGAAGATTGGGTGCGTTTCCTAACTAATATATCCCAAGATGAAAAGGATTTCTTTACAAAACTTCACATTTGTGTTCTGTAAATTTTGTAAACAGTCTGACTTCTTTCATTGTTTGGGATTGCAGGGCATGGTGACAGCAACAGCAGAAACATTCCTACCCTGGTTAAAGACATCAGCAATGTGGGAGAGGTGTCATGTGGTAGCTCCCATACTATTGCACTGTCAAAGGATGGACGTACTGTTTGGTCCTTTGGAGGAGGAGACAATGGTGTGTAAATATGAGGCTTTCTGAAATGTGCATACTCATTCTCTAAATGTACTGTATATTTAATATATTGAAAACTACATTATATTGTGTATTATTATATATCCTTTGCCCGTCAAAATGTCAGTGTTGCACTAGCACTAAAATGTCAGTAGATGCTGATACTGTAAATAGCCATGTGTTGTACTGCAGGAAAACTAGGTCATGGAGACACTAATCGAGTGTACAAGCCAAAAGTAGTGGAGGCCCTTCAAGGGATGTTCATCAGAAAAGTTTGTGCAGGAAGCCAGTCATCTCTCGCCTTAACCTCTACCGGGCAGGTAGGATATCATGTCCCTGCATTGCTAACCCACACGGACTAAAACCTGTGGTTTGTTGAGAACACGTGTGGGGGGTGAGGCTGGAACATTTGTCCTGAAGACAAATTTTCATGTAGCTGTGTATTAATTCCTGCTGACTGCTGGTTGCATATAATTATGGACAGTGATACTGTGTACTTTAAGGTTGAGGCTTATTAAATTGTGTAGTGTAATACAAGCTCCTCTTTCAAGGCTTTGTCTTAAAGATATGATTTTCTCATCGTGAACGATTTTATCTGGAGGAAGAACAAAAATAAAATACTTTCCTAATGCTGATTCATGTCACCTGCTCATAGGTGTACGCCTGGGGCTGTGGTGCTTGCTTGGGCTGTGGTTCTTCTGAAGCCACAGCACTCAGACCCAAACTAATTGAAGAGCTGGCTACTACCAGAGTGGTGGACATCTCTATAGGGGACAGCCACTGCCTGGCCCTGTCTCATGGTAGCAGTCATGTTCTTTTTCATGTTTTTGCCTTCTCATACTCTCTCACTCTTTTTCCTTCTAAATGGTTACTGTCAACGGCTGTTACTGCATCAGCCGCAGCACATTTGCATACAGTAGTGTTTTAATGGTGCGTGCCTGATGTGCTACTCCTGCCAGTGACAGTTTCAATGTTACTTTGCTGACAGCAGGATTTTGTGTTTGCTGAACATGTAACTGGACGGTTGGATGTAGCATGATGTAATAGCAAATACTGACTTTGTTTAAGCTCAGACGTGACCTCTGAAACTTTAGGACTTCTCAAATGCATTTAACAAATACAGTCATAATTCAGTTCACTGCAGTTTAAGTGCTGCCACATTGCTATTCATGCAGACTATTAAATATCATCACAGCCAAATCATGACGCTTATCTTCTGCTTGACCGTCTAGACAACGAAGTGTATGCGTGGGGCAATAACTCCATGGGCCAGTGTGGACAGGGTAACTCCACAGGGCCAATCACCAAGCCCAAGAAAGTCGTCGGCTTGGACGGAGTCGCAATCCAGCAGATCTCAGCTGGCACTTCCCACAGTCTGGCCTGGACAGCCCTACCCAGAGACAGGTCAGTGACTAGTACAGAAATTACACACGCTGTACCACAAGCAACCAGAACTGAGGTTTTACAGGAAATATTCGCATAGGGAGCAGAAAGGGTGAAGGCAAGCTCTGATTTCACAACATCTCTGGACATCTGTGTTTAATAAGTAACATAAGTCTAAGGTCAGTAGCTGAAATGTCCCCCCTTAGCTAAAAAGATCATGTTGCCTGTGTGATACCTACATATATACACACAAACAATAACATGGCAAAAATATTGTATTATGCCATTATAGACACAGTTTGCTTTTAATAAATGCAGGTCTTATGTTTATTTATAAAGCAAAGACAATAAAATATGAGGTTGTAAAAAATTGTCAGATTATGCCAATTTGTCAGGTATTTAATTTGCTGGATTAGGTAAAATGAACATACCTGTGTTGATATTTCATTAACAGCCACAATATTAAGTTTTACATATAGTTATATGTATCAGTCCTACATTAATATGGCAAATCAAAGGTCTTAAGCCTGAGCAACACTAACATCCAACACTAAAAAGTCGTTCTCCATCTGTGTCAGTATATTCACTTTTTGGGAAACATGTTTTCCAGGTAATGAGCTTTAGCATCTGTTGTCTCTACAGATTTTATCGACAGTATAGCTGGACCATATGAATTCAGTGATGCATATTCCTTCCACCACTCAAGCACCGTTGAAGTATTAAAGCACTTTCAATGTTTCCTCACTGGGTCTCTAGGCAAGTGGTGGCTTGGCACAGGCCGTACTGTGTCGACCTCGAGGAAAGTACCTTCTCCCACTTGCGTTCCTTCCTTGAGCACTACTGTGATGGCATCAATAGTGAAGTTCCTCCTCTTCCCTTCCCGTCATCCAGGTGAGATCAGTCAGTCTGCAGACAACCATCAGTATTGGTGACAGCTACAGTATGCAGAAGGGTTTTCAACATTTGTTATTCTCCCCGCTGTGGTTCTGGCACTTGCAAATTACTTAATTACAGAATTGGAATATATCTTCATCAGGTTTTCAGTAAGTCATTTCCTCTGTTTGCAGGGAGCATCATAACTTCCTCAAGCTGTGCCTTCGGCTTTTGTCCAATCACCTGGCTCTAGCTCTGGCCGGGGGCGTGGCCACCAGCATCTTAGGTCGGCAGGCCAGGCCCCTGAGGAACCTGCTCTTCAGACTGATGGACGCCTCAGTGCCAGATGAGATTCAGGAGGTAAGACAAAAGTAGATGCACTTTTGATTCTGTATGAAAAACATTAAATATTTACAATTAGCCTGTCTGGATTAAATTGATTAGTAAGGTAATCAAAATCTAATTACATTTAAAGGCTCACTTTCAAATATATATTTCTCTGCGGCTACAATTATTTTCATGATTGACTTATTAGCTGATTATTTTCTGATAGTTTGGTCTAAAAAGTCCTGTAAAGGCCAAGGTGGAGTCCTCAGATGTCTTATTTTCTCCAAACACAATATCAAAATCTACACTATTCAATTAATCATTTTATAGTTCTATTTATAAAACCAAATATATTATTATATAATTTAAGTTGGGTCCAATGAATTTGGAGATTTTTTTGTTGAATTTGTTTTCTTGACTCAGATATTTTAATTATAGACACATAGTTGTGAACATACCACCGAATGCATAACTAGCAAAGATGTTGAGAAAGTTGCTTTTACAATCTCCTCTGTTCACTGTTAAACTCAAGCAATGCCTAAACACTGCTTTTTTTTTCTTCTCTGAAATGACAAAATAATAATTTCTAGACTAAGTTTTTGGGTGTGTGCCCCATCAGGCGGTGATTGAGACTCTGTCTGTGGGGGCGACTATGCTGCTGCCTCCATTGAGAGAGAGGATGGAGCTTCTTCATTCTTTGCTGCCTCAGGGCCCCGACAGATGGGAGAGTCTTTCCAAAGGACAGGTACCCTACTCTATATAATGCAGAGATACAGCTGCCTTCCTGCCTCCAGATAGAATTTAACATTTTAAATTTAAAATCTGCAGATCAGAACATTTTTGACTTGTGACCAGCTGCCTGTAATAAACGATGCAGGGGCTTATCAGGATTGTAGAATACCTCAACAGTTAAAAAAAAAAAAAAGTCCTTTTTGATTGTTACCACTATTTATTCAATTTAATAAGCATTCATATTCAAGATCTGCATAAAAAACCGACAGGCGGGTGACACTTGTTCTGGCTCTGCTTGAGGAGAAGCTGCTGTCAAACACTGATGGTTGTTGTATGGTCTTATTTTTAAAATAAGTCAGGGATAGGTTGACCATCTGTTGTTGATCGTAGGGCCTTGATAAAACTGTTCGGTTTTGGAGATGCAGCTACAGCCACCACTAGTTTCTGTTCCCTTTTATTTCCATTTTCTGTCTTCACTGCCTCTCAATTCATCTGATTGGACAGTGGAGGAAACAAAAAATGTCAGTGACATCAGCTGCTCGTCTTCTCTGACTTAAGTGTTGGAGGTGTTGATGGCGCTCCTGCAAAAAATGAAACGGCACATAGAGCTTAAAATATAACGCACTTTGTCTTATCAGTAGTGGTGGTTTTTAGCCTTAACGGCCGCAGCTTTTACACTCCGAGCAGTGTGGGTAATGAGTCACTCGGTTTGGTAATATGGGCAGAGCAAAAGGCTGTGGTTCCCTCTTTGAGTGAACTCTTACTGAATTTTAACCACAAAGCCTCAGGAGCATGCCCTTTCTTCCCACAATGCATTTCAACAATATTAAAATGTTTTATAATCATGTATTTGAGGAATGTGTACGCTAACGACAGAGGCAGCTGGTTGTGTGTGGAAGTACTGATACAGAATGTGCTTCAAGATATCCGGGCACGGCAAATTAAATAAGTACAAAGAACATAGATCTTGCACATTAGATGCAGGTTTAGCCAGCTAGCTGTGTGTAGCTGAGATAACCAGGTGCTGGTTTAGCCTTGTTATTTAATGACCAGATATGTGGGTGGTGTTGACCTAACTCACAACAAGCAACAGATTATATGTATCTTCAAATATGTTGAACTTCTCCTCTATCTGGGCTTTTTATTGGTGAAATAGTTAATGAAATAAAATCACATTGTGAAAGAAGCCAAAGAAGCACAGAAATATAACTAGCTGTTGCTGAAGTTGATCATAACCTTAACTGAGGCCTTGTTTTCTTTCTGGACAAGCTTTTTGCCTGCCTGTACTCTGGATCCATTTCCTTTTTTACTGAACTCTGAAAGAAATAGACATCGACCTGGTGTTCTCATTATGAGCCCACAGTACCAGCATGTTTTCCCTGAAGCAGTGTTCTGTTGGAAGGCTATGTTTTTCTTATGAGCAGTTTTTGTCTGTGCCACAGAGGATGCAGCTGGACATTATCCTGACCAGTCTCCAGGACCACACCCACGTGGCGTCGCTTCTGGGTTACAGCTCTCCTGCTGATGGTCCAGAGGTGCTTTCCTCTGGGCCGGGCTTCACAGCTTCCCCAGACCCCACCTACAGCGCCACAGCAGGCCACCCTGACACTCACCTGGCTGAGATCCTCATGAAGATGCTACTCAGGAACCTGGGCTTTTATACTGTAAGTATGTCGTAGATGTTAAATGATGAGCTCTATCATCTATCAGAGACATTTAAAGCATGTGTGTTGTTAAGTAGTAAACCCTTACTTGTGGCATTACTGTGATCTATTTAGAACTGGCAGAGAAAGGCAGATAGTACTCAATGATTATTGATGCCTTGATGTTTAGACTGCAAGGCTTTCAGTTCTTTTGATTTTCTCATTTCTTTATTGCTGTTTTGGTAAAATTACTCCGATAAACAAGAGTATAATTTAAAGTGGGTTTGAAATATGATAAAGTAATTGCTTAAATGAAATTAAACTTTCGTGCTTAAATTGTACATACTAAGAATGCAGAATCCAGATTACAAAAGCTTAGTTCTGTAATAATGTGAGAATTCTGTGTAAATAAAAGGAAATTCACATTTGCTTTAAGTCTTTTAATTTAGTATATATGTGCCACTTCTATTTGAACATGATGCATTCCTATAGCACTAGAATGAAGTTGTTCACATGTGATTTGTGCTGTACAGGATCAGGCTTTTGGGGAGCTGGAGAAGAACAGTGATAAGCTGCAGCAGGGCACGTCTTCCTCTGACAGCAGCCAGCCAGCTCATCTCCACCAGCTCCTCTGCTCTCTGCAGAAGCAGCTGCTAGCTTACTGCCACATGAACTCTGTGACCGAGGTATTGACGCTCTGTTCACCAATGTACAGCATTTACTGTCTCTTCTATATTGTACATTTGTTTTATGAAGAAGGTTTGTTGCCTGTAATGTCACTAATACTTACTTTCTACACATCACATCTGGGTTTGTGTTGCACCAAGTTATGCACCAAGCAGACTTGGAAAGAATCACATGATGTTCAGTCTAATGAAATTATACATTTTTTATTGAACACCCAAGAGTTTCAGAACTCGTGTTGTCTTGGTAAATAACATAAATGACTTTAAATTGTTAAGCTGTTTTTATAATTGATGGATCAAAGTAACATCTATTTTTTTAATGGTAGCTATTTGTTATAAAAAGCTGTGGGTGGCTGTGCAAATCACATTTTTGTAGGTATGTGTTTTTATGATCAAGTCAATTACCTTTCATTTGCCGTGGCCTTCAAGAGTCACACAATACATATACACCCCATGTATATATATATATATACACTATTCCTGTATATATATATATATATATATATATATATATATATATATATATATATATACACATATATATACACTATTCCCGTGTGTGTGTGTGTGTGTGTGTGTGTGTATATATATATATATATATATATATATATAAAACATTGATCTTCATGTTTTTGTTTTTTTTCGCAGAACTCCAGCAGTGTGGCTTTACTCCACAAGCATCTGCAGCTGCTGCTGCCTCACTCCACCGACATCTTCTCCCGCTCAGCCACTTTGATAAAAGAGAGTTCCTGGAATGGCAGCATCCAAGAAAAGCTTCAAGGTGAAAAGGATCAATAAATGACTCTTGCAGCAGGGGGGGGGGGGGGGGGCCTCCTTGTCTCTTAGTCTCTTTCTGTCTAAACCTCTGCCTGTTTATCCTCTTATCTCATGCCTATTTACTTCTGCCTTATCATGGTAAAACATTTTACTGTTTCAATTTGTGTATAGCTCTATCGTAGAAACTAATTCAATTAACACTTTGGGGTCAGCTTTGCAAAAGAAAAAATACATGGGTTAGGGTTAGACTTAACTTCTTTAAGGTCTGCTTCACTCTCCAAACTCTCAGTAATCTCAAATAGTTCTTATTTTTTTATTTACTTTTCCATTACTATGAAACCTAAAATACTGATTTCATTTTCTGTCATCTCCAGATGTGATCTATGTGTCAGCGGCAGGCAGCATGCTGTGCCAGATAATCAATTCTTTGCTGCTGCTTCCGGTGTCAGTAGCGAGGCCTGTGCTAAGCCACCTGTTGGACCTGCTGCCTCCCCTGGATCGCCTCAACAGACTGCTGCCTGCTGCCTCCCTTCTGGAGGACCAGGAGCTCCAGTGGCCTCTGCATGGTGAGCAAGAAAGAAGATGTGACACTAAGACGTCAGAACATGTACTGTATTGCTGTGTGTTAACTTTAGGGCTGGTCTGTAACAGTTGCTTAGTTATTCTCTCGCTGTCAATATCTCAGAAACACATTTGCTGCAACGTGATGTAAATTTTGGCCCGTCCGGGGGCCGCTGGTGGCGTAGTGGTAGTGTGCCCGTCCACATACACAGGGGACGCCGGCTCGACTCCTGAGCTGGCCGTCATAGATGACCTGCATGTCTTCCCTCGCTCTCTCCCCTAATTTCCTGTCTCTCTTCACTGGCCTATCAGTAAAGGCAAAAATGTCCAAAAAAATAACTTTAAAAAAACACAAAATTTTTTGGCTGTTCCTTACGATACTTGTCTGTGTGAAGTGACACAGCCCAGTCACCAAATTACATTTCTGATGTTTGACATTTCACTGGACAGAAATTGTAGTGCTCTCAATACCTTATCTCTCAAAAAAGATTCCCCCTTTTTTATTTCTGTATTTCTGGACAGTAGAACATATGCCATCTCTTTTCAGCTGACTATTCCTATTTTTAGGTGCCTCTGACTTTGCTGAGCCAACCTCGGGGATGTCCCTGCCACAGCCGGCCCTCTCTTGGGTCTGGCTTGTGGACCTGGAGAGGACGGTCGCCCTGCTGGTAGGCCGATGCCTTGGTGGTATGCTTCAGGGAGCTCCCACCTCGCTGGAGGAGCAGGACACCGCTTACTGGCTCAAAACTCCCCTCTTCAGCAATGGCTTGGAGATGGACATCCCACAGCTAGGTGCGTAGTAATAACGTGACCGTGAGTGTAGTGGTGCCAGTTATTGCAAAATAAAACATTTAAATACCAGCAGTATATTTTGTATTTTACTGGATCAGTGGAGTTCTGCAGATTGTGTTTCTCCGTTTTGGCTTTTATTAAATGATCTGTTTTTTTGTTTTTCTTCTGTGTCTGGTTGGGATGATGCATTCTTCGTGTCCTCAGACACTTGCATCAGCTCATTGTTGGAGGCAGCACTGTCTGGTAATGAAGAGCAGAAGCCTTTTGACTGCACACTGCGTTCTGACTTGAGTGTCATGGTGGATTTGTCTCTGGGTTCTTCTAAAGAACCTGCCAACAGCCTCTGGGTCAACATGCAGGACTATGCCCTCAGCAAAGGTCTCCCCTATAATGAGTTCCGCTGTCTCCATGCCAGAATAATTAGCCTTGAACATTTCAAAGCTAATTATTCTGGCAGTGCGCTGACTGTAGTCTGTGTTCTGTTGCAGACTGGGACAATGCATCTCTCAGTAATGAGTCCTTGTTAGACACCGTGTCCAGGTTTGTGTTGGCAGCCTTACTGAAGCACACAGGGCTGCTGGGCCAGGCCTGTGGAGAGGGAAGGTACTGAAACATAATACATGTGATCTCTTGGGCTGAAGGGTTTCACAGTGTTCTGTAGTATTAGCCTGAATAAAGCTTCACATCATAAGTAGATGTTTATTTTCTTATTAGGTACCAACCATCTAAGTCCCTTGCAGAGGTCTATCGCAGTGTTTACAAGGTACGAAACCGTCTTCTGGCCTGTAAGAATATGGACTTCATCCAGACCCGATCCTCATCGCGCGAGAGGAGGGTGAGCAAACGAAAGGAAGATAGATATATCTGCAGATATCTGCTCTGTTCATGATGACACAAAAAAGCTTTTACACACTCATTTCTTATTTGATTTTGATTTAATTTGATTCAACTTGGTCAGATTTCAGACAATCAGGACTCTCTGGACATGGACCCTCAGGAGCACTCATTCACACGCACCATCGATGAGGAGGCAGAGCTAGAAGAGCGAGTTGATCGAGAGAGAGAAGAGGGCCATCAGGAACAAGATGATGAGGAGGACGACAGGGAGCATGAAGTAATGACGGCTGGAAGTAAGTACATCTGCCTGGAGTTGTATGTTTATGTGCTTTCAGTGTGCTAATCATTTTGAAATGTATTTCTCAGTTCATTCAAGGCTGTATAACGCTTTTTTTTATCTTGTCAGCTCCCATTCATTTACATCTTTGCTTTATTACAGTTATTATTTAACTGCTGGTAATGATAAATTATTCTTTTTACTGAAACGACTTAGCACGGTGTTCCTCTTTACAGTTTTCTTCTTGTTACTAGTGTATTTTTTATGACGTTGTCGGGAGCTGCTGTAACCAAGAAGAGTCATGACTAGCATGTGAAACCTTGAGGAATGTCTGAGATACAGTACTGAGAAAGCCTTCACCCTGACCCATCACTGTAATATACAAATGTAAAATTAACTTTCTATTGTTGTCATAGAAAAACAAGTAGTTTCAAAAGTACTTGGACAGACATCAGTGCCAGACATTTTTTGTTGTGTTGCATTCGCTTGAGCTTTGGTTTTAAACCTTGCACTCCAGTAAACCTTGAGTACATTATGTGGCTGCTGTTTGACCTCTAACCCATCATATGGTGTGTGTCTGTGTGTTTTGTGTGTGCGCGTCTGTGCATGTTGCACAACACAGAAATCTTTCAATGTTTCCTCTCAGCACGGGAGGTAGCTCGGAGCCGTGACCGGGAACGTGCAAGCAGCAGCACAGGCCAGGGCTCCGGCTCTGTCTCCAGGAGTGGAGGAGCAGGAGGTGGAGAGGAGGACACCATCCTGTCTCAGGAAGGGAGGAGGGGCAGCACCGGTCTCCCAGAGGGCCAGGACCTGTACACAGCAGCCTGTAACTCTGTGATCCACCGTTGTGCCCTGCTGGTGCTGGGGGTGAGCCCTGTGCTGGGTGAGCTGACCAAGCAGAACCAGGAAGAGGGCCAGACCCAGTCAGCTACAGGGACACAGGAGTGTCTGAGCTTCATGACCAGGTTAGAACACGGGCCACCTAAATGCGCTGAGAGGAGAGGTGGTGGTAAATCAAAACAATGTGTGCTGACAGATAAGTAGTTAACGTAATACCTTTGTATGTAATGATTTTTTCTGCAAAAGAATCTCCCTGCTATAGGGTGTGATGTTTTACTTGTGTAAGGACAAAATCAGCTTTTTTTCATCATCTGAGGCAGGCGAAGTATTAATGAATAGAATCACGTGTGAAAACCGAAACACTCTTGTGCCTAAATGAACACGGAAACAGCTGTTGGTTGCTAATGTTCCCCTCAGAGCATAATGATCATTAACACATCCCTCCTTTGGTCATCACTGATGCTCACTTAGCTCAATTAGTCCAATTGGTTGCCGCATTAAAAAGACCAACTCCCAGTTTGATTTGACTAATGGTTTGAGTAATTATGGTCTAGGTGAGGCTTCTTCTTGTGCTTGTTGGTTTCTGTGATAATGATGGTAATGATGAAATTAAAAAATACCTGTATTTTCTGCATATAGTATAGTTATACAACTGTTACTGATCCTTGTCTACAGCCTTATATTGTCCTTTGCAGGTGTTACATAGTGGAGAGGTGAGACTTATTCTGGTGTTGGTGGTGTTGGTCCGTCTGGGGGGATTGTATTATCTAAATGTGTCATGTTTACTGGTATTATGCTTGACTGGCATTGTTTCTTATGTAGGAGTGAGAGTCTAAGTGCAGAGAGCCGTTCAGTGCAGAGCAGCCCAAGTTACAGGCTGATGAAGTCCAGGAGTGAATCTGACCTATCCCAGCCCGAGTCTGACGAGGAGGGTTACACACTGGTAAAACAGACATTCTCACATACACGTCACTGCATAGGTAGGCTGTGTTTAAGCTGTGCATACCAGAAGTTGACAGGTATGATGTGAGTGCTACATCAGGTGTTGTTTGTTTTTTCTTTCAGACTGGGAGGAGAAATGTTGACCTCGACTTGGCGTTTTCTCACAAAAAAAGAGGTAAAGCTCATGTGATTAATGCTGCAAGTAGCAGTGATACAACTTTGTCGTTGTCATTTTTCATACGTTACTCTTATCTCTCTGTCTCTCGATTCCTGTGTGGATAGTTTATTTGCTTCTTTTGGGGCAGTTGAGCCCCAAGCACAAGAGGAGCTCCAAGCAAGTAAACGATGGCATGTTTCTTCCTCTTGTTAGCTCATACTTCCATGATGCCTCCCATTCATCTCTCACAATGAAGACCTTGTTTTGAGCTCAGACACTTCATACTATACTTTCTGTGTACTGTGCTAATGTACAGAGATAGCAAGAGCATTCAGGTGTGCCTGTCATACCAATGTTAGTTCATTCTTCTGCTTGAAACGTTTGTTCTCTGCACAGTGACAGCTTGTGAAGAATATAATGTGTCACGTTGGACAATTCATAGAGTTACCAAATCATTAAAACTGATGCTCTGACCTCAGTGCTCTCAGCTGTTATATGGGAACACTAGCCCTGGTTGCCATTCCACTTCTCGACTGCAGCATTTCTCCTCAGTGGGTCTGGGAAACTGCACCCATTATAAATGAATTCATAATGGCTGATGAAGGCTTGTGCCTGCATGAAGAATCAGCATTTGACCATATGATGAACTCAGAGAATAGTAGTGCATCGCTCTGCATAGCTCTTAAGTGCTTAAAAGAAACATGGTCCATCCCCCAAAATCCATCTTACGTATTCATGCATCTGAAAGCCTCTTTGCCCTCTTCTCTCCACCTGCAGGCTTACTTAACAGTTCACCAGACTCCTTGGCTGAGTCCTGGTTCAGGGCCAAGCTGAGTCGCCAGCGGAGCTACAGCTCGGCTCATTCCTACGAAGAGTCAGACCTCGACCTCAGCCGCTCCCTGGGTATCCATGCTCTCATTGACAACATGGTCAGTTTTATAAGCGGTGATGTGGGCCTCACTCCTGCCTTCAAGGAGCCAGATGAAAGTATGTCAACCAGCCCACAGGCCACCATCCTGGCTATGGAGCAGCAACAGAGCAGGGCAGAGGTGAGCGACTGTCTCAGGTCTTTGCTTGGTTTTTATCTGCCTGTGAACTCAGGACTCTAAGTTTAACAACAAGGCCTTCTTATTGACTGATTATATTCAATTTATTTTTAAGACAAGCACCAGAGAATATTGTGATTTTACATATTTATCTGATGTTTACTTGAATGATTTTAATATTTTTGCTTCGGTTGTAAATATTCTAAAACCCCTTGTCTTATAAAATAGTTTCAGCTGTATTGTTTAGAAGACAGGGCTGGTCTTAATTCATATTTTCCCTTTTGTCAACCAACACCATGAAAAGACAACAAGCAACAATCCATATTAACCTGTATCTTAATACTCCTGTGGCCCCTCAGCTCCAAGCTCTTTGATTTCTATTGAAGATTTAGATCTTTAACATCTGGTCACAGATACACAGCATACTTGTTTGTTTTTTTAAAAACAGAACGGTTCCCAACAGCAGTCAGTACACAAACTGTGGATTTGTAGTGTTACTGAATATTTATAGCGGCAGGACGGTAGTACTGCAGTACTTAGTAGTGAAAGTAGTAACAGTTAATGTGATGTCGGCTAAGGTGGCAGACAAGAATTAAGATACCTCAAGCTTTGAATACACAGACAATACCTGTTGGATTATTTGCTGTTTTCTCAGGTCTTTTCACTGATTCTTTGGACTGTAACAAGATAATACCATAATAATACCACAAAATACCACCAGACTAGTCCTTTACCCTGTAAATATGTTGTTCAAGCTGAACAAACAAGGCTGTTTTTGTTTGCTGATTTTCTGCGATTGGTAACATATTATTGAAGGTATGCAGCCAAAGAAAGTCCAGAGAAATTATAGTCAGAGCTAGATTTGTAACCCTCTTAAATATGTACTTACAATTGGGATGTGCTGTAACTCCAGCTGCGACTGGAAGCCCTCCACCAGATTGTGGTGTTGATCTCCGGCATGGAGGAGAAGGGCAGCCAACCTGGGAACGCTGATCGATCCACCAGTGCCTTCCAGTCCTCCTCCCTGCTCACCTCTGTCAGGTTACAGTTCCTGGCTGGCTGTTTTGGCCTCGGTACAGTGAGCACCGGAGGGCTGAAGAGAGAGAGTGTGCAGCTACATCACTATCAGGTGCACTCTAAGGCTCCTTGTGGGTGGATGCTTCAGTTTGTGGGTTATATTTCATATGATTTGCAAGAGTTACCATGTTTTCCACCTGTGTCTTAACATATCAACTGTATTTTGCAGGATGGTGTAAAGGCAGCTAAGAGGAGCCTCCAGATGGAAATCCAGACAGCTGTCCATAAGATCTACCAGCAGCTGTCTGTCACGCTGGACAGAGCACTGCAGGCAAACAAGCACCACATAGGTAACATGGCTGGTCCTGTATATTTTTAGCAGTGGAGCTTCAGGGATTTAACAACATAAGATTATCCAGGTAGTTTAAAATATAAATCATAGACATCCTGTACGTCACAGATAGTCTACTCACATATCACCCACTACAGCGTCATCCTATACGCTGCCACCCGCTGGTCAGGCTGAGTAGGTTTAGGAGCAAGAGTGATTTTGCATTGACCAGTGTTTGAAAAATGTCTAAACTAGAGTTGTGTGGTTTACCAGTAGTAGAAAGGTATTGCGATACCCTGCCGTTAAAAATGGTACACTACTTTGTTTTATAAGTATCGGTACTTGAATGATTGTTTTAGTATATGTGAGGTTACATTGCTGTGTGTGCAGCACTCTGCTTCACTCCAGGCAGAGTAAATAAAAAAGCATGGTAACAACTTTCTGACCGTCTACGGTTTGTAAACAGAGCAGTCACACGAAGCGAAACGCAGAATCACTTCACTTATGGAGCCGACATTCAGCTCAAGCCCATGAACACTGCTAAGTCTGACAGTAAAAGACGTTTCAAACCTGCACACACCAACATGTCCAACTTTTCAAAGCACTTTGCTTTGATGTGCCGACTTGTATAAATAATTTAAAGAGCAACAGGAGAGTGATTAATGAATGTGATAGAAAACATTTCTGTGATAGTTAACAGGTTAACAGGTAGTGGGGGGAAAAGGATATGGCCTGGCTTCCACTGGTATCTCCTCTGGATGTTACCAGTGGAAGGGACACATGTGACACATGAACTACTTTTACTATCACTTTGATGAAATTAGGCAGAAATTAAGGGCAACTGTCTAATTTAACTGTTTAGGTGTCATTGTGATTAACATAATTCACTCTTGTTGTTTTATGGCCTCTGTCCACATCAGCATAGCAAGTTTCATGTTCTGTCACCTAGATCCATTACTTTTTTCTGATTTAGCCTTTAGATTCTCATAGTTTTGGTATCGTGACTCGTCTGAACACATAAGGAACAAAATTCAGTCAGGTAAGAGCGAAAGGTTGCCTGATCCTGTCTCTGCCACATTTTCCTTCCCCATCCTAGAAGCCCAGCAGCGCCTCCTGCTGGTGACTGTGTTTGCGCTGAGTGTTCGTTACCAGCCAGTGGACGTCTCCCTGGCCATCTCCAGCGGGCTCCTCAACGTGCTGTCCCAACTGTGTGGCACAGAGACTATGCTGGGACAGCCTCTCCAGCTGTTGCAGAAGCCTGGAGTGTCCCAGCTCAGCACTGCCCTGAAGGTGGCCTCCACACGCCTGCTGCAGATACTGGCCATCAGCACCGGGTAGGACATCACAAAGTAGTCAGATGGATTTGCCATAACGCCGGTACTTTGCTAACCGGACCCAGTGCAAAGAAAAAAATACATAAACAACTGTATCTGTTCGTGTCTTTGCAGGACTTACGCAGACAAACTGAGTCCGAAGGTGGTCCAGTCACTGCTGGACCTGCTCTGCAGTCAGCTGAAGAACCTGCTGTCTCAGGCAGGAGTTAGCCTTCTGTCCTCTGGAAAAGACCAAGAAGAAAACAAGCACGAGGACAGTGCAGACTCTGAGAAGAAGGACTTCAGAGGTGATGAAGATGCTGTGTTTGTTGCTATTATTGCACGACAGTGACAGTGACAACAAAATATTTTCTTACACCATGAAAAACATGAAAAGTAGATGAAAGACAGTGAGTCACAAAAGATAAATGATTGTCTGCCTGACAAAAAAGTAGTTTTTAGGTTTAAGAACTTATAAATAAATATAAAACCTAGCAACATTCACATCACAAAATGATTAAAAATGAAACAAAAATTATAATGCATTTTAACTGTTTATATTCTTGGCTTTCAGCTGCTGTCTGCTGAATCTACTCTGAAAGTGAAAAGCAGTGTAACTTTTGTGGGTTCTGTCTCGTTTTGCAGCTTTACTGCGTAAGCAGCACACTGCTGAGCTGCACTTGGGAGACTTCCTGGTCTTCCTCAGGAGAGTGGTGTCCTCTAAGGCCATTCAGTCCAAGATGGCTTCACCCAAATGGACTGAGGTTCTGCTCAATATTGCTGCACAGAAATGCTGCACAGGTAGAACTTACATATTGTAACAGAACCCAGATAAATGTGCTGTACTTCATCATATGACTTTAACTCTTGTTGTCTGATAATGTTAGGGGTTCCTCTGGTGAGAAACCTGAGAACTCGGCTCCTGGCTCTGCATGTTCTGGAGGCTGTGCTGCCTGCCTGTGAGGCCAATATTGAGAATGATCAAATGACACAGGTATGCCACCTAGTTTGCCCCACAACAAATTATAAGAGGATCTATGTTTCTGTATTCTTCTTGTTGTCTGCAAATCCCATAAAGACACCAAAACCAGAGTCTTATTTTATTTCTATTTTGTACTTCTCTGTTAGAGGAAAATTACAGAATTACAGAAAATGGGATTGTTTTTATTTATTTATTAATTGATGTGTTTTTAAGACATTTTTACAGCCCTTTTGGTAGGAATTGGTGTGTTTGGATTTTATGGGTAAGAAAGTATGAGAGTACTGAATGATTGTTAGTTTTTTATGGGATTTGGTGACTATAAGAAAAAAAAAAAGCCTTTTAATAGCTCAGACTTGAGCTAAAACAATTTTCCCTTCTCCAGGTTGTTGAGCGGCTGTTCTCTCTTCTGTCTGACTGCATGTGGGAGGCTCCTATTGCTCAAGCCAAGCACTCAGTCCAGATTAAAGAAAAAGTCCAAGAACTCAAAGTCCAGGTGTGCAACCAGCCTTCTCCTGTCCTACACCCTGCTGTGTCTGGCATGTCATTGTTTGGGTGTCTGAACTCCTCTTTGATCCACAGGGAGAGGCGGAGGAGGAGGATGAGAACCTTCCCATCCAGGAAGTGTCCTTTGACCCCGAAAAGGCTCAGTGTTGTGTGGTGGAAAATGGCCAGGGGCTGACGCATGGCAGTGGGGGAAAAGGATATGGCCTGGCCTCCACTGGTATCTCCTCTGGATGTTACCAGTGGAAGGTACATTATTACCTTATTATGGCACAATAAATACGATCCATGGTACAGCCATGTATATGCACTAGGGCAGAAGTCGGTGCAAACAGAGATTCAGTTTAAAAGTGTAATGCACAATAAGATACATCTTTTTTTCTAAGATCTTTACCTCTTCGATTCATTTCATGTTCATTTCTCTCGTAGTTTTACATCGTGAAGGAGAACCGAGGCAATGAGGGCACGTGTGTGGGTGTGTCACGATGGCCTGTGCATGACTTCAACCACCGCACCACATCTGATATGTGGCTGTACCGGGCTTACAGCGGAAACCTGTATCACAATGGAGAACAAACACTGACACTTAGCAGCTTTACTCAGGGTGACTTCATCACCTGCGTCCTGGACATGGAGGCCAGGACCATCTCCTTTGGCAAGAATGGAGAGGTGAGGCCCAAAATTAGGCCCACTGGCTCAATGTTGGACATCAGCCCCAGCTGCATTATGTTTTTGCACTCCTCGTGTGCAAAAGTGCAAAGTGTGTATTTTTATATGAAATGATACAGGTGTTATTAAAATGAACTCAAGTTATGTATGCTCAGCCAAATGCAATTGCTATAGTTATTATTGGACTCTTGTTGCTGTATGAAGCCATTGCCATTTTCATTTCCCCTCCATACATACAACATCAGCTCACACTATTTGAAGAATCTGCTCCTTTGGTTCTGTTTGAACTGGGAAGTAAGAATTTCCTTTGATTTGTTCACACACAAAATAAAAGAAAAGTCACCATTCAGAATAGGAACAGCAGCAACGCAGTCTAAGGGTTCTGTGTCCATCCCTAACTGCTAACTTGTGACTCCACAGGAGCCAAAGTTGGCCTTCGAGGACGTGGACGCCACGGAGCTCTATCCCTGTGTGATGTTCTATAGCAGTAACCCAGGAGAGAAGGTGAGAGAACATACATTCCCTGAGATGCATCCCTCCTCTTGTGCTGCAGAACAGCAGCATGAGTCATTATTTTATCTTTGTGGGTTTGCTTACCAAAATATGCAGTAACTTCAGATCCAGTCACCAGGTGCTGACCCAGTGGCTGGGCTTTCTTATTTTAGGGTTTCTTTTTTAAAAATTTCAGGAATGTTTGATTAAAAAAGCTTTCTAAATTGGTACTTTGGATTACAGGAGCAAATGAACTATAGAGCCAATCACTGAACATTCGTATGTGATCGTAACTGATCTTTTCTTTGTCTCTGGTTTATTTACTTTATACGTCCCATGTACATATAATCTATGTATGTTTGTATTCTGCTCGTCTCTGATTGCCTCCAGGTTAAGATCTGCGACATGCAGATGAGGGGCACACCTCGAGACCTCTTACCTGGTGACCCAGTCTGCAGCCCCATGGCCACCGTTTTGGCCGAGGCCACCACACAGCTGATCCGCATCTTACATCGCACCGACCAGTGGACCCATTGTATCAACAAAACAATGATTGAGCGGCTTCATAAGATCAAGCCTTGCTTTAGAGAGTCAGCCAGTACCTCTGGTAGTGGTGGTCAGAGACTGAAAAAGAGCCGCTCAGTGCAGAGCCGTGAGGAGCACGATGCCCAGAAAGAAAGCCAAGAAACCCCCACGAGGACAGAGGAGGAGAGGGGTCGCCACGGACGGCAGCACGGCTTGGCGGAGCTATCAGAGCAGCACCTGAGAACACTCTGTACAGAGGTGTGGCCGGTCCTTGCGGTGATTGGGGGTGCGGACGCAGGCCTCCGTGTCGGTGGGCGATGCGTGCACAAGCAGACGGGGCGGCATGCGACTCTGCTGGGCGTGGTGAAGGAAGGCAGCACTTCAGCTAAGGTGCAGTGGGACGAGGCTGAGATCACCATCAGGTACTGGGTGAAAAATTAGCTTTGGCACATTTTGTCACTTTTTTTGGATGTTCCTTTTATCTGTCTGTTTCTCTATTTGTTAATAACTCGGTGCGCTTTGGTAGATATAACAAATTATTAGCTGTGCTTTTGTTTTTGACAATATGAGCAATGTAAAGATTTTGGCTGCTGTTGCGTAAAAAACGTACTGATCTTTATGCTCCTCTTCCACTTGTATATATGAAATGCTCCTCTACCACTTGTGTATATGAAATGACTGCCTCAAAGAAAAAACTCTTAAACTGACATGTGCTGCAGTTGATCATCTGAATGGCTGACAATATGTTCAGAAACACAGACGTGCTGAATGTTTGTCTTCTGCCTGTGTTCAGTCTTCTGATACCCTCTATATTGGCCGTTTGCTTTCTATATCATGTCTGCACCCTCCATTTTGCCTTGTTCTAATTTATTGTTTTTATATGTTTCCCCTTTCACATTTTGATTATTTTACAATACTGATAATCTTAATATGAACTAATAAGTAATACTCTAAAAAGACCATGTTATAAAGTGCAACCTAATCATTACTGACTTGCCTTTTTGTCATTGTTAATCCATTACTCTTTTGCACGGCCCAGTAAGTCATGGTTTTGTGCCATTCCCACATTCTGTCTTTTTATTTGTCGTGCATGTTGTACTCTCTCTCTCCTGCCCTTTCCCTCACTTTGTGTTTCCTTCCTTTGTCTCTTTTCACTCTGCACTCCCTTCTATTAAAGCTTCCCAACTTTCTGGTCACCTAGTGACACTCCACTATACAACCTGGAGCCCTGCGAGCCGCTGCCCTTCGACGTGGCACGTTTCCGTGGCCTCACAGCCTCACTTCTGCTGGACCTCACCTACCTTACCAGCATCCATGAGGAAACCACCGCCAAGCTCAGCACACGGCGCCATGACAAGAAACATCGTGGCGCGGCATCGACGGGGCACGGGCCAGCCAGTAATGACGACAAGACGGACAGTGAGGGACACAACCGTAGTGAACAAAAAGATAATGTCGGAGCCTCATCTGGAGCTTCTCCAAATGCAGCTTCTGACTTGCGCGTGTCACACAGCCTGGATGAGGTCAAAGCACATGTGGCACCCAACTCAAAGTCCGAGAGTGAGATCTCCTCTGTAGCTGCTGGTGGAGTAGGCGGGAATGAGGCTCTTTTCGCTGCAGCTCCTCACACTCCTGCTGAGGGGAACAGGAAGAAAGGCCATGAGCACAACTCCCGCACCCATGAGCCTTCTCCTCCCTGTATCGCCACCCAGTCGGAGATCCACGCTGTGCAGCTGTCCTACCTCTACCTGGGAGCCATGAAGACCCTCAGTGCCCTGCTTAGCTGCAGCAAATATGCTGAGCTGCTGCTTATACCAAAGGTACCGTGGCCTGCTAAGTTATATCATACAATAGCAGTTTAAACTGTTTTCAGTTGACTGACTAAATTCACCATCTTGAAATACCAAGTGTGTGAGTGAAATCTCGTTCCTGTGACAGATCCAGGCCCCATAATAGCAGACCTTCTAACCTACAGTATATGCTCTTCTGACATCCAGGTCTTACCGGAAGCAGCACCTAGCGGGCACAATGCCGATCTAAATGCCAGCACCAGCGGAAGCACAGCTGCCACTTCTCCGGTGTGCCAGGAGGAGGTGGAGATGCGGGCAGCTTTGCAGTTTCTCATGCGCCATATGGTGAAGCGGGCAGTGATGCGCTCTCCCATCAAGCGGGCCTTGGGCCTGGCAGACCTGGAGAGGGCACAGGCCATGATCTACAAGCTAGTCGTGAATGGACTGTTGGAGGAGCCCAGTGGAGGAAAAGTCAAGACTGGTGAGAATCTGTAGAGATTCAGTTTGGAGCTTAACAAGTTGTTGACAGTTTGTCAATCTGTATTGATTGTTGTTACTTCTTGGAGCGTAACAGCCGAGGGTTTCTTACTTTATAGATAAGATCAGATAAAATAAGCTTCTTTAATCCTTAAGAGGAAATTGAAAATTGTAGATGAGGCATTTTGTCAGCTTTTGTTTTTCTTTCTGTCAGGAGTGAGAAGTGAACCCGAGGGCGAAGGGGAGGGTGCAGAGGGTGAGCAGTTGGCTCAAACCCCAGTCACCACCAGCCCTTCGGCCTCCAGCACCACCTCCTTCATGAGCTCATCGCTGGAGGACACCACCACAGCTACCACACCTGTTACAGACACAGAGACTGTCCCTGCCTCGGAGTCTCCGGGCGTCATGCCTCTCAGCCTCCTTCGGTCAGAACAGATGGCTCCCTTATTATCAATCTGCTAGAGTTAGTCACCAGCCTTGTTTTCCATGTGTGATTCAATTAAAATGATTATTTTAATGTGTCTTTGTGATGCGACAGGCAAATGTTCTCCAGCTATCCAACCACCACCCTGGTTCCAACCCGTCGAGCCCAGACTCCTCCGGTGTCATCTCTGCCAACCTCTCCCTCAGATGAAGTTGGCCGGAGGCAGAGTCTCACCTCTCCTGACTCCCAGCCCACCAGACCACAAAACAGAACAGGTACCTGTAAGTATGCCAGATTTCTCTGCCTGTAAATATCACTGTTGTGCTGGTGGAAAGCTTCTGGAGTATTCAGCATTAAATTTATGTTTTTATGTATTTTAGGTGAAATGCGTTTAAACCAGAAAAAAAATCGTGATTTGTCAAACTAATTTTATCTATTTATTTGCTTACAGGACACCTCCTGCCATAGATACAGACAAAACACACTGCTTTATAGCAATGCACATGATAACCCATATTTTTCTGCTCTTGCTGTATCTGAGATTTTATGATGATTTCTTCTTTGCTGTAGCCCTGTCAGACCCCAGCAGCCGGCTGTCGACATCTCCACCTCCTCCTGCCATCGCTGTGCCCCTGCTGGAGATGGGCTTCTCCCTGCGCCAGATCACCAAAGCTCTAGAGGCCACGGGTCAGTCTCTCAGAAGTCCCTGTTGCTTTAGTTGCAGTTGTGTTGCATGGAAATCAGTCGAATCATTTTTCTGACAAGCACAAATTAGACAGACAGCTCAGTACAAAAGTAAGGATGATAGAAAGTGTCATAGTTACAATAGGCATTTTTTGTCTGTTACCAGTTAATAAAAGTATTTACACTTTGCAATAGAGTAGTAATTATTATCACAGTATCCATTGGGAGACAGTTAGAGATGTATATTGTATATTACATGATTGTGATATGCAGTTTGTACACAGCAGAGGTTAGAAATTATGATTTCCCCCCCAAACTGTTGTCTATGGATATTATGGTGTCACTATCATCACGTGGTGTATTCCTTCCATCTCCAGGTGCTCGAGGAGAGGCAGATGCTCAGAACATCACAGTACTTGCCATGTGGATGATAGAACATCCAGGGACAGAGGACGAGCATGACGAGCCTCACACCAGGGGAGGCAGTACCGGCGGTGACGGGTCTGACTCGTCCTGTCCGGGTGCAACGGCCTCTGCTGGAGGCAAATTAATGGAGAGGAGCTCGTATCTGTGCTCTCCTGGAGACATAGCCAGTGCAGACGCTTCAGAAATGGAGGAGGGCTTCAGCGAGAGGTAGGAAAGGCATTTTATCCGTACTCATAATTTGAAATAGAATGAACATTGTGAAAAATTGAACAAAGCACAGACTAATAGATTCAAATTGTTATCATATTTGAGTAGAATAACATCCTCAGTTAATGACTGAGGATGGTCTGACATTTGGCTGCACCATACATTATCAAGACAACCTGAGGAAACCAGCAGAGAACCTTACTTACTGTAAGTGCTCTCAGTGCGATGTTGACATGTACTGAAGTTTTTTCTCAGGGCTGTTCATGTTGTTTTATACATAATATATATAATATACATAACATATACATGCAAAATGAATAACATGCATTAAAATGAAGGGTTCTTTTGCTGCTTTATACATATTTTTATAACCTTTTAAAAGGTTTAAGTGGTAAATTTGTCTGTTGCGAGCTACTTATTCTCAATGTGGTTTATTAGTAAAATCTGCAAACATTTTGTGGTCTTTGTAGTCCTGATGGCCTGGAGCAAGACAGTGCGTCAGCTTCCAGTGGTGCTCCCATCAGAGGACGCTCTGCTGTTGGTAGGAAACACCGCTTTGACCTGGCTGCACGAACACTGTTAGCACGTGCTGGTGAGAGTTTTTCGCAAAGATGTTATGTCTTTTTCCCTCATTTCCTCACCTCATGTTAAATGTCTTTTGTCTAATCCTTTTCTTGAAGCTGGACTGTACCGCTCAGTGCAGGTCCACCACAGCCAGTCACGCCGGGAAGTCTCTGCCCTTCAGCAGCAACCAGACCCCGGTGCCCTGTATGACTTCAACCTGGATGAAGAGCTGGAGATGGACCTGGACGAGGAGACCATGGAGGCCATGTTTGGCCAGGACCTTGCCAGCGACACCGACATTCTGGGAATGTGGATCCCGGAGGTACTGGACTGGCCAACATGGGTGTGTGTGACTTTATGCTACAGTCAGAGGGCTGCCATCACCATCCCGCATTACCTCACAGCAAACTCATGTGCACGCTAAATGCCAGCTCTCTCCTGTTTAACCACACTCACTCAGTTAATCTGCTGTAAATGGCATGAAGTGAAAAACTAAGTACTTAACACTTAACAAAATTATTATTTTTAATTGGCTGCCGCTTGGAATTCAATAATGCAAAACTTTCACTGATTCATATTTCTGACATGTTACATTGCATGAATGCTGTACTACTGTTCAGAAGCCTAACAGCTCTCATGTTGTGTGTGTTGTGTAAATACATGTTGAGCCTTTATTAACTTGAATGGGTGTGTGTGTCTGTGTGTGCGTCTCTCACAGCATGTGTGCGAGACGGATGATCGAGATGAAGTGGTGGTGTGCGAGCTGTGCGAGGCCAACGTGGCCAACTTCAACCAGCACATGAAGAAGAGCCACCCAGGATGCGGCCGGAGCGCAAACCGGCAAGGTTACCGCAGCAACGGGTCCTACGTAGATGGCTGGTTTGGAGGGGAGTGTGGCAGCGGCAACCCTTACTACCTGCTGTGTGGAGGCTGCAGGGAGAAGTACTTGGCCATCAAAAGCAAGGCCAAAGTGCCCATTGTGGAGAGGTATACAAACGGAAAGACACGGTGCAGCTTTGAATTAGTATGAGACCTAGACTTGATGAATTTATTTATTTAACTTTACTTTTTATTTAACCAGAGAGGTCAGTTGAGAACCAGTTCTCATTTACAATGACGACATGGCCAAGAGGCAGCATAAAAGACAGATACAAAACAGTAAAGTCATAAAACATAGAAACAGATAATACAATTGTAAACAGTGGCGTGGCGAGTAGAGGTCGACCGATCTATCGGCAGAGCCGATTAATCGGCCGATTTATAGGCAGGCACATCTGCGACCAGTTAAGCGTTGTTGTGGAACACGGGAAGACGTGTTGTGACAAGCAGGTTGTTCAGTGAGCTGAAAAGCGTCCAAAAACGGTAAGAAAGTACTTATCTTTCGTTTTTAATTTGGCCTTATACATTTCATTGGTTGAATATGAAGCTACTTTTGGAGAACGACTGTCTGGTCTGTATTTTTCGAGCTGTAGTTCAGGCTGTAGGCACAGGTACCAAAACATGCTAACGAGCCCAGCGGCTAAATGATTATAGTCCATACACACATGGCTTCAGCTATTGATGGCAGGGGAAACCTTTCGTTTCCAACGCGTAATTACATCGTAACGTATTAGAATTGACGCTGACCGCCATGTGTGCAACTAATGTGAAAGTAGAAACGCGTGAAATTCAGACGAATATTCTCGTTAAAACACGCAGGATAACGTTCCTCAATAAATGTGTCTGTGCGCCCGACACACGCAACACGGGCACGATGCTCCCACCACAAAATACACTTTTAATGAGGAAAGTTAATGTGCACATCTTAACCTGAAGTTTGGTCTGAACTGAGTGTTTCTACTTTCACATGCAAATGACTTGTTGCACATATTTGTTTACGCATATTCTTAGACTACGGCCCTTTGAATTATAGCAGGGTCTGTCAACAAACATCAGGATCATGACAGGTACCCTGCAATAGATCAATCCTGTTTTTGTGGTCGACCACTAGTGGCGAGTGTTAAATGAAGCTCCAGTGACAAAGCGGATAGCAGTGTGGTAAATAACATCCAGTTTGTGAAGGAGAGTTTTTGCGGCAGACCAGTAAACTACATCACCATAATCCAGTACTGGGAGCACTGTCATTTTAACCAAGAGCTGTTTTGCAGAATGTGTAAAAGGATTTATTATGGTAAAGAAAACCAATACGAGATTTAACCTTTCTGAGCAGTACATTTATGAGTTTCAAGTAAGAGTTTGTTGTCAAGCCAGATACCGAGATATTTGTAGCTTTCAACATAATCAGCCGCAGAGTCATCTAAGGAGGAAATTCTTGAGGGGACACTCAATCTGTGGTAGATTTCCGTTAAGAACCATGCATTTAGTTTTATTTGCTACATGGAGACTAGAGAAAGCTCGGTGGATGTTAGTAAAACTAGCCTGCAGTGAAGATAGTGTAGTAGTCAAGGAAGAGCTAGATGTATAAATGATGGCGTCATCAGCCTATAAATGTACATGAGAATCGCCTGCAGCAGGTGCATTGTTTTTAATGTAAATATTAAATTGTGTAGGACCCAATATGCTTCCTTGTGGAATACCTTTACAAATGGGCAGGGGATCTGACAGAAGTCCCTCCACCCTCACTGACTGTAGATGACCAAACAGTAACTCCTGAACCAGGCCACACAGCTCTCAGAAAGTCCTATGTCTCTTAGCCTGACCATGGTCCACAGAGTCAAAAGCCTTTGCTGGATCAAGAAATGCAGCTATACAGTATTTGTTGTTATCAATGGCACATAGGATGCCATTGATGACTTTAAGTGTAGCAATGATGCAACTATGTCTGGATCTAAAGCCAGACGGAACCCGGGTAAGGACGTAGTGAGTCTCCAAATGGTGCATAAGCCGCTTGTTAACCTTCTTCTCTAGTATTTTGGAGAGATGACAAAATGGAGACGAGTCTATAGCAGTTTAAATCTGAGCTATCGCCCCCTTTAAGGAGTGGGGTGACAGCAGAGGATTTTCATCCCCTTGGGAACACACCAGTTTGGAGACAGATTAAAAATGCAGGCTCATGATGACATGAGCTGCTGTCTTTAAAAATAGTGGGTCTAATGCATCCAATCCAGCAGATTTATGAATGTCCAAGTACCCCAGACTCCTGTATCGACTGAAAAGAGAAGGGGGGAACACCTAAGGCAGGAAAATATGGTAGGAGGAATAGTAGGAGTACTGGAGTTGACAAATAAAGGTTTTCTTCTCTTATCTCATAGACACAGCCGGCTTTGACAAAGTGTTGAAGTGGTCCACCGTTTTGGATTTGTCAATGACAACAATACCATCATAATTATTTACAATGGCAGATGGGAAGGCATAGTCAGTCAGAACTAAACCAGGGGCTAAGGCAGTTTTTGACCCCGATCATTTTAAGAGGAACGTGGTTGTTCAAACTGAACAAGGATTTGAAATATGCCCAAGCCTCTTCGACATCAGGGATAACCCCAATAGGGATTGTTAGAGGGCTCGCTAAGGCTTTGGCAGAACACTCCAGTTGTTTACCTCTGTTGGTAAGGGTAATGTTGATTAGTGGTGTCTGCTTTTACTGTTTGTTGCACACATAGATGTAAAGCCACAAGTACCGTAAAACATTTTCACAGTTTTTTAATTGTAGTTTATAAGAGCAGGAACGCCTTGGATCATTATCAATCTGAATTTTATACATAAAAGTATAAAACTATAATGCCACTACGAATCTAGTGGCATTATATATTATTTTACTGCCAACCTCTGAATATATACTGTCTCATCAGACATTCTGTTATTTCCCAACTATTTTGTATTACCCTATTATTTATAGGACATACGTCATGTGATTTTTATTTTGTGCTGTTTTCAGGTATAAGGGACAGGCTCCTGACCTCCTAGGAAAACAGGACAGTGTCTATGAAGGTAACACTTGATTTGAAATTCAGCATGATGCTTTTCATGCTTCTTGCTGTGATGCATCTAATGGCAGTTGAAATAAAACTTTTAATATGTCCTGGGGAAAGTACATATTTTGTTTTTGTCAATGTGAGAAGAATTAAATGCAGCCCCTGCAGCAAACTGTCTGCTTAGTAGGATGCCCACAGTTTTTCACAGTTAGTGGTTGTTTTAAAGTATTTTTTAAGTTCATGAAAGAAAAAGTAACAGTACATTTACATTTGAAGGTATTTGTTAATGTCTATTTGCTGCAGGGGCTTTGTTTGCTTTATTTCACTTAAACAATGTCTGCCCAAGCATTTGCCTGCTCCCACATGAATATATTTTATTTTAATTTGTGTGTGTCTGTGCAGAGGACTGGGACATGCTGGATGTTGATGAAGATGAGAAACTGACTGGAGAGGAAGAGTTCGAGCTGTTGGCCGGCCCACTGGGACTGAGTGAGCGCAGAATTGTCCCTGAGGCCGTCCAGTTCCCTGACAGCGACCCACTGGGAGCTTCTGTAGCCATGGTGACGGCCACCAATAGCATGGAGGAGACCCTGCTGCAGATCGGTGAGGGGGAGATTCATAGTGGCGTTATTTCCGTAATACAAACTTTTTTTAAATGCCTAAGTGTTGTTTAGTTTTTTACATCGCATGGAGCCGTTTAAGCCTTTAACGTTGTATGTGTTAGCATCTGCATTAGTAGTGAACGGAGCACATCTTTCTGTTTAGGCTGTCAGACGTCAGTGGATAAGAGTTCTTCGGGCAGGGTGACCCTCGGTGAGCAGGCAGCAGCCCTGCAGAATCCTCATGACCGAGTGATGGCGCTGAGGAGGGTGACAGCTGCAGCCCAGGTGCTGCTGGCTCGGACCATGGTGATGAGAGCCCTGTCCCTGCTGTCTGTCAGGTAGTCTTCACAAGAGCATGGATTCACACCCCCTGTCAATGTGTGGAATGGATGCACTGAACACTAACAACTCTGGAAGTCAAATCTTTTTGTAGTCATGCAAATGAAATTTCTCACTTATTTACTCATATCAAGATAGGCCAGGGTACATCGAGCTATTGTAATATTTTATTCATTTCACTTTTCTGTCTGTTATGCAGGACAGTTTCTCTTTTTTGCCAGTTCTCATTTCCTTCTTCCCACTCCCACAAACTTTGCTTCCCTCCCACACAGCGGCTCCAGTTGCAGCCTTGCAGCAGGTCTGGAGTCTCTTGGTTTGACTGACATCAGGACTCTGGTCAGGCTGATGTGCCTGGCGGCAGCGGGCCGGGCCGGTCTCTCCACCAGTCCTACAACAGGCTCCGGCCATGCTGAAAGGCCTCGTGGGGCCGCCAAGACGAGCAAACCCATCTCCTGTCTGGCTTACCTCAGCACTGCAGTAGGCTGCCTGGCCTCCAACAGTCCCAACGCTGCCAAGCTGCTGGTGCAGCTCTGTACCCAGGTACACCACAGGACTCACCAGCCCAGTACCTACTTTCTCTTTCTTGAGCATATCATTGGAAAGAGTTGTTGGCTGTAATGAAGCAATAAGTAATTTTATCTACTCTTTCATTATTATTTTGTAATGAAGCGGATTCTGGGTTTATTATTAGTACTGTCCTTTAATGCTGCAGGTTTTGTAAATGTTATTTACTGTTTATTAGACAGTTTCATTAGTTTATATAATCATGTAGTGTATTAGTAAGCAATCCAGTCTAGCTTATTCCCACTTCTGTTAATTTACTGTTAAAAGTTAACATCGCAACACATGAGGATGCTCTTTCTTTTCCAGAACCTGATCTCAGCAGCCACAGGCATGAATCTAACCACGGTGGATGACCCCATCCAGAGGAAGTTCCTGCCCAGCTTTCTGCGAGGAGTCACCGAGGAGAACAAGCTCATCACCTCTCCCAACTTCGTGGTTACTCAGGCTCTAGTAGCTTTGCTGGCAGATAAAGGAGCCAGACTCAGACCTGCTTATGACAAGGCTGACATGGAGAAGAGAGGTTTGTAGACTTCGAAGAGTCAGAGATCGCAATAAGCTGCTGTTCCATTATCCATCCATTTTTTTTGTCATGGTTTCTGTTCATTTACTCATATCATTGGCTGTCAATATTGCATAAGCACAGTATTTCATAAAGGTAGTGTTTTTGAAAAGTTTCCAAAAATACTCACTTCAGTCACTGCATAATGGACTTTGGAAGTAGAGAGAAGTCCTGTCATGTGCTTCATAAAGCGTTTTTGCTGGGCCAGATGTTGTAACGAATCATCTAATTAGCATGTATTTGTGTAGTAATCAATCCCTGATGTTAAGGTTCCATCCACACATTCTTGCTTGTGCTAGCGTTGCACTGTTTCTCTCTGTTCACCTGTGTCACCTTTTGGTTTTTTTTTGTGCTTTTTTTTTTTTTTTTGTATATTTGTCTTTTTCATTTTTGTCCCTTCTTTCACTCACTGGGCCGCCTTGTCACCTTGTGTTCCGTGTCGAGCAGGTCTAATTGCGCATTTGTATGCCCATCCTTCCCATAATCCTTCCGCTGTAGGCCCTCTGGAGCTGGCCAACGCCCTGGCAGCCTGCTGCCTGTCCTCCAGGCTTTCTTCACAGCACCGCCAGTGGGCCGCCCAGCAGCTGGTCCGCACACTGGCGGCCCATGACCGTGACAACAACCAGAGCCGGCCGCAGACCTTTGCTGACATGGCAGGGGACCTGCGAAAGTGCTCCTTCATCAAGCTAGAGGCTCACCAGAGCAGGGTTAGCACTTTTCCTTGTTCTGTTTACAGTTGTTGTGAAACACTAGCATATATTTAATAATGATAGTTTTTGTGATCCCTGTAATTTTTTTTTTTTTTTTTTGAGGGGAGATGTGAGAAATCTTTCTTTAATTAACTCAGGTCATCACGTGTGGTTGGTGCAGTAAGAAAGGCCTGTTGGCCACCAGTGGCAATGATGGGACGGTGAGGGTGTGGAATGTAACCAAGACCCAGTACACCCTCCAGCAGACATGTGTCTTCAATAAAGAGTAAGTCTCCTGAAACACCACGTCAAAAACATCCATCACTGAGAGACCAGTGTTAAATTTTGTGTATATTGTGCATTTCAGTCAGTTAATCACATGACTGCTCTGTGCTCTCGTTAGTTCATTTTACTTATCTTAGCATGCCACTTAGCTTGGAGATTCTCTATCTCCCCTGTCATTACACAACCTTTTGCTAAAAGAAATGCTACACCATGCCAAGAGCAAAAGGCAAAGGTGCAGTGGCATAGTTCAGAGAAAATAAAAGGTTAGAAGCTTTTGTGACCAAGGAGATTTAGCATAATCTGGCTGGCCTGTGTGTTAGAGCTTAACTTGCTGCGCTGGTTCAACTAGTCGCTGCCACACTTCTAGACCAAAATATTGTGTGAGGACAAACATTAAAGTTGCTGTGCCACTTTGTGGTGTTACCACATCTGAAGTGTAGTGGGTGATGGGATTATGGGACCTATAGTGAATTATTTTCCCTCAGCTCCCCAGAGCATCTTTCATCTCATTGTTTTGGTTTTTCAACCCACCACTTCTGTGCTCATGAACCTCAGCAGCAGGCAGCTGAAATGAGTAAAATAGCGCTAACAGACCCACAGTAGGTTTTCCCTCCCTGCACTGAAAAACAGCCAAGCGTGTTAGCTACTGTCCTAAATTACCCTGAGTGGGTAAATAGGCAACAGATTGGTAACAACCGCTTTAAATAAATCAATCAATGCGTCATCAATTTTGTCTGTTTTTTTTCTTTCTTTTTTTGTGTCCCTGCTCATTAGTGATGGCTCGTCAGAGGAGGGCATGTCAGGCTTGGGATCTCCCTCCGATCCTTTCCTGTCTCCTCTGGCCTGGAGTGTCACTGGAAAATATCTGGCCTCTGCCATGGAGAAAATGGTCAACATCTGGCAAGTTAATGGTAAACATCTTATTTTTCAAACTCTTTTCTATGGGAGATTAACTGTGCTTGATTTTTTTTTTTCTTGGTCTCTCAAGATCACAAGTTAATTAGTTAGTTACCTCCAAGTAACAAGGTTTGTGATAACAGATTCCTTCATCTTGTTGTCTGGAAACAAACAAAAGGCAGTTCTACCCACACTGTTGTTTATATGGACAACTATTCAGTCTTATAACAGAAATCTGTATCTCAACTAAAACACTCATTTTCTATTCTTGTGATAAATTAACCCACTATCATGAGAAAACAACCTTTTTAATCTCAAAATAACAAAGAAATTAACTTGTGATCTCAAGGTAATGACACTAGAATAATAATTGCAAACACAGCTGTTATTACTGTGTTCAGTCATGCGTTCCAGTGGAGTTATCTAAAAGAAACGATAAATACGTTATGTGGTCTTGGTTTGTGCAGTCTCCTCAGAATATGAATTAGATGCTATTAAGATTTTATAGTTCTCATTAAAAATAAATATGCTCTGGGACTGGATGTGGTCCAATCACTTCCTCCCACCACACACCCTGCAGCATACCCCATCTGTCCTTGGCCGCCTCAACAATGGGAGTCCACAATCGCAATATTATCTTTTATTTTTATTAGAGTCCATTTTCTCTAGTGCCATTGAAATGTTATGGTGTCTTTACTGCACAAATAATTTTTCTTTTCCTATTGGCCTTGTTGTGTAAGTAGCTCGAGCCACAGTGCTGTTTGTAATGGACACTATGCAAACTGAAATCCTTTCCTTTCCTCTAAGGTGGTAAGGGCCTTTTGGATGTGCAGCCTCACTGGGTGTCTGCTCTGGCTTGGCCTGAAGAGGAGGCAGAATCCTTGTGGTGTGGGGAACCCAAGGACATGCTGCTGGTGGGACGAATGGATGGATCCTTGGGCCTCATTGAGGTCCTGGATACCGCCACTATGCAACGCACTGAGCTGGAGCACTGCTACAGGAAAGATGGTATGACGAGGCCCGGTTGTTGTTTTTCTCATAAATAACTATTCTGTTTTTGTTTTGTTTTTCTTTTTGGATGACAAAACCCTGTTTGTAAGTAGTTTTCATATCTTTGACAATACACCTGTCTACCAAAGTGAAGTCTTTTATGGAGTTTTATCCTTTATCTCTCAGTGGCAGTGATGCACATTGCCTGGTACAGTGAAGACAAGCCTTTTGCTGTGGGCTATGCAGATGGCAAGCTGCTGATTGGATTTAAAGAGCCCTTAGAAAAGGGAGCCATTGTGGTCATTGATGCACACAAGGTAAAATAAAGCCCCAGTTGGAATTTCTATCTTGGTGTTTACTGTAGCTGATAAAGAAGCAGTAGTAAGTGTGGATTTACAGCCAAATCACAGACTCTGCTTGGTGTTTTTCCAGGAGTCAGTCACTAGTATGAAGTGGAGTCCTACCGGTCAGGTCTTGTTGACCTGTGCCAAAGAGGAGACGGTGAAGCTGTGGGCCAGCCCAGACTCTCACCCTGACTCGGGCTCTGGCTGTGGCTGGCGCTGCCTGCAGAGTCTTAGACACCCCTCCCTGGTCAACGGCGTGGCCTGGTGCAGCCTGCCTGGACGTGGGCCTAAGCCCCTCAGCATGCTGGCAGTGTAGGTTGTGCTATAACAATAGGCCGGACTGTGGCTGATTACACTTTGTGGTCCTGCAGGTGTTGACAGTTGTAGTTGTGTAGGTTTCTTCACTTAAGGCTATTTGGTGTCATTTCAGCTAATTGCTTTGTTTTTCCTCCCATGTTTCTGCCTTTTTACTTTATCGTAACATATTGTGTTAATATTTAAAAGGGGATTTTTTGTGTGTAATAGAAAAGAAAAGAAAGAGACAGGACAAAGAAACTTTCTCATTCTTACCTCTGTGTTGTTAACACAAGGGCAATATCTTCACACCTAAGAGGGACGTATTTCCTCCTTGTTGGATGGTTTTCACGTGTTATTGTGCTTTGCAGATGCTGCCAGAACGGCTTGGTCTCAGTCTGGACTGTTCCTCAGGACATCTCTAACTTCTCAGAATGTTGTTCCTTGGACTCGGAGGAGTGGTGGGAGAATGAAGCAAAACCTAAGTTCAGGGTACAATTATTTATTTCCAAAGCAATTACTCTTGATTACTGCTTGATTGAATTGCAGCCAAGATGATGTGTTCTTTCTTTTACCACCTGCTGGTGTTGCAGTCTTCTCGTTGGTCAGAAGATGGAGCAATCTGTGTTTTCCAGCTGAAGGGCCACATCACTCCAGTAAGAACGCTGGCCTTCAGCCCTGATGGTCTGACCTTGGCATCTGGAGGGGTGGGAGGCCTCATGAACATCTGGTCCCTGCGGGTAAGATCTATATAGTGGAGACAGAGGCAAAAAATATACAGGGTAAACACTGCAAGTCGCAGTATAAAAGACATCAAATGGTCCAACAGAACAAATAATTCATCACACTCATCCCACTGGCAGCTATACATAACACTGAACACTGGAGTCATCATGTTGTGTTTGTCCATGTCCAACAGGACGGCTCAGTGCTGCAGACGGTAGTAGCCGGTTCAGGGGCGGTCCAGAATATCGTCTGGATCCCAGATGTGGGTGTTTCTGTTTGCTCCAACAGGTCAAAGGTAAGACTTTCTTTTCTGACTTAACCCTAAAATACATGTTAACTTTCTGCTCTTCTTCATTTGTCTGTTTCTATACCTTCGTATTCAGGATGTGCTCGTTGTGAACTGCTCCAAAGACTTCACGGTGTCCAACCATGTGCTGGCCACCTGCCGCACAGCTTTAAAGAAGCAGGGGGTAGTCGGCCTCAACATGGCACCTTGTATGAGGGCCTTCCTGGAGAGACTGCCTGTCATGCTGCAGGAGCAGTACGTCTATGAGAAGGTACAAGGACATTTCTACATTAACCCTCTGGGGTCTGAGGGGGTTTTTGGGGCCTGGACAAATTTTGACATGTCCTGACATTTGTGCTTTTTTCAGTGTTTTTTAAACATATTAATGTCTAAAGTCTGATAACACTGTAATCAGCACAAAATTGGCTACAATAATATGTGAGCTTCAAGTTTATACATTATTGTGTTTTTGAGAAAAAAGTGTTTATGCATGGTTAGTGAAAAACTACAATTCTTTACTCACTGAAATAAGACCATAAAACACAAACAGAACATTGGTTCACAAGACTTTGGAGACCAGCATGTTGTAGGCTAAAGTGTTTACTTCACAGTGCTGTGAATGTCATCTTGTTCACACATTCACAGAAAACAATACACTGATTTAAATTTTCTAAGACACTTTTTGTCCAGAAAGGCCATATGCAAGAGGGTGTGTCTGAGGATGAATAGTCATGTGATTTACCTGAGAACACAAAAGACGCACTGAACGTCCAGACAAAGCCGCGCATAATGAGCCTTTCAGTCAATGTAGATGGGACGGATTAGTGCAGTACAATACAAAACAATGAGGAGCCAAACGATCCTCATTTGAGTTAAAATCAGTGTTTTTACTCTGAGGACAAGCTAAACTGTTTGTCTCTGTGTGGAATGTGAGGAGCGCCGCTTCACGTGCGTAACGCGCCATCATCCAAACGGGCCGAAAAAGTGAGTAAATTCTATGATGAAGTTTGATATTTTGTGTCATTTCTCGGGGGCGTGCACATATTTACCTGGTTCACCTGAGATTATTTACATGTGAACAGTGGACAGTGTACAAGGCGGGACCGCATTACCTGTAATGAGGTGAGACAGGAAAAAACGGACTTCTCCTTACGTTCATACGGATTAAATAAAAAGTGATGATTTGTTTTTGACTTGAATTGTTTCACTCAAAAGAAAACATTTCAAGCTTTCTAGCCATATAATTCTTATTTTTATGAGCCAAGTATTCGCTGAGATTCTGGTTGTTTTATTTACGCGTCTGTGAAGAGAAATGGCAGAGACAGAAAAGTCCGAGAGCGCACCCTGTCGGCTTTCTTTATTTAAAAAAAGCACAACGTTTTGTTGTTATTATGATGGTATACCACTAAAACTAGACCCTTTACAGATTTGAATGATATGCTTCTTTTATCTGTACGATCAGAATTGACGGAGTAATTTCAGTTTGTTTCGGCCTTATCAGAAAAAGATGCGTCAAAACGCGCCGGCGCGTGCGTCGACCCCAGAGGGTTAATGTGTTCATTGCCTTCAAATCGCCTCTTTTTGCTGTAACATTATCTTAGATTTTCATTCAACAATGTTATTTTCATGGCGTATTGTTTAAAATTTGGTTTTAGAGGAATAATTAATTTGAGTAATTAAAGCTTCAAGGACTAAAATGTCTTATTCCTGGTGCTTCTTGGAAGTGGAAAAAAGTCCCAGTGTTTTACCTGAAATGGTCCAGCTTCCATGAGGGGCAGGATGGAGGCCTACAACAGTTTAACAACTTTATAGCACATTTCTTGGTGGTGTTAGTGTGAAATGCAGGATATCCTAAACTGACAAGGTGCCCTGAGAGAAAGATCGATCAAATAAAATTCCAGAATTCATCACAGGTTCATAGTATTTCACAGAAGATCATTTCCAGTCTTTGTTGATGTTGCATGTTTTTGTCAACTTCTAGCCTCACGTCGTCTGTGGGGAGCAGCTTGTCCACAGTCCCTATATGCAGTGCCTCGCCTCCCTGGCTGTCGGTCTCCACCTGGACCAGCTCCTGTGTCGCCCCCCGGTGCCGCCTCACCTCCGACACTGCCCACCGGAGTCTGGCAGCACAATCTGGAGCGCCAGTGAGTGGGCCTGGTTGGACTGCTTCTCTACTACAGTCAAAGCAGCGGAGGCCCTCGCTCGAGGCGCCACCTTCCCTGAGTCCTTTTCCGTGCCTGATCTGGAGCCTGTGCCCGAAGAAGAAATGGCTCTGCTCATGGTGAGAGGAGGCGGCTGCTGTTTGTGCAGCTGCGTCAACATTTGGAGCTGTAGTTTATAATATAATTAACACGTGTAGCATATAATAACAGCCTTTGCACCATGTTTATCCAGGACAACAGCAAATGGCTGTCTGGTATGGATGAACAGATCATGTCCTGGGCCACCTCAAGACCAGAGGTAATTTAGATTGAAATCTAGTCTAACAAATGGTTTGTCTGTGTTTATTCTCCTCTGACTGAAGATGAACGCTGCTGTTTTCAAAGACTTTTTGACTTGTTCATTGTTTATCTTATGTGTGCGTGTTGTGTGCTGGGTGTTTGCAGGACTGGCACCTTGGAGGGAAGTGTGATGTGTATCTGTGGGGTGCAGGGCGACATGGCCAGCTGGCAGAGGCCGGCAGAAACATCCTGGTGCCAACCACTGCCCCGTCCTTCTCTCAGGCACAGCAGGTACACAGAAAACACACAGAGCACATTGAACATTAGACAAAAACCTGTTGCCTGTAATAAGCTGCATCGTGTGGGAGTAAAGGGCACGTAGTTTTATGCTGAACTGGACGAATATGTACTTTTATCTGTTACACTGTAAAAGGGGTAAAAAAAAGGAGGCAGTGTGGGATTTTAAACAACTGGGCATTTTGCAGGAAGAGAGTAAAAGATGGTATTAAGCTGCATTATGGAAAATGTTGGTATTCCTCTTTATTATGCTTATTCATCAACTTGTCACTGCCTCTTCGTGTCCAGGTGGTGTGTGGTCAGAACTGCACCTTTGTAATCCAGCCGAATGGCACGGTGTTGGCGTGTGGGGAGGGAAGCTATGGCCGTCTGGGACAAGGCAACTCCGATGACCTGCACGTGCTCACTGTCATCTCAGCTCTTCAAGGTGACTCTACCACATTAACTGTTCCCACCACACGTTAAACGAGATGATTTATTTCTCTCAAATGGCTGATAACACTGTTTGTGTGTCTAAAGATACAGTGAACTTAGTTTCATTATGGCCATGACAGAATTACCTGTAATTAGCTCCTGTTGATCAGTGGTCAGCACAGAACTGTTGAATCGGGGCATTGCCTTAATTGGTTTGTGTAGAAACACCTTTTTGTCAAGGTCTGATGGATGATCCAAACTGTATCAGCCATGATAGACTGATAAAATATGAAGCTGTGTGAGCTTTGATGGTGCGTCCATGTTATGGTATGTTTTAACTGGTTAACCTACACTTCAATTCTTTTCCACTTGTCTGGGTCCAGGTTCCATCGGTAGATTAATCATGATAAATGCATATTGTGCTGTTGCTTTGACCTGTATGGCAGCTATTACATTTGTCCAATGTGTTGTCAATCAGCGTATTTAGGCATCACCTCTGCAATAACTTTCTTTGTGCTATGCTCAGGTTTTGTTGTGACTCAGCTGGTGACTTCATGCGGCAGCGACGGTCATTCCATGGCTCTGACGGAGAGCGGCGAGGTGTTCAGCTGGGGGGACGGGGACTATGGCAAACTGGGCCACGGGAACAGCGACCGCCAACGCAGGCCCAGACAGATTGAGGCTCTGCAAGGAGAGGAGGTGGTGCAGGTCAGTCAGTCTCTACTCAGGAGTAGTTAAGAACAAAAGTAGTTAGGACTTTTCAGTATTTGTGGTGACAGTGAACATCCCAGCTCGAATGGAGCCAAAGAAATATCTTTTGGCTGCACATTTGTTTGCTTAGATTACAATAAACTTTAGCTTTCAGCGTCTTTACCATTGTTACTCAACATTTCTTCCTTTTCCTCACCAGATGTCCTGTGGATTCAAACATTCGGCAGTAGTCACAGCTGATGGGAAACTGTTCACATTTGGTAATGGTGATTATGGTCGACTGGGCCTGGGAAACACCTCGAACAAGAAGCTGCCAGAGAAGGTTACTGCTCTGGACGGCTACCAAGTTGGACAGGTAGAAAATTATAGGTCAGAAAATTATAGTTAGGAACCTACTGATAAAAGGCAAAATATCTTCATTTAAACATTAGTGTGAGTATAATTTATTATTTCTTAACCATGTGTTGATTCTAAAAATACAAAGGATTGTAGAACAAATAGTCTTTTGATAGATAATGTTTTCTTGAATACTTAGCTTGAATATTTTGGAGGTTTTGATAAACACAGGTGATTGTTGGCCTAATCTACGCTGCCGTGCTGTCTCCTCAGGTGGCCTGTGGTTTGAACCACACTTTGGTTGTCTCTGCTGACGGAATGATGGTTTGGGCTTTTGGTGATGGAGACTATGGAAAACTGGGCCTGGGCAATTCCACAGCCAAGTCTTCACCTCAGGTACGCAGTGTGGTGCTGCGAGGCCGACTGCTTCATTTGAGCTGTAGAACCTGAAGTTAAGGTGTTCGTCTGTTTTTTGAAAGAAAATACTACAATTATATATAAATTATATCATTTTTATTCCTTAGAAAGTGGATGTGCTGTGTGGACTCAGCATCAAAAAAGTGGCCTGTGGAACCCAGTTCTCTGTGGCTTTAACCAAAGATGGCAAAGTGTTCACGTTTGGACAAGGTACGCTGTTTTTCTTCTTCTCCCCACCTAATTCTTCATACGATAATGATTAGCTCCTCAACCATGAGTCAGGTGACGGAAATGAATCAGCTACTCTTTTGAGAATCGATTCATTAAAAACAAATTTGATAGAAAAAACATGTTTATCGGTTTAAGCTTCTCAAATGTTGCTTTTTCTTGATTGTAAATTGAATATTGTGTGTTGAGTGGTTGGTCTGACACAAAGGGCTTCTGGAGATGTCTTGGGCTCAAGGCTCTTTTGGGGATTCATAGTTTCCTTTCCGTAGCTGGGGCATTAAGCTTTTCATTTTATTCTTTTTATGGCGCAGACCGCCTAATTGGTTTGCCAGAGGGCCGAGCCAGGAACCACAACCGGCCCCAGCAGGTCCCAGCTCTGTCGGGGATTCACATCGAGGACGTCGCTGTTGGAGCTGAGCACACTCTGGTGCTGTCCTCCACAGGAGACGTTTACACCTGGGGCAGCAACTCAGAGGGACAGGTACCCCGGTGTCACACACTACCCCTCGTTTTGTTTATCACATGACCGAGCAGGGACGTTGAGTCTAGTGCCATCTACTCACAGTGAATGAATAAAGGTCATCTGGTTGTTTAACTCAACAGTATGGAGATACACCAGTGTCATTAATGAAGAATGAAACAATTTAAGGTTTAATTTGATTTGCCAGAAAGTCTCTGATTGTAAATTGGTTTATTTATATTAGACTCAGACGATGGCTAACTATGGTGGAATTGTGTGAACTGTGGCTTTGTTGTCTAGCTGGGTCTGGGCCACACAAACCACGTCAGAGAACCCACACTGGTGACGACGCTGCAGGGCAAAAATATCCACCAGATCTCTGCTGGACGCTGCCACAGTGCTGCATGGACAGCTCCACCTGTGCCGCCTCGAGCACCAGGTCAGACAGATATGGCTGCACTACATGTCTGCCACAAGTATTTTCTATGTGATAGTAAACTAGACAATATATGAAAATATGAAATGCACATTCATTGATAATAAAAACTTCTTTACTAAATGTGTTAATTATACATTTTATGTGCAGCATCAACCCAACAGGTTCTGCTCCTTCTTACAAACTGCATGTCCAGCTCTGTGTGAATTTGTTGCTCTGTCCTGTCCATCCATCTTGTGGTCTTTGTGTCCCCTCCTCAGGTTCTTCAGTTCCTCTCCAGCTGGGTCTGCCTGTGGCGGTGCCTCCTCAGTACAGTGGGCTGAAAGAAGTGAGCATCGAGGCGGTGCGGGCTCGCCTGCGCCTCCTCTACCATTTCTCTGACCTTATGTACTCCTCGTGGAGACTGCTCAACCTCAGCCCCAACAACCAGGTAGGCACTTTAGTTTTCTTATACTGTATTTAAACCAGTATTAGATGATGATTAAACCGGTGTTCGATGATGATTAAACCAGTATTAGATGATGATCAAACCGGTGTTCGATGATGATTAAACCAGCTAGATGATGATTAAACCAGTATTAGATGATGATTAAACCGGTGTTCGATGATGATTAAACCAGCTAGATGATGATTAAACCAGTATTAGATGATGATTAAACCAGTTAGATGATGATTAAACCAGTATTAGATGATGATTAAACCGGTGTTCGATGATGATTAAACCAGTATTAGATGATGATTAAACCGGTGTTCGATGATGATTAAACCAGCTAGATGATGATTAAACCAGTATTAGATGATGATTAAACCGGTGTTCGATGATGATTAAACCAGCTAGATGATGATTAAACCAGTATTAGATGATGATTAAACCAGTATTAGATGATGATTAAACCAGTATTAGATGATGATCAAACCGGTGTTCGATGATGATTAAACCAGCTAGATGATGATTAAACCAGTATTAGATGATGATTAAACCAGTTAGATGATGATTAAACCAGTATTAGATGATGATTAAACCGGTGTTCGATGATGATTAAACCAGTTAGATGATGATTAAACCAGTTAGATGATGATTAAACCAGTATTAGATGATGATTAAACCAGTTAGATGATGATTAAACCAGTTAGATGATGATTAAACCAGTATTAGATGATGATTAAACCAGTTAGATGATGATTAAACCAGTATTAGATGATGATTAAACCGGTGTTCGATGATGATTAAACCAGTTAGATGATGATTAAACCAGTATTAGATGATGATTAAACCAGTGTTCGATGATGATTAAACCAGTATTAGATGATGATTAAACCGGTGTTCGATGATGATTAAACCAGTTAGATGATGATTAAACCAGTATTAGATGATGATTAAACCGGTGTTCGATGATGATTAAACCAGTTAGATGATGATTAAACCAGTATTAGATGATGATTAAACCGGTGTTCGATGATGATTAAACCAGTTAGATGATGATTAAACCAGTATTAGATGATGATTAAACCAGTATTAGATGATGATTAAACCAGTTAGATGATGATTAAACCAGTATTAGATGATGATTAAACCAGTATTAGATGATGATTAAACCAGTTAGATGATGATTAAACCAGTATTAGATGATGATTAAACCGGTGTGATTAAACCAGTTAGATGATGATTAAACCAGTATTAGATGATGATTAAACCAGTTAGATGATGATTAAACCAGTATTAGATGATGATTAAACCAGTTAGATGATGATTAAACCAGTATTAGATGATGATTAAACCGGTGTTCGATGATGATTAAACCAGTATTAGATGATGATTAAACCGGTGTTCGATGATGATTAAACCAGTTAGATGATGATTAAACCGGTGTTCGATGATGATTAAACCAGTTAGATGATGATTAAACCGGTGTTCGATGATGATTAAACCAGTTAGATGATGATTAAACCGGTGTTCGATGATGATTAAACCAGTATTAGATGATGATTAAACCGGTGTTCGATGATGATTAAACCAGTTAGATGATGATTAAACCGGTGTTCGATGATGATTAAACCAGTATTAGATGATGATTAAACCGGTGTTCGATGATGATTAAACCAGCTAGATGATGATTAAACCAGTTAGATGATGATTAAACCGGTGTTCGATGATGATTAAACCAGCTAGATGATGATTAAACCAGTATTAGATGATGATTAAACCGGTGTTCGATGATGATTAAACCAGCTAGATGATGATTAAACCAGTATTAGATGATGATTAAACCGGTGTTCGATGATGATTAAACCAGCTAGATGATGATTAAACCAGTTAGATGATGATTAAACCGGTGTTCGATGATGATTAAACCAGCTAGATGATGATTAAACCAGTATTAGATGATGATTAAACCGGTGTTCGATGATGATTAAACCAGCTAGATGATGATTAAACCAGTATTAGATGATGATTAAACCGGTGTTCGATGATGATTAAACCAGCTAGATGATGATTAAACCAGTTAGATGATGATTAAACCGGTGTTCGATGATGATTAAACCAGTTAGATGATGATTAAACCAGTATTAGATGATGATTAAACCGGTGTTCGATGATGATTAAACCAGTATTAGATGATGATTAAACCGGTGTTCGATGATGATTAAACCAGTATTAGATGATGATTAAACCAGTATTAGATGATGATTAAACCAGTTAGATGATGATTAAACCAGTATTAGATGATGATTAAACCAGTTAGATGATGATTAAACCGGTGTTCGATGATGATTAAACCAGTTAGATGATGATTAAACCAGTATTAGATGATGATTAAACCGGTGTTCGATGATGTGTTGTTGCAATGAAAAACCTTTTTGGATGCAGTGTGTATAGACACAGTGTGTTTCTCTGTTTTAAAACAATGGTAATTCTTACTTTGCAGAGCTGTACCTCCCACTACAATGCTGGTACCTGGGGGATTGTCCAGGGCCAGCTGAGGCCCCTGTTGGCTCCCAGAGTCTACACTCTGCCCATGGTACGCTCCATAGGCAAAACCATGGTGCAAGGAAAGAACTATGGCCCTCAGATCACTGTCAAACGAATCTCCACCCGGTGAGTCCACTGGACCTTTGCCTGTGTGTGTGTTTATCCCCTCACGCCTCAGTCCCATACTACAGGTTTTTTGTGTCCAAAATGTTGGACCTGTTTTGAGACATGACCCTGGAAGCCTACCACAGCCCAACCTGATCCAAAAGGGAACTGAGAACAGAGCTAATCCACACAGAGTAGAGGATAATTAGACCCTGGCAACAGTTTGCAGCTCCATAAATTAAAGAGCAGCCATGGTGGAAAAAGATCAACTATACATGTCATTTGTTCTGCAGTTCACAAACTGTCTGACTGGATATAATCTGCTGCTTTGACCAGACTGCATTGCATTTATGATGAACTCAAATTGACGACCTTATAAAACACCAAAATGGTTTATTTAAATTTATTTAGTTTGTATGCAATGTCAAATTTCCCTTACATGCCTTTTCACATAATTAACAAATTTGCCTCTAGTCAGGTCCAGGTTTTTTTCAGAGCACGTTTAACAACAAAGTTGAAGGTCTTTCAAAGAAAAGAACATGATTGAAAATAAATGACACATTAACCTGAAAGATATCAAAATACAAAGGCATATTCCACAGTCACAGTACAAACTGAACATAATCATGTCAGTAACAAGGAGTAGATGTCAAAAGCTTAAATGGAATTTTTAAAAAGCAATAAAAATGACATTTGGCAGTAAAGTGTAGATGTGGAAATAATGAGCATCAAATGGCAAAAGGCACAGCAAACAGGTCCAGCATATGCACTTTAACTAATGAAAGAGTCAGTGTGGCTGGTGCACGGCCCATACGTGGCCCCTGTTGTGGCCCCTGTTGTGCTGCAGGATGTTTGTGCAGGACTCCAACAGCTGACGTTTGCTCTTTTGTGCCAGTGAAGTTTTAAACCTTTTGTTTGTGTTTCGCTGTGTGACTGCTCAAACTTACACTTCTTATTTCTCCCTTTTGACCTGTCACAATCTGCAGGGGGCGAAAGTGTAAACCGATCTTTGTGCAGATCGCTCGCCAGGTTGTGAAGCTAAACGCCTCAGACCTTCGACTGCCCTCAAGGGCCTGGAAGGTCAAACTGGTGGGAGAGGGGGCGGACGATGCGGGTGGAGTCTTTGACGACACCATCACAGAGATGTGTCAGGTGTGGACAGAACTGTCATATCCACGATTCTCGATGGATGAGATATTCACAAGTCGTGTCATGAGAGTGACATTTGTCTGTGTTTACAGGAATTAGAGACGGGGGTCGTAGACCTGCTCATCCCCTCCCCCAACGCCACAGCAGAGGTTGGCTACAACAGAGACAGGTAACCAAGATGATTAAGGAAACATTATCGGATTATATTGGTTTAACCTTTTTAACTCTATAAACTTTACCATCTACTTACTTGAAACCACATGACGTGCCAACTGAGTCACATCCCTTGAAAACGTTCTTTCACCCACCTAGGTTCCTCCTCAACCCATCTGCTTGTCTGGATGAGCACATGCTCCAGTTTAAGTTTCTCGGCATCCTTATGGGTGTCGCCATCCGCACCAAGAAACCCCTGGACCTTCACCTGGCTCCTCTGGTGTGGAAACAGCTGTGCTGCATACCCCTGACTCTGGAGGATTTGGAGGAAGTGGATCTCCTCTATGTACAGACGCTCAAAAGCATTCTTCACATTGAAGACAGCGGCATCACTGAGGATAATTTCCATGAGGTGGGTAGAGGTTTGAGATTTGTTCATTACTTATACTGTACTGTGCAGACGTTTTAGGCACTTTAGATGTTTTAGATCCCTATCACACAACACCACCAGGTGTCTGACTGATCCCAGACACCTGATGCAGGAGAACAGGCTCATAAAGAACCCACTAGAGTTCTTGAAGAACTATTTTCAGAGGCCAGAAGAACCAGGAGTCCTGCAGCAGATGGTCTGACCCCCACAAAGTCCTGATCTGGGCAGTGTGGAGTCAGTCTGGGATCTGTATGTCAGTGATTTTTATTTTTGTTTTTCAGATGATTCCCCTGGATTCCTTTGTCGGGCAGAGTGCAGATGGGAAAATGGTTCCCATCATCCCAGGAGGAAACAGCATTCCTCTCACTTTCTCCAACAGGAAGGAATATGTGGAAAGAGCTATTGAGTACAGGCTGCATGAAATTGATCGACAGGTAAGACTTATCTGAGTGCTGCAGAATGAGGAGAACATCAAACCTAATGCTGACATAAAGCCTCCCTGGTCTTCCCTTCTGTCAGGTGGCGGCGGTGCGTGAAGGCATGTCGTGGATCGTGCCGGTCCCGCTGCTGTCCCTGCTGACAGCCAAGCAGCTGGAGCAGATGGTGTGCGGCATGCCCGAGATCAGCTGCGACGTGTTGAAGAAGGTGGTGCGGTACAGAGAGGTGGACGAGCAGCACTCCCTGGTGCAGTGGTTCTGGCAGACTCTGGAGGAGTTCTCTAACGAGGAACGAGTCCTCTTCATGCGCTTTGTCTCCGGGCGCTCGAGGCTGCCCGCCAACACGGCCGACATCTCTCAGAGGTTTCAAATCATGAAGGTGGACAGGGTGAGTGAATCAGGATTTGTGTGGTCTCTCATCTTAGTCATTTTGTTTTACCTACAGATTTTTTAAAAATTTCTAATGTCAGTTGCACCTAATGCAGGATCAATGTGTGTGTGTGTGTGTCTCCACAGCCGTACGACAGCCTGCCCACTTCTCAGACCTGTTTCTTCCAGCTGCGTCTGCCTCCCTACTCGAGCCAGGCCGTCATGGCCGAGAGACTGCGCTACGCCATCAATAACTGCCGCTCCATTGACATGGACAACTACATGCTCTCCCGTAATGTGGACAACGCCGAGGGCTCTGACACAGACTACTGAGGCAGGCAGTTCCCCACATGCACGCACACACAAATCAGAGTCCCAGGACTGACCGGACATTGACTTATCTGAACTGCACACACACACACCCACACACACACGATGCATCGTCATCACTGCGCCAATTTTAGGGAATTCTTGAACAGATGGGTCACTTTTTACATCCATTTTATGTACTTTAAACAGCACAGTTTTTCATTTCGCCTTGTGGTTTATTAGCAGTTTTAATGAGAAAAATCCACAGGAAGTGCATTAGTGGTATTTTTTTTTTCATTACTCCACATCCCATTTTCAGGGTTTCTGCATGGAGGTTGAGTTTGGAAATATGTATAGAATATTAAAGTAGTGGAGGACAAAAATAATATTGTACATTGTGTAAAATGCTTCAATATGATAATGTTTTGCATAATAGCCATATTTATTGTTTTCATTGCCTATGTCAAGTTTCCCAAAGCATAAAGAAAAAATAAATGCTGCATAATTGATTTCATCTGCTTTTTGTAGAAATGATTTCATTTTTCGATTTCACTTAGTGACACACGTCTTTTCATCGTCAGCCATATCGCAATATGTTAACAAGATGCTTGTGTTAATATAATTCAAAGCATGTATTCGTTAAACTATGCAACAGCTTAGTCGTTTGAGATTTTTCATTAGAACCTAATTAATAACTTCGCAGAAACCACCAATATCCTGTGCAATTTTTTATGGCTTTTTTCGTGGCAATATATATTTCATGCATTTTAACTCTTAAATTATCAACAATATAATTTAAACCTTAAATATGCTCCCACATAAATTAGTAAACTATAAAAATAGGTTGTTTTTTTTTTTACCATATCAATTCAGTCTAGTTTATTATATTCTGATACCCAATTTTACTGCTCCCGATCAAGACCAGTAACACTGTTTTATGGCAAGGCAGCAAACCAGGCTACTGGTGCTGAACAGTGTCAACAAATAAGAGATCTGGTCTGAGCCGCCACAGTTTAGTCAAACTCATACTGGTAGAATCTGACCTCAAACCCTTAGAGGGCGAGAAGCCCAGCACAGACATGCTTACCTTGCTGCAGCAGTATGAAGACAGCATCTCGGGTGAGTGCAATATCCGTCTAAATCCAAAAGTAACACCTGTGGTATAGCCGCCATGCACAGATCCAAATACACTACAAAACAGACAGACAAGAGCTTAACAAGAAGGAGGAAAACAACAGGTAAATGTGTGAATGGCCTACTTGTAGAAATACTGCACAAAAATCTCAATAAAGCAATCCAAAGACCTCACTACACCTTACCCACATTAGAAAACATCACCACAAAACCAACCAGAGCCAAACGTACTAGACGCTATGCTACAGATCTGGACTGAGTCGTCCCTCTGGACCACACGTTCAACACAGGCACATACAGGCTCCTCAGACTGCCCTTTGGAATCAACTCAGCTCAAGAGGAGTTCCAGAGGCGGGTTGAGATGTACGAAGGCTGCAATGGAGTAGCCATCATACTTAATGACATTCTGGTCATGGGAAAATCCAATCAGGAGCACAACGAAAAGAGCCATGGTGAAACGCACAAGACAGTGATGAGTAAAGCTGAACCAACAAATGCCAAATATGTGCATCAGAGGTCAGCTATTTTGGCCATGTGCTCTCAAACAGTATCAAACCATACCCACTGAAGGTGAAGGGAATCCAAGACATGCATCCATCAAAAAACAAAGGTGAGTTGGAAACCATCCTTGGGATGATCAACTAGCTGACCAGGTTCACACCTGTCAGGTAAATGGCCACTGCAACAGCTGTTGACACTTCTTACAATAAATAATATCTTCAATAATTTTATATGATTTTCGCTCAATAGCTTCCAAGTCATGTGACTTGATGACTCAAAATTATGCATAATTTATTGGATTGGTCTGTCCGCACATCACACGCCTTACAATTCAAATATATCAGATAAAATTAATGATGTGATATATTCGAATTGTAAGAGGTGTGTCTTAGACCTATTAGGCGAAAATGTTAAATTAAAAAAATTCATATAAAATTAATGATATAATTTATTGTAAGAATTGTGTCATGATCCTGCAATAGTCCCATAAACCATAAGAATTTTTAAGTCAAAATTTTACATGACCTGGAAGCTATCAAATAAAATTCAAACTTCACTTAATCATTTTAAAACAATTTATGCCTTAATAATTTCAATGATCGTGAAGCACCTGACCTCATATAATTTTTCTTAACATGAATGGAGAATTTTTTTTTTTTTCCTTCTGTCAATTTCTGTTGAATATCGAATGTCAACCTGTCTTCAGCGCGGTACCACGGCACAGAAAAATATATTTTGCAACACAATAATATTTTGGAAAGAAATGATCAAGCAAAAATATTCAGTGCTCAATAATGTGTTTACTATTATGCGTATGAATGTGCACTAACCGCTCTCGTTCAGTTTTCCTCATATGTTCTCACTCCTTCTGTCTCTCAACATCAAATTTGATAAGCTAACATTACACATACACACACAAATACACTATTACCTGTGAGACATTTGGCTTTAATTAAAATCTAAGAAACATGATTTTAGGAAGTGTGTGTCATTGGCTATGATGCTAGAAAGGGTAAATATAACCATACCTGCTTCCACATCACCATCAGATATGTGGTATGTATGTGTAACTCTGGGTTATCAGATTTGCTGTGTAGGTTTACGAGGTGAGGACAGGGTCAAAAGCAACAACACTGAAAACTAGGATTTGAATGTTTGAAACTACATTTTGAATGTGAACATTTTGATTTCAAAACAAAGCTATGATTCAAACCTTTGGTAATAAAATGTGAATATCTGAAATGCTTAATTCTTTTCAGTGTTACAAATCGGTCAAACTTGCTTTGCAAACATTCATCTCTGTTCCTTCAGTGTTTCAATTTTTTTTAATTTTTTGTTTGCAGAGTGTCAGATCAGATTTCTGACCCTGTTTTCACAGGAGACAGATCTGAAACTTTGCAGAAGACCAGGGCGGAAACTCACAGATGCTCCACCAATCACATAACTTCTAATAAAATAAGTCAATCAGCTAACAGGGATAGTCTACAAGGTTTGATTAGTTCCACTGGACGTCAATCCAGGTGGATACTGTAAAGACAATGTCTTGGGTCCAGCGCACCTGCTCCACCTTCTTCTGTCCTCTGACTAAGAAGAGGACCTGCAAGAGCATCGAACACACCACGCCTGACTAAGGGCTGGACACCAGGTACAGTTTGTGAACAACAGTTAACTGGGCTGTAGATTTTTAAGAGGATGGTTTGACTTTGTTATTTAGAGCCACTTAACTGAATTTGACATGACATTAACTATAGCAGTGCACAAACCATGTGACAAACAGCTGCTATGACAACCTAGCTAACTGACCTAGCTAAGTGGCTAACTTCAATTCAATTTAATTTATTTGTATAACACCAAATCACAATACAATCATCCCAAGGCACTTTAAAAAAACCACAAAAAAACCAACAAATCCCTTATGAGCAGCACAGTGGAGAGGAAAAACTCTTTAACAGAAGAAAAAACCTCCAGCAAAACCAGGCTGACTGAACTAGGTGGCTAACTGACTTAGCTAGGTGGCTAACTGACTGAGCTAACGCTAGGTGGCTAACTGACTTAGCTAGGTTAGGTGGCTAACTGACTGAGCTACATAGCTAACTGACTTAACTAGGTCGCTAACAGACTGAACTAGGTGGCTGACTGATTGAGCTAGGTGGCTGACTGACTGAGCTAGGTGGCTGACTGACTGAGCTAGGTGGCTGACTGACTGAGCTAACGCTAGGTGGCTAACGGACTGAGCTAACGCTAGGTGGCTAACTGACTGAACTAGGTAGCTGACTGACTTAGCTAGGTGGCTGACTGACTTAGCTAGGTTAGGTGGCTATCTGACTGAGCTAGGTTAGGTGGCTATCTGACTGAGCTAGGTGGCTGACTGACTGACTGAGCTAGGTGGCTATCTGACTGAGCTAGGTGGCTGACTGACTTAGCTAGGTGGCTGACTGACTTAGCTAGGTTGGCTATCTGACTTAGCTAGGTGGCTAACTGACTGAGCTAGGTTGGCTATCTGACTGAGCTAGGTGGCTAACTGACTGAGCTAGGTTGGCTATCTGACTGAGCTAGGTGGCTAACTGACTGAGCTAGGTGGCTATCTGACTGAGCTAGGTTGGCTATCTGACTTAGCTAGCGTAGCTAGGTGGCTATCTGACTTAGCTAGCTAAATGTTGCTCTCAGCGTGCTAAAACCGTGTTGCTCCATCTACTGTTAAAAATCAACAGCCCAGTTAACCTTTCTGCACATACTGTACGTCCATTGGTGCTCGATGAGGCATCCAAAACCAAACTTTTAACATTCAAAATGTGTTTTCAAACATTCAAATCAGTGGTGCTGATTATGAAACTAACATTATCCTCACCTCATATAGGTTATCAAGACAATTTATAACGCCGACATATCGCCAAAGTACCTTCTTCAAGCGTTATATGTTGAAATTAAATAATCAGTTGCCTAGTTTGTAAACTATCTTGGCAATAGTTCGTTAGTGCTTTTTGACATAACGTCACATTAACCAGCATTAGCGACCTACCAACATAGCTAACCGCTTGTTAGCTAACATTCTATTAACATTTTTCTTTAAATACTAATATATTTGATGACATAATGTTTCCTGCTGAATTGGTAGCATAAGTAAAGTATAGGTTATTAGTTACCTTTCTAACCAAGCTAATAATGTAACGTTACAAATGTAAACAAACAGAATGCCATAAAGATTCATACAACACGATATATAATATAAAACGATATATATATAGTGTTATATGAGCAAAGCAATACAAACTACTTACATGCAGCTGTGCTGCGACGATCTGTCCATATTGTTGTTCATTGGACATTGTCTGTTCCCTGAAGTGCCTAAAGAAGGAGTCAAACTTTGTTAGTCACACAACAGCCAACATCTCGAGTGGAGACAATCCAAACAACAAAACATTATAGTGCAGAAAACTAACAAAACATTTCTATAATATGAGTAAAACATGTGTTTTAACCAGCTGTAGCGGTAATGAGCGTTTATCATAATGCTTCCGGGAGGCTGTAACTAGTGATGTAATTGGAGACAAAACAGCCAATCAGAATGTACTTTTTCCAGTTTTCCGATTGGTTGATTTTGTGGCACATTGGTAAAGCAGCGGAGAACGTATTTATAATGGTTATTTCACATTCATACGGATAATAGCAAACATTTATTGAGTACAATATATTTTTGCTCGCTCAAACTAAATTATTTTGCTTGAACAGAATTTCTTTTAGAGATATAATTTATGTGCTCCAAAAATAGCGGCATAAAAAACGCTACACAAGATTTGGCTGCACCACCAAGACAAGTCCTTCACTTCTAAATATTGTAGACAAAAAAAAATAAAAATCTGTTACTTACCTGTTATCTTATCCGACAACAATGGGTCCCAATGGGACGCATTTAGCAAGTGGCTAATTAACATTATTAATGTAGTGTTAGGTGAGCTAATGTCATGCACACAATGCTAATCTTTTTGCGAGGTAACGCAAAACTACAAAATAATTTCTACCTGATACTTAAGGGGCTCCGTAATCTCAAACCCTGTAAGGTGAAAAGACAAAAAAAGGTCATGTACCAGTTACCTGGAGAATACTGTGAAAGCCAAACCCACTCACCTGCTGGAGAACCTGACACATGACGTTTGCCTTTAAGGAACATTGCTCTTCAGCCAGATCATACAGCCAACACCTGCTTCTTGCAGCTCACATTTGCTGTGATGATTCAATTCAGTCTTACTTGTATAGCACCATATCACAATACAGATCATCTCAAGGCACTTTACAAAAACAAAAAACCCAACAAAACGATGATCACAGCCATAAGTTAATGTAGTTGATGCAACTGTTATCCAAAGACAATGTTTATATCTAATACTATTGACTAGAGAATGTAAGCCAGGCATGAGCCTGTGTTCACAAGAAATACCATACAAGTGCACTTAAATATATTTGTTCTCCTCCAGAGTTTCCTGTTTTGTTTTGTTTTTTTTTCTCGTAAGGATGGAGACGTAACATCCTAACTGGCATTCGATTAATGTACACTGAAGGCCACTGTAGTCACGAGTGAGGTAAGGAACTCCCACGAGGTTACAGTGGATTCAGTGATTTAAGATGTGGAATAAATAGAAACACGTCGGTGTCAGTCTGTATTAGTATATACAGTAGTTTAACAGTACCTAAAGGACAAATATAATCTTCTCACATTTTATTAGAGTCTAAGCAAATTAATCCATGAACAGTGTTGTTGACTGTAGTGCTCATATGGATTTCTCTGTGTGCAAATATTGCCCATCACAGGTGCATCTGTCATCTGATCAGTATTAAAGGCTCATATCACAAGTCAACATCTGAGTGTAGTGCTGCTGCCATTGTTCCAGGATGAACTGCAGAACAAACCCAGACAATAAAATGTGAATATCTGGAAGCATTGTGGACTGTTTCAAAAATACTACATGGATGCATTAGCTTACAAGTGCAGGTAAAATGAAGGGTGAGAGACAGACAAGTGAATTGGTGATGAAGATGCAGCTGAGCCAAAAGGAAAAATCTTCAAATAACAATAGTCTATGTTCCAACTCTCACCAATGATCGAGAGCTTTGAGTAGTGCCTGAAACAATGAGATCAAGAATCCAAGTGGTTGAAATGAGTTTCCTCCATAGGGACAAAGTTCAGGAGGAGAGTCTGTCTGCTACTCTGAACACAAAAAGACTGAGGTTCCAGGAAACCAGACTGAAAACCCAGGATAAAGAGGCTCCGTGAATGTGGCGTTGAAGGTGTGGAGGTGGATCAGTGTGTCAGAGGAGGCTGAGTAGAAGGACAGAGTGCCAGCAGGCCAGTCCAGATACACTGCTACTCTACTAGAGGAGGGGGAGGAGAGAACTGTTCTTCTGTTATTGTGACAGACAGAATAACCACCACCCTCAGAGCATCTTAGAGTCCAGGACTGATCATTGTATCCAAACTCACAGTTGTCACTGTTTCCTCTCCTCCTGATGCCTCTGTAACTCACCGATATGTGAACCACTCCATTCCACTCCACCTCCCAGTAACAGCGACCAGTCAGACCATTACTACACAGCAGCTGAGACCAGTGCTCAAATCTGTCTGGATTATCAGGATACGACTGAACCTCCTCCAACCAAGTCACTTTCCTGTTGTTGTCAGACAGTTTGATGTTTCTGTTCACTGTGTTGGTGTCGATTGTGAGTTCACAGGAATCTGATGAGAGAACAAGACACAGTAACAGCTGCAGTTACTCATCTGCCACCTGGTTCAGTGTGAGCTGATTTGTTATGAATCTCATTAAAAACAAACTTACACTTCTTTAGACCAGGTCTCAACCATTGGACTCCACCAGGCTCCACCCTGAAAGGACGAGGGGGGTCAGGTCAGCACAAAACAGTGTTTCCTACATGTGTTATTGTTCATATAAGACTCAAATCGTTTGCAGCTTTTCCTGTCAGACCTCTCCATAGCTGAAAGTGTCCAGTCTTGGGGCTCCCTATGGCTCTATCCTTGGCCCCTTATTGTTTTCCGTTTACATGCTTCCACTGGGACACAATATTCTTTATCACTGTTACCAGCAGACCTCTCCATACCTGAGACTGCCCAGCCTCCAGTGTGAAGCCTTCAGTCCCACAGACAGGAGCCTCACTCCAGACTCTCCTGGATGGTTGTAGCTCAGGTCCAGCTCTCTCAGATGGGAGGTGTTTGAACTTAGAGCTGAGACGAGAGAAGCACAGCCTTCCTCTGTGACTAGGCAGCCCGACAGCCTGCAAAACATAAAACAATACAGGATGCTTCTGTGAACACTGGGCAATAAATAAAACGTTTGAATCAACATATGTCTTTATTTATACGGTAACTGCTGAGGGGTTGCTAGGCTTGTATTTTGTAATCTTGTCTCATGAACACATGAAGGCCTTTCTGTTCAGTTTGAAAGACTCAAGATGTAGCAGTTCACTGTGATTAAAGCAGATTAACCACATGACAAAAAAAAAAATCTAGATTACACATCAGAATATGGACTGGGTTCTTCATTAACCTCAATTTGTATTTGTTAGATGTCAGAACTCTGTAAAACCTGAATCTCTCTTCAAACCTTAAAGTTTATCTTAAGTAGTAAATTGATCTGACCTGAGAGTTTTCAATGTAAAGTGAGAGCACTGCAGACCACTGGATAGCAACTTCACTCCTGAGTCCTGCAGGTCATTGTTACTCAGGTCCAGCTCTCTCAGTGTGGAGGACTTGGAGCTGAGAACTGAGGCAAGAGCTTCGCAGCTTCTCTCTGACAGGTTACAGCCGCTCAGTCTGCAGAGTAAATGAGCAAATAATTTGTTAGGTATTTACTTTTCTCCTGCTGAAAGATAGCAGTGTTTTCAATGGTCCAACTATGTGTACTCACATAGCCTTCGTGGAGGCTTTGACCACTGGCAGCAGCCTCAGCAGAGCCTCCTCTGAAGCAGAGTATTTCCTCAGGTCAAACACGTCCAGGTCCTGTTCTGATGACAGTAAGATGAAGACCAGAGCTGACCATTGGGCAGGAGACAGCTTTTGACTGGAGAGACTTCCTGATCTCAGGAATTCTTGGATCTCCTCCACTAGAGAACGATCCATCAGTTCATTCAGACAGTGGAACAGGTTGATGCTTTTCTCTGGAGAGGGAGACCCTTCAATCTTTTTCTTGATGTATTCAACAGCTTCCCGATTGGTCTGAGCACCACTTCCTGTTTGTGTCAACAGGCCATGTAGAAAAGTCTGATTGGTCTGGAGTGAAAGGCCCATGAAGAAGCGCAGGAAAAGGTCCAGGTGTCCATTTGGACTGTGTAAGGCCTTGTCCACAGCACTCTGGTAGAAGAGTTTCTCTGCAGATCGGTCTCTTCTGGTTTCAGACGTCTGGGAGGTTGTTTGTTCCTCTGACAGCAGATTGACTCCAGAGTTGATGAAGGTCAGATGGACATGAAGAGCAGCCAGAAACTCCTGAACACTCAGATGGACAAAGCAGAACACCTGGTCCTGGTACAGTCCTCTCTCCTCTTTAAAGATCTGTGTGAACACTCCTGAGTACACTGAGGCTGCTCTGAGATCGATGCCACACTCTGTCAGGTCGGATTCATAAAAGATCACGTTGCCTTTTTGCAGCTGCCCAAAAGCCAGTTTTCCTAGAGACTCAACCATCTTCCTGTTCTGTGGACTCCAGTGTGGATCTGTCCCAGCTCCTCCATCATACTTGATGTTCTTCACTTTGGTCTGAACCACCAGGAAGTGGATGTACATCTCAGTCAGGGTCTTGGGCAACTGTCCTCTCTCGCTGGTTTCCAATAGATCCTCCAGAACTGTAGCAGTGATCCAGCAGAAGACCGGGATGTGGCACATGATGTGGAGGCTTCGTGAGGTCTTGATGTGGGAGATGATGGTACTGGCCTGATCCTCATCTCTGAACCTCTTCCTGAAGTACTGCTCCTTCTGTGGGTCGGTGAACCCTATGCCCTCCGTTACCATGTCGACACACTCAGGAGGGATCTGATTGGCTGCCGCAGGTCGTGTGGTTATCCAGAGGCGTGCGGAGGGAAGCAGTTTCCCCCTGATGAGGTTTGTCAGCAGCACATCCACTGAGCTGGACTCTGTAGCGTCAGTCAGGATCCGAGTGTTGTGGAAGTCCAGAGGAAGGCGACACTCATCCAGACCGTCAAAGATGAAGACAACCTGGAAGTCTTCAAACCTGCAGATTCCTTTGGTCTCAGTGAAGAAGTGATGAACCAGTTCCACCAAGCTGAACTTTTTCTCTTTCAGCACATTCAGCTCTCTGAAAGTGAAGGGAAATGTGAACTGGATGTCCTGGTTGGCTTTGTCTTCAGCCCAGTCCAGAGTGAACTTCTGTGTTAAGAAGGTTTTCCCAATGCCAGCCACTCCCTTTGTCATCACTGTTCTGATTGGTCCATGTCTTCCAGGTGAGGCTTTAAAGATGTCTTCATGTCTGATGGTTATTTCTGGTCTGTCTGGTTTCCTGGATGCTGGATCAATCTGTCTGACCTCATGTTCCTCATTGAGCTCTGCAGCCCCTCCCTCTGTGATGTAGAGCTCTGTGTAGATCTGGTTCAGAAGGACTGGGCTTCCTGCTTTAGCGACCCCCTCAAACACACACTGGAACTTCTTCTGCAGGTTGGACTTGAGTTGACGTCGACACGTGGCAGGAGATTATGAAAGAACAGGCAAAGACACATTTCCTTAAAGAATGAAGATACAGATTTATTCCCCACAGAGAAACATCTCCATCACTTTGGAAATGTCACATATGGCCTTTATCCATCATGTTCAACCTTTATAGAAATCCTCTTACTGCTCTGCAGACAGTCGGCCAGCTCCCCCTGCTCCATTCCCCTCAGGAAGTTCAGTGTGATCTTCAGAAATGCTTCTCTGCTGATCCTCCTTTGCTCTTCATCCTGACCGTCCAACACCTCCTCATCCTCCCTCTGACTCTCTGGGGAACCTGAAGTCAGAACCTTCTGCATCTTCTTCAGCTCATTCTTCACAAAAGTGACAATGTGGTTCTCCAGCAGCTGGAACAGAGAACTGTATGAATACCAACTAAAACGATGGCCCCCAAACATCAGGTCCATGTTGGACCCTGGTCTAAGAAGTGCAGCGTGGAGATGACTGTGAACAGAACAGATGTCAAAGCAGCAGTTGTACATGTACAGACCATAAATATGGAGTCCGCCTTTGTCGGACGCTGCTGGGCAGTCTGAGCACTGGGAACCTCTGAGCTCTCCTGGTCCACCCTGTGAATGAATCGTGAACAATGAGCTCACATGATGTCTGTCTGTCCACACAGAGACCAACACAAGGTAAAGGTCTAGGAAGTGAGATTTGGATGTGAACAGTGGATCAGATGAGTCCCTGTAGTGGTAGCTACACTAGTCCTGCTGATCCCACTGAGAACCAGCAGCTCAGTCTGCAGCTGTTTGTAGCTTTCAGCTCAGTTTGGTTCAGTCCCAACAGCTCCAACATAGATCTCTCCCTCCCTCACTGAACACTGCTGCAGAGTCCTGGAGCAAGGCACCTACAGCCAGTGTCTGCTTGTGTCAGACTGGTTGTACTGGGCAGCTCCCAGTATGAAAGACCAGAACAAACGGAGCTGGAACTTCTCTCTCAGCTGCTTTTTCATTCTGCACAATTTCTGTCCTGATGACATTTACGACAGAAACACTTTGGATCTCAGACGTGGTCGGACAACATGTCACACAAACTCCATCTTTTCTAGAAAAACTCGACTCTGACTGAAAGTTACAGCTTACATCTGATCAGCTGCTGGACTTCCTTCTTTGAAGTCAATGACATAGTTTTTCGACCGGTCGCTCTTTAAGGAGACAAAGCTGGGTTCAGGAGAGTCTGGTCTCTGCTGCTGGATCCTGAAACAAAGACAGAGCTGATAAATGTGCACGTTGGATAAAAACTGATGAAAATATGTTTAATCTTTTAATTAACACACAAACTGACATTTTTGTCATCTCACCTCTGAGCTTCGGTCTGGCTCTCATGGTCCCCACGCAGACTGGGTTTAGAGGGACGGACTCCCTCCTGTCTGTCCTCACACTGTTCCATGCTGCTGAATCCAGCTCACACACACTTTGTCCCTTCACCTGGAGAGGAGACAAATCATTCAGATGCTGTTTTGCATCATTTCTCCATGGAGCCATGACGCTGCAGCGACCTTTACTGTGTGTCTCACACCAGGAACAAGATTCACTCAAGCAGTAACTCAGGAATGTCAAAGTCCAGACACTGTCCTGCTTCTTTTAAAACGTTCCCAGACCTTACAGCTTCTGACTGACTGAACACACCTGATCCAGGTAATCGGTAGTGGCTAAGGAGGGATAGTTGGAAAACAAACAGTCCAACAGCCCTCGAGAACTGGACTACATGCACAGTAACTGTCTGTTCCTCAGCTGCACTTTGGACTCATTTGAGGCAACTTACAAACTGCACGATACCCAGTGTTAGAAGACGTACTCAGACCGTTTACTGTAGTAACCGTAGAAGTACCACAGTATAAAAATCCTCTGTTCCAAGTAATAGTGCTGCACTCTATATGTTAGATTTGGCTCTGAAACGTGGTCAAGTCCAAGCATCAACATGGAAATACTCAAAGTACAAATACCTCAAAATTAGAGAGAAGTACACCCAACTACTGCAGTACTGAGTTACTTTGCAGCACTGACTCTACCTGTTTGTGATCATGTGTTTGATTTCCTTTAAGGGCAGCACAGGGTGGACCCCTGCCTTTCACCCAGAGAGAGCTGGGATAGGCTCCAGCAGATCCCTGGGACCCTGGTTAGGACTAAGGGGGTACAGATGATGGATGGATGGATGATTTCCTGACCATGTCTCTCTGAAATTGTATCTGAACCCATTTTCCTGCAGTTTTAATCTGATTGTTTTCAATGTGAAAGCTCTTTGCCTCTGTGACTGAAACACAGCGGCTCTCTGACTCCCACCGAGTCCGTATCTGGCCTGTTCTCCAGCGGCTCTCCGGCTGAGCTCAGGCCGCTTTTAGTGGCTCAGACAGCGGGAGAGCTGCGGCCCCTGCCCGTCTACCGACCCCTCATCATTACAGACTCTTACAGACACGTGGATCCTGCTGTCAGTGTCGGTTCACGCACTTTACGCACCGAGCTGCAGATTTCTGCTGTCTCTGTAACTCACCGATATGTGAACCACTCCATTCCACTCCACCTCCCAGTAACAGCGACCAGTCAGACCATTACTACACAGCAGCTGAGACCAGTGCTCAAATCTGTCTGGATTATCAGGATACGACTGAACCTCCTCCAACCAAGTCACTTTCCTGTTGTTGTCAGACAGTTTGATGTTTCTGTTCACTGTGTTGGTGTCGATTGTGAGTTCACAGGAATCTGATGAGAGAACAAGACACAGTAACAGCTGCAGTTACTCATCTGCCACCTGGTTCAGTGTGAGCTGATTTGTTATGAATCTCATTAAAAACAAACTTACACTTCTTTAGACCAGGTCTCAACCATTGGACTCCACCAGGCTCCACCCTGAAAGGACGAGGGGGGTCAGGTCAGCACAAAACAGTGTTTCCTACATGTGTTATTGTTCATATAAGACTCAAATCGTTTGCAGCTTTTCCTGTCAGACCTCTCCATAGCTGAAAGTGTCCAGTCTTGGGGCTCCCTATGGCTCTATCCTTGGCCCCTTATTGTTTTCCGTTTACATGCTTCCACTGGGACACAATATTCTTTATCACTGTTACCAGCAGACCTCTCCATACCTGAGACTGCCCAGCCTCCAGTGTGAAGCCTTCAGTCCCACAGACAGGAGCCTCACTCCAGACTCTCCTGGATGGTTGTAGCTCAGGTCCAGCTCTCTCAGATGGGAGGTGTTTGAACTTAGAGCTGAGACGAGAGAAGCACAGCCTTCCTCTGTGACTAGGCAGCCCGACAGCCTGCAAAACATAAAACAATACAGGATGCTTCTGTGAACACTGGGCAATAAATAAAACGTTTGAATCAACATATGTCTTTATTTATACGGTAACTGCTGAGGGGTTGCTAGGCTTGTATTTTGTAATCTTGTCTCATGAACACATGAAGGCCTTTCTGTTCAGTTTGAAAGACTCAAGATGTAGCAGTTCACTGTGATTAAAGCAGATTAACCACATGACAAAAAAAAAAATCTAGATTACACATCAGAATATGGACTGGGTTCTTCATTAACCTCAATTTGTATTTGTTAGATGTCAGAACTCTGTAAAACCTGAATCTCTCTTCAAACCTTAAAGTTTATCTTAAGTAGTAAATTGATCTGACCTGAGAGTTTTCAATGTAAAGTGAGAGCACTGCAGACCACTGGATAGCAACTTCACTCCTGAGTCCTGCAGGTCATTGTTACTCAGGTCCAGCTCTCTCAGTGTGGAGGACTTGGAGCTGAGAACTGAGGCAAGAGCTTCGCAGCTTCTCTCTGACAGGTTACAGCCGCTCAGTCTGCAGAGTAAATGAGCAAATAATTTGTTAGGTATTTACTTTTCTCCTGCTGAAAGATAGCAGTGTTTTCAATGGTCCAACTATGTGTACTCACATAGCCTTCGTGGAGGCTTTGACCACTGGCAGCAGCCTCAGCAGAGCCTCCTCTGAAGCAGAGTATTTCCTCAGGTCAAACACGTCCAGGTCCTGTTCTGATGACAGTAAGATGAAGACCAGAGCTGACCATTGGGCAGGAGACAGCTTTTGACTGGAGAGACTTCCTGATCTCAGGAATTCTTGGATCTCCTCCACTAGAGAACGATCCATCAGTTCATTCAGACAGTGGAACAGGTTGATGCTTTTCTCTGGAGAGGGAGACCCTTCAATCTTTTTCTTGATGTATTCAACAGCTTCCCGATTGGTCTGAGCACCACTTCCTGTTTGTGTCAACAGGCCATGTAGAAAAGTCTGATTGGTCTGGAGTGAAAGGCCCATGAAGAAGCGCAGGAAAAGGTCCAGGTGTCCATTTGGACTGTGTAAGGCCTTGTCCACAGCACTCTGGTAGAAGAGTTTCTCTGCAGATCGGTCTCTTCTGGTTTCAGACGTCTGGGAGGTTGTTTGTTCCTCTGACAGCAGATTGACTCCAGAGTTGATGAAGGTCAGATGGACATGAAGAGCAGCCAGAAACTCCTGAACACTCAGATGGACAAAGCAGAACACCTGGTCCTGGTACAGTCCTCTCTCCTCTTTAAAGATCTGTGTGAACACTCCTGAGTACACTGAGGCTGCTCTGAGATCGATGCCACACTCTGTCAGGTCGGATTCATAAAAGATCACGTTGCCTTTTTGCAGCTGCCCAAAAGCCAGTTTTCCTAGAGACTCAACCATCTTCCTGTTCTGTGGACTCCAGTGTGGATCTGTCCCAGCTCCTCCATCATACTTGATGTTCTTCACTTTGGTCTGAACCACCAGGAAGTGGATGTACATCTCAGTCAGGGTCTTGGGCAACTGTCCTCTCTCGCTGGTTTCCAATAGATCCTCCAGAACTGTAGCAGTGATCCAGCAGAAGACCGGGATGTGGCACATGATGTGGAGGCTTCGTGAGGTCTTGATGTGGGAGATGATGGTACTGGCCTGATCCTCATCTCTGAACCTCTTCCTGAAGTACTGCTCCTTCTGTGGGTCGGTGAACCCTATGCCCTCCGTTACCATGTCGACACACTCAGGAGGGATCTGATTGGCTGCCGCAGGTCGTGTGGTTATCCAGAGGCGTGCGGAGGGAAGCAGTTTCCCCCTGATGAGGTTTGTCAGCAGCACATCCACTGAGCTGGACTCTGTAGCGTCAGTCAGGATCCGAGTGTTGTGGAAGTCCAGAGGAAGGCGACACTCATCCAGACCGTCAAAGATGAAGACAACCTGGAAGTCTTCAAACCTGCAGATTCCTTTGGTCTCAGTGAAGAAGTGATGAACCAGTTCCACCAAGCTGAACTTTTTCTCTTTCAGCACATTCAGCTCTCTGAAAGTGAAGGGAAATGTGAACTGGATGTCCTGGTTGGCTTTGTCTTCAGCCCAGTCCAGAGTGAACTTCTGTGTTAAGAAGGTTTTCCCAATGCCAGCCACTCCCTTTGTCATCACTGTTCTGATTGGTCCATGTCTTCCAGGTGAGGCTTTAAAGATGTCTTCATGTCTGATGGTTATTTCTGGTCTGTCTGGTTTCCTGGATGCTGGATCAATCTGTCTGACCTCATGTTCCTCATTGAGCTCTGCAGCCCCTCCCTCTGTGATGTAGAGCTCTGTGTAGATCTGGTTCAGAAGGACTGGGCTTCCTGCTTTAGCGACCCCCTCAAACACACACTGGAACTTCTTCTGCAGGTTGGACTTGAGTTGACGTCGACACGTGGCAGGAGATTATGAAAGAACAGGCAAAGACACATTTCCTTAAAGAATGAAGATACAGATTTATTCCCCACAGAGAAACATCTCCATCACTTTGGAAATGTCACATATGGCCTTTATCCATCATGTTCAACCTTTATAGAAATCCTCTTACTGCTCTGCAGACAGTCGGCCAGCTCCCCCTGCTCCATTCCCCTCAGGAAGTTCAGTGTGATCTTCAGAAATGCTTCTCTGCTGATCCTCCTTTGCTCTTCATCCTGACCGTCCAACACCTCCTCATCCTCCCTCTGACTCTCTGGGGAACCTGAAGTCAGAACCTTCTGCATCTTCTTCAGCTCATTCTTCACAAAAGTGACAATGTGGTTCTCCAGCAGCTGGAACAGAGAACTGTATGAATACCAACTAAAACGATGGCCCCCAAACATCAGGTCCATGTTGGACCCTGGTCTAAGAAGTGCAGCGTGGAGATGACTGTGAACAGAACAGATGTCAAAGCAGCAGTTGTACATGTACAGACCATAAATATGGAGTCCGCCTTTGTCGGACGCTGCTGGGCAGTCTGAGCACTGGGAACCTCTGAGCTCTCCTGGTCCACCCTGTGAATGAATCGTGAACAATGAGCTCACATGATGTCTGTCTGTCCACACAGAGACCAACACAAGGTAAAGGTCTAGGAAGTGAGATTTGGATGTGAACAGTGGATCAGATGAGTCCCTGTAGTGGTAGCTACACTAGTCCTGCTGATCCCACTGAGAACCAGCAGCTCAGTCTGCAGCTGTTTGTAGCTTTCAGCTCAGTTTGGTTCAGTCCCAACAGCTCCAACATAGATCTCTCCCTCCCTCACTGAACACTGCTGCAGAGTCCTGGAGCAAGGCACCTACAGCCAGTGTCTGCTTGTGTCAGACTGGTTGTACTGGGCAGCTCCCAGTATGAAAGACCAGAACAAACGGAGCTGGAACTTCTCTCTCAGCTGCTTTTTCATTCTGCACAATTTCTGTCCTGATGACATTTACGACAGAAACACTTTGGATCTCAGACGTGGTCGGACAACATGTCACACAAACTCCATCTTTTCTAGAAAAACTCGACTCTGACTGAAAGTTACAGCTTACATCTGATCAGCTGCTGGACTTCCTTCTTTGAAGTCAATGACATAGTTTTTCGACCGGTCGCTCTTTAAGGAGACAAAGCTGGGTTCAGGAGAGTCTGGTCTCTGCTGCTGGATCCTGAAACAAAGACAGAGCTGATAAATGTGCACGTTGGATAAAAACTGATGAAAATATGTTTAATCTTTTAATTAACACACAAACTGACATTTTTGTCATCTCACCTCTGAGCTTCGGTCTGGCTCTCATGGTCCCCACGCAGACTGGGTTTAGAGGGACGGACTCCCTCCTGTCTGTCCTCACACTGTTCCATGCTGCTGAATCCAGCTCACACACACTTTGTCCCTTCACCTGGAGAGGAGACAAATCATTCAGATGCTGTTTTGCATCATTTCTCCATGGAGCCATGACGCTGCAGCGACCTTTACTGTGTGTCTCACACCAGGAACAAGATTCACTCAAGCAGTAACTCAGGAATGTCAAAGTCCAGACACTGTCCTGCTTCTTTTAAAACGTTCCCAGACCTTACAGCTTCTGACTGACTGAACACACCTGATCCAGGTAATCGGTAGTGGCTAAGGAGGGATAGTTGGAAAACAAACAGTCCAACAGCCCTCGAGAACTGGACTACATGCACAGTAACTGTCTGTTCCTCAGCTGCACTTTGGACTCATTTGAGGCAACTTACAAACTGCACGATACCCAGTGTTAGAAGACGTACTCAGACCGTTTACTGTAGTAACCGTAGAAGTACCACAGTATAAAAATCCTCTGTTCCAAGTAATAGTGCTGCACTCTATATGTTAGATTTGGCTCTGAAACGTGGTCAAGTCCAAGCATCAACATGGAAATACTCAAAGTACAAATACCTCAAAATTAGAGAGAAGTACACCCAACTACTGCAGTACTGAGTTACTTTGCAGCACTGACTCTACCTGTTTGTGATCATGTGTTTGATTTCCTTTAAGGGCAGCACAGGGTGGACCCCTGCCTTTCACCCAGAGAGAGCTGGGATAGGCTCCAGCAGATCCCTGGGACCCTGGTTAGGACTAAGGGGGTACAGATGATGGATGGATGGATGATTTCCTGACCATGTCTCTCTGAAATTGTATCTGAACCCATTTTCCTGCAGTTTTAATCTGATTGTTTTCAATGTGAAAGCTCTTTGCCTCTGTGACTGAAACACAGCGGCTCTCTGACTCCCACCGAGTCCGTATCTGGCCTGTTCTCCAGCGGCTCTCCGGCTGAGCTCAGGCCGCTTTTAGTGGCTCAGACAGCGGGAGAGCTGCGGCCCCTGCCCGTCTACCGACCCCTCATCATTACAGACTCTTACAGACACGTGGATCCTGCTGTCAGTGTCGGTTCACGCACTTTACGCACCGAGCTGCAGATTTCTGCTGTTTCTGCTGCACCGAGCCAACAGGAGCAAAACAGCAAAGTACAGAGGAAACCAGTGAAAATGACCTGCCGTTACCTTTACGCGAAGAAACGAGCTGCGTCACATCATCAGAGAGTGAAACCAGGACCAGGACGGGACGAGACTGTTTGGACTTTAATGCTGCGTAACATGATTCAGCGCGGGGACCAGTAGTACCAGGGCCCTTTACTGCAGTAACAGAAGTTTTACCACAGTATAAAAACCCTCTGTTCGAAGTCAGAGTCCTGCAATCAAAATGTTACTGCAGTAAAAGTAAAAGTACACACGTTTCAGCATCTTCCTGTTTGCGTCACCAACTGTTCCCGCCCCACTGCTGCCTCGCGAGGCTTCTGTTGCCTAGCGACCTCCACTGCTATGTGACGTCACTGGGTAACGACGGACAGAAATGTTTTTCCTGATTAATGTGATTCTGGAAGAAAATCCTCATAATAATGAGTAATAATTATTATAATAACGAGTAATAATTATAATAATTAGTAATAATTATTTTTAAACCGCAGACTGCGATTACACTCCGTCACGTGACATGCGAGCGTTTAGCAGCTGCAGAAGAAGAATAAAGTTGCAGCTACAACTTAATCTGTTAAATATCAGCATCGACAGAACCAGACACTGCGGAAACTGCTGTAGTGTCAAAGAGGAGCAGTACGTCCGTTGTATGGAACATTTTGGCTTTAAAAAAAGAAGATGCTGTGCAAAACCTGCCTTGCTGAAGTTGCTACCTCATGGGGCAATAGTACTAACCCGGTTCAGCATTTAAAAAACACCACAAAGTACTGTATGATAGTTGCATGGAAAAAATGCAAACCTGCAAACCCCTGTGTTAAATAAGCCAAACCTTGTTGTAAGTTTTACATGTTTACAAGGCTGGAAGTTCAACGAATCAGTCATTATAGCAGTACTGTGATTACAGTTGATAAATAAAAATTTAATTTATATAAATTCTTGCATCACAGGGTTTCATTGTAACATGCAGGCCTGATCTACAGAAAAGAACATTTATGTTTAATCTATCTACGTATTGTTTTGTTCACACTTCAGTGATTTATTGCTTTTCATTGTCGAAAAATACAGAACAGAAAAAGCTTTGAAAAAATAATCGCATTGTAATCGCAATTAAATTATTTTCCAAAATCATCATGCCCTAGTAGGTACTAAAGGTTCTCAATGTTTTAGTTCCATTAAATGTTCTCAATGTTTTAGTTCCATTAAATGTTCTCAATGTTTTAGTTCTATTATATGTTCCAATCTCATTAAACTGCTTAACAACGAACGTCTCCATTTAATAAATGTGTCAACCTGATCGTCAACTCACCTGCAGGCAGCAGCAGCTGCAGACGTCACACCGACGCCATCATTCCTGCCGGAAGTGACTTGGACGTAAACAGGGAATCAGTTCCTCTAGGACCTGAAACTGCTTAGAGGTCGATATTAGACCCACATCTAGCTAAAGGTGAAAGGTGGACATGGACTCGGGCTTCCTGTAAATCTCGTCCACGTCTTTATGGTCCAGAGAAGAAAATGACGCGCACACATGACTCCAGGAGCCTGTAAAACACCTGTAATGACCCTTTAATTGCGTTGGAGCAGACCCACAGTGCAGTGGAGAGACATTTCTACTGCTCTGGCTCAGGAACAAACCAGGACCCCCCTAGGAGCTAGTTTTTAACTGCGGTAGCCACCAGCACAGTAACAGCATTAGCGCCCCCTGCTGCTTTGGAGGAGAACCGGGCTCTGACTGTCACCGGATGTTTTGTTGCCCAAACTTTATCCTATTAAAAATCATTTCTCATTGATCTGTCGATGTTCCTACAAACTAAACTGACTTTACTCCCTTTGCTGTTTTTTTGTAAACCTTTAAACCGTTAAATGATGTTGCTAATTTTCTTATATTTTCCTGTTGTGGTTTAATGGTATTTCTGTAAATACATTTTCCTTCCCTGTAAACTACTTTGTGCTCATTGCTGTTATTGTTGTGGCGCCTCCATGTGATATGTTGTTGTGACATATGGAACAGGCTTATCAAGTTTTCTAGGTTTGTTACCGAGCCCCCAAACTTTGCCAGTGTGACTAATTTATTTATCCATGTTTCCTAAACAAATTAACACATTATTTCTAGGCCTGGGTCTTTGTATCTTGACAGACCAGATCTCAGTGCAAGAACCAAGAAAAATCACACATTTTAAATCAGACTAGATGTTAAAATAAGATGAAAAAAAAAACACTACTGGCCTTTTTACCACTTGTCCTAAGGACTCTGCTTTCAAGGCTCTATAAAAAAATATACAGGCTCTATACTTGTCAGGGAGATTTGTTTGCAGTGTTGTCAGAACTAGTGATAATAGTGCAACTGAACTATTCCAGTGAGAGCATTTTTTTTCTTGTTTATGTCTGAAGGCGAGAGACTGGACAGAAAAGTGACAGGGAGACTCTCACAGTCACGTATGTAGTGTATTATAGGTAAACTTGACACTAGCGCCCTCAAGTGGTGCAGGGCTGAACAACAGTTTTTATTATTAATATTTATTTCAGATAGAGGCTAAGGCACATAATTACCATCCATTTTCTAAGTGCATCATCTGCTCTCACTGTGCATGCAGGTGCACAGCTATGCAGGGAGTTAAACACAAAGGTTGGCCTTTAAAAACTGTTGTAAACAATTGCTAAACTCTTCTCCCAGGTTTTTAAAACTGGTGAACATTATTCGAAACTGATCTAGTGTGTAGCCAGCCTGATACCTCACTGATGTTTAGACGGTATATCAGTATCTATTACAAAGATCCAGTATCTGTTGGAAACTAACTCTGAGTCTGAAACATTATCCACAGTAGCTGAATGCACCCAGTAAAATTAAAGTGTGTCTGTGTATCTTATGTTAATAACAGCTGCCAACTTCACAATCCACAGCTGCAGAAATCATAGAAGTGTGTTATTGTTTTTGGATGTAAACTGATTTTGTCTTCATGAGATAGGAAACTTTGATTTGTTATGAAAATTCAATAAGTGTCGTTCCATGTCAAAGTCAGCAGTAACATCTCAGTGAAGGTCCACAGGATGTTTGTTCAGACAGAGTGTTAGTCTCTGCTCAGCCGTGTGAACACTTGAATCACCAGCATCACAAGTGTCCTGACAGACACATAATGAGGAGCCAGTTCACAGCCTCATCGGCCTGTTTTCATTCCCACAGCCAGACCTGACTGTCCCAAAACAAGCTTCAAATGGTGTCACATACCATGGACACACCACACCCACTGTCACTGAGCACAACAGGACACAGCAGTGAACGTGATGTGATTTATAGGAGGTTAAGTGTATTTACAGCTGGCAGAGCTGAGCAGTGCTCACACAACAGTGACAGTAATGTGACTGAGGCTTGATGTTTCTAAGCTGCTTTTTAAACACCATCACTGAGAGCTCAGCAGAACGCTATGCTCGCCTACTCGCTCTAGTACACACGGTTCCTCTCCCAGCGCTGATAAAACTTCAGTATGTCTGTGGCCCCGGTTAATACTGATATAACCACTCTGACACAGACCACACAGATTGGCTGGTTTAAACAGAAAGCTAACATACCCTGAAGCTCCTCCTCGGTCCCAACACCCTCATACATCCCTGGCTCCCAACCCTGTAGAAGAGATGGGCTTCAGCCATAACGACGAAGAAGAAGAGATTCTGGCAAACCGTCCGGCGCCTCGGGAGGGGGAAGCAGCGCTCTGCCAACACTGTTTACAGTGGAGGTGGGGAGCTGCTGACCTCGACTGGGGATATTGTTGGACGGTGGAAGGAAAACTTCGAGGATCTCCTTAACCCCGCCGACACGTCTTCCATAAAGCAGGCAGAGGATTCTGAGGCTGATCCATCCATCACCCAAACCGAGGTCACTGAGGTAGTTCGGTGGGTCCACGGTGGCAAAGCACCGGGGGTGGATGAGACCTGTCCCGAGTACCTCAAGTCTCTGGATGTTGTTGGGCTGTCATGGCTGACACGCCTGTGCAACATCGCGTGGCAATCGAGGACAGTACCCCTGAATTGGCAGACCAGGGTGGTGGTCCCTCTTTTAAAGAAGGGGGACCGGTGGGTGTGCTCCAACTACAGAGGGATCACACTCCTCAGCCTCCCTGGGAAGGTCTATGCCAGGGTGCTGGACAGGAGGATCCGGCCGGTAGTCGAACCTCGGATCCAGAAGGAACAATGCGATTTTCGTCCCGGTCGTGGAACACTGGACCAACTCTATACCCTCTCGAGGGTGCTCGAGGGTTCATGGGAGTTTGCCCAAGAAGTTCACATGTGCTTTGTGGACTTGGAGAAGGCATTTGGCCGGGTCCCTCGCGACACCCTGTGGGAGGTGCTCCAGGAGTATGGGATCCGGGGTCCTTTGCTAAGGGCTAACCGGTCTCTGTACAAACGGAGCAGGAGCTTGGTTACGTTATCATTTCTTGCCGCTTGTCAGGCCTGTAAGTAAACGAAGACATTTCAGCTGTTAGTTCCATCATCATGCACTGAAGCAAACTCTTCAGACGATTACTGCAAAACACTCCAGGGTGCTAACTAACCGCTAACTAGATGCTGACTGACTTGCGCTGATTTCCAGTACAGACAGGTATTATTTTATTACAGGTATGTTGGTCTGAAATGTCATTTCAGATTTGAAGCCATTTAGTGTCTCTATTGCATAGTTTGTCCACTAGAGAACACTGATCGATTGGTTGTACAGAAATACAGAAACATAATAACTGATTTCAGATTTCTGCTGCAAAGGTTTGAAAACAGGAAAGAAGAGACAATTTCAGAAAGCAGACTTCACATTTATTTCAGAAGTACAAAATATCACAAGGCCATCTTATAGGGAGAGTAACTTGTAAAAAAACAGTACATAAAGTAAAACCTCTCTGCAATGTCTAAGCAGTGCATTCATGCTATCTGAATGGGCGACAGCTATTAGTTTGGAGTTTGCAGTGAAGTATTGATCACTGCAAAGGTCATTCACTAAAACACACTGGAGCCAGTTAAGAGTTGCAGAATTGAGTGTTAGCTGCCTGTATTGTGGCAGCAGTCAGTCATTTAGGCTTCAGCAGTCTGAGTTAGTGACATCAATATTTTAATGTTGGTGTGTTTCTAGTACAATATCTCCTGTGTTCTGTACGTTTCCCCACAGTGGGATCGGTCCTGACAGTTCAGTCTAGGTTGTTGCTTTGACAAACCAAGGAACAGAGCAGCCAGGTACGGCAGGAGCACAGTTCATGATGTCGACAGTTTAGTTCCAGCTGCCAACCTGAGTCTCAGGTCCCTCGTCTCTCTACTGATGAATAAAGGCAAAAATGCACAAATAAACCAACACACGACTGCCAGGACAAAGATGCCCATGTCTGCCTCTTTCTGCTGGAAGCTCACGTTAGCTTCTGCTAAATCCAGAAATGCATTAATCCAGGGAATAAAGACTGAAAGCTGTCCGTCAGTTGCGGGATCTCGTCACAGCCATTATTGAAGAGAAATGAACCGATAACATTCCCAAAATACATTTAAAATTGTAAGATAAACTTTAAAAAAAAAAAAATCAAAATCTATTTTCTGAATTGTGCCAGAAAAAGTTTTTTGGTTTCTGAAGGTCCCTGTGCTTGTTTCTGTGTCCCATCAGCCATAAAAGTAAAACGTTTACAAGCACCGTCCCCACTGGTGACCAAATTTATTTACACTTTACATTAACCAGCCTGGAACAGACATGCAGTGAATAAAAGATGAAAACTGATTGAAGATTAAATGAAAAACACCTGCCAGCTTAGTTACCAGTTTTTGGTATTTGATTCATTTTTTTAGTCATTTTCTGAGAATTTAAAAAAAACTGCTTGGGCTAAAAACAAAACCTTAAAAGTTGAGTAGTGCTGGACAATAATTCAGTATCCTCTCAATCAAAGTTCATGTTCTATCATGTGCTATTCCATATCAAGCCACATCACCATAAGTCAGTGGAAAAACAACCTGGCCCAGCCCTAAACCAAGAAAAAAGCTCCTGTAAAGTTCAAAAACCTGATATTTGGTGTTGATGAGTCGTCTCTGATGCTCAAACTGTGTGACGCTGTATCAGCATGAGGTAGAGGATTCATTAAAAACCTCAGGAGAAGCAGATCAAACAAGGTGACAGTCAAGGTATTCAGGTATAAAACCAGAAGTCTCCATTGTGCCAAATGGAATGTGCATTAACTCAAATTCAGATCCATCTTCATGTTTCCAGAAAACATAAGAAACCTCAGAATACCTCAGTCTTTTGTTGAGGAAAGATCTCAGCAATTACAGCAAGATATTTTAAGTACTGCAAGCCTGCTTAACCACACTACTATTCATAACATTTTGATTTCCATAAGAGCATTTCTCTTGGTCAAAATAATGTTCTCACTACTCAAAATGGTCAAAACACCCACAACAGCATTCTTACTAGCAGAAACCGTATTTCAAGATATATACACTTTTAATTTTACTGGTCAAAACTAAATTTAAGACCTAAAATGCCTTAATCAGTAGACTGGGTATGTATCACACATGATGCTGTGGATATCCTGAATGACCTGAATATCTTTCTAGATATCTTTCTATTCTTTCTAGAGAAAACTCCTGTTATAATTTTATTCTCAGATATCCGGATGTCATCAACAGACATCCAAGATACATTTTTAGAAATGTGAAATTGCATTGTTCCTAGTCATAATTCTAATTCTAGATATCAGAAATTGTATTTTACAATCATAGTATGACTCCATATTAATATTCTTACTAGTGAGAATGTATTTTGGATTTTCAAAATTATATCTGGAATTACAATTATATAACTAGCAACAATAGTTCTATTCAGTTTTTATTGCAATAAATAATGAATATCTGAAATGTTCTCCCTGACTAGGAAGAGTTGAATTACATATCCAGCCTAGGGATTAAATGAAGAACCAAAGCATTTCTGCCAACACTATTTTAAGCTTTAACCTCAAACATTGAGTGAAAACACAGACTCTCCTTTCCTTTCACAGGCGACTGCTTTCAAAGTGTCCTAATTCAGCTATTTCAATGATAATCAAACCAGGGTGGTAATTTTAACCAGTCACATTCTGACTTTCTGCTCATCCTGGACAATCTGAAAACTGAGCTGCAGATAATTGACATTGGCTGTAGATTAGTAAAAATATTTATGGGGACACTAGCACATGCTTTTTAAGGCCTATTGTCACCTCAGTATCTTCAGGCTCGGTGGAAGCTACACAGCTCGCTCACCGGATCAGCCGCTGATTTCACCACAACACGTTAACTGTCCTCTGCAGACAGCCAGTCTCCATCTCTCACGGTCCTGAGGGAGATGATGCTCTCCTTCGCCTGCAGGAGTCTTTCCAGGCAAGGCGAGCTGATCTTGAAGGGTAGCGGCCTCTGGCTCAGATGAGGGGCACTGCTGAGGGGCCGCGGGGGCCCTGTACAAAAGTCGGTGCTGGAGGAAACAGCGTTGTCCTGGGTCACCTCATGGCTGCAGCGAGTGAGCAGATGTGAGGCGGAGGCAGCTGCTTGGCTGAGTGTGGATTCAGGAGATTTCAGGGAGCAGACACGTGATGAGTGAAGCCATTTGAGGGAAGTGGAGGAGTCAGAGGTTGCTGGCTCGATGTCTGAGGAGCAGAGAGACACTGGAGAGGATGGTGGAGGGGAGGCACTGCAATGATGCTGCTGGAGGACAAAAGGAAGATTACTGTACCCCAGCTTCAGTATCACCAACGTCACGGTTCAGTGCTACAGGAAAATCATGACATTTGCATAAATTGACCTGACATAAGGAACAAGTCTCTCTTCACGAAGACATGTCGAACATGTTGTGTCACACTGTTTCTACAGTGGCCCAGAATGGACAAACCAAACACTGACTCTAGACAGGGAGTCACTTTTTGTTTTAAAGGTGAGGCCGCCAGAAGGCTGCATTCTGCAATCTCACCACTAGATGCTGCTATATCTTTCACATTTTACCTGTGCACCCTTAACTACGGACTACATTTTAGTCCAGTAGAACAATTACACCAACCTCAAAGTCAAATTCATGCTACGTCGCTAACGTAACCAAGAAACGTTACACAAGCTTGATCTGACAGATTTGGTCTGTACTGGGTCCTTTTAGTTGCACTTTATGAAGGTCAAACAGTTTAACAGGCTGCACAAAGTCGTTCCCTAAACAGTACGCTGTGCTCACAGAACTGACAAAATAAATTTCCCTCTACTGCAAATTAAAATGCTTGATTTATGAATGTGCTGTGGCTGGACACAGTTGTCTCCCAGTGTACAAGGGAAATAAAGAAGCTGTTCAAACCTGCAAAAGATTTAAGGTCCACTTTTGGGTGGAGAAGGCTGACCTCCATAGGATGGTCAAAATAACAGAAACAGCTGCCAAGATACACAACCTATATCCTCCCACATGACTGTGAACACACCCCATGAACAGTTTAAAAAACAGCTGAACATTATCATTATTATTATCATGATGAGGGGAGGATCAATTGAAACAGACTGATGTGTTTAAGCCAATGTAGCTAATATGCTGCTTACTGAGAGCTGAGACACAGCAAGCAGCAGAATATCTTAAAAACCCCATAGACTAATTCCATGACTTCTATATCCTCAGACAAATTTAGTTTGGCAGTTTCAGAATGTGAATTTATCCAGTTTACACATTTCCCCTCATTATTTGGCTTCTACTGTTGTTATAAAACTGGGCCTGTTGCTGTTGGAAATCTCCACCAGTGAATATTTTTATTGTCCTCTCCCCGGATTACTCTGTTACATAATCTGATTGACGGCTCTCTTCTCGCCCCTAAGGTCACAGATGATCTGTCTCATGCATGCTGGTGTCCACGTATCATCTTCTCAGATTATTAAAATAAAAGGTTGGAAATTTGTGGAAAAAATGACCATCGCAAGTTTGTTTTGTCTGAGCAAGTCGAAATATTATACAGAAAAGTAAAATATTCACATTTAAGAAGCTGAAATCTTAAATGCTGCTCAACCCATCTGTCAATAAGACCAATACATCTTTGTGTTATTGTTGAACATTTACCTTTTGCTTCTTAGCTGGAGTGCTGCCGTCTGTCTGGGGCCGGTGTGATTTGATATGAGGGAACCAACTTTGAAGCATTACTTCTATTTTCATGATAATGTTGAGGAAATGTCCCCTAGAAGAGACAAAAAACTGCTATTAGTGTTTTTATTATTATACTTGGGTAAAAGTAGAAATACCACAACGTAAAAATACTCCATCATTGTAAAAGTTATATAATCAAATAGTCAGATGTACTTTAAGGACCAAGGCTGCCTAAGACAAATGGACTAACCTTCCACTGCAGTAGGAATATTATTATACTGTATTCGGTATTTTTAAAATCACTGCACTTGAACTCCAGAAAATCAAATTTGGTTTTAGAACATATTTCAACAAGAGCATTTGCATTGGAAGTCATTTATTTCTGCAGGCTTCAGACTGAATGTGACGTTTTTTCAGCAGAGGGGTTCTCAGCTGCAGATTACAGAGTCGGAGTCGAGCTGCCCTGCGGCTCAGATGGCTTAGGGAGGTCTCGCCAATGGCCATTACATAAGCCTCATAAAGCCTCTGCCTGCTCATTCAGCGCTCTGGCCTTTTCTGATTGGTGGATGACGGGAAATAGCACAAAGACTGAATAAATCAAAAGACGACGAGCGGGCGAACGGCAGCCTGATCTGGGCTTATGTCTGCTGCTCTCTGTGATACTATCTGAGCACAACTGCACATACAAGCATCACATGACGCAGGAACCGAGTAGAGCATGTTCAGGTCCACATGACAAATGTGACCATGCTGCAGCACTGCTTTTCTCTCTCACACACACACACACACGCACGCACGCACACGCGCACACACACACACACACACACACACACAGGCTGCAGACCACACGTGGCAGCAGGCGAAGGCCCTCGTTCTAGTCACAGACTATAAATAGAGCAGTAAGCTCTGGGGCAGCCGGCTGGGGCTCCACCCTCCGCTCACAGCCATGAGTTCAAAAATGAACAACTTCAGGCAGGACAGCATCACGACACACAACGACACACAACCCGACACACACCCCTTTTCTGATGTCACACTGACAAACATCTCTACAGCGACACACTCTTGAACCTTTTGGATTCGTGGAAGAAGTATTCAAAGTACTTCTTTCTAAACGCAGCAATACCACACTCAATAATCATGCACTCATTATTTTATAGTTGCATTGAAAATAAACTCAAAGTGCCAAAGTAAACAGCATGTAAAGTCCTGTGGTACCACCTGATCAGAACCCAATTCACAATTGACAACCAGCTCAGCGTGAACAACGTTCAGAAAACAAAGAGTTCCTGACACCCACAGGCGCCTGATCACAACATCACACAGGAAGTTTGGGACTTTAACATGGGGGTTGCACCAAATATCAATCTCAGTTTCTGCTGATTCTTTGGTTTCCAAACCATTAGAAAATAATGAAATGCAAGATATTCTTTCCAAATACTTCCTGTGATTTGTTTTATTCTGCAAAGAGAAGCACGTGGATGCAGTAAACTGTGTCTGTACACTCCTGATAGAGCCAGATAAGCTTTAAATCATGGTGAGGTGCATTAAATCACCTTCAAATGTCTTCCTGTAATTGTCAAAGAAACTCATTTACTTTCCTAAGAGACAAACTCCACCCATCTGGAAGCAAAGACTGAAACAGGCCTTTAAAATGATGATTGAGAACAGCTGGAACCAGCTCCGTAACATTTGTTTTTCAGCCTGTTTGAAGTTACGCAGTTATACTTCATGTCTGTGATGTTACTGGAGGTCGTAGAAAGTCCAGACAGAATATGTGATGCAGGAAAGAATAAATTTGCTTGTGTGCTGCTTTAATGTTAAAATATTTGTAATCCAAATAATTTACCGTAAAAACCAAAAAACACCTCTTGTATTACAGCTAAAGCTCGACAGAGGTCTTTAGTTTTATTTTTGCTTTGTGGTGGCAATGAAACATAAAAATATGCTTTAGTGAACTAAGATAATTAAGTTGGATATTAAACATCAACAGTATCTCTACTGACACAATATGTCAAACACAGAGCACTAGAAACCTCAGGAATCAAGGCAGGCCCCTAGGCAGGGACCAGCCCCCAGATAGACAGAGAAGACCCCAAGGCTGCCAAACAGTCCAAGCTAAACCCTGGGACGAGGAGCCCAGCGTGCCCAGGATCACCCAGACCCCAACAGGGGCCCCCCTGCAGGAGGGGATCAGCTGCCAAGAGGCGAGGCATACCCACCACTACAAGATGCTCCCAAGGCCCATCAGGTACCAAACCCGTGACAGGCGCAACTATCAAGGCCATGCTCAGGTGAACCTCCAAAGCCCATCCTGTGTGCCCTCACTCCCACACACAGCTACTGTATATTCATCAATGAGTTTGGAGGTACTTTGAGGATTTTGGTGGACCTTTGGGTTTTCCAACAACATCTGGGAGTAAATTTTACAGCACTGATGTCGGCTGTTTTCTGACTGTCAGAGTACTGCCCACGACATTTGGGTCTCAACACCAGCAAAGCCACAGACTGTTGGCGCTGAGGGAAGAGGCCCCACACAGCATCACCTTCATCTGTAATAAAATGATCAGCTGGGGTCATGTTGGTCTCAGGTGTGTTAACTGTTTTCCACATCATATCTGTGTCTCAGGCTTATAATCTCAATATCTGTGATTAAAGACCTTCAGTGTTCAGATCAAGAGGTCAGGTCACTGCTGCATAAACATATTTAAGAACTATTTATGCAAATGTCAGTATCATATTGGAGCTGGACTCACTGAAGACAAATCTCAGAAGAGCGTTAATCAAAACGTAACTGCAAAGTCTAAGCACTGACCTATCGCAGAAGATCTCCCCTTATAGCAAAACTACTTTATCGGACATTCCTGAGTGTGTTCAATCAGCCCTAATAGTTTGATCTGCTCTTTTATCTGATACGTCTGATCAGGCGCACACAAAAGGGTCAAAGATAAAAAAATGCAAAGCACAAAGAAAGAAATAAGGATTTGTGACATGCTGTTGTTTCCAGCACAGTTTACTGACAAGCAGATGTATTTCTCTACTACTTACCCCATGTTTGGATTCTGAAGGACCCCCATTATTCTCTGGATTCGGTCCATTGCGACGCTCTCCTGGAAGCTGCTGAGACCTGAGGAAGAAAAGACAGAAATGCTCTGAGCATGAGTAGAGGAGGCACAACCACTGAATATAACCACGTAATCAATTATGACTTCTACTGTATTGTCATGCCCTTCAGCTCTTTTCTTTGCACAGCTGCAGCTCGACTCACCTAAAGCAGAACATCAGCATCATTAGGGCTGAGATTTACTTCTATCTCCAGTATCTGTCTCTGGAAAGTATTTTCTTAGTCATTACTGATAAATCATTGTCTCAATTGATTGATTATTTTCTCTATAAAATACAAAAAGGCCTGGATTCTCAGTCTTGATCTGCACATACTAGTGACACACATACTAAGACTACTAATAACAGTGATAACAGTAATACTGTATAATGTTTGTAATATTGTGGGTTCAGATTTATTTGAGAAAATATGAGGCCTCATCCACAAAAAAGTGGAGCGCTGAGGTTCTAGTCTATTTACGACCTGACCGCTCTCATGTTTGGCACTTGGTCGTGCTTTACTTCATATCTCACTCAGACTCTGTGCAGCAGCGTCTTTGATCCAGACTTTGATCTGAAGCAGCTTTAGTTCGAAACGATGTGAAATTACTCGTGAAGCCTTTGATCCTTTTTTTGTTCCACCCCTGTAATTCAATGTGCTCAGTTTCAATTACATCCAAATTAACATGTTCATTCAGACGAGCTCTTTGAACCATCTGGTGAATATACTGTGAGATTATTTACCAACAGCTTTCATAACTCTCAGCATCTTATTATTACTGTACTGCAGTTAGATGTTTTAAGTGTCTGTTTGGTAAAACAGGTTTGTCAGCGTCTTTAAAGATACGGACTCTGCTGGAGGGATGAACGCTCTTCTCCCAGAAGAGTTTCAGTTTCAAAATCTCTCAGAGATGTTGGGTTGAGATATCTGTGATTTCAAAAGCCATAAGATGTGACATGCATCAGTTTCATGTGCATCAAACTAGTCAGTGACCTGTCATACCTACGGCTGAAGCTTTGTCACCCATCTGTCTGTGCAAAAACGAATGTGATCTTTTCTTCTAGTTAAAATATCAGAATGAATCAAACAACTTGTTTTTTGATCTTACACAGGTAGAGTAGCTAACCACATCATGACACTCAGATTTACTGTAACACAACTGAAGCTGAACTGAGGATTTGACCAGTTGCTTTACATTCATTCTGTATAGACCATTAATGTCTGTATCAAATACCCTGACTAATTCAATATTGGTCGAAATATTTCACTCTGGAGCAAAATATCTGACTGACTGATACCACGATGCTGCTAAAGTGTGTGTTAGCCCATGGTGTCCGAGCGTGGACTCATTCAGGAGAACATCCTGTGAAAACAACTCGTTTTTCTTCAGCCACACTGAGATGATGTTCTTCTCTTTAGCGCAGTGATCTGCACATGTTCATGAACAAACTGGCTGTTTGCTGTACAGTGAAAGCTGGAATTAGACACTTACGTTCAGAGTACCTGCCTGATCTCAGGGCCCGCAAGATGGACGACAGCGGCTGGATGTAGCACTGCAGCTCCACGCACTGTGTGGAACAGATAACTGAGTTAGCGGCACCACAGAAAGAACTTTCTAGTAGCCACTTAAATGCAGAGCCCTGCTCATCTCTTCCCTCGAAGTGAATGCAGGACTGTGTGAGCCACAATCATCCAAACCTCAGTATGTGTTGTTTTTGTGCAGCTTATCTGAATTTTGTCTTGTCAAGGCCTCACTGACTTTCAGCCAAATGACTGGTTAGCCATTAGCACTTAGCAGTCGCTCCCATTTGTTATTACTGTTAAGTAAGAGGTTGCCATTAACGGCTGACAGAAGCTAATAAGGAAACAGATGGCAATCGACCACTTCACACACGCCTCGCCCAGCTGTCAAACTGGCACCTCACACAGATACTTGAGACCCAGTAGCACCAGACTACCCTGAAAGCTGGCACCATCGGATCCTCTTACACCGTTTGATATCACCAGGTTCATGTCGGTGCCTACCTGCAGCTTCCCCGACTGCAGCTTGTTGTATTGATTTCTCACAGTATGTTTGACGACCACTAAGGGTTTTCAGAACAGAGAAAGTTGAAGCTGTGGCCCTTTTGTCAATTAACTCTCCTTTGGTCTAGAGCTATTCCTTAACGTTTAGTCCAGCACCCTCACCCGACGGGTGCTTCCATCCGTGTGGCAACAGCTTCAACATGACAGCGACTCCATCAACAAAACCAGCAGCTTGTTGCACCAGCTGAACGCCAGTTTGATCTTAACTGATACATATGAACAGTTAGGTTTCACACCAAACGCCCACTTGTTCTGCACCAGCTGCATTTAAGCCACAGTACTGCTCACAGTAGCACAATTAGTCACTAAGCCATAAATGTCAGCTATAATTTATCTATCTCAAGTCTGCCTACAAAATAAGGATATAGCTGCAAAACCCTGCAGTTTGTCAATCAGGGATCATTTTATTGCTCCTAACATCAACTTGTCATTTCATAAATAAAATACTGCAATGCAGTTACATGGTCTTGCTTTAAGAAAAGGATTTGAGTATTTTGTTCAAAAACCTGGTGGAACACCCCCCCCCCCCCTTCATAAGAGAGGAGGGTGTCATATGCTGGTGTAACATTAGGGTGTCCACATACTTTTGCCCATGTTATGTAAGTGATTATAAAACGGCAGCTCTAAACAGAAGTCTTTGTTTCTGAGAGACTAACACACACACAAAAACTACAGCTTTCTATAACATTTTGTATAAGTATCTGAAGTTGTATAGTTTTAGCCTGTTGTCTGCAGATATAAGGTCACAAAGATCAGGACAAAGAAAATACAAAAATGGAGAAATACAGGCTTTTTCACCAAAATATATTAAGTGATGCAATGGAGCTTCAATAAATCTGGACTATAATTTTGTCCAGGCCAATACTGTTCCATTAACAGCTGCCACCATTTTACCAATTTGTTTATTGATCTAAAATTTATTTTCCTCCAAAAATCCTTTGCACCTTTTTGTTTTTTGCCAACTGTGCTGCAGCCCCCATGATTTTCCTAAACGTTAGCTGGCGGGAGCTAAAAGCAACTGACGTATCGATACTGAAGAGAAAGACTTGTTTTAGTGAAAACATAAATAAAATAAAAAATGGGTTGATTTTGTTGAAACCTTGATGTCACAGTGACTAATTGAGACTCCTAAAAATGTCCTGCACATATTTACTCATTAAGAACGTTTGTGTATTTAAGCTCTTATGTAACAAAGTTAATAAAAACAAATAAATAAAACCTATATAATGGTATTGGATTTCTGTACCTGTCAAATATCAACATCGGCCCCAGAGTCATGTGTCCATGGGGCCCTAGGTTCAACTGTGTGAAACACGTTAAGGTCCAATAGCGTCTGACGTCCCTGTGTGTCACACCTACGAGCACCACTCACCTTGAGTGAGAAGAGTTCGTTTCCACTGTCTGGTGGAGGTTTTTCACAGACTCTGTCCAAACCAGGTCCATGTGCTCGCTTCCTGCTTGAATGACGCTTCGACTCCACAGGACGTGTCTGCTCGTTGCCAAAGGAGGTAAATCCCTGCACTGGGCTGACTGCTGGGGTCTGCTCGGTGGCACAGCCGCCGCCACTGCTCCTCCTCCAGGAACCTCTGGAGCACAAGCAGCTTGGCGGCGAATCCCTTAAGGAAATGGTCGATGGTGATGGTGGTGGACCTGGCAGCTCCTCCACACGCTGAGGACTTAATCTCCGTGGGCTGTCACAGTCCTCCTCATCGCTGGCGAACAAGTCAACGGAGTAATCCGAGTCCGAGGTCGACATGGTGGGGCTAGACTCTCAGCCAGCAGGGGGCATTACGGACCTGCCAGACAAACACACCTTGTTGTGAGCAACGCGTCAAAATGTTGTGAAAGAGACATATTTTTCAATGTTTAACTGACCTTCACTACAAACTGGTGCTGTGCATCTACACTTGGTTCAGACCAACTTAACTTGATTGTTTTTATTTAAACTCATATCCCAAGAGACCAAACACATCAGACTGAAGTTTGAGAAAACTAAAATATTTCCACTTTAATGAACACTACAGCCATAAAACAGAAATCCTTATTTGAGTATTTTGCTCATTCGACTGCAATGAAGAACTGGAGGACGATGAATGTACAGGACACTGTCAGCGTGACAGCACCGTTTAACAACGTTACAGCTACATGACCAGAAATTAAAGACTGGATCTCGAATTTTGTGTGACCCCCTGATGGATCCATCTTTATAAAGTCGTGTTGCTGTTTCTGAGAAGAGGTTTGACTCATTCTAATCTTTTCAGGCTCTTTATCTCTAAACGTGGCTGCGTTCAGGTTGGTCAACAAAAAACATCTCTATTATTTTGATAATCAATGAATTAAATTATTTGAGATCATTCATTTCCTTATTTTTATTGCTCAAATTTGTAATTTGTATCTGGACTTCAGACTGTTTAGAAATGTCATCCATGGTTCATCTCGACTGATGAGTGTAATGAAATGATGGTTGTTTGCTGCAAACCTACAAGAACAATAATAAATACAATAAAATGTATGGATTTTGCATTTCAACAGCATAGTTGTACTGCGCATTTAAATCTCTTCTAAATATTTTCATTTTTTAATCAGATTATTTACTTTGTGGAAAACACTTAAAGCCTACTACTAATACTACCATAGAAAAACATACAAACCCCACAAACAAACATTATTGACACTATTACTACTTTTACTATGACACTAATATTGCTGCTGCTACAATATTAGTACTACTACAAGTATTATTACTATTAGTACTACTACAGGCAAACTACAAATAGTACCAGTACTGAACCTTTAGTCCGTTGGTCAACAAAAAACATCTCTCACCAGTGAAATGTTATTTTTATTAAAGTTTTAAATCGTATTTCTATTTATTCAAATGGCAGCAGACTGTATTAAACTGTCTAATTTGAACCATCCCTGTGATCACTTCAACAGAAAAGGGACTTTTTAATGGTCTGAGACAAAACGTGCAGACTTTCATATCTGTATCCTGTTTCAGTTCTCGTGGGGCTATATAAAGTAAATAATAAATACACAAACATAAAAACAAAGTATGTATCTATCTACATCCCAGTGGGTCTGAATTCCGCTCAGCCTGAACACTGGCCGGTAAATTCAATAACCCTCCGTTTCCAAATGGGCAGGTCGTCCAACATTATGTAAGAAAAAACACATGGACTGGTTCCCTGGGCCGGTCGGTCCACATGCAGACACCAGCGCTGAAACTCACAAGTTCATCGGGATGTTCGTGTCCAGGAAATGTGCAAATCGCAGCTGATCCGAAATGTGCAGAGCTGCACATTTAGCGGCAGATTTTCGCAGAGCTGCGTTTCGTGCGTGTCCGACTTTAGCGCAGCAGCTTCTCGCCTCCGCAGCAAGACCCCCCCTCAGGAGAATAACGCCAAAAATAAAGGACTGTGGACCCAGGTGAGTTGTGAGGACTGGGGTGGCCCAGTGAGCGGGAGCAGCAGACTTACCAGAACAGAAGAGCGTGTTTGCCGTCCGGCTCCGTGAGGTCAGACCATGTTGGGACGCGCCGACGGACCGAGCGGACTGATGATGGAGCGAAACCATGAAACCAGCCGGAGGAAGGAAGGAGGGCGGGAGTCCCATCCAGCCCGTGTAGCCGCTCCCTGGGCAACGTGTCCGACAGGGGCGGGGCACAAGCCTCGCCTCTCTGCGCAGCCTGACACGCACACGCACACGCGCAAGAACAATGCACCGCGTCACCGCTTCAATTAATCTCTCCCATTGGATCAGAGAGCCGCACTGCAGCACGTGACGAGCGAAAAGCTTAATTAGTGCTGCGTTCAAGGACTTCCTGGGTTTTCCTAATTGACTATATTTTTAGCAGTGGAAAGCACAGCCTTACTCTTCTAACAGGGCACTTTATTAGATTATAGCCACGTTTCTACTCCACCATGTCTGCACTATGCTGCCAAATAAAACTCACAGGTAACAAGTGGGGCCAGCTCTAAGGCAGAAATAGTGTTTAGTGATTCGGCTCATAAAACTATGAGGTTGTCTTTAAGAGATTTAAAGCAATTCTCCAGCTTCTCATTGTGAAAACATGATTTTAAACAACATATTTTGATCAAACATCTTGACTCTAAAGTGCCATGGGACTCTTCAGCAAATGCATTATTAATTATTATTTATTCATATCTGTTATTAGCGCTTTAAAATTCAAAAGCCTTTTAAAAAGATGAATAATTCTGTAAGCACAAGAACAAGTGAAGTGTTTTTATTTTTGTCTGTTGGTTAAAACATAAAGACCACGAGAAGCTGAAGTCCTGGCAGCTGACATCAGTTTGATCATTGACTGAAGTTCTGTGGTAAATTCTCCTGCTCTCACTTCCCTTTCACTCATTTTTCTCCATGGTGCACTAAGTCGACTACATAGCCTCCCTCAGCTTAAGGCCACTGACACTACAATTGTTCGAGTGTGTCATATCCTGTTAGTGATATTATTATACTGGATAAGGGAAGAAAGTAAATCTTAAACTCTTTGCACACATTTTCCAACAATGGCCTTTTGTGTTCAGCCATTCACTTGCATATAATAAACAATAGATTCATTTATATATATATATATTTTGTGCAGAAGCAAAAATCATTGGTCTTTGTGTTTATATTGTAAACGCTTTCAATACCCTTTTAAATATAAATCTCTTTTTGTTTAGGCTGAACTTCTATCTGGGAATTACAGATGATAAACAACTGTTTGGGTAATGTTCAGTCATGTTTATTCATGTGTAAGAAGAACAACATGAAATCCTGATCTTATAACATCCATAATACTTTATCTACTCTCTACTTTCCTCATCCAGTACTTGCTTCCACTCATAAAACTGAATGTGAGCAGGTAGTTTTAAATCATCCATGTACTACGTACTGCTGACCGACATTATAAAAACAGTAGCCAAACCAGTTTAGCTGCCAGGCTAATGCTAACAAAGTTACTGAATAAGGCATCACATGTGAAAACAACAATTTCATCTATAACCTCATGTGTCCAACACGTTTCACTCATGGGAACATGTGGTTTACCAAATATGAAACTGTCACATGAAGTGAATACACTAACAGGCAGCAAATAGTTTGTCCCCTCTGAAATAGAAACAGCTGCAGCAAGAAACCTGTCAAACCTCAACATTTACAGACCAGCACAAGACATGTCAGACGATAATATTCACTGGGTGAAAGGTCACGAGCAGGTGATATTTAATGACCTAAGACATCAGCAAACTGATATGCTGCCCTCACACTGAGTCTGTGTCAGTGTGTGTTCAGTCTCATCCACCCATAATTAAACAGGACTTCAATTGCAGCGACTGGAGATGAAAAGTTGAAGATCAGTGCTTTGTCAGGACTAAGTGAAGTCATGTGGCAGCTTAAAGATTCAGGCCAGTGATTTTCTATGTTATTATTTTCCACAAATCCCATACAGAGCCTAAGACCAACAGTACACCAAAAGTCTGCGATACGTCCATGACCTGGTGTGGACCTACATCAGTGACCAAAAACACATAAGCACTGGTTGACATGTTCACCTTCAAAAAGAAACTCATCACTTTTTACAGTCTGTGAGGGCAGAGAGTTGTGCTTGATGTTTACATGACGTTTACACTATACTGCTAACTTCCCTACAGCCCAAATCGGTTTAGAAACGGGATGATGAAAAATCATTGTTTTGTAAATGCTGCTTTAAAGTTCAAATAAGAAAACCGGCTTTTTTCCTTTACCCACGTGTGCAGAGCATCTAGACCTTCTAGCTGTGAGGGGACATTTGAAGACAAGCCAAAAAGAAAAGGTTCACGATTGTTAAGGTCTAGTCATTTTTTAAACTACTACATGTAGTACAACATGATTACTCCAATAGAGTATCTCAGGATATACTGCCGGCCTTTCAAGGACAAAGAAAGACTTTATAACTTTGCCACGGTGGAGTTTGTGTGACAGGGTTTTAAAACTCTTGTACAGGATGAATCATAGTGTTTGGACCCCAGAGCTTGTGAGGCTGTGCCAACTATCACTGAGTTCAGTGCTGGTCTGTACCAGATCTGGCCTGGGGTCCACTCAACTTTACACAAACAGAGACATAAACAAACAGAGCCTAGTAGTCCTGTAGAAGCACCAGCAGCTCCTGACAAATCTCTCAGGTTGCCATGATGGCTAGGGTGACCCATTAAATGGGTAAATGAACAGCTAGCAAGCTACACATTGTCACACTGCACTGAACAATTTGTTTTTTCTGATCCCTGCATATATGAATAAAACCAGAGTAACCGCTAGATGGAATCAACCCCAAATTTTCTCCATCAGCTACATAGTCTACAGTATTTTGTGGACAGCTACATCCTGGAGTTCATTGTCAATGTCTTGAATAATAATTCGGCTCTACAATGAATGAACATACCAGTGATCATCTGCAGTGGGTTGCCATTTATTGGTTCACCCTCAGAGACATGTTTGGATGTAAAAGCAACACACACCTGTCGTTGTCCATGTGGTGTCCGTGCCGGTGCCTCCATCAGGATGAAACAGAATGAAGGGGGTAACAAAACAAAGCGTTAGCTACTTCACAGCCCGCTAGCCATGTTTTCCGCTCATAACAGCTCCGCGAAAACCCCGATTATGCATTTCCCCCTTTACAGATACTTGTTTTGGGTTTAAATTTGGTCGGGGTGGTCCTGATTCTTTAGTTGCCAATTTATCCCGATTAAACGACTGAATGGTATTTCTCTTAACGATTTAATCGTGTTGTTCTGAGATGAGGTAACGTTAGCTATGTTGACCGTGAATCCCGCTAGCTTGCTACTCTCGCGAATTGTAACACCGGGATACGTATGACGAAAGCACGTTAGTGCAAGCCCTTCCGGAATCCATACAGAATACATTGCAGCGTCTAAAGTTTGAAAAAAAAAATAATATGACAGTCTATGAGAACTATCTGGGCGATTTTCACCCAGATTGAAATCGGCCCAAATGGGGCGGGAGCAGCATCCACGGAACAAGCCTTGACGCTGATTGGACCATATTCAGAGACAGGCAGGATTAACTGTATACAACAGTGACAGATAATGTGATTAAAAATCTTAATGTCTTTTTTTTTTAATCTTCTCTTTAACCCTTTGTTGGTGCGTCGCCCAATCGCCCTTAGGAACAAACCGCCCATGAGTACCAGTTACTGCTGGTAGTGCTAGTCCTGCAGTAGTATTTGTAGTGGTAGTTCTGTAGTAGCAGTTATGGTAACTGTACTAGTACTATTTGTAGTTTGCCTGTAGTAATACTAATATTGTAGCAGCAGCAGTATTAGTGTCATAGTAGAAGTAGTAATAGAAGTGGCAGCATTGTAGTAATAGTGTTAATAATATTACTAGTAGTCCTGCAGTAGTACTACTAGTAGTACTAAAATTAGTACTTGTGCTGTTGAAGTATCAGTCTTGTAGTAGTATCAGTACCAGCAGCAGCAGCAGTACTAAAAGTACTAGTTTTGTGCTTCTGCTAGGAGTAGCCGTAGTAAAGGTAATAGTATAAGCTAGCTCAGTAGTACTAAAAGTATCAGTATTGCCTCTGGAGTAACAGTATCCTTGGCAGTAGAAGTAGTAGAGATGAGTGACAGAAGAAAGTGTAACAGTAGGTTTAGCAGTAACAGTACAGCAGTAGTAGTATTATGAAGAAAGAGTAACAGTAGGTTTAGCAGTAACAGTACAGCAGTAGTAGTATTATGAAGAAAGTGTAACAGTAGGTTTAGCAGTAACAGTACAGCAGTAGTAGTATTATGAAGAAAGAGTAACAGTAGGTTTAGCAGTAACAGTACAGCAGTAGTAGTATTATGAAGAAAGTAACAGTAGGTTTAGCAGTAACAGTACAGCAGTAGTAGTATTATGAAGAAAGAGTAACAGTAGGTTTAGCAGTAACAGTACAGCAGTAGTAGTATTATGAAGAAAGAGTAACAGTAGGTTTAGCAGTAAAAGTACAGCAGTAGTAGTATTATGAAGAAAGTGTAACAGTAGGTTTAGCAGTAACAGTACAGCAGTAGTAGTATTATGAAGAAAGAGTAACAGTAGGTTTAGCAGTAACAGTACAGCAGTAGTAGTATTATGAAGAAAGTAACAGTAGGTTTAGCAGTAACAGTACAGCAGTAGTAGTATTATGAAGAAAGAGTAACAGTAGGTTTAGCAGTAACAGTACAGCAGTAGTAGTATTATGAAGAAAGAGTAACAGTAGGTTTAGCAGTAACAGTACAGCAGTAGTAGTATTATGAAGAAAGAGTAACAGTAGGTTTAGCAGTAACAGTACAGCAGTAGTAGTATTATGAAGAAAGTGTAACAGTAGGTTTAGCAGTAACAGTACAGCAGTAGTAGTATTATGAAGAAAGTGTAACAGTAGGTTTAGCAGTAACAGTACAGCAGTAGTAGTATTATGAAGAAAGAGTAACAGTAGGTTTAGCAGTAACAGTACAGCAGTAGTAGTATTATGAAGAAAGTGTAACAGTAGGTTTAGCAGTAACAGTACAGCAGTAGTAGTATTATGAAGAAAGTGTAACAGTAGGTTTAGCAGTAATAGTACAGCAGTAGTAGTATTATGTCATGTCTTCTTCACATGGCTCAGAAACACAGTGTGTGATCTTTAATGCGTCTGTGTTAATGTCCCTGTGTGTGTTTCTCGGTACAGGCCTTTACTCTGAACATGTGACTCCAGATATATTTCAGCACCGTTATGTAACTCTCATCCCTCTGTCTCTCGCTCTCAGACTCTCAGGATGCCAAGAATGGTACATGTCTATGAGCTTAATAATGTCTGTTGCATAATTTGGGGTTTGGCTGAAAGGTGCTGAAGTTACATCCCTCTCTCTGTGTTTTACAGTTTTACTGCTAATTTGCATTTAAAAAACCTTTAACTGAACCCACCGCATTTGCACTGAAATTTGTGTTATTAAAAGAAATACATGCACAGCAATTTGAAATTGAGGTTAATATTTACACTGTGTTTAAGTTTAACACGATAACAAACATTAAATGCAAATTACATGTCATTAGTTATAAACCAAAGTACTGGACAAATGTACAGTGTGTTTTATTTTACACAGTAACACATGATATGTCAGGATTTTGACATCTCGAGGTCATAATATCCTGTTGAAACAGCCCAGCCTTTCCTGTATCAGGCACAGCAGAGTCTCAACAATGCTGAGAAAACTGTATTTGTGTCTGTGGAACCATAATGAAATTTACATCATGTCGATAATGGTCCGATCTTGTTTTCACTACACAGTACATCATTCGCCTTACAGGAAGCAGATAGGTTGTGTTTCTCTGACCCTGTTGTTTACTTTATGGTTCAGCTTTGAGTCACGTAAAAAAGTATTCCAGTTAAATTTGAATGAGCTGCAGACAAAGTCAGGCCTGTCTGTGAATATACACAGGGTCCAGTCAGAGTCAGGAATAACAAAAACAGGAACAACAAAGAGCTGGTTTTTATCAGCCCACTGCTCTCATTAGAATTGGTTCTGGCCACAACATTTATTGGCTCTTTTGAGCAATGAAACCCCCCATACACTCCCTGCTCATCACCAAACTGTAGAGAAGCAAATTTAGCAACTAAAGAGCCAAATATTTTCCTCAAGAGCTGAGAGAGGCCAAAGCCAGAGCTTAAAGACTGAATACTGGACATATATTCATCACATGGGCAGAAACAGAACTGCAAATAAATTATGTTATTGTTCTGTATCTGAAGAGTCTATACAGGAAGAACCTGCACAGCTGCATCAGTCTCATCCACACCTGTTGCAAATTTTGACAAATGTTTCTGATGCATTTTTCTGGCTCCATCACAAACAATCATGTCCCAAGTCTTAAACATGACAATAAAGTTCAATTTTTTAGTTAATTTTAGTGGGAAAAACCCACCAATTTAGGTGAGCAACTGTAGCTTCAGGTTAAACAGTATCAATTAAACACAGTCTGGACCATCTGGTGCAGTAAAAGTGATGTTAGAGACTGTTATAAACTCAAAGGTCAGTGATTCATAACTATGACAATAGAGATTTGTACTAACTCCAAAACAATAAAATAAATTCTCACCATCTGGAGAACACACACACACACACACACACACGCACACACACACACACACACACACACACACACACACACACACACACACACACACACACACACACACACTCAGCTGAATAACTTTCTTGAATAACTCACATTCACAGCAGCTGATATCGCCATCAAGTGGACAATGTCAGTATTACCACTTGTAGTGCCTTCCCTTAAAGTTGGGAATAAGCAATAAATATTTCAGAATACAATACACCTGTGCAGGTTTACAAAATAAACATACTTCAGTTTCAATTTCTTTTGACCTAAAGATGCAGCCAGAAGTCACAGATTCAGGGTTAATGTTGACAAAACAGTGATAAACAATTAATATAAAACATTTGTATGGTAAATTTAAGGGGGAATTTCAGTGGTTAAGGCTGATTTTTGTATTTTTGATAGTATCATATATATATTGAAGTATGATAAGTCAAAACCCATTTAAGTGATTAAATTATAGCTATTGCCTAAACACAGACAGGCACAGCTGAGTGGAGCTGAGGGTGTGTGTATGTCTGCAGTGTGTGTTAGGCTTTTGTTGCTTGAAATGCACTGCAGTCTTTGCAGAAATCATTCCTCTTCCTGGAAGTGCTGCTGGTGTCACTACAGGGAGAACAGTTAGCACATGGACATCAGATTTTATAAATGTGACTGAAAAACTTCTATTTTATGTGAAAACCAAGATTCAGTTGGCAAAGAAGCAGTTTAAAAATAAGTAAAAGGTCACTGAGGCCACACTAGTCCAGTTTTGACTGTTGGCTCCTATACTGAAATTACACAACACAAACTCTTTCATGCACACACACACACACACACCTAAGCATTCTTGCATACACAAAGGTGGTCCAATCAGAAGCATTGCTCTGAAATCCCCTGATGCTCTACACAACAATGCAGCAGAAACAATGGTGCAGCTCTCATGTGCAGGCATGTGAGAGGCTGCACGGCACTGTCTGTAATGTCACCCACTGGAAAAAAATCAGCATTAAACTGCCAACACACACACACACACACACACACACGCACGCACGCACACACACACACACAATGCACCAGAGTCAAATAACCAACACAACATCTCATACCAGAGCAGGATTTATTTAGAGCTCTGTACAGGGTAGTTGTAGCTTTTGTGTGGATTTATAGGTTTTGTTTTTCAAGATTACAGGAAGTGTGTCTTTCTGTAGCTGCATTACCATTCATTGAATAAATGCTGTATTTCTGTGCTTGTTTATCTCCTACATGCAAACACACAATGCCAAAGCATGAAGAAGAATGAGTGTCCAGAAGTGACCTGAAAAGACAAACAGCCCACATTAATTGTCTGTTTACATGAGTCAAAAGCTCAAAATACCCTAATTTTCCAGTTTCAGGCCTCAGTGTCGACCTGCTCTGAAATTAATGGAACAAACAAACAACTGGACATGAAAAGATATAAGGAAATCAGATGTTTAATAAAACAGAATCAAAATTTTTGACTCACATGGTAACTGCCTTTTTAAAACCATTATGACAACTGCAGCTAAAGATAATATCTGACCACTTTCCTTAAATCAGCCGGAGAAACTTGTGGTTTTCTCTCGACAATGGAAATTAAATATTATTCAGAAAGTTCCTCCCAACACTGCTGCAGACACTCCAACAAATGTGTTGCACCTTTAGGTGGCTCTGCTTTCACCCTTCTGTCCAATTCAACCCAAACCAGTTCGATGGGGTTTAAGTCTGGAGACTGTGTTGTTGTGGCTTTGGGTCTGCCAGACCTCTCCCTGCTGCAGGAAACTGTAAACCCTGACTGCTTTCTTTGTAATCTCTCTAAAATATAGACCTACATTTATAACATGGTTATAAGGGTCTGTCTGTCTTTCCTTGTTAATTACATCAACATCAAAAGTAACAAGACTGAACTGGACTGTACCTAGAAAATAGACTATTTCTATTAAGCTGATAAAATTACAAATGGAGTTTCCAAGGTATATTTGTTTCCACTTGCTAATATTATTTCCAGACACAATATCTTGTTTACATCTTTAAAGGATGAGACCTCTGACTTTAGCACAGTAGATTCATCACACGGCATTAAAAGCTGAATATATCTGCAGATAAATTCAGATAATCTTGAATTTTATAGCCATAAACAACATTACACACGTCTAAAAATATGGTTGTAGTATTTGACCAGTTTTGATGTTAACCACTAAGGTAGTTTGATGTTTTTAATTCATGTGTAATTTTAGAGACACCAAAACTATTTTACACAGTTTCATCTCTAAAATGCTAATTTTCTGAATCAAAGGTCGCTCAGCTGCCTCAAGGCTGCAGCTACACTTTTACCTAAAACCAGGAAAATTAAATCATATCAGTCCTTTTTTAGCTTCCCTCCACAGGAAGACCTTTTTTAACAGAGGTCAATACTTGTTGTGTGTTTGAGGATCATGAGATATACTGAAATATCCCTTTAATTTTGTGACACTTGCTTCAGGTAAACATACCTGACCGATTCCCTCCACTCTTTGGCGCTGAAGTAACAGACTCTAGAGAAACAAGCACGTCCTGTTAGTCCACAGTGTCACAGCTCACAGACTCTTTCACAAACCTCAACGTCTCACCTGTCAGACTCACCTGACATCCTGGCCACCTCGATGCTGTAGTCAGAGAACTCATGTCGTTTGCTCACAGAACAAACGTGAGTCCCATAATCCTCCTCTCTGACCTGCTGGATGATCAGCCTGATGCTGCCGGGCCTGTAGCTGACGGCGTAGCCCGCGGTGCAGTTCTGGAAAGCTTTGTGTTTGATATAGTGACACAGCAGCCGGTTGCCTGGGCTCCTCCACTGCGCAGACAGCTGAGAGATGTGAGTGTGGTTCTCATAGTGGTACGAACACGGCAGAGTGACCCGCTGACCCGGCACACACAGAACTTTTTCAACACTGCCTGGAGACAGAGGATGGTCAAGGGTTAGACACTGGCCGATAGTTAAAGCAGCAGTAACACTGTATGTAAGGCGTATATTATCTTTTTTAGCCCATAGTCTTTGACTGAATTACTTCAGTCTCAGGTGCTTTCACCAAAAAAACTTCTCTCCACCGCAGGTGAATGCAGCTGTACCTGGTGGTGAGTTCAAGGACACTGCCAGTTAAGCAGAAAAACAATCACATTCGTTTCACAGGACACATTATTGTCCTGAGGATTAAACTGTTCACAACCATGTTAAATATGATATTGTGACTATGTGAAAGACAAAAAGCATCAGAAGTTTAACAATGTCTAGGTGGTTTTTACACTGTGCTCGAACATAGAGAAACCAATGACTGTCACAAGAGTGGGAATAACCCTGAACTTTACAGTAGCTTTGGTAAACTGCTGAGTCAGAATAAGGGAGTCAGTGATTTGTTTTGAAAGAGGAACCTGAACTCTGCCCTAAAAGTCTATCTACAATTACAAGGACTGTCAAAAATACAAGATCTTTGGCACAAGCTAAAAAACATTATCATCGACTATTACGACCAATGAATGTAACAATAACATCAGTAACATCTGTGGGGAAACAGCCTGTTAAATGACAATCTTTGATATGAAACTTACCTTCCCCAACCAGATGTGACAAAACCAGTCCAAGGTAGAGTGCAGCCTTCCCAGTCTGTTCAAGTGGTATTCTCCACATCTGGGGACGAATTGACGAGACAGGTTCAAATACTTACATGAATATTATTTGGAAACATCAAGATCCAGGAGCACAGGATTCAGAAGCAACACATAGCTCCTATCACTTTTGCTTTCACACTAATATCAGTTTACAAGCTTCAAAGTGAGCACAAATGTACTGAATCTGTGGTTACCAGGCATCAGGAGAGTCCCTGTAATGTGACACTGCTGTTTGTATCTGGGCAAGAGGAAAATGTCTATAATTAACTAACTCACAGGAAGAGTTTGCTCTTCATGAAGCCAATATGTTTCAGCACGGGTCCATGATCAAGTTGTTTTAAAAAACGAGCTAAAACACAAGATGAGTCCTTGTCATTCATCTCATAAAGTGGCACATTAAAGGTCAGCCTCCTGTGGACGTTGCACCCAATCTTTCATTTTACTGGCTTCATCCCACAGTCCAAAACCATGCAGGTTAGGGTAGCCAGGCACAGGTGTGTGTCCGGGGGCAGAGCTTTGTGCTCCTTGTGATGCACTGGAACTGCAACATGCAGCGTTTGTGTATGAAATAAAAATAAAACATGACATCGCTAAAATCACAGATATCAATTTAATGTTAATCAGTGCCATTGATACGGATCAAGTGGAGTTTTCAAATACACTTACAGTACAGAAGATGCTGTTTTAGCTAAATTTCCATTTCATAACGACTGACAAAGTTAACATTATTACACTGTATACGAAGAGAAACACACACACCGTACACTGCCACAGTCCTACTGAGGATTATTTATGCACCCGCACTCTCTCACATATTCATTCGCTCTTTTTAAGGATGCATGAGTTTACAGGTGCTCCATTAACCAACTTAAATGCTGCTTCACTGCTGCTGCTTTACATATGAGCAAACGCCTGTGTCTTGTTTTGAAGACAATGGGCCTCATGCAACAACCACTAGTGGGAACATTTGTTTTGGTCATGCAGAAGAATTACAGTCATTTTGACGGGAAGAATTCGGAATATGTTACCAAAACAATAATTATCCAGAGAAAAGTTGGAAAGTTAAGAATAAAGTTGGAATCCTTCCTGAACACCTAACGTTGTCAGATTTAACACTGAAAACAAATTTTAAGAAAAATATCTGCGTCATAAATGACAACCTGGAGTCACTGGTTTGACCAATAAGCACATCATAAGCAGAGCTATTAGGAAACTGAAATGAAATAAATATTTACATGACATGTGAATAACAAGACATGCTGTAAATGGAGCTGGAGCACATTTGGTGATTTACAGAAACAGCCACATTCTGTGCAGCAGATGCTGCAGAGTATTTGACTCAGACACTGACGGCTTCAGTGTTTTCAACCTGTTCATTCATCCATCTCCACGACCGTCTACGTGTCCACATCACGGCACACAACACTTCATTTTAGCTTTACAATTTTTCATCATCATCATCATCATCATCATAACTTCATCTTAAAGCCTTCACTCATCGTCTATAACTATATAAGTCATTTCTCATTGTATGGGGTCTTTTAATACAGACATTGTTAAAATTGTTGTTTATAACTGCAGGACTTTAAGAAGATTCATTTTAGTCTTGCATGAGGATTTTTGACTGAAATGGGACAGAACAAATAAAACAGGTGGTAATAAATATAATCTAACAACCAGGTCCCTACACATGAACATCAGACTGAAACAAACAGTTTGGAGACTGTCTTGGAACATGAGAAAACCTCATGGAAAAAAGTAAAGGTTTATGACAAGAACGCAAAAATGTTTTCACGAGGCCCAATGTATTCTCTCAGTAACATGGTCAGCTGTGCATTTCTCATATTTTCTATTTAATCCTGACAGCTCGGACTCTTCTGGGATTAAGTGGAATACAATATGTGCTGAGTACGTCATGTGTGATGATGGTACCTGAACTGTTTAGTGCAGAACTGTACAGTCCCTCTGTGATCCTGAAAACCAATCACAATGGCGAAATTGAGGTTCTAAGTCAGACTTTCATTTGTGTGGTGCGTCTCCTGGACCGAAGTCACGCCTGTGTTGAGCAGATGGTCGATAACTCAGTTTTCCGCAGAGTGTTTAGCTTGTAGGCGTTAATCCTTTAGTAAACAATGCGGAGTGCAGGACCTCAGCCTCAGGTCATGGATTACTACCTGTATGTGCCTGTTGTGCCCAAAGCAGTACCTCAGATACCCTGCTGCTGCTGCGAAGTACAAAATGATGTCACAAAACCAGTGAGACACATAAACGATCACTGTACAAATACATTTCATATTTTACAGTTTTTCTTCTGCTGGAGCCGTTCTGAGGGCTAGTGATGACGATGCTGAGCACGCAGTGGTTACTGGATGCCTCTGAACAAACACATTGCAAACACCATGGCGAAGAGCTGGGGAGACACACAGCGATCACACTGAGTTAGTTTTAAAGCTGAGGAAAAAAAAAACAAAACATTTTAACGCTTCATTCGTCTGAACATGACGGCAGACACAAAGTGTTGCAGCACAATAAAAGGTAGTCAGGATTTTATTCCAGAAGGAAAAAACAGTAAGGGGGAAGGAAAAGACCAAAACCAAGAAAGTACCAGACCAAACAAATGACTTTATTTCTGCCTGAAGACAGAAAAATCTTTAAAAACACCTCAGAAATAAAGGTACATTTTTTTAAAAAGCTCAGTCATTTTCTGGGGACGTAGCACTTTCACCTCACAGCAAGAAGGTTCCTGGTTTGAATCCCATTTACACCAGTTTCCTCCCACAGTCCAAAGACGTGCAGTTAATTGGCGCCTGCAGCTGTGAATGTGAGTGTGAGCTCTATGACAGACCGAGATTGGCTCCAGGACAAGTGTTAAAGAAAATGGATGGATTTCCTAATTCAGATGGACACTGCAGTATGTAACTGAACAAACAGAGGAATGAGTGTACTTATATCTATATTTAGCGGTCTGGTATGTAGTTGGAGCAAAAGGACGGTGTATGTAGGAAAATAAACTACAGTGTGTGTGCTCATGGTAAAGAAGGAAGTTAGATGTGACTTGCCTTCAGTAGTTTCTGACATTAAGAAAGACCCTTGTCTTTGATCCTCCATATGAAAAGTAACACACAATAATTATCCAGTATCTTAATATGAAAGGGTGAAAAAACAGCACGTACTTCGATTGTCAGCACCACAATAGCCAGAGCTCCTGCTGTGTAGATGTATGTTTCGAAGTAGTCCACCATTGCAGAGTAACAGCCCTGCATGAAAAAACAAATGCTGCTATTAACACACAGCCTGGTTATGCAACCACAATGAATAACCTTTATGTCCTTAATGAAACTACACTGTGGTGCATCCATTTTACAGCATTTCTGTAATAAAGTGTTTGATATTCTGTATGGAAATGTGCATGACACTGAACTTACAGTCTTCAATTAAAAGTAGCAGTAATACAACTCATTTATTATTAAAATGCTGCTCACACATTAATGTGTCTGTGATAATGATCCAGTATGAAGGACTTTTAGTGAAGTGTTTTTAAATTGTTCCACTGCTGCTCTGTTTTTGCTGTGACACTTTCCTCAAACACGACAGGACGTGCATTTAATTTGTGCTTCCCTTAATGACCTTGTTGTGTCTGAAGGCCACGCTGCCGCTCACGCACTGCTCCACACTCATGTCTCCCGGGTGACTGTTCCTCTGGCAACAGGCCTCAGGGACCATCTTGTTGGGGCTGAGGAGCCTGAAGAGGCTCTCCTCGAAGTCCTCGGGCCCGCTTACCCCACAGCAATCGAACTGTACAGACGATGGGAGGGGACAGAAGGTTATAGGAATTAGAAAAAGGGAAAAATGCTCTTCAGCCACTCTAAAATGCAGCAAGGACTATGTACTAAGCTTTTATTGAACTGGGCGTCACAATAAAGGACATCAACATGGTCCTCATCATTTTACACCTGGGTCTTCCCATAGATGGCACCACAGAATTGATGCCATCTCCAAAATATCTGAGCATCAACATCACAATAAACTCAGATTATATAGGCCACACAACTTTATCACCATAAAACACATTTTGTGATATTGGAGGTTGTTATAGGACTTAAGGCTTATAATGTATTTCTTCATTCGGGTCTGGATATTTCAAACCATCAAACTGTAGACTGTAGGACGAGGATGGATGGTGCCGCTGTCACACTGGGCTGACTAAATGTTAGTAAAGAGCAGAAAGAGCACTGGTAATGACCGTGGTCATGATGGCGTTCCATGTGGAGGTAAAGACGTCTGTGTTGTTGTGACCTTGGTAGTGACGCTTCAGCTCCCTGGTGAAATACTCTCTGGTTAACTGTACAGAGACACAAACACAGGTCAGGTACTCATGACCTATAAATAAATAGTGAGTATAAACAGTTCGCTGCTGTAGTTTAGACCAGAGCTGTTTTTTGACTAACATGCTGAAAATATTTAATAACATGTCCATCACATATTATACTGCATCCATCTCCAGTGCCTTTCTTTGTCAATTAAAAACCAAAAGGCAATTTTGGAGACTTATGAGTGCTTCAGTTCTTACTCTATTTATTTACATTTGAACAACTGTTTCGTCATTAATGCATTTTTTTTATTTTATATTGAATCGTAAAGGAGTTTTTAAAGTCTGTGTTAAAGGATCGATGTCTATAAGGATCGAATACGAACTGTTGCATTTGTTTAATCAATGAATGAGCCTTTAAATCTACACAGGGAGCAGGTCTCCTTTCATAGAGGCAGCCATGTTGGATCACCATGTTTCTACCGTAGCCCAGAATGGACAAACTAAACTATCGCTCTAGACGGGAAGTCACGTTTTGTTCTAAAGGTGTACCCTCCCTCATACCTGGAAAAAGGTGAGGGTGCTGAGAAGGTTGTATTCTCCAAACTCACCAGTAGATGCTGCTGAGTGTTTTACACATTGCACCTTTAAGGTTAGAATCAACTGAAAACTGACATAATATGATGGACAGGCTGTATAAATACAGTGGCAGCACCTATGTAAAAGTGGAATCACTTATAAAAACACATGAAAAACAAAACATAATGTCTATTTGATACCTAAACTGTTTAATAAGTATTGCTGGCAGTACTGGACCAGTAAAGAACTCATGGTTTTTACTGTTCTTTCAGACTTTGGGAAGGGCTGAGCTTTAAATTTAGCAGCTTCCTATAACTTTTCTTGTTGAAAAGACAGTTTCTGGACACATCACAACATAAATGAGTACTGGTTAATTAAACTAGATGCCCTGATCCAGAGACAGAACTCACGTGCTCCCTGAAGAGGAAAGCCAGGATGGCAGCTGCCAGTTCAGCCAGGAAGATGAAGAGGATGAGCATGAAAAACTGAGAAAAGATCAATAAGAAGTGACAGTGTGACCCAGTGAGCTTATGCTGGTGGATTATTACTAAACTCAGACGGTCTATGTAGAACAATCCTCCATTATAACTTCACATAAATAACTAAACTAAGCTAAAGTAAACATACAGTAATTGATGTTTTTAAAATATTGTGAAAGGAACAAATATAAACCGTTACCAAGATAAATAACTCAGTTTAAATAACACTGCAGTATACTGGCAACTAATTCTGTCAGCATTTTGTTTGTAAGTGAGCTAGAGTTAGAAATAAATGTTGAATAAACAAATAGAGCCAGAGTTACAGTCAACTCCTCTAGATGGCACACTTGTATTGTCTCACATTCATGAATATTATGGATGAGACTAATAGTTTCCCTTTATTTATAATGGAGTTTCAGTACATTTGCAAATACTGTGTAAAAATAGTAAAAAATAAATCACAACACCAAACACGTGTAAAACACGAAACACACTTACCCACTGGCAACAAAACAATTTCTGGATATATTTCTATTGTGATTTTAATATGGACTCTAATGACACAAGATTTGGACTAAAAGAGATAAATAATGAAAAATCACAAATTGAAATATTAACATCTAAGGTGGTCACGCTTCTTTGGTCAGTTACACATTAACTAAGATTCACACCCAAAACAAGCTGATGTAGTTTAGACGCCGCCAATATGATGAATATGATTATAGATGAGGTGAACTGACTCTTAAATAAATCTCAAACATTGATATACACTCCGAGATAAAACATTTCCAACGTAATACTACAAATATCAGCTGACTGCAAATGGATCAGTACCTTTGCAGAGGTATGAAGTACTTTAAATACTGGTTTATTTATTTTAAATACAGGTTTATTTCTCAACTGAATCTGTATCAACACTGATTATTTATGCTGTTATGACACTTCGTATTAACACCGGCTCAGTATAGGTGAGACTATGGTCAACTGACAGAACAAGTTACTCAGCTACCAGCTACAAGCATCTAACCTCTGATCAAGATAAAACTGAATTTTACTCAAAGTCTGCTTGGTGCAGGACGATGACAACGTGTGCTGTAAAATTAAATCCATATCACAAACATCAATGAGAGAAAACTTCTGGGTCACAGGCGCAGACTCACAAACAGCAGGAGACATTTGTTCTCCCTGATGGCCCCGCAGCAGCCCAGGAAGCCCAGCAGGAACAGCATGCTGCCCATGGCCAGGATGACGTAGACCCCGGTGAACAGCAAGGGGTTGGCTGCCACAATCTCCCTGAAGCCCATCGGGTCCACCAGCACCCAAACACTGACACCCAGCAGGAAAGAGCCACCCAGCTGGTAAAGAGGTTAATTATTTAGTCAAACTGATAGATACTGTGCCTCAGATACTGACTGCACTAAGGTTACAATAAATAAGCCCTCTCCCCTGCTCAACAGCTGCTGTAAGTGCTGAGGTGCTTGAAACAAACTGGTTTACCTTTGAAGACTGACAGACACAGCTCTTTCAGTGGCAACGTTAAAAAGGTGAAGCAGAGTTTAGACGCTGATCTGACAAACAGGCTGTTTAAGAGACGTCTTTAAGATGCACTTTAACAAGGCACCAAACGCCCCATTGCTGCAGCGGAGTGGGGCCACGCTGGGAGCCTCCAATGTGGGACTAGCATGGCTTAAAAATAAATTACTCTAAGTATAATTACAATATATGGCACTCTGGCACAACTGGAAATAAGAGGCATGTGCAAGCTGCATCTCATGGACAATAAGTGACTAATGATGCTTTCATTTTTCATTGTATGAGACCTTTTTATATTTTTATCTTCTAAAACATTATCAGATCAAATTCAACCTAAAACGTTTCACGATGGTTTTCTTGTCTCCTTTGATTTAAGTCGGATGTTAAACAACATGTGAACAACAGAAGTGTCTGACTCACAAAGATGAAGAAGTTGAAGATGAACATCAGGTACTTCATACAGCTGAGGCAGTCGCCCTCCATGGCTGAGCCTCTCGCTGAAACCTCCCCCTGCCCCTGACACACACAGACAGACACACACAGACACACACAGACACACACACACTTTAAGCTGGTTTTCTGTATAACTTTTGTGATGCAATGTGTATTTTCAATGACATATTTAATAAAAATGGCTGCTATTAAAGCTGAAACAGTCAGATTTTAGTTTAGTTAGTTTTTTGGTAATTGACTGACTGTTTTTGGGTTTGGACTGAAAATTGCACTTACAATGTATTAAAACCAACACAGCACAAATATGCTTTGTCCAGTAGCATGAATAAATGCTGCATCTTACATTAAGATGCTAAAGGCAGGCTAACTGTTCTGTCTCGAGCAGCCTGATGGAGAAATGCAGGATGACACATCGGCAGTAACAGTTTTTGTCAGTTCTGGGGACGTGACACTGACAGCCTGTCCCTGTGGGATCGTATGACACATGCTGGCTGGTGCTGGGGAGGACATGTTGATGTAGTTGGGCCGTCAGTGGGGGTGTGAGGAGGACCAACTGTGCACTTATGGTCCTGATGGTGTTTACCAGTTAAAGCTGAAACACAGCCACCTGTCCCATCTGAGGGGATGGCAAGCGGTTTCATCTAATAACTGCAAATTTAATCAGGAGGATGACTACTGCGAAGGCTTTCACATGTTCCGTGTCATTTCAGCGTGTTGAAGGTCCTAATTTACCTTTGGGAATAAACAGTTCATCTGAACTGCTCAATGCACATGGTGATTCTTTTTCTATATATTGCAGGAACGAAATATAACAATCATCACTTTTTGTGTTCCTCAAGGTTTCATCTTGGAGAAACTGACCAAACACCGAGTGTAAACAAGAGGAAGATTTCAGAAACAGGCTACAGTTAAAATCTGTAGTTTCATATGGCAGGTCTGTTACTATTCTGTTTCTCTTACAGGCAACTGGAAATTACACAATTGACTTGAACTGAATTTGATCTACGGCCACACTGTCCTACGAGTGCCCAATCCCTGGTTAGTACTCAGATGGGAGACCACCTTGGAAGACCAGGGGCCACTAGACTGAGCCAGCACGGTCTTAGTGTGGGTCCAAGTAAATGAGAGGGTTGCATCAGGAAATACATCTGGCAGAAAACCAAATCAATCATGCTGATCAATTGATCCGCTGTGGCGACCTCTAATAGGAGCAGCCGAAAGAAAAAAAAGACAATTTAAATGAGCATAACTTGGAATAAATAGATGTTCCTGTCAGCAAGAATATGAAAAAGACGTTGGTTTGATGGAGATATTTCCTGCAGGTCTCTGGGATTAAACCAGGCAACACAAGTCGCTGCAGCTTATTTACCTTCTCAGCTTCAGTGAGCTCTCAGCTGTGTAAATGTGCATTTACTCCTAATTTGACTGCTCTATGTGGAGCTTTTACATTAATGAGGTAAAACGCCGGGTGCTTTGCTCTCACTGCAATTAACCACAGGTTTTGTGATTGCCAGTGCACTCTGGGTAATTGCAGCCTCTTTGGGTGAGGTCAGGGTTAATAAAACAAGGCATTTACGTTGGTCGGGAATCTGTCTACACATGCACTCAGTCCTATTAGCACATCCATGTCAATCACTCGTGTCAGCACAATTACACAGGAATTACACAGATACATCTGTTATTATGAAATGAACAAAAGGAAAAAAAGCAATTACAGAGACTGACTGTAAGAAAAAAAAACAAAGATAAAACCAGAACAAGACACAACATATGTTGTAGTGTCAGAGAAAATATGATTAGAGAGCCGTGTTTATTGCAATCGCAAAACTGCTGCCAGAGCTGACAAGGCAGAAGCAGGCATCTTGATTAAAAACCAACAGGGGTCATAGGTAGAAAAACAGCCGTCACTGCTACAAGTAATCGTGATTTAATCAGTAATTATTAAATTACTACAATTATAATTATGTGATTAGAATTATAATTAAAATCCAAAACAGCTGTAAGTGTAAACTCACACCAGCTGCAGGTTTAATCACAGAAGCTTGAGGATGATTTTCTTCTCTGCTCAGTCGAACAGAAATCCTGTAACTTCACCAGCGAGAAATGTGAGAGTGATGTCTGCATGAATGTAGTAATGAACAACTGGTCAGAACCCCAGTAAAATAAAACAAAGCACCACTTGTTTCAGCCTGGTATGAAGTTGCTCTTACATATAGAAAACTATTACAAATAAAGCTCAAATGGCCAATTCTTGGGAAATAGAAACCACAAGGTCTTAACTCCTCAAATCTAAGCTGTGTTGTCTCTTCAGTACCTGCATACTGAGCACAGTGTTTTCACACAGAGCGAGGGCATTTAAGGTATTTGGGATTTAACTGAGGATTTATATTAAACTATTAGGGAGACTATAGACTGAGCAATCAAAGGAAGTTGATAATCCCTCACCAGTTTCCCAAAAGCAAATATGACATGTGTCTAAATGGACTGAGCCCTGCGGTGGAGAAACTAATCCATATTCGTGGAGGGAAGGTTCACTGGAAACTGCAGCTTTAGTTCAGGTTGAATTGGTACAAAAGAAAAAAGAGAAAAACAGAGAAATGCAGGTCGAAGTCTTTGTTGTACCTTGAATTCTGAATGTGTACTGAACACAAACACATACATACTGTACACAGAAGATAAAGTGGTGCTCAAATCCCATTTAGCAGCTGTGGCTCCTTTCAAAAACAGGCCTGTGTGCAGCTGGGTAATTTCACACAGCCACACAGCGAATGGCCACAAATGATTCGCTCTCCCCTCTGTGCTCACGGAGAATCGTTCTGCATCGACTCTACTGTCCTGCTGTCTCCTCATTGCGGCTGCTTCCTGTGGGCCAACACTGGAGATTAAATCTACCGACACTCAGACTGTACATACCGCACGTATGGGATGAGCTTGTGGTATGTGTCTGTCTGTTTGCATTGGTGTGTATCTGATGTGTTTAGCCTTAAACTTGCATTGATCCACTGTTTTGGTATTGTGGGCGCAGCCATACAACAACAACACCACAAATATTATCACCTTATATGGGTGATGTGTCTAAACAGCTGCATATATTATATATTCAGAAGACATAGAGCAACATCAGCATTCAGGAGTCACATTTCTGGACACCCAGTGAATCCTGTATTCATTCTCCTGCTAAATGCTCCACTACGTTAAACAGCTAGTCTCTAAATTTGTCTGAAGACACTGGGCATTAGTGCCATGTGACAATCAAAAAAACACAGGTCTTTAAATCTGGAAAAGGTGGGGCTAGTATTTGAGATGAGAGAAGCATCAGGCCCAGTTGGAAACCAAACCAAGACCTCCATCCGCACAGGGCGCAGCGTGAAGCCGCAGGATGAAAGACACCCATCTAACTTGTTAAAGTTTGATGGACGGGCTTTGCTGGAAAATCCACATCAACAACTGAAATCAGAATCACAGGATCCAGGAGGAAAAGGGCGTTAAAAGACCTGAAGAGGCAGAGAAAGGAGCTTCTGGTCACGGCTGAGGAGAAAAGACTTGAGGTGCTGCCTCACAGCCCTGAGGTGATCACGGGGTGAAACACCAGAGAAGGTGGGGAGGTGAGGACCTGCAGCCCGTGCGCACTGTCCGAGGTGCAGGTTCTCAACTATCGCAGTGACTACTGAGCATCTGGGTTCAAACCTGCCAGATAAATCTTTTGCCTCAGCTAATAATTAACAAACGGACACAGCTGACTAAGCATCAATGTCTGAATCTGAAAGATTTTTACAGCATGAAAAAACTCTTTGCACATCTAAAAGATATAACTATACATATGCCTTGTCTTTTCAAATATCTCAATTACAGTGATCAAAATAGTTAATTATTTTTTACTCAATCAACTAATCAAATAATCATTGCAGTTTCACACCAGAGTAATGAGATAAATACTTTGGCAAATGGAGCCAATGTATTATTATTATTATTATTAGTTATACCTTAACATTTCTAGAGCTTAATATTTCAGTTCAGTTTTACTTCCAAAGTGATGCCTGATGCATATGACACTTTTATAGCATTTATAATACAGCCACCAGCCCATAATGTTGGGGAATGCAGAGTCAGCATATTGCAGCAGTGAAACAAGATCCCAGTGTGAATCCCCAGGCTTTCCACAGTCAGTCTGTGTAACCGCTTCTGCAGTGATTACCCAGCAGTGACAGGACGCTCCAGTCCAATAAATCACAGTGTCACAGAGGCTGGAAGGAAGTGCAGTTGCAAACAGATGTGTGTTCCCTCGATGCTGGAGAACTAGCGGACCTGATTGCCTCCATTCATCAGAACAGTGCTGTGCAGCAATGAACAGGGACAGTGGAATAAGCCCAGTGGATTTAATCTTCCTGCAACTGAGCACCAGTAATGAGAACCATGCAAACACAGATGAAGTGCCAAAACCTAAATATCCGTGTGGCTGCTAACTACCTGTGTTGGTCCTGATATTCTGAATACAGTGAGTTTTACAGTATATTCTTACTGATCCAAACATTATTAACATAAAATCAGCAGTTTGTGCTGTTCAGTTTATCCCAGAGCTCTTTGTGATGCAGTATTGTCTACTTCCCCCTCTAGGTTTTATTAATAAATCTGACAATATTTAATATTTTTTATCATTAACAAATCCTACAAACATTGAAAACCATAAATAAAGTGATCCCCAAATTTTCATGCATCAAAAGTCTGATTTATCTGATTTGTTTGTGCCACAGAGTGAACTCTGTTGTTGTTATTAAAAACGTGTCAGTGAGCCACACTGCATGGTGGAGCAGAGGTAAACTTGTTTATGTGACCGAGCGCAGGGCTCTGCTTCACCAAATCATCTGTTCTTTAATCTGAATTAACAGTTCTGAGCTAAACGGATGGAGATAAGAAACACTGGTGAAATGGGGGAGGAGAGAAACCCCGGACAATGCGAGCCTGAGGAGAGTGTTTTCACAGAGGTAATTATCATCACTGCCCTGTCTGTCTTTGCTGAAAGCTACCGTTATGAAAACCAGTCACATGGACAGTTTCGCCGTGCCTCATAACCATAAACAGCACGAGGCAGGGGGCACATCAAATTATCTTCTTTCACAGACTTTGAGTTTGAAAAGGTCTTGAGACGCATACCAAATAAAGCAGGTGGATGATGAATACATAAAGAAGGGGGCGTCCCTGAGGGCAGAGGAGGTGTGAGCCTCTTTGCAGCAACCATATTGACTAACTTTTCTGTTCTGAATGCTAAACAGATGTGGAAGTATAGAAGCGGAGAGACAAGAGAAAGGAAAGCTCTCCTGGGCTCACCAGCAGTTTCAGATTAATTAGCCATATCATCAGCCACGTCAATGAGGCCAATTTAGTCCCATTAGCTGCTGCTGCAGCCATTTTACAGATTCAGAGCTGGAAAGCTAAAGCACAAAAACCACACAGCAGTCTCATACCACTGCTTAAGACATGCTTCATAAGAATCTGAGATATCTGACAAACATTTACTGTAAAATTACACTGACTCCTACTTTCATATATCTATGAACTCTATATCTACACAGATGATCCCATTTTACACCAGTTAGCACGTGTTGCTATTGAACAAGGTTGTTTTATTCTACTTTGAAGGCAGTACTGTGAAACTATTTTTGCCAGTACAAAATGCTGCGGACAGAGCACTGGAACCAGTAGACTGGGTCTCACTTTTGTAACCTACTGGTTCTGGAAAGAAAGTAGTTTTCTTAGAGGACAAAACAATTACACATTCACAACATCAGCTATTATGTTTGAATAGAGAGAGTCCTGGTATAGCCTCCTACAGAGGGTTGTTTGGAAGTTGCAAGGCCAATCAGTTGCTCACAGTCCATTTAGTGCGTCACTTAAATCATCCCTAACTGTGCTGTGAGACAGTGAGCAGCTGGTGCTGCTGTTTCAGTAGTTCTTAACTCCAACCACCAGCAGCAGGGTGCACCTCCACCGCTGCAGGTCTCTGCTCCCTCCAGTCCTATCGCTGTCTGTCAAACTGGTCCACTCTATAATGTCAGCACACATTTCAACAGAAAGTCTTGTAGCTTAAAGCAGAGGGAATGTTTACTGATATGACAGTAACTAGCATCACAAATGTTAAAAGTATTTGCTTTTCTTCGGACCTAATGTTGCTACAAAAACATCTGTCATGGGAAGGCGGTCAGTCTAGCTGTGTTTGGCACTGCCCCATCCTCTGCACCACATCTGCTGGAACCTTCACACTGAAAACAATGGATGTGGGAGCAATTCACCTCCATTGCTCATCATGTGAAAGCACATTGAAAGTGTATTTTAAGTCTCAGTTTAATTTAAATGAGCTTCTAAATATTTTGCCACAGATGAAATAAACAAGTCACAAGTGTCAAACAGCAAATGTCAGAATCAGACTAAGTCTGCAAACATGCCACAGGCTCCAGGCACAGCGTTGCCTTAAGCTAAATGCTAACATCAACTTATTAACATGCTGCAAGTAGATTTGTCCTGCTAACCACATTCGTTTTGTGTTATCATGCTAACATTTGTGAATTTGATCTATGCAAAAAGCTGTTTTGTAAATATTTTCCATAGACCAGACAGAGTGAGAACATTCAGTAAATAACCAAATCTGATGGAAAACAATTCAATACAAACTCACCTAAAACTTAAAAAAACCCAAAAAATTCAAGGGAAAGTCAGTAGGCGTCATCCCATGAGGATCAATTTCTGGATAGACAGAGAACATCCAATAGTGATTGTGTACTTGGTTTGAACTAGTATTCAGGACAATATGGAAATAATCTGGTCAGAACCATCAGCCGGCAACTGTCTGACCTGATTAAAAAAATCTGAGGGACGGTATTGATTTGGAGCTTCACTCCAGGGAAAGTATTGATTATTTGCTGATAAATTGAGGTCATTGAGGTTAACTGTGAATTTCATGAGTCTCATATTTACATTGATACATCCCAGTAAATTTTTTGTAACATGCTGCAAATGCTGTGATGTAAACTGAACGCAGTAAAGACTGCAGTACTACACAAACCTGACAGAGATCCACATTTTTACAGGACATATTATATTTTTATGAATTAAACATAACAACAGAAAACAATGTTAGTGTAAAATAAATGCCCTTAATTTTTTTATATGGAAATTGTAATAAAATGCCTGAACCTGAGTCACATAAGTGTTTCGTGACATCTTTTCCAAGTTGAGATGATTTTTATTCCCCTCACAGTTGAACTGAGGTGAAGGTGATGTAATAATAAGTGCTGACTATGCACTCGAGGACAACTTGTATCCTAAAATAGACTTTAAAATTCAGAGAATTGACCTGAATTATTTAACACGTAGCTAAAATAACTACTAGCATCAGTATTGGCAAACGTGTCATGTTTTAGTCAGGGCTGCAGACTAGACTTTTCCAGGCTGTTGGTTTGGAGCCGATATAAAAGTTGACAAGAGGAAGAGAAAGATGCTTGTGCTCGGACAAAGTGAGGGCTGTGAAGGGACAATGCCACTTTAATTTATTTATTTTCCCTTATTTTACTCATGGAAAGTCCAAGTGTTCCACTCAAATGTCTGTTCTGCAACAGGACTTTGACAGTAACAAATAAGACATAAACATCTTATGAGTCAAAACTAAAAATAATGTTCAAAATTGAATGAGGACTGAGGACTGAACATTCAAGCTCACCATCTGCCACAGTCACACATTAGGACACGTTCATGTTTGTGTGTCTAAATATGTGGGCATGACCACATGCGCATGTGTGTTTCACCAGGTGCTTCAGTCCAAGCAGCACACAGTGAGGAGATAAATCACATTCCAGCCTCTCGTTCTCCATAAACAAACACACGTACAAACCAGACGATGAATGTGCTTCTATAGAAGAACAGACACTGACACTGTACAAATGTTAGTTTCAACTGGACTCAACACTTAGCAGCCAAATCAGCTTGAATTTATGTTGGGTCAATTTTGCATAACAAAAGTCAGATCACATTTAACATCAGCATGGCACGGCAAATAAAGTATTGACAAAGTATGTGTCAAAAACAAATCAATCAAAATATTTACCAATAATCTGTCATAGAGCACCAGAGCTATTAAAAACAGATTAGGGACCAACTCTGACGCACCGGGCAACATGTTCCTTCATTACCAGACACACACTGTGTAGTCTACTTTGACTCCTTCCCACCAACCTGCTGCTGCAAATACTCACTGGAGAACCAAATGTGGATTAATCTGCTGCTGCAAATAGTTCCCAACAGCTGCACTTGCTCCTCCTGTTTGAGTAATTGTTTAAACAACAGTGACCGGCTGCTCTAGATAATTACTGGGCGCTTCGAATAAAATAAATCAACATAAGGGAGAGGAAGGGGGAAGTCAGTAGTAATCAGTAGTCGGTAGTCGGCAGTAGTAGTATTCTGTAGTAGTCAGTAGTAGTAAGGTGTGTTTCATCTTGTCATTGACAATACAAAATATTACCATTATATCTAAATAGTTTTTTAATTTTAAGGTAATTTTGGAAGATAGAATTTGAAGCACTATTACACTACATCAAGACGTACATGTATTTATCAAATTATATATATTAGTTTTATTCAGATAAACAAAATCAAATAAACTGTCTATACATTTGTCTGCAATTAGAGAACACAATAAGTAATGTTTTTAATTCCTGTGAATTACTGGATAATTTACCTTCCTCAGGTTTCTAAGTTATAATTATAAATCCATAAAGCTTTGGAGTCATTGCTCAGGCTAAGAAAACAGACAGATGTAAACAAACACTTTGGTAAGCAGAACCCAGGAACATGGGAAAATACTGAACAAAACGTAAATTGGAATATTTGAAAACCAAAGGGAACTGGAGTGTAGGAAGTTCAGAGAAAAATAGACTATGTGTTAAACTGCAAATCACAGGCTACTACTTATTCCAACATAAATATATTCAAACATTTAGGATTACAGCACCTAAAACAGTTCAAGTCTACTAAACGATGAATGAAAAATAAATAAAATGTAGATTTTTTTTTTTCTCCACTCCAATTCAGGTTCTTTCACTGTTGCTGTGTTTTTAAAGATCCTCATTAATCACAGAAGCTTCACTCAGAGTGAACTGGAAAGTCCTCATGGTTATTCAGGATTAAGTTTGGTTTGTTAAACCTACTTTCTGAAATACGCAGCTAAAGACTGAACTCTGGACTAAGTAGCAACAGAAAGCATCGTACCATATATACCTGTTTAATGGCTGTCGGCTTCAAATGTAGGTGAGAGGTTCACGGGTTCTTTAGCCTTTGACCTTGTGCTGCTTTAACTGTGGAGAAGAGAAGAAAGCGGAATAAATATGGTGCATTAAACATGTATTTACACGCTGTGAGAGGAATAGCCAAAAGGTATTAAATGCCTAAATAATCACAGGGTGGGACAGTAAACCCCACCTCATGTTTTGGACTCTACCATAAAATGCTGACAACATCTCAACCGTCCCTCAGACTTTGATGATTTTTATCCAGCCAATGAAATAACTACCAGATAGACTGGCATCAAATATTGTACAGACATTTATTGACCCCACATGATGAATCAAACTGGCTGATCCAGATGTTTGTGGTTCCTATTAATGTTGTATAAAATTTCTTGACAACTATTTAAAACATTCCTATAAGATCTGCTAAACACATTCACGTTCCCTCAGGATGAACGGTTCTGCCTTTGTTCTCACTTTTCACCTTCATCAGGTCCAAATTTAAATTTTTCCAGCTCTTTGGTTTAGACCAAAAAGCTGCAGGAGAAATGCCATTCCCATCAGTTTCACCTGTGTTTGGTGTTTAGTGGTACATGTTCAGCACCTGCTAGACTGAGGTCAGATGATCTGTTGGAGTAGGATCAACCATTAGAAGACGTCTATAATTAATTAGGAGAGCTCAACTATCTATCAGACCTAAATGGTCTATAGTGTATATTAGTGTTTATTACTCTTAACTATTCCACAGTGACGGCAGTGAGGAGGTACAGTATGTGGCCCCACATTTAAAAACACAAGTCTGACCCTGCAAGTCTCAAATGTATTTCCATATTTCTTAAGTCACGACTGGAAAGTTTTTCAAAACACTCTTCTAGACAAAAGCACAGATATGTTCGTACTGTGACTCCAGCCTTGTGGTCTTTCCAGTGCCGGGCTGTTTCTATAGCAACCATCACATGCGAGCAGGAATAAAATCTTGATCGATGTGGCTGCTGCAAAGGTACAGTACCCACAGTGCATCAGGCCATGGGAGAGAGAAAAGGAAAAATCACTTCAGAGTGATTCATCACGCTGCGGCGTCAATGCTCTGTGTTTGTGTTGCATGATTCATTGTTCATGATTCATGGTCTTTGTTTTCAGGAAGTAATTAAAAACTATTTGTCACAATCTTCAAGACTTGTGAAGTAAACGGACATGAAAAGAGATGAATCGAGTCGTGACAACACAGAATGAAATGGAAAAACACTGATAACTAAGGCTGAGTAAGTAAACTATTAATCGGTCTATAAAATACCATCAGACAATAAGACGATACTGCAGCAAAGTTAAAATTGGACACACTAATCCTACGGTACTTAGGAGCCTTTGTTGAATATTCAACGTGACTACTGTCCCCTGTGAGCCACCATTTATTATTCTGTGTGGGTGTAATAGGCAGGCAGCTCTAGGATGCACAACATGTCTCTGACTTTTCTTTGATTATACAGTAGCACAATATGACTGACCTACAGTCTTCATTGGTCATTTAACCCCCTGGAAAATGTTTCAAAATGTATTTAACTGGAACATGCCTAAATATTCTTTAGTAAATTTGATACACTTAAGCTTAAAAACCACAGTAAAACAAAAGTATTTGTTCAAGAAGAGTTTAACAGTCAAAAAGTCTGTTAATCTGCTTGTTTATGTTTGATCAGATCTGACAGACAGTGACCAGGCACCTTCCACTAACAACCATATAAAAACTGAGATGTTGCTAAATCCTGTTCACCCTTTGCCTTCACACACAGAAATGTGAAACAACCAAAGCTGTTCAAACTTTGGCACAATACTCTCTGCTCATGTGTGAGCCCAGTGTTCATACTGTGGTGTGGCACTAATTGAGAAAAGTGTTTTCACACTGCACACTTTGGATTCACCCTGACTAAACAAAAAGGGCAAACTGGGGCTTAAGACGAGATCACATTAAAACACCTGCAATTAGAATTAATTCTGGCTTATTCAGCTTTTTGCCAGTGTTGCATTACAGTTTTACATGTAAGTAAGTTAGCTAATGAAGAACTGACCAACAAAAAAAAAAAAAAAAACTGCATTAAAGCCAGGTCAAAGTTTCACTTTATTAAACTACAGCTGACAGAAGGTCATTGCCAAAATACAGAACAGGCAAAGGCATTTAGCATACGCTAGCTGCTATGCAAAAATACATGCTATGCAACGGAAAGGTCATGTGAAGGTTACCTGTAAATACATACAGCTGCTGGTCACTGCTGTGAGGAAAAGGTCTTCAAAATAAAATATTAATGGCCAATTAAAAACACACTGTGTGCAGTTTCTGGACAAAACTGATCCTAAGTCAAGTCATTTTTTATATTAGTTCAAAATCTCCACATTCCCTTGACAAGCTTGTCAAAAATTGTTGTAGTGAACTAATATTTAGGTAAATGTCTGTTCAGTGCGATGTTGTGTTGTAATCCTGTGTACAGCTACAGGTTGCTGCTGACAGCTGTGTTGGTGATGCAGGCCTGTCAAACAGAAGGCACATGACTCACGGATGTGGAGGACCTTCCAAATCTGTTGACAGCAGCACTGCCCACACAGCATAAAGCCCTGCTCCCTGCTCCTCACTTGTTCTACCTCCTCAGTGAGAAACCAAGAGAAAAAACACATTAACATACATGTAGACATGAGGCGGGATCGTGACTGACTGTTCACACTGTAGGAGAACTGAATCTTTCATCTGTGCCGTGTTTAATGATGTGCTGTGGATGCTGTCAGGTCGTAAATAGAGGACCCAGATGGAGACTCAGGGAAAGGACACAGTCAGGGTGGGTGGGGTGGTGGGTGTAGGGGTTGGGTGTAGCACAGGGCTCAGTTAAGCTGGTCACCAGGATGATGAAGCGTGTGGTTGTGAAGTGTAGCAGGCTTGCCGTGAAGCGTGACTTGAAAAACATGCAGGTCGACGTGGCTTGATGACTGGAGAGTCAATGTGTGACTACAATGAAATCAGGCAGCTGGTGAGTGTGAGCCTAAACGCAGAGCAGCAGAAAAGACTGATAGGGGACAGGTGAGACCAGTCAGGGCAGGAATCAGTCATGGCAAAGCTGGGACCAGAGGAAAGATAAAACAGAAGTGTGTCAAAATAAACGTCTGAAACAGAATCGTGACAGATGCAGAGTCCAGCTCTGTCAAACACACCTGAACTCCACCTCGGCCTTTTATTTGTCAGTGGGTTGCAGAGACACACGCAGGAGATGGGGGAGGAAGAAATGGGGGGAGACGTGGGACAAATGTTGACAGCTGGACTCAAACCGCCGACATCCCACATGCACATGGTGCACTGCCAAAGTGTGAAAACGATTATTGTGCAAATCAACAGCTGTCAGTGATGACGCATAACGCTGATGATTCATAAGTCTCTGAAATCTTCATTAACCTGTTAAAGGTTTATAATGCAAAGATCATCAAACTGGTATTTCCTACAGGTTCGTTCACCATCAACAGCAAATACTATGTTTAACTGCTGCTTGGTGTGTGTAGATGGAGAGAGTAACGGGCGGTAAAAGCAAGATGGGAACCATGAAAACTGATTTTAATTTAAATTTTAGGTAAAATTATAAGCTACTAACCTAAACTGACCAAAACTGTTAACTCTGCAGAAGCACAAAAAACTGACAACCAACATCAAAACAGAGACAGAAGAGCAACCTCAATCACCCTGTCAAAAGCTGGTTTCAAACCAAAAGTTATCTGCTTGCTTTAAAAACAGCTTTTCCCCTGATGGAAGTGTGATGAAAAGGCGAGTTATTCCCAATTGTTGCCAACATTTCAGCCCTCACTGCCACCTGACGGTGCTGAGCTGTCAGCCCGTGGAGGACAAACCAAATCTTAAAAAGATGAAAGTGAAAATGTCAAGCACAAAAGCAGATACATAATCCTCCAGAGACCCAACTACACCTGAACCCCAAGAGGTGTATGCAGAGGTGGAGTGAGGTGCCCACTCTCTTCTGGAGGAGGATGGGTTGTGCAGCTACTAATCAGCCTGGTACTCACTTCGATTAACTGCGTTTATGAAGTGAAATCGCTCCATCAGGTGTGAGTAAATGCACCTTTCTGACCTTAACGTCCCAACCGTCCATGCAGTCTGACTGGGACCACACAGGGAGCAGAAGAAACGTCTCAGCCATTACAGCCGGGGCCATCTGGTTCAGGTCTGCAAGAACAAACTTGTGCGTGTGGAGAAAACTAACATCTGCTGGTTTCTCTCAGTGGCCTTAGACTGAATTATTGGTTCCCAAGAGTTGAATGTGTGCACGAGTGGCTTGGTGCCAAATGCTGTTGTGATTTAGCCACTGTGTTACAGCACCACTTCTTTGTTATTTAATAAACCACAAGGCCTGAATTACCAAAGCATTTGGTCTTGGCAGAATGTGCTTAAAGCCACCATGCTGCATGTGAGCTTTGTACAGCCAACTATTATGGTTAGATGGTAAATTCTTTAATTCGCTTAGCTGAAAGTCAGCCTCTAAAACCCGAGAGTAACTTCTGACTCGCAGCTGAACCGTGGTAAATAATCTGTCCTGTTACTTCCAATCACAAAAGATTCAGAGCTTAATCAAAACAAGGTCTGCACACCAAATTCTACAAAAGTCTCTTTTATTTCTTAGAGTATTTCTGCCATGAAGCAGAACAGGAGGGAAAAAGCATCAACGTTTCAGCTATGCCATCGTCAGTGTGCAACTGCTGAGCCCTTTTACCTTCTTACTAACACTGGGTGCTGATCTACTCATCATGACAACTGCATAAAGAGGACACCTTCAGTCAAAGGATGTCCTCAGCACTGCCTGTCCAGAACGTCCTTATAGACACAATCCAAAAACACTAAACCTTATATTGAAGAAACTGTATGGAAACAAAAAAAAAACCCTATAAAATACATAAAATAAGTATCGATAAGAAACATCGAGGGACATCAAGATGGTGTCCAGCACTAAGACCACCACAGTCAGCCCTTTGTCAGTGGACCAGTCATAAACAGTCATCTAGCTAAAGAGTTTAATTCCCTCTAGGGCATTTTATCGATGCTCCTCCTTGTCCTGAGACTCTTTATTAAATAATCTCTCACTTGCCTTTACTTCATTTACAGTATCGATTTAACAGCAATAGCTTTTTTGCATGTATGTATCTCATTTCTGATTCAGTGCTATGCTCTTTGCAGATGGGATTTTGAAACCTACTTTTGTCTGTAATATCTTAAGTACAACTTACACAACTTGGCCACAACGCAGGGAGTGAACCAGCGGTTTGAGCAAAGAAAAGAAATGCTGGTAAAGTGTCCGGGTGGTGACAGAGCAGAGTTCAGTGCAGGGGTCACGGTGTGGAGGGTGGGGCTTACCATCTGCTCTTTAATTCAGTTTGGCTCAATTTGATCTTGTTAAAACTAGAAACCATTGAAAGCACCAGGGCATTAGCATTCTGTGTTTGAGGAGACAAGGATGTGTTAAAGGCTGCTAATGTAATCAACAAGTCCCTGTAACAAACCTTTTCCTTCTTCCTTTTTGTCAGATTGTCATTACCACTCTATCATACACATTTCTCAGCAGTTCTAATAATCACAGTAACAAAAAAAAAATCAAACCCATTTCATTGATCTGAGAATTTGCCAATTTTCTGTTTTATGTTATTATAAACTGAAAAGCTCAGATTGTTTGGCAAAATAATTAATTTACAGACATTATCTTGTGCTGTGGGAAACTAAACGACACTTTAACTAAGAGCCATTTTTAACTTTATGATCTTTTATCAATTAAACGATGAACAGATAAAACAAGAACACAGGCTGCAGATTCACCGATAAGTTACAGGTGAATGATTCACTAATCCAATAACTGAGCAGTTGTTTCAGCAACTAAACCAAACAACGAGCTCCAATGCCTCCTGTTTGGACCAAACTTTCCTAAGCAAAGGTTAAACCAGCAACACTGCATCCCAAGCTCAGCTACCAGGCTGGTATCTAGTATTCAAGCGTGTATATCGACAGCCCCGAGGTTGATCTCAGACCGGCCAGTGCCACTCTTCCTTCAGTTTACCCCCAGTTTGGAGGGATGAGAGGTAAAGTAGCTGCCAGTTTTCAAGGATCACACCCCCAGTGGCTTGTCAGGCCTTTGTCAGGCACTGCCACCCTGCTGTGATGCACGAACAGACGGAGTGTCTTGGTGCTGCACATGAAGAAAAGGAACAGATGGACCTGTGGGTTCTCCTGCCACAACGTCTGTATATTTAAAAAACGTGGGACACCACAGACATAAGGACAGTTTCAAAGATTTTTAACATTATAGTCCTCTGAACACACCATCTATCACTTGAGGATTATTTACACAAATAAATGGTTTGTGTACCTAGTGTGTAGACAAGTTAGAGCGTTGCAGACGTCACACTATCCCAGTGGACATTCTTCATTATCTTCTGATATTTTATAGACATGCCGCTTTATTCATCATTAAAAAATATCAAAAGACAAAAAGGCAAAGAAAATGATCAGCAGCCCCCTTTGAAAAATACACCAAAAATCAAAATGCACCAACCGCAAAGAACATTGTCAGGAATTTGTCCAGGTTTCCCATATTAAGGTGGTAATTGACATCTGAACATTTGACACTACAGCACTGCAGCGTGATATACGTCTGCTTTTGGCTCTGCTGATTTGGAACACAGACTTGCTCAGGTGGTAAATACAATCCTACTCTGAAGCATTTATTCATGCAGATGGTGCGCGTTACTGTGCCAAACTGATTTATGCAAAATGTGAAGGAAACTCGACACAGAGGGAAAAAGCCTCTTGAAAGCCTGGCAGAAAAAAAAACAAACTCATGGGGTCAGTTTGTGCTGATACAGACTCAAGGTGTGAAAGTAGCAGCAACCGGCAGCCAAATGCTTGTTTGGCTGCTCGACTGGCCACCGTGCCAAGTAATCAACTCTCATTTGGACACTTCATTTTGCTCTAGAAATATATCTGGCTGACAGACTGTCAACAGAGCAGGTAGTTCCCTGTCTTACACACAAGCATTCAGCTAACAGGTTCATCCACTGGAAGGAGCTGGGCCTCAGTCCTGCCACCGCTGTCCTTCAACTCACCCCACAGAAAAACGTCCATTGTGATTAATTATAATTACACTACATTACATAATATTCCTGAGGTTACACGCCGCATCAGGTCGATGCAGACACTCTTTAAGAGGCCCTGCAGCTACATTTAGCTGCCATGATAATCGAGCTACAGGTACGTCGGCATCCTCCACTCAAACAGTTAAAGCAGCCCAGCAGATCAACGCCGATATTTGAAAGATGGGCTGAAACGATTAGTTGATTGATTGATTGATTGATTGATTAGTCTGTTTCTCTGTTTCCAAAGATGTGTCAACAGGAACAAAACTCATCAGTTCAGATTTTATATAAACTGATAAATGTACAAAAGTACAAATAAAATATTGTGAATGGATGAGACCTGAATAGTTGACTGGCAAATATTCAGGTAATAAATAATTTAGTCAGTTTTCAAAAACAGTAATTTTCTACTTGAAGCTTCTCCAGGAATAAGTGAAGCATCCTTCACTATCTTATCATGGACCAAAGGGTTAATGGATTTATGAGTAATTAACACGTTTTATTGATTATTAAAATAAATTGAATCTTAGATATATGCAGAACAGATCTGCAAGAATTAGTTCATAAATCATCAAAGCAATATAATCTACAACTATTTTTAAAAAAGCATTTTTAAGCAACAATACCACAAATTTTTCAGGCTCCAGTTTGTCAATCAAACAATCATTGGCCTCAGCCCTGAACAAGACAGTTTACAGTTTTATATATGGATATTTACATGTTGATCAATACATGTAGGCTGATTTATCAGTGGGGTCTATAGTTTAAAGGACCACGTCAAACTATCACACTATTGATGCCATGACATTTAATTTACTGCTGTTTGTGTATTTAACATTTATTTGACTTTAATTCAGCCAAAATAAATTTTTGAGCTGTCGAACCACTTGTTTCCAACGTGTTGTTGTTCTAATCAATAAAGTGTTTGTGTCTCTCAATATTTCAAAGCAGTTTCTAAGTTTTAAAACCATCGTTGGGCTCATTTCAGCCCGTGGTTCCAATTTTCAGTGTCTGATAACAAACCGGACACAACAGACTATTGTCAGTAAAACTTACCGCCGAGCTTCTTTGTCCAGGTGAGACTTGTACCTGCGGTGGCAGCGAGGTCGAGCTAATTAATCCAACAAACTCTCCCAGTCCACACGAGTCCGTCCGGCAGCCCAGGTCCGCGCAGACTCGAGTCCATGTCTCGATGTGCCCGGTTAGAAACGCGACGCACGAGCCGCTGCCGCACACCACCCACCTTCCTGTTTCAGAATAAAAGCACGGCAGGCACAGGTGTTTCAACAAAACGTGACCTGTCACAGTCACCTGCATAACACAACCCACACATTTCATGGGCGGCTTGGACTACCTGCTAATTTTATCATGGGAGCTGTAGTTTTTTTATTCTGTGCTCACAAATAATTTATCATTGGTAAAATAAATAATAATAAAAATAACTGGGTCTTATATACACAGTCTGAACAAGTATGCAAAGGGAGAAAGAGAGGCTGTCCTAACACATCTGAATTTTTGACAGGCCTGTCTGCTGTTGAACGGGCTTGTGGGTAATGTAGGCAGTGGACCTTGAAAAGGAAGAGAAATGTGGGCAATAAAAAGATAATACATCAGTTGCAATCACTTTCTAAACTGTCCATTGTGAGTGTGTTTCAGGCGAGCTATGTTAAATTGGTATAGGCTGTTAATTAAAACTGCCAACACATTACTGGACTTCCTGTGAAGTATTTTCTATTTTAATCTGAAATGATGGAGGGAAACTGTCCCTTTGACTGACCTGCTCATAGACAAACTATGATAAAACAACAGCACAGTAACCTGTAATATTCAGGCACCATTTGTCCTTCTCATCTCCTGATCCTGGTTTACGTTGTACTTGGAAAATGATGCTTATGTGCACAGGCCATCACTCACACCGTGCATTAAACCACAGAAGAATATAAAATGAGGGCGAAGGGAAAAAGGATGACACATCGAATCTTCTATCCACTGATGCAGCTCTTTGTTTTTATTGACGCTGGGCTCGCTTTAATTGAGATGTGTCTGATGGACTAGTGCAGCCCCCGGTGCCTCTGGGCAAGGTGACCTGCTCCTGTTTGATCATTAGGCTGCACAGTTCAGTTTAGTTCGCCTGGATCCCTTTGTACATCTACTGAAGCACAATCATTTCAGGAGAAAATAAGAAACATTCATTAAACACCTGGAAACATCATAAAAAAATAAACTAAAATATTCATGCGACCCAGTGATAATAAAACCCAAACAAAGCTATGTCCCTGCTCTGCTGGCCCTGCTGTAAACGGACAGTTTGACATTTTGGGAAATGCTCCATGCTAAAATTTAATAAAAATGTTCCAAAAACATAAAACTTTTAGGCTAATTTGAGAGTATTTTCTTCTATTTTTACACATATAAATACAATTCTGTGATATTGTTTATTAACTACAGTATAACTCCATTTATTGGAAGCTCTTACAATAAGTCATACAGAAACTAATACAGTGAGATTATTTCTTCCTTTTCCTGTTCATCTTCATTTCCCTCCATATTCCAGTATTTCCCTTTATTATAACAGAACGTTAAAAACCAGCCACTAGACAACGGTCAAAGAAAATGGGCTAAAAACAGCTTTACATGTTCGAAAGGCTTCAGTTACTCAGACGCACCAAATAAAACCTGAAGTACGGCAGGTGGAGGTCAAGACGCAGACGACAGTCGCCACAACACAAGCAAGCCAAGAACAACTTTGGGACATACAATACACAACATATGACAGAATATGATTACAGACTTTGGACACTCAACCTGAATAGGGGCCAATTACAGACACAGGCAGTAAGTGCACGGGATGCAGTTTGCTTTTTCAAACAGATTTTTTTGTTTTCATTTTTGACATACAACTTGTTGAGCATGCTCAGAGTTTTGTCCACCCCTTCACCTAAAAATCTGTGGTGAGGTTTAAGCAACAACTATAATGTGTGCACCTCCTCTCTCTCTCTCTGTGAGTGAATATAACAGGCTCTTGAAAATACACAGTATTTTAACACTTGAGCTTCTGTGTGAAGGGAGGGTTAGGGCACAGCCCACACAGTGGAACGGCAGACAAGCGTGTGAACAGGTCACCTCAGTTTCCTGCACTGACAGAGGAGCACCATCTGTTGAGTTTGTTCAGCACAATCAGGAACGAGTGAAACCACCTTCTCCATGGGTGGTCCAACCAGCACCCACAGTTTAGTTCTGAGGAATGTTCATCTCCTCTCTTGTATGTCGACAAACACAGACTACCAGTTCTGTTCTTTGCTCTCTGAAACAGAGAGACCGGCAGCGGTTTACAGGCTGAGACTGGGAGGAGGATTTTTAAATAATGCAGCAGTATTCTCAGTCTCACAGTAGGTGAGAAATCCAGTGACAGCAGGGAAACCATAACACATCAATAGGATTTATCTCAGCTTAGAATTCATATTTTAAAAGCTGCACCTATCATTATTTTTATAGTAACAGTGGATGACGTGAAGTTGTATAACATGAAAAAGGGAGCACATTATATTATTTAAGGGCATGTAGGTGTTACTGCATTGGTTAAGGATCCCTGCTCTTGTTTACAGATGCAAGAGGCAAAAAAAAAAAATCTCTGACAAACCTACATGAAGCAGACAACAAACAGACAGTCAGTGAGGAGCTTGTGAAAGAAAGTGCAAGATTGAACAGATTGGACCAAATCAAAGCTGAAAGAGAGGGACTGTTGGAAACAAACTGGACTCCAGACGAATAATAATCTTGCTCCATAACTGTTAGATGTGTAAACAAGTGTTCAACTTCATAGGAGGAAAATTTGCCAATGTTGTGTTTACAGCCTCTTTTATCCTTCAGGTGTTGCTGGAGCCAAAACCAGCTGACACTGGATGAGAGGCAGGTCACACCCTGGACAGGTCACCAGTCTATCACAGACACCTACAGGCAAGTTAGAGTCCCCAGTAACCGAAACAGTCTCTCTGGACTGGAAGCTGGAGAAAACTGACAGACACAGGGAGAACATACAAACTCCAGACAGATTCAAACCCATAAACCTCTAGCTGTGAAGCGATAATACTAACCACTGCACTACCATACAGCCTCATTTGCTTAATATATTATCATATGTCAGCCTGACCCTGTGTAGGAGAAAGACATATTCTGCAGCTGTTGCTTAGAGAGCAGCTATGTCAGAAGTCAAACAGAAAACACTCTGCACACAAATGTTTTCCTCTGGTTTTCCAGAGCAGCACTTGCCATCCTGCATGACACCTTGTCTATGTCAAATCACAATTCTTGCTGTCTCATCTTGTACATTTTGGACATACAAATAAAATCCCTCCCTATTGGTGCTGCCTGGAACGACATGGAGCAGTGAGTTGCTCTGTCTCTGTCCATTACCCCGATGCGTTTCCCTGCCACATGTGACCGGCACCGTGGTCGTCGCTGCAGGAGCTTGATGTATAAACCCTGACAGGCCTCTGGATGAGCTGCAAGCATGAAGGACTTTGGGAAAGGAAGGTCGCCCACTGTGGCTTGGCACTAGCAGGGGGTAGATTTGTGTCTGTGAGGTGTTGTAATTCAAAGAGTGCTGGAAACAACTTTCAGTCTGATGATGTGGAAAAACATATAGCGCATAACGCCGAGCCAGCTCTCGAGCAAGAAAAATAACTTTTGTTTAAAGCTAATGCTAATGGTGTTAAACAGGACTAGTCCACATGTTTTTTTTAGAAGAACAGAGATATCAAAACTTCTTAAATCACTACTGCAGAAAAATCCACTTCTCCACTGTTCATTTATGTGTTTACAACACAAAACTTTACCTAAACTGGTCTGTTTGGCTGCTAGCACAAGACCTTTGGCTGGAGGTCACAAATCACAAACTTAAATAGTGACCTGACAGAGAAAAGTGCTAATTATGGATTTAATAATGATAATTAATTAAGAGCATAGAGCTGTAAATATTCTTATTAGCTGCGGGGGTTTACTTAATGCAGAAATTCAATTTACCTTTAATATATCTGCATTTCAAGTAGCTTACCTTTCATTACTACTGTTTGATATTTTACCTACAGGAGTAGAAACGTTATTTTGGTTAATAAATAAGGAAGAAGAGGAAGAAGAGGAGGAGGAGGAGGATGAGGACTCCTGGGTTTCAGCACTTACAGATTAACAAACGCTGTTGCCTGTTCAGGAAAAACATCTGAGAGACCTTGTGGACATTCACGGCTGTCGGTAACTCCAGGTGAGGTCCTCCACGCTACGTTGCCCTTATTTACATGCACGACGAACCAGAATCAGTGAATATTGAGCTCAAACCCCGAAGGACAGAAAGACTCATGCAACATTTCAAGAGCCAGTCTATCAAAACACATACAGCAGCAGCCTCAGATCTGAAAGGATTTGGAGTTGGACACATTTCTGACTTACACCTCGTTAAGAGATATTTCTAATGAAGGCCCAAACACATCTCTCGCCTTCTGAATAGTCCTCGTAGATTCAGCTATTCTACAAAGCACACTGGTCATGATAACATTTCCTCATCAGCTTCACCCATGATATATTTAAACACACCCATAGTGTTTGCCACTGATAGTCTGACACTGATGAAACAAGTGAGAAAATGCTAAGGCAAAGTGATGGAACGTAAACCTTTTGTATTTTTAGGTTAATTGTGACTTGGTTCTGTCTATTTCCTAGAAACATCAGGTGTTGAGAGGTCAGAACTAAAATATCTCAACATGTAAGATATTTCTCGACATGATGTGAACGAGTCCTGCTGCTTGAGCTCTGAACGTTTTCCGCCCAGCTTATCCTGCAGAGGGTCGCGATAGTGCTGGAGCCAGTCCCAGCTGACGTCGGCCAAGACGAGGGTAGAGGTCAGCGAAACATAAAAGTCTTCGCAGGGTCTTAACCTCCTCAGTCATGTCACCAACCGCCATGAATGAGACGATGACCCCACACAGGCTCCCATCCGTTTCACTAATGACTTCCTCTCTGTGCATCCAACGCCGCTCGTTATGAGGTGAAATTACATTATGCTTAACATGGCTGACGATGACCTCACCGGTCTGGACTGTGCAGAGGAAGAGACTGTGTGTGTGTTTGTAAATGCAAGGTAGCAGACCTTCACATACACACAGACAGATGCCTGTTTCCTGTCAGCTGTTGTTTCTCACATGTCTGTGTTGAAGGATGTGGAGAGAGAGAGAGAGAGAGAGAGAGAGAGAGAGAGAGAGAGAGAGAGAGAGAGAGAGAGAGAGAGAGAGAGAGAGAGAGAGAGAGAGAGAGAGAGAGAGAGACAGGTGATTTCCAATGTGGAGGTCCTGGAACAAGGAGTCACAAGATAAATCTGAGGGGTCACGATGAGAATCCAACATTTTTCTTAAATAAAAATGTTTTTAAAATATTTTAGTCATAAAAACATTTTTCATTTTTCAGCATCAATCACGTTTCAGTCAATTGTAAGTTTTGATTAACAAGATAAACAAGGCAATATTCCATTATGTGTACAAACTAAACAAACACCCATTACTCATCATCATGATCACCACAAACTTCATTCAGCTTTTCATCGGTTAGGTATTCTCTACATTTCTCTCTGTATCCTTTAGGCACTTTCAGAATAAAAGCATGTGCTACTGATTAGGGCTTTGTGTGGAGTGGCATCTTCCCCTAGTGGGTTGAATAAGAACTACAGTACAGCACAGCTCCACACGGTCACTGCTCATTTTATTCATCAACTGATCCTCATGTTCTCTTCAGTAACTACGGCTTTTGAGCATGTCACATGATCTTCATTAGCAGATGCCAGATGTCATGGAAATGCAAATTTATAAATATTTCCAACACCAAAGATAAAATACTTGTCAAGGACATACGTCATCAGTGAAATGAAGCACCTGAAGGTGCAGCAGTTTCAGCCCAATCCGCTCCAGGTTATATCTGCTGCCATTCTGCCACCTACAGGCAACGGATATTAACTGTGGATGTTTTAGCTGATGTGGTTCAACCTATCCCCGACATGATATTGGGCATTTGTTTCATGGGCCCCTGGCATTGTCCTAACGTTCTATTCTTCACCCATGAAGCTCAGCTCAGACTGAAAATTGCTGCATGGGCTGCAGCTATTTCACTTCTTTTCTAGTATCATTTATATATTAATTCACACAGGCCTGCACTGCATTCATACACCTGGAAGCAGAATATCTTAAACACTGAGATTTATGCACGTGTTATCCAACAGTTACTTACAATAAAACAGTCATGATTTTGGGGCTGCTGAGTTGTGGGTTGTAAAACGAACACTACACTGCCTTGATTAGTACAAGCTTAAGGGCCGTGCAGTTACACTACAGGAAAAAACACTAATGGATTTCAATCAATCTACTGTAATCAGTTTATTGGCAAAATGAAACAGAATGAATGTTGTGAGTACACACTTACTAATCCAGCTAGCTACAATACCAGACGTCCATGTAGTCGTAAACACCCTCTTTGTCTTAGACAATTATAAGGTTAATGGGAGGTTTTTCACACAGACTGTACATTAAAAAAAAGACAGATGGTGAATTTTTACAAAAATAATATATTGACTGAAATTCTACTTTAATTTGTTTCAAATTATTATTTGGCATAAAGAAATTTCAATTTCAAGATGGATCTGCCCCCAAAATTTTGCTTGTGCTTTAGAATAATTTGTTGTGTCATTGTTCCTTCACACATATCGCCAAAGTGCCTAAAAACACTGTGGCCTCTTAAACAAACTTAAAGCTTAAAAAAAGAAAGTCTTGTCCAATTACAACTGTAAACTGGGGGAGATACTTTGGAAAATAGGCAAAGGTTCCTCTTTAGTATGTCGTTATTTCAATTATTTCCACAACAAAATTCAAAATTAAGAAAAAAATATAAGAAAACCACCAACTTCTTAAAAATTCAAAGAGAAACCAGGTGGTTAAGAAAACAATGGCAGTATGTCTTGGATCCAGATTCACACAAATAACTAAAATTATATACAAAGTACTAAAAACTTTTCACAAAAATGCAAAAAGGCTGGTCTATAAAAAAAAAAAAAAAAAACACACACACAGACTCACCACACTAGGTGGAATTTCCAGTTGTCCAAATTAACAAAAAACTTCTTTACAGACAAACATCATTCGTCTTCAGATTTTTTAGGGAAACTAAAACCATGAGGCAATCATTTACAGACAAATGGAGACCAGCAACACTGTCATTTGAGCCCTGTCCTTATTTCACCTTCTCCTCAACACTTCCTACGTTAACAACTATTTACCATGATGGTCCTCAAATTTTCAGCATCATGCTCTGATCCAAAGCTCAAAACCAGAAAGTCTCTAAAGTGCTCCAAAGAAACTGGACTGACAAGTGCCTCGAAAGAAGAAAAAATATAAAACAAAATATAAAAGACATTTTACATTTGGACACAATGTCTCACCAAATACAGGGTGGAAATAACGCATTATTTTTGCAGCCTCTTCTTGTTTGAATCTGCAGTTTGACTGTGTAAGTTCCTCCATTAGTCTTTAGTACTTTGGCACCTTGGTGTAATCCTCTGCATGAACGTTCTTGCACAGGCAGATGGACAAGATCATCCCGAGCAGCTGTGAAACAAAAACACAAATCAAACTTTTTACATCCTCAAAATATTCAAACACATTAAATTTGTTTCAAGTTTTAAAGTAGTGAAGTTACACAGCGACAGTTTTTCCCACTTTTAGTGCACAAATCAATGCACATTAAGATCTGACAGTAAATATTTGACTTCACCGTCATCACATGGTCACAGGCCCATTCAGTCCGAAACAGTTATTTCTCTCAAAAGTCCAGAAAACGACAGACAAAACAACCTCCAAGGGATGGATTAACTTTTACTTTAGACACATTGAGTCAGGCGGCAAAGTGCGTCCATATTTTGTGAGAGGACAGAAGTGAATGCTTTTTACGATTTTTCAAGACCTGCAGAAAAACTGTCCCCGCTCTGTGTTGCACAGTGAATCACTGCTGCTTCTCCATGTTTAGTTCGCAGTTTCCATGTCTCTAACCTGAGGACTTCATTAGAGGGTTCATTTTACAAAAGAGTCAGAGATTTACAGTATCCTGGTCTAAACCATTGAGAGATTTACTGACCAGCAGCAGTACAAGCTCTGTGGTTTAGGACACAGGAAGTGCGTACAGAGAGCTGATCTGGTCTGTCTTTGTTACGATTCTGGCAGCAGCTTTCTAACAAGCCGAGGTTTTGTTTTTTTTTTGGGGTGGGCACACCAGAGAAAAGACCTCAGAAGAAACCTGCTGGAAATTAAAAGTGGTTTCTCCAGTTCCTGCTTGGACATAAATCATCTTGCTATGTTTTTAAAATTGTGGAACGCAGATGATTTATTTGATTTCATGTGTTTAACTCAGAGTCCAAGATCTCTGCCTTGGTGTCTCTAAAGCTCACACTGAAAGAATAAGTGGAAACACAGCACAGCCCAGGGGCTTCAGTAGGTTTGAAGGGCAGTGGGGGAAAACTGCTCTGCCAACTTTTAGTATGTGTCAAAAATATGTCAACAAAGCATTTCAAGATTTAAAATTCCTTTCTTTTCTCCATTTCTCAAATATGAAAATCAGTGTGAATTTGGGACTCCCTGCTGCGTACAAGGTCACACCTGATCCAGAGCTATGGCTTTGGCTGAGCGGTGTGTGTTTGGATGACTCTTTGCTCATTCCACTAAAAAATGTTGGTGGAAAATGGTTCTCCAGAAACTTTAAGTGATCAAATCCATGATGAATACTCCCCCAAGGATTGATTTCACGTGGAAACATTAAGAAGCTAAAGATGCACCAACTGTTGTTCCACCTTGTTTTAGGTGTTGTTTATCCACAGAGGTACAGCAGAAGCATCACAAACACACCAGGCTTTAGCAACACCACAGTAATGTCAGTGTGGCGTACCTCAACGAGAGCGACTCCGAGGCAGATGCCCAGGATGACCCCGATGTTGGTGAGGAGCCACTTCTCCACACTGGCAGCACAACCCTGATTGAAACACATGCAGATTAATTTACCAGGACACACGAGCGAACTGCATGACAGTAACAGAAAACAGCATTTACCACATCGTATACGGGCCAGTCGGGCGTCTGAGCCTCACAGAAGCCAATCTCAGAGAAGTTTCCAGTGGCGAGAGAGACGTTCTGACAAGAGCAGGGAAACAGCAGCTGAGAGCTGTTGATGATGACCATGTTCCCGTTCCAGTCCTGATGACCACTCCAGCCACAGCACTCCATCTGCAGTCAGGCAGGACCACACACTTTAACAGTGACAATCAGCAGACAGGTAAATGAAAAGAAGTCACAGACTGTCATTACCCGCCTTGGAAAAAAAATAAAACTGCTTTTCAAGAAGATTTAATATGATTTGACCAACTCTGCAGAGAGGAACGAGCACTGTACTATGATTGTCTGCTCGGTAAATGGGTTGATTTAGGAAAATGAAAATTTGGACTTTGGCTTCTGCATCACTTTCTCTGACAAATGGGAGACAGAGTTTGGCAGGAGCTGTTTCATCGAGTTTCTAAAAGCCATGCAGCTCACTGACACACACACACGCGCACACGCACACACACACACACACACACACACAGTACTTATTCATATTTTCATATTCATCATGCACCCCCCAAGGAATCTGCCCAGGCCCAAACTCATTCTGCAGCACAACAGCCAGGGCCAGGAAGACCTATCTTCAGTGACAAGAAGAAGAAGAAGTCCTGCAACAGATGGTTTGGACCCCACACAGTCCTGATCCCAACACCATGGAGTCAGTCAAAAAACAGAAGACACAGACAGACTTACCGTGATGTTTTGAACAACCTACGTTCTTGCCTATATAGCAAATCAGCCAGATACGACAAAACTGAACAGGATTTCACAAAATGTTATTCACACAAGAAATGGGCTGAATTTTCTTATTGCACTGGCAAATATTAATTTTCTTAAAATAAAAATATGTAAATAAATAGGATATGAAAATTAGATAATTAATATCTACTAATAACACAAAATAACTGAGGTCTGGATTGGTGATTAATACTGTCAGTGCCATAAACCTCCATCTCGCCAAGCAATTTTTGGATGTAGGCAAATCTAAAACAAAGTATTGTCTTTAAGTAAGTGATGAAAAATTCTCATTTTCATCTTTTTTTTCCAAACTTTTTCAACTGTGTGTCAATAATATTCTGAAAGTCAGTGTCAGATTCTTAGAACATGGTAAATAAATCAGATTGGAGGAGAAAAAGTTTGACTACAAAAACATTCAAACATGTTCACTGACACTGGATTCAGGGGAAAAAAGACTTTCAGTGCTGAGTCCTGGACAGAAATCTAGATAGTTTTGCAGATCAGGTTTTTATTAACAGGAACACGAGTCCCTGTATTTGCTGTAGCTCTAAAAGAAAAGTTTGCATTTTGATCAAAACAAATAAGCTTTAAAGAGCATGGATCTGATCTTAGATCAGTGTTTCCAACTCACATTCCTCTGGATGAAGTCCCAGGCCTGCTCTGTGGTCGTGGAGTTGCCGGGGTAGTTGTCCAGCACCTTCGTGACGATGTTGGACATCTGCACGTTCAACTGGGACAGAAAAAACAGGTTGGGGTGTTGATGAAACAAGTTATATGATGAAAACTGAGGTGATTCAAAAAGTATTTTAAACCCTTTTAAAAATTAGTGAAGAAAAACTGTTTTGTCCAAATATCATAAAAGCTCCAGAGTGAAAAAAGGCTGCAGTATAAAAGGAAAAGGAGAAATAACGAGAGAATGAGAGAGAAATATCTGCGGATGAACAAAGAGTTTTAATTATCACACGTTTTACTTCAACACTTTTTAAGGACCATGAAGCTCAAATATACTGTAAAGTCTTTTAACAAATCCTGCTGGATAATTTTACAATATTAAACAGTTATGTCAGAACCATACTTCATGTGCGCTTGATATTTTTTAGGAATTTTTTGCCAAGTGATACTAAAACTTGGAGTGAAGAAAGTAGCAGCCACATCTGTGAGATGAGATTTGTGGGACAGTCAGAGGAACCAAACACAGGACCTCTAGTGCCTGAACTGAGCCAAATGCTCAGCACACCAGATGCTTCAAATCTGTGTAATTGTTAAACTTTTTAAGGGCCCAGACTTCAAATGTTAGTGTTGAGAAACTCGAAGTCTCCAGTGAACAGTCAGATACTGTTCTTTTCAGAACAAGAGGCTTTGCCTTGAACCTCTACTTGACTAAGTGAGCGGTAGCAGAAAAACAGTCCAAGGATGTCCAGCAAATGTTCAAATGCAATAAACAGAGCTGCGTCTACGCTGGGAGGAACTCAATTTATACTTTCCATTCTGTGGAGCTGCGTATGCGAAGACATGCAGCTGGACCACTGAGGATATGTGAACCCAAAGGCAGAGCACAGTCGGGGAGAGGTAACATATGAAAAGCTGCTTTTATTGAGTATGTTTTTTTTTTAATGTATTTAAATTGGCAAAATCTTAAACTGGTGTCTCTGGTTCTAACACATTTCACTCATCTGCTAGCCTCCATGTTTGTAGTCCATACCTTCCTTATGGTGAAGTACATCATGCTATGTAACACTGTTTTTGTCTGTGTCTTATCAGTTTGAATCTATGTCAGAGTAAAGTCTGCAAAATGTGAAGGTGTCAGAGAAGCTTTTCTTTGTATTAACTATTGTTGTACAGTAAACTCTATCTACAGAGCCAGAGAACAGTTAAACTTAGATTATTTAAGATTTAATACATTTGAACTCGCTGCTGCTTTGCTGCATATGTGCAAAGGGCCTCAGACTCAACAGCTGGGGGCGCTGCAACACCAAACGCTGTCAGGTTGAATTTCAGTTTGCTGGTGGTACAGGGACCACATGTCACCTCCTCAGACATTACATTCTCAGTAATGGTGCCACCCTGTTGTCTGCACCAACAAAGGTAGTGTATTGCCTGTATTGTTTTCTTCTCAGACAGAGCACATAGTTTTGATGTGATGGCATGTTTTGACACATCGTGGGTGTGAACACCAACCAGGCAGAAGATGAAGGTGTGTTATAAACAGGTGTGCTGCACATGTCCACATTCCACTCGTCAAAATCACCTGTTAATGTTTTGCATTCATGAACGTGGCTTCTCGCCGAGAACATCCAGAGAGGAAGCTCCTGAGATGCTCATGTATGGCTGCGCTCAGGAGATGAGCTGAAGGACAAATTGCTTACCACATCTTTCTGGAAGTAGATGAGAGCACCGGCTGCTATCTGAGCAATAAGGATCAGCAGGAGGCAGGTGAAATACTGTGGAGGAGAAGCAACAGATGAGATTACATTAGTGACTGAATGCTACTGATGAGACCTTTTTTAAAGCCCAGTGGATTAATTAACATGCGACTGTCATTTAGGACTCGAATCATGTCTGCAGGACCCAACAGAATGTCTAAATGATCATGCCATACACAAAGTACTCTTACTCACCAGGCCTAGCAGGCAACGGATCTCATAAACAGCCCCCATACAGCCAAACAAGCCCATGAGCATGGAGAAAGCCCCGACTCCAATCAGGATGTAGCATCCCACCTTCACAGATGTGGAGCTGTCTGTAGAGAAACGTCAGAGTCCAGAAAATCAGCAGCTTAACCCCAGTGTGATGTAGTTTGACTGAATATCATTAACTCTGCAGAAAAACCAATCTGCAGCTTAGAGAGGCGACAAACACACATTTGTTTTATTTAGTTCAAAACTAAACACAGCAAACCCTTGACCAAACTACACTCGACTCCAGAGACTAAGTCAGTGTGGACAGTGGGGGACGTGCGAAACAAACTGAAACAAGATGAGCTCGCCAATACAGCATCAAAATGAATAAAATAAGAAACTGCTGTGTAGCAGCAGGACTGTTTACGACAAGTGATCAGTGACAAATGTAATGCAGGAGGAAAAGGTTCCAGGATGGGCCTTTTTAACCAATGGAGCATGAAGCATCAACAACTGATCCAGCCTGCAGAGACGCAGTTTCACAGGATGATCTGACATTAATGCTCAGAATCTCTCCACTAAATGGAAAATCTCTATTGACCTACAAGCTGAGAATTCAGAATAACACAAAACCATATCAAGTGTGCGTATACGCAGCATAGTCGAAGGAACTTAAGCATGTTGATGTCTTACAATACAGCGTTTTAAAGACAGAACCCCTACAAATATGGCTACAGAAACGCAAATAAGATATACCCAAATAATTCATTTATTAGTTAAAGTGTGTGGGTAAAACCTGCACTTGCCCAATATCAGCTGATGAACTTTCTAGCTGCTGCCTCCAAGAGGAAAAAAGATAAATAACATTTTTCATACCTTCTAAGCCTTTTTGAGGGAACTGAAGTCAGGAACTGCAGCCTGAACATGTCAACACGTCTGGACACACAAGTCTACACAGCGCAACACACAGTCATGTGGACACAGTTGAGCTTGATCACCTAATCAATTTATTCACTAATTTTAAATATTCCCTAATGGCAAAATTTCTTTTTTGGGGGGGGCTTGGCTTAATGTGTCTTTGAACTTATTTGCTCATTACCATCAATTATTCAGTTAAAATACTTTCATTGATTACATTTATATTCCATTTACAGCTTTGGATATGAATACTTTATCCTGATAATAAAAAATAGGAATAAAAGCAACCAGACATCACTATCCTGATACAGTTAGCACAGTAATCACAAGCGTAAACGTGGCCTGAAAACACTGAACAGCCACGAAATAGAGAAACAATTGGAAAAGTCTGCATCACTAAATCTCAGCCATTAACTTAGTGAACTAGATGTTGGTTTGCTCTTGTTGTGACTCAGCGCAGCACCAGGCTGATTTCATCTCTCACATGCTGCACCAGGCAGCTCATTGATTCACCCTCAGAAACCACTGATCATCTGTGAGCCCATGACGGGCCACTGGCTCAGTTTATAAAAACGTTCCACTGAGCATCAATACATCTCATTTATGCGCAGACACAAAGCTAAACTGTCCACTGTGTTTTAACCCCCATGCAGTCTGTGTTGTATGACTGCATTCCTGACCTCAATGAAATCCCTGGACTCAAGCTACGGTCGTCCCTCCTCTCTGCTCGGACAGCCCGGTGATGTAGTTTGTGTGTGTGTGTGTGTGGGCTGATGAGTAAGGCGGTGAGCGCACTGGGCTGATGTGATGCATGCTGATGCCGGACGGAGCAGAAAGAACCCAGTGTCTGAGGAACGGACACCTGCAGAGCGACTATGGACAAACGTCCTCAGTGACACACAGAGGCGTTCGTCCTCTCTCTATTACACTTGCTCAATGTCCGTCTCTATATTTCTGCATCAGCCCTTCTTCAGTCATCTCTGTGCCTTTCTGTCTCGCTGACACTGCTCGTCTGTTTCCCTTCATCCTTTCTTATGTGCTCGCTCTGATAAACTCTTACAGCTACCAGTTCAGACAGAGTGTTGGGGCTTTGTTGGACGTTTACACCGATTTGCTTTCTTTCTAAAAGATGAATAAGTACACACTGATATCCGAGCTGGACTGGGTCAGATGTGTAGTAATTAGAAAAAAGTCTGACATAAAACGTGGAGTCAGGTAAAATGAGCTTTGTTTCAACCAAAACCTCCAAACCTGAATGAGTAAGAAATGTAAAACAACAAGGCCCAAACTATTTCCTGCTTCCAAACAATCAAGCAATCCAGCTGCAGGAATCCTGTAACAAGACTGCCGAGCGCTAAATTTTTGTGTGACACACGGTGCAGTCGTAGCCAACCCTTGATAGACATCAGCCCTGCTGCCAATATGAGACACATTCCTGTGAGGAACAGCAGCTACAAGTGATAATATGAGCACAGCCTACAAACAGTCGGCCACGCAGGCAGCCAGAAAAGACTTGTGTGTCCAACAACAGTAAAAATTAGAAGTACTGAAGAACCACCACTATATTAATGTTAGCACCAAAACATGTGCATGTGATGTGCCTGCACGTCCAGGTTTTTGTACTTGTAACATCAGCATGTATGAAATCGTGTTTCCTCACAATAGAACCGACATAAACTGTATGTGAGATGTGCTACACTCCTTCCTTACGTTTTTGGTTTGAGTGTGTAAATGACAAAGTGTTGTTCACGTGTATTTTTCACTTTGGACAGATCCAGGCTACTTTCTCTCCCCTGGCCCCAGATGTTTATGCTAAGCTAATTAGCTTCTGACTTCAGCTCCATACAAACATTAATAGAAGTGGAAAAAAAAAGAGGAGAAAGAGGATGACAAAGCAAGTGAAAGATAATCTAACGATGTGGCACTACGGCTTAGAGGAAGTTCCTTTTTTTTAAACCACAGTCCAGACAACGGAATAGAGGAAACCTGTTGGACGCTTGTGTTTAACTGAACAGTCTCACTCACACCAGTGACGGCACATTGCAGCTCAACAGGCCTCAGTCCTGGCACCACCAACACATGTTGGTCTACGGCCTCGGTCAGGGTCGACAGAAAGAAGCAATGTCAAATTAATCAGACTCATCAACCATTTAATACAAAAGGAATAAGGAACGTTTGAAAATGACGGGGAGGGCGTCTCATTCTTATTTATCATTCTTAAAAAACAAAAACAGGGCCCCCCTCGGCTTGATTAAGGTTTTGAAATATCCTCTCCCATAACATGTAAAGCTACTATAAGCGTTACACTGGTACCAGCGGTTTGATCATAAATAAACAACCAAATTTCACATTTATGCCGTGGAAAATATTATAATGTGTCTTCTAGTTCTGAACCAACAAAATGAGCTGGATGCCTGTGCAGCTAAACGTGTATATTAAAAAAAAATATATATAGACGTGAAGTGACGAAAGTTTTAGACAATAAACCTCAGTCTACAGTTTCATCAACAAAAGGAAAAGTGCATATCATATGGTCAGCCAGTGCATTTTCAGCTTCTCTTCACTTCAGAAATCAGCACAATCTGCCCATTAGGGTTCATGTAATTGCATTATGTTTTGGCTTTGTACAACAGTACAACAACCTGGATCCTTCTGCTGTTCACTGTTATGTTCCAACAGTCAAACAGTAAAACGTTTGAGGTGGCCAATGTGTGCCAACAGTTTCATCTTTATCTGTCTCTCGCACTCAAAGACACAAATGGACAGAGACACACACACTTGCAGCCTGCAGCCAGAACTTGGCCTGTTTTCAGTCTTTTAATCATGGCTCCATTTTGTATTGACCTACATCAGCTCTACAAGTGGATTAGTGCAAAGGGCCCAGTGGAAAAAAATAAATTGGCTACTTCTTTTGTTTATGGTTTAGTAGTTACCTGATTAAAATCCCACCAGGAGAGCAATTCTGATTAGTCCTCTATATATAAAAAACCAGACCACCAAGAGATTGTTGGGCCTTAGTCAGGTCTGTAGTCATTTTCTCTCTGTGAGGGAAGGATGCACGGCATCAGGGGCCCAATATGTCACAACCTGTCCATGATCACAGTGTGTCTCAAAAACAAATCAGTTCGCTGAAAGAAAAATTATATTAATTCCTAAAACTTACTCAGGACAACGATGAAGCTCTGATTGTCCAGGAGGAGCCACAGTCCGAAGCCCATGATGACGACCCCGAACAGCTGGAGGACAAACACACAGGTCAGCCATGAGAAATGCTCCCAGCGAGCTGCAAGTGTGTAAGTGTGTGTGTGTGCGTGTGTGAGCATATTTCAACACAAATATATGCACCTGGTCTAATTCCACATGTATGTAAAAGCACCGACATACCCATTAGTTACACGTGTTACTTTGTTCCATGTTTCCACAACTGACCTAAAATACATTACGGATGTCACAATCTCAGTCGCTCAGTGGAAGCTAAAGCTCTGGTTAATGTTCTGATCACCTTTTTGTTTTTTGTCCAGTTTGGCACTGGTTTTATTTTGAAGCGGTGTGTAATTAGACACAAATTTAAAAATGACAATTATGTGAGAGGAACAATCTACAGCTGAATATGAAAATATTGAAATGTTTAGTGTTGACAGGTTGAAACAAAACTAAATTCACCCTAATTCATAAATGAGTAATTTACCTTAATTCATCCTAAACTCCACTTGGACTAATCATCAGCATAAAGCGTCTAGATTGTAAATTAACCTCAGATCAGAGATTTCGTTTCAACAGAAGACGGAGAGAGGAAACACCAAAGTAACAGCCTGATAATTGGGCCACAAACGCCTCATCTGAACTGTAATTAAAACTCGGATAGAAAGAGCATGAATGAACAGAGTAATCTCACCATTTTACATTATTTACATTTAATTTTAATACATTTTCAAAGATTTCTCCTAACATGCTTTAACACACTGTCATTATGGACTAGTAAATATAAATCAAATGAGAACAATGCAATTTTCTTGATTTAGAATTAAATATTTGGGTTTATAATATTAAATATTTAGCACTGCAATGGAAAAGGCTATGGCAGCAGAGGCTTTTTTCCATCATAAATTCCCATTTAAAACATTTTCTTTTTAATTGTCTCCTCCATCTGCACCTGCAAAAACAAACAGAACCTCCTGGGGAATTTACCAATTGCATATGTTTATATTATGGGCATTGGCCGTAAAAGGTAGGTTCACGATTTCTCAATCTTTTCTTTAAACAATACCAATGTTCCCATGTGTTACAAGACCTTGAACACATGGGCATAATAAAAATAAATACATCACGAAAATAATAAAAATAAATAACATTCTAAAGGGTGGAACAAAAAAAAAAAAAAGCTCTTAATGTCATTTGGATTGGATGGAACATTATCATGAACCGCTGGTGATGCTGAAATACTCACAAAGAAGATAATGTTGAAGAGGAACAGGAAGTACTTGGTTGCTGTTATGCAGCCTTTTCTCATGGTGCCAGATCTGTAAACATGAAACAACAAACAAACATTTACATAAATACATAAAAGTTATGGACAGAGCAGATAAAGTTGTTCTCTATGCCTTTTAGTTGTAACATTAGTTCAGTGTGTTTCCAGATTCGCTTCAGATTCAGCTCGATGTGACCAAGTGTTGACAGATGTTGTAAGACCCACAGACCTCTGAGGCTAAGCTGGCCTGGATGATCATGATCGGGACTTGGGGGGGGGGGGGGTGTTCAAATCTCCAGGATTACTGACTCAAAACCAGTACAATCCCAACGTCAAAGCACATGAGGAGGAGGGGCCGAGGAAAAAGTCATTTGTGTTTTACCTGCAATTGCTCGTTTTCCAGCCTTTGCTGACTGACAGAAGCCTCAGACCCACGTCCTCTCATATTTATAGGAAAGTCAATATACCACAATACACTGTAACAAGAGTAATACTGATATATTTTGAGCAGTGATGAATACTGTGAAATCTGATTATTCATCATATAAATCTGGTTATAAACCGTATGGACTTTACAACATGGGCAGATAAGAATATTTGTATTGACAAAAATGTGGATTTATGTGATGACAACATTGTCTTCATGATTTGAAACCATAATGTGATATTTCAAAGTACTGTACTTTTAAAATTTCTGCAGATCAGAAACAATTAAAACAAATATATATATATAAAACATCGCCTGCTCTCAGCTTTGTAGACAAGACATCGCTTCAGATCCACAGCTTTTAATGAAAAAGTGTGGGCAGATCTTAATGCTCGTCTGGCATCAAGAAACGCGATTCGATTACAGAGTTTTTAGAGGGGACGCCTTTTATCTTATCTGCTGCTGTCAGATATGTGTATATCCTGTTAAAGTGCAATGGGAAAGTGTTGTTAGATTAGGCACTGCACATACATCCAGCATATGTCTGCCAATAAATGACAGGAAACAGAAATTTCTTTGTCCCGTCTCATATTTCTGGAAAACCCAGCCTGACATGAACGCAGCATCCCTGCTCTATTTTTAACATCTTCTCCTCTTCCTCTCCTGCAGCCATTTATTCTCTCATCCTCATCCTCATCCTCATCCTCATCCTCATCCTCATCCTCCCTGTACTGTAACGGCCCCTTACTGCCCAATAAATCATTGAAAATCTGGGTGAACCAGGCCTGGCTCAATATTTAGGCCTTTCAGTGATGCCCATGAATCCGACCCACATTCCCGTCACTGTAAATGGGCTACAGTTACAACACGGCCTGTGCCAGCGCAGGGAGAGATGGTCGGGGGAGTGACAGAAAGAATATGCAATGTGAAACACATTTTGGAAAACCAGATGGAAGGTATTATGGGCTCTAACCAGAGCAGACTGAGGCCTTGACAAAGACCAGGTCGGCCTCTGAAAGTCACTACATTGTAAAGCAAACACCAAATTTCAACAGTTTTAATAAGTGTTTTCTAAACTTAACCTGAAAAGATAACTGGGTAAGGATTTCACTAAAGATACCGAAGCAAAACAAAAATGATAAAATAAAAGCATTTCTACTGTATAGTCCTGAGAACTACACGCCAAATACTGATAACATGATAACACGCTAACATGCTCCTGGCCTGTTCCTGACAGCTTGTCAGCTGCAGGAGCTCAGCAGGTAACACAGAGCAGCACTACATCACCAAACCAGCTCTGATACTGGAAAACTTTGAAAAGAAAAGTCACCCAGTGCTGCAGAGCGGTTCACTAATGTGCTTTATATGTTTATATTTATCTCTGTGGAAATGATTTTGGTCACTTCATGGCATCTGTTGACAATAAGATTATAACCAGCACGCTTTAAATCACATTATGGTGGATTCAGTTCTTTCCAGAGCATGAAATTCTGGACTGCTGGTTGTAAACATGGCAAAAGCATTGATATACTTCAGGAACGAAAAACACTAAAGGTCTTGAAACAAAAGTGTGTTAAATGTAGAAGTGCCACGGAGCCACTTTGTGCTGCAGCTGCTCAATGACAGACTTTCCTGCCTGTGCCAGGAATGCACATGTTATTTCAATTTATTTATTAGCATGAAACTGGTGAATGTGGCTACTTTTTCCCTCCATTGTCTTTTACATTAACCATAACAGAGACACTATTCACAGCTGCTGCTTATTCCACACACCGATACAAACCTTGTGTCTGCCTGTCTGAAGCACATTATGTAAAGACAGACAGTCTTAACATGTAATCAAATTGATTAGTGGCAATAAACACAGGCACTGCATCTGTCCTGTCAGAAGCTTTGACCCAGTTCACACAGACTTTGAAAATGGGTTGTCTCTTGACTCTGACCTGCCTCATTGGTCAGAGGCAACAAGTCCCAGTTACCACAGTACTGAGTGCAATGTGTTGAAGTGATGCTGTTGTCAGCCTTCCAACGCACACAGACTCACCCACTTCACTGCCCGACACACACACACAGCTAACAATGACCAAAAAACACACAAGAGTGAGACTGGGCTCTTCTTTACTGAGAGCGAGGAGCCCATGACTCATTTATTCTCATCTCTGGGTAGCTGTCAAAGACGACACATGCACATACGCCTCGTGGGTCTTGGAACAGATCAGATCCAGTCTCTAAAAAGTGCAAAGGCATCCAAGAAGCATCTGAGACAGACTGCTCAGAACATCTTGGATATACAGTAAGTGGCTCTGGCTCACATTATGCTCGACGCACATGGAGTGAAAAGCCCAGTGCCGTGAGGGGCAGTAGGGTGGACAGGCTCTCCTAATGTTGTCCTTGGTCGTTCACATGAAAAGTGACAAAGACTAAAAACCCAACTGAAGAAGAAGTTCAGAGGTTGACTCCTTCTCACCTACCATAGAATGTGTCTGCTGTGAAGAGGGGCCATTTAATCCACCTTCACTGACACTTAAACACACAAGTGCATCTATTGGTTAGATCGCAAGTCTTGGACCGTTGCGCTGATGCAGCTGAAGCTAACTGCTGAAATACCACACGATAACTTTTAGGCTAGTTTCGAAATACGTTACCAGGAAATGAGTTTTTAAATACATTTTGAGCAGTGCCTGCAGAGGCTTAATGGACTTGCTCCCCTTTCTTGGTAGCAGGTGTGTGACAGCAAAAGCAACAAAGAAAACACCCTTTTCATGATTAGGCAACGCAGATAACTGGATTGAAAAAACACAGAATACTGTTTAACTTCAAACTGAAACTTTCCTTCCAGACACTCACACCAAAGCTTCCTGACAGAACAACCCTGAGAAGCTGAAACGACACGAAAATGTCACCATATCTTAAAAGTCTTATTTCTCCTTCAGTTTTATTCAGTTGTAATATGGAAACAAACCTTCCACTCTTGATTTGAATGTTCCTCCTCTTTTCAAAGCCTCGTGTTGTACCAGGCACAACAACACGCACTGAATGATGCAACAAGGCAAAGGCAAATTTATTTGTATAGCACCTTTCATACACTACGCAATTCAAAGTGCTTTACAAGGCATATAATTACATTAAAAGCATTGAAAAGAGCATTTAAAAATAAAGACATTTAACATAAAATAAATTTAAATCAAGTAAAGTAAATTAAAATAAAACATAAAAGCACATTAAGAAAACAAGGATGAACAATTATTCGAAGGCAGCAGTAAACAACAGAGTTTTCAGTCCTGATTTGAATGAGCTGACAGTTTGAGCAGACCTCAGGTGTTCAGGAAGTTTGTTCCACAACTGAGGAGCATAGTGACTGAATGCTGCTTCACTTTGTTTGGTTCTGGTTCTGGGAACACACAGTAGAGCTGTCCCAGATGACCTGAGGGGCCTGGAAACCTCATAGGGAACTGAACATATTTTGGTCCACAACCATTTAGTGCTTTATAAACTAGCAATAAGATTTTAAAATCTATCCTTTGACTAATGGGAAGCCAGTGTAGTGATCTGAGAACTGGTGTGATATGGTCCAGTTTCTTGGTGTTTGTAAGGACTCTGGCAGCAGCATTCTGGATTAGCTGCAGCTGCCTGATTGACTTTTTGCTAAAACCTTTGAACAAGCCATTACAATAATCTAACCTACTGAAGATAAATGCGTGAACAAGTTTTTCTGCATCTTGTGTAGACAGAAAACCTTTTCTAGCAATGTTTTTTTTTAGCAAAGTAAAAATAAACAACAGAACAGGTTTATCTCTTCCTGAGCACGTGGATCTGCACGTAACCTTAGTAAACAATAACACTGTTATTCAGCACTGACAAGAAGTACAATTTTGTTCTCTAATGATTAGTCAGTTAATCAATTAATATTTTGATCAATTTAGATGAGCATTTTTCATCACTTCTCACATTTTACACTAGAAATGTCATGAGTCGTCCCAAATAATTGGCACTGGACTTGATTTCTATTTCAGCAAATCAATATTGGCTAAAATACAGCAAATCAAAACCTGATCCGCTCTTGTACTGCAGTTTGTCCACGTCAGTCTGCTGCAGCACTCCCCTCCGCCAGACTCTACCCTGAGCAGCATTTTGTGTAGAAAACTCAGTGTGAGTGTTAAAGTAAAAGACATTTCTCTCGACTCCTCACCCTGACAGGTTTTCCTCTGACAGAAGGAGAAGCATCTACGATTCTACTACATCGGGTACATGCTGCGTACACAGTCTGACTCATGCAGAAACATGCAGCAGGTGCGTGGGCCAGCAACAACAATAAATGCTTTTGTTTGCCCAGCGCTGCTCTCCTCATAAACAGCACAGAATCCATTTCTAGCCAAAAATTTTAATCTCATATTATGTTAGCAGGGATGAACAAAGCGAGCGTTGATCCAACAAAGAGCCCAATAAACATCTGGCTCTTCAGCACTGGTGCACCAGCCGGTCTCCAGCTGTGTCTGGCAGCTGTTTGGTGCTGAGCAGGTAATCTAGCAAGTTACATGTTGTGGTTCTAGTCATGAAATCCATTGCAAATACAAGAACACTGATCTATTTACATACTGTGTTGGCACTTTCATCTCACTGTAGTATTAGCACAGAGAGCCTTTCATTTCACATTCATGAAGCTGTACGAACATTTACTAAAATACACTTGAATGAATGCCTTGTACTTTAAATGGAGTACTGTTTTAGTAGTACATGTCTTATGTAAAAGTTTTCAGTACTTCTTTCATCAATGAAATTGGTTGTATAACATCTGCAGCTCTCGTTCAGAGGAAATATGGTAAAAATATCGTAAGAATTTTCCAAGTAATCATTCAAATGCTTCATCAGTGAAACCAGCCAGTTATTTACACGAGTTCCCACACTGTGCAGACAAATGACAACACGCCTTCTTCACCTGGCATCAACCCCCACTCCACCCCAGCAGGGTCCCGCTCTGACTGGCCATCAAAACAATGGCAGCTTTCAGGCACAGTTTTGTTCTGCAGCAACAAAAGGGGAAACTCGACTCGACGAGGGCTGTGCCGGCCTTACGTTTCTCCACACAATAACACAACCGCTGCCGTTTGAACCACAGCTCTTTTCTCACTGTGAGATGTTGTTTTCAGAGACTCCTGAAATGCCTGTATTTTAGGTTTTGTGCTGAGCTGCAGGACCAGTTTCATAGATGAAGCTGACAGGAGATACGTCCAAACACAAAATTAGAACTATATGGATGCACCGCAAAATAAACGACACCTGTTTTATCTTTAAGGGGCATGTGCTCAATTTACAGCTTAATGTCTATTTGTCTTGAAATCCACCAAAACAAAGTTGTACCTGAGCTCATCAGTAAGTGAACCACACCCACCATAATTAATTCAAAGTTTGACCACGTCTATTTCCATTTTCCAAGATGATCCAGCAGAGGAGGTGAGGGGGCAGTAACTAAAATCTTCTGTACTTGTCTCAGTCCCACAGTATGAAGCATGTAAACAGCCCTGCGTCACACTTCTCTGGTCAGTTTTTGCTTCGACTTTCAGTATCAGCCTCCTTACAGATTCATTTAATTCATGAATTGTTGGTCTAACTAAATGTCTTACAAGTTAAAATACCCAAATGACATGAATTTTCTAACCTAAAGTCCAAAATCATACATGCAGGTTACTAGCACAGAAACCCATTGGTGGTAGAAGTATTCATTTTATTTACTTAAGTAAAAGGTGCAAAAGAAAAACGTTCATGGAAATGTTAGTTATGTAAAAGTATGTAAGTATTACTAGTATAAACAAAACATACAATTGTGTATGTAAACATTCTTCTCCTTTGGGTTGCTCCCTTCAGGGGTCGGCCACAGCGAATCATCTGCCTCCATTCAACCCTATCCTCTGTATCCTCCTCACCCACACCAACTATGGAGACATAAACATGTCTATGTAATATTCAGCTGCTGCAGCTGGATGAGATTCATTTCATCTGATAGGTGCCAAAGCTTCATTCCTACAAAGAAACAGGTAGGTAACCTAAATTCTCCTGAGGGTTCCTGGACATAAGTACCGAGGTGAGAAAAAGTGAGTGAAACCTACAGTTTGTATAAATTTGTCTTAAACAAATATGGTCAGATCTTCATCTACAACTGCAAACAAAGAACCAAACCGAACTAGTACACAACTCCTTGCACTGTTCATGTTCACAATGAGGACGACTCCAAAGACACAGAGAGTAAAAACAAAGCCCAGAGAAACTAAAAAGGTGGAACTGGCGAACACTTCTGCTCATACATTATGCAAAGTGCTGTGCCTGGCTACACTGCGGTCATAAAATAATACATCCCTTTGTGCCTGCAGTTTGCCGAAGAGCACCGTGACACTTTGCAATGCTACTTGAAAATGTTTAGTTGACCAAAGAAATGTTGTTTGGGTGCAGCACTACGCATCATGGCTTCATACCTCTGGGCCTGCACAGCTTTCCATCACAGAGGAACATTTGTTTTGTAGTGGTCGGGTCAGAGCCCAGACCTCAACCCAATGAAGAAGCTGTGGAACGACCTCAAGAGAGCTGTTCCCCCCAGACAGCCTGAGAATATCAATCTCAGAAACACAACTAAACTAAAAAGACATACCCGTCTGAGAACATCATCTTTACTGTTCCTATAATTCATTTGTGCTAAATTACACAGGTCTTTCCAGTTCTAAAGGCACTTTAAAAATCCCTTACCAAAACTTTCTGCAAGAAAAAAAAGGTTCATAAAGAGAATAAAAAAATAAATAAGAGATATTCCCTTTATTATTATCAGTGACTTTTGAGAAGCTGGAGCCAACTAGTATTTAGCTTTATTATTTAAAAACTGACTACTTATCAAAATAACTGCAGATCGATTAATCTGTGGAGCTCTGAAGAATTAGAAGTTCTTCTATGAGTTAAAGACGTTTATTCATGTTTGGAGAAATTTGACCATTTCACTTAAACCTTTTTTTCTCTGGGGAAGGTTGATTTCATTAAGTGGTTCCCAGCTGCCAGCAGCAACGCTCATTACATTGTTTGACATTGTCGAGAAACGTGAGCAGTTCAAATGCTTCAAATTTTATTAAAACCATAACTACCTTTAGGTAATGCCACTAAACTGGATAAACAAGTTATGGACTCACGCACCCCTGAGGGTGAATCTCGATCACATGCAGCTCGCAGTGAAACATCCTTGTAGGAGTAACTTCTGGTCTTCTCTAGAGGTGAAACCCACAGGTGTGGGCTCAGGATAAATTCATCATGTTAAAGATTTCAGACTGTTGCAGCAGTCTCAACAGTGAAGGTTCCCAGAATGCAGCAAAACTGGTACAAAGCTCGTAATGGTGATCAGAAACATTCTCGTTTGTTGTCTGACAACTGTCCAAACCTTAACCACCAACAGCTGCTAACTTCTGCACAGCAGAAACCACTCGACAAGACACACTTTTCTGTTCCCTCTGCATGGAAAGGTAATTAAGGTCATGCTGGAGCGAAGCAGGCCCTGCAGCTGAACTGATTTACCGCCTCACGTGATGAGGAAGTGATGGGAGAACCAAAAGGGGAGAAAGTGGAATTTTGACTGGGTGTCGGTGCCACCGTGCACACAAAACACTGACCCACATTTCCATCTGTAACACAGACCAGTGCAGTCCTCATTAACCCACTAGAGACCCAGTCGGGTCTTAAAGGGGCACCACTCAGTCACTAGTCCAGCGGGGGAGGAGCTGGATGTTACGAAGATGTTGACTCACTATTGATCCCTCATTATATTTCAGTCAGTGCTGGATCTTGGTCTTCTAGTATCAGCACATCAAGGCCAATAATAATAGTAATAAAACATCTCAAATATGAGAATCTGCTGCTTTTCCTGGTCATGACAGTGAACATCTCTGGGTCTCAGAGGTTGGACTAAACTAAGACATATGAGCTTTGGCCTCTGGGAAATTGTGATTGCAACCTTCCACCTTTATCTGACATAAACACACTCGTATTTCTATCTTTGTGAAGACACTCACTGACATAAGGCACACCTTAAACCCTAACCCTTGACCCTAAAACCAAGTGCTGAGTCTGAAAAAGTGAGAACTGGCCAAATGTCCTCATTCTGTTCTCTTCACAATGGTCCTCACAAAGGTAGAAATACAGTCACTTTTACCAACAATTGAAAAAGACATTTTATTTATCTGAATTTATTTATTGATTTATTTGCACAAGAAGCCAAAACACTTTCCACACACTGCTACTCAGACACTTCTGTGTTGTGATCAACAGCTGATTAACTTTACTGACAGATCAATATGTCAAACTGATCTTTAAGAACGACAAAACACAGATGCGTGTCGTTAGCGTCTAAAGATGATAGATATTAGATATTGATTTGAAAGTATTAGTTTGTTGGCGCTTTAAACATGAAGTTTTACTCAAAAACCTGCATGTGCCTCCAGTTTCATTTGACTGTTTCAACATGTCTTGGTGGATTCAGCTGAAACAAGAGCTGCATCCCTGAGTCAGACTTTCATTGAGTTTAATACGTTTCAGTCTCTTGATGGTTCCTGCAACAGAAACCAGGTCAGCAGGACAGGAACCAGGCAGAAGTATCTGCTACAGAAAAATGGGGTGAATTGTTTTACTTCTCTCTAATCTTTGCCTGTTTCTAGGGCTCTAGAAGGAAACTAGAGAAACACTTTGGCTCAAAGCAGCAGACACATGAAGCAAATTCAGGTGAAAACACTGGTATCTGTTAAAAACTGTGTCAAGGTGTGTAGGCCCAGACAAAATCCAGCCAGGGATGAAGTCTACTCTCCTCCCCCTCATGGTGACAGTTTATCAACTTTATCTTCAGTTTCTGTTTGCACCTACTTCAACAACAAACCAGCTGTTTCCACCAGATAATACGAGAAAGAAGCTGCAACCGATCCGGCTCTGGCAAACACGGAGCTGAAACATTTTATGAGCCGAGTTGTCAAACGAGGTCAGAGACTTTAGGAGCCTTGTGTTTCAACTAACAAATGGACTCTTGTCAAACGCATCAGTCATCAGCCTCTCCACCTCCGTACATGCGTAAAACAACAGAAAGTCGCTCCTTCTCACAAATGTCCGATCAACAATGTGATGATCGATCAGAACCCAATCACCCGCGCAACCACGCACGCCTCGTGTTCAAAGACCTACGGGCCGGTGCTTACTTACGTGTTTCCTGCGTTAAACTGCGGAGAAAAGTGGTGTCGGTGCGGCGTGTCCTGTGCGGGTCCTGTGTGCGCTCGGAGCGGACTCTAGCCGGACTCGGTGACCTCCTGCTCGACGGGGACGACAAAGCAGCAGCAGAAAGTCTGAGGACTGAAGCAAAAGACGGGCAGGCAGCGAGGGAACCTCCTGTGGTCCCCACCATGTGGCAGATATGGGAATTAACGGTTTAACCCCTAAATCCCCGCAACCAGGGAGGATTAGAAACACAAGTGTTTGTGAACCACAAACAAAATATTGCTGCTATTATAAACACGAAAAGCTGTATGGCACAAATACATAACACACACAAATACATGTATTATTATAATTATTATACTTTAAGTATTTATTATTTATTCTCAACTGATTTTTTTCTTTGTCTTCTAATTATTAGGTCACAATTTAAACAAACAGGTTATGCATACTTTTATCACTAAAGAAATGTACTAACTATATATACGTATATATATATATATATATATATATATATAGTTGTTAGTATAGAAATACCCATCCAGACCTCTGTTGTAAAAAAAATGAAGTGCATTAGTTGTAATTGAGTCTTTGCTGAATTTTCATTGAAGCTTGATGTGTCATGTGTAAATATACAACACAATACGACACAAATCACAGGACACAACATTCATACTACAATAAACGTATCTAATGCACAGATGCACAAATATGTCAGAGAGAGACAAACTGCCAGCACATAAAACCAGAGTTTGAGTTTCAAAAATCTGCTGACCAGCACCTCTAAACATTATTACTAAACATCTCGTTTAATTTGATCCCACAGAAGAGCAGAGATAACATGTTGTGTTTTTACAGCAGGTCACCGTAGCCTGTATGCTTTGCACTGTATCTTGACTCCTGGAGTCTGCTACCGTTCAAAGCAGCCTCATAGAGCTGATCGGATTTATTTTAACATTGACTGTAAATTTCTAAATTAAATTTCATTGGTCTAATACTGTGTTCATAAACGTACTGGAAATCAAACTATGAAATAACCAGCAGTTTTTAACTATACGATATAAACTCTCACCAGAAATGTGTTGGCAGCCCCATTTTAGATAACAGCTGTGTCACTTCTGTTGTGTCCAGCAGATCACACCATTCAGCATTTACTGACCTGGATGGGTGGAGGATGGTGAGGTCAGTCTGAAGACTACAATGCTCCTCCACATACCACAGCACACACACATCAGGGGGGTCTAACCCTAACCCACACACACAAACGTGAGCTGCTTTCACTGATGGTGCTTTTTCTACTTTCTTCATCATGAACTACAGATATACTGTCCTATTGTTTTATATTCAACGACTGAAGAAATTTCTGAGTGGATCCTTGAACTTTTGATGCTTTTATAACAGAAGAGTGATGCTCAGGGTTAATGACACTGTGTGAGCTGCTGGGCTGAACTTTGACCTCAGACTTTTCTCACTGTGGTTACATCATATCACCATGGCCTCATCTGGTTTTCTACAAACATCAGGTGCTGTGGTCATTAAGTGGCATTAGTTTGAAATGCTTTACATACAGTTAACTGGTTTCTTCTGTTCACAGATAATGGCCCCAGAGGTGCAATTGGCAAATCCTGGGTCTAGGGAGAGCAGATTTCCTTTGCCCAGTTTCCTGCAGGATAACTCAGTAAGAAATTACCCTTTTAAGCCTCAAGGTACTAAAAGCTACCACAGTAACTGGCTCAGCACATAAAAGAACTGCCACCTCACAGCTAGGTTTGGGATTTGAATCCTGTTCACACCTCAGTCTTTCCTGTGTCAAGTTTGCATGTTGGCCACGTTTGCGTGGCTTTTCTCCAGCTTCCTTTCCACAGTCCAATGACATGTACTTTGGGGTTATGTTAACACTATATTTCCTGTAGGTGTGAACGTGTTTGTGTCAGCCGTGCAATACACAGTGACCTGTCCAGGGCAGGGAAAGCCATGTTCCTCAATGGCCACTGTCCTGCTTGTTTTCCAACTATCCCTGCCCTGCCCACTGCTGATTACATGGATCAGGTGTGTTCAGCCAATCAAGCTGGAAGATACCATCTAAGATGAAGGTGGAAATGGGGGAAGACAAAATGAATTGGTACCATCCAGGTTCTGAATAGCTGAACACACCTGATCCAGGTAAGCAACAGTGGGCAGGGCAGAAATAGTTGGAAAACAAGCAGGCAGTGACCCTTGGTGCCCACCTCTGGTCTAGGATGGACACAACCTCTCACCCACTGTCAGCTGGGATTGGCTCCAATGGCACCTGTAATCACAAAAAGCAAGTCATTCAGTCAGCTGTGTGGGAATACTGTATATCTGTAGCAGCCTAAACAAAGCCTGCTGTGCATTATGTTCAAAAAGGATGTACTTTGAAAGTGAAAGCTTTTATTTTGGTTATTAAAACAAAGATTTCATCTTACACAAGGTAAATGATCAAATCAAAGACATGTGACAGTAAGTTGAAAGAACTGCTATGATTCACATTGTATAAAGAAAATTAGACAAGGATTTTAGAGCTTGTATTATTGTTTTAACAGCCTCAGACCAAAGCTTTATAAAATGTATTGCAGATAAAATATTAACTCAGTTACACATGTATGAAGAACAGTGTGTATAAGTATCACCAGAAACTACTGAGTGTACCACACATTTATATAAAATACCCAATGTAACACTTCCTAAACTGAACTGGCAAAATATGGGGCAGGGGAGGAGCCTCCACCACCTGTACCATAAACACTTCCCAGAAGCAAAATTAATGTGGTCGCAGTTGTGAACAGACCATGATGCTTAGACGAAGGAAAATAAAATTCTAAAACATTTATTTAAAAAAAAAAAAAAAAAGCTAAAAGTTTCTCAAACTGCAGTCAGTCTAAAATAAAGTGCAAGTGAAATGTCCAACGACAAAAACGTTCTCATGAGGTGCTGAGCAGAGGAGCCGCCATGTTTTTGATGATCGACGACTTCAGCTGAGGAACGAGGCTGATCTTCATCAGTTTGCTGCTCGAGTACTTGTTCTTCACAGCCTGTAGAGAGAGACAAAACCTTAGTTCAACCTCTGAACAAAAAGCGTAACCTTTGCTCTGTGTCAGTCAACTCACCTGGAACTTTGTTTTCCCCTCATTTACAACCACAACATTTTTGGCAATATGTTGCATGATTGGCGTCAGGTGGGCCTCGTCATAAGTAGAGTAGTGTTGCTGTGTGGGCGACTAGGGCGAGACGGGAGACCAGGTCGCCAGTTTAGCTGAAGATGCTAAATTATACCCAATAAACCAGTCGAGAGTAAAGAGCTCCAGACTCACCCAGGGGAGGCCGTCAAGCAGCAGCTGGGAAAGACACAGGGAAGCAGCAGCGACCTCAGAGGGTCGATAGTGGACCATGTTGTAGTCGAGGAGGGTCAGCTCCATCAGGTACTTGGCCAGAGTGTGTCTCTCTACGTCACACTACGACAGAAACAACCAGCACTCAGAACTGACACGTCCTGCAACATCTTACAATTTACACCAAAGACCATTTCAGCACAGCCGTGTACACAATCTGTACAAGCCTGGCAAGTTAGGGATAATATGTCAAGTTACTATGATGTTTACAAACTGTCAACTTCACAAAAAGAATTCTGTACAACCCATCAGTTTTACTTGATGCTATTACAAGCAAAATACTTATAAATCCTCAATTCACCAATAAGCAAGTGTTGCCTTCAAACTTCAAGCATGACTGGGAGTGAGTGGTGTACAGTGCATGGAAACTCCAGCTTGAGGAAGAAGTACGCATGAAAAATTTGAGTTCAGTAGTTTCAGTTAAGTATGGCAAAGGATTTCACAACTGAACTATTAAAGATGACTGGGGTTTGTTGCAGTAGTTAAAAATCAAAATTCAACTTTTCCACAAGTTTAACACTTTATAATCAAACTAATACAAAAAACTCACATCAGCCACCTTCGAAGCCCGTCTGAGGAAGTGTAAGGGAAGAGGACGCCCCAGTTGAAAATTAAGGCTCCTCAGCACCAGCTGCTCCATCTCCAGAATCTGAGACTTTGTAAAAGCGTTGTCTGTGATGTAGGCAAAGTCTCCAACTTCAGGAGCATACATCTCCTCGTATTTACAGGCCACCAGCATGGCGGTCACACCAACAAGCTGCAGTTTTCTGCGAGAGACTGGTTGGACCTGCAGCAAAGCAGGGAAGGTTATTGCACAGCTCACAAAACAAAGAAAAGACTATTAAATGATTCTTACCTGCAGAAAACGATCCAGGATGGCAACTGTGAGATAGAGAGTCTCCTGTAGCAGCTGGAACCTGGCATGAACCTGAACCAGCCAGTCGATCAGAAGAGCTCGCATGCGTTCGTTGATTTCATAGTCCTGCATGTAGTTTGCACGTACAGCCTGCTGCACCTGTGGAAACACGATGATGTAACAAGAGAAACTGGGTTTGGTGTGAGGAGAAATAAAAACTCAGTCACCTCCAGGATGTGCAGGTAGTTATAGATATCTTTGACATATTGTGAGCAGAGCTGTGGCAGGTCTGCGTCCTGCTCGTCCACATCAGGCACAGTGAGCAGCGTCTCGGAGAAGGCTCGGCACAGCTCCTCCTCCTTCATGGACACGTCGGTCGACTTCTTTGAAACTGAAGGCACGGGAACCGCGGGTGCTTGGACCTGGACCACTTGAGGCACCAACCGGACCACAGGTGGTTTTACTTTCTGGACAGCATCTAGTTTGGCTGAAGCTTTGGCTGGTCCAGTCCTCTGAGGAAACAAGTCCAATGAAATCTCAGCAGTCAAACAGCCAATGAGATTACAGCTGCAGTTCCCAGCTGACACTGGGTGAGTACAGAGTCCAGAACACCTTGAACTGGACCCATCAGCTTCACAGAGGGTCTGTTGAACAGGACTGACCGTTTTAGCTTGGTACACCTACTGAACTGACAATGTAAATGACAAAACTGGGTGCTGATTCTCAATTTGTTGATCCACTTATTGCTCTGGGAGTTTAGACATAATAAATCTTCAATTATGAAAACAGTCAAATTCACTGTGCTCACACATTTAACAGCCTTTCACAATGAGCATGTTGGAGACTTGTAAAAACAGGTTTTCTCTCACATTTGCTCTTTCATGGAAATTTAATGCACTGGGTTATTCATTTTCATTGTTGATTAGGCTGCAATTTATTTGGCTAATTAACTGCTTCGTCTACAAAATTTGTGTTTCCGAAGACGACAAAAAAAAAAAAAAAAACTAGTTTGTCTTGCCTCATAGCAATTAGCATTAGCCTGCAGCCACCTGTTCAATAATACACAACCACCCAGAAACCCGGTGCAGGGTCATATGGGGCCACGGGGAGCAGCTAGAGAGCCACACCGGGGGGTCCTCCGGTACCTTTGTGTTGGCCGCTGCTCCAGGAGCGTTGGTGATCTCTCCGAGAGCGGCTCTCCTCGGACCTGCTGCTGGGGCTTTGCCCGTTTTCCCCGGGTTCTCCGCGGGGGGCAGCGCCTACAAGAGAAGAACCAGAGCTCAAACATCGCTCGGTGGTCTGTGACCGTGAGCCCGTTAGCAAACTAGCGGAGCCGAGCAGGCGGCAAACGGCCCGTGAACTAGAGTTGACGCTGCTAACGCCAAGCTAACGCTGCTAACGCCAAGCTAACGCTGCTAACGCAGTTAAAACTGTCAACACCCCTAACGTTGCTAATACTGCTCTAGCGCTGCTAGCTGACTGTTCTGACCCTGTTCTGACGCTGCTAACTAGCGGCGGAGACAGCAGTGGCCCCTTCACAACAAAACAGGGGCCCAGTTTCTCACCACAGACCGAACTTCCACAGACGACATGGTCAACGTCCACGGCAGCGACGTCAAAGTGGGACTGAAGACACGACACGGCGATTTGTTCCGGCACCGAGCAGCACAAGCGACAGACGAACAGCGTGAACACCGAGTCCTGCATGTAAACACCGGAGAGACGGCAGCTTTCAAATAGCGCTCCGTCGAATCTGATTGGATACACCTGCACAAGGACGCTCCTGATTGGCTGACAGCCTGACGTCAAAGGTACAGTACAAGCGAAATGGTTATTTTAAATCAGAATATGAATTATTTGTGATTAATAGGATTTTATCGGGAAAATATATGATCTCTGGTTCCCGAAACCTTTATTTTCTTCATGAGTTTAATTCTCCTGGAGGAGGAGAGCACAAAACAGAAAGTTCTTAAAACCCCAGAAATGCATTTGTTAGCTGTTTTTCTTTTCAAATTAATTCATTTACTTTTTAAAATCTATTCGAAAAGAATTTTCTGTAATTAAAAAAAAAATTAATTTACTTAACCAGTATGTACTTTAGGTGGAAAACATTTATTATTCTCAGTTAATCTGCAATTTTCTTGATTAATCTATTTGTTTTGTCTATAAAATGTCCAAAATATTAAAAAATGACATCATCACCTGCAAATGTTTTCTGTTGTCAACCAACAGCCCAAAACCCAAAGATACTTTCCAGTATAGTAATAGTTTCCAGTGACATACAAATGTTACACAATAAAAGTGTCAAATCTGCACTTCTGTGAAGCTGGACATTATAGTGATTTGATCCAGTGGTACGAGCAGCTTTAAGGCCACCAAAAGAAATTATCAATAAAATGTAGAACGTATAGTTTGTAAGTGGGAAGGTTGTGTATTCTCCTTATCGTCAGAAAGTACCATGAAAGGACCATTAAACCATGAATTAATACTACTAACAAACTCCTGTGTGTACCCAAAGCCTCTGAGCGGTAGAGCTCCATTCTAATATCAATTAAAACACATGAATGAACCACATTTCTACCCTAGATGAGATGCTACAAACGCATTATTGTTTTTATAAACAGAACTGTATATGTGAGAGGTGTGAAGATTCACATCTTCAGTGGGAACCCATGAGTCTCTGGCTCATAAATTGAACCACCATGAATCAGTTTGCACTGTGATGAAGACAAAAAGTTCTGGCATGTCCCAAGACTGTTTACTAAGGATAAGCAGGTTTTGACTAGTGGCACAATGATACATACCGAAAATAATTTATAATAAATATGGAAAATTTTGAGTAACTGCAATGCACAAAAGAAATGGGTTTTTTTCCACATATGGAAAAAAATGCTGATAAAAACTGTACATGGTGCAGAGAAACTTCTGAAAAGACAAAAACAAAAGACTGATTTCTATTTGTAAATTTGAAGTGATGCTGCAAAACATATACTATAATTTCTTGTTAAAATGTTTCCATTTTGGTATCATACCTCCTAAAACAGTAACCTGTAATATGGATTTGGGACACAGCTCTGGTTTTCACCACCACCACCACAAACACCACACTTCGACGTCAACCTCTAGCAGACTTCAAAACAGGCTCCAGAAACAAGAGTCACAATGAAACTTTATATAGTTTTCAAGTATTCAAAACTGTTAAATAAGTACAAGATGTGTTCACATGATTTACATATTGGACAATATATGCACTGCCCATTTTAAATTCTCTTTACATGTGTCCCCACTACCCACGCAACACACTAAAATGTCCGCAAACTATTCACATTTGTTTTGTCTTTTTCTTTCTTTTTTTTTTTTTTTTTTTGCTTTTTGAATCAACTGGAAATTTTGACAGCTGTCTATTGGACAAGAACCACACAGACGGTACACCTGGAACAGTTTACAGTGTAGGATGGAGATGTCCGACGAAGGGGAAGGACAAACTGAGCCAGGTTCAGAACAGGAATTGGCTGCTGGTGATATGAATAGTACATATTAACACAAGAAAGGTGGGTTAACATTCAAATTCAGTTGATCCCTTAATCTTTTGGGCAGTTAATTTACTTCCACACAGCAAAAATAAAATAATATACAGAAGGACTGACGGTGGACTTGTGTGTTTCAGTATTTCAAGGGGAAAGCAGATGGCTTCACTCTTCATTGATTAGTTTTGTTACAAATTTGGTCTAAACGTGTCAAAAAGCTTTTGTTAAGGCACCTAATGCTGTAGGATATTTTTTATACAATTTTGCAAACTAAATAACCAAAAATATATATGCTCCTGTGGGGGGAAAAAAACCCTTAAATAAGCTATAGATAAAACTGATAAAACATGTGTTACCAACATTAAATGTGTATTCTACAGAATTTGGGACTGTTAATGCTCCCACCACATACCAATACAGTGACACAGGACAGAACAGATGGTACGGAAATAAAAAGTAGCACCACAGATAACAGAATGTATGATTCTAAGCTAGCAAATACATTAGACAATGTGATTTTCTTCTCCAAAACTCTACTGCTGATGGACATCTCTTACCCCCGAGGCTGCAACTTCTAATTATTTTACATATTGGCTTAATTGTTGATTCTTTTGGTAACACTTTACAATATGGGTACAATTCATATACTGTAGGTTATTTTCATGCATAAATTATTTCAAGATGTATTACGAACACCTGGTAACATCTTGGTCACAATTAAATGACCAAGATGTTAATTCATATTTACATTTATCGATATGCCACCAGTTAGCTGCACTCCAGTTACCCAAAAGTACAGTATGTATTTGGTCAGCTTCTCTATAAGCAGAAGAGAACCTATTCTTGTGGAAATATGAAGCTACAATAATTTACATGGTGCCAAATTTAGCAGGTAGATAAAATATATGGGTCTGAATCAGCTTTTGTGTAACTGGAATGCAGCTATTTCGCTAGCAGATCAATTCATGTATCATCACAGTTAAGAGTCCTTAATTAATGATCAAGCATGAAGTAATCACACAAAGTCATTTAAGTTCACAATCTTGTGATAATTCATGCATTAATTAAACACTACTTAAATATATAATTTGTACCCTTAGTATAAAGCGTCCTGATGAGTTTCTCTATTACTCAGTTGTTTGTATCAATAAAATGTCAGAAAATTGTGAAAAATGTCCATCATGGTTTCCCAAAGCGGCATATTTGAACTGTTCAAAACTCATGTTGAATGTTTTATGACAGAAAGGAAAAAGTGTGCAGAAAATATTTGCATTTTACTTTTCTGCTGAGTAAATAATCAACCATCATTGCAGTTCTAGTTAACTTGCTTCCAAATTTCAGATTAGACAAATAAAAGCAGAGACCTGAACATAAAATGTCATAATTCAGCTGAGGGACAATAGCCAGTCTTTCTGTACATTACTTTTAGAGATTTAAAAAGCATATAGGTAGCCTTTATGTGGATTTGGTTTATGTTCTCAATTGTTCAAAAGGGTTGACCTACTATGCGTGCCATGTTATCATTATACAGTAGCTCAAAAAAAAAAAAAAAAGGGAAAATTCTGGTCCTTGTCATTTCCAACATCTTGGACTGTACTCAGTTGTTTATAAAACGTTGTGTGCTTTAATTTCTTGGAAGTCTGAAGCTTAATTTCTTTACAGCGCTCTGAATGAATGGTAGGGAGTCCATACAGATAAGAAATTGTGCAATACCATTACAAATGATTGTTTTTTTTAATGATATGAGTGTGTGACACCTGCTGGTCAACTCAATATACACTGTAGTTCCACGTACATAATTTGTTGCTGCTGATATTTCAGAATGACTTGAATCTGCTAGTGGTCTACGACACAAACTATGTTTTGATGGATGTTAATTCATGGTAAAGTGTAAATTCTGCTATGCTAGGTTACTCATGACGCTCCCATGAATAATGAAAGGAATAAGACATGAATAATGATGACATAATTAATAGCCTCTTGTAAGTCCACTGGTTCTTTAACAGAAACTCTACTGGGATAATGACAACATGGCACATGGTTCTGACTGACTGATCGTATAATGCCTGTGGACTCACCACACCACACTGCACATTCAGCACAGTAGCTTGGTTTGCCACACAAAAATGACCAACTATGGGACAAAACACAAAGGTCTAATAAAAACCTGCCTATGAGACAGAGGGGATAGTCACCATACTGTACACTTTCTACAATATCCATGTCCATTATGAATATTACAAGTGCATTCTCTTCAAAGAATAGTTAAACATAAAACAAATTCTTGTTTTTCACTTATGATCAGGCCAAATTATTCATAAACAATAAGAGGATGATTTGGCAAATTCCTGTACTTTACATTTAGCACACTATGCAGATAAAATGTCAATAGAGCTGGACCAGGTAAGTAAATGTTTACTTAATCTATGTAATCTGTCTTAATAAAAACTAAAATTACACTTACTGATGAGCACAACTTAAGTGAATAACAGATTTGTTTTAGGTTAACAGCACCCTCTAGTAACTTTCATTCAGATTCTTAATTTTTCAGCAATTATTTTTGTTTTTTAAATTACTGTACTTCTTTTACATCAACACAATAGTTGATAAGCAAATCATCTTTATCTACAGGGAAAGGTGGGAGTGGTGTGCTCCATAGCTTATGCATTGAGCCTCAGAGACTGATCCTCTCTCCTCCTGGAGGAGATATCAATGTCTATGGAGTCTTTACCCACAATGAGTCGGAGCCGCTTTGCAGGAGGAAGTGGAATGAAATCATCTTCAAACTCTTTGTCGAAGTAGTCATCATCATCATCCACATCCTCATCGTTGTCCTCTTCAGATGAAGGGTCCGCCAGGAGCTTTTGGGCCCGAAGTCCACCATTTCTGGCCTCCAGACTCTGACCCATGTCCCCATTATAGGACACCTGGTCCGCCTTTGTCTGAGATATTCTCCGTGCATCGTCCTCTCTTTTCAGCTGGATCTTCAGCTTGGTGGAGTTACTGTGGACCACAGGGGCAAAGCCATTATTCAGTTTGGCAATGTATGAGCTGCCTTTTTCCTTATCGTGGTCCTTGCTGAATTTGATGCTAATTTTGCTGGAAGAGGCCGAGTTGACTGTAGAGGCAGAAAGGTTAGAGGAGCCAATGGGATCGTTTGGATCATTGGTCTTGCTACTGCTGCTGTCCCTCCGCCGGCGGAGCGTCAGTTTGGGGATGCCAGAGTTGTTCTCCAGTATAAGCTGGGCATCATATCGTGTAATCTGGCGCTTCTTCTTCCCCTTGTCCTCCGACCGGCAGCCACTCTTACCCTTGTTCCTGCGAAGGGATTTGCTGCCATTGGCAACCCCATTGTAGTCCCTGTGTCGGTCAGTGTAGCTCAGCAGCACGTTGCCACAGTCTGAGAAGTTAGCGGTGTGGCCAGGACCAACCGCCATGAATGGCTCGCCATACGAGTCCTCACATTTAATCATCCGCTCGGTCCTTAGCCGTGTTGGCCGTTTCTGCCTGGAGCATGAGCCTCTTCTGGCGTAGCCAGGGTTTAATGCCGGTTGCTCCAGTCCCACTCCATGGTGGAGATACTCCTCCATGTCAGCTGGCTCTGTTTTAATGACCACTCCACCAGGGACTGGGCTCAAGCCATCCATAGCACTAGGCTCCAGCTTAACGCCTGATGCCATTTCCTGGGCTTTTACAAGGATCCTTGTGGACCTGCGAGTTCTGTACATCGAACACTGGCTACCATCACTGCTTTGCACAACCGGTGGATTGCCATTTTCCTTGGTAGCGTGACGGGTGAGGCAGCCCCGCTGGCCTAGTGTCTGCTGTACCAGCTCCTGTCCATCCTTCTCTTTCTTGATGGTGACACCTTTACAAAGCGAAACCTTTGAGTCCCTGAGACCTAGCTGGCAAGTCTCTCCTTTGGCCACTGCCTTGGGCTCTGTACCCCTCCTGCGAGTCCGCAACTGAACTTTACTTAGTGAAGGCTTAGATTGGGATTTTAGTCTCTTTGGTACCCTGTTATTGTTTACACGACCTTGTTTTGAGCATGAGGTAGTAAGGGATTTTGATAAAGTCTGTCTGGTTTGAGTCCTGTTTTTATACTTCAGGCCAGATGATGATGATGATGATGATGTTCTTTTTCTGGCAGCTGGATGAAAAAAAAAAGTAATATTATATTACATTTTAGTAACACTTTCAGAATTACACCTACAAATATGGAAACATTACTAAAATAACAATAATGAAAATTAGAACTTGTGCAATCAAGGTATATCCACATACACCCTAGTTGAATATGACTGCTAGAATACCAAACATTAAGACAGTAATTGTGCATCACTTTACAGCATTAAATCTGCATTCTGCCAAGCTCTAATATCTGTACATAATACAATTAAATAATGCTGCCCTTACCACATTATCGCATGGAGTTTCTTCCCCCTCATTTTTGAGTTTGGGATCTAAACCAAACTATTAATATTACTATGGCACCAAATTAAAGACATATAAGGGAACTCTTACACTGAAGTGTTTTTGGCATTTCCTGAGAGTCTACATCGGTGTGTGAGCCTACAGAGTGACTGTCTGAGCTCCTGTTTCCTTCCCCAAGCTTCTTCAGTCTGTTCAGACGCTTGTCCGTCTCCCGCAACCCATACTTGCTGTTGATCACCGGCACTTCCACGGGCAGTCCAGCTTTGGATTTGAAAGCACCAGTACCCCGTCTGTTTGACAACACCAGAAAAAGTTCAGTTCCGGCCCTATAATTTAACTTTACTTCACTGTATATAGTTTGTATTTAAAGCAATGCATCTTGTGATGTTTTGTATTAGTTCAACACTGCTTATCTGCACAAGACAGTCAGTTTTAATAAATTGTGATATTGTTACTGTAATTAATGGCACCAAGTGCATATAGACATAACACCTTCAAGGTGTTCTGCATGCATTTAACCTTAAATAGTGAACTTATTATTTTACTTACCGTTCACATGTATAGCATTCACAAAACTCATTGTTTTCCCCAAAAAACCCATCTCCATAGTAACAAGATATTTCCTCTCCTGGTTCAATGTCCCTCAAAACCTTCACACAGGCTGTGTCCCGCCCTGTTGACACAAACTACACAACAATAATAAATGGCTGTTATAATGTTGAACTCCCATACTGAACAGCAATTGATCCAGTCAATTGATTTTCTTGAAAAAAAACAAAAAAAAACAAAAACAAAAACTAAGTGGCTTACCTTGCAGTTTGGCCGACAATCTGAAAAAAGAGGGGACAAAAGAAAGACAAATTACTATAAATGCTCTCCAGACTTAGAGCACTCTATGTTGTTACAGTACTACTGACAGCCAAATACTAGATACTATAAAAGACTAATACCATGATTGATGAAGGCAGCTGGTCCCAGCCACAGTTGCGCACAGTTCTTGCGGGTTGAATACATAACACTGAAATCATTCTCCCCATGCCGGAGCAGCATGTTCTCCTCGCTCTCTGAAAGCTCAGCAATGCATCCCACCAAATACTCGATCTTGTCATTTCTTTTCCTACAAAACATTACAGCGTAAGGTGGCTGGGGGTTAGTGACAGTAGTGTTTGACCAGTAGTACTGTTATAGTCAGACTGCTATATGTCCTCACCATTCCTTTGTTGCAACAATTTTAGCGCCATTTTGCTCTGATGAATAGCGATTACAAGGGAGAATCTCAAACCCACTGTCTGTGGCAAACATCCGCAGATACACAAATACCTGTGCAAAACAGAAAGTTATTAATCTGACTGGTTGATAAAACATGGTGACGGAAGAAAACTGTGAATATACTATAAAGTATTTTTACATGTTGCTTGAAGAGCTTTTCTTGAGCTTTTGTTTTGTGGAGAAAAAGATTTCGAGACCAGTCTCCTGATGTCAAAGCTCTGAAAGCTTTCTCCAGGTTGTCATGTTTCTTGAAGCGCTCAATAATCTCTTTTAGCTCCTCTTGTCTTCCCTTAATTGGTCGAAATCTGTTGAGACACAATAACAGGCACAAAACAACAAAATTGTTCAGAAATAATGGACACGGGTAAGAATGCTTTTACATGACTGGAAACGGGCTACATGACTATGAGTTTCAAAGTGAACCCCCTGCTTACCTGGTGTTCATTTTGTGAGTCTGAAAGCCCAGATATGGATCTAGGATGAGGCTTGTGGTCAGATCATCATTTTCACATAACTCCTTGGCAGTCATTCCTGAGGAGGGCACATAGCGCCTCTCTGCCTCCAGACTGGGTGCATTAAACCCTGGAAAAACAAAGTGTCCTGTTAGAGTATGTGACTGCTGACAGATTTTGACATCTGTAAACCTGAATATTAACTCACTCCGGCTACATCGTCGGTTTCTGGGGTGGGTTTTGTTGTGGCGAAGGGATGCCCTGTGTGAATGCTGAGAGCGAGTCTGGCTTTGACTCACAGGTTGCTCGCTGGTCAACTTGGTTCCGTGTCGTCTGCCATTTAATACCATGTTCTTGGATTCGCCCAGCCACTTCATGCCCACAAGCCCCCTGGTCCAGTTGCATTTAGTCTCCGAGATGAAAAAACACTTTTGAGTGGGGAAGACTGGGGTCTAGAGTCTGATACCTGGACAGACAGCAGAAAAAACAAATTTTACTATATGCACAGCCAAGAAATGTATTTAGTTCACTCAAAAAACAAACAAACCAAAAAAAGAAAAAAACACACACACACACACACAAAACAAAATGGGATGTAAAGACAAACTGCCAAGGGAGAAAAAAAGAGATACCATTTAGGAAGGATTGGAAATATAACTTTTATATCCCTTTTCTTAATCTTAAATCTTTATTACATTGTACTAATTTGACACGCAACTGTCAGCATAGAAAAGTGATTGCACCAAAATGCCTTAAGAAACTCAGGCCATAATCAAAGATAATGAAGGTTTCAGTCACATTCATACATGCAGTGCATCCATCAATCCATTATCTATACCTGCTTATTCCTAATTAGGGTCATGGGGATCTGCTGGAGCCTGCATGCAGTGCAGTGGAAGGAAATATGAGAACTGTCTAAAATGTTATTTAAACAACTTTGAAAAAGTTTTGACATCTACATGAAATTAGTTATTGCCCAATAAATATTCTGCGACCATTAAATCCTGCTATTGGCAGCTGCTGAAGTGCAAAATGTGAACAGCATCAGTTAATTTACCCTGTGTTGACTGGTGCTGTTTACACTATGCTAGATTTACAGCACAGCAGGAGAAAGGAAACAAGTTTAAAATGATCCTACAGCGCCCCTCAGTGGTCAACTCGAGTAATACACTGGCTTACTGTCAAGTGGAACAGTAACGGCTTTGGTGCTATCACGTTAACGTTGCTTGGATAATTTATGGACCTTATAATCATATGTCATATCACGTCTACATTTCTAGCTGCATAAACCGACCATGTTACACCTCTTTAATATGAGTGTTCTTGTTTGCACAGGAAGGAGCAAAGGAGTGTAATCTCATTTGTAATCGATGCATTAAGCGCTTAGCATTTTTAGCTTAGAAGCTAACGTTAGCCACAATACAACACAACACAACACGCCGCAGGGATCGGGAACCACTGAAGGAAGCCGGAAGGCCACGCCGCCGGCTAAGGCCGAGACTGTATCGGTGATCAATACAGCTCGCATTGTTTGCTAACAGCCACCGTCTCTCCACCCATTCGCTCCGTTAGCATGACGCTAACAACCGAAGGCGACGCCAGGGACACGATGTGTTGTGGTGGTTAGCTTGCAGCAAACGCCGGCAACAAGCCATAATGGCAATTTCCAACAAGCGAGATGGCATTAACGACCAACCACACAGACACCGGCTGTCAATTTAACGCAAATACCGAACTTTAATACGACAGGGGTGGTGCCATTTAGTCTTGTTTTACGATAGTATCAACCTAACGTTAACTTCACACCTTACAGCGGCTTTGGCATTCCCATTACGTGTGTGAGCCGCTAACATCATGACCGGTGATTATCAACATTTAGCCCTCGGTTTAAAAGCCCTCGACCCCGAGTCAGTTATGTAACATTACCGGACTTTTCAGTTTGTGTTAGCTCACCAGCCACCATCAAACTTCACTCCACCGGGCTGACAAGTTGGTCTCACCGTCAGCTAGCACAGTCCATGACAAACACACGACTCACTCACACTTTCTCCCAGAAACGACATTTAGACGGTCCTCGAGGATTCAGACACGGTAGATGTCCCAATGTGAGGCGAGCAAACGTGACACTACCTCCCCGTAAACCACTGGACCACAGCGGCTAACGCCGCGTTAGCTCGGACTGTTGGCCGTGGAACCATTAGCTAGCTCCACAGGCCCAATCTCTCGTCTGTAGGCGAATTAAAAGTTAGTTTGCATGCCTGTACCGCGGTAGAGACGACCTGCCGAAGTGAACCGAGCCTGGTACCGGTGCCTGGCTCGGTGTGGGAGATGTTGTTCGTGGTGAGAGCTGGTAAATAAGTAGCAGGGAGCTGGAAGCGTTTCACGCGTTGATGGTGTTAAATGTCCCGAGTGAACAACACAGGTAGAACAAACACACAGAATACTCACTGGATTATATTTGGGGGGAAACAGTCACGGAACAAAACACCACTCCTCCAAACTAATCCAAATTTGGCACGACAGCCCTGAACGCAAAAATCACAGGAAACACATTTTTTTTTAGAAATTAACATTAAAATTCAAGATGGCGGCCTAGCACAGGCGAAAGAGACAGAAAGGCGCAGCACAGCCACCCCAGAGAAAATAGACCCGAGAAATACGCAAGAGTTCTCATCTGCTGGGAACGAAATCGAAACGGTAACCCGGTGCACAGTCTCAGACTTAAAAAGTGAACATTGTGGACAGGGTTTCATAGCTTACGTTGAAAAAAAGTCTAAAATCGTTCTCATAGTTTGTTCCAGTAATTGTCGGATGTATACAAAAGTAGTGCTGCATAAACAAACCTCTGTACTCTTCCCAAAGAACCCAGTGGTTCCGACAGCGGGTTCTCCTGGAAAGCTCACTAGAACAATCTAAAACAGGCGAACCTAAACCCACAACTACACAAAGGCCCTTATGGCTTCTTCTGTTTACTCTCTACTATTTTGATTTACCCCGCCCTCCCCTTTTAACCGATCATTTGTTAATGTGGGTGGTACACGAATAGACCATTCACTTATTTTTTACAGAACCAGACAATATTCCATTACACAGCAACTGATAATTGCTCCATATCATTGTTTTATCCTTTACTGGGCTGAATTAAGGGAATACTCACCAAATATTCATTTAATACACTTCACTACCACCTGTTTTAGTTAGCCTAAATTCTCTCAAGAATGAAATAAAATAACAAATAATAACTGCATTATATATTTAATTGAATATAATCTATGACAATTTGAATTTCAGTTCAATTGAAAATACTTTTTGTACTTCAGGATTGATGACTGAATGGGCCTACTGGGCACAAAGCCCAGTGGTCCAAGTGGTCAAACAAATTCAAATACAAAACAGCCACAAAGAGACACACAAAATGACCACAGTTGAAAGCTGAGGGAACTTTAGTATCTTGGAGTGCTGCCCAGGAATAGCTACAGAAGTTTGAACTTGGTGGGTGTAGAAATTTGCCTTTTGTCTACCCTACAGGGTGGTTTACTCTGTGTGGGCAGGGCTGCATCACACTGCTGCAATTTTGCGGAACCCAACTGCCATAAAAACAACCTAAATACCTTTTCTCCCAACTAACCCTGACCTTCTTCATTTTGTAACAAAGGTGTAAACTGAGCTGGAAGTCCATCCCGTCTGTGTTTTTAATATTTACATGTACACTGCATATCATAATATGTGAGGTAAGTGGTAGCATCATCACTTTAGTGTGTCCTCTTGATTTTAGTTATCATAAATCAGATGGCTACTGTTGTTTATCAAGGATTACTCAAACATGAGGAAATTGCATTTATTGGAGAGTACTTTAGTAGATTAATCCATATTTGGTGTTCTACTCGAGGCAGCAGGATGGTTTATGTGGAACTGATTCAAAGTAGTGTGTGTGTTTATGGTAATGAAGAACATAAGTGTAATAGTCAAGATTGTTGTGTTTTTAAGAGTTTTTGGACAACTAATGAAGATCTGTGGCACAGAGGAATAAGATATATCAGGCTTTGCTCACAGGAAGAGAAGAAAAAAGAACAACATGAACAACACAGCAATAAAAGCAAACTGATTACACAGCAAGAAGGTTCCTGGTTTGAAACCCATCAGGGGCCTTTCTGTGTGGAGTCTGCATGTTCTCCCTGTGCTTGTGTGGGTTTTCTCCAGGTACTCTGGTTTCCTCCCACAGTCCAAAAACATGTATGTCAGGTTGATTGGTGACTCTAAATTGCCCATAGGAGTGAGTGTGAGTGTGTGAGGTTGTTTGTCTCTATGTGGTCCTGTGATGGACTGGTGACCTGTCCAGGGTGGACCCCTGCCTTTCACCTAAAGAGAGCTGGGATAGGCTCCAGCAGATCCCCGTGACCCTGGTTAGGACTAAGGGGGTACAGATGATAGATGGATGGATATTTAATCTGTTTAAATAGTTTCTTTTGTTGTTATTGATTCAGTGCTTTTTGCTTTTATCCAAAGTTGTGTAAAGTGCTATGTAAATACACTTTGACTATGTGCAACTTATTTTATGTTTGATTTGCACTCGGAATACACTATAAATTATTCTGAATAATGCTTTATTTTACCCCATATTCTGAAATACAGTTTGCCTTGATGCATATATAACCTATGCTCATTTTTCTCAATAAAAACATTATTTTGAAACATTACAAAAACTTGCAAATGTGATGACATAAGTGCTTTTTCACATATTTTTATTTAGAAACGTCTTGTTTCAGTAAGAGCTACAATCACACGTCGGTTTGATAATTTTGTGAGTAGAGTTTTATTATTTATTAACTATAGTAAAAATGAAGCACAAATGCAGCAGCTGGTGGGTTCTTTTTTTCTATGGTAATTACGTAACAGTCGAGACGTCCTCCTACGTCAGAGGTCGAAGTTGAAATGTGACGTAGGTAAGGCTCGTGGTTGGAAGATTCGCGGGAAACGTCCCAAAACAAATTGGTTCTGATGGACACGCCAGTGACTTCAGCCACAGTGTGACGTTAACCGATCAGTACTAATCAATACTAACTTCTTTTCTTAAACCCGGCAACATAACGTACACCGACTGCTCTCGGCGACAAACTACTCCCGGTCAAACCGAGTTACTTCACTTAGCTCCGCGCTAACACAAGTTAGCTTAGTGCTAACTAGCTGGCCGGGTTTAAACGAGAGGAAACGGCTTCTCGTTATTAGCCACGATTAACGGTTAACGGTGACGGCACCGTGAACAGGGCCGGAGACTCGGTAAACGGTGACTGAAATGGCAGAAAGGCCAGAAGACCTGAACCTTCCTAACGCAGTGATCACCCGCATCATCAAGGAGGCGGTGAGTGCAGGGAAAATAGTCACAAGGCAAAACTGTTTCATTTGATGGTGAAGTAAAATTACATACTTCGTTTAAGATGCTTTGTGTTATCTAGCTCCTTTTCTAACACCTCACTCAGTGGAAGAAATGAACAATAGTAAATAAGTATTTGCTTGTGATGGAATGTGTATATTTTCTGAGGTTCTTCTACTTAACCCGAGTGTTTCCAGCTCTACCTGATCAGCTTACCTGCTTACACATGGTATCTATGGGTCTTTATTCAAACTCTCTTTACCTTCATATCAGCAGAATCAGCAATTTATTTGATATTTCACAGATTAAACAATAAAAAAATTGGCAAACGTGAAGCCATCACTGAGATTTTAGAACATATTTTTAACATCTTCATAACCCAGACATAAGCCAAAGGTGGAACATTTCACAATAAAACTTTTTTGACAATAAAATAAACTAAAAAGACCTCACTGAAATCATGTTTTATTTCTGATAAAGTTATGGCACTGTCACATTGCTTTATATTTAGTGGTGTTTAATATTTAGCCTAGCCTAGTTGATATAAATGAGGTCGAACCAAACAGCCTCCAAAATGGAGATACAGATACAGTCAACTCATTCATGAAGGTGGATTTATTACAGCACTGTTGTATTAGACTGTATTTGTTTTAGCTTGGTGCTAAGTAGTAAATTGACAACTGAGTGTATTTGTTATCATTTGTTTTTGCCTCAGAAGAAATAAATACATTTGTCAGCCTGCCTGTGATTTCTGATAAGAGGGATATGTATGTAGCTTTGAGATAACTCCTCCGCACCGTTTGTTTTCAACAGCTCCCAGATGGGGTGAATGTGTCGAAAGAAGCAAGAAGAGCCATATCTCAAGCTGCCAGCGTGTTTGTGTTGTATGCAACCTCCTGGTAAGAATAAAAACACAAATTTATTTTTGAAAAGTCAGGTATTAAAGTCAGGTAAAGTCATAGTCAGGTATTAATTTACAACATAGTTTGATTCAAGTGGTGTCACGATTTCACGCAACTCGGAACAAACCAAGGACCATGTGTCAACTTCTTATATTGTGACGTTATGAGGTGACTAAAATATAACATTTAAGACCTGAATATCTTCAATTCTGGAATTTGATTAATAAAATCTGTTTGTCTTTATGTTGTTACAGTGCTAACAATTTTGCCATGAAAGCCAAGAGAAAAACTTTGAATGCAGGAGACGTTCTGGCTGCAATGGAAGAGATGGAGTTCGAACGGTTCCTGGAGCCTCTCAGAGAAGCTTTGGAAGGTCAGTACAATAGTAAACATCTACACGATTTTATTTATATCTGCCATCCTCAGGCTGCAAATTCTATATTTTATTAAGGGAAAATTTCACAGTTAACAGTGGGCATTTGTGTGCCACAGTGTATAAGAAGGGCCAGAAAGGAAAGAAGGAGGTGTCTGAGCAGAAGCGCAAAGATAAAGAGAAGAAGACAGATTTTGAAAATGATAAGAGCAGAGAGGAAGAGGAGGAGGAAGAGGAAGAGGAGGTGGAGCGCATGGAGGAAGAGCCCGAAGCCGAGAACGAAGCTGAGGAGGAGGAGGTGGAGAACTGAGGACATTTCACCACAAGGCCCTTATGACATCAATGAGATGCACTCTGTCAGCTCCTCTGAGGTTATCACTGCCTGTGTTTTAAATGATGCTTGGTCATCACCGAGCCACCACAAATCTAAGACGTGCTACTGAAACTAGATTTCAGCGAAACTGTGATGAGCTCAAAGGAGATGAGATTAACACAGCACAAAGAAACCATAAGCTTCATCACACACACCTTTTTTTGGTCCATTTTGTATCTTTTAATCTTTTATACCTGAAGCTTTCTTTCTGTAATTTCTTGATAAACAATATACAGTAGTGTACATCAATAGAAAGTAAAATGGCTGCAAGTGCTTCTGCCCACACTGAGCCAATACTCTTTGGTACTGAAGCCTTTCAGTCAGTTTACCACTGGAGGGAGTGAGAGCACAGGCAGTAGTTTGACTGGTTATGAACAGGTAGTTACTAAAGGAAGAATACTGTTTGAAATATATGAGCACCATTATAATTTAGGATTATGGTTTCAGTTGTAGTAAGGTGCCTTTTCCCGCATGCTGACAAATTCTAAAATAAAATAAATGTGCAAAATTGGTGGGATAGAGCAATTTGTCTATAAAGCATTTATCAAGCTGATAGATCTTAGGATTATGTTACATTATATTCATTTAATAAATGCCCCTATGTATCTTCACCTTTCTGTTCCTTGTCTGTTGGGTTTGTTTTTGAACCATTTATACTTTTTGTAGAATTGTATGTGATTTGATGGTTGAGACTTTTAATAAATACTTTGTACTAAACAGACTGCACTGGATAGTTACTGCACTCTCACTGCTCCTGTTTAGTTTTGTCTGATCAAAGCATTCTTCATTAGTGGGTAACGTAACCACATTATGCTGATTTGACATGAGTCTGGATCTCACTGGTTCTTTGAAGAACCCAAACCTGAAAAAGCACAGCTTTTAATGAAGTTCTCAAAAATTGACAAGATGTACACAAAACTTGATTAAAATGTTATCAATGGTTTCTGCAGATCCACTGAAGGTTAAGATTGTAAATGCCACATGTAATTTAATACTGGTTTTACTGTCATACTGGCCAAAGTACAATGATAAAACAAGTAAGGGCAATATAGATGACAATTTGTAGTACCAATTAAAGCAACCTGCAAAACCAGCAGAATTGATCAATTTCATCATCCACTTTCAAGCTGCAACCATTAGGCAATTAAATTGTCCAAAAAAAAAAAAAAAATTTAATTGCACCTATCTTGACAATCAGTTCACCATTTGAAGTTTCTTATACATATCAAATGGGTTGGTTTAATCCACAAAATGTAAAGCTTGGAATTTTGGAATGATAAAAGAGCAGGCAAGTTTAATACTTGCAAATAAATTCAAGACATTTTGGCCTCAGTAAAATATTAGGTTGGTACTAATGCAATACTGTAAGTATTGCAATGTCATGAATTTTGACTACTTTGTAAGTGGTTTATTTGCAATAATTTATTTTGTAGAAAAACACTAGTTGAAACCATCCACTCAACCCTCATAACTGAGACCTCTGTCAGTGGTAGTCTGGTTTGATGAGAGAAACTGAACTCACTGGCCACAACTCAAAGCACTATATAAGGGGGGGAAAAATTGGTCAAGACCTTCAGTATTTACTCAACATTTTATTTGAATTCTCCATTTACTCAGACGGGCATTCGACCTTTCCACTGTTGATGTCATCAATGACGTCATGGGGAGGACGACCATCGATAGTGCATCCAACAGACTGAGCGGTGCCCAGGATCTCCTTGATTGTTCCTGAGTAAAAGAATAAAAATTAACACATCTACTAATCACTGTCCTGAGATCACAAAAGAATGTTGACAAAGGGTGAGATTTTCACCAGCCAAGGGTACAGCTCATTCTTTAGTAAGGTGTAAAGCCCAATTTAAATGTTATTGCCAAGTGTAATGTGGGCAGAAAAATCCAGGTGAAAATTAGTTTAAGCTAATGAGACTAAATTAGTGCTCATTTATTTGGTTAACGTGTTCCAGGCTTTTCGGCACAGAACTGTCCATTAAGGTGGGCAGCCCTGTTTCCTAAAGCTGGGTCTATCTGAGCCTCCACTGGATTATACTCAGTCACTCTTGACAGACAGGCATAGTGGCAGGAGGCTGAATAGTACATGCCCATTGCTAACACCAGCCATAAGTAAGGATGACCATACAAAGTTCTTGTAGTGACTAAATAATGTTGGTAGCAGCAGGGAGGGGGAAAAAAAAAACTGGACCTTACCAGAAAGCTCCCTGGCAATGGAACGAGGCCTCATGACACGAGCAATGCTCACAATTTCATCGAAAGCCACACTTCCACTGTGCTTAACTGGAGGATAAAAGGAGTAAGATGTAGTCAACCCATTACATTTGTTAAGGTTTGAATTACAGACTTCCTGATGAACATCACTTACTGTTCTTGACCTTCTTCCTGTCACGAGGCGGCTCCTTCAGAGCCTTGATGATCAGAGCAGATGCAGAGGGAACCACTTCAATCTAGAAAGGAAAAGTTGGCTATAAGAACATCATCCCTCTACTGCTGCAAAACTGGGTGTTTGTATTCACAGTCCAGCAAGAGTTAACAAGGCCTGTGAAGTGTAACTGGTTATACTACATACTGCTGCCTGCCTGTTCTGGATGGTCAGCTTCACAGTGATCCTCAGGCCCTTCCAGTCACCGGTGGCCTTGGCAATGTCATCACCAACTTTCTTGGGAGACTAGTCAGAAAACAGATATTCAGCTTAAATCAACAGAACAAATACAAGACCTAACTAGTCTTATTCAGATGAAATTTTAGACGTCCAGAACCAAGATGTTAAAATTTACTGTTCTCATTTGCTCATACTATGATTACACACTGCTAAAAGTTTTAGCATATTGGAACAAGAAACACTGTTCCAGACCTTTCGGCACAGAGTTGTCCATTGGTTTTGGGCAGCCCTGTTTCCTAAAGCCGGGTCAATCTAAGCCTCCTCTGGATTATACTCAGTCACTTAGACAGACAGGCATAGTGGCGGGAGGCTGGTTCAATTTGTGCCAGTGCATTTTAATGTGCCCATACGTAATATCACTCACCAGACCCAGAGGACCAATTTTGGGGGCCAGGGCTGAGGTGGCTCCAACTTCTCCACCTGTGCACCTCATGTACACTGCAAAGCAGAAGAGACAAACTCACTTTAAAAGGCTTTATCTGGATCCTTTACACCTGCAGACAAAGGTGCACTGACAGATTTAACATACAACCCAGCTTCATGGCACTGCTCGAAATGAAACCAACTGTATACAAACTGAGTTTACAACAGCAGCCTGTTATCTTCCACATTATGTGGGATATCCACTTGTATATCCGTTTCAATATTTAACTTTAAAATTAAAGTCAAGACTAGTAAAGTTAAAACGAAACATCTTCAGTGGGTCCTGAAAAAGCGAAGTTAAAACCTTTTTTAGCTGAAATTAGCTATAGCTAACGTTAGCATTACGATCAGCAGCTAGCAGGCTTAGCCCACGTGGGCAAACTTAAACTAGCTAGATTCATTATTGTGCCGTCACCCACTCCTCATGTGACACCTGCTAAATACAATACCGTCCTCAGAGGAAAACATAACATATTTTTTGGTTTCTCAGTCGAATTTCGTGTCCCATCTTTACCGTGGTCTCTACGCCGTTCACAGGCCGAAACACTCCATCTTGGTTCTTATTACCCGCTCGACACTGAACACATACCAATTTTAATCTCGTTGGGGTCGAATTTGGGAGGCATGACGCTGCTGTGGAGGGTGAACTCAGTTCAGCTTGATTGGTGAGGGTGTCGGATGAACCCGGGACCGGGACGACCGATTACTGTTGCACCTCCACCGCTAACGGAGAAAAAAAAAGGGCCGATTCCAGGCCGAGCTATAATTTATACCTCCGCTAAGTCCCGCGAGAGTTCGTGATTCTCGTTGTGACGTCGAATAAATAGGTGGGTTGGTGCTCCCCATGAAGAATTATATACTGAATTAATTTATTCCTAAAATAAAATAAAACCAAAATTCAGCATTATATTACATTTTAACTATAACATTAGAACAATTTAAAACAAAGACATATGCATGGATTATATAATAAACACATTTTATTTGTTTAAGCCATTTTAGCATGCAATCCTTTTACATAACTCCACAAGAATCCCATTTCATATCACCACATAAGCTACTGCAACCCCTGCATCTGGACAGACAGAATTTAAACAGTTGCTTGTATTGTTCTATTATGTTTTAACTGGGGAATTTTACTTGTGTTTATTTGACTTTGAGCTTCTGGGAGTTTTTCTCTATGGTGGAATGCCATTTTCTCAACTGGTTCATGAACTCTGGAGGAGGCCAAAGTGCTGAATGTGGGCGCTGAGTGTATGAGCATCCTCTGTAGCAGGATAATGGGCCTGAAGGTGGTTGAGTGCTACTGCAAAATAAAAGTCAGTATTGCAATTTACAATATTACTGTAGGTACTCGCCAGGTTTCCAGGTTTTTTTATCATGACTGCTGTGCCGTTCTGAATTGTATGTACGAGCAGTGTTTTCCTGTTTGATTCCTGGAGGACTTTTTGACTCAGAGCTGCTCTACAGGAATAGCAACAGAACACGAGAGGGAGTAAGTGGGTGAGAAGCAGAGATCATCACTGTTGTGCTGTTTAATATGCATGATGGAAATCTGTGAGGGCATAGTCAGAAATTCACAACTCATATTATGAAAGGATAGAGTTATCTGTATTTTCAGAAACTGCTCAACATTTATGGGAAATGCCACATTTGAATAATCTTTTCTGATGAGCTGTTATGTCATGTTTTTAAGCTCTAATGCTGCAAGGACAGTTTTCTGAGTTCAATATCCCCATTTTTGCATTAAATTAAAAGATATAAGTTTTTTTTTAGTTTTCTGCCCAACTGAAAAGAAGAATGTAAGGTTTTTGCTTTTTGCATCTGAAAGCTTGATATTTTTTCATTTAATCTGGTTGGCTACATGTTTTTAATTTTCCTATAAAGTGCAATATGAAAAATTACATTGATGGTGATAAATTGTTTAAATAATAAATGGGAGATACAGTAAATTATTGGAGATACCTTATATCAGAAAATACATCGGTAGATGGATACTAATAGGCTTTTTGCATTTTATTAGTGTGTTATATATTAGAGTGTTATATTGGGGCCACTTATAGTTATTGCTTGTTTGTGTTAAGAAAATTAAGGAAAAATAAAGAAGAGGTAGATCAGTAGATTTTGCAAAAGTTAGAATGCATAATAAACACTGTGGCTGAATATTTTTCACCATGGAAATAAATTATATTAGTGGTAATAGGATCCTATGGATAACTTCCTCTTCCTCTATTTTTAATGTATTTTTATAACTTATAACCTATTTTGTTACATGTAAACTGTAGTCCAGTTTTGTTCTTGCAGAGAAGAGGACAGTGAGTGATGCGCTTACACTTCATACCCTTGTTTTTATGTGTGAGTACAGGCAGGGTAAGTGCCAGTTATTTCTGCATAAACAACCTGTGAGCCTGAAGCAGTAGCAAACCACACACACACACACACACACACACACACACACACACACACACACACAGCTTGGACAGCTCATTTGTTAAACTCAGGGGAATTATTCGATTTTGCCAGAGCTCTCCTCCATCTTTTCCTCCTACTTGACCTTTTCCTTGAGTTTTCCAATCAGCAGTCTCTTGTTCTTTGGTCTAATTTCTCAATTTTACACCTTTCTCTATTGATTTTAGCCCATCCCACTTGTGTCTTTTAAAATGAATCAAAACAGGAAAGAAATTGTCTTTGGATTACTGCTCCTCAGCCCTTTTAATCTATCACTAAGATGGTTCAAGCTTGTTTAGCTCTGATTGGGTTTGTGAGAAGGAAGTCAATGTGCCCACTCATTTATTGCACAATTTATTCTTGATTAAAATCTACTTAGTCTTTGTACTATGTGTCCCTTTTTCCTGAGGTAAGTGATTTTGTGACTGTTCAAATGCACTTCAGTACATTTGTCAGTATCACTGTCAGGGCCTGTCAGGCTGATGGCTGTAGCGGTTACTACACATAACGTTAACAGCTTATTATCTACGACAAAGCCATGAGATGATGTTTGTTTTTATGGCTTTTGGTGCATTTAAATATGGTATTAATGCAGAAATATTGTAGTGTGTATTGTGAACAGATAAAATGAAAATAATGCTCTTCCCTGCCAGAGCTCCACTTCTAAAAGCTACTGATTCGTTCAGTGACAACAGTGACCGAGGACTGTCAGATCACTGACACGTAGATTTGGTCATTTGTGTATCTTTGACTATCTCTTATTAAAACATGAGGTGTCAGACAACAACAAAGGGTCTACAGCCATGCTAGTGTCTCTGTGAGGATAATGGACGTGCTTTGAGATTATTCTAACATCTGCACACTAACATGCTCATAGTGAAAAAGCTGACATGCTGATGAATAGCAAGTATAATGTTTTAGTATTGTTAGTCTTAGTGAATTACACTAATGTTTTCTAATTAGCACTAAACACAATGTATTAAGGAGACTAACAAGAATGGCATTAAGTCTCCAGGGATTTGCTGATAAACCAAAATACTGGAAAAATATCTGGACAAATGTTGACCTGATGGTAGCTTTAGAGAAAAAGTTGGCAATCGCTAAAATCAGAGAGTCATCCTATGGGAACAATAAATGTCTGTGTTCCTGTAGAAAATTATAAAGATAAAAAGAGTAAAAATAAATAAATCCAAAGAGTTTTGCTACGTGGGTGATTTTTAAAACAGAGTAGAGCTGTACCTCGGAATAAATATCAGCCTCTTTGTTTTCACACTGATGGATGTTACGTTCCCTGTTGACTTTTGCTTAGGGAGAAAATGTCAACTGGCTGTGACTGGCAGTTCATCAAAAGCAGAATATTCTCTGCTATGTAAGTGGTTTGACTTGAGTGGTCTTTAATGGAGATGTACCAGCAGTATGAACCTTGCCTCTGTGATGATTTCATGATGCTGTTTATGATGCTACCAATCTTTTTTCTCTGTGTAGATTACATGCACAGTCTGCATAAAATCAACTAAATGGCTGCTTTATTTAATTAAAAAAACAAAGGCTGGGGTGCAGAGGTTTTTCTTACTCCAGAGTCCAAAATATTAAACAAAACAGTTTAAGTCACGTTGATATTTAAAAACAGCATAAACGGGTTGTGAATGTATTTTGATCCTGGCTTGCCTGCAAGACATTACAAGACATTGATCTTGATCACAATAAGATACTGAAGTATTTTTTTTTTTACAAGAAGCCATTTATGTATTCATATAGTGTAAAAACTGTGCAGAATAGGAAAATCTACCACAGTAAATATGAAGCCTTCAGTCTTTCACCAAAAGTCTTAAGACACTGTTTCTTTTTTCATTATTTAATAAAGGTCTTTGCTTTACCTTAAATAATAATCATTGTCTTACTGAAGACATGACAACTCCAAAAATGTCCTGAATGTTTTGTAGCGTGAAGATTTTGCAGCTTTCATTACTTGCAGTCATATTTTATTATGTGGAGAAAAAAATGAAATTCAGGTGGTGGTACACTTCTCACAAAGACATTCTTTGTTACAGGTTAAAAATTTAACAGAATTTCTTGGAGACACAATTTTGTGTACAGATTTAACAAATAAGTTCAAATTCATCTTTTAAATAATGTGCTATAGTTTTGGTAGGGCATACCCTCACTAGCTGTTTCTTCCTGGTTCCAGTCTTTAGGCAGAGCTAAGCTATGCTAATCACCTTTGTCAGACTGTCTGAAGAGGATTTTACCCTCACTGTTTTTTCTATGTCTAATTATTCCTTTACGGAGGTTCAGTGTTAAAAAAAAATGCACATGAAAAACGTTTAATTATATGTGTTATGCAAAACAAAGTGGATGAGGAATGAGGGCAGGGGGTTGTAAACATTGAAACACTGAGATCTGCATTACTCTTTAAAATATTCTGTCCCTGTTTTGGTGTTTGATCAAGCATGACTCAGCCCCATTTATTTCTGACAACTCTGGGAAATTTGAAATGACTGTTGTCCCAGAAGATCACCTTTACCCCATCATGCATCTCTTCTCAAAAGACACCAATGTGGTCCAGCATAATGGGTCTTAACAGTAAAGCTCTAATGGCCAGACTAATGCTGTATACAAAGCTATCCCTTGACGCTGAGTCTGTTTGTGAGTTTCCTGGACTGAATCTATGGTGTTTGAGTAGTTATGTTGTGGAGGGAGTCCAATTTGGTGACTTCAGTATTGCATTTCTGCTTTTTGACAATGATGTATAGCACTGCAAAACAGGGTTAAGTACTTTAGGTGTTGTATTCTCTCACAATGTGAGATTGTTATGCATCAAAAAATACAACAGGGAGGCATCTGATTGGTCCCCAATTTATTTTGCAGTCCAAACAATTTATATATATATATATTTTTAACCTCTTTCTGCTGCTCCCATCAGGAGTCGCCACAGCAGATCAATTGAACCGCATGATTGATTTGGCACTAGTTTTACTCCGGATGCCCTTCCTAATGCAACCCTCTCATTTACTCAGGCTCGGGGCCAACACTAAGACCGCATTGGCTTGTGCAACCTCAGCCGCCCCTGGTCTTCCCAAGGCCAGTTTGCACACTTGTCTTCTCTGCTGTGGATTACTATTTTTGGAAATAAATAATTTTAATTTCAGGTCGTTTTAAGATCATTTTTCAATGCAACACCATGAACAAAACTCTATTCACCTACACTGTATTATGTGTTGACAGAAAACAGGTACTCACAAGCCAGACAAATAAAACCAAAACCATGTTCATCATAAGCCAGCACAAAAAACAACAGAGAAAATATTTGTTCTTTTTTCAATTTTATATAACAAGCAGATCAGATCCCGTGGCAGGGTGAGCAGAGTGCACTCTGTTTATAGCAAGGTCTGTCCAGGATCAGGCAGCCTGAGAGCTGAGTTGGAGGGCTGAAGGGGGAACACGTCAATAATTGTAAAAGAGCACCTGGTCAGGATAATCTGATTTCTTTCTGAGAGTTTCCTCCATCTACGCTCCATGGGCTTCCCCTCCTTATTCATTCCATTATGAGAAACAGGAGACACAGAGGAACAACACAAACAAAGCCTGAATACTTACTGGAGCAAAGATCACAGCAACATACCATTTTAATGAAATACAGTTCAATAGCATTTGAAAGCAAGGGAGGCCTTTGACAGAAGACTTTGGGAGACCTGATAAGGCTGGGATTTGAGGCAGGAGTTAATTAATGAGTGTTAGAGATGACTGTTTGTGCTGAATCAAGGGTGAGTTATCAGTTGCCCTGCTACATGGGTCCCCAGGCAATTTGGGACAAATTGAGAGAGCAGAGCAATTCCCCAGGAGTCTGGCTTAATTTCTTCTGTCAGAGAGATTCCACTGAACCATGTTAACCCCCAGCACCATCAGGAAATTAAGGTGCAAAAGCAGGTTAAGGTTTCCATACAAAATGAAATGAAAGGTTGCCAGTAGTTTTCATCAGCATGCTCTTTGGAAATTCTTTAAAGAGAGAGTAATATTTCAAAAATGTAAATAAGCTGCTCTGTTCACATGGAGGGAAAGACAATTATTGGCAGGGGAGACATTATACAGCTTGAAGCAGGAGGTAGTTTGTCATTGAAAGTTCATCAACAAGGGAGTGGAAAAACGGGAGTGGAGTAAACAGAGACATTTAGCCTTATTCATGCAACACTTGTTCTCGCTTTAACACTTCAGTCCGCTTAGAAAGGCCTGTCCCCAATAACTAAAATATATTAACTTCAGTCTCAGGATTCAGGAAGCGACCCTCAAAGATACAAAGGTACACTCAGGGTGCTACTGTCATTTGAAGTGTTGTCCGGGTGTTTTCCAGGAGCAGTAGTTGACACCCTCCTGGTACCTGCCTACACCTATCCCCAGTGCACCCCAGCCCAGAGAAAGGACTTTGTAAGTTCTACGCCCTAAATGCCACCCAGTCGATGGTGTGAAAGAGATTTGGAGAGAACAGTCTGAACCAATCTGCATACATCTGAGTTTGTAAAGCATAAGTCACTTCATTTCTTTAGGCTTGAACATTTCATCTTTCTCTTCTTGCCCTGAAGACTCTTCAGAACCAGCAGGTCATGCAGCACATGTAGCTTGGATGGCTTTGGATCCTTATCTTTTGCTGTTTGTCTGGAGGCTGCTGGCAGGAAGGCAGGCAGTCTAGAGTGGGCATCAACAGTAGCATCATAGTTTTTGTTCAATCTTATACTGAAAGCTTATGAACAGCTCCACCTCTTGCCCCAGAAGCATCCCATGGCCTCTCTCAAACACACAGATGAAATCAGCATTAAACATAATATGGGGTTGGAGGGTTTATTTCAGGACTGTAGTATTTGACTACTTTGTTTAATTTAACAAAAATCCTCCAGTCACAGAAGGAATTATACAAATATTTACACTGGGTGAATAGTAATAACCATGAGAAGTAAACTGGCCTTTGTGTGTAAAACACATGCAGTGCTCCTTAAAAACTCTGGATAATCCCTGTTTATGGTTTCAGACTTGGACATGAAGCATTTATTTGTCCAACCTCTATCCGTTTGTGAGTACGCGATGCTGTCCCAGTCGGCCGTGAGGAAGGTTACACTCATGACTGTTTCTTTTCAGTAAAATTCCCAGCAAGCTCCTGCAGCCTAGTCCTGTCCTAGCATGAGCTCTAGTTTGCCTTCCTTTTGCCTCTCTGCTACTCAAGGATTATCATGTAATCCCTGATATTCATCAGCCAGGGAGGTCAAGGTTATCTTCTTACAATTCCTCAATCTTATATCCGTGTAGATAGACTGAATTGTTCTGATTTGTGGTGTTTAAGAGAGGTGCACAAACACTCCAACATATGAATGACAGCTAGATAATCTTCCTCTTCTAAACTCTGAGGTCTGCAGCATGCAGCTTTCATCTCATGGTGTTATTTTAAAGCATTTTACATACATGAGAAATGACCTGGGCAAACACTAAAATTAAAATGAAATAGAGCATTTTGTTGAGGGAAATTTATCTTTGCAAAAATATCTTTACATTGCAGAGTTAAAATTACCCTGGCTTGTTCTCTGACTTTGCATCTGCTGATAAGGGAAGACCTGAGAATAATGTTGACACATACATCACCCACAGTTATTACCGTTTGCCCAGGGCAATGAGCTTAATCAGCAGCAGTGAGGTGTTGTGTTTTTGCCCTGGGATTCGTCTCTTAGGCTACATACACGCTGCCTTATCTTTTCGATGAAGGTTTCCAGTCTCTTAAAGAAATGTCTGCAGACATTACTTAGTATTGAAAATGGCTGTGAAAATGTAATTTTTATGGTAATATTTTTTCATCTACATGTGCATCAACAGAGAAGCAAATGCAATGTCCTGGATTTGTGCATTATTCTTTATGGAAAGCAAATTTGGCCTATAAATAAATAATTATAGCAAATTATATTTCAGCATAATTTTTTAATGTGTTTAAATACTCACATATTTCACAATTTTCCCTCTAATCCTCTCAAATAGTTTGATTAAATAACTTTATTCAGGCCTGAAAAAGTCAAAGTACTGGTATTAATTGTACCATTTATTTTACAGAGGTGAGACCATTACAGTGTGGAGGTCACTTTCACACCAGCTGATGCTCTGGTTATTAGGTCTGAGCCAAAACAACCACCTGTTTCTTGTAAAGCAGCAATGCAAATCATGAATGACATAATTACCATAACAGTGTGTGTGTGTGTGTGTGTGTGTGTGTGTGTGTGTGTGTGTGAGTGTGAGTGTGCGTGTGTGAGTGTGTGTGTTGTTTATCTTCTGTCTCTTTTTATTAATCCCTCTGGGTTTGGATAACTGCCTGAACAAACTTTGTCAATCAGGCTTTAGCTGCATTTAAACAAAAGCTTTTCAGTAGAGTCCAGTTTATACAAAAAAGTCATGATTAAGTACATACCAGCAGCTCTACACTGTAAAAATGCGTTCACTAATCCATTTATTCATAATATTATGTACTGTTTGTGTCTACCTGCCCAGACACTACAGATGGAAAGTGCTATGTATGGTCCTTTTTGCACATTCAATATTTTTGACCCTGGTCCCTGAAAATATCTTTATTACAATGAAAAAGTGATTGTTAACTTAGTATATAGTTGATAGTTATTAGCCCATTAGTGTATATATGATTACAACTTAGCAAAACTCAAAATGTTAAGAGTTTTTATTAATTTGCTACAAATTCTCCAAACACAACTAAACATTTTTTGCCTTATAAATTGATGCAAATGATACAGACATAGATTTAGGAAAGATGATCATATCATCACATTAAACGAAGCCAGTGTTAACTATCAGTAAAGGAGAAATTCACAAGCTTTGCTCACGCAGCCATCCACCACCAACAATGTCACACTTCTACTGTTGCTCCTCAAGGACATTGATCATAATTTGCACAGGCACTAGACTCCATGGGCAGCGTTTTAATTAATAAGCTGTACATGTGCTTTCATGTATATTTTTAATTTTAAATAGTTTATGCAGATGATGACTTTAGCTGTTCTTTGTCTTTTGCCACATGGTTTAAGGATTAGGGATTATTGGCTGTATGAAGAAAGCCATTTAAAAAGCCTGCACATGTTAGCGTTTAGCTAAAGACAACTGTATACTGTCTTATTAAAGAAACAACCTAATAGTATCCTATCCTGTACCATGCTTGGTAATGTTACGTGCTATTAAAGATGTTTATTACCACAGAAAATGCTATTTAATGCCTGTTCCATGTCAACATCTGAAATTAGGTTTGTCTCCAAAGACTAATGACCATCACTTCTTGTAGTCTCTGAGGTGAGAAACAGTTAACTGTGCACATCTGTGATCTCTGATCTGTTGGGAGTGATAAATGAATGAAGCAGGCTGAAATTTATGTAATTCATTGCTGTTCTTAGTCACTCTGTTGCATTTGTGAATGATAACAAAAGTATATCAAATCATTGACCTTATCCTTTCAGTGCTGCAGCTGCAGTCCTAACTATAATGGTTAAACACAATACAGACCTGGATAATAGCAGAAAATGAGTGGATTAATTGGTGATTAGGTTAATCAGTTTAGAATATTAACTAATTTCAGGCCTGCACATGAATTTTGTTTAGGGCAGAGGTCTGGGAATTTAAATAATGTTATTTTCAGGTCAGAAAATATATTTAAGACTAAATTCAATTTAAGGCTTCAAGTCTTTACTGGAGCAAACTGACATAACCGCTTTTAAGCCTGTATCTGCTCAGCTGTAACAAAACGCTTTACTTTTACCGCTTGTTACACAACAGCACTTTACTTAGGTAAATCTGATTATTATGAGAGGAGCTGCCTCAGTGTTTTACAGTGTAGAAGATGAGGGAGGAGGAGGTGGAGGAGGAGGTGGAGGAGGAGGAGGACGGTCTTGCTGTCAAACACAGATGAAAATACAACAGCAGGAGCGCACCGGCGTTAGATAACCGCATTTATTTCCTCCTCTGGACCAATGGAAACGGAGCGACGAAGAAATCATAGGCTATTAATTTAATTCCCCCCAACTCTCCAAAGCTGCCGAGAGGCGACGTGCTGCGGACCGATGATGCTGCACAGACACAGCGACCCCGCAAACTTCAGACTGGATTTATAAACTGCAATAAGACTTTGCTGCCTGTCTCTGCCGGTTGGTGTCCAGATTAATAATTGGAGCAATTGGCTTGAGTCTTAATTAGTGAGAAGCAATAAACAGCAACAGCTGAAAAATGCAGAGGAGAAACAACAGAGATCTTTAGGAGGTGAAAGCCCACCTGCGCCTCAGAAGGTGAGTAGAACATTTACTCTACATTTACTAATGGCTTAGCCCACGTAAAGAACACACTGAACTACAGAGCAACTTTGACTTCATATTTGAATTTTTATTTTTACCTAACCAGGTAAATGGCACAAACTTCTTTTCTGGAGAAAGGGCTGCATAACAAGATTGTTCCAAGATTAAATCTAAACAGTATATGCTAAATAAATAGGCTAAGACAATTGACACAAGCTAAAAAACAGTATAATCTACATGGTAGTCAGTTAAGTTGCCATAAAAGAGTAAAAATGCAGTGTATTAATGCATGTTGCTATTTATGTCTCCAATAGGCTTTTGCAATAAAGACTTTCTTTTTATTGCCCATTGCTGATAGTCTTTGGCTCCCATCCTGACAAATAATATAGGCTTAACTTGATTTATATTGATGCACAGATCTTGGCTAAAGTGATTATGAAAATAAAACACAGCAGAATCTAAACAAGCATAACACAATTAGCTTCGTGTTTCATATTACCACACACTTCAAATGCGCTGGTCAGTTTGGTGATTTAATGAGTGCTTCATCTGAAGTGCACCTTCACTCCTGAGCAGCAAAGGTAGAGCACACGTACTGGAAAATGTATATGCAATGGTGCACAGGCTAAATTCAGATATATGTTAAGATAATATATCAATAATAATATTGTTTATAAGCAGCTGGTTTCAGGAGAGATAAGGTTATCAAAGTTAAGCCCAAAATAAACTACGCTACATGTGAAACATATGGCAAGTCTCTACATTTGTAAACATAATTAGTCTCTAATGGAACAACTAGATCATTTACAATGTTATAGATGCTTATTTCTAATTAGTGGTGGAGGGAAAACTGAGATCTTAAGTAACAACACCACACTGTATAAAAAATCAGAAATCCTGAATTTATAATTGTACTTGTCTTCAAAAGGAAAAATGTATTTAAAATGCCCAAAATAAAAGCACTTATACAGTATGAAGACCCATATCAAAATATTATATTATTAATTTTATATTACTTATTAAAACAGCAATGATTAGTCAATTAAGTGCTAAGTCTGCTTTTAATACTTTCTGAATCTTAGGGACAAAACCTGAATTTATAAAAATTAAGTATTTATTGCAGTATAATAACTGATGCATTAATAAAGTAAAAGTGCTTTGTACAGTGTAGTTCTTAAATAGCACCTTTGTAGATGTTGTGTTTTATAACATCTTAACCTGATATAACAGCCATCACATAAATGTACACTATTAGCCTCTGAAATGTAATTGCTGTATGAAGTAGCATGAAATAAAAATAACCAATTAAGGTTGGCCTACCTGAAATTTATACTTTATACACAGCTTACCTAAGCAGGTGAGGTTTGACTGGTTCTTTCCCACCATGGGACAGCCAGCATTGCTCCAGGAAGCTTTCACAGATGGACCCTGTTGGAGAAATTAAAAAAAATATTTATTCATCATTTTCAAAGTGACATAATTTTACATTTGAATTACAGGAATGTGTGCTCATCGGTGAGCAAATCATTCAGTGTAGTTAGTTACACATTAGGAAGGGTTGGTAAACAAAACATGGCTTTGCAGTGAAATAAAACACGACTTTCATCATTTTCTGCAGAAATTATAATTAAAGTTACAATGCTATGGCCTGACTGTGCACGATGGTGCTTGCCAACTATTTCATTCCAATGGGTTCTTTCAGGAAAAATTAAAAATAACATACAAGCAGTGCGATAGAGGGCCGGAACATGTGCTAAAATCAAATTTGTTGCAGATCAGATTAAAAGGTTGTATCACTAAACTCAGAAATAAGCATCTTGTGGGTATAATGGAGAGTTGAAACAGTTTTGTAGGTTCTGCTGCCTGCTGGGTCCCAGACATTTTAACCTCTCCGGGTCATTCACACCATAATGTTTCATTAGAGCCAGTGAGCGTTTTTGAGCTCCCACAGTTTCACCAGAATCACATGAGTCAAAGCATGATTTGGTGTGAGGAGTCAGGAGTACCAGGTCTAAAACTGGAGCACACAATTTTTCCTTGTGTACTTTCTTTTTTATTGATACACAACATAAATTCACACATAAAGCAGTCAACTCATTAAACAGAGGGACAGAGCAGATATAATCAAGTGTTACTGTATGTATCAGTTGTCTTGTTGCAGAGTTGATCCACTGGTCAAACACAGGACTGCAACAATCCTCTGCCCATTTTCTCAAAACCTCTATTATAATAAATAGATATAAAACTGTTTAGGCTCTAGCAGATCTCTGTGACCCTAAAACAGGAATTGGCTGGTATAGATATTTGTATTGTATTTGTATTGTTTGTATTTCAACAAAGGCCAACATGATAATTCTTTTCTAGAGATTTCATCCAATATCAATTTAAGAATCTCCCAAGTACAATCGGCAACATCTGGAAATAAGTCCCATATATTAATGGAGATTTTACATATTATGCTGTTCACCTCATTTTTAACTGTGATTAGACTGAGGTGTGCTTATTTTAGCCTTCAATGCTTACAAATGTTGAAACATAAGCCCAATTACATTTTTTAGGAAATTTGAAATGATTTTGTTACAGGTTTTAAATGAAATGAAATGAACTATTAATTATACAAACTGTTTAGTAGTGGGTCCAGGACAGAGCCTTGTGGCACTCCTCAGGAAACATGGTTTCATAGACTGTCTCTTAATTGTACTTCCCAGACAATAAAAAAGTCACAAGGATTTGATATTGAAACACTGCTTTTGTTTTGTCATTGTAGTTCTTTGACTTCTCTGTGGATTCTTTAACTGGATTCTTGAATACCTTTTCCATCAATACCATCAAATATTCTGCAGCCAGAATGCCCATCATTAGCCAAGCCAACCACGACTTTAGCACCTACTCCATCAGTAGTGACGACAGCAGCCTTGACCGCTTCTTCACTGAGATCCCGGAGACTGAGACTATCAAGGGCGTGTACTTTCAGCGCGCCCAGCTGCTTCGTGACCCAAAGGCCTCGTATGTGGTCGATCACGCCCTGCAGGTTCTCATCAACGTTGGGGGTAACCGTTATACCTTCCCCTGGAGCACCTTGGAGCAGTTTCCTCAGAGTCGACTGGGACGGCTTCGCTTCTGCACAACTCCTGAGGAAATCGCACGACTATGCGACGACTATGATGAAACCTGCCAGGAGTACTTCTTTGATCGAAACCCAACAGCCTTCAGAGTCATCCTAAATTTTTTGGCTGCAGGAAAACTACGTCTGCTTCGAGAACTGTGTGCCGTGTCGCTACATGACGAGCTCGATTACTGGGGTGTGGACCCAGGTCACATGGAGCGCTGTTGCCGACGGCGCATGATCACCCGTGTGGAAGAGGTGGCTGAGAAAGAGCGTAAGGAGGAGGAGTGGAGGCAGAAGAGGGTGTTGCTGAAGAAAAGCAGCACAGATGCTGAAAAGGGTTACCGCAGACTGATCGGGATGCTGCGGGAAGTGGTTGAAAACCCTCATTCAGGGTTGGCTGGGAAAATGTTTGCTTGTCTCTCTGTCATCATGGTGCTGGTGACTGTTGTCAGCCTGTGCATCAGTACCATGCCAGAACTCAGAAAAGAAGAGACCAAGGTGAGTGTGAAGCCTAGGAAACTCTGACACCCACACTGTCCTGGTTAGAGGTGCAAGGAAAATTCATATTTGCACCCTTTTCGTAATGTGTTCCAGAGTTTACATAATAACAACAATAACTTTACCTGTATAGCAGCTTTTAAAAGCAGGTCACAAAATGCTTTACAACCAATTCACTAATCATTGGTGGTCTAAAACATATTTAACAGGCTAGGAACTTTTAAACATAAAATGTATAATACATACAATAAAAAGACATAAAAAGGCAGCGTACATATGGTGCAACAGTAAAAAAAAGACAGATCTATGAGGAATGAAAGTTCTGTGTTGGCTGGATGTGTAAAAATGCAACTTCATAACGTTTTCACTCTATCAACTTTGAAAGGCAGTAATATGACAATGTTGTATTTACAGAGTGTAAATGGAAAATAAATAAATAAGCAATAATCATCAATGCACATTTAAACATGCATTAATGGAAAAGTCACAATCTCAGATAAGAAAAGAGCATTCAAATATGATGTAATCAAAATAATTAAACTGATGTGAAACCATTATCACAATAAAAAACTATATACAAATGTTAAATCAAGTTAAAGGCTTATTTGTAGAATGGCGTGAGTAGCTGCAATTGCTTTACCAACGTGACAGTTAAATAATAAATTTGTGCTGGTACTCCAGTCTCAGCTCACACATGTTGACAGGCTGTGGAACTGGTTATATAACTAATTGTCAGGGTGAAGAGTATACTGGACTGATCTGGTTATGTTCGTAAGCCAGAGACGGATCGATTCCTCCCTCCACATGCTGTTTGCACATTCAGTCGGACTAATCAAGAGAAAATCCAACTGTGTTCAGCTCAGAAGCACAAAAATATATTTTATATTTTATGTACAAGCAATCGAAAACAAGAGGACTGAACAATCTGAATCTCAGAGGGAAAAGTAAAGTGATTAACTCTATGTATTAAACTATCAACATGAAGACAAGTTCAGTTTAAGTCTCTTTCATCTCCTAAATATGATTTCTATCACAAATATTCCACTTATTTTCCAGACTTGCATTTCCTCAGTGTGCAGGCTTCTAGATTAAAAGTATTGACTTTCACACTTTATAAAACCTGCCTTTCAGTGCTTTCTTGTCAGGAAACATAAAAAAGCCCATGTGCAGTCAAAAACCAATGTTATACAAGTTTTTTCCACTCTAGTGTTGGTGACAATCATTCTCAGTTGAAGGTCTTTCTTTTTCATCAGTCACTCAGCTTTCAAAGTCAGACTGAAATGGAAATTGATTTTTTTTTCTACATTATGACTGATTCTCCATATTCGAACAAACACATTCTCAATTTGCAGCTCTAAAGAGATGTTGTATTATCTTGTGCATTTAAACCAAAATCAATTTAAATGGTGGGCAGTTTTACTAAAAATATACTTTTTTCATGTCCCAGTAAAATGATGAAATGAAAACCTGGGAAGGTGTGACAGTAAACACAATGTAATGTTGGGAGTAAATGGCTTGTTTATAGAGACCAAACCAAAGTTATTTCTATGGTGCAGCATCATTGGCAACAACACTATGTAATGCATTTCCTTTTATATTAATGCATTTCCAGTTATATGAAATGTTGGCTGTACTGAGTTTAATAAAACCAAATTATGTTATTATCATAAGCAGGTTATAGGACATGATGCATTAAAGGAAAAACCACAAAAGAGAAGTACTTCTTAAATCTGTAATCCAGTGCTTTAGTACTGTACTAAAATAAAGATGGACTTGCAGATTTTACAAGAATTGTTAAAACTGATACATCAAAAGTATCTTGTTGCTTAAATTTAACATTGCCATTTTAACTTTGTACTAAGACAATAGATGTGCTACGAAGACTCAACCCTATAACTCATCCTGATTTAATCCCATTTAGTACTTACTGCAATTTTTTTTTACAAAATGCAGCAATGGTGGAGATATTCTGACTTTTAAATCTTTCTATGGGTCATGATCCCAAAATACTCAGTCCTGCAATTCCCATAATGCAACTCAATAACGTGTTTTATTAGACACCCCATTCTGGTAAAAATCACCTAAAAATCAATACTCCGCTGCCCCTCTTTAACTTTAAAACCCATTCTCATTAATTGTTCTTGCCCTGCCTATGATTGCAGTTTAGCACCTCTACTGTGTTTTTGGATGCCAGTTTTTGAATTTACTTGACTCTGTTCTTGTTTTTCAGTTTATATTATTCTACAAACCTTTTAACAGGGTATTACCACAAAAGAGTGTGTACGCTCATACAAGCAACTCTATAAATAAAGGTCAAATAAATAAAGTGCCCACATCAGACACCATGTTTCCAGCTTTATAATGCAGGAGATTTTAATTCATTTAGGGAGACCAGTCCAGTGCACTTACCTTGTGAAAAAGAGGACATCTGGACCAAAATGCATTTATACAGCACGTAGTAACCGTGAACTGTTGTAGCACCTTTTATTACAATTACATTTATAGATGACTAACATTTACAGATGAATTCCTATTATAAATGGTTTTTTGATTATAGTACCTGTCCTCCAAGATGACTTATTAGAAAGAGAGAAACTAGTTACCCCATGTTAACTGTAGGCTTTGGTGGCTTGGAGAGGTCCCTCCATTGAATTTAAGATCCAAACAGACAAAAGTGGTGGAAGAGGATTTTCCAAAACCAGGCAACTCAACAGTTGTTAATTGCTCATAGTTTACCTGAGTTCACCTTTGTGTGTCTGTGTCTGCAGGGCGAGTGCTCCCAGAAGTGTCACAGCATGTTTGTGGTGGAGTCCATCTGTGTGGCTTGGTTTACCTTGGAGTTTGCGCTGCGATTCTTCAATGCTCAGAGTAAACTAGCCTTTGTTCGTGGGCCCCTCAACATCATCGATGCCATCGCCATCCTGCCTTACTACGTGTCCCTGGTAGTCGATGTCAGAGATGAGTCACAGGATGAAGTCATAATGGGTACCGGTAGAGGCTATCTGGACAAACTGAGTCTGATCCTGCGTCTGCTGCGGGCCCTTCGGATCCTGTATGTGATGAGGCTGGCTCGCCACTCTCTGGGGCTGCAGACTTTAGGACTGACTATGCAGCGTAGCATCAGGGAGTTCGGCCTGCTGCTGCTGTTCGTCTGCGTGGCTGTGACCCTCTTCTCACCTCTGGTCCATCTAGCGGAGAGCGAACTTGCACCGTTTGCCGCCACGCATCCGCATCACAGCTTCAGCAGCATCCCGGCCTCTTACTGGTGGGCCATTATCTCCATGACCACAGTGGGCTATGGTGACATGGTGCCACGCAGCATCCCTGGACAGATAGTGGCACTGACCAGCATCCTTAGTGGCATCCTCATTATGGCATTTCCTGCCACCTCCATCTTCCACACGTTCTCCCGCTCCTATCAGGAGCTTAAACAGGAGTATGAACAGCTGTGGAAGGAGGAGAGAAGTGAAGAAATTGCTGCTGAGTCAGAGAAAAGTTGGTCCAAGGTCGATTTGTCACCAGATGAGCTAATGCCTGTGTCCAAGGAGAATAATGACAGACTGACATCCAGTCAGCATCATCAGTGCACACTTCCATCTACAGCTTTCTGATGGCCCAGAGGAGACAGCCATGTTGATTCAAGAATTGTAAAACATGATAACACTTGACTCCATCCTATATAAGTACATTTACACTGCAAAGGACTGTTACATCAGTACTCTTTACAGTTTTGTCTATTCAGGATTCATACGTTAATACATTAGCCGTTAACAAGCTCTGGTCTATATCAGCTTATGTTAAATTCTTATTCCATTCTGAAAGAAAAAGCTTGTTAGCTTAGCTTTTTAAGGTTAGCACTACATAAAACGGAAAGGAAACAACACAGTAAAAAAATTTCGACTGGTACTGACTAGTACAAGCTCAGATGAAACAACAGAGTTCAGTTTATCAGGTTCATAACTTTAATGTCGGCGAATCGAAAATTTGGACCACCATCAAGGAGGCTGATGAAAACCAAGAGACAATAACTTCAGTGTACACACACACACACAACAAACATGGTGATGAAACCTTCACTGTGACAGATTAAACAGCACAAGCACCTTTCATCTATCAGCAAGTAGATTTCTCAGTAGTAACAAACAGCTGCTTGGAATTTAAAGACGTATGTTGTGGAAAATGATCAGTAGCAGTGTTTAAGTTGTGTATTTAATGGGCTAAAACGTGCAAAGTAACGAGTTTAGTCCTTTAATGTGCAGAGTGAGTTCATCCTCCAGCTGAATGTCTTGTAGCTCCACTTGTCTGCCTGTTAAAATTGCAGGAATTTCTAAAATAAAATAAAGTCTGCTACTGTTTGGTTTTAACTTTTCCCTGAGTCAAAATGAAAGCTCAGACTTTTGTGCTCCGCTCAGGAATCATATCGTAGCTCCACACAGCAGACGCACTGCAAAGAAAGATTCACTGAACACTGATCTCAGCCTGAACCTGCACAACTAAAGGAGGTTAAGATGAATCAAGTGCACAGTGTCAAAGACAAACAGGTTAACATTAGATTGTGATGTTTCTCATGTTAGCTGTGCATCCCTAAACTGAAATTCCTTACAACAAATAAACTGTGTGGCATTTGATGCCTCACAAAACAAAAATAATGTAATGTCTAACAGCAATATTTAGATAGGAACACCGGAAAAAAAACATAAGTAAATAAGTAAATTAACTGAATTACCACAATACGTCTTTTCCTGCATTTGCAGGTAACAACACAATAACCAGACAAGTGAAAGGCACCACACCCTCCTACATATCACGCTCCAGACTCAAACTGATTTAAATAGCATTTCTCTTTGTGGTCTCATTGTTCCTGTTTGTTAACCCATTCATGAGTAGACACTATGCAAGTTCATTTTGATTGGTAACTTAAGTTATGATTTACATTCAGTGTTACTCACCACACTGTGTGTATTCCTGAGCTCTAACATGTTCAGTGCATTTTGGTCCTCCTGAAACATTTGCAAAGCTTATTTAGACATTTTTAAATCTCCATGTTTCCTAAGGTAGCTGACAGACTTCTTCTTCACAGCAAATTGTTGCATTTAGTGGAGTCTTGCTGCCACCTGTGGATCAGTGGGGTAGTGTGAAACCACGCTTAGAGGCAAAATACTCCACGAGGTACATTTAGTACACAACTGTTCAGGCCAGGGTCTCTATTTAAAGACATAACCTCTGCTTTAGCGAAGATGGATTCAATACTGTTACGCCCCAGCCTAGGGGTTGCCGGAGCGTAACACGATTGTGGAGTTTTCCTCCAAACCTCTTCCACTCTCAACAAACACGAACGAATAATCGAATTACAATTAACACGAATATTTATTCTGTTTAAACACAGAATACAATACAGAATGTACAACACAAACAAAACGCTCCGTGAGCCCTACGATAGTACGAATAATGGAAAACAAACACAAACGCTAAATATAGCCCTACGATTTCAAACAAACAAAAGATCAAATAACAAAAACGCTAAACAGCCCTATAATATCAATCAAAAGAAACAACACAAAATCACAGGTCGCTAGCCTGGAAACTCCTAAAACAAAACAGGAGAAAACAAAACACAATTGTAGCCTAACTATCTAAGTATTCCTAATCTAAATAACGAAAATCCTATCAATACTGAACTTACCAAAATCGAAACAAAAATCTAATCACTAACTAATTCACTCGAAGTCGAAATCTCTAACAAATAGCTGGGAATGGCAAAGGTGGGAGAATAGCTCTCTTGAACAGTAGACCGTGGGCTTCTTATCTTCCTTCCGGGAAGTGTTGGACCAATCCCGGAAGTCCAATCCACGGTCCTCGAGTCCACGCCCACTCCAGCATCCGTCACACACACACACACACACAAACATACACACGAAATGGGGAGGGGAGAGCCAACAACACACATAATGACCCCTAGGGTCATAACAAATACACTGGCATGTTTTTCTATTTAATAACAGTGTTGGCTTATGGGGTGTTTCAGTATTTTCATTATATTTATGACCCCAGTTATTAGTCTGCATCTACATTCAGATGATATTAAAATTAAAGACCACATTGTTTATTTAAAAGAAAATTAGTCTGTATTGTTGTAAAAAGAAAGAAACAAGAGAATGAATGTAAAATAGAGCAGAAACAACAACAAAAACGAAAAGTAACATAAATTACACAAAGTTGAAAACAAGATGAAATTTGTACATAATTCAGAAACAAATGGTTATGAAATTGTCACTGACAGATAAAAGACACTATTGTTTGATTACAACTCTCACAAAATGAGAGTAACATTAAATATGTAAACTCCAGAGGTATCAAAACAGGAAGAAATTTAGGAATACCTACCTAAATAAAACCATACTGTAAGAATTATCATAATTAACATCATGAACATGCTACATATTTAACTGATAATCTAATGTTATATTTGATTACCCCCCCGGATCAATGTTTCTGACTCTCCCTGTTTCAGTAACGTTAATGTAGATTTATTTCAGTCTTTCTGTCTTTTCACCCATGAAACCAACTAATCATACCAACATCTGTTGTTATCAGCTGTGCTCGTTGTGGAAGACACAGATGGAGCAGTTTGAAAAGCCTCTTTCAGTCTCTACAGAACTTCTCCAAACAGTGTTGCTGGCATGAGCACTTCCACTAAAACTACAAACAATGGAAACATTGAAAAGTCCAACAATCACTTGTTCTTTTCCTCCACCACCTCTTCATTTCCTCCAGCCCGCTGTCTGCTGTTCTCACAGAGGAGAGCGTCACGCAACACAGGATGCTGAAATGTAGGAAGGAACAATTGATTTGTCCATTATAAACTGAAATGATGTGACAACCAAATGTTAAATGTTTAGTAAATCAGCACCATGTCTGCTTTTATTATTATTATCTTTTCAGCATTTTCTGAAACAACTGAGTCATTAACTGGCATCAGATGTTACTGGTGTTCAACTTAATAGGATGTTTCTTTTGCCACATGTTTTTGAAAACACAATTACACAATTAAAATAACGTCAACTGAAACAATGGCTGTAACATTGCACCAAACACAGAGCTATTAATGTTGGAGAAATAAATGCTCTAAATAAGGCCTCTTATCGGCTCTGTGGTGTGTGGGAAATGTGACTGTGGTTTGCCTCTGGGGGATGACAGTGCTGCTTCACCACTTCAGTGCAAACTCAAATATAATCACATTACTGGACAGACTGGGACAGTATTGGCTCTAATACTTGCTTGGGTGACCTTTTCATTGTGTACTACCATCAGATGAAGGTTTTCACTTACATTCATGATTCTCAGACAGTGTGTCCTACTGGCTTTAGGGAAACCTTTGTGGGCAGTGGTGGCCTAAACTTTAGTGCCTGTAAACAGAAGGTCATGGGTTCAGTGGGAGCAGGTCAGACTGTGGTTGTACTGGGCAGCTTCCAGGTGTTAATGTGATCTCTGAGTAAAGCTATTTAGAAGAAAGTTAGAAAGATGGGGCAGCACTGTGGTATAGTGGTTAGCACCCGTTGCCTCACAGCAAGAAGGTTCCTGGTTTGAAACCCATCAGGGGCCTTTCTGTGTGGAGTCTGCATGTCCTCCCTGTGCTTGTGTGGGTTTTCTCCAGGTACTCTGGTTTCCTCCCACAGTCCAAAAACATGTATGTCAGGTTGATTGGTGACTCTAAATTGCCCATAGGAGTGAGTGTGAGTGTGTGAGGTTGTTGGTCTCTATGTGGCCCTGTGATGGACTGGGGACCTGTCCAGGGTGGACCCCTGCCTTTCACCCAGAGAGAGCTGGGATAGGCCCCAGCAGGTCCCTGGGACCCTGGTTAGGACTAAGGGGGTCTAGAGGATGGATGGTTAGAAATCCATATACTTAATACTTATATACTCAATGTGTTAAATACTTTGGTTTACTATCAGCCTCAACTGTCGGTTGAGCTTGATTAACATTTTACATGCTAACATTAGCATATTAGCTTTAATGTTGCAAGCATTCAGATGTTTGTATTTAGTCTAGCGTGGCCAAAGACCCCTAATCGTGGGTTAAAAATGGTGGGATGGTTTAAACCTACAACGACTGGAAAACCACACACCACATACACTTACCCCCAACTACCACAGATTGTTTTTCCTAAAAATCAGAGTAAAAGAGTTTTTTTACTTTTTACTTTCTCCCTTTTGCTGATGGACAAAATCACTAACAAGTCGTCCAACTGGGTCCAATCAGTTTCCACACCAAACTCACTGTCAACGTTTTTTAACAGCTCCTGCCGGCGAGTGGCCTCAAATCAATAAATGCAGCTTTAGGAGCAAACATTTCATTATTAGACCTTTGACTAAGGAAAACTGAGTATGAAAAGTACATGCTGTAAAGGTAAACATCAGATTTTTTCACTCAAAGAAGTGTGGTACTTGAATCACGATGACCAAACAAAACACCAATTACAAAAATAAAGTGTTTATTCAGAAAGGGGCAGTATTTTATAAAGTATAGCACAGTTTGCATTGACTGAAAATATTCTTCTGTAAACACTGACACCGTTAAATGAAGATACAACTGTCTCACATACATCAGTTAGCAAAAAAAATATTACTTCACATCAAAAGTCATAAACAGCCAAACAGTGCAGTTTATAAACTTTAGTATTTTATAATCTTTGAGTAAAGCTCTGTTGTAATTAATAAATGTAGTATTAAAGTATTTAGCTAACTAAAATCATCCACAAAGAAACGTCAACAGATTTTACCTTCACACTTCTTTGTATAATCATCACTAATCATCAATAAATCATTAAGACTGCTGCAACAGCATGTTGATTTTACTGATAAAATAAAATAATTGTTGGGATAATATATGAACACAAAGAAACAGCATCATCACTGTTTGGGTTGCTAATTATTACATTTGAGAGTGGAGGGACCTGTCTTGTTAAAATGTATCAGCATCTCCTTCATCTTTGCCCAGTTGGGGTCAATACAAAACTTCTTATCACAAACAGTTGTGATGCTGTAAGAAACACACAGCAAATGTACATTGTTAGAAACACAAGGTCACAGACACTGATGCAAAGCTACTAAAACCAGCTATGAAAGTAGAAACAGTTGAACAAACACACTCCAAAAAAGTAAAAAGTTCCAAGTCCTACTTATTTAAACCTGCAGAGGTATTATGACCAAAATGCACTTAAGGTAATTTTATGACTGTTTAGAAAATAACTGAGATTTTAAAGGTGTCTTTCATAATGATGAACCCAGAGAGAGTCCAAACCCATCTCTGCAGGTTCTGGTTCACCCTCATCATTTTAGTATTCTTGTTTGATACATCAAGCAGCTGTTTTCAGAGAAAATAAAGATGAATTCATACTAAAATCATTAATTTTATGGATGACTGTAGTAGCCTAAAAATGGTCTCCATCTGAAGTGTAGTGAAATAGATGTATAGCATATCAGAGAACGGAAACAAGATTGTACCTTTTACAGTGTTTGAATAAATGCTGTGCCAATTATTGTAAAAACCAGACAAACAGCTTCCCCTTGTGGAGAGTCTGTAAACTACTAAACATCTAACTAATAATAAAGTGACAAACAGCAGACGTACAAAGTACATTTACTGTAGTAAAGTACTCAATGAGTTGTACTGTATTTGAGTATTTCCACACACATGCAGTTCTATGTTCTACTTACACAGATGCATTGACTCTGCAGTGACTTGGGGTCTTCCCAATGTGTTTAATCCTCAACTTAGGAATTCTTGTTCTGTTGAAGCCTTCACAGCAACCTGTTTCAAACAACGACCCGACGGTACCTGTGGACACACACACACACATCTATTACATGATGTCCAAATGCAGTTTAGATTCACATTTCTCAGATACATCAAGCAGAGCTACTCACTGGCAGAATTGTGATGCAGGAAGCAAATCACAGTCAGAAGAACAACTATCACCAGAGTCTTCATCGTGGTTCCCTTTACAGAGACAGATATTCTTCTTCTGTTTGGATGAAAGCTTTTAGTCTTCAGAGCTGATCTGTGTTTGAGAGCTGCTCTGTGGTCCCTTTTATATACGGCTGATGTCTAAATATTGTCTCATTCATTCTTTTTGTTCTAAGAAATCTACATGTAGTTCCCTTCCTGTTTCCTCCTCTTCTCTTTTCTCTCTTACAAGGGTTATTTTCTGGGCTGCGGGGAAATGTGAAGGTAGCATGTGAAACAAAAAGCCTTGATCATAAAATATGGGTTTGCTCTACTTTTGAGATTATTTGGATATTACTGTCATTCCAAATAAATATTTTTTATACTAGACACTATAATTCCAGTTTTCTTTTGTTAGAATGAGATCAGAACTATAAGCACTAAAATTCCTTCTGCACAGTGATTCTTTGCCAGAAAATGTTTAGAGCTAATACAAAACCTGAGATTGATTAGATGATCATAAAACCTTCATTTTGAATTGGCAGAACTCACCACAGTCCAGTGGAGATGATTTGTTCTGTTTATTCATCCACTAATCCACATATCTCTCTCAAGAGTCACTCTAATAAACAGACCTGCTTTCACTTGAAACATCCAAATAAAGAATTGACTTTACTTACCAGAGGAATGAATGATGACTGACTCTTTTGAACAGTATAATATAAAAGATATAAATGCATTGCAGTATCACTACCCATCATGTCTGAGACCATGTTGGTTAAGTAGAAAATGCTCACATTTAAAGTAAAAAGTGCACTTCATATATTAGATGACGTAATGTAGCCGCTGTCAAAGAGCCAAGCGAGCAGGTCTGTGATGCTGTCCATAGACTCAGGAGTGTTTTGAGATAATTGCTAATGTTAACATGCTGATGATTAATACATTTTCCATAAAAGCTTATTAGACATCGGTGTTAAAGGTTCAATGTGTGATATTTAAAGCCCTCTATTAACAGAAATAGAATATAGTATTCCTACAGCATGGTGAATTAGTGGTTTTCACTGTTGCCTCACAGCAAGAAGGTTCCTGGTTTGAAACCCATCAGGGGCCTTTCTGTGTGGAGTTTGCATGTTCTCCCTGTGCTTGTGTGGGTTTTCTCCAGGTACTCTGGTTTCCTCCCACAGTCCAAAAACATGTATGTCAGGTTGATTGGTGACTCTAAATTGCCCATAGGAGTGAGTGTGAGTGTGTGAGGTTGTTTGTCTCTATGTGGCCCTGTGATGGACTGGGGACCTGTCCAGGGTGGACCCCTGCCTTTCACCCAGAGAGAGCTGGGATAGGCTCCAGCTGATCCCTGGGACCCTGGTTAGGACTAAGGGGGTACAGATGATGGATGGATGGATGGATGGAATATAGTATTTATAAACACATTGTCATTAGTGAGTAATCACCAGAAAATACCAACTGCAGCATTTTCTTACCCTTAGAATGAGTCTTCAAATCTACACAGGGAGCAGGTCTCCTTTCATGTTTCTACAGTAGTTCAGAATGGACAAACCAGACACTGGCTCTAGACAGGGAATCACATTTTGTTTTAAAATTTATGGCCACCGTAGCTTCCTTATGCCTTGAAACGGTGGGGGTAAGGTGTGCTCAGAAGGCTGATATTAAAACCTAAAAACATATACAAACATTAGTGAAACATTTAGACAGACAATGTAATTTGTCTGCTAATTTCTCAAATTTGAGAATTTGCTGAATGTTATTTTGACACTACAAACATTGTGAAGGTGTCACTTTTAATCCATTGCTAAAAGTGACACCTTCACATGCATTTCTCCCTTTTATCAGGGTTTTTAGATGCCAAGCAATCATTGAATCAAATAAAAGCATAATTAGCAGATTAAATGCACACAGGCCGCATTCTGTTCTTTGCCCTGAAAAAAAGTGACGTAGTTTCACTTCCCAGTGCTTCCTCATTTAATGCTGTTGTGTTGTAACTGGAATAATGAAGTAAAAACATTTATTGTGAATGTTTTTTCTGTTGACACATCAAAGCGGTTGCACTTAGTTCTCAGAAAAAATAATGTTGTTTCTGGAGAAAATGAAAGAAGTGAAAGTCACAACTACTACTACTGTGCATGATGTCAGTGTATAATTTATACTTCTAAATGTACAATCACTTATACTTCTACTACAAATACTACTACAAAAAGAGTAGTACTGCTGGTACTGTGTCATGAGGCAACTTGTGGGACTTCCTGCCGGGACCCTTATTCTGAAGGGACTTCCTGTTTTCCCCCTGTATTGGTCCCTGGCAGCTTTACGTCAGTCACTGTGCTCATTCTCACCTGTGTTCAATTACCTGTTGTTCAGTCTTCTGTAAGTACTTCCTGTGCTCCTTTGTTCTCTGCTGAAGCATTAACCTGTGTTGATGGATGCAGATTGTTCGTGTAGTGCATAGAATTATTAAAGTGTTTGTTATATGTCTTACGTGGCAGATTACGCCGTTGCGCTGGCAGTTATTTGTTAACCGTTACGTCCAGTTGTACTTATGTTTTTCCTGAGCCCTGGAATTTCCAGGATTATTAAACCTTGTTGTCCTGCATTTGGGTCCTGTCTCTCCTTCCTCTCTCCAGCACCCCAACACACAACATACTGCCACTATTTTTATTATATTATATATTATATTTTATTATTCATAGTTACTGATACAACTATTTCTGTAAAAAGAATGTTTTTTATATTGTAGAAATACTAAAAGTTGCAGTAGTACTAGCAGCTTAATTTGTGATGTTTGTGGCAATAAGAGCAGCTGAAGCAATGATGTAGTGCAGTAAGTTTTAAGTGTCACTATAGTAGTATCTAATCTAGTCACATCAGTTACTACCACTACTATAATACCTGGAATAACTTTTACAGTTTCCATATTTCTCATGGACGGTTTATTGAATGACACCAGCAAAGCTACATCTACCATCAGTATTATAATACTACTGCAAAATATTTTATTCCTCGATAGTAGTAACAATAATAGTATAGTTGTAGCAGGCTAATAATAGTAATAGTAGCTATACTAGTAGGTGAAGCAATAGTATGGTGCAGTCTACTGTGTGTTGGATTGTACTTCATTTGTAAATTGCTTTGGACAAATGCATCTGCCCAATAAAACACCAGGGAATAAATCAGTGAAACAGAAAAGTAATTACAGGATTAAAACGCATAATGCATTTACTTTTTAAGTTTATTTTAATGGAAATCCTTATGTACCTTTACTCATTTTGAATATAGAACTCTAACTTGTAACAGTGTTTTTATTTTAAATATGTAAAGGGCCAGCATATTCTTCCACCACTGGCCCAAAGTCCCAGTCTGAGAGAGGCAAATATAGAGAGAACATATTTAAAATACAAACTTTTTTTTAATTTAAATTTGTATTACTTAAATCCAGCAGAAGTACAAAATTCCCCCACGTCAGATTCTTAAGAAAATTAACACATATTGTATTGGCGGTATACTTCCAGGAGTCCAGAGTTTGGGGTGGGAAAGCAAAAATAGACATCCTACTTTCTTACTCTGAATTTAACATCGTCAAAGTTCTGCCTGTTTAATACCAAGTAGCAAATTTGCTGAGACGGAGAGGAAGTGAAAATAGACAAACTACTGAGTCAGGCAGTTTTTCAGTGAGGTCAATGCGATGTTGTTTTACAGTGAAACCATCTATTCACAGTAACACATATTGTCTCACTGTTGTCCTTCCAGTCCAGCCTGCTGTTCAAGTGAACCCCCAGGTATTTGTAGTGGTCTACAACTTCCACCTCCTGGCCCTGGATAATGATGGGCTCTACTGGTGTCCACATTAAGGAGCAGGTGATTGGCCTGAGACCACTCCACAGAGTTTCTGATCAGTGTTCTGTACTCCCCCTCCTGTCCATCCCTGATACACCCAACCCCCATAGAGTCATTGGAGAACTTCTGCAGGTGGCAGGACCCAGAGCTGTACAGGAAGTCTGAGGTGTATAGAGTGAACAGAAAAAGAGACAGGACAGTCCCCTGTGGTGCCCCCACTTTACTGATCACCGTATCAGACAGGTATCTAACATACAGGTCAGTGTAGTATTTAAAATGATAGTAAAACGTTCAGGACAAAGGGTTTGGTGTGAATTCAAAGTTGGTGGAGGGCACATGAAGTCAAATGTTGTAAACAGAAAAATAATAGCTTATCATGAAATGCCATCTAGCATTAGTAGTCTCTGTGGGCAATGGTGGATGAAGTACTCAAATTCCTATACTATACTAATACCACATTGTGAAAATATTCCAAGTACAAATCTTTTAAGACTGGACCAATTTGAAGTACTTTATAAGTTTAATCTGTAGCAGTGCTTCATATTCTACATCAGGGGTCTCTAACTCCAGTCCTTAAGGTCCACTTGTTTTCCAACTACCCCTGCCCTTGCAGCTTCTGATTGGCTGAACACACCTGATCCAGGTAATCAGCGGTGAGTAGGGCAGGGATAGTTGGAAAACAAGCAGTGCAGTGGACCTGGAGCACTAGAATTGGACACCCCTGTGCTACATGATAGATGTTCAAAATTTCCACTGGACAGGAGTGAAATTTGGAAACTGTGACATATCTACAGCTGTAGGACAGATGGAATAAAAGTGTAATATCTGCCTCTGGAATTTAGTGGAGTAAATTTCAAAGTTGCATAACATGCAAAGTGAAGTATACGTACCTCAAATTTGTACTTAGGTAGTTGTTGAGTAAATGTTCCCTATTACTTTACACCACTGTCTGTGGGTCTTGTCAGGTCAGGATGTAGATCAGTTAAATATTCACCCTGCAGAACTCAGGGAAAGTCAACAAATCACTTTTTGGTCCTTGTAAAGCAATCAAATAATCAAACCATAACCCAAGCAAACAATGTTAACAGCTCAAACAGATACTGTAGGTGCTGAGTGGAGTTCAGCTCAGGGACTGATGTTTTAGACTAACCTGTAGATTTAACCAAGTTTGTGTTTTGCTCATATTCTACACTGTCACAATAATAAAGACTGACATATTTTAATCCTAAAAGTTAAACTGATTCCTGCTGGGTATCAAATGAAAAAAGAGAAAAACACGGGTCATAATTTGCACTTCAAAGGTTTAACAAACCATGAGCTGCTGCAGTTAAACCTCACACACGTTTTTTCCTATTTAATGCTTTTTTCTGTTTCAATATTTTTTTGAGCAGTCTTACTATCATGCATTATTTTTTCCAGTATAGTGGAAGAATACTGTGGAAGATCATATTCATAAATCAACCATACTTACATATAGCCCCTGTGTCTTTGACTAGTCTTCATTTGGTCACTTCTCCAACAGTGTGAACACTCTAAAACCTCAAATATGATCAAATTTAGTGTAGTGTTTCACTGCAGGAGGGTGTTTCTTTGTTTCTTCCACATCAAACTAAGGAAACAATTTCTTTTATGGCGCTGCCTTTGGTAACAGAGCATTGGGAAACCCTTTTCAAACTGAAAACACATTGCTGTCCATAAAAACTCACATGCTGTAGAATTAAATTTCCCTTGATTGAAAACAAGGGGTCCAAAATGTGCAGAACAGACCTAGGTTAAAAGTAGACAAAACTTTGTGGACATGTCGTACGATGTGTTTACAGACTAACAATTAATTGATATGCAATTTTTACTTTACATGTAATTAAATTAAAATGAAATTAAAACTAAACCAAATTTACATGAACATAACATTTTGAAAAGACAACCACATTTAATTTTAATCTTTTTATTGGTTAGGTCATCCAGCTACCTTACCTTCAAATAATTAAATTATAAGTTCTTTTTAAATATTGTCTTCAAATAGGAAAGCATAGTAACTTAAAGCAAAACTCATTCACACAGATTGTCTAAAATGTGAGATAAAAATCAAGGTTCCCCCTAAAACACTCAAATTACAACATTAAACAAATAGTGACTGAAAGGTAACACACTAAACACAAATCTATTAATATAAAGAACTGGTCAAACATGGGCCAGAACAAACACACCGGTGCACTCATTTATGTTCATCCAGTCAGGGGAGCAGTCAGTTCATCTTTCTGTTACGTTCATGTCACTGAATCTTTCTGGTGCTTCCCTCTGTGTCTCCAGGGGTCGGGTGAGGGCTGTGATTACATGTAGGTGGGTTTCAGCATTGCCTTGCAGCGCCGCAGGTCATGGTCATGCCTACTTCATTTAAAAACCAAAGGTGTTCTCGCCGCTGTAAGCCACGTATAAAAAGCCGTCCTCGTCCTTCTCTTTCTCGTACAGCTGCCCCATCGTGATGCTGAAACATGAAGGAACACGTTTCTGCTGGACACCAGGGTAGTTGCTGAATATTCCACATTTTTCTTACTGTCAGAATAACAATAAATGTTTCCTACTAACAAGATTTGTGTATCTATGCCTGATACATCTCATTACTCGGTACCACAGAGCTCAATTCTTCCTAAAAAACACATCGGTGATCCACAGTTTCACTGTAGATACAATAAGAACCACTTTAGAAGCTACATGGTTAAAGTACATATGCATGCATAAATATAAAATACTGTATATTAATGGGCCATTCTGTACAAAAAGTACTTAGAGTACGTTTTACTTAAGTAAAATCTTGAATTCAAAAGATTACAACACTGATCATCAACAACAAAAAGCTCTTTTCAGACAGTAGCTTCTTGTTTTTATTCGACAATGTCACTTCAAAATGGTTAAAATTAGACTGGTCAGATTTGGCAGATACCAAATGTTAAAGAACTCAGCTCTGGCCAAAAAGACTTGATAATTGTTTAGTGTATGAGATGATGAGGACCTGAAATGTCTTGCTTTATTTGAAAAAGAGTCAAAAACCTCAAAACATTCAGTTTACAATAATATGTGCCAGAGACAATCAGCACATCCTCATGTTTAACAGGCTACAATCAGAGAGTCTTTGGCATCTTTTCACTAAAAACACTGGCATATGCTGTTGATCAGTGAATCTGATTAATAATAAGCCTTCATATAAGTCTGACAACGATAATAAATAAATTATAATTATATTCAGTGTATGTTGTGGAAAGTGCAAAAATGTGCCCAGGTTATGTTATTATTGCAAAGTTACATATTATTTTGATTTCCTCGCCAAATATTATAATTTCCTCATGGCCTATTAGCAATTGTTTCAAAGCCCAGTGTTGGTCCACTGCCCAAGCACTGGGAAAGCAAAACAGTTTCCTGACCCTGACCTGGACTGAGGCACCGTCTTGTCCACAAACAGAAAGATGGCCTTCTCTGATGGCAGCTGGATGCGTTTTCTGATGATCCACATGAACTGAGCCACTGTGATGTCAGAGGGGACCAGGTACTTCCTCTTGTCAATGTCCACTATCTGTGATCCAGACACCTTCTCCACAATCACCTGACAAACCATACACATGCAACCCACATATGATAATAAACAAACTGCAACATATAGTAAACACAGATCCCCTAAATCACCTGTGATATCACACGACTTTCACTCACCGGGACCCTGTCAGGGTACTTGTTGCGGATTTTGGCAGATTCTATGCATCGGTGTTCTGTAGGACAAAAAAACATAACAGCATTTGTGGTAATTAGGTGAAGGTTTTACATATAAGAATGCACTGCATGTTAAGATGCACTGAGACGAGCTGAACACCACCCACAGATCTGGTAACTGAAAAAGGTGAATGTGCAACATTTAATCATGAATAAAACATTACCACATTGATCCTGTGATACTGGTTTAATTAACTCACTGGCAGCTAATACAATACACTGCCATTTAAACTAGCAGCTAAATATTTCACAGCAAATTTTTCCAGCAATTGCTTGCTCAAAAGTGAGTTAATCACTGCCTATTTTAATTATCGTAGCTCTCCTAGATTCCATTCAGAATTTCTAGACAGGAAATAACTGTAATAAATTGTAATAAATGTTTAAAAACACATAATGTAGCTGTAAGCAGCTAAATAAAAGTCTTTATTACCATTCTTGTTATAATCTGTTGCTCCTCATGCCGGGGCTCATATGTGGAGGACGGCTCATTGGCAGATGGGTAATCAATAACAATAAAATATATCTACAACAATATAAAATGTGCCTCTATAGGATATATGAATTGTTATTGCATGAGTACTTTACATTATTGAACACTTAAAACAATAACTACATTACAGAGTGCTGTTGCCACGACTAGCAGTTCTTTTCGGATGTGAGATTAGTTGACAGAAAATATTGCCAACAATTTTAATAAGTAACTAAGAAGCTTTTCATCTGTGGGAAAAAGCTGAACATATATTACTCCCAGCTTATCAAATGTGAGGGTTTCCTGCTTTTCAATGTTTATTATAACAATGAATTCACTATATTTGGGTCATAGACTGTTGTGGGACAAAAAACACCTTGCAAAAGTAATTTGCTGATCATCCCCAGCTCTGAGAATATAGTGACGAGCGTTTTTCACAATCTATTGTCATTGTCATCTTTTGACAACTCAACAGATTAACAGGACAGTGAAAATTACCATGCAGTATATACAGGTTGCAGTTATCTCTAGTATGAAGCAGTCTGCAGAGGTAACATCCTCTTTCTCAGAGGAAGCACATGGGTTTGTGGGTAATGAAGTCCTAACATTGACAATAACAATAAGCTGTGGTGGAGAGAGGCCAAATGCTCCTGCCATATCCTCATTTGTATAGTTGTGCTTCACCTGAACAACAAAGGCTGTGCACTAGTTTCTAATTAAAGGGCACTGACACTGTCGTCAGCAAGTTTATCTACAGCGTATTTATATACTATATTAATAAACTGAGTAAGTTAAAAATATTTGGTTTCATTTTCACAAATGGAAATAATGGTCTGTTTTCTGTGTCTCACAGCGTTATAAACACATCGGCCCTTGATAACCTGTGGGGACATTTGTCATTATTTTTGTCATTAAGTGTAAACACTTAGTAGACATACTGAGAAAAGGGGAAAACAAGAACTTCATTTCCCAGAGCCCAATGCGATGCCAATCTAATGTCAATCCACTGACAGTAGTGACAAATGCATTTAGGCTTGATGGGATGAAAAGTGCGTATTTATCGCGATGAAACAACTCTAGTGCAAAGAAAAACACATTCAGCTGCAGAAACACTAAAGCGGCCAGCTCCAACCTGCTGCAGCTTAATGTGTCGATATCCACCATCAGCCTGAAAACAGCTCGCCGCCCGCTGGCAGGAGGCTATGTTCGCCTACAATAAGTCATCACGTCGTTTTTAAAGTGCACACATGCGAACTGGCTTGTTTTTCAGCTGACACGAACATTTAGAGGAGGATTTGTCGAGTGTGTGTCGCTACAGCTAACTAACTAGAGCTAGTTGCCTACAGCTAACCAAGTACAGCTAGCTAACTACAGCTACCGACCTACAGCTAGTTAGAAGGCCGGTCTGTGTGCCCGACGTGTGTAAACATTAAAGCCCAAATGATATCCCAGACGATAAGATATTTTCCTTCATATAATTAATCTGCGGGTCCATTTTTCAATCAGTCTCCTCCCTTACCCAAGGAGTGATCCTCTTTGAACATCCATTTCATGTTTGCCGTTTCCGGGGTTTTTTCGCTCGGTGCAGCAATTTATAGACACGACTTGATGTAAAGCTGGTGTAAAACTGACTTTCTCTTTTGTTTGGTTCTAGTGATAACCTTTAAATTAATGTAGACACGGTACAACAACGACAAACACCCCAGCAAACTAACAAACAGCCTCCTCTTCTTTCACCATCAGTCCAGTGCCCCAGCGATGACGTCACCCCAGGACTGCACCATTCCGCTCCACAGAGAAAGGGGTGAGGAGCCAGAGGAAAGAGCGAGAGTCGAACATTTTAGAGTTATACAATTCAAGTTTAATACATTAATATAAAGGTGTAAGCTTAACTAACGTTTTGTTGATATACTGCATCATCCAGAGTAGATTTAAGGATTGAGACTGGCAACCTTGTCATATAATTGCCCCGTTAGTTATTTTGGTTTTACATTGTGTTACTCTGCTAAGAACATAAACAGAACCTCATTATGGAGGCCCTGGAGTGCCAAATAGACAACACCATAACAAAGACAAGACGTTTACCCACTGCATTTTAACATTTGAGGAAACATTTCACAAATTTAATTGTGCTCTGTGCTCACCAGCTATCTTTAACATATGGCCTGACTGCTAAACAATAAACTATAAAACTATAGATTCCAAAAGCCTATAGCCAAGGATAGATTTTTAGACAATGGTCACTACTGTAATCAATTTATTTGTATAACTGCCAATCTCAAATTATATTTAAAAAATGCCTTAAAAGTGTTTACAATTTGTCTGGAATACAAAAAGCTCACAGGAAAATAAAGGAATATTTCAGGATGGACAGACATGAAATAGGTGTAAGAATAGAAAGCAAATGGCAAATAGATTTTGCAGTGTTTGGAAAGTATTCAGATCTAAAAGTAGCCATACTACACAGTGAAAATACTATTCCTGGCCCACTAAAAATAATAGCAATTTTCTGCATTCAAAATCCTAGTTTATACAGTCTGATTTATTTTTCATTTGTGGGCTGAGCTTTGGTTTGATTGTCAGGTGGCACTGACTTCCCAAGATGATGCCCTGTGGTGATGCCATAGGGCTGCAACTCTCGCTCCTCCCTCACTTTGGGCCAGAGCATGAAGCCACCCTGAAAGCTGCAGTCAAACAGCTCGCAGGGGGCAAAAGTCAAAGGTTTTTCTTCCAACAATCCTTTCAGTCGAATTCGCCAACCTTCTAGCATTGTGGTTCGCACTGTGGGAGGACAGTGAGCAGGACTCCAGAATATCTGAGGAGCAAGAACCTCAAATCCACAGAAGTGCAGGGTGCCATTCTGGAAGAAATAAAAAAGAGAGGCAGGTTAAATGTTGTCCACCAGCAGGAAACTTGAATGAGAGTTAGGTCTGACATTAGGCAAAGGTCAGACAGAATCAAGACCGGCCTGTTGAAATTATACGGCATCTGGAACCAGCCTGTCACAAGACCTGAATAACAGAATTTCAAACTAACTATTCTGATATTTAAGAGTATTTAAAGTCAAAATAGGTTCAATAATATTTTTAATCCTTAGGTTTGAGAGCACATGTCAAATAGGGGATTTTTAGTTTCATCATTCACTAACATCAAAAATTTAAATTTTAAGCAATCTGATGAATATTGGCCTTGAGTCTTATTCTGGGGACACATGGCAGAGTTTTGTCTTTGTTTCTCACCTGTAACGGCCACAGCGTGACATTGATGTCACCATTGATACCATCAGACCGGAACATAGTTTCTATTGCCCCAGTAGTGAAGGATAACATTGCCTTCTTATCCTTTCAGAAAAAAATTACAGTAAAATGCAAAACACAGAAAAAATAGCAAAATAGTTGAATATTTGCATCACAATATAGTTAAAGTACTAAAAGTAATCATTATGGAGAATTTCACAATAATGTAAATGATCTTTAATGATTATAATTACTGTAGTGCACTGAAGGTAGCAATTTCACATTCCCCCTTTTTAAAACAGAGAATCATCACAGGTTTTCTTTATTCACATTAAAAGTAATATAATATAGGGTTACTTAGCTCTTATAATCAACTTAATTTGTCCGGTATGCCTTGACCAACCAGCCAAGCTACCCTTTACTTGCATGTTAGACTGTCCCACCACTACTGATTATGAGACCCCCAAAGTTGATGAGATTCCCTTAAAGCATCTCTGACATATCCTGTTCACCCCAATGGGACAAACATAATGTCACAGTGACCTTTGACCACCAAAATCTAATCAGTTCATCCTTAAGTCCAAGTGGACACTTCAGCTAAATTTGAGGAAATTCTCTTAAGGCATTCATGAGATATTACATTCATAATGAAATGCACCACCCACAAGCATAATGCCTCTGGCCACAGCTATCATCTGCATGGAGGCATAAAAAAAGTTGGGGACAAAGTGTGAGAATTTTGTTTTCTCTTGGTTTGTTAAAGAGTTGTACAGATGATACAGACCTTGAAAACACCATTATCATATATCTTTTCCAGGGAGAAAGCAAATCCCTGTGTCAGGACTCGGTCTATCCAGCCCTTCATGATGGCAGGCACACTAAACCAATACATAGGAAACTGCAGAAAGACAAAGAACCATTTATTATTAACACATACATTCATTTACTGGTAGTTTTACTGTATTTTGTCAGATAATTTAAGATCGCAGCACTTCTAGTCCTGTTATTAAGTATTGACCAGACAAAATCCAGTTAGATATTAAACACATCAAATAAGGCTGAACAATTTCCAAGCTTCACTGCACAATGTAAAGTAGATCAGGGTAAACATATTGCACACCAAACAATTAAAAAGTCCACTATTCCTTTATAAAAAGGTCTGGAGCCTTCAACAATAAATAACCTCTAACATTGTTGGGTAAACATGAAACAGGCTACCACAATTTCCCCATAGTGGAATCCAGTTTTATTTGGTTTATATTAGAAAATATGGAAACTTTGTTCTGTTTAAATGATGTAAATGTTGAAGTGTAATCAAACAATGGTTTTACACTGTCTCTTCATATTTTTAAAAATTTAAACTAAGACACAGATATGGTCGTTGAAAGTCAGGTCAGCTGAAGCTATAATGCTGTTTTCTCATGTGGTATTTTGAGTCAATATAAACAACAAACAGAAAGACGTAACCTCTGACCTGAAATATAACGAGCTCGGCCTCCTCTACTTTGCGCTGCTCGGCTACGATGTCATCACTGAGGCGGCCCTGCATCCAGGCGTGCATGGTTTCCTCTCCATACTGGAAAAGCTCTGAGTTTTTCAGGTCACCTAGACACAATAAACTCTGTTAGAATGTAAACAATTTACTAAATGTGGATTAATCCGCCAGTGAAAATAGTTCCCTACAAGTGCACTTTGTCCTCCTGTTTGAAGAATGTTTATTAAAAATTGCACATCAAACAATTTTAGGAAATTGTTTAGCCTTTTTAAGTACTGAAACTAAGTGTTTATTTATTTAATGGTATTTGTCTTCAGTACAAACAAGTGAGCTGCACAACACATTGTAGATTTTGGTCTTTTCATGGGATTAGATGACAATAAGATAAACATAAATTTAGAATAACTCCAGGCATATCATTTAATTCATGCATCCAGATCAATGTTCCCTTGAAAACTTTAAAACTCCACAATGTTGTGTTCTCAATTCCTGCAAGTGGAACATATTGTAAATTATTGAGTAATTGAAAAGAGATAGGGAATCACCAATGATGTCGTCCCGTGTTGCACTGGCTCTGAAGTTCATGGCATACAAATCGGACACGATGACCCTGTATCCCTGCTCTGTCAGCTCCTGAACCGCAACATCAAGAACGGCCGCGTTGAACGAGCCCGAGCTTTGGTGGCCGTATACAATCAGAGCCGTCCTTTGAGCTGTCACACACATGCAACTGAGTTTTCATTCCTCGTGGGGACTTTACTTTGACTTACATTCATTTCCTGGAGACCTGCCCCAACATCAAACATAACCTATACCTGCATAACCCTAACCTTACTCTAACCTTCACCTAACCATAACCCTTCATTAACCTTACACTCACCACCATAAAATTGCAATGATTTACAAGGTGGGGCCCAGCATCTAATCAATAATGGATTGCCTAGCACATTAGACTAACCTTAACCATCACAGCTAAATGCCTAAACTAAACCTAATTCTAACTTCAACCCTAAAACCAAGTGTTAACTCTGAATAACAGTGTTTCTGTTTCTTTTGCTTTAAAACAGCTCCTGTAATGCAGCAGGTTTGTTTTACATCATAAAGTCTCTGTCTCTGTCTCTCTCCCTCATTTACTCTGGATGATAGTGTCATAATGCCACTATTTGTGTTTACACTTCTGGACATATATCCATATATACAGCTGTCCATTTTTAGCTATGATGTCCTACCCCTGTTTGTTTACCAGCATTAGATAGAGCAATTTGCAATCTTACAGACAGATGTATAAGATGTGAAAGCAGTAAATTGATGGAGACTCACCCATACTGCGTGTTTGCTGGGTCTGTTTGTTGTAGACCTGGTTCCTGGAGACTCTTATAGAGTCTGTGGCTTTGTTCGCGTGGGAAACGTGGTTAGGTCAGACATCAGATGGAGCAAGTGTGCCTCAAAGTCACAGCTATGCACTGGGGAAAAAATTGATGACCAGTCCAGATCATTGTTTCGAAAAGGAGTGTGTGTGTGTGTGTGTGTGTGTGTGTGTGTCGGTCAGGATGTGGATTCACTGGTGCAGGAGAATAAGATTGGTTTCATTTAGCCTGGAAAAGAATGTTTGGGTCACTTTTAAGGGATTATCCTACAGGGTCATGTGGCTTTATAAACTCTTTAACCTGACTTAATTTTCCTTCGTTAGAAAGAACAAGGAGGAAGGCGTCATTTTAGTAAAGCCTGAATTGGTCAGCCAAGTCCCTCTGTTTAATGTTACCTGTCACCAGTGTCTCCATAGACAAGCTTTTATACGTTTTGAGCTTGTGTGACAAAAACTGGTAAAGCAACTTCTCACAGTTTTAAGAGGCTTTAATCTTTCTCATACATTATTATCATGATACTTTGAAAGGAAAAGAAGGCAACACATTAGACATACTATGTCTGCTTCTGTAGTTCATATATGTTTAGGACCAGGGGCTAATTTTACATTTTAGACTGTCCATGATGTTGGGTCAGCTTTAATTTTACTCTTAGATTAGTCTAATGCAAGTTTTTTTTTAAAAATTAGACATACTTATTCAAATCCTAAAAAAGTTATACACCCTACTGCCATGTTAATGGTGTATTCACAATGCACTGCCATGAGAAAGTTAATGCACCAGTGGTACCAAATGACAAAAAAGAAGAGAACATGGTTCCTGACAGCTGAGCCAGTAACAGGTTTTAGCGGTGTAATCAGCCACGAGGACACTGCCAGTCATTTTTATTCAGAAACTGTCCTGATTCTGAAGATCGAGACTGCAACAAATACATTTGTCTGATGTCCATGACACTCATAAATGATAAAATTTGGTTATCTCTTAACTTATCTGTTGTCATCATCAGGCCAACCACAGCTGCAGTTTGTGTTCAGGTCTAACTTGCAAATGTTAGGATGCTAAATTAAAATGTGGACCATTTTAAACATTATACCTGCAGAACAGCAGTATGTTAACAGAGCAAGTTGATGTTTTAGCTCAGTGGCCTACGTACAGCCCCACAGAGCTGCTAGCACTGCTGCAGACTCTTGACCCTTACATAAAAACAAAAAAGGTGTGCTCAGGACTTGACTAATTACCTGTAGAAAACATGTTTTTCAGAGAATCCATGCAACTGAATGTGCGCACTCTGCCTACCTGTTTCCAGTTCACACACCTCGGCTGTGACAGTTTTGTTTTTCAATCTGCCCTGCAGGCCCAGCTGGTAATCCAGACATGAAGCAGCCTGAGAGCACGCTGAATGGATTAAGACAAATTTATCCAAGTACACGGCAGAAAGTCTGATCCTATCATGTTACTGGATCTTATTATTTTCTTCCAACACCACTGGCATTTAGTGAAGATTATATAGTCGCCACAGTTAGCATGTTTCTCAGAGTCTCTGTCACTTGTCACTGTAAAATCATCTCCTGTGCCCCAGATTTCTGGTCAGCTGCACCATAAACTAAAAGTAACTAATTTCATTGAAATCATCACTAAATGACAACTTGATGGCTGAAGTGATGCAAACACTTTAGTATCAAAAAGAAGAAAAAAAATCTCATGTGATTAGTTTCCACTTTTATCAAATCACAGCAGAATGATTTATGTTTTCTGTACCACAAATGTACCAACTGAACATTATTAAAGTTTATCATAGCTTATTAGCTGTCCTCACATCACATCCTGTCCAATGTCTGTCCCACCAACTTGTATGACTAAGCTCAAAGTTTTAGTGGGGAGAAACTTCCTAGATCAAAAATGATCCCTATCATATATGAATAATGTCAAACAGTAGCAGAAGTCAAATTTTAGTCAGATGTCAGTTTAAACTGCAAGAAAAGAAAAAACTATAACCGACTTTCTTTGTAGTTGGAATTCATACAGTATTAAATATAACAAATTCACCAATAGACATGTATTAACCTAATTGGTGGCACTAATTCTGTAATAAGATAAGATAAGATAAGATAATTCTTTATTGATCCCACAGTGGGGAAATTCAATTGTTACCACAGCTACAGGACAACAGTAAGGTGCAAAGAATGAAAAATAAAAAGTGTGCAAAATGTGTGCGGAGATTAAACATTTTACTAATTTACAAATAAGAATGCTATACATAATATGTCTAAAATAAAATAAACTACACAAGATAAGTTAACATGAAAACCTCTATGTGCACAGCTGAGTTGTTAGATTGATTGGTTGTATAATCTAACAGCGGTGGGAATGAAAGACCTGCGGTACCACTCCTTCCTACATGGAGGGTGTAACAGTCTTCCACTGAAGGAGCTGCTCAGCGCCTCCACTGTCTGATGCAGTGGATGAGAGGTATTGTCCATGATAGATGTCAGCTTGGCCACCATCCTCCTCTCACCCTCCTCTTCCACAGAGTCCAGTGGACAGCCCAGAACAGAACCGGCCCTCCTGACCAGCTTATTAAGTCTTTTTCTGTCCCGGTCTGCGCTGCCTGCTCCCCAGCAGACCACGGCGTAGTGGATAGCAGAGGTTACCACAGAATCATAAAATGTCCTTAAGAGAGGCCTGCACACTCCACAGGACCTCAGTCTCCTCAGAAGGTGGAGTCGACTCTGGCCCTTCTTGTACAGGGTATCTGTGTTATTAGTCCAGTCCAGTTTATGTCACATATTGTGAATAAATCCCCTCCTAGAAATACAGTGGGTACGGAAAGTATTCAGACCCCTTTAAATTTTTCACTCGTGTCATTGCAGCCCTTTGCCAAAATCAAAAAAGTTCATTTTATTTCTCATTAATGTACACTCAGCACCCCATCTTGACAGAAAAAAACTGAAATGTAGACATTTTTGCAAATTTATTAAAAAAGAAAAACTGAAATATCACATGGTCATAAGTATTCAGACCCTTTGCAGTGACACTCATATTTAACTCACATGCTGTCCATTTCTTCTGATCCTCTTTGAGATGGTTCTGCTCCTTCATTGGAGTCCAGCTGTGTTTAATTAAACTGATTGGACTTGATTAGGAAAGGCACACACCTGTCTATATAAGACCTTACAGCTCACAGTGCATGTCAGAGCAAATGAGAATCATGAGGTCGAAGGAACTGCCCAAGGAGCTCAGAGACAGAATTGTGGCAAGGCACAGATCTGGCCAAGGTTACAAAAGAATTTCTGCAGCACTCAAGGTTCCTAAGAGCACAGTGGCCTCCATAATCCTCAAATGGAAAAAGTTTGGGACGACCAGAACTCTTCCTAGACCTGGCCGTCCAGCCAAACTGAGCAATCGTGGGAGAAGAGCCTTGGTGAGAGAGGTAAAGAAGAACCCAAAGATCACTGTGGCTGAGCTCCAGAGATGCAGTAGGGAGATGGGAGAAAGTTCCACAAAGTCAACTATCACTGCAGCCCTCCACCAGTCGGGGCTTTATGGCAGAGTGGCCCGACGGAAGCCTCTCCTCAGTGCAAGACACATGAAAGCCTGCATAGAGTTTGCCAAAAAACACATGAAGGACTCCCAGACTATGAGAAATAAGATTCTCTGGTCTGATGAGACCAAGAGTGAACTTTTTGGCATTAATTCTAAGCGGTATGCCCTGCTCATCACCTGCCCAATACAATCCCTACAGTGAAACATGGTGGTGGGAGCATCATGTTGTGGGGGTGTTTTTCAGCTGCAGGGACAGGACGACTGGTTGCAATTGAAGGAAAGATGAATGCGGCCAAGTACAGAGATATCCTGGAAGAAAACCTCTTCCAGAGTGCTCAGGACCTCAGACTGGGCCGAAGGTTCACCTTTCAACAGGACAATGACCCTAAGCACACAGCTAAAATAACAAAGGAGTGGCTTCGGAATAACTCTGTGACCGTTCTTGACTGGCCCAGCTAGAGCCCTGACCTAAACCCAATTGAGCATCTCTGGAGAGACCTAAAAATGGCTGTCCACCAACGTTCACCATCCAACCTGACAGAACTGGAGAGGATCTGCAAGGAAGAATGGCAGAGGATCCCCAAATCCAGGTGTGAAAAACTTGTTGCATCATTCCCAAGAAGACTCATGGCTGTACTAGCTCAAAAGGGTGCTTCTACTCAATACTGAGCACAGGGTCTGAATACTTATGACCATGTGATATTTCAGTTTTTCTTTTTTAATAAATTTGCAAAAATTTCTACATTTCTGTTTTTTTCTGTCAAGATGGGGTGCTGAGTGTACATTAATGAGAAATAAAATGAACTTTTTTGATTTTGGCAAATGGCTGCAATGACACAAAGAGTGAAAAATTTAAAGGGGTCTGAATACTTTCCGTACCCACTGTATACGAAACAGATGAGTGTTTATTTCCTTTAGCTGCTCCTGTTGCCAAAACAGATGAATCCATGATTGATTTGATTTTATCGCTGGATGACACAGCTCTCATTTACTTGGGCTTGGGATCAACACTAAGACCTCACTGGCTTTTACAGCCTCTGTGGATTTCCTGAGAATCACACTGCAAATGGGAAACTGCTTCATCATATTTTATATTTACTCTACACCCAAATTTCACACTGGATCTGAGAGGAAAAGAATGAAAGTACAATAACGTGGATCTCTTCACAGAGAAGGCCTACATGGAGTTTTTAAAAATGACTTCACTCTGCACAGGGTTCAAATTGCAGGAGAAGCACACAGCTCATGCCAAACAGCTGCTGGGTTGAGGGTGAAAAATCACTACAGAAACAAGTCCATTTGCATTTCATATTTGTTGGAAAAACTAATTCAAAAACAAAACAATTAGTGAGATAACATTTCCATTAACTAGTAGATGAAACCTTCTTTTGCCAGGTTTTCTGCAGAGTATTCCCTAAATTTTGCCTTAGCTGTAGTGCTGCACACATTACATGATTTCCTGGACTCACTTTGCACCATAGTTACATGCTCTGTGCCAAATAAATACAAAAGACATTGTATCTGATGCTTTAGTAGTTATATCTTGTATTTAATCAAGGAAAATAATAATAAAATCTTATCTCTTTTAATTGCATTACTGGAAGTGAAATGTATGACTCACACTTGCTTACTTATCTAAAAGCCAGCATAATTTTTCATGTCAGAGAGGAAGTCATGTTCACATAAGAAAATGGATCTGCTTTTCCCATTGTAAATATATGTTTCTAATAACATCACCGAAATACATACTCAAAAAGGTTAAAGGGTAAGAGTTGAATGTGAGACAACAGGGCAACAGAGTGGGAAAACAGCGTGCCAAAGTGACTCAGCAGCAGAAGGGAAGTGCAGCTATACTCATCTCATCCTCGTTTCCAATAGCAGCAGGGAGCTGTTTTTATGAAACAAGTTCTGATAAATCCACAGCTCCAAAAGCAAAGTTAGATACTGGCTGGTGAGCATTGTGTAGCATTTAGCATCTAAAGAGAAAGAAAGCTCCCTCTGGAGTTTATAGAGACCAAAAACAGAACTTATAGAGTCAGTTTTGGACTTAAATTTGTAAGTTGGCCAGACACAATGACAACTTAAAACTGTAAAAAGGTGTTGTTTCATTGTTTGTGTTGTGTTTTTATATGTTACTTATTACTGCTGGCTATGAACCAAATAACCCCCCATGGTGATAATAAAGTTTACTTGAACCTTGAACAAGCTAACAAGTTAGCAATATAATGCTATGTCAGTTTGCTGTTTAAAATGTTTCTGTTTGCCAGTTTTTGCAGGTAAATATTCAAAACAATTGCCTATATTTATTGTGTAGCGTAGTAGTACAGTATTTAAAGAGTTAATGTCAAAACGTGAAAGATTTAGCCATCTAGTGGTGAAACTGTGTATGTACCTTAAGAGCAAAGGAGGGTACAGTGGTCGTCACCTTTAAAAAAATCTGAACAGACATGACACACATTTTTACTTTTACTGTATCTATCATACTTAATTTTCTGTATCTGATATTTTAATAATATGTTGTGTTCATAATGCAGCCTTCACCCTTGTCCTGTATTTTACTATCATTTAACACTATGGGTTAAGAAAAATACCTAAAAGTTTATGCAGTAAAGTTATAAGGAGCTAAAAATCATGTTTTGCCAGTGCTTCCATGGTTTTATGAGTCACATGCGGAAACTGGTTTTCCCGTGTATATTTCTTCACGTAGAAAATATCATAGTTCTCACACAAGAAGAGCAACAAATTGTAAGATTTGTTCCTATTTCCTGTCTGGCAGATTTTCTCTCCCCGTCACCAAGTGTGAGTCATGTAACAATCGGTTCCTCCTTTCATTAAAAACACACTCATTGAGGCAGCTCAGCATCTGGGGGACTCCAGCTGTGACTTTTCTGAAGCCCACACCTCAGCAACAAGGGGCCTGTGTGAGTCACAAAAATCAGACCACTTAAAGTGAAATGTTTAGAAAACCATAGCCCCTTGTGATCTGAATGGTTACTATGTATCTCTAACAATGCTGCAAAAAACTAAAATTGAACCACTGAAAAACCACTGCTTCACAAAATATTTCTTACAATTTTTTGTTGCTTTTTCCAGAGACAGCACAAGCTTGGTTTGGTAGAAGGCATAAAATACTACAGCAACCATGAGCCTCAGCTACTGTTGCTTTGGACAAGAGAGCAGAAATCTGCTGTGGCCAAGTGCAATGGAATCTCTAAAAATGTCACAGCTTTGATTTGTATGTTTTTGATATAAAATCTCGACAATCTGAAAAGTAACTGTAACGTCGTATTTGTTGGAATCAAAAGTGCAATATTTCCTTTTTAAAAGAAGGGAAGCTGAAACATAAAATGGAAATTCATAAGTAAAGCGCATGTACTTTAAAATCCCATCACTAAGTTGTATTATCAAACTAAACACTTTCCATGCATGCTGGTTTTCATACCATGCATTATTTCTGTATTTAAAAAAAAAATCAATCCAGTTTTCATTGGGCTTATTTTGTAACCAGCTGATTATTAATTTTCCTGATTATTTCTTATGAAATTTTCATATTTTGCTTGTTTACCTCTCACTGTTACATAGCTTAGTGCTCTTTGTCATCAGTGCCAGTCCTTTAACTCACGGCGGGGTGGCGTGTATTAACAAACTCGAACCCCAAATGCAAACAGAGTACTTTATTAAACTAGGTAAGATCACCAAACACAAGGATGTACACACTAGGGAGCTGGAGACCAGAATCCAGGAGCACAAGGAAAGAGAGAGAACACGGAGGAACAGGTAAGCGCGCTCCCTCACACAAGGAGTAGCCAGGAGAGTTTGGACTCACACAACACCAGGGAACCGGGAGACACAGGAGGAGGAAAGCCACGCACAGGAACAGGCATAGAGAGAGAACAGAACACAGAATAACTGATGATTAATCAGGACCAGGTGCTGCCAATCACCTGAGACACAGACAGACACAGAAGGGGGAGAGCAAGCACAGGTGAAAACAATCAACACTAATAAACATAAAGTCCAAAACTAGGGACCAGTAATTAACATTTCTATTTAATTCAATGATAGACATTATTTATGTATATTAATGTTCTTGATAATCTCAAACTTTATGAAAAGATAGTGCAAGATGCAATATTATTTAGCCCAAATATATCTGTATGCCAAAAGGAATATAGATTAAATCATTATAAATCATTTATAATATATCATTTATTAATATAATGTATATAGTTTTATAATGTATCAATAAATCATTATAAATAAATATAAATAAACTACCAGAATTTATTATTATTTATAACAGAATTGAACGTCTCTTTCAGTCTTTGGTCTTGCATCATCTTTGTCACAGAGTGTGATGGAGTGAAAGCCAGTTCTGTGAATGAGCTCACTGTGTGCAGAAGTAGAGATAACAAGCATATATAGTGAGGGGGAGGAGACTGCTGTGAAACTGCATGTCAGTCGCAAGGAGCACCTTGAGGTATGTCAGCTATGTGAGCAGCTGATCAAGATCCATGTAATTGTGCTGTTTATTGTTTATTGTGTTTGCATTTCTTGATAGATGCTGGGGTTTACATAATTTAATCAATGTGGAATGGGTGGCTCTTACATTTTCTTATCAAAAAGTATGTGGTTAATTCAATATATGCATATACACTCCTTTGTTTTGGAAAACACAATCCCCATATATTAATATTTTTGTTTGCTACATGCTAGAATTATATGGTGGCATCTTTAAGAGTGGGATTTCCCCCAAACTCTGCCACTTCCACGTAACATACCAAACATCCAGAAGTAACCACAGCCGGTTTGACTTGTGTTTAGACCAAAAGATATTTTTTCTTACAGATTTGTATCAGATAAATAGTTACCTGTATGCACACAGCTACATGTATTAGCATGTGTTAGCCAAAGTGCTGTACAAACTCATAAGTAATAACATAGATTAAAAGTAAAATAAAAAAGTAAGAGACCACAAGAAATAACTAGTTAAAAGCAGTTCAATATAAATAGGTTTTTAACAGAGATTTAAAAATAGGCAGTGAAGTGGCCCGTTTAATAAATAAAGGATTATTTTATTTCAGAGGGTCACTGCTTCAATAGCAAATGCCCGGACACTACGAGCGTTAATACAAAAACAAGGGCGGGCGAGGAAAGAATTTTCCATTTACCTAAGAGGACTGGAGGGGGAATAGTTGGTTAAGAGACCTGTTAATAAAAGGGAGCTTGGCTGTTTGGAAAGTGGTCAAATATGCACAACAGCCTACAGGACTGCAAATACATAAACAAATACCACAACACCATGGTTTACATCTAGATTTGATTATCAAATCTTTACAGTAATGTCTAACTTACATATTGCTGAGCTCAACACAAACAGGTTTATTTATATAGCGCATTTTCTAGTCTCTACTGATCTATTAATTCCTTATAACCTTTCTCTTAGAAATGTTTTGCTGCATTTACAATTCATTTTACTTTGGCCTTTCTTCCAAACAGAAATTTGTTATAATTCACAATTACAGAGATCCAATAAATGCAGACTAATTCTTAAATGCAACAACTATTAAATAGTATTAAAATGGTAAGGTCACTGAAAAACCTCCACTAATACCCAACATTTCCCTGCTTGGCTTCCTTATGTAAAGGCCCATATTTAAAACAGGAAGTCAGCTTTCCTGTGAGTCTGTCAGTACACCAGTCAAGTCCAGTAATTTCAGATATGCTTACAGATATCCCTACTTTGGCTCTTAACCATACTGGCCCAGACTCAAAAGGTCAGACGTCCTAACTGGATTGCTATGGCGTTTATGACCTCCATTAGATAAAATTGACTCACCTTGGTGAACCCATTGTTTTTCCTGTAACCATAACAAACATAACATCTGTTGCGTTTAATGATTATGTAATGACACGTATTGGGTGGACAGCCAGGAAATTTTGTAAAAGCATTTGCACTCACCAGGATGAACAGTAAAATATTTTCTGACCCCATGACCTTTCATCTAGCCCCTTCCAAAAATAAAGCTGTCCAGTATTTGATTTCTTGCCAAATATCTGCAAACATGTTTAATGCTAATTAGTAAGTGTTAACATGGTAACGCACTAAACAGATAAAAACCATTGTAAACAGTACTTGTAAATATCAGCATATGAGCCTGTTTCCATGCTGGCATTAGTTTGGCCTGAGAGTGTTCTTTCCTGAGCAGTTTCTCTCTGCATTATTAATCAATAACCAAACCAGTACTGCTGAATTAAATATTAGACTTCAGAGTCACCAATCAACCTGACTTACTTTTGGTTTTTTTTGGTCTGTGGGATTAAACCGGAGTACCTTGAGAACACAAGCACAGGGATAACATGCAAACTCCACAGAGAAAGGTCCCTGATCGGTTTCAAACCAGGAACCTTCTTGCTGTGAGGCCACAGTGCTAACCACTAATTCACTGTCCCAGTCCGCACTAAACAACCTAAAAACATGGACTACCAGACCACAGATTCTTACCCTCAGCTATCAGACTCACCCATCAGTAGTTTCTATTTACCAGTACTCCCATTACCCTAAAAAGATGCACATGTACATGTGTTTTTACTCTATTTGTTTTTTAATTCTCTTCTCTAGAGAATCTTATTCATCTTGGGCTCTTCTATATTTTTTTCTGTGGTTGCTTGGAGTTGTTTCCTGACTTACCTCACGAATTTCACTGGTCAGAATGACTGAATGTTGTTATAATAAACATGGAAATTAAATCTCTGACCAAACTGTAGATGGACAAGCAAAAATGGTGTCATTCAGAAATCAAATATGCAGGAAAAGTATCATAAACGGATTTGCAGCCACTAAAAGAAATCTGACAACTTTAATGTAACACTATCTACAACCAGCAATGTTTAATAGTTTGTAATGGTAAAACATAACCAGCTATAAGAACATGTTTTAATGTGCAGTATTTGTCATCAGTTACAGCTATGTCTATTAACACAACAGTGTTATATTGTGATTTTTTATGTACCAACAGCTAACAGATGCATTAATGAACGTGCTTTACAACTAAATAGAAGAGTTTAATAAACATTTATTAAATGCTGCTTGCAAATACTAAACAGGGCACTTAAAGTAAAAGGTAAAATTACTCAGTGGGTAATTGAATTGGAGGTTTAAAAAGTTTCATGTTTGTATCTGCTTCCTTATTTGAGTTCATTAGACACAGCACCAGGAAGTAAAAGACTCACAAACCGCATGTGAGAGAGTCTTCAATGAGTTTCTAAATACAGGCTGCAAAATATTTATATCCAGGTTGACAGAGGGAGGGGACTCACGTGACATTGCCTCATCTCAGGCCTGATTAATGCAGTTTCATCATCCCAGCTATGGCCGTGGGTCAGCGCTCACAGGCTGTTGTGTTTACTTTAATGGATGACCTACAATAAAAGACACAGATATGCTATAAATAGTGAAGCGTATTACTGCATGTTACAAAAGAGGGGGAGTGAACAGGGAGATTCTTTTTAATAATAGATAGCAAACTGCCAGGAAATTACAGAAGCACGTGTCATCAAGAGATTTTGATTTGAACTATCATGTCAGCAAAACCACAACTTGACACAGATGGATTTATACTGTTTATGCTGATGTTTGGTGTTTATGCTGAATTTGCAGCTGATGGGCTAAGTACAAGTAGCAAAAGGAAAAATGTACTAAGGGTAAAAATAAAAAGTATTAGTTTAAACATAATTAAAGGACCAGAAGTATTCCTTATACATAATGTCCCATTTCTGAAAAGTGTATTATGAGGATTTGCATAAGTTGTCATTGATACGTATCTTGACTATACTGTAAGATTGTTTGTTTGTTTTATTCCATTGTATCTTATTTTTATTCTTAACTTTATTTTAATCAGTTTGGATCACGTGTCTTTTGTATGTTTCTACATGTTAAGGTCTTTGTGTCATTTGCAGTCATTTTGTACCTTTGTGTGTCTGTCTTTGTGGTATATATATATATATATGCGTGTGTGTGTGTGTGTTTTTTCTGTCTGTAGCTGTTGTGTCTCATAAAGGTTGTTTTATTTTATCTTTTACTCTTTTTGGTCATTTGGTGTTTATTTGTGGTTTTGTGTCTATGCATGAAATATCAACAGACCTATAGGTTTAACCAGCTGCATATCGTGAATTGTTCTTTAATACGTTTTAATAAGTTACCTTTTCATCCACCTGATCGTTGCCTATTTATTCATTTAATCTTTAGCGATTTATTCTTGTATGAATTTATCCCCCCTGCTTCAAACTGAGACCTACTGAGTTGAGATGTTGCGTCTGTGCTTTGTGTGTATATAGTTTCTACAACAGGTGGATATTGAGATACATTTAATGGCGTTTGATATAATTTCAGGCAATAACCAGAAAGTGTTTTTACTCGAAGTAGGCAACATGAGATTTCAAAAATCAGGATGAAACCCTGAGGAAAACCACCGCCCAGTGCAAAAGGCGGAGCCACGCGTCCTTCTGCCAGATTCAATAATCCGGGTTTCAGGGTTTCCCCTCAAAAACCGGCCGAACCGTCTTCACACATACATATATATACTGGGTCCAATGGACGGACCGGCCACAGCCAAACCAGTCCGGGTTCAAGATGACGTGGGCTAATCTGCAAATGGTAAGACTGGACGTGAACCAGAGATTCATGTCATTTACCGAGCAGCCTTGTGTTTCCTAACATGTTTTATTTTGACGCCTGCAGATCTACCTCTTGTCGCTGCTGCTGCTCCGCGACCCCGCTGCTGCTGCGAACGCGCACAGGTGCGTCAGCGTGGACGAGCTGAACAGTCGAGCCTCCCGATTTCAGAGGAATTACTGGGACCGACTGGGTCTCTCCGGAAACCCGCTGCCCGCCTCGCGCACGTGCGCGCAGACGGCCGAGACGATGCTGGGAGACCTGAGTGAGCGCGCGCTGTCCCCGTGGACATACCGGTAAGGGCAGACCACTACGGAGCCCGCGGAGGGACAAAGGTGCTCCGTATTCGCGTCACTTTGTTTTTAATTGTCAAATCTGTTTAGAAAACACCGAGATGTTTGTTTATGAGCTGAAACAGTGATGAATGGATATGAATGCAGTTTAAAAATGTTTCGAATGGTTGGGTTGATATAGGATAGATGATAGGTGAAAAATTAATAATCAATAACGAGTTGATAGGCTAATGTTTGTCAATTGATGGGCTACTGATGAATTAATGCTCAGATGTAGTCTAATCTGAACTGTCGAATTTATAAGAAAGATAAAAATTTCAGTCCACAAAATATCCTCTATTGTAATTTAAGATCAATACTCTAGTCTTGACATTTGTTGACATAATAATAAAATTGTGCATAGGGTCATAAGCTAGATAATGCATAACCTTGAATATATATTTATGGTTAACAGATCCATTAAAATAGTGTATAATTGGAAATTACAGTTGAAAACAACAGCCTACAGTAGTGAAACTAATTTCCCTGAGAGATCCTTCCCAAGAGATCAATAAAGTTTTTATCTGTCTAACTAAAAGTATAATTGCTGCTTAAAATGTTGCTTAAACAAAAGTACAAAACAACCTATTACCAACAAAGCTGTTTTTCACACACGATAATTTTGTGTAGACACACAAAACAGCACATGAGAGAAGCCCATGATAAACAAACAGTCCTCTTAGTCATGATACATGTACATAAAACACATGTATCTTTCATTTTTCCTTTTAAAGGCAGTTTAACAGTTTTTGAGACCCACACCTCCAGATGGAACTGGGAATTTTTTTAGGGAGGCAAGGCCTCTGACATCAACATAATTTGAACACTGGCTCCTCCAGTCTACAGTGACTATGAAGTGATCAGTTCCAAGGAGGAGCCTAAAGAGCAGCAGTCTGTTTCTGTCAAATATTAAAATCTGTATCTTCCAAACTTACATTCTTTTACTATTATTTTTTATTTGTCTCATTCGGTTTCTCTTGGTTTGTGCTGAACTTTGGAGGAGTTTTTGGACAGAAAGTGTACTTCTTAGATTTTCTCCAACTTCTTTTACACTGAAGTTTAACCAGGAAGGACAGGGTTTTCTCCAGGAAATGGTTAGCTGAGGAGGTCATTTCATGCAATACTGTTTGAAGAAAAAACATTCAGGTCAGACTCTGGCTTGTAATTTTAAGGAAGACATGTCCCCACATTATCTTTCATTTGGTGAAAGGAATTACAGATGTGCCAAACAAAATATCTACAAATGCACCACCAGTGTAGAGATAGATGAAGTCCAGTATTAACACAAATACAGTCCATTCAGCTCATTTTACACTCTAGCTATTCCCATGAGAGGTGACAGAACCATTGTGATTTATTCAGAGCTGCTGTATTTATAGCTGTGTGCATTCTGTCTGATTCTCTTCTTTAGCCTAGACCAAGATGACAACAGGTTCCCTCGTGAAATCTCCTTTGCAAAGTGCCTTTGTCAGGGCTGCATCATCAACCAGCGGGAAAACCTATCATACAACTCTGTGCCTATATTTGCTCATCTGATGATCCTGACAAAGACTCTGTGCCCTGATGACCCAAACAAATATCTGGTAAAAAAGGAAAAGAAAATTGTCCCAGTGGCATGCACGTGTGCCGTGCCTAATATGACTAAATGATCTGAGATACGACTCATTTGCTCAAATCAGCACTGATTTTGATTTATACTTCTTATTTTTATTTATATTTCACCTTCTAGTTTAGATTTTAATTATTTTTAAAATACAACTTTTGAGTTCTGCTCCAGACTTAAGAAACCTCATTAGATATTTGTCTAGATGGGGCTGACCGTCGTGCTAGTGTCATAGCAGTGTCCCAAAAACTGTCAGGCTGATTGCTGTGAAATTTAGATTATATTGTTAAACTTTAAATGACAGTTTAATGAAATACCTTTCAAAACATGTCTCACTGAGCATTGGAGTTTATGTACTGTGTCTTTAATGTGAAATAAGCTTCATTCGGATAGCTGTGAAGATCCCTAGAGTTTCATTATTTAATGGGTGTTTTTTTAGCATGCTTATTGAAAATTTTATTTTTATATTTTATTTATTTACTTTGTTATTGTGATCAAAGGTAGGATAGAGCTGATTAATGTAAAAAGACCAGTGAATTCATTCTGCAAGATATAAATATTTCCCACTGGTGGATAAAGACCATGATGTCACTTCTAGTTTAGATTTATTGTTTAAATGTTTCATTTACATTTTTTTATTAAAATATTTTACACTACAGACCATTTTATGATGAACTGTTGATACTATTTTTAACCTCTAATCTTGAGGCTTGAATACATAAGCTTATTAATTATTAAGTGCCTTTCAGATTTAGATTACATAGCCCTTCACCGACCAGTTGTTCCACAGTTTTAAGATATTTTTTTATTGTTATGTAACTTGTCAAAGCACAAATGAGCCTAATCATTTTCACATCTCACCTGAAAATTTTTTTTAGTGGACCCATGTTCTTTTTCAGTTGCAACAATGCACTTTTTATATATATTTACCAAAAGTAAAAGTGTTTCTTTTACTTATTTGTCCTGTTGTCTTTTGTACTATGCTTCTCACCTGCAGCTTAAAGTAAAATCAAGAACTTTAGCTTCATTCTCTTCTCTCATTCTCTTGTGAGCTATAAAATTAAAACCATGCCAATATTGATGGCCTTGTATTTCTTTCTTATTTCTTTCTTTAGTCATGATGCATGCTAAAGGAACAAACCAAACACTGGCTCTAGACAGGGAATCATGTTTTGTTTTAAAGGTGACCCTTCTTTGCACCTGGAAACAGTGGGGATGGGGTGTGATGGCTGCTCAGGAGGTTGCGTTTTGCAATCTCTCAATTAGATGCCGCTAAATCGTTCACATTTCACACATTGAACCTTTAAATCAGCTGTGACCATCCCAGTACCAATGAAATACAGAACGAACTGCCTAAATAACTAAATAAATAAGCCCAGTTGTTCTACCTGTTATAATCTTCAGATGTTTATTAGAGACTCATCCTGTCTCATGTTAAATCTGCCATCCCTGTTGATCTTGACCATCTCCAGTTTACAGCTCTTCACACAACCCTTATGTACCTGGACCAGGAAAACACCTATGTAAAAATGCTGCTTGTGGATTTCAGTTCTGCGCTCAACAGTTATTCCCAATAAACTGGTTCAAAAACTGCAATCTGGGTTTGACTATCTGTGCACCTGGATTCTGGGTTTTCTGAGGAACAGACCCCAGAATGTAAGGATGGGAGATTTTACATCATTTACTCGTATCCTGAACACTGGCACACCACATAGGTTGTGTTCTCAGACCCTTCCTCTACCAGTAGTGCGATAGTGTTCACACTGTTAATGTGCTTGTATCACGTAGCAATGATAATGATTGAAATTGTGTTTGAGCTTAAGGAGGCTAAGTAGACATGCAAGAAAAGTGACTTGATTTTGTCACATTATTGCAAGTAAATACAAACAAAGTAATATAAGTCCAAAAGGTGTCTCTTCAGAGATCATTATTTTTGTCACAAACCCCATTTCTCTGTAACGGGATTCCATCAAATCATGTGACATTCAAAGCATTTAAGTGCTAATGAACCATAGAAACGCACAGTGACTTGATTTTTTTCTTATGGTGTGTGAGATGAATTCATGATACAACCTTTGTTAGCTAATGCATGCATTTAACACATGTGCATTAGTAAAAACACTAATGCATGTGCGTTGTACCTTTTTTCTTTATAAAGTGTTACCAGTAATAAAAATAATGAAGTGTTATATTATTATGGCCATACAAAATAACATGGTGGGACTGTAAAAATGTAGTATTTTGCTTTGAAGGGGGTTACTGCTGGTCACAGCTATGCAACCCTCAAAGAAAAAATCAAATTGGTATATTTCAAAGTTACAGTTTTTATTGTAAAATCTTTTTGTTACTGTCCCTCCACTGGAGCTTCAGCAAGAAGTTGTGGCAGCCCAAGGAGGGAAATTTACACCAAAAAATTAGAAAATATACATTTTCACACAGAAGGAGGATTGTGAATTCTGAATGTTACGACTAGTATAGGTAGTACAAACAGGAGTGTTTAGTGTTGATAGTCACCTGACTGTTTTAACTGTGTAAACCAACCAAGACACTGGAACAATATATAAAAATATATCAGTATGCAAAAGGAGAGAGAAGACATTGTTCATAAAACATTAAGACAATAATTTAAAGTGTTTTCTCTCGTCCTACTTGTGGTGCAGGGCAACATGTCTTTGCTGAATATTGTGACTGTGTCTAAACATGCATTTAGCACAAGAGGGAGACAATGATTTCTCTGTTAACTAGTGACTAAAAACAGTTTAACAAAGCTGCAGGCATAGGTCAGACCAAAGCCATTTACACTTATCAAATTACAGTATTTGCCCAGGGTTGTATCCTATTTGCCCCACTTGTTTGGGAGTGGTAGTTATATGACAGATTTAAGGATTGAATGGTGTCTATTTTGCTTTACAACTTGTTATATAAACTGTCATGATCATGTCAAACATCAGACTGTTAGGACAAATCCAACATGTCTCTGTAATTCCTTTGACAAACACACATGGGAGATCTAGACAATTTTACTTGGGGTGGCAAAAGGTTTTGGTAGGGCTGTTGATGTGGGTCCTTTTACACAGTAAAAATATGGGGTCGGGGGCAGCTGGGGACGAACCTTACAGTAGGGGGGGCAGCTGCCCCTTCTTGCCCCCCTATAGATCCGCCCCTGAGGGTGAATGTTTCCTTCATATTTGTACATTCACAACCCCACAGCTCAGGAGAGGCAGGGCAGTGGGGTAACTTAAGGACAGAGTATAGAGTTTCTCGATTGTGACATGACTGGATTTGTAGTATGTAATACGTTCATAGCTCCAGCATGTCATTCAATTAAGGTTTTTTTATGTCTACACATTTATCAAAGGAAATTCAAGTTCATCAGTTCAAAGATTGAGAAACAGCAGCATAAATTGTCACATTTTCACTCATGTTGAGCCATGAGAGATCTCCATACATTTCCCTACCTACATGTACCCATGAACTCCTTGTTTTCAGTATTGTATAAATAAAGCATTATATTTAAAAGTGACAATATGTGCTTACTATATGGATTCTTAGCTGCCCTGTTGTTAAAAATACTTCATATAAAGGCTGGAAGAGTTTACATTTGAGATCTATAGACCACAGGATGAGTTCAGTGAAACAGAAAACTCTCTGCTGTGTTCTCTGTGTAACAAATCCAACCAATCTGAGAAGGCAGGCAAACATAGTCAAATTAAGGTGTGAACCTTATAAAATATACTAGTAATAACACTACAGATCAGCAGTATTTTCCTGGTTTTTTAAAGTCTGTCCAAACCCATATAGGATCAACATTTTCTTGCATTGTGGTGGCTATCAGCTTGGAGTAAGCACAGCGGCTGTACATCACGGGAAAGACCTGAAAATAACTCCAGTCAGGGGGGTCTGTGGGAGAGATGCCCAAGTACTGCATACACAACCCTAGAAAGACATCTTCAATATAAAGAGGTTTAATGTGTTTGGAAGCCTCCATAAGTTTTTTAGGGAGGTCTAAAGAAAAAACGTAGCCTAGACCCAAAGCATAATGTGGGTACGTTGAATGAGGGTAAACCTCCAAAGGTAGATACCATTTGGAATTTGCATTTCTCAGAACTGCAGCTCCTTTTGCTACAAGTCCTGTCATGTAATTTGACTTCGGAGCATTTGACAACAAATGAATGAGATTGGGCACATTTAGAAATATGTCTGAATCAATCTTCATGGCATAATCGGCACTGGAGCAGTAAGAGTCCAGCCACTCCAGCATCACCATTGTCTTGATGGTCAGGTTTTTGTAGCAGTCCAGGAAGTTGCTCTGGATCAGGTCTTGATGCTCTTTGCTCTCCTGCAGAAGCTGATTTTGCTGCTGCTCTGCTCCCTTTGCCTCATGCAGCCCCATCAGGAAAAACAGCTTCACTACTTTGCCCAGTACTGGACCTTCACCCCCCCAGGTGCGGCGGATGATATCGCGATTATGCCTGTTGTGAGGTGCCACAGGAACCATCAGAACCACAAAAGGCTTCTCCTGCTCACATTTCTGTGGCTCATTTATAATGAAGTGGTACTCATACGGGTATTCCACTAAATATGGGCCTGGCGAAACATAAGGAACTGGTGTTGTTGGCACAGTTGTCAGTTGTGACGTCTGCTCAGTCACCACTTTAACATTTGCAGTCCAATATGTTACAGTCGTGCCTGTAACATTTGTTGTTGATGTGACATTCTCAGTTTGAGGAAGTGCAGGAGAGTTGGTCTTATTCATAAACATGATTGTATTAACAGCCACCGTTGGTTCCGGTGTAGGTCCCAGGGTCGTGCTGGGAGAGACTATATTTTGTCCCAGACTTTTAAAAGGAATCCACAGTTTTATTGTATTATATTTTTTCTGCCATTTAGGGCTCCAGTCACGTGCCATATCCTTGATATTCACGTTATAAAAAAACAAAAGTGTTGCCAAAACCAGAAAGATGAAAAGGTAGTGACGGCGTGACCACCTACACCATTTCTTGTTTTCCGGCAGTTTCCCATTATCCATAATCCCCTGGCTGAGAGGAGATAAGGCAGAGAGACACAAAAGAAACCTATATCACCAGCATAGGCTATAACACTGTAGGTGGTTCTCATTTGACAATTGATTAATTGATAACAGTGTTAAATTGGTTTTAGCTTTGTATCTTTTAAACTTTTGAAGGAAATCTATGAGGCTCTCATAACAGTTAACAGTTTTTTTTATTTTCCATTAGACACCAATGCGTCATAGGTCACAAACAAAGATACTAATTTTAAAAGCTCACATACCTTTGCCCTTCCTTAGCGAAGCCATTTTCTGGCATGTTGGCACTCGTCTGTCTATAAACGTAGGTTTTCATTCTTTTCTATATATCACTGAAAAAAACAGGATGCTGCTCTGCTGAAAAAACACGACTGGGCATTCAGTTGCAGTAAGGTGTGACTTTTACCTGCCTGTTACAAAAAACTGGATCCAAAAAGAATAATGAAATCTTTCTAAACATAATTCCTGCTGTCTCTGTATCATGTGGTAATGCGAGCTCCTGGGTCGACCAACTAACCATGACACTGTGCTCTTTTTTACCTGAAGGGAAGCCACACCTGTGCGGGTTCCACCCCCTGGTTTGCAAGCATTATTTCCTCAAGGGCAATGAAAAGATGGCCCTCCTCCAGTGGCTATGGGAAATAGGTCTTATCTGAGCTGTTGCTCCTTTCCATGAAGAACACTTGCACTGTGTGTGTTTGTGCATGTGTGTGTTGAAGAAGGGTGTGTGTGAAGGCAAATAAAAAATGGTTTACTAATTATATGGAATTTGGAAGCATGTTGTATTATAACAATGCAATGTTCACAGAGCTAAGTTCTGTGTTAGGATTGAAAACGTATGTGAATTACTTAACCTTTGACTATTTAAACATCATCGTTGCTGTATATATTTTTGTCACTGTTATGGAATTTTTTTAATAGCCAGTATTCTATGAACAATCTAAAATAAACAGAATGGAGGATTTAATGTCTTTTATGTATTATCTTTGCAAGGAGGTCACTGTCCCGTCAGAGTGCTAAAGCAATGTGCAGGAGAGTGACAGAAAACAAAGGGCATGGTGAGTAACATGCAGTATTATCAGGATGGATACAGACACTATTAGAACCAGTTCAGACTTGTCTTTGTCCCTGAGAACATACATTAGCTACATTAAATTGCAGCAGTCTGGTCAATAACGTAGGTGTCAAGGTGTTCTTGTCATGATTTGTGTATCAAATTTGTATGGATCGTAACCTCGTCAGACACAAGTGCCCCGGACACAGAAGCAGATTAAGCAAAAGTTTATTTAATGTAGTACAACAGAATGAGAAGTGGGAATGCAGGCCGGTGGTGATGTGTTGTGAATCCAAGAGGTCGGCAGGAGTTGGTTTCTCAGACGGCCAGTTCCGGTACCGCCGGCTGGTCCTCGGAGATGGGGGTGGTAAGTCCGTGGCGGGTTCGCAGAGCAATATCTGATGAGTATGGGTCCCTCTGGGGCCTACCAGAGGCTGGGCTCTCTCCCGACTCAGAAACAGGAAACAGGAGAAAACCAGGTTAATGTAACAGTGACAAAACAAAGCAAACAGTGCTCGCACCCGAGACTCCTCCGGAGTGAGAGCACAGTAAGTGCTTGTATCTAAAGGTGACAACAGTCAACAAGCAATCCACAAAAGAGAAAGGCGTCCCCCACGTCAAGTCTATTCCTCTTCGTGGGAAGCACAGTCATGAGTTAGTTCATCCGAGCCATAACAGGGAAGCGACAGGAAAAGGTACACTAGCCGTAAGCTTCAGATTCCTCCGATCTAAGCCAAAACGGTACACAAAGAAACATTCACTTGCCGTAGCGTGAATCCAAACGGGAATTAAGGACAAACAATCCGGCGATCTGTGTCCCCACGAACCCAGCTACTTAAGCCAGGCCCGCAGGTGACACAGATCAGCAATCAAAACAAGCTGAGGGAATGTACCCAAAACATTTCCCCTTGTCCCTTCAAAATAAAACCCCGGCACCGGAAACCTAGTCTCCGGGACCTGACAGTAGCAACACAAAACAACCAAACCAGTTCCTGTCATGATCCAAAAAATAAAACAAAACAGGAAGTCCAAAATTGCGGATCATGACAGTTCTGGTTAAAAATGCAAAACAAGGACAAGCAGCTTCAAAACAAAATTCATACTGAGTTCAAAGTTCATCAACAGAAAAACTGCACAAAGTTCAGAGTAAGTGAACATCGTTCTCAAAGAGTAATTTCCCATTACAGCACTAATTTACAACCTCAATCATTAGTGACTTAGAATTAGTATTCAGATTCTTTACTTAAGTAAATGTGCTCAAGAACTAACTGCAAAATTTACTTATGGTATTAACAGTAAATATTATTACACCCACCTCGTGTCACTGACACACCCCTCAACTGCAGTTACCTCAAAAACCTCTGCAGAAGACATGAGTCAAAGTTTTACTGAGAATCAGAGCAAGAGGGGAAAAAAGAGGATGTCGCGGTGAAGCTTTGTTGCAGGCTATGATGGGGGTTTGGGCAGTGATATTGATCAGTGGAGAGGTGTGAGACCAAAATAGCTATGGAGACAGTGGGTTCTGTGTGGCAGCTGGGTGGGTCTTATTGTGGACTATTTTAATACTGTCTCCATTTTCCCAATAATTAATGCCAAATTACATACATGGTCCCTTTCTGGATCTAGCCAATGAATTTAAAGTTCGAGGATATTAAGAAACTAACAGGACAGATCTAAAAAGCCATCCTGGATTCCAGTTTATATCTGGGAATTAGTGGAATAATCATAATAAAGTGACACACAAATTATGCCAGAGAGCGTTAAAATCAACAGTAGAGCATAAGACAGCCAGGAAAATGACATAAATGTCTAAAGACCATATAGGTTGCTTCATTTTTTCCCACCAAGCTAATGTGAGTGCAGCCTTAAACGTATCATCTCCTCTGAAGTGGATGGTTTAAAAGAGAGGTTACAGAAGAGGGTAATACTTTCTAGTTATTTTATACTAATAAATTTGCCTCACAGAGCTTTACAATCACAACTGCTCCCCGAGTGCCGCAGCACTGACTGCCCACTGCTCCGGGTGTGTGTTCTTCTACCTCTAAAATGATAATGAATTTTCAGACTCTTCAAACCTTTTGGTTGTAACCAACATCTAAGTACTTTCCTAAGCAGCTGTCTAACACCTAAAGAAGGCTATCAAAATCTAAAATGTCATTAGGAATATATTTGAGGAGAAACAGGAACTGTGGAAAAGAAAACAAAATCTTGACGGCCAAGAAAACAAACCAAAAACTTTCCAACTCTACTGGGAAGACTCAGAAAGGCCCTTGTGGGTATAAAGCAGATGCTGGAAGGTGTCGATGACACAGCAGTGTACAACAGTTGTACCCAAACAGGGTCAGTATCTTAGTTGTGAAATGTGAATATGTGGTCCCCTGGTGCACAGCAAACATTGCATGGACAGAGAGAAGCATTCATTCTGCTAAACATCCGTAAACTCTGAATGCAAATGTCAAGCAGATGCAGTCAGTCAAGAAACCGAAACTGAAAAGAGGCTGGCTTCTAAGATTCAAAGCAGATGTCAAAATCCAGCACGAATGACTTCAAGAGGAAGCTTTTGAACAGCTTTCACCGTCCCTTCACTGAATATGTGTATGTCTTTATTATATACAGACGGTGCACAAGACAACCTGAAAGCACATCAGAACCTGGATGAACAATGAGAGTTTGCAGAACGTATGTAATACCATCTCCTGTTTAAATGTCTAATTCCAGTCACGAGTTTTCATCTGGAATGTGTTTATCACAGATTGTTAAGCAGCACAGATCATAATGCAGCCCCTAGTTTCGCAGAGTGTATGGCATTAGCTTGTTGTGTTTTACTCCAATATATTAAAGGCAGGTTCAGTTATAAAACTATATCATATGCCCATGTGAATGATGAAACAGATCAGTTGGACATTTCCAGAGCCTTTAAAACATGAATAAAATCTAGAGGGGGTAGATTAGAACTTCCATTTTTAATCTGCCATACAGATAAAAAATAATCCATGGAAGAATGACGTCATCTGACACGATAAGTGTGGATATCTTTAATAATCATTTGGACAAGTGAGAAAACAGTTTTAATGATGAGAAATGTTCTGGGAATGTTTCTAAAATATAAATACAGACATGAATGAGGTGTCACCGTGGCTTCCCCACCTTTTTTATTTTTTTAAATTCTTTATTAATAGAAAACAAGTCATATTGTACGTTCCTATCTTCCGTGGTACGTACGTAATGACGCAGGAAGCGTCTCCCACGGCGTACGTTCCGCGTCATATCTTCCAACTCAACCGCCGCTTCCTGGCCGGCCCAGGCCCCGCAGGTCTCGGAGCCGCATCGAGGCGTCAGTCCCGGCAACAATTACCAGTGTGATGGCTGAATGAAGAGGCTGAACTCGGCAGAAGTCCCGGGACGGCTGCGAGGTTAGTGTTTATTTGACTTGGTTGCTTTGGGAGTTAACGAGCTGACAAGGAACTGATTTGTTTTCCGAACGACTCTATGTCTGTTTTGGTGTCAGACTTGAGTCTGTTCAGTGGGAGCTTTGTTCAGCTGTCCTCCATAAATACACACGACTTGTCTCTGGTCACTGTTGGTGCCTGCTAACCCCATTATACACCATGCAGACCGGTGATGGTGTTAATTACTCATGTGTTAATTGACAGACAGGTGTTAATTCTCATTAAACCCCACCAACGTGTTACTGCTGCAGCTCAGGTGATGTCTTTACATTGTGAGCTGGTGCTGAAGCCTCCTTCTTTGATAACTTTGCACAGCTGGTGTTAGTGACTGACTCCAAACTGACCACAAGCTTTCGTACGCCTCCATATCTTTGTTTCCCTGTGTCTTCATCCCACCACCTACGATGCAAAGAAAAGTAGCAGGCACGAGGAGACGTGTTTTAAGTGACATGAGATGACCTTTCCTCTGGGCCTTCATGTGAAACTTTCATCCACAAACTGACTTCTGATGCAAGGGCGCGTCAGCCCGTGACTCCTGTGAAGGAAGCACTAATGTCGTATCTTCGGTTTTAGCTCCTCCACGCAGCTTCCTTGACCCTTGGTCTTCTCTTTAAACGAAGAAAAAAAGGGGAATTGATATTCAGCCAGTGTCTCATGATTCATTAAGGTGGACTGGAACAATTACCAGGTTGCACAAGGAGTGAGGTGGGAGGTGATGTGGAATATACTTCATGAGGGTCACCTCTTCAGGGCCAGGGCCAAAAGATTAGAAGATGGAGGACTGGTTATATTGATAGTGAACTTCGAATTTGTGATTAATCACATTATGTGGCTCCAATATGAAGTAAACCTGGGGCCTTTGGGGCTTCAGGTGTCTTGTGACATCACCCTGCTTTCTGCCTTTTTTAACACACCAACATCAGTCACTAATTTACCTCAGTCTGTTCTGTCAGCAGCGTTTGGCCCGGAGGGACGTGGAGCCTGAGGCGTAGCGACCGTGGTGATGGTGTTAGACTCAGGTGAAGTCTTCATGGAACAGGTTAAGGGTGAAAGCGCTGTGAGCAGCAGGGACCCGTTGGAGCCGCTTGTTCGAGCAGATCCTCCAAAAACCAGCAAGAGCTCTGCTGCGACGCCCCGGCAGCTGGCCAAAAGGAGCAATGTTGCTAAGAAGGAGAAGGTGTCCCATAATGGATTTCCAGCCCAGTCGAACAGCAGCCAGGTAGAGAGAAGGTCATCGTCATTAATAGGTGGGGCCAAGCCAAGACCGCCGCTCCACCGTCCCCTCAGCCTGGAGGTGACGCCACAACGCCTGCGAGGAACCCAGGAGCAGATGGCAGACAGGCGGATCATGCAGCCTCCATGGCGCGGTGGTTTGCCCTCCCCGTCGCCGCCAGCTCGCAGCCTGACCAGCCCCAGTCTGGGAGCAGGCGGCTGGATGCGCCGCAGTGAAAGCACCTGCTCGGTCAACTACTCCCTGGGGCTTCGGGCTGGCAAAGGGCAAATGCGACCTGCCACCTCTCTCCCACACATAGCAAAGGGGGTGGGGAGCATGACGCTGCCTACACCCTCCAGACCTTGTCTGCTTGTCGCTCTCAGACCGCTTAACTTGGAAGAGGAGAAGCAGGCTTTCTTCCAGTCCGACTACAAGTACGAGCCTCAGTTTGAGTATGCGCAGCCTGAGCCGAGGAGTGTGCTGGAGAAATATAGGGAGGCCTCAGGCCTCTTCCTTGAACAGGTAAGTCAGAATCAGACATAAGATAATCAGCCTCTGAGTTACTGTAATAATGATGATGACTCTTCTGTCCACCTGCAGTCAGTTGGAATCATGGAGTGTGTCCTGAAGAAGTTTGGCTCCTATGAGAACTTTGAAGAGGTGACCGGGGGCAGCGTCCTCCCGAAAAGTCAGGTCTGGGTGGCTGTACGAAAATATCTGCAGAAAGAAGGATGTGTGGGAGAGGTGAGTGCTCTGAGCAACATGAAAATCACAAGCAGCAACTCAGAAATAATTTAGTGAGGTGAGAAACAGCCCTCTAGCTTTATCAGGCACCAAAACACTATGCAGCTAATTGCAGCTAATTAAGTGTTCGACTGGCTGGTGGTGTGTAAGCAGGTTTAGGTTTTTTTTTTGCCTAATGTTGTTCCATTCAATTAAATTCTCTTATTAAGAAAGAGGGATCTGCTTTGACAATGTTTGTTATATATATGTTCATCATTTTTGTTAGTATGCAAACTTTGCATTAATGTACAGTGTAGTATTATTAAAGGTAGTATTATTATTATTTACTCTTTGATACCTCTGTAATTAATTAGTATTGTATTTTAAACTCCACTACATTTTAATCCTATTTTACAGATTTAAAAACACATTATAAAGTGTTATAAAATACAATATACTGTTAAAGATTAAACCAATGTTTCCTGTTTTCTGACTTACAAAAAATGTGTCTAGTTGTGGACAGGTCTGTAAAATGTCAGCCATCCCACCAGAAAGGTTTTCCCTTCAGGCTTCTGAGATAGTTCCATTTAAAACAGTTTGTGACCCAAAGAGGTAAAATTACACAATATTTCACCCCCCAAAAAAAACAAAACAAAATAAATAAAATTTGTGTAGGAGATTGGTAATTTCTTGCTTTTTCTCCCATGACTAGTTACCAGTAAATAAACTAGTTAATCTTGAGCAGCAACAACAGTAAAATGTTGCCAAATAGCAGTCTAATAATTGGTAATATAGCACTTACAGGGCCTGAGCCATAACACCAGATCTGAAATTAAACATAACATCACAGCTTCTTTGTTCAAAGTTTAGCAGCAGTTTGGCTTCAAGAAGAAAAAAGGAGAGTTAGTTAAATAATTCTTTTCGCAGCTCGCAAGACAGCGACTTAACTGGAAAATCAAGCCAAGGTGCAAATTTTTCCTGGGAACATCGTGTGCGGATCCTATGAGTAAAAACATGTATGTATATGTATTACTTTGACATGGATCGTTGGAATGACAAAAACAAAGTTGAGCTTGCTCTGAATGTAGCTGAACAGGTGTTAGGTGACACTGCCGCAGTCGAAGGCAAACTGCTGCTATCTTAATCTTGTTTGCTTAGTCTGTCCAAGCAGGACATCCGTTTCATCGGAATTAGTTGAAGCTAATGAAGGACGAATGCAGTGTCACTGGTCTTGCAGTGATGTCTCTGTGTTTGTACCTCCAGGTTGTGGTGCGTCTGTCTGACGAGCTGCTGTCTCAGGCGATGATGGTGGTGGAGAGTTGTCGCCCCACTCTGACCATCAACACGTCTAGAGTTCGACAGCACTGGCTTGAGGGAATGCTGAGACATGAGATAGGTACACACAATCATGGCACAGATAAGATATTAGTACAGGATCACAGCCTCTGATATTAAATTCACCATCTAACACATCGATTTCTGCCACAAGGACAGTACTTGCAGAAGTGCTGGTGTTCAGTAGAATTTCAACAGATCTGAATCCTTGTTAAATCCAGAGCTGCAACAATCAGTATTATAAGACAATACATCAGTGTAGCTGTTGGTGTTATGTTCACAGAGTCAAAGCAACTGAACCAGAGATAAAGTAACCTGTTTCCATTAACTCACTGTTCACAAAATCAGTTTTTTACTAAAGCGGCATTTTGAAATACAGCCCAGGAGAGATGTTTACAAGTTCAAACTATGTCTAGTTGTGACTGTTTCACTCACTCCTGAAATAAAAACAGGTTGTACCACAAAAATTAGTTCTTTGAGATTTGTTGTTACTCAGTATTTACACTGAGTATCTGCACTTGAGTACCTTCACTGAACAGCACTACAGATATTTCCTAAAGTCTTTCAGAGCTGAGTCACTTGTGTGTTTAAGAACAAAGGTAGGAAATTATGTAGTAGGTAAGCGGAAAATAGATAAATATTAAAAAAAATGCAAATATCCATCGGAGTTTCCTAGAAAGACTAACATATTCCTAATTTGAATTTTTCATGACTACACATTATAGAACCCTCTGATAAGCAGATATTCATTGATATTTATGCTGAGTTTTGGTTGAACTGCATGGCTACTGTCGTTTTTAAAGGCTATGGAAATTCCTTAATTTTGTGTTTCAAACTGTTATGATGATAAACACATAAAACACACTCTATACTTAAAAAAGGTCAAATAAAATAACCTAGTAAGCACATTTTCTGTCCAATTAAGAATAAATATTTTTGGTTGGTCTTTCTTGAAAACTACAAACCTCTGATTTTATGAAATAAATCATAATAGTGCACTGCATTTATATTTGCGTAAAATGGGCTGCTGCAGGAGTTGTATTTACTTTTTAATGTTAAAAAAAAAAATCATGAGTTGTTCGCTGACGTGTTCAGAAGGGTGTTTCCTTGCCTCAGGCAGTCATTTTATGTGCCCGGTTCATTGTGTGTTCATTATGCTGCGGTTTTCCACATTTAATCACTTTGACTGACTGATGTTTCTCATGTCCTCAGGCACACATTACCTGCGAAGTGTCAACAACAATTTGCAGCCCTGGGCCAACACAGAAGGCAGGAAGCAATTTGGCCTCAAACCTGCCAATCCCACGGAGGAGGGTCTGGCCAGCTTGCATAGCGTGTTGCTACGGAAACACCCCTACCTGTGGCGTGCAGCTCTCCTGTACTACACCGTGTACCACGCCAGCAGTATGAGCTTCAGCCAGCTCTTTCATCACATCACACGCTTTGTCCAGCACCCGGACATCCGCTGGGAATACTGTGTGAGAGCCAAGAGGGGACAGATGGACACCTCGCAGCCCGGTGATCAAACACACACAAACAAACAAGAAAGGAGGTTCATTCAGAAATGTTCATATGTGGGCAGAGGCACATGAAGTCAGATGTTCAGCTGAAAACTATTTCCTGGTTTTAGACACATTTCCTCCACAACTTCAGTGGAAATCACCCCCTTAAAAAACATCAATAGTTATTACAGCAACCTATCAGACCAGATCTGTCTTTATTATATTATCATCATTATTATATTACCTGTTTGTTGCACGTTTCTGTCCCAGGTTGCTTCAGTAAAGATCAGGTTTATCTGGATGGTATCATCCGGATCCTTCGATATCGAAAGACCATCGACTTCAAGATGTTGACATATTTAGGCAAGGTTAGTGTCACTGGGGTCCAGCTCTCACCAACCTGCAGCACGCACACACAGTCATGTCTCACTATAGTTGTGAACCCTATCCCTTACCTAAGCCTAATATAGCACAGCAATATAAAAAATGTTATCATTAAAGCTCACTTCAGATTTTTTTCAGATCCAGTATCTTTGTGTTGACAGTTCACGTTCAGGTATGCAAGAGACATGTATCTGGCTCCTGTTTAAAAAAACAAAAACATTGTTGAGGTCCTGCCACACATGCACAGTTGTACATGAACACTGAGCTGCATGTGTATAGGAACAACCGTGACAATCAAATTGCGCTGTTTCAGGAACAGATCTTGAGTAACTGAACTCTTCTAGTAGGTTTTTTTCCTCCTACAAATAGTCTTTACCTCTGCAGGTGTCTTACGAAGACGTGGAGAGGCTGAGTCATCTGGCAGTGCTCTCCAGGACCAGGATCCCATACTTTATGCGAGACCAGGAGCAGTACCTGCGACATCTGGATCACATTGCTGCTGTCAATGAGCTGGATGATTCAACGCTGCAAGACCTGCTGCCCTGACATGTCTCCACACCACCTGAAGCCAAGAACAAGAACTGGAGGACACCAATAAAATGATGGTATCATGTGATGCCCCGAGTATCACTTAAATAATAACAGTATTACCAATGCTTTATTTGAGCATTTTTTATAAAACTTGAATGATCCAAACAAAAGGGACATACACACTAACACCTCTATCTACATTTCACTTTTATCCAATGCATGTCTGTGTGGCTTTTTCACAGAGCCGAGTTAAAGTGCCCCCAACCCCTCTGCCTTTGCTCCCACTATGAAGTTACCTCAATACTGCAACTGTAAGATATAACCAGTGTTGTATATGTAGACTCATACATCATCACTGCACCCAACGCCTGTACAGGACATTGCTAACATGTCGTGTACAGACTTAAACATTCATAATCACATGCTTCACATGCAACTATTTAAGATTTTTTACGTTGATAGAACAGACTGAATGTTTTTGGCATTAGCTTTATATCTTTTTTTAAATTTTTTATAGATGACAGTGTTTTATGCCTTATATAGTTTGCATTTTAAAAAGGACACCAAGGACTAATTTGTTTCAGGAGAAGTGATAACTGGGGAAGTGATAACTGGGGAAGTGATAACTGGGGAAGTGATAACTGAGGCCATGATTCTTTAAAAAATCAAGTGCCAGTGGACTCAGTCAAGTATTAAAATACTCTCCATGGATGTTTTTCAAATATGAGTGTTATTAAGAAGATAGTCAGATGTGTTGTTTCTGTCTTAACAGTGTCCTTGGTGGCCTTTGGATATCATAATGCTACTGTGATGTGACCCTGTCCCCAAGCTCCCCCCTCTGCGCAGCAACCAAACTTTCATAGGCAAAATTAAAGGAATAGTTTGACATTTGGGGAACTTTAAAACATATTTGCTTTCATGCAGAAATTTGAAAATATCTAGGCAGAGTATAAAGACCAGCAGTGGTCTGAAAAGTTAAAAAAAAACAGTTTGTTAAAACAATAACTTTGCTAATAACTAAAAACCTTTAAGTTGGCATGTTTTGTCTGCTAACATTACCTAACCACTTCCAAGGCCAAGGCCATTAAAAATCTCATTCATGACTGGCACATCCACTGTGCACCCTATAAGGGGGTAATACTGTATGTGGTTTCCCAAAGTGTCAGACTATTCCATTAACATATAAGTGCCAAAGTGGCATACTTAGCACAGTGTTGGACTATTTGAGAAGCAGCCACACTCAGCCAGTCATTGTAGTTGCTCCTTTAAACTGGCTGAGGAGGAGGCAGGGGTGTCGTGGGCGTGCCTTAGATGGGTGTAGAGCTCATCTGCTGTAGCTAGTCATGTGTTTGTGGGCTGCTTTTTACTGTTTGACACTTCAAACTCCAGATGTCATTCAGGACCTTCGTTCTGGGACGAGCCGTCTGTGAGCAGAATTAGCACAGGCTGAAAAAACAGGTGACAGTAAAAACGATGCAGGTTAAACAGCATCACAGCTGGTTTATTAGTCCCAGTTTTTAACCTGAAGATGACAAAAAAAAAAAAAACACCCTCAACCAAAACGTGAGTGCATTTTAAATACTTAGATTTGAAACTCAAAATGTAGATGAAATTTACTCTGCTGTTTACAACTGTAGCCATTTGGTAAGCAGATATTTTAAATTTAAGCAGGGTGTTGTCTGCTTACCTCATCAACCTGGGCCCAGATCCACCTCACTGAATGCACCAATTTGTAACGCACGAATGTTGCACACGTGTTTTATGTTCTGGAGAGCTCCTTGAATTTCCAGTTTATTTATTAAAATGTATACACACTTAATAAACTCTCTGGATTGCTTCATGATGCACCAACACTGCAGATGCAGAACAGAACTAAATATAGATGCAAAACAACCACTAAGAGATACAAACCTACGGAAGAGACACTTTCAATCACTGTAATAAAGGACAGCCGTCACATCAACCATTAACTATGAACTGTAGAGGTCTGTATTTCATAACAGAAAAAGTAGTTTCACTCCTTCTGATTACTCCTGAAGCAATAAAAATCCAACACAATTTTAAATAAAAATGGTTTATTCTCTTTCAATATAGCTTTTGTTCTATTCATAGCAGAAAAGAGCCTCCATGCCACTCAGTGCTAAAACCTGGAACTGAATCTCAGGTCACCACAGCGTCATAATGACGGACAAATGTCTTTACAGCAACAACACCGGCTTGATACTGATCCAACAACAGTTTGCTCATTTAAAAACAGGTTTAATTAGGGAGGAGGAAGAGGAGAAAGATCTGATTTATTTGTGACTCAGGCCAAGCAGCATAGATTCCCGGGCTTTGTTGGGAGAAGTTTAATCCGTGAGTGTGTATATGCTGTAAAATTGACATCTTGCTCCAGTATGGCTGTTGGTGTGAAGGCAGAGGTTTCTGCCACAAAAAGGTCACAAGTTGAGGTATCAAAGATTCTTCCTGAATGGATTGAGGGGAAAAAACAGAACAATCAAACATTTAGATAATAGTTACAATGCATGTGCTAAATTTCTCTTTTTATAGATATGCTACTGCTGACTTGTACTGTATTATAAAGAGAAGTGTATTATTTAGCCTAGCCTCACTGGCATAGAAAGGATGGACAAAAACACACCTTAGTAAAACAAAAATTGTATTTTCAAATTTGTATTTCCAACTACAGCCTCCAAAAGGATCAAAAAGCTCAAATCAACACCTTTTTAAATGAGTTTCAACTAAAACTTAACATTATCACCTTCTTCAGATTCTTATCCATCACACAATACCATCAGAAAGCAATCTGTACTGTACTGTAGCATGACACCGAGCCAAACATACAGTCAGTCAAAGAACTATTTTCAGAGAAAACAAAATCCTACATCAGATAGTCTGACGCCCACAGAGCCCTGATCTCAATGCCAGAGTCAGTCTGGGATTATATGAAGAGAGGAGACGCAGACAAAGGAAAAAGGTGAAAGGTGTATGCAGAGTGCATTACCTGCTGTCTCGGTATCATGTTGCATTGGAGCTGCTTATTGCCTTTGTGCTGTCTGAATTGGCGTTTGCTTGTTCCTTCACCACAGGATCTAAAGGGACAAAGACACTTTATCTGACAAGAAAACCAGTAGACAAATATTAGCACAGTAGATCACTAGTAGTACAAGGAATGGTGTTAATATGCCTCCCTGATTAATCTCAAATAGAGAGATAAAATATTGCTGTGATGGCAGCGTCACAGTATCAACCACACACTTTAAATGCAGATGTGTCCTGTAGCTACAACTGAAAGGACATTACCTGATCTCAAAACAATGAAACACAATATCAGTTAACGGACATGCTGTTCTCTCCCTACCAAGAATGTTTAACAATTCAAGCGGTTAATCCACTGAAATTTGAAACCCTATAATTCATTTCGACAAAATCATTGTCTTGGAAGCCAGAAAGGCTCTGGTCAAAGTATGAAAGAGCAGTGAAAACCCATTAGCAATGATAAGGTTTAGAATTATTAAGCAATTTTATTCATTTATATCACATTTCTGTCACTTCTTCCAAGCTGTATACAACATTCCCTAATGATAAAATCAATTAAACACAACCTGGTCCCAGATAAGCAGCAGAAAATGATTAAATTCTAACATAACATCACAGGCCTGGAACAATGGTAACTATGATAATGGAGACTGTCTGGGCAGTTTTTGCTAAGATCATATACAAAAACACTTATAAACATTTAAAGTGTTTTCTTATAATAAGAAAAATGAAGTCAGTATTCACTGTGCGCTTTTGTACTTTGAATTTGAACATGTTTAGTTATTCCTCTGCCTCCTTTAGCGATAATGATACCTGTATTAAGTGTAAGGTTCTGTTAGCCTTGGAGGCGAGGATCACTGATTTGGAAGCGCGGCTCCGCACCTTCGAACAAAAGCCAGCTAGCCTAGCCCCGTTAGCTGGTGTGGAGCCACCGAGCTCAGGGTCTGTTAGCGGTCCAAGGGCAGCTCCGGAGCAGCCCGGAGAATTAGCCTGGGTGACGGTCCGAAGGAAACATACTCCTAAGCAGAAGCCCACGGCTCATCACCTGCCTGTTCACGTTTCTAATAGATTTTCCCCGCTCAGCGACACACCCGCTGAGAAACCGACTCTGATAATTGGCGATTCCATAGTCAGGAACGTGAAAATAGAGACACCAGCGACCATAGTCAAATGTTTCCTGGGGCCAGAGCGGGCGACATCGAGTCAAATCTGAAGCTGCTGGCTAAGGCTAATCGGAAATATGGGAAAATTGTTATTCACGTCGGCAGCAATGACACCCGATTACGCCAATCGGAGGTCACTAAAATTAATGTTGAGTCGGTGTGTAACTTTGCTAAATTAATGTCGGACTCCGTAGTTTTCTCTGGACCCCTCCCCAATCTGACCAGCGATGACATGTTTAGCCGCATGTCGTCGTTCCGTCGCTGGCTGTCTAGGTGGTGTCCAGCAAACGATGTGGGCTTCATAGACAATTGGGCCACTTTCTGGGGAAAACCCGGTCTGATAGCGAGAGATGGCATCCATCCCACTTTGAATGGTGCAGCTCTCATCTCTAGGAATTTGGCCGAGTTTCTTAGCCGACCTAAAGCCTGACAATCCAGGGTGGGGACCGGGATGCAGAGACTCAGTCTAAAACGCTTCTCTGCAGTTTCCTTAGAGCCGCCGCCCCCTTCAAACCACATAGAGACTGTGTCTGCCCCTCGAACATATAAATCAAACAAATCAGAAGTTAACAGAAGAGGAGTTATTCATAAAAACTTAATAAAAATTAAGACCACTCCTCTTATTGAACAGAAAAACAGAACTGTCAAATGTGGATTATTAAATATTAGGTCCCTTTCTTCTAAATCTCTGTTAGTAAATGATTTGATAACTGATCACCAAATTGACCTACTTTATCTTACTGAAACCTGGTTACAGCAGGATGAATATGTCAGTCTGAATGAATCAACCCCCCTCAGTCATAAAAATTATCATGTTCCTCGAAGCACAGGTCGAGGTGGAGGAGTAGCTGCAATCTTCCAGTCAAACTTATTATTAAACTTTCATCCTCAGAACAGTTATAACTCATTTGAGAGCCTCACTCTTAGTCTCTCACATCCAAACTGGAAAACACAAAAACCAGTTCTACTTGTCATTTTGTACCGTCCACCTGTTCCTTACTCAGAGTTTTTAACTGAATTCCCTGACTTCCTGTCTGATTTAGTGCTTAGATCAGATAAATTTATTATACTGGGAGATTTTAACATTCATGTAGATGTTGAAAATAACAGCCTCAGCATTGCATTTAATTCTATATTAGATTCAATTGGTTTCATTCAAAACGTTAATAAACCCACCCACTGTTTTAATCACACCCTTGATCTTGTTCTGACCTATGGCATCGAAATTGAACATCTAATAATTTTCCCCCCAAATCCTGTTTTGTCAGATCATTCTTTAATAACTTTCGAATTTAAAATGATGGATCATGCAGCGTCTGGAAGAAAATTCCACTACAGCAGATGTTTATCCGACAACGCTGTTAATAAATTTAAGAAAATGATTCCATCTTTATTTGCATCTATGCCAAGTATAAACATAATGGAGGGCAGCTGCCTTAATCCTACTCCCTACCAAATTGATCATGTTGTTGACAGCGCTGTAACCTCACTGCGTGAAACGCTTGATTCTGTAGCCCCTCTGAAAAAGAAGTTAGTGATTCAGAGAAGACTAGCCCCATGGTATAATTTACATGTTCGTACCTTAAAGCAGGCATCACGAAGGCTGGAAAGGAAGTGGCGTTCCACAAACTTAGAGGAAATTTTTCTAGCCTGGAAAAACAGTCTACTAACATATAAAAAAGCTCTCCGTAAAGCCAGAACTGCATACTATTCATCACTAATAGAGGAAAATAAGAACAATCCCAGGTTTCTTTTCAGCACTGTAGCCAGGCTGACAAAAAGTCACAGCTCCGTTGAGCCCAGTGTTCCCTTAGCTCTCAGCAGTGATGAATTTATGAGTTTCTTTACAAATAAAATCACAACTATTAGAGATAAAATTCAGCAGATGCTTCCTATACCTGCAATAAATGAATCTTTTACTACAGTAGCTCTTGAATCATCTGTAGGACCTCAGTTATGTTTAGACTGCTTCTCTCCTATAGATCTCTCTGAATTTACATCAGTAGTTGCTTCATCGAAATCATCAACGTGTCTCTTGGACCCCATCCCGACTAGACTGCTTAAAGGCACCCTGCCATTAATGAACTCATCTTTATTGGACTTGGTAAATTTATCTCTAGTATCAGGCTACGTACCACAGGCCTTTAAGACTGCAGTAATCAAACCTTTACTCAAAAAGCCTAGTCTTGATCCAGGTGTCTTGGCTAATTACAGACCAATATCCAACCTGCCATTTATTTCTAAAATCCTAGAAAAAGCTGTTGCTAAGCAGCTATCAGACCACTTACACAGGAATGAACTATTTGAAGATTTCCAATCAGGAATTAGAGCACATCATAGTACAGAAACAGCACTGTTGAAAGTTACCAACGATCTTCTCTTAGCCTCAGATAATGGACTTGTTTCGATACTTGTCCTCCTAGACCTTAGTGCAGCATTCGACACCATTGACCACAACATCTTATTACAGAGACTGGAGCATGTGATTGGTATCAGAGGAACAGCGTTAAAGTGGTTCCAATCCTATTTATCGGACAGATTCCAGTTTGTTCATGTCCATGATGAACCTTCCACACGAACAAAAGTTAGTTATGGAGTTCCACAAGGTTCTGTGCTAGGACCGATTCTGTTCACCCTGTACATGCTTCCTTTAGGATATATCATTAGGAAGCACTCTATTAATTACCACTGCTATGCGGATGACACTCAGTTATATCTATCTATTAAACCTGTTAACACAAACCAGTTAACCAGACTTCAAGCCTGTCTAACTGACATAAAGGCTTGGATGACCAGTAACTTTTTACTTTTAAACTTGGAGAAAACAGAAGTCATTATATTTGGGCCTAAAAATCTCAGAAATAACTTTTCTAAAATTATAGCTACTCTAGATGGCATAGCCCTGGCCTCCAGCACTACTGTAAAAAACCTTGGAGTTATTTTTGACCAGGACATGTCCTTTAACTCACACATAAAACAAATTTCTAGAACTGCATTCTTTCACCTGCGCAACATTTCCAAAATTAGGAACATCCTGTCTCAAAATGATGCAGAAAAACTAGTCCATGCGTTTGTTTCCTCAAGGCTAGATTACTGTAACTCATTACTATCTGGATGTCCTAATATCTTAATAAAAAGCCTCCAATTAATCCAGAATGCCGCAGCCAGAGTCCTGACAGGAACTAGCAAGAGAGATCATATTTCTCCTATATTGGCTTCTCTTCATTGGCTCCCTGTAAAATATAGAATAGAATTTAAAATCCTTCTTCTCACATACAAATCCCTTCATAATCAAGCTCCTTCATACCTTAAAGACCTCATAGTACCATATTATCCCAATAGACCACTTCGCTCTCAGAGTGCAGGCCTACTTGTGGTTCCCAGAGTTCTCAAAAGCAGAATGGGAGGCAGAGCCTTTAGCTATCAAGCTCCTCTCCTGTGGAACCAGCTCTCAGCCTGGGTTCAGGAGGCAGACACACTCTGTACTTTTAAGGCTAGACTTAAAACCTTCCTCTTTGACAAAGCATATAGTTAGGGCTGGCTTCAGGCAACCCTGAACCATCCCTTAGTTAGTTATGCTGCTATAGGCCTAGACTGCCCGAGGACCATCGGTGCACTGAGCTCCCCTACCCTACCCCCCCCCCCCCTTCTCTCCCACCTCATGTATATTCCACCATTGAATGTTACTAACCTTGAGCTCTCTCTCTCCCCTAGTTTGTGCTCTCTCCCTCCCTCTCTCTCTCTCTCTCTCTGTACCTTCTGCAGGTGTCCCTGGTCCTGGAGCTGTTTATCGCTGATGTGCAGTTACTGGCCCCACCAACTTGCAGTGTCTATTTGTTGTTTATTGTTGCTGTTCTTTTCTCTCTGCTCTATCCACTCACCCCAACCGGTCGAGGCAGATGGCCGCCCAAACTGAGCCCGGTTCTGCTGGAGGTTTTTTTCTTCCGTTAAAGGGAGTTTTTTCCTCTCCACTGTCGCCAAGTGCTTGCTCATAAGGGAATTGTTGGGTTTTTAGTTTTAGTTTTTGTAAAGTGCCTTGAGATGATTAGTATTGTGATTTGGCGCTATACAAATAAAATTGAATTGAATTGAATTGAATTTATAAACATGGAGCTCTAGTGATCCATTTGCCACTTGGGATTAATAAAGTACTTTATGTTAAAGGTGCTGTGTATAAAATGATTTAGCGACATCTAATACTGAGATTGCAGAATGCAATTTCTGAGCAACCGTCACCAGACACTCAAGACAAAATGCAGGGGGGTACTTACAGAAGTATGGGTGCTGCATGGCCTCAGCTGCTGTCAGCCTCTGCTGGTGGTCGTAGCGCAGCAGCTTGTCCAGCAGGTCGAGAGCCTCTGGACTCACCAGGTGCTGGTTCTCCGATTGGATGAATTGCTCCCAACGCTTCCGTGTTTGCCTGGAAGCATGACCAACATTTAATATGCCTGAACTTTGCACTTTGTTGCTAATACTGCCACAAAGCAGTTAATATACAATAACAACACAGAGATGACTGTGCAGAACAAGTGGTTTACAAAAACAATAACCGGCCTTTTTCAGAGCTTGTCAAACTGCACACCAATAACGTTAATGTTAAGCAGCTAAAATATATTTTTCAAGAGCTGGTGGGAACCTACACACAGCTAAATATTCATAAAACATCAGAAATCTAATTATATGATAATGTTGCTGTGTATGTTTACTGGATGTATAAATATGTAACTGAACACGTGCACAACAAGAAACTGATAACAGGCATTGTTGGATCTACAGTGTGCTTCCACTGACACCAGGTGACCAAACAACATCGTGCATTGACCTGATACTGTCGCTGCTACAGGAGATTGCTACTAAACAACGTTTTGTTGTATCTCATTGAACAATGATAATAAAGCTGCTTCTTCTAAAGTTTCACATTAAAATCAGTCGTCTGTCAGAAAACCAGTTTGAAAGAGTTTGTAACACAATGCTGCTTTACAGCTGGTTGACAACATGTTAAGCATGGGACCACATACCAGCACCAAGTACTGTCATTAACATCTTTAGAGCCAATGAGACTGTTTTGAAGGAGTTAACAGGTTTGAAAATTGCTTCATCACTTTTCATTCCTCTGACAGTACTCACTGTCCCAGCAGGTCTTTGAAGCGAGTGTCCAGTTCTATGTGATATTTGTGCAAGTAGCCGAAAAGCTCATCTGTGCCAAGAACCTTAGCAATGCGAACGAGCTGGAAAACAAGACAGACGCAGACTGTTTTATTCCTGTCCCTGGCTTGTTATTACTTTCAGCCACAGGTGATTTTAAAATTCTTGAAGAATCAATTTAATGATCATTCACCTGATCATAGTTGTCCTGTCCATGAAAAAATGGTTCCTTCAGAAAGATCATGCTGGCCAACATGCAGCCTAGGCTCCACATGTCCAAACTATAGTCATACATCTGGGAAAAGTGTAAAACACAGTGAATAATTTAAAAAACAGACACTGCACTCTGAGAAAATACAAGCAAAGTGTTTGTGTTTTTCCTTAAGTAAATCTCAGTTTTGAGCAGCGTGAACAGCAGCAGGTACCTGATAGTCCACTAGCAGCTCAGGCCCCTTGAAATAGCGGGAGGCCACCCGGACGTTGTATTCCTGAGCAGGGTGGTAAAATTCTGCCAAACCCCAATCTATGAGACGCAGCTGTTAAAACGAAAATAAAGACAAAAGTTTATCCGATTTAAATTCAAAACTAATTTTACTTTAATTTATCTTTTAAAAAGATAATATTTCAGCATTTGGTAGGCTTGAGACTTTGGGGAATCTGGTGAATTTTGTTCTCAAAGATACTGATACTTCTTACTGAAGAAAGCTGTAGTTTTTAATCCTCATTTCTTATTAAACTTATCAAAGTGATTGTGATACTGATTTTTCACTCTTGTAATACATTTCGATTTGTGCTGAAACCTGTTTCACTTATAGGTGCCATGTTTGAAATTTAGATTTTGAAGCATCTAGTGGTGAGATTGCAGAATGCAACAGCCTGAGCACCACCCACACACCACGTGCCCTTTTCAAGGTTCAGGGACGATAGAGTGGTTGTCACTTTTAAAACAAAACATGACTCCCTGTCTAGAGCCAGAGTTTGGTTTGTCCATTCTAGGCTACTGTAGAAACATGGCAGCACATCACGGCTGCCTCAGTGAAAGGAGATCTGCTCGCTGTGTAGATTTAAAGGCTCATTCTAAGATTACGAAAATGCAGAAGTTGGTATTTTCTGAATACTATGTTCAATTTCTTTGAATAGATCATTCGAAACACTACACAATGTACCTTTAAAACATTTCATTTCTTGAAATACACATTTTCACTTTCTTAGAAAACATTGATACCATACGTGTCTGTTCAGTACAAAGCTATAACCAGTACCGCTTCTTTGCTTGGTGCGGTAAGGAAATGGCCTGATACATGATTATTACACATAAAACCAACACTTGTTTACCTACAGTTCCAGTGTTTTACTCTGAAGCCAATCTAATCAGCTGCCGAGTGTAACTTCAGATTTCTCAGTGTATCAATCTTCACATCTAATATTAACATGTGCGTTTCCCCTCAGATTATTTATTGTTTTAGCGATAAGTATCGCTGTTTTCTGTCATGAAACATTATGACTATTTTCACTTCTATTTAAATTACTTGCTAAACCAGTTTATTCCTTCTTACAATGGCTCAGGGCTTTAATTCAACAGATTGCAGAAAAACTAAGACATTCATGTTGTTGCTTTACATTAATGCCAAGTGTGGTGGATGCCCTTTGAACATTATTAATATTAAAGTTACTGGACATTTTATATCCTGGCTGAACCAGTCCTCAAATAAAAGAAGTAAATTCAAATTAAGAGTGAGCCGTACCTTTCTCAGTTGGTGGTCGATCATCACGTTGTGGGGCTTCACGTCCCTGTGCATTATCCCCATACTGTGACAGTAGTCCAGAGCCTTAAAATAGCAAGACACAATATTGTTCAGTGCTGTGAATAACCATCATGTTGTCTGCACTGGTGGTTTTTCCTCAGTATATTTCACTGGTCTGTGGTCTTTCCACTCCATTAATGCCATTAGCCATTTGTTATTTCTTGTTCAGTAAGAAAAATATCTTAGACGGTGCATTCATCCATCGCAATAAATAACCTTGATTCAACTTAGGGCTGCAACTATTTCCTTTTTCATGTTTGAGTAATCCTTTGATCAGAAATGGTTAACGAGTATGTGTCACAATTTTTCAGAGCCCAAGCTTATCTATTCACACTTTGTGTTTTTTCCAACCAACAACTCAAAACTGGAAGATATTGAGTTGACATCTCGAGCTCCAAGAATAATTTGTTCCAGCTTTGCAAATATTATATTTATTGCTTTTATTTGTCTTATACAACAGTAAATTCAATGTCTTTTGGATTTTAAGTATTTGTTGGTCAAAATAAACATTTCTCAATTAATGAATATAACTCCTCAAATCAAGGTCCCTCCCAAGGGGCCATCATGTCAGGCAGCGCCTGCTTTAACAGTTTAAATAAATAAAGCCTTATCACAAGATTTGAGATTTTGTAAATTAAGTTATATGTACTAGATATTTTACCTTGAGCAGCTCATACATGTAGTAACGGATATCATAGTCTGTCAACTTCTGGTAAAGCTCCTGTCGAACAGATAAGAGACGTTCATGTAAAAAAAACATATAGAAAAACCATTAGTTGCATGATGTCAATAGCTTAGCTGCTCTCTACACATCTACAACATTAACTGCAGGGTTATGCATCTGATTAATAATGGATATCAATGCATTTGCATGAATGGCAACTCTGCTGGTAGTTCTGCATGTATGATGTCAGCCAAACTTAAGTACCTTAAAATCTGTGTTATTGATGCACTCAAAGACAAGCGCTGGTGTTCTGGACTGCAAGAGAGGACAAGACAAGGCTTAACTGAGGAGAATAGCAGGTAGGTGGAGAGTAATATCACTGCACAGACACAGACACAGACACAGACACAGACACAGACACAAAGTTAAAAGCATGACTGGATTACCACTGCTGGCATGGCGACATGCAGCAAAGTGAGGGCCAGTTGCAAACTCACCACTGGGTCTTTGACTGTGTCAATCAGGCGGATGATGTTGGTTCCTCCACGTAGGTTTTCAAGAATTTTGATTTCACGTTTGATCTTCTTCTTCTTGACCGGCTGTGAATTACAAGCGGTTCAAAAATCGAAATCCACATTCAACAGATGAAATAAAAGAGTCATTTATGCAGTCATTCTGGTCATGAGAATGACGGAAAACAAACAATTAGGCCCACACCTATTTATTACAAAAACATGACAAGCTGATATTTAAGTCACATTTTTGTTAAGGAATCCCCACTATATAGGACCCCCAAAGTGAAGGGGCTGAGAGAAAGACAAAGAGTGAGCTTAAAAACAGCCACAGTTCATTGTGTGTGAGCACTGTGCTTGACTTCACCCACAGGACTGTGTGAACTGAGTCAAACCACAGTAGCTGTTTTCATCTTCAAGCTGCATTTACTCACACCTGACCAGCAGATGTCCCCAACACGTGGCATGACTTTTCAGGACATTAAAATGTCCCTCCACTTTTTTTTTTTTTTTTTTTTTTTTCTTCACTTGGGTTTTTGAGCTCTATTGAGCAGAATACTGTACATAGTGTGATATTAGTGGTTTTCACCTGCTGAAGAGAGAAAGTTCCTCTGTGTGCAACTTCATTTCAATTCTACACGTTTGTGAGCATGATTTGTGAAATCACAGAAAGCGTTGCTGGAAGCCAGAGGCGGTCTAGTATTAAATTTACTTAAGAATGTGGAACTTTGAATCACCCAGTGTGCAAACACCGAGACTGAACAAGGACAGTATCTTCTACCAAGCAGTTTCACTGTTGACATTGAAAAGATTTGCATATTTATATATCTTGGATATGTCAAGAGAGAGAGATGTCAGTGTAAGAATATTATTAGATAAATGAACTCTCTGTAAAAATTATTACACACAAATTCCAAGTAGGAGCACTAGCAGTTTGGATAAATGTGGTACAAAACCTAAGAACAGATGAAACAGGTTCCACTTTAAACAACTTTAAGGAACAACTAGGCAGAGCTCTCTCAGATACACAAAGCAAGAAAAGCTCAAGCAGAAAACAAGGAAAGAAACGGTGTTAAACAGTGTATGGGACTCACCTTGAGGATTTTCACCACCACCTTCTCATTGTTGGTCACATTTATAGCCTCAAATACTTCACTGTACTTCCCTCTACCTAATTTACGCACCAACTGATAGTTGTCTTGATTGCTGAAGAAAAACAGTGGAAACACAAAGCAGTAATAAAAAGAAAATTGATTTTTAAACCACTGAAAATGAGAACAATTAAAATAACAAAACTAAAATAATTTGTTAGGCAATCAGTAAGAGAAGTGTTTCAACAATTACCCCACTAACTTTGATAATCTGTTACTCAATTAAGCAACTACATCAACCAATCTCTGCTCCCAACTTCTCCAGTGTGAGAATTATATTTCTATTTCTTTTTATATTCATAGAACAGAAATACTTCACATTAGCACAATGACTGATGTTTAATAGGGTCCTGGTAATCGTAATAGAAACATAAGAGCAAATTACTTCACCAGCAAAAAAAGAAATAAAACCTAATTTCTATTGATTATTGTAAAAATGCTGCTGTTAGACTACTGTAAAATGACTACAGCATTTCTCAATTTAAACTGAAATTACAAATGATGAGGTTCAGTGTTTGTTTCAATAAATATGAACTTGTGATAGACACAACATAAAGCATACTGGAATAAAGTACACCCTTAACCTCTCCATCATTTTCCTATATTCATTCACCATATGACTTACTGTCATATAAAGGCAGACTCTAGACTTTATAATTTATACTTTTAATAATATTTTAGTTTGTAAATTGAAAATTTTTGGATGTTATCCTTACCATCATTAGTTTCTACAAAGCATGAATTGCAGATTTTACTTAAAGAAATGACCATAGCACGAACTTAAAGACCAATAATTATGAAAATTCAGTGATGAGAATATACACTGACAAACTTACTGCTTAAAATATTTCCTAATGTGATACAGATGTTTTTTAGTTTCATACTATATAAAATGGGTGTATAGTACCATTTTTGGTTGTTATGCAAATTAAAACTGGTCAAACTTGTGAAAACTGAGCCACAACAAATGTGAACTAGTAACACAAATAACTTTACCTCCAGTTTGGCACATGTGCATCATAGTCCCAGTACTCTCTGTTCTTCTGTGTGTTGACATCGGTGTACACCCGAGCCTTGCTGCTGGCTGGCGTAGATCCAGGCATCACTAGCTTTGAGGCTCCGTGTCGAGGGCCCTCACCTCCCGCAGAATACTTGTTGGCTCGATACTGGAAGGCAGTGCACCGACTCTCCAGAATATGTGGCTCTATGATCCCCGTGCTGTGCTTACCATTTGTTTTGGCTGCTTGTGCTCTCCGCTGAAAGGTGTCAAGGTGGTCCGACGCAGCTGTTGTGCAGACTGACAGCGCTACGAGGACTGAGTGTGTGAAGCCCCTGAGCAGGATGTTAGGTAGGGTGAGACGAAGACCCGCCAGCTGCAGGAAGACATGAAAGAAAGGAGCCTGAAGCCAAGATATAATTCAAACAAAGGATATAAAACAATGAAGATTAAGCTTGAGAGACAGTATTTACTGACTGTAGGGCTGTAACTAATATTACTTTCATTATTGACTAATTTGAAGATTCTAAAAGAATTTATAAAATATATCATACAAATATTATTTCAATTGGTCCAAAGCGATGCTTTCAACGTGACTTAATTGTTGCAGCTCTAAGTCTTGGCTTTGAGAGTATTTCAGACAAAAAACTCTTTTCAGCTTAGTAAAATTTGTTATATTTCTAAAAACACACAAAAAAGACAATGTCACTGTTTTTCCTCTATCCAGAGCAAAAACTGCTATGCTGTCAGATCTGAACTTTATTTTATATGGAGTCCTTACAGAATGATTAAATCCAAGTTTAATATCTGCAACACATTTTTTCTATTCGTGAAAAGAGACTTTGCTGTGTTCTCTCTAGCTGAATAAAACTAGAGCAGGTCAAACTCTAAAGTCACAGTAAGGACAACATGGAGAAACATGGAGACTTGGAACAAATGGCCTTTTTGTGACGAATATGAGCAAGTATCCCGTTCAGTTTTATATCCGTGTCGGAACCTGTTTTCCTGAGTCCGACCAACATTTATTCTATTTGTATAAACAGAGGCAGGTTTTACTGATTTTTTTACTGATTCACTACCCTGGACCTCAGGCATTTACACATTGTAGTGTCATCTAAAGACTGATTCAGTTTTGTTTTTATTCTATTTATAAATACAGAAAAAAACATTGCATTATTTCCATAAAAATAGATTATATTATATTAAACATGGTTTAAATCACCATGCTCAGATTTAACTGGACTGGAAAAGGCTTAAAAAACACACACATTTCAGCTTTGTTCTATTTATGCAGCAGGAAAAAGATAAATGCAGTTTCAATGTATTTTCTGCATTGGTGAAATCTTCACTACGTCTTTTCCATCCGGACCATATGAAACCAGAGCTAGCCCTAAAGAAAACCCTAAATCTAGACCCGTCAAACACAGAAACAGTAAACACGTGTAACACTGACATTTACAACCGGAACCAACTCTGCCCCAAAGACCCAAACTGTGTCACGACACGGTCTGTCCGGGGCCCCTTGACCAGCCAGGGAGCCAGCCTGTAGGCTTCAGACGGGTCGGGTTAATAACAGTTAACCCTGCTGGTTATCTTAACGCTTCAACTAACCAGGGAGGGTTACCTTAGCATCCGATGCTAACGCTAACTAGCTAACGTTAGCTGTTGGTTACGATCACTACGCTTACATAATATCACAGCATTTGAACCACGGATGTAGCGAAATGTAGGAAAACGAGACCGTGATGTTGGATATTTGAATATTAGACACATTTATGGACAACAAGCTGCACATCGGCGGCAGCTTTGGTGAAATGCGAAATCAATAACGGGGCTAAAGTTAGCCGGCTAACCTCGTCACAGGAAGCCTCCCAAAATGAGCGTTAGCTCGTTATCACCGGCCGCACGTTTCTCTGCGCACAGCGACCCGACACCGCCAGCTCCCAAAATGTTGGTAATGTCTGTAATTTCAGCCGTATCCGCGACTTAATGGTGCTGTCAGATGGGTGGTGGAGCTTCGTTAGCTCAGGGAGGAGGATAGTCTTTCCTTTTGCGGTAAACATCCGACGGAAGTAAACCCCTGGACTCAGAGAGCTGCAAATCCACCACAGTGACAACCAGAGCAGCTTTTCTCTGCACTTTTCTTTTAGTACCACATTAAAACGCCCAGCAACCATTTACTAAATGTTGTAAAGGCAATTTCGACTGGATTTTATTTTATTGAGTTACACATAATATAATTCAGGTGTCAATAAAACACTAAAAGTTCATATTTCTTTCTATAATTGTCTCAAACCAGAAACTTTTAAAATATAAAAATGCTCTTAAAGATCTTCAGTGGAAGTGAAGTTAGTTAAATATAGATCCTCACCGACTGTAGTATAGAAACAGCCCAGCACGTCTCTTGATGTCTTTATGATAATGATGCTAATGCTAATACATTATTAAGAACAGAGTAGTTTTATTGTAGTATTAACATTTAACATAGGGTGTTACACTAGTTTGGCACCAGGGATCAGGGGTGCAAACAATCAACAAAAATGAATTTGGCGGTTACGCAACAGAATTTAGTTTCTATTTCAGATCATTTCAGAGTTACACATATTTAGTTACTCAGGCCCTTTGCCGAAGTTCCAAGTTTCAGTTTCAATTTGATTAAGTTTATGCCCACAATAAAAGAAGTGGGGAATATTTAGTTTTGCCATTCAGATTGAGGTGGAGTTGTTTGTCCAAATGGGAAGTAAGGCGGTCTTGATATGAAGAATATTCACAAAAGCAAAAATCTGTTGGAGAGGCTTCAAAGATAATTGTTTTGCCAGAATAAACAATTTGGAAAAAGTAGGAATGCAGGGGTGAAGTAGAAACAAGAAGCACAAGGTTTGTGGCTTTGGACAGTGAAGAAAAAGCCCTTTATGAATGTGACTGTAGTTCCGTTACCACTTGGACCTGTACGGCTGCCAGTGGAAGTGGCACGCTGGTATTTACTGATAGATTTCAGTGCTGATGGTAGCAACAAGAAGAATGTGTGCTCGGATTCAGACAAATGAATCACTCATTGCATAACATTTTTTCATTGACGCAGAACAGTGAACTTAAACATTCAGCCAAAGTGACTAAAAGCGTTCGAAGCGAACAGGTGAAATATCCTTTAGTCAGATCTCTTGAGGTGAACAAATCCATGTGCAGCTCAGATCAGCAAGTCAACACTGTCTGAGAAAATGCAAGGAGGGAATTTCATACTAAAAGGAACACAACTTTGTAGAAAACCCACTTAATTTGTCTAACTGAAACCAAGGAGCTTCAATTAAACTTTTAAGTGCATTTTTACACAGAAGGAAACAGACAAAATAGCTTTTCTTCAAATGTTAAACACTGTTCGTTTTTATTTTACATTATTTTTGATTGCTGTTTATTTCACCCACTCTTCATAAAGATAACTTCAAGTTCAGATATATTTTCAGATTGACTTGCACACAGCAGATCTACTTCTTCTTTCTGTCCATGCAGTGTTTTCTGTGCTGCTGGCTTCCACACAAAGCAGAAAAGTTACACACCCCCATGCCCCAACACTTGGCAACGGGCTACTATTCTACTAACTACTACTAAACTACTAAGTAGTTTGTGAGCGAGGTGCTGAAACCTATGCACATGCCAAAATTTAATTTATTAAAAGTCAATAGTCAACAGAAGGGTCAATTTTAATGTCTGTGTATTCCAGATGTTGTATTTGCTTCAAAAATTGCAAAACTATGTAATTTGCCCAGGGGTTTCTAAATTGTACGAACAGGAGAAACGGTTACAGCAATTCAAACCTGTTTGGAAGTACACATGGACAAATTTTAGAATCGGGATCCAACAGTAAGTCATTAGTCACCTCTTCTGATGGGAAAAAGTCAGTGGTTTTCTAAAAGGCAAATGTTAGCTGACGTTAGACAAGGCAATTGTTAAGAAGTGAAAAACAATGAACCTGCCACAGTACCATAAGTAGCATCACAATTGTAGGTGACACCAGCAAATGAAAACCCAGTCAAGAAAAATACAGAACATGCGGCTGAAAGCTAAATCTGGGTCATATTCGACATTCAACTATATACACCACACTATTGGTGTTTTTATTGTATTACCATTGTAAACTTAGTATCTTTGGGCTTGGACTGCAAACAAAACATACAAGAAAGTCACCATCAACTATGGGCAACAAGCCTGTTAAAACTAACAGGCTTTGTTGTTGTTTTTTTTTTTTTTTATTTTACAATTTTCTTACATTTTGTAGAGAAAAATGATGAATCAATCAAAATCTTTAGTTTTAGCTTCAATTTGAATCATTTAACAAAATGCATAAAGTAAAATTAACTGTGATAAAACAAAATGCACACCTTGTTTTCATAGGGGTGGTTTATTGTCTGTATACAGTATGAACAGGAGTCTATATTGATACTCATATGTGTAAATTACACACGTCATTAAACCCGTTCCTCCCCCTGCAGGAGGTTTTGAAGCGGACTTACTAGGACTTAAGCCATGGTACACAATCCCATCAGTCGCCTGCTATTACTCCGTTTGTCCATGATTTAATACAGTCCAAAAACCTTCTTTTAAATATACTGCAAAGATTGTACAGAATATAGAAATCCACACAATTAACTAAAGTACACACATTTTTTTTTTACTTTTATCCCTGGCATAAACCAACACATAAGTTGCAACTTTGAGGCTACTTGGATTAATCTGCTGAACATCTGGTCTGGACCAGAAAGAGGCTAGAATTCAGTAAGGATATTACAAAGCCAATTCTTCAAAAAACCAACAAAAAAAAAACCAACAAAAAAAAAAAAAACAATTACTTCTGTTAGAGCTATCACACAGTAACTAACGCAGCTAGTTTGTGGCAAGTGAGCAATATAATGCTTGTTGGGTTAAACCTTGTGACAATTCATCTGGGAGAGAAACTAAAGTGCTTGCAAAAGACAGCAAGCTCATTCATAGTGAATACAAAAGCAGGTAACATAAGCACTATACATTTTAATTTTTACATAAGCGTATACACACAATCTATAATATAACAGACTATGCCATGAATCAGTAGTCATAAATATTACATTGTGCATATTCTATTGCACATGTCAAGTGTTTGTATGACATGGTAGGTATAGGTTAGTTACCTAGATGTCATCTGTTTTAATACAAAGATGCACCAACACAGATTTCAAAGGACACAGGCTATACATTTTCACAAATCCACTTATTTTCTTCTTCTTAGGATGTATTCCTAAATAAAGCAAACCTATAATACAACAGTGATATTAAAGTGTGATAAATATTCATGCACAAATTGATGACACTACCTAAGATCTAATATGTGAAAAGATACTGCTGCACAAGCCAGCCATTGAATATGGATGGATGAGTGGGGTTTGGCTATATTGGGCATGAAATTAACAAAAACACAAAATGAGTGATCGGTAAAAAAGGCACATGGATTTCAGAAGAGCTTAACATGAACACACACATATCTGACAACAATCTGGAAGCCTTCTTTCTCAACAACCAAATCAACAGTTACAAAACAGACGATCACATGCAACCACAGAATTAGGTCCCACATTCAGTACTAAACAAAATCAAGATCTTCCCACAGTTTACGTTAAAAGACGTCTTCATTCAGTTTAAGCCTTTTCCATGTGTTCCAAAATAAAAGGACGTCAATTTAGGGTGTTCTGCCTTTTACTCAACAAAGGATGAAGATCAATCAAGTCTTACTGATACTAAAAATTATTAAAGGTATTTTGGTGCATGTTATGAACTACAAATGGGAGAGCAGAGGCTGGCACACTTTGCTTTGAGGGTAAATGTCACAGTTGCTGCCTGGGCCTGAAGAGCAGCTGTTCATGGGATGCATGGAGCTTCAGGGAAACTCTCACCCTCAGCAGTGTGCTGGACTGTGTGCTCCTGCAGAGCTGCAAGGTCAACAAAACGCTCCCCACACCACACACACTTAAACTGTGTCTCCCGTGAGTGCACACTCTGGTGCTTGGCCAGGTGCTCTCGTTGCTTGAAGCTCTTGTCACAGCTGGCACACTTAAAAGGCTTTTCCCCGGTGTGAACTCTGCGATGGCGCTGCAACTCAGACGAGTACCTGAAGCGCTTTTCACAGTCGGGACATTTCAGCGGTTTCTCGCGGGTTGGGTCGCAGCGGTGCTGAACAAATTCGGAGGAGGACACAAAGCGCTTGTCACACAGAGAGCATTTCAGTGGCTTCTCTGTGCAATGAGAGTTCTGGTGGCGTTGCAGCGTTGAATTCTTCTTGTAACCTTTGCCGCATACGTCGCACTTGTAGGGCTTCTCCACTTCACCACCACATTTGTGCCTCAGCAGCTCTCCTGACTGGCTGAAAGACTTCTGACAGGATGCACATTTAAACAAACTTTCCATACCGTGAACCTGCTGGTGGTAAAGCAGGTGAGATGGTTGAAGGAAACCCTTATCACACAGGTTACATTTAAATGGGCGGTCAGCTGGATTTTTGTGAGTGCGACGGTGACGTACAAGAGCATACTGCTGTTTGAAGCTCATCTGGCACTCCTCACATTGGAAAGGTCGTTCCTCTGAATGGGTGCGTTCATGCTGCCGCAAGTCAGATGGACGCTTGAAGCTCTTGCCACACGAACCACAGCGAAAAGGTCTCTCCCCTTCTGGCTGGCATTGATGATGCAGGAGCTCAGACGACTCCTTAAAGTGCATCTCACACAAATTGCACTTGAATAGGTGCTCGCCCGAATGAGCATACATGTGCCGCACAAGGTGAGAGCGGTGCTTAAAACTCTTCTCACATACAGCACATTTATACGGTCGCTCAGAACTGTGCGTGCGCTGGTGGTGCGCAAGATGTGAAGACTGGCTGAAGCTTTTATCACATGTGTCACATTTGTATGGCTTTTCACCAGTGTGTACTCTCTCGTGGCGGGTCAGCTCTGACAAATGCCGGAAGGACTTATGGCACACTGAACACTTATATGGCCTATCTGGTGCAGAGGCCTCAAACGCAGGAGGAGATGAGGCACTGATTGCTGCACCGCCACCAGACGTCTCACCGGTGGAGGGCTGCTGGGGGTTGGCAGCTGACGAGGTTGGGGTGGCGTTTCCAGAGCCTGGCCTGTAGGTTTTCTCGCAGATGGAGCACTTCATCGGGTTGTTTCCATTGCCATGCGAGTTGTGATGTTGAGCCAAGGAGGTGAGCAGCGAGAAGCCCATCTTACACACACCACACACAAAAGGCTTCTGCTCCACCTGCACACACTGATGCTCCAGCAGGTCTGTCGCCTGGCTGAAGATCTTCATACACTGCGTGCATTGGAAGGATCGGTCTTGACTCACCATGCACTGGTGCTCATGAGGGTTGGCCAGGTGAGATATGTCATGACCACAGGCTCCACACTTGTGCCCTCTCTCGCCCCCTACCTGTAAAGAGGGCTGCTGGGCTTGAACAGAGTGCTGCTGGGCATGCTGGGGCTGCTGCAGTGTGGCATCTGGCTGCAAGACCACTCCGTACACAGTGCATCCCAAAGGGTTGTCGGTCGCCTGGGGGAGCGTGTGCACGACAGAGGGCGGAGCCACTGCATGTTGCTGCTGCTGCTGCCACGCCTCTGTCATCCTTGCACTTTGCATACAGGGATTCAGTGCGAGGAGGTGATGGGGTTTTCAGTGCCAAACTGACAAGGTGGACGTGGTTTTAGAAATTAAATCAGCTAAGCTAAGTGCTGTGTCTGTATTCACACTGGTCCTTTGAAAAAGGTGAGAAAACCTGGAAGTAAAAAACAAAAAGCACAAATAGCTATGTGAACAACACAATAATACTGCAATAAGTAAATACAATACAGGATGTAGTATAAAGATGATCTACAGTAAACAACAATGTAAAGGACAGGAACAGTAACAGAAAATCTGCAATCACTTAGATAATTGACAGAAAATGTACATGCAACTATTTTGACCATTGATGCAAAACATTTGCTGGTTTGAGTTTTCAGTTGTAAGAATTTCCTGCTCTCATTGGTCTTAGATTAGTGTGAATTTAATATTTTGTGTGTTTAGACCTATTCTCAAGCTCCAGGTAACAAGAGTTTTTTTTTTTACTGTTAGCCAACTGACAGAAAATTTGTTTGATAATCGATTAATCGTTTCAGTCATTTTTTAAAAACAGAATGTGAAATAATGTGTCGCTCCAGGTTCAGATTTGGTGCTTCTCCTTGTCATATATCACCATAAGCACAATATTCTCAAGTCAACTTCAGCTCTGCCAAGTTATGAAGGCCACGCATTTCTGACGCTTTGTTGAAACGTAGTAAAAAATAATATGCAGATTAATCCTTAATGCAAATAACTGTTCATTGCAGCACTTGGACAAAAACACTTTAAGCATGGCAGCTTAAACACCAGAAGCTTTTCACCATTTTCTGCTGTTTTATTGCCTCAACGATTAATCATGCAAATAATAAGCAAGTGAATCATAAAAATAATCGTTGGTTTAGATTCCTAAACTGACACCAAGTGATAGGCTAACCTGGGAGGCCTAAAACTTGTTCCTGGATGATTAGTGAAATAAATGCACACGGGCAGTGTAAACAGTGTTATACCTGTGAGGCGGTGAACATGTTGACATGTAACTGACACATGTGAAGCATCTTTCCAAGAGAAAAGCTGCAAAAATAAGATTTAAATCGTAAGACCTGGGCTCGGTCTATTTCCTGAAATGCAACTCGAGCGCGTAATGTTCATTTCCTCGCGTTTTAAAGTGAAAAGATTCAAACGGCTCCGCGGTGAAACAGGCTGCTGTTCGCTTTGTTTCACACAAATGAGCTTTTCTAGAAACACATTAAACGACCCTGTTTGCTCCAGGACGCATTTAGCTCTGCGGCAGCGCAGCTAGCGGCTAACTGCTGCAGCTAACGTTTCCAAACAACTGGACTTCCTTGGTCCCGCTTTAGCTTCTAACCAGAAACATGGATTAATGTTTAATGTTCTAGACCACGCGAACTACAACAAGAAAAAAGCGACCGAAGCCACACGGTACCGTAGCTTCATCCAAGGCCACAATAACTGGTCTAACATTTAATAAGAGCTGCACACCGACCCCCAAACCAAACTAGGCCTCCCGGACCTGCAGGGGGAAAATCCGCCTCCTGCAGCCGAGTCTCGCACATCTCCAAAAAATAAACACAATTTACGAAAAAAGCTTTTCACGATCACTTACTCGAGCTGCTCACGGATGGGTTTTATTGGCGTCTCCAGCCTGGGGTCGACAGCTGCGTGGATATTTGGAGCTCGGAGGGCCGACGGGGGAAGAGATGCGGTCGAAGCCGGACGCCATCCTCCTGCAGACGGACGGACACCGGAAACCGCCACGCAGCGATCTGCAGCCGCCGTGCTGCTGCCGCTACAGCCGCTCCATGATGGAGATCCACCAGAGAGCCCGAAAAACCCCCAGGGCGAGATAAAGTGCTCCTGGAGTTTATTTGAAGGCTGTTTAAACAAACACAATGGCAAATACGAGCGGGCTAAGATATTAGCGGTTGTAGTTCCTTATTACACCAGCAGGGGGCAATGCTTCACCCGTTCACTTAACCGTCAACACTAAAACCTTCACACAATTGTCATTTTCACTATTTGAATAAAACCATAAAATTCAACAAAATAAATGAGTATGTTTTACAGTCAGGTCATTTTTTTATGGATAACGTTTTAAAAACAACAAATGTTGACCAAAGCACGTCACAAAGATATGAGACCAATATTTATTTCTTCTAATTGAGGATTATACTCAAATACAACACAAACAAAAATAAGGTTGATTAAATTAAACAGAGCAACAGCAAAGAGTAACTGAATAAAAACTTTGAACATAAGAATAAAAGTGACTCTTTACGAAGACTATTAAAAGGCTAAAGGAATGAAGGTGGTCTTCAGATTGATTTTAAAAATATAATCTTGTAGGTTGAGGCCAAGATCTGAGGGGTCTGGAAGTGGGACAGGGTGTGGGGATTCTTAATGGGATGTTAACCCATGCCACGGTTTAAAAACAAAGAAAAGAATCTTTAAATCAATTTTTTATTTCATGATGAGAGAAATGATCAAAACCTGAGGCAAGGTCAGATTATTTCCTTATAAAAATACTGTAAGATTTTACCAGGTCTGATTTTAGTAATTGATTGTTCTGTGTATAAATGTCAACTCATTCATGGTGTCTAATTAAATTGCCATATGAATAATGTCTGAGTTGACCTCTGAGTCAAATTAGGAAAACGGGCCATTGCTGTTAAATAAATGGGCATGTGGCCTGAGGTGAAGTGACACTTGTGTCTGGATAATAAATTAACAATAACCAACACCTTGCTGTTTAAGTATAAAATGCAATAAACCAGGAACTTTAAATTAGCTCTATTACATAAGTAATCTACATTACATAAGTAATGATCATCAATGATAACAATCTAGGATTATAAAATAATTCCACTCACAGGTGGAATTTTTCATTCTGTTTGACTTAAGAAACCATCCAGCTAATGAGCAGAGGATATTGGGTTTTCAAAATGAAAATGACATAAGAGTTTAATATTATAGCCGGTTAAATACATGTCTTTTCAGAAATCTTTGGCCTAGTGCCATGACCTCAACCACAGGATAAAGGGAAATACAGTGACCCAGGTCTTATTGCCTGTTGGACCTCACTAATGGGCTACCCAATGTTGAATCGGTTCAGTATATTATTTATGGCCACAGAATGGTTTAAAAATGGAATAATTTTATATGTACAGTATTTCTTCAAGGTCTATATAATAAGCAATGTCATTTTCCAACTTCTGTTAATGAACTTTAACAAATTGAATTTATAATGAATAGTTTCCCAGAATGGGCAGTGGATTAGTGGTTAGCACTGTTGCCTCACAGCAAGAAGGTTCCTGGTTTGAAACCCATCAGGGGCCTTTCTGTGTGGAGTTTGCATGTTCTCCCTGTGCTTGCGTGGGTTTTCTCCAGGTACTCTGGTTTCCTCCCACAGTCCAAAAACATGTATGTCAGGTTGATTGGTGACTCTAAATTGCCCATAGGAGTGAGTGTGAGTGTGTGAGGTTGTTGGTCTCTATGTGGCCCTGTGATGGACTGGGGACCTGTCCAGGGTGGACCCCTGCCTTTCACCCAGAGAGAGCTGGGATAGGCTCCAGCAGATCCCTGGGACCCTGGTTAGGAATAAGGGATAATGGATGGATGGATAGAGTAGCTCTCCACCATAGCTTTATTTTAGAGCAGAATGAACAGCAATTTAAAATGGTATTAGACCTTTTTGTTGGGAAAAAATATATTTGCAGAAACTTGCAAAAACTGTCATCAAAAGCCTGTTGTGCCAAGAAGCATGAAGAAGCGTTAGCAGTTTGAAAAAGTACAGTATTTGTGGGTGTCCATGTGACAAGCCAAAGGCTGTAGGAATAATGATTTTTGTCTGTCAGGTGCAATAGAAGGAAATAAAGTGTTGTTGTGGAGACACAAAGTCTGCAGAGGAAGGACATCTGTGTTTCAGATTGATATATGTATATATATATATATATATATATATATATGCAGGTTTACCCAGTTACATTTAACCTTCTAATTTGCAATGCATTACTACAGACTAAAGCAGTTGTTCTCACCCTCCTGGGTTGTGACCTATTGCAAAAAAGAAACGTAACTTTTGTTCAACATGTAGAATTACCGTGAACGGTATTAGCTTCAAAATATACTTTGTTATACAGAATTGCTTAGTTTTGAATAATATATATTTGGATTATAATTACTGATGCGTTACTGTGTACATCAATTTGATGTTGCAACTCCACTTGCAGCCACCTTCCCATCTTATCATATACTATAACCTATCATTTGATTATATTTTGGACTCACTCTGTACAAAAAGGTGCATTGCACTATAATAACACTGAATCTGGTAACTGAAGTTAATGAGTGTACTGCAGTAAAAAGTACAATATTTGCTTATAGTAGGGTGGAAGTATGCATGCTACGTTTTCTTAAATAAAAGATTTGTGTACGTCTTCCACCATTGGACATAAGACATTTTGATAGATCTCTCAACCCTGTGCAGCACTGATAGCGATAGCTGTAGTTTTCTCCATCATAATTTGAATCATTTGATAAATCAGAAATAATGACACCAAACTCATTAATTTCAAACATTTCATTATTTTCTCCACATTAACTTTGAAACAACCTCATAAACCAAAGAGTAAGAAAGAGCATGCTCGGGCATGCAATGATGTCACAACATGATGATGCCACTGGGTGCGAAGTATAAAACATACAGTAGCAGAGAGTTTCTTTTTATATCATTCATAAACTCAGGACATTTCAGTATCCACTGAGAGTTAAAAGCTAGCGTTTATTTTACACTGCTCTCCATGTCTCACGTAGCCTTGTGTTGCTTGATAAAAGAGACAAGAGGGAGAAACTCACAAACTGACACCAGATTGAGCAGGCTAAACAAACATGCTGGAAAAAAAATCTCATCCAGCCCAAAAAGTGTCTGGAAATGACACTGTAGAAACCCAGATTTTCCCTTTTGACTGGTCCAAAAGGGGGACATGGAGAGAGAGAGGGAGAGAGAAAGAGAGAGAGAGAGAGAAAGAAAACAGCGCATGCCATTTCAGGGTGAAGAGGAAAATTTGTGTGGGAGGGGAGGGTCACCTTTCTTAATGTTGAAGGTCAATAGTCTCCTCTTAGCCTGCCCACATGGGGTTTTTTATCTGGGGTCGAGGATAAATAAATTTTGGTTGTAAAATGAATAAATACGAGGCACTCTGCATTCTCTCTGTCTTGCAAACTGCAAAAAGTAACAAATCTGAATAATAATGACACATATACATATATAGTAGAATTAGTGGTTATAACATAACAGTCTCAAGGCTGTACAAAGGGCAAGGCTGAATCCTCCTTAGTATGTCAGCAGTTAAATGTGTTTATATGTCTTGGAGTGGGAAATGTGTGTGTTTGTATGGGACTGACATTTGATTCACAAATCAAATGTGAATCTGATTCAGTCAGGTTCTGTAATTTGGATGTAAAGTGATTTCTGACAGGTGTGGTGAGAAGAAGTGATAATCCCGATGGATTGTGTACAAATGATGACAGATTGGTGATGTTAAAGGGATAGAAAATGCACTTTCAAGACCACAGCCTCATGCAACAGTTGTGTGTGTAGACGGTAATGGAAAAAAGAAAAGGATAATGACAGAGCCCTTTAAAATGGATCTACTCTTGCAGCATAGTTCTGTTTATAGCGCATAGTGCGAGGGGTTAGAGACTGGTGGACTGGACTGAGAGGGGAAAGGGTTAAAAGATAAAGCAGGATTATTGTCTGCGGGGTTTAGGATGGAGTGTGTGTGTCATGCTTTTGGTTAGCATGTTTCTCATGACAATCAAGAAACAAGGGTTGTTATATTTTTGTCTAGGGTGGTGGAAAATGGGCAGAACTGTCTGTGCCATCTTTAGTCCTCTTAACAGTAGGTAATGGACACCCATGCATGTGTGTCCTGAGATACCACTCTAGTTTAAAGCTGCACTCTTTTCTTTCCTGTGACTCTAATACTATAACCTTCTTTGTTTATGGTTGCAAGCTAAAAATAAACATTTGAAAAGGAAGTGTTCTCAGAGAAACTGAAATGGGCTTCAACAGAGGTGAAAAGTCCAGTAGCAACAACAGAAATACTCTGCTGTGTCTGTCACTTGGGCTGCGTGCTCCAGTCGAGTAGACAGAATGTCCATCTCAATAAGTAATAATATAATATACCGTAGTTATCAATGTCTTGGTAGATCATACCTGTATATGCTTAAATAAAGAAGTGAATGAAAAGAATGGCTACTCCAATATTGAGTAAAATGACCATAACCACCAGAATAGAGCTGGAGCCCTAGGAGACAAGGGAGCAGAAAAGAAAAAATTAGTCCAGTTATTGCAAACAATAAAGCTTGATTTTCTAGAGTTGATAATTTACCGTATTGCCTCTGTATTTCTGTTCCTTGAGATGTACCATCTTAAAGTGTTATAGGTGTTTATGTGTAGTCATTAATATTCTCAGAGCTTTAGTTTTTGTGATGTAATGTGAGATTAATTATTTTGTGTGTCCCCAATTGTCCTTTTCATTTTCCCCCACAGATAATATTAGTGAATCACATTTGGATCAGCATAAAGTTTTCCCAGTTCAGTCAGTCCCAGAGCTTGAAATTCTGTTAGGTTGACAGTAAATGCGAGTGAAAGTTAAAGATTGGATTTCTGAGAAAACTGAAAATATTAATTTAAGCTACAAATTACATGATTAGTGTTCTAAAAGTGTTCACAAATTTTCAGGTCAGTAATTAGATGTTTCAAACTTAAAGTTCACCTTAGGTGGCATAGTTATCATTTCCCTTTACGATATACAGTATCTACTCAGACTTGAACCCTTGAGTTAAAAAATCACAGTAGTTCATCTTTTGTATTGTATTCAACCAGGAGACTTTCATGTACATCCAGGCGACCAGCTGTCATCTGATATTGTCTATGGAGCAAATGAAAAAGACATGGCAAAAAGGCTTTAAGTCTCAATTCCCCTGTCCATAGAAACTCAAAATTTCTTCAATATTAACTTGATGTCTTGCACAGCTAATTAGGTAAAACGTCAGTGTCAAGTCATACTCACCACTTTGCTGTTCATAGAAACAGAAATACTGATTCTGGTCCAGCAAACATATAAAGGGAGTAAACAGGCATTATCTCTCAAAGACTCACTGAGTTTGATTTGAGGGTGAGATGCTCTCCTTCCTGCTCCAGAGTGATGGGCTGAGACCTTAGGGCTGGGGAGAGGGTGAGGTCCCTGTGCAGAGGCCACTCCTCTAACTCCGCCCCCACATTCAGGTTGTCCAGCATCTGCACTGAGTCCATGGATCCTTCTCTGACTGGCCGAAGGCCTCGAGATCGCAGCCTGTTGTTTTTGGGGGCTGGAGACTCCTGGTTCAGCCCCCGAGATGTCTGTGGGTCTGGACACTGAAGCCTCATGTCAACCGTATAGTCATTCATCTTCTCCTCATCCTGCTCTGTGAGGCGTGAGTGGGCAGGACTCCACCTAAGGGTGCTATCAGCAGTCCAGCCCCCAGTGAGACCATCTAGCCTTTGGTCAATTACAGCATGCTCGTTAACCTTGTGGTTAGAGGGGTTGTGCTGCTTTGGATGGTGGTTGGAATAGACATGCTCTCGAGGGTTGTAACTAGAAGAGACGTGGTCCTTTGGGTTGTGATTAGAGGAGCTATAATCTTGGGACTTGTGATTGGAAGAAGCATGCTCAGTCTTGTGATTGGACATGTTATGTTCCAAGGCTTTGTGATTGGATAAAATGTGCACCTGCGGCTTGTAGCTGGAAGAGGCATGCTCGCAGGCCTTGTGATTGGTGGAAGAATGATCCCATGTTTTGTGATTGGAGGATGAGTACTCCCTTGACTTATGATTGGATGAGGCATGCTTAGAGGGCTTTTGGTTGGACAGGGAGTGGCACGCTCTATAGGAGGAAGAGTACTCCCGGGACTTGTGATTGGATAAGGATTTCTCCCGTGGTTTGTGGTTGGACAAAGGAGTTTGCTCGTGGCCATTGATGTGGCCCTCCTGCTCCTCCAAAAGGGAGGGTGTGGTGGAGCGGCTGCTGCATCCTCGGTCTGCATATGTGTCTTCAGTCCACTTGTTAGCCCCTCCCCTCAGCAGATCCATCCCGCGACCCTCCACAAGCACCTGGATCTCAGCCCCGCCCTGATCATCCACGGCAGTCTGGCGCATGAAGCAAGCATTTCTGGAGCGATGGGCGTGCTTGGGCGGGCTGTGTGGTGGTGAGGTGGGTACACTCAGCACAGGGCTGAGATCGGGTGTTATTACAGGCGGCGTGGTGTCCGGAGTGCACAGCTCAGGACTGTCTGTTTCTGTGGAGATGACCTCATGGTCTTTGTCCTTGGCATCCTGGTGTTTGGGCCTCTGACATTCAAGCCCTAAAAAACAGTTGGAGAAAAGCACCAGTGAAGTGATTTGGCACCAATTCACAGCAAATCCATCAGACCAGACAGTGTGTGTGTGTGTGTCAGTATGATTAACATGCAGAGTAACAAAAGGAGTGAAAAGCTGAATACAGACTCAACCTTTTACAGAAAATTACTGTTGTCTTAAGGAAAATGAGTATACTTAGTTTGAATTCTCAAAAGTCAATCCTCTGTAGTTTGGTGTTTATTATGAGATCAAAACACTGAGCCTAGTACACACTATAAACCCACATCTTTGAAGTTTAAATATTTTTCATAGTCTGTAAAAGATCAAATATGTAAACATGCTTTAGGCTGATTTTAAAGTAGCAACTGTAACAAAAAAATGGATAGTAATCTGTCAATAAAATTATTTTATTATTTTATTATTATTATCAAATCTGAATTGCATAAAGAAAGAAATGCAACAGACTGAAACATAAATGAGCTACAAAGGAAAAATGTCCGGTATTGAAGGAAAAGTATTAGTATGTTTGACGTCTCTCTCTATGCAAGTTATTTCTTACTGAAGCATAAAATTATGTTAGAGATGATGAATTATAGTACTGTATAAAGCCATTACTTTTGTAATGCAGTTATGTTCATTTTCACATTTCATATAGGATTATTATGTAAACTAATAACGACCATGTTAGTGGATAACTTTAAAGTTAATATATTAGAAGTCAATATATTAATATAGTCAATATATTAAAATATTGATTACTGCACATATAATGAACTGTTAGCCTATGGAAGATGCTATAGACCTAATAAATGCAAAACCAATTTAAACCAATTTGCCTTCCTTTGTCAATCAACTGTTTATTTTAACCATGTTGTTTCATGTACAATACTGTCTGACCTGTGAGTTTAATGAATTAATAATTCTAGGTACTATATTATGGGTAATTACAAATCATTGTAACTAGTCAGATTGTGAGGCAAGTTGCAAAGTCAATGTGCAGGATTCTGAGGTGTCCACCAAACAACTGCCAAAAGTATTAGATGAAAATATGAAACCTACAACAAACACTGAAAAAAGCAAGGCAATGCAAGTTTATTTGTATAACATATTTTCATACACAAGGCAATTCAAAATGCTTTACATAATGCAAAAAAGAGAAAAGGCACCAGTAAACAAGACATTCAAATGCAAATTTGAAGAATAAAAGAAAAATAAAACATGTAAAAGATAAAATATCATCCATCCATCCATTCATCCATTATCTACCTATCTATCAACCCTGTGACCTTATTCCTAATCGGGGTCACAGGGATCTGCTGCAGCCTATCCCAGTTCTCTTTCGGTGAAAGGCAGGGGTACACCCTGAACAGGTCACCATTGATAAAATATCAAACAATATAAATTAAAGTACAAACAAGTTGAATAAATCAGACAAGTTTGATCAAACAACAGACAATTCCAAATCAGAATCTATGTAAAGTGAAGAAGCTATCTTGAGTTATCCAAAATCTGAAGAACCTCTGAAGACTAAAACAATCAAAGATCAAAAGAGTTCTAAATATTTTTTCTGTCTATCAATTAATCAATGACTGAAGCAGCTGTTGGGGCATCTACATTGATGATGGACAGTGTCTTTGTGGTAGATTTGTGCCACCTTACAGGTTTCATGTCTCTTTGTAGCTGCTGGCTTGTTTTTCTATGAAGAAATATTAGCAATCATTTCAAAGAGGCACAGGGGCTCTTTGCCCACTAGGCCTGTCCAGTTATGATAGCTTACATAGGAAATTATTAAATTATCCATATTTTAATTTTGGCTATTAGCAATGTCAACACTGGTAGACTATTGATTATAAAATATTTGCAGGTTTTGAAAGATTCACAAAATAGAAATGTTTTATTTTTATATCACACATATGTATCAGTAGTAAATAATCCTTATATTGTGGAAGTGAACCTGATGATACAAAAATGGCACTTTGTTTATAGTGAAACATCTATCACATGCAAGTTTATGAGAATTCAAATTTGACACATTACTTCTCTGGTTTACTCACCGTTCCCATAGATGTGGAAAGAGGGAGAGAGCTCTTTGGCAGCTATCCGGGCCAGTCGACACTCCTCCATGGCCTTTTGCGCCACTCCTTCAGCTGCCTCTGCCTTCCCACGAGCGTGGCTTGTCCTGAACAGCACAGGTAGAAACACTAAATTCAAACAGGCTTCGAATGTTCTACATAAACGTGATCCTCACGGTAACTCTACAAAAAAAATCACATCCACGAAAGGCATTTAGGTCACTCAAGGTTAGATTCATAAACTGTAAAAGCTTCTTTTTAAGCATGTAATTAATTGATTTATTTCTGTTTTGTTGTTTTGCAGTGGTGAAATGTAAGTACATTTACTCAAGTACTGAACCTAAGTACAAAATTGACACAAATGTACTGTATATGCTCTTTATCCTACTTACACACCTCATAATTATGATTTCAGTGTTGTCATTATAAGGTCTTTAACCAGTTATTCACAAACCCACCAATTGCTGAGTATTTGTGTGTACTTCGTGTGTACTTGTGTGTAAATTTAAATTATCTGATTTTGTTCTAAACTATTCCCAGGTTTGATCACCAAATTAAATAGTCTCCTTATAATCAATATGAGGTAAAGTAGGTGATAAACCAAATACATCAAACTCGTTCACTGCTGATCATGTTCCAGTACCCTTTCACTATAATATTAAGACACATAGTTCAAGATTGAAAACCAAGAGTCCAAACTGTTTCCTTATAGATTTAGAAACCAATATACCACCAAGAAATTTGTTCCTATTCCAGGGATGGGTCACCCATGTTCCTGTAGGGTCACTGTCCTGTTTTCGCTCTAAACAGTTAATACATTTAATCAAATTCAGATAAGGACTCACAATTACCCCCAAACCCCAAAATGTAGCTGTGATCTAGGCTATTTCAGATTTTATTTTATGTTCCTCAATTTTGAAAACTCTGGTCAAACTTTTTCTGTTGCGACACCAGGTAGTGGTGTAGTCCAGGGATTCATTACAGTCAGTGGTAATAATCAACTAGAAGCATATACACTGTGTACTGAGTTTTTTTACCCTGTGCTGGTATTAGTATTCTGAATACTATTCAACCACTGTTTCCATGTCTTTTAGCACGTGTGGTTCCATACACACAAAAAAACCCCCTTAAATACAGGATTTAGCAAAAATACAAGTTGAAGTTTGGAGAAAAGCATCTTTAACTATTACGTATACAATGTTTTAAATTCAAGTTAACAACAAAGCCACAGCTGTCATATATTTTGATTCAGATGTTAAATTCTGAAGTACTTGACATTTTCCTGCAATACCACTGCCAACAAAAACACAAATTCAGTTATTTGTCCTCTGAGCTCACTAAAACTGTTGCTGCCAGAAAATGATGATTGCATGTAGGATGCTGATTGTGGTAGTAAAAGGCTGAATGAGAAGATACGCTGGAGGGAATGTCTTACCTTGACATGGCAATCTCTGCTTTCTGCTTGGCAATGTCTGCAGCCTTCTCAGCAGCTTCAACAGCTCGGTCCACCTTTTCTCTGATTTTACTTGCCCTCAGTGGAATCAGGTTCTTCCGTTTTCCACTCACCAGCACATTCTGCTTATACTTTCCTTCCTCCTTGGTGCCATCGGGGAAGGTAGTGCATCCATATCCATGCCTCTTGTTCCCCGCCCATTCACCTGCATAATGCAGGCCGTCTGAGCGCCGACTCACGCCCCAGCCGGCCCTCTGGTCGGTCCGCCACTCCCCTGCATACATTTCAGTGACAGTGGCATCCACAGGGGCACCCTGCTCAGTCTCGCTGGCATTAGAGTGGATGTCAGATGCAGCAGAGCTGACGGTGCTCATGCCAGTCTCACTGCAGAACGAGCTCTGTTTGCTGAGCTGACTGGCCAGAGAGCTTTTGGACTCGGAGCGTCGAAGCTTTAGACCACTCAGGATGGACTGACGGAAACGGCCTTTTCTCTTTCTCTGTCGTTCAGCTTCACTTGGAGCTGTCAGAGCAAACCCACCTCGGCCTACAGGGCTCCCAGCCAGCCCGGCCACCACCCCATCTGTGGGTGTGGTGGCAGTGCCATCCTCCAGCACAGCTGGAGGCCCATGGCTGTGCTCAGAGCGGAGGGAATTTATGGATGTTCGCAGAGGGAAGAGGATGACGGCCGCCATGCCGTACGGCACACTCTGCCGCACACCATAGCCATGACGCATCCCTCCCAACCACTGGCCTTGGTAGGTTCCTGAAATAAAGACAGAGACAAAATAAGAGTGCGAAGAGGAAATCTGACAAAGGCTTATGGAAGTGTTTCTCTGCTTGTAGCCATGGCATTGGGCTCTAGTGATAGTGCTGCTGGTTAGTTGGTCCTTCACTTTGGCCTAATAATAATGCATCCCAACAAATACTGGATTGGATTACCATGAAATCTAATACAGGCATTTATGGTTTCCACAGGATGAATTCTAATGACCTTGATGGTCCTCAGACTTTTCAGTTACTCGTTAAACTCGTTAAATACAGTTACTTAGTTAAATTTAAATTTTGCATTAACACTAGCAATGTCTCAGATATTTCACCACAAATGACTTCTCTAGTGTGAACAAACCACATCAGACCTCTGCCTAGTGAGACCAGTGCAAAACATGTGCGACTCATGGCAGTTGAGGCACTAAAAACAGACCAAACCAATTTTAAAAATGAAAAAAAAAAGAAAAAAAATCTAAATTTAACTAAATCCCAGCAAGCCAAATTATAGATATGTTACCAATATACTGCACATAATCTTATAATGATTACTTGATAGTTTGGTAGCAATACTAGTACACCTTAGATCATTTTCTGCATGGTTCTTTGTGCTTCTGTGCTTCTAGTAATTTGATAATGATTTTTCTAAAATCCTCCCTGTGATCTTTCTTGATCAAGAGTAAAACACAAACATTTAAATCCATTGGTTTTAGCCACATATCATGCCCTCTTCTCATCTTCCTCCCTACACCAATGGCATTAATCAACTGCAACTGACACCCAGAGAGCTCCCTGCAGAAACCTGCAGAAAGCAAGTGTTCAACATCTAACACCCTCCAGTCTCCCTTCAAATCCCCAAGGTGGTCAGAACAAAAGGTTTCAGATTTCTGGACAGTAAACCTGATGGCACACTGTTCAAGTCATGCCTTGTCACTTTCATTTACAGGACCCCAGGACAGCAGGAAAAAGTTGGAGCGTTTTTTAGAGATTAAGAACTTACTTTTATTCATGCCAAACTGGGAAATTCCACTCTGCATTAAACCCACCCAAAGTGCACACACACCTGGAGCAGTGGGCAGCCATTGCAGTTGGGGGTTCAGTGCCTTGCTCAAGGGTCTCACCTCAAGAGGTGTGAAGAGAGCTGGCTATTCAATCCACCCCACTCTTGCCGGTCCTGAGACTCGACTCGACTCCCTATACATTAGGCCATGACTGCCCCCTCAAAACCTTCATGTCATTGTCTAGGTCAACTGACTATGCTTCCCTTATGCACTCCAGGTTCCAGGTTTTGGTTGTGACTCACTGATTGTTTATCACAATAGTTTAATCATTAATTTTTTTCAACTTATAAGTTAATTGTCTAATCAAAATGTCAAACTATCATTTTAACAGGAAATTCAAGTTGGTCATCAACTGGAGAATAAATAGTTTTTATCAAATACATAAATCTGCATTTGTGTGGTCACAATGACATGGGCAATTTTCAGTTGGAATTAAAAATGGACCTAATCTGAATTTTTGGTGGCTCTTTTCAAATTGCACTCAGACAAGACTGGTTTTGACAAAGACCATATTGCTGTGTACTAATTGATCTATTACATTCTCAATTATGAATATTACAGGTTGCCTTATCCTGAGGTTTGTGCTTCTTATATAATTAAATTGTCAGTGACATTCATGTTTATAATAGTTGTGCTCTGAACTTCACACTTATAACTTATAAGACATCGATCAATGGAAGATCTCAAAAGTTGCCGTATTTTTAAAGCTATTTCTTGTATTTTTTCCTATGTGAACCTTTCTGTCAGCATGCTGTCATGTAATTGGGTCAACCATGCTGGAAGAAGTAGTCAGAAGGAAAATCAGCATTACCACAGTATAGAAATAGTCTGTTACAAGGAAAAGTCTTGAATTCAAGTGTAAAAGTATAGATAGTATAGTATAGCTGCTGTCTTTGTATCAAATATGAAATACAAACAGAACTAATGCTCACACGAGACAGCTCCACAATGGACATAGGCTATCACATTTTATTTGTCAGCAGCTTTAAAAGAAATTATGCTGAACTGCACTGAGAAAAAACAGACATGCCAAAGATAATTTAAATAACAATTCAACAATCTTGTATATGGTTAAGCTGCTGCCTGTTTTTAAATGTACTGTTGTTTTAAGTTGTAATGACCAGACATGCAGAGCACCATTCTGCTGATGCATGTCATGCACTTGGGCACAGGGCAATATAAAAGGAAAAATAGAGGAGGTGGCCACACATTTAAAACATTAAAATAAACTTCAGATGATATGGTTAAGTCCCTTAAAATGTGGCAAAACAAAACATCTAGTAAGTCTTTGTTTTCACTTAAAGTTTTGTATCTTTTGGCACATGAATTATATAATTTCCTGTTTATAAAAAATGGTAAATAACATTGGTTGCCTTGTATTTTTAACAGCAAACACAGCATTCCATAATGATGCACATATATATACTGTGTACTGCATAACATTAGTATGTAGTTGTGGAGCATAATCTGTGCACACGTAGACTAATATGCACACGTTTATTAGTACACAAACAGCTTTTTGACAGCTGTCTTCCACCATATATTTCCAGTCTTACACATGTCGCTGTCTGTGGTACTGAAATCAAACCTTTTAGTAAGACTGTTACCAGGTTGTCCTCTGCATTTTTCTAAGCAAATTCATCTTTTTGACTTGTAGCCCATTGTTTATCATCCAGCTAATTAGCAACTGTTTTCCTTTTCTAAGGTTTTTAAGGCTGCAGAAACTATAACTTTAATATTTAATGACTTTAATATTTGTGGAACTGGTCCCATGAACCAGAAGTCTTAAAAGTTTGTGTTTTAAAAAGTATTATATATGTTTTTGTCATTGTATTTTGCTTTTTATTTTCTGACGGTAGCCAATTGTGTATTGACTTGTGTGAAATATTTTCCTTAAGATGTTAAAGACCATGCTACTTTTTACTTTATTTTATAAATAATAAGTTTTGGTGATCACATTGGGTTCCAGCTTTTTTGCCTTGTGAAAATAAAAAATGTCTAATTGTGGACTAAGTCAGCTGTCAAATGTCTATGAGAGATGTTATTCCTCTAGACTGCTCAAATGGTTTCATTTAAATAACTGTTTGGAGAATTTACTTTTGATGGTTTAATTACATTTTAATAATGAGGCTATTGATGCCTTTACTTAACCAAGATGCTGGATACAATGGAGTATTTTTAATTTGTGGTAAATGACTTTTACTTCTGACTAGTCTTACAACACAAATTTGGTGTTTTATGGGTCAAGAGCTGTCCGTGGTTCTGAAACCAAAACCTGACTGTCTTGTGCTATAGGTGCACAAGGTTATTTGTGGCCTGTAATAAGGTTTCATTTTTAATAAGCACTTGCTCTGTTGACAGGCCTGTGTGTGTGTGTGTTTAATGGAAAATAGCGGTGTCCTGCACATTTATTGGGTTGTGGAAAATGTGTCAGCTCGTGCGTGCTATATTCATCCGTCGGCGGTCTTCCACGTGAGCGGAAGAGAGAAGCAGAGCTGTTGTGTGACGCAGTCTCTATTTTTTTAATGTTCTCCTCACCCACTTTTTTTATTTTACAGTCACATGATAAAATGCCAGGTATTGGCATGTAGCATCAATGTTCAGACTGGCTGACATTTAAATAAAGAATGCCTCCACCTCCCTTTAAACAGCCTCCACATTTAATGCAGCACTGACACACAACGTGTTTTCATTCCACCTGCATCACTTATTGACCTCACTCTCCATCTTCCGGGTTCTGGGCGGTGCTCAGAGGTGGGAGGTACGGGCATTGGCTATCAAACGGCCTAGATTAAAAGCCCTGAAGTCACAAAAAAGAGAGAGTGACAGAAGCAGAGAGCCAATCACGGAGCAGAGAGATGGTCTCTGGTGACATGCTGACCCGCTGCCTGTTGTCACCATGGAGACATCAGAGGGGAGCGAGGTGAAGGTGTGTTTTATACACCTGTGTGTTTCCAAACAGCAGAGATGAGACTTCAACATGGTTTAATTTCTGGTATTACAAACACGTTCCCTTTTGTAATCACAAGCTGCTTTTTCTGTTTTTGAATAATCTAATTCTAAAGGCTGCTGTCAGTGGTCAGTGTGAAGGTGTTTTCTGCCTGTTAGCCCCCTCCTAATGTCTTCCTGTGGACATGGACAGATTGTGAGACACCAGGCCCCCAGGCACAGGGTTGTAAAAGTCCCGTCTCTCTCTTCCACAGGAGCAAGACACCCAGAATGTCTGTTTTTGTTCACTTTTGTGGTTGTTTTGTGTCTGACATTGTTTCTGTCTGCTTGTAGCTGTTTTGTTTTTATAGTCTTTTAGTTTTTAGTTTTTTGTACCTTGTTAGAGAAGACTGGCACCCCACTTTCTGTCTGTAGTTCTTTAACTTTATTTGCAGTTCTATCTCATCTAAATCTGATCTCTAAATTAGTAACTAGTTTCAGAACAAAAGCACACAGAAGATACTGGGAGGGTAACGTGGCTCTGACAGGTGAGATTTTTTTATGTACATTGCAGAAAAGAAGCTTTAGCACTTACCCCCATCAGAGTAGGTTTCAGTGCCGTATCCATCCTGCAAACCGTTGCTCCACGTCCCCTCATACCGGGCCCCACTGGCCGTGCTCTCCAGCTGCCCATAGCGACCTTTGAACCCCTGCGTCCACTCCCCTCTGTACTCCCAGCGACCCTTGCTTTCCACTCCAATGCCATGCCGTTTGCCCTGTGCCCAGGTGCCCTGGTAACTATTTCCACTGGGCCACGTGTACACACCGAGGACCTCAAAGCCATGGCTCCAGGCCCCCGCGTACTCGCCCTGACCCTGGGGCCCTGTGCAGACACCTCGGCCATGGGCTTTACCTTGCTCCCACCCCCCACAGTACGACCCCCCATCATCAAAGTCAAACCTGCCTCCAGTGGACATGCATGAAACAGGTTTAGGCAAATCCTTAGAATGTCAAGAAAAGAAAAAACTAGAACCTGGTTCACTCAGAAGGTGTGAAAAGGGATGAGGCCTCGTTTGAATCAGGTTGCATTGATGTGCAGGGCCTCAACTCACTTTCGCCTGTAAAGTTTAGGATGTAAAACACTGGATACTAATTTTAAAAACAGCAGAACATGGCCCAGAAAGCATCACCTTGTGATGGAGAAGCAATCTAAGCCTCAGTGATGGGTCTGGAGTGACGAACACAGTGCATGCTGCTTCCCATGGGCATGCAGGCTCAGAGTGTTTCTCATCCTCATCCGCCTCCACTTCCTCCTCCACCTTCCTGCACCTCACAGCCTTGCAGCCGGGAAGCTTGCTGGCCTGTCAGCTCAGCTGTGCAGCGGGGCGCTCCAGACAAGCAAGGCCTAGGCTTTTCCAGCAGTCCCAGAGGCCCACAGAGTGGCAGCGGCAGCAGCGACTAAGCTCAGCTCAGGCAGACATTACAGCATCCCCACATCCCTGCCGCACCGGCACACTGAGAGGGAGGCAGCACAGGGATGCTGGTGCACTCGTACGTCGTTCAAAAAATGAGTTAAAGATAAAGATAAAGATAAAGTTAAAGATATTGCTCTCTGGCATGGCCTGGAAACAAGCAAGCCAGGCTAACACTCAGAGACACACATCCATAACCAGCAAACACACACACACAGCTTCAGACTTGCACACACACCTCAGCAGACATAATGGAGTGTGACTATCTCCCAGACCCCTCTCATTTCTTCTCTTTCTCCTCTTTGCGCTGCTGTGATTTAAAAATAAAGCTTTTTCTTGATGAAGATTTGAAGAAAAAAAAGAGGCAGAAAATTATTATTATGCTCCTTTTCCCTTTATCCTTTCCATGTCAGCGCTGGCCTGGACCTGGATTGTTGTTTTATCCCAAATCCACCAAGTCATCTGTCCTGTCTTGTTTTTCAGCCTCTCTCTCGCTCTTTCTGTTTCTATTGCTCCCCCCTTTCTCTAAAATCTGCTCATTACAGGACTGTTCCACCCCAGCCAATACCCCTCCCCCACATACGCACACACTGAACACACACTCTTCTTAAAGAGATAGAGACGGAGAGATGGTGCCAATAGCTGCATGTATAGAGCTCACTGCTTTCGCCCTTTGGGGATACAGCCTGCTCTCCTAATTATCCAGCCTCATTTCACTCTCTCACACTCCTCCTCCCACACTGAAAGGTGGTCAGTCAGTAATCTGCTTTCCTCACAACTGGAGGTTTGTGAGCTCATTGATCCCATGCCACTCTCCTTAGCTAATTGTTGTTCATCTTTTTCACTGTTGTGTTAAAGACAAACCAATGGACTATAGCTGTCACTCAAGTGAGCTTTACTGGAGACCACAGAAACCCAGACTGACCTTTTTCAGTGATAAAATTTCCACAAACCCACAAATACATTTGTGACCTCTGTCTACCAAAATACGGGAGCTTCATTACAGTCTCACAACCAAACAGTCACCTTTACGTTCATAGCGGTCACATGGCATGATGGTATTGGAAATCTTTCTGTCATTGAACACACCATCTGTTGGATTGTACAGTGACCAGTGAATGAAGCCAAAGACAGATTAACACTGACCCGGTGAGCTAAACCAACATTATTTATATATTTTTGTGGTGGGTGATAACTTCAAATGTAGTCTGAAGATTAACTAATGCCTACCTCAATAACTGTGACAGTCTAACCTCTTTTAAGTTGTTTTCATCTGAAACATAGAACAGATTATGGAAAAGGTGCGGTATTACACCAAAAACAAAGAGAAGAAAAAAGGATAAGCACATGTAGGAATACATGTAAAATATACATTTAAAAATACCCCCTTTATTTCCACCAACAGAATTTTTAGGCAGTCCCAACAGCCTTATTCATGAACAATTCTGTCCCCACAATAACTTATAGATAAACCAAAGATAAACAATAAAAAAACAATACAATAAACAACAACAAATACCTAAAATTAGTATTCATATAGCTAAAATATTATTCCTAAAAGGAAAAGGACATACACGTATATCTATGTATACAAAAAAAGTATACAGTGCATCCAACAACTATAACTGTATTACTGAACAGTTTACAAAGCAGAGGTCAGAATGACAAAGGCGCATCACTGTTTTGTAATCGTTCCTCACCTTCAATAAACACTCATACATTTATGCATTATGTATTCGTCTGTTCAATAGTACCTCATTTTAAATACATTGTACACAATTATTGTCTATTTTCAGTCTCACCCTTATATTTTTAATCATTTGTGCTCAAAGAAACACATATTTTGGGTCCTAAATATAGAAGCATAAAATGAAAAAAAAAATATTTGTGATACTAGTAGATACAGTAAAAGCATCAAAAACATTTTTTTGAATAATTTCCAGAGATACCAGCTTCTTAACGAACATTCTGCAGATTATTTTAGATTTCAATTGAGAAAAAGGCAAAAGTATCACTTTGAGAAAGTGGTTTTAGAAGATGTAGTGTGATACATTCACCATGAAAACACCTTGAAAATCACATTGAGCAGAAGTGAATTAATGCCTGTTTGACAGCTTCATCTCTGTCAACCTTTACAACCATCAGAATACGTGTAGGGTATTTTCACAGCCATGTCATTAGGCAGGAAATTTGTCACTTGCACCTTGAAACAAACGTGAGTTGGATGTGGCTGTAACACCAGTGAAAGCTGTGGAAAGATTTAATCAGCTGCAGTCTGCACACCATTCGTCACAATCTTTGTTCCTGCTCACCAGCTTTACTTTTACTTGAAAGGCTATGAAGATAAAATGAATATTTCACTTATTCTTTGAGAGTCGGGATAAAACATGTCCTACATAGAAAAGTCAAATTTATATTAATTCAGTTTAATCTTTTTTTGCTAAACTTTGTTTAAATGTATGGTCTGTAATTAGAAGGTCCATGTTATTGTCGTCAGCTAGAGGTCGCAATATTCATCAGCCCAAAAGCATTTTAAAAAAATCTAAAATTGTGAATACACATATATCAAATTCAAATGAAAGACTATAAATATATAAAACAATGCATGAAGTGAGCATCAAACAATATTTTACATAAAAATCTGCCTATCAAAGTTGTGTCCTCGCATCCCGGCCTTTCTGTGTGGAGTTTGCATGTTCTCCCTGTGCTTGCGTGGGTTTACTCCAGGTACTCTGGTTTCCTCCCACAGTCCAAAAACATGTATGTCAGGTTGATTGGTGACTCTAAAATTGCCCGTAGGAGTGAGTGTGAGTGTGTGAGGTTGTCTGTCTTTGTGTGTCTATATGTGGCCCTGTGATGGACTGGTGACCTGTCCAGGGTGGACCCCTGCCTTCCACCCGAGAGAGAGCTGGGATAGGCTCCAGCAGATCCCCGTGACCCTGAGCCAGGAAAAGCGGGTATAGAAAATGGATGGATGGATGGATGGAAGTTGTGTCCTCAGTTTTTGTCAACTCCATCAGATCTTTTCATAAATCTCATTAAATCAGCCAATAGCATTGTCAACTATGTCCCTGAAGACCCCTTTTCATCTCCCTGGCTGTGCTGAATGCAACGCTACCACACATACTCTGGTAAGTTTGAAACTTTTTGATATTTTAGACAAACAATGTCAATATTCCTGTGGTCGAAGCTGGACCATGTCAACACCATCTCTCAGTTATGATAAGTTTTTTAAATAATAGTGGATTGAATTTAAACATTTTAGTGAGGTTATTGAGACAGCTGGCACCCGAGGAAAAAACACCTAGCTGCAGTGTACAATACATGTTTTGGAGGGAAAATATATGCCATTATATAATATTATATTAGCACATTAAAAGATTATAGGTGGATTTTTGAATTTTCCATCAGACATGGAACCTGACGGAGTTCAAAAATCCACCTATAATCTCTTAATGTGCTAATATAATATTATTTGTGGATAAAAATGTTATTTCAGAGTTGTTGTTTTACATAGATGTACATATATAACATGAATTACATTATTTAACCATACTGTATAACTTACATTCAGAACTTGTAGCACATGAACAGGCTTTGGTCTGCTTATTATTGTGTCACTTTCATATTTATATTTAAAACAAAAAAGCCAGTGTGTAGATTTTCACAGCATCTGGTTGTGAAACTGAATATTACATTGAATTGTAGCCTCTGTAGAGGGACCCACTTAAAGTGCTAATTCTAATGTTGGAAAACACAACATTTCTTATTTTCATGAAGTTATACTGGAACATGCTTATGAATATTGGGCTATATTAAATTTCTGCCAAATCCATTATCCTCATCTGACTGACTTTTCATTTATCTTTCCAGTTAGACACAGGACCCACACCAGAAAGGCACCAGAGGACCCTCAAAGGCGGAGGACATGGAGGACAGGAAGAGGAGAAGAGGAGGGGAGAGGAATACAGGAGGAAAGGAAGAAGAGAAGGATGGAGAAGGAAATGGTGGAGGAGATGAAGTAGATGAAGATGGGGGAGGAGAGGAGGGCATTTTTTTGTTGTCTGGACAGTTGGAAATGGTGTAATTATTAGTATGTTCATTATATTTTATATGTTCAATAGAAGATGAGTAGTAGTTATTTTTTCATCTATTGTCACCTCCATCTGTTTAAAAAACACATTTCTTCTTTAATCAGTAACGCACACATTTTTTTGTCAACACCATCAGTTCTTTGTCAACACTGTCAGATGTATGTTTTGTTATTTTTTGAAAGAAAAGGTTTATTATTGTTTATGTTGATGAAATAAAGCACCCTGATCTACATCCTCATGTCTTAGTATTAATATTACAATTAAAAACAGGGTGTGAAAATGAAGATATTTAGAAATCTGGGTTTTCAGAATAGTGTGAAATCACAAATTAAGTTTATATATTTTATTTTATTACATATCAGAGTTACTAAACCCTATTACGGCTTAGTTCAGAACATTTAGATTCTTGTTGGACTAAGAAGTAAAATTGTATAGCTCTTAGTGTGTCTGACAGAGTTGACACAATTCGAGTTCAAAAGGGAAAGATGTTTGTCAAAAAATAGTTTTTATTTAGAATCTGTTCCTTTACATGTAGGGTTCTACAGCTAAGACTTTTCTCTACAGAAATATATAACTGCAATGAGTATAGTGTGCATTTTAAAAAAATGATTTTAAAAAATTTGTGCCAACTCTCAAGAATCAGTGATTTAACTTAAAAGACTCACACGGATCAAGCAGTCACGCAAGAATACACCGATCATTTAGAAACATTCAAAGTTAGTTTACACCAGGGCTCGTATTTATCAAAGGTGTAAGAAGTTAGGGTAACTTTAGACTAAAATAGTTGCTGTTTGAATGTGAGCAGGGTTAGAGAAGGAAGCAACCAGAGATATATATATTGACCCTACATCTGCTGTCTTGCAACTCATTTAAAAAACCCATATTCAGCAAAATTAACAAAAACCCATTTCACTCACTCACACTTTTTGAAAGCTCATTTTATATGTATATACTCTGGAATAAATAAAATGAGAAACTAATAATCCAGCATGTTTAGAATGTAAAAACGTGAATGAAATATTAGGAAACTGGCTGAAATTGAAAGAAAAGTAAGCTGTGAGACTGTAGATGAAGTATCACACTGACAAGTGAAGACAATGACGATACTTCAACAGTGATTTGTAAATAAAATCAGTGTCAGATTTATCCTAGCTATTTCACATCCTGATACTTTCTAATAAAGAAGAAAAAATCCTATTGCTCAAATGCAATTAATAAACAAATACTACTTTATTCTTTAGATGCATTATCTACAATCTCATCAACAAGAATCGACTATTATCCAACTTCACAGGCCTGTGCAGCTGTCTGGCATTTAGGAGCATTTTAATTAAAAAGATGTTTGGTAAATACCTGTCCAGGGTGGACCCCTGCCTTTCACCCAAAGAGAGCTGGGATAGGCTCCAGCAGATCCCTGGGACCCTGGTTAGGACTAAGGGGGTACAGATGATGGATGGATGGATATTTGGTAAATAGTTTTTATTCTAAAATTTGAGTAAAAGTAAAATGATTTTATACTTTTTCCCATGTGAATCCAAAAATTTATATTTTGCTTTTTTGTAGGTCTTAAAAAACATCATAGTACTATGGTATCATGGAATATAAACTGTATTTTTAAAGACACCATTATTTGTTTTTCTTCTTATCCCCACTGCCACCTCTCTCTAAAGAATAAAACATGAACCTGATGTTCAGTGCTAAGAGAAGTTATAAATTCCTTACTTTCTTCTTAAGATGTTAAGGTTTTTAACATCAGGTGAGAAATATTTCTTAGATTTCTGTCTTCACCCCAGTCAGTAGAGCTGACTGTTTCAACACAAGAATACTTCCAACGAGCAATACACAACAACCCAGATACACACAAAATGTTATTTGATTATTATGATTCTCTCTATTCTTCTTCTTCAGTTACAGTTGGGCCATTTTGATAATTGTTGTAAATTAATTAACTAGTTTTTGTATATATGACAACTCTTCAAATGCTGGTTTTCTTGGTCTTTAAAAGTAGATTCAATATTTTGGATTGGAGATGAGTAAAACAAGACACAACATAATAAAACCTTGGCTCTAGGAAATGATAAGTTTCTTTTTCAAAAATGTTATAGACAAAAATGCTTAGTTGACCAGTCAAGAAAATAGATTATTAATAAACTAATAACACAGTGACAGATGAGATCTTCAGTTCTTAAATTAATATCTTAACCTTTCAATGGCCTGGTTTTTATGGACTCAAGCCAGTTTGTACTAAAGTCATGTGCCACACTAACTTGTTTAAACTCCCAGAAGGCATTAGGGTTTAATACAAATCCACAAAAAACTGCCAGTGATTTAGTTTTCTTGGATCCATAGAAGTTCCATCCACTGCACATTTGTACTCCGTAACCTGATTGTAGTAATAATCCCCAGGTGGTCTTTATACATCCATCCATCCATTTTCTATACCCGCTTTTCCTGGCTTAGGGTCACGGGGATCAGCTGGAGCCTATCCCAGCTCTCTCTCGGGTGGAAGGCAGGGGTACACCCTGGACAGGTCACCAATCCATCACAGGGCCACATATAGACACACAACCTCACACACTCACACGGGCAATTTTAGAGTCACCAATCAACCTAACATGCATGTTTTTGGACTGTGGGAGAAAACCCACGAAAGCACAGGGAGAACATGCAAAACTCCACACAGAAAGGCCGGGATGCAAACCCACAACCTTCTTACTGTGAGGCAACAGTGCTAACCACTCATCCACCATGCTGCCCGTCTTTATACATTATTGAGTCATATATGAGTCACCTCATATTTTATAAGCTTACCAAATATTTGACATGTAAGATGCTATAATACAAAACAACCACTGACTAGATCTGGTGTGATCTACAATAATATTAAGAAAAAATTTTTAGGATGTAGTGAAATAGGGCAGAGCAGTGGTTAGCACTGTTGCCTCACAGCAAGAAGGTTCCTGGTTTGAAACCCATCAGGGGCCTTTCTGTGTGGAGTCTGCATGTTCTCCCTGTGCTTGCGTGGGTTTTCTCCAGGTCCTCTGGTTTCCTCCCACAGTCCAAAAACATGTATGTCAGGTTGATTGGTGACTCTAAATTGCCCATAGGAGTGAGAGTGAGTGTGAGTGTGTGAGGTTGTTTGTCTCTATGTGGCCCTGTGATGGACTGGGGACCTGTCCAGGGTGGACCCCTGCCTTTCACCCAAAGAGAGCTGGGATAGGCTCCAGCAGATCCCTGTGACCCTGGTTAGGGATAAGGGGGTATAGATGATGGATGGATGTAGAGAAGTAAAGCCTCATGAGCTGGAAATACTTTAAATATACAACTAAAAAAGGGGCCAAAGACTTTGGTAGCTACATCTAGTTTACAAATGTTTTTTGATCCTCTGACTGATAAAAATAAATATCTCAATATCATTTTAGGTAATAAAATTCCATTTGCAGCTCATCAAATCTGCAGGCTCCTGTGTGAGGGGAGGAATTAATACAAAAAAGTCAAAATGTTCAAAAAGAGAAGCTGAGCAAAATGTAATTACTTTGCCCAAGACAACATCCAACTAAAACTGACATACTGTGAAATTAGTATTTATTTAGTAATTACATAGGACCAAAATGACAATCTAATGCTTGAAATTTAACACATGGCCAATCCAAGCTGGATACTTTAACCTGTTAGTCGTTTTTGTGAAGATTATTATGATTATACAATATTTTGAGTCCGTGTGGTGAAGATGTTACAACCAGTTGTTTATTTGTGAAATACCAGTGTAATTTACAGGTTGGTAATAAACAGAGACAGTAACAGTAGAGTAGAAAGAAAACAATACAAAACAGAAACCTCAGAGAAAAATAATATTATCCTTATGTGGACTAAGGGAGAAATCCTGTTTAGGTTAGGATGTCATGGGCCTGCTGCTCCACCAGCATGGCCATGTTCTTAACATCACCACACCAGAAGTCCAACTGCTCCTTCATGCCTTTGATCTGAAACCAATGGGAGAGAGTTAGACCAGCAGGCAGAAATGGATTTCTCCCTGCATTTGTTGAGCATCACTGCTGATTTACCTTATAGTTTGAGATTAATATATTTTCAGACACTCTACTGTAGCCCAGTGGAAATATTCTGATATGATCTTGTAACTGGCCATGTTGTATGTATGATACATACATACAACATGGCCAGTTACAAGAATTTCTTGTATTGGGGTGGGGGCTAAAAACGAAATGCTGGTATTAACCCGCTCCAGAAAAAATCTGCACAAAATAAATACCTGCTGCAGGTCTAGCACCCTGGGCTGCACCCAGGTCATCTGCACCTTCTGGTCCACTTCATCAATACTGCCTTTGATCAGACCCACAGACAGAGCCTTCATCACCAGAAGCTCCACCTGCAAAAGACAAACATACAGAACATCAGAAACTACTACAGCCTTTCAGTTCTATTTGTAGTTTTTTTTCTCTCAAACTAATTCATTTCAAGTTTGCTGACACACTGAACTGATGTGGTGATTAAATACACTTGTCATCCCGCTGACCTTATTAACAGGGATTTTGGCACTCTGAGCAATCTCAGTGAATGTCAACTGTCTGTGGTTTGCAGGGCGAGTGAAAGTCATCTGGAAGTAAAAAAGACATTTTAAATTATTTCCTGTTTTTAAAAACTTCACAGCGGAGATTATAAGAAAACCATGTGATCTGGTACACTTTTGGAATAAACTTGGTTGGATCTGCTTTACTCTAAAACTATTTGGGAACACTGTTTAGTCCATGGTCAGAGGGCTAGACAACAGTAGTTAATTGGACTTGTGTTAAATAAAATCAGTGGGTGTAAAGTATCTAGTAGGGCAGAAAATATTGTATACTGATGGTGACTTCACTGAAACTAATTTTATCATCACACTGGTGTGAACCAGACTCTCATTGTCAAAGCTTCCCTTTTGAGAAAAGACAAATCGATGAAACTATAGATCAGCTGCTACATAATTGTTCAGTCTCTGTCTCACCTCCATCACACAGAGCAGCTGGATCTTCTGCATCAGTTTAGCTTCATGTGCGGCAAGGTCAGGCTAGATGCAAGAAAAAAAAAAAAAAAAAATTACTTGGCAAATAACAGTGGTCACGTTCAGGTGAGGATTTTTTTGACCAGGTTCCAAATATTGTTGAAACGGTCATTTTTCCAGTACATTGAGAATTCTTTGAATGAACCAACATCCACTTAGGTTTGTATGTAGTGGGATAATGATTGTTTGTTTTTTTTTTCCATTTGGTCTCTGGACACTACTAAACTGATTCTGGTGGAGGCAGTGTTATAGTGTGACCTGACTGTGGATAAACATAGCAGAATGAATACAGGAGTATATAAGGCTTCTTCAACGCCAAAGTCAGTTGCATGATCTCAACCCAATAGAACATGGTTTTCACTTATTGAACACAAAACTCAAGGCAGAAAGACCCACAAACAAACAACAGCTGAAGGCAGCTGCAGTAAAGGCCTGGCAAAGCATCTCAAAGAAGGAAACCTAAGCATTTGGTCATGTCAATAGGTTCTGGTGGTCATTGACTGCAAAGGAGTTTCATCTAGGTATTAAAAATAGGTTTAACCTAATTATGTTACTTAGTCATATTATTTATAAGCCACGAACAATGGGTGTGGCTATATAAAAATTATTTAAAGCCACACTTTTGTCAAACTGTTTAATTTGAAGCTGAAGTCTTCACTTTGTTCACATATTGATTGTTTCACTTTGAATTTAATGTAGTACAGGGGCCAATTGGCAAAAAACTGATTTTCTCAATATATATGAACCTAAGGTCCTGAGACTGATCTTCACATTGGCACCTTTTCTCAGTAAACATGTACATCTGTGCACATTACTGGGTATTCAATGGTTTACTGTTGTAAATGGTTCAATTTAGGTTATATTGTGTGTAAAATGTCTAGTCTGCAGAAACTGAATTATTACATGCACAGAAAGGTTATTCCAAGTTTAATCTGTCTATGCAAACCCACTGAGGTCTACCACACTGTAAAGATTAGGATGGTCATGTAGTTTATGAATTCATACTCATGTTTTCCCTTATCTAAACAATCAAAGCCACAAATGAATATGTTGAATTTTTAGTATTTACATGCTCTTCATAGACAGGCAGACAATTTTTAAGATCTCAGTATATGCTGGAATGTGAATCACCTGTTGACCCCAGGCGGACTTGAAGCCCTGGAATTTCTCAACATTGCCTGCATTGAAGGCATATAGTGTATCAATTAACCACTGTTTGTCTGTGTTCCTCAGAGAATCCAGCACAGGATGCATCAGCTGCAAAGACAAACAACAGATGTGGGGATTACTCCTCCGAGCTTCAGCTGAAAGGCTGAGCACCAGTTATAAACAACATGTGGAGAGAAATGTGTTCAGTGAGAATCATACCAGCTCTCCAAAGTTGTAAACTCCTTCTCCCAAGAGTCCAGCCAGTCCAAGTGTGAATGCCCTCTCCTGCTTCTCTGTTTCTGCAAAGTCAATAACCATCAATACATCATTTAGCCACTTATTTTAGGTCCAAATCCACATTGTTTTCCCATCATGCCTTAGTTTACCTGGAAGGTCTTTTATGTCCACACATCCAAGGTAGCGCAGAGCATCCTTGTAGTAGGCGGCATGGTTTCCAATGATGCGATAATATTTGCTAGAGAGGTCATAAAACCTGCCATGAACTGATGTCACCCCTGGCAAGTTATTCAACATTTCCTCAACCTCTTCAATGATTTTCTGGAAGACAAAGATGAAATACATCCTGATCTACAACTTTTTCATAGAGAACCACAGCCTGAGTGGTGTGGCCAGGAGTTGCTCATATTTATGCTACTCCAGCCTGTCACTTCAAACCACTCATCTTTTGAACCTTTGAAGTCTGAGCTACTGTTGCTTGGTTTTCACTTCCTTTATTATACAATTATTGCACAAACATTTTTCTGATAAGTTACTACTTAGAAGTAGCTGATTAAAAACACAATAATCTGGCGATCCACCAGCTGAGTGGTCTCAGCAGGTTCCATGTACAGATGCACAATCCATGATCCACGAATTGAGATCATCTAGCAAATCAGAACCAGCACATGTTCTAAGATTGTTTTTTATTAGACATGAACTGACATAATCTTTTCTTTTACAAACATGCACACTAGGAAACGTTTATATGTAGAACACTGAAGAACTAAGTTTTCCAATGACATTGACAAAGGAAGTACAGCATCATTAGTGTTAATGAAAATTGGTCTGTGTAATTAAAAATTGTTCTTCATTACTTTTAAACAAGGTTAATTATCTATATAAACACAAAAATTAACACAAAGGAAAAGCTGGGTCTTCCTGTGTTTTTTTAATCTCTATTTTTGTTTTCCCCTTTTGCTTAGCATTTAGATTTTGATACCAACGTTCCCATCATGCTTTGAGAGATGGATGCCGAAAACCAATGCTGCTTTAAATCAGGCACTTAACCTCGGTTATTCAGTGGGTTTAAGTTTTTTTTGGGGGCCCATCATTACTGTGAATCTGTACATTAATTACTGTTATATATGCTTAGTTCTGGTTATATGCTCAGTTCTGTTGTGGGGATTTCTCTGCTGGGAATGCTTTGATGCTTTTTTTGCTGTTATTTGAGTGTGGCTGCAAGGTATTTCAGTAAAAGAAAAGAATTACACACCCATGTGCAAACACACTAGATGTTGGTTTTTGTCACTCTGCTTCCTGACACATCACATGTGAACATTACAACTTGATGTTCAAAATGTGCCATACTGTGTTATATTTCAACAGGATGTGAAGCATGTTTTACATCAGCAGCTTGAAAATAGGAGGGAGCTGAGATTTCAAGACATTTTACCTTTGTGGCAGGAAGATCACTGATATCCAATTTAAGACTGCCAATGGATGTCTTGCAGAGAATAATGGCTTCTTCGTTACTTTTCACCTGGCTCACACAGACACATTTAAAGGTTAATGCTAGCAGTTTAGAATATTTATATTTCAAAACCTGCAATGTCAGTATCTGTGAACGTACTTTTTCCTTGGTCTTCTCAAGAAAAGTGATGGCATCTTTAGGATCTTAAAATAAAACAAACACAAACAAACAAAAAAAAAACAATCCTTAAACACTCTGAAAATTATAAACTCAGCAGAGAAATATTCTCTAATCCATAATGTTGTCCTTACCTGGCATCTGTCTGGCAACATACAGTATAATCTCCACAAGGGACAGAGGATTGATTCTGTTAAGCAAAAATAAGAAATTAGCATCAAAAGAAATTAATAAGCTATAGACTGTAAACTAGTATCACTATAGCTGATGTCACAAGAGTAGACTACAGTAAATAGCTCATCAATTTGACCTCACCTGTGTTCGAAGTCACAAAGAAAATTTTCATAGAGCTGTATAAAAAAAACAAAACAAAAAGAGCAAGAAAACACTGTGTTTAATTGTCATCTCGTTGGAAATAAAGTCTCAATTATAGTTTATGTTGAGTATTCTATGTAAATATTTTACTTATGAACAGAGAAACCCCTCAAGTGAAAAGACTGCATTTGGTGTTACCTATGAATAGCACACTTACACGTTTTACTTCTAATATAACAAAATATATTTGTGTCTCAGAGATTAACTGTTGATGACTGCTTTGTAAGGTACAATACAAAATACACAGTGCTGTTGGCAGTTCCTATTTCTTACTAGTATAAACAGAGTGGAGGCCCAGGGTACATTCTCAAAGGAAAAAAACAACATGCAATGATGTTTTCAATCCCTACTGATACTCATAAGTAATAATCAGCTTTATATGTCAGAGACATTATAGATGCTATAACAATGTTCATAAAATAGCTGGCAGCATCCTCAATCATTCAAAGCAACTTGTGTGACTGTGATGCATTTACCTGTATGAGACCATCTCCTGTTTTGAAGTAGGAATCTTTAACAAAGTCTGTCAGCTTCAGAGTCAACTGATGCCACAACCTGTCCATAAAAACACAGCTAGTCAAAATAGTTAATTATGTGTGATCAACTTTTTGTTGCAGGAATATTACCATACCTTTTTTTTTAGTTTGCACCAGTTTTTATTATATTGAAAAGGGTACCAAGTTACCTAAATTATCTATAGTATCTATATATTGTAAATAGCAAGATGAAAAGGTCCTGATGGTACTCATGTTAATCAGCCTCTGAATATTGAATACTCTGTGTCCCTAGGATGTTTTTCAAACCAAGTAAGGATTATTGCTTAGGAAATATAAATAATGGTCAACATTTGAATTTTTCAGGGCAAACTTACACACATGAGGCCTTTGATTGTCAGTTAATCTTCACTGTAATTTGTAGTTGACGCTATAAAGAATAATATTGAGCTAACGTTAACCCTAATGACTATAAGCTCATCTCAGTGACATGCTAATCAACAGCTAATAAACACTTCTAAAAGCTGAATAAACTGTGCCTTCCAATGACATGAAAATCTGCTCTGAAACTCAAAGCTACAACCAATGAAATGGTCTTTTTCTAGCGCGACTACATGTTCAACAAAAAAATATTAGCAACAAGCTGAAGTTTTGATTTTATAAACGAAATTAGCCGCGGGCTAACTGAGCCGCAGCAGCTAGCCCTAGCTTTGCATGACTCAGCGTACAGTTCAATGAATGAGCTAGCTAGCATCAGCTAGCCTAGCGTTAGCTTAGCACCTGAACTTCAACTATGCGCCTGGTTTTGTACCTTTTGTTGTACAGCTCCTCCAACGTGTGCCACTCCGCCGCCATTTCCGGCGTAGAGCTGTTACTCTGCTGCTGTTTGAGGTACCCGGTAACATCTTTCATGGTAGCTACTCAATTTTTTATTCAGACTAATGAAGTTGAATGTTCAGCTAACGTTAAGGAACCTATCGTGTCGTGAACCTACGCTGCTTCACGGCGCAAAGAATGATGGGACATAAAGGAGGGATTGCTGCCTTCGCATGCTGTTGGTAGAATAAGAACTGAAAACTATTACTATTACTATAACTATACTATAACAGACGATGAGGAAATTTATCACCTTCAGAGACTACAAGTGGCATTTAATGACACGCTGATACTTTTGTTAAAAAAGCTCAGGTGGACTAGTGCTAGTGAACTGTTTGTGAGTGCTCGAGTCTCCACCTTACAGGCTGTCATAAAAAATCGAATGTACAGATTTATTTGTCAACTCAGTGAGTCTAAAAATTCAGTTATTTTTAATATGATGTATAGTGCCACACGGTACACATCACAGTTCTGGAGGCACTGGTATAGCTGTCTTCTGAGGCTATGTTGCTAAAGGGGTGTTTTAGCTTTTATTTTTGTTTCTTGTTGTTTCCGTTTGTATTTTAAGGCTATATGGACCTTAAATCTGCAACAATATCTATCTATCTATCTATCTATCTATCTATCTATCTATCTATCTATCTATCTAAAGCGACTTTTATTTTGATGTAACACCCAGCGGTTTTGTATTTGAAACGATTTTGCCGACTATTATTCGACACTTACGTCGATAGTTATTTTCCCACTGGGCTGCTCGGGAATCGCAATTTACACAACGTATTGTGAACGCAGCAGCTGATGGGAAATCTAGGAGGCGTTTAAAGGTTAGCCAACGTAAGCTAAGAATTTTTGACAGTAAAGCTGATTTTTTGTTAGGTTATAGACCTTGTGTATAATTCAGCGGTGTCATGGCTTCTTTACTGATCTCGCCAATAATATCACCAGTCACATTTTGCTGTTTGTATCGCAGTTTGTGTTCAAGAACTATCCGGGCGCTTTCTGCAGATGGTTAGTAGCTAATTTGACAGAGCTGTGGCAGAAGTAATCAACGTTGGTGTTTATGACTGCTAAATGTTACAAGTCTTGTTTTTTAATAGGTTTTGGTCAAAGGGTTTGGTGTCCAGGTAAATGTGCAGCAGCTGTGTCCAGGTACTTCACGTTTCATCACTGCTTTCTGGGGTCATCGTGTTTAGCTTCGCCAAATCTAACATTAAAATAAGAATCACACAATAATTAGAACAACATTCATTTAGAGTCTGATATGAAATGTGTAACCCTATGCTGTTATTGTCTGTACGGCTGTGTAAATAAAAACAGGAGTGTAACTCTACAGGCAGGTTAAGTGGAGAAGGTAGTCGGTGTTTGAGGCAACCTAGCACTTTTGTTGTGACAAATTTATGGCCCAGATCTCTGAAGGTATTTGAGAACAGGATTATTATTTTTTCAAATTGAAACCAACAGTGTAATATCCTATATATCAGAAGAATAAGATCTTATGTCAATTAAAAAAAAAAAAAAATTCCATGTTGCCTACTCTTATTACAAATAGTGCTGCAATTAATTATTTTTGCTATCAATTAATTTTCTCAAGTAGCTGCATAATTATTTAATCTAAAAGATGTCACAAAATGTCTGTCACAATTTTGTTGATCCCAAGGTGATGCGATCATATGTCTTTATTTTGTTTGACCCACAAATCAAAAAAAATCATAGATTCTCATTTTACAGTTGTAGAAAATAAATCAAGCCATGTAACATTCACAGTTGAGTACCTGGAAGAGTGCACTGTAATTGCAACTGCTTATTACACTGAATGTAAAACTTGCTATTATTTTCATGGTGCACTGAAACAATGCGATAAAGGATATTAATGTGATGTTGCTTCCAAACTAGGTGGAAAAAGTGTTATTGTACTTGGGAATAATATAAGTGGAGTATCGGGAATACTAGAGTTCAGGTGATTAGGGTGAAGTTGTTGAGTCCCTTCATCCCTGTTTTGTTTCTTCACAGAAAAACAAACCCTTCCTTGTGGGGTGGGACCCGAGGACTTTTTTCCCATGGTGGCGGAGCGGCCGTCGAGCAGCAGACCCTTGAGGACATTGCTAAAAAAATCAGAGACCAGCAGTACAAGAGAGTGTTGGTGATGGCTGGGGCTGGGATTAGCACGCCTAGTGGCATACCAGATTTCAGGTAAAAGGGCTAGACCTGGTTTGTTGTCCAAAAAAAAAATTATATAAAAGTGCTGTAAAAAATATGAATTGAATTTTGTCAGGATATAAATGTTTATACCTCCATAGGTCCCCAGGCAGTGGCATCTATGACAACCTGCGGCAGTATGACCTGCCTTATGCTGAGGCGATATTTGAGATTGGCTTTTTCCACCAAAACCCTAATCCCTTTTTTGCCCTGGCCAAAGAGCTGTATCCTGGAAACTACCGGCCTAATCTGACACACTATTTTGTATGTCTTCTTCACACGAAGGGTCAACTTCTCAGGATGTACACACAGAACATTGATGGGCTGGAGCGATGTATGTATTTGTATCTTTGAGATTACTTCACATCGTGCAGTCAGTTATGTTTTTGTTTTCTTGCGTGTGTCTGTATCAAGTGGCAGGGATTCCTCCTGAGATGTTGGTGGAGGCTCATGGTACATTTGCCACTGCTACCTGCACTGTTTGTCTTAGGAAATGTGAGGGCGAGGACCTGCGAGTGAGTTGTGACACAAACACTTACTCTGTATATTTTTATCAACCCCCAGATTTCTATTCATTTCTCAAATATGGATGTTGAATTTTTACAGTCATGGAAAACTTTATGCCCAAAGAATATATTTATTAAATTGTAATTTTTTAATGTTAATGATTATTATTGAGGTCTTTTTTTTTCTGATACCAGTGATTGTGCTACGCTGTTAGTGGATGTAATACAACTTGTAATACAATTTTGTGGTTCACCAAGGTGTGAAATTGTATTCAAATTGTATTCAACCCCACCTTACAGAGCCTTAAACCAAATAAATACTCCTTAACTAATGACAAGGACAATGCGCTTAGATTTTTTTTTTTTTTTTTTACAAATTTATTTTAAAAAGTGTTTTCTTACTTTTAAACATGTTTATACCAGTGTAAATTTAATAAAAACATTACATCATATTCTACTAATTAATTACAATGTTTTATATAGTAAACAAGCAATTCAGAAGATAGCCGTTTTACATCTTGTTTCCATCCTTCATCAGCCAGACGTGATGAGGGGCACAGTCCCTAAATGCCCCACCTGTAAGGGTGTGATAAAGCCTGACATTGTGTTTTTTGGGGAGGAGCTTCCACAGCACTTTCTAAAATACCTCACAGATTTCCCACTGGCAGATCTTCTGATCATCATGGGCACGTCATTGGAGGTGAGGATTAAAAAACTTCATATTACACCATGTGAATGCTGAACACAGAACAAACACGGAAACTGTGTGAGAAGTCTTGTGATCTCACAAATTTTTAATGTTTATTAATGAATAGATTTTAGCAGCTAAGCAAATACGATCATACACTTGTTTTGCATTTACTGCAAAATTAGGCCTTTTTGTGACAGATGTTTTGACAAGTCATGGTAGGAAAAGCAAATGTATAAATACAAACTTTTATGATGGCTGCATTCCATTAAGCCGTGTCAGTTGCAGGGTTTGGGGTTGTGCATGCTTGCTCACTGTCATGGCTTATTGGGACACTTAAATGGCAGTGAGCCATCAATTAGTTGCATCTATGCTTTTTCTGCAATAAGAGGTCAGGAGATTTACTGTATACAGTGGTGTGAAAACGTATCGGCCCACTTCCTGATTTCTTATTTTTTTGCATGTTTGTCACACTTTGTTTCAGATCATCAAACAAATTTAAATATTAGTCAAAGATAACAAGTAAACACATCATGCAGTTTTTATTATTAAGGGAAAACCAAATCCCAAACTACATGGCCCTGTGTGAAAAAGTGTTTGCCCCCTAAACCTAATAGCTGGTTGGGCCACCCTTAGCAGCAACAACTGCAATCAAGTGTTTGTGATAACTTGCAATGAGTCTGTTCCAGTGCTGTGGAGGAATGTTGGCCCACTCATCTTTGCAGAATTGTTGTAATTCAGCCATTTTGGAGGATTTTCAAGCATGAACCGCCTTTTTAAGGTCATGCCACAGCATCTCAATCGGATTCAGTTCAGGACTTTAACTAGGCCACTCCAAAGTCTTCATTTTGTTTTTCTTCAGCCATTCAGAGGTGGACTTGCTGGTGTGTTTTGGATCATTGTCCTGCTGCAGAACCCATGTTCTATTCAGCTTGAGGTCATGAATGGATGGCCGGACATTCTCCTTCAGGACTTTTTGGTAGACAGCAGAATTCATGGTTCCTTTTATCAAAGCAAGTCTTCCAGGTCCTGAAGCAGCAAAACAGCCCCAGACCATCACACTACCACCACCATATTTTACTGTTGGTATGATGTTCTTTTTCTGAAATGCGGTGTTACTTTTACGGCAGACGTAATGGAACACACACCTTCCAAAATGTCCAACTTTTCTCTCGTCAGTCCACAGTGTATTTTCCCAAAAGTCTTGGGGCTCATCAAGATGTTTTCTTGCAAAACTGAGACGAGCCTTTATGTTCTTTTTGCTCAGCAGCAGTTTTCGTCTTGGAACTCTGCCATGCAGACCATTTTTGCCCAGTCTCTTTCTTATGGTGGAGTCATAAACAGTGACCTTAACTGAGGCAAGTGAGGCCTGCAGTTCTCTGGATGTTGTTGTGGGGTCTTTTACGACTTCTTGGATGAGTCGTCGCTGCGCTCTTGGGGTAATTTTGGTCGGCCGGCCGCTCTTGGGAAGGTTCTCCACTTTTCCATGTTTTCACCATTTGTAGATAATGGATCTCACTGTGGTTCGCTGCAGTCCCAAAGCTTTAGAAATGGCTAGTGATGGGCAAATGATAACGAGGCTTTGAAGCTTGTGTCACTCTTCCTGAAGCGGAGTGATTCGAAACGCTGTGTTGGAGCTTGTATCAAAACACCAGTGTCACGTGACTGATGACGTTCAAAGCTTCGAACTCCATCATTGTTTCGCTTCGCGCTTCATTGCTTCAAAATGTTTCAACACTTTTCATTGGATCATAGTCTTTCAGTGTGTGTCATTGTGAGAGTGAGAGTATTTTGGCAAGTTTCACGGCGAGTCCCACCAATAAGCGACGTTCTAAAGTTTGGGATCATTTTGATCTCTAGAGGTCTGAACTTTTATTGCTGTCTTGGGATTGAAACAGTGCCAGTGCTTCGGTTGTGCTCTTCAGAGGTTGCTAAGGCTTCAGTTGTCCACCAGATGTCACCGTCACTGAAGTCTCGAAGCTTTGAATCTTTTTCGGCACAATTGTCAGGAAAGCCTCAGTGCTTCATGAGGCTTCACTTGCCCACCACTAGAAATGGCTTTATAACCTTTTCCAGACTGACAGATCTCAATTACTTTCTTTCTCATTTGTTTTTGAATTTCTTTGGATCTTGGCATGTCTAGCTTTTGAGGATCTTTTGGTCTACTTCACTTTGTCAGGCAGGTCCTATTTGAGTGATTTCTTGATTGTGAACAGGTGTGGCAGTAATCAGGCCTGGGTGTGGCTAGAGGAATTGAACTCAAGTGTGATAAACCACAGTTAAGTTATGTTTTAACACGGGGGCAAACACTTTTTCACACTGGGCCATGTAGTTCGGGATTTTATTTTCCCTTAATAATAAAAACCTTCATTTAAAAACTGCATGATGTGTTTACTTGTGTTATCTCTGACTAATATTTAATTAATTTAATTAAATATTTATTTGTTTGATGATCTGAAACATGACAAACATGCAAAAAAATAAGAAATCAGGAAGGGGGCCAACACTTTTTCACATCACTGTAGTTGTTCATCATGATGTGAATCATTAGCTAATAAATGGAAAATACTCAAAGCTCTTGGTTGTGGTAATGTTTGATAGTTTAAAGAGACATTTCGAAAAGAGATGTTTGCCCTAAAAACACTAAGGTTAAGTTAATGGACTCATTTATCATGCACATTATGTCATCAATTTATTCTTAGGAACTGGTAAATGCTGTTCATATTTGCCCGTCAGGTGGAACCCTTCGCCAGTCTGGCAGGAGCCGTGCGCAGTTCAGTTCCCCGTCTACTTATTAACAGGGACTTGGTGGGGCCGTTCACCTGGGGCCGCCGGCCTCATGACGTTATGCAGCTGGGGGATGTGGTCAACGGTGTTCAGTCTCTAGTTGGTGCCATTGGCTGGACTCAGGAGCTGGACTCTCTGATGGCATCTGCTGCTGAGAAAGTGAGTTTTTGTTTTCACACTTTTTTCACAGATCACATCAATGCAGTGGACACAAACATCAAAATCACCAGAGAGGACACCAAAGAGAACAGGCTGGCCTTTTTGGACTGTGAGGTTGTCATCAGGTCTCATGGTAACCTAGAGATAGAAGTAGACAGGAAACCCACCCACACAGACCAATACCTTCCATTTGACTCCCACCACCCACTGAAACACAAACTAGGAGTCATCAGGACTTTATGCCAAAGATCAAACAACATCCCTACCTCCATGGAGGCCAAGAGAAAGGAGGGCACACATTTGAAGACAGCCCTCAAAACCTGTGGCTACCCTACGTGGGCCTTCAACAAGGCAATATCCACATCAGGCAGAAAAACAAGAGACACAGCTGAGCCTCAAGATCCACAGAGGAAACACCTGGTCATTCCCTATGTAGCAGTGGTTTCTGAGAGGCTTAACAAGATTTTTAGGAAACATCAGATACCAGTTCACTTCAAACCCACCTACACACTGACACAGAGACGGGTTCACCCTGAAGACCGGACACCAAAACAAAAGAGGAGCAATGTAGTATTTGCCATACAGTGTAAGGAAGAAAGCTCAGAATTCTACAATGGGGAAACTAAACAACCAGGAGGTTGTAACAGGAGGATGGTCCAGCACAGGAGGAGCAGCTCCTCAGGACCACAGTCAGCTGTGCACCTCCATTTAAAGGAGACAGGACACTCATTAGAAGACAGTGATGTACATATTTTGGACCGAGGCTTTGGAGCTTGTGTCACTCTTCCTGAAGCGGAGTGATTCGAAACGCTGTGTCGGAGCTTGTATCAAAACACCAGTGTCACGTGACTGATGACGTTCAAAGCTTCGACTGTCATCGCTGTTTCGCTTCGCGCTTCATTGCTTCAAAATGTTTCAAAGCGTTTCATTGGCTCATAGTCTTTCAGTGTGTGTCATTGGCTCATGGCGTTTCAATGCATTCTGAGGCAATGACAGCTTGACAGGTTTGACAGATGTGAGTGGTTTGGTGCCATACCAGCTGTATAACATTCATCATTCTGCTTCAGGATTTGGAGAGAGAGAGTGAGAGTATTTTGGCAAGTTTCACGGCGAGTCCCACCAATAAGCGACGTTCTAAAGTTTGGGATCATTTTGATCTCAAGAGGTCTGAACTTTTATTGCTGTCATGGGATTGAAACAGTGCCAGTGCTTCATTCGTGCTCTTCAGAGGTTGCTAAGGCTTCAGTTGTCCACCAGATGTCACCGTCACTGAAGTCTCGAAGCTTTGAATCTTTTTCAGCACAATTGTCAGGAAAGCCTCAATGCTTCATGAGGCTTCACTTGCCCATCACTAGACAGAGAAGATAGGTGGTTTGAGAGTGGTGTCAGAGAAGCTATATATGTCCAAGTGGAAAAACCCTCCCTTAATAGGGGTGGAGGGCTCAGGCATAACCTTCAATCTACCAGGCTGCCCTTTCATCTGTTCCCAGGAAATTAAGGAACAAATCAAATATTTCCCAGGGAGGACACACTCTGCAGCCAGTTGGTGAATCAGAGAGGTCACATTAGTCCACCATTAGATTTTTAGATCCTAACGACCCTCACTTGAGCTCACTTCTATTGTTCACCTAATAAGCCTATTCAGACCAGGTGTGAAGTAAAACCAACTCAGGAGTGTGGGTCTAACAACTCTCACCTGACTTACATAGCTCACCTAACGAGCCTATGGGACTAGGGGTGGAGTGAAACCAACCTGTGAGATAAATTTGGGGTACCATAGCAGATTTCTCTGACTGATGAAGCTACTCGGATGAGTATTGAAACGTTTCAACCTAAGAACTAGAAATCCAGTTGCCCTGACTCAACCTCTAGGTACCAACAAGTGGTAACTACCCTCAGCTAACAAACAATTCAGCATTTAAACTGTGTAAAAAAGCAAATTGTAGTTTTAAAAATGTGTGTAGGTTTAGGGGCTGGCAGGGGAATTTTGTTGTTTTTGGAAAGATCTTAGCTAGCTGTTTCCCATCTGTGTGCAAAGTACTAAGCTGAATTGGTTTGGATATGGTTTGAATTTTTTCAAACAAATTTTTCTGTGATTTTTGGTTACTTCCAAGTTAGTTCCATAAATTAAGTGCAGGAACAATGTGTAAATCCATTTTGCTGTTTGTGCTTCTTCTTGCAGGTTGCAAACAAGACAGGAGAGTGATACTGATTCAGCATAAAGGTGGAGGTTTGACTTTATTCATCAGAGGTTGACTGATTAATTGGGCCAATTTTGGACATTTTTACAATACTCAGCATGGGCCAGTGGCTGACCATATTAAGGTGATTAACAGACAGCGCTGTATGCAGCTTTAACACTGGTAAGTCCTGACACATGTAAAAGCAGTGTTTAAGAATAAGAAGGTAGTGGTGTATTTCATTGTGGAGATAAAAACCATAAGTGTGTTTAAAAGTCAGCATATATAGTTACTCACTGTACTGACATTTGGTTAAATTTGTTATTATTACTGTGACTTTAAAACAACTTGGTTACATTTCTGTGGGCTGAATATTGTCAAACAATGTTAGCTGAGTAGTCGAACATTTGCCAGAGCTAATTACTGCAATGGAAATGAAAACTATTTCTCAAAAACTAAAACATATTTAACTGATGCTCTGTGACACGTTGATGGGACAATCACATTAGGTGTTTTCGTCTCACAAAAAGAGAATGTCAACAAAACCCTTCAGTACAATAGAGTATGTGGTGGAATTGCGTTGACCTAATAAGGAAAGTGTGTTTTATTTATTAACCACTGATTTCTTGAAGTATAATCTTTATAAATGCACTTATATCCCTCATCTGTAATATGCAGTAATTTTAGAGGAAGACTGACAATACTGTTTATAGGATTGAGCCAGAATAAGCTACAGTGCTGTTGATAATAATGAAGTTACCCCATGTTACAGTATGGTTTATTGATGTGTTTTAATTTTTGGACAACAATGGGGCACTGTGGTACACAGTAATACACTTGTTATTAGGATACATTTGTGGTATTGACTGTTTTGTGAGAGATTGGAGTGAAAAGCAGTTGGTTTTAACCAGCAGAGGGAGCCAAATAACTTTGTTGTGAAGATCCCTGTTTTAATGTTGACCTTCAGTGTTTCATTTAAAATGTTACCAGCAGCTAAAGCTGAGCTTAGGATACAATGAAGAAAATGCCTGATCACTAAACAACACAGGTCTGTGCACCAAGCAGTTAATCTCTAATATGTTTTACAGTATGTCATTAAACCAAATTGCTGGAGTGAACAACAGTCAGGGTAAAAAATGTGTATAGTATGTTATGCTCCATGAAAACATTATATCCCAAAACCACAATAATGGGATGTATGAAACATATCTATTATTACAAATTACAGTTTTTGAAAACCCACTTCCCTCAGTCTACCTTAATTTCATGGGATATGTTTTTCTTATACCACACAAATGAGTTTAATCACCGGACTTTTTTCACTTGAGAAAAAGATGTCAGACCTTACTCTGACCTCAACCTGGACTCAGCTATTAGTTTTGCAAGTACTTTGAAATTCAGCACCTTAAGTTTTTTTTACCCAACTCTCACACCTTGATCCAATTTTCACCTCTTTCTTCCACCCAGTCCTGGGAAAAAAGAAAAGTGTTTATAGGGTGCTGCTGACATCTCTACCAAACTGTGGTCTATTTTATCACATACTTTATCATTTGCTGCAAGGAAATTATAACTTTTCCTCTTATTTAGAGAATTTATACTCGTACCACGGCTCTATTGCTTATTTGCAGATCTGTTCACTTTAGGCCAGACAGCTGTTGAATGGGTTGACATCTTCTCCCCAGGATCTGTTGATCATTTGATTTTTTTTTTTTTTTCTTTTTCTTTTTATCTTACAGCATCATTTGTACAGTACTTTTGTTTAATATGTAAAAAAACAAAAACAAATATGTACTTTGTTTTGTGCTAATGGCAATGTTAACACTCTAACACACTTAACTACTATGATAAAAAATAATTGCCATTATCTGCTAGAAATCTGTATGTTAGAATTAGTATTGTGAACATGGGACATTTAGTATTTAACTCGGTATCAGCATCATTGATTCTTACTGGCATGTTTAAAAGCTTCAGAACGGCTCCTAAAAGAACATGAACAGACAAAATAGACAATCTTGTGTTGTATCTTCTGACATTAATTAAAAAATGAATGATTTTGGCATGAGGTCCTGTTGAAATTGTAAGGTGAAATTATATATTCTAATCATTTTTTGGAGCAAAACAGCTGGTAATCAGCAGGTTAGTTATTATAGAGCCATGCTCTCTCATCATTTGCATGTAAAACTGGAGCTAGTTGAGGAACATGACAGTTTTATTTTTAACATGAAAGTACTACATGTTGAGAGGGAGGTAATACAGTACAGACCCTAGCATCCAATTTGCACATATCATCTGGGTGCCTATTCAGGCTGTGTTTTTCTCACTTGGTGGTGGGACATTTCCCAGCTTTAATTAATCCCATTTCAATTCAGAAGCAGTAATGTAGGTAAATGCTAATCTAACCGGGGGGCGTCACAAATGGAGGAAGAAAAAGAAGTGTAACTATTCTTGTTATACTAAAACCAGTTAGCACTGTTGTTTCTAAATATGAAAAAACAAGTCCACATTAATTTAACTGCAAAGCTTATTAAATAATACTTTCCCAAGTCTCTTTTCTGACGTGACCCTGCTGTCACCCTGGTAGTGTTACCGGCCACATGTTTAAAAGGCCCAAACTGTCTGGTGCCCAGGGAAGGAAAAACAGAAGGGAGGAGGAAAAAGGAAAAAGGCAGAGGTACAGTAAAGATAATGTGATGAAATTATTTGTGTGTTGCATTGCATTATTTAGCAGAGCGTAGAGTTAACTTGCTAACTAGCTTTTGAACGATAGCTGCCTCTGCCTAACATGATTTAATCAATAAACAGACAGTTTTAACAGCAGTTAATGTTTCTACATTAGGGAGGAATGTATTGTATAACTATTTTTAAGTTAGTAATGTATGTTACCGCCTTATGGAGCAGCCTAAGCTGTTGGCTAGAACCTAAGAAAAATAGGTATGTATTTTACTACTACCACTACTGGAAAGATTAGATCTATTCAGCAGCTTTTGTTACACATTTGTCTACATCTTTATTGATTTGTGGTTAGATAACATTTGATCTGCTTGCAAAAGTCAAAATGCTATTTCTTTTTCACTTCTTTACAGTTGTGAGCATGTACAGGATATGGAACATTATGCATCTCTTAGGTTTTTCATTTTTACTGTTCTGAATTATCTTTAGCCCTGTGATGGACTGGTGAACTGTACAGGGTGTACCCCTGCCTTCCACCCACAGGCTCCAACAGATCCCCATGACCCTGTTTAAGGAATAAGCCGGTATGGATGATGGATGGATGGATGAATTATCTTTATTGTTTTCAGACTAACACCCAATGGTGTCACATACTTCTTTCTTCAGATGGACTTTTATTTCAATCCCACCCCTGCAAATCTTGGGCCATCTACAATTATCTCAACTTCAGCTTCTTCTGTTGCCTCCATCTGAGATTTGTAATTTGTTGTGTCAATACTGGTTTCTTTAGCGCAATGCAAGGGAGGCACCACCTAAAATCTTTCCTAGGGTGCCAAACTGGTTAGGGCCAGCACTGTTTGTTACTAACAATTGTGTCTCAGTCCAGTCTTCTCAGCGAGGCAGAAAACCTGCACTGCATGTCGTCATAAAAGCATGAGAGGATTGCAGAAGGGGCCAAAGGGCCACAGATCCAGGGAGAACCTGTAAGGGAGCATATTTTATGCTGTATTATTCAGTGTAATAGCTGTACTTAAAAGTATCAGTTTGGCTCTATTGTGGCAGGAATCATTAAGCAGGAGTCAAACAGACTGTTTTCATCTCCAATGTGAGCTGAATAAATTTAGAAGTGAACTGTCGTTTAGTATCTCAAACTAGAGGTCGAGCTGGTCCAAGCACTTTGACCTCAAACTGAGTTGATTAGATTTCAAAGATAACACACTTTATTATGAAGGTTTCCACATGAAACAAAGACACAATCACTAACCAAACACATCTGTGGTGACAGGCAGTAATGGCTGACAGGTCAGTGTCACTCAATTCACTAATGCTATCCTGTCAGAATGCTTCACTTTAAGTAAAATTTTCTCTTAAAGATTTCATTCAACATCATACACACATTTTTGAAAGCAAAAGGTATCTGATATAATAAACCAAATTGTCTTTTTCAATATATATAAAAACAAAAATACATTCTTGCCTCAACAGTAGAATAATTTATATTACACAGATAAAAAGTAGAGAAGGCAACAAATAGTTATATCCATAGAGTCTAGTCCTCAGCTTTGTTTGAAGGATAGTAATGAGTCTAAAGGTTGATTCATGGCGACTTTGAATCTGACTGATCTAACGATTTATGAAGCCACCTGGAGGGGTGGTGAAACGTTTCGACTTAAACTGAAAATCCAGTTACCATGACTCAGCCTTTAGATAACTTCCCCTGGACGACTGAGAATCTTCAGAGAGATAGTAATGAGTGCTCACTCAAAGTTTTGACAGTATGTTTGAATTATGAACATACTGAGAAATGGTGTGGCATAAGAAGAAGCAGAAAACAAAATTTATAAACAATCATATTTTCATTGCACAAAGTCGGCCTATATGTTGTTTGTCTGCACTGTCTTGTCTTGCCTTGTCTTCCTGTGCACTTCAGCTGTATGCCAAGTCCTTAAAGAATGCACCTATAGTTTAATTTTTCTTAGTTTGATCTTTTTTTTTTTTTTTTAATTATAATTTAGTTTTTACCTCTGTCATAGGTATGGTCTATGTTTGTCTGCGTCACTGTACTTTGTGTTCTGTGTAGCACCTCTGGTCTTGGAGGAACGTTGTTTCGCTTCACTGTGTACTGCGTCTGCTATATATGGTTGAAGTGACAATAAAGCTTCTTTGACTTGACTTGACTTTGACTTTGATCTTAACTCAGTACTCTTCTAAGTTTCCTCATTATCCTGGGGAGGTCTGTTGTGAATGTACAAATGCTGCTTTAAGTCCCTGTGCCATGTTCTGTAGCATAATCCATTTAACTGAGTCATACACAGTTCATTGCGGCGGTCAGTGGTCCATGACAGCAGTGTGTTGGTTGACTGGATCTAGCTGATCTCACAATTCCACTTTCATGGTCCTATAGCTTTCAAAAGCATCATGAGAGTTTAGATGAAATTTACATTGTGTTAAACATATGCACGATGACATTTGGCACCATCCTGTTGAGAGCTGGATGAGACACCACTCTCATATGTGTTTGTTCAGTGTGAAAGTACAGACAACAGGTAAAGACTGGAAACAGCTGTCTCCTGACATGACAAAACTCATGCTTGTTACTGTGCAACAATCTTCTGGCAGATTAAAAAAAAAACAGCTATTGTATAAAGTGTTAATTAGTGAGTTTTGGACCTGCTAGCAGGTGGATTTTGTTACAAAAGAGATATTTCACATCTTCAATAGAGATGGCCCTGAATAAAATCACGTTTCTGTGACTCTGTTGAGGTGACTGTTACTGACTGAATCTGTTATTCTGGGTGACTGTTACTGAGTCTCTCACTTGCATTAGTCTGTGACTGTGACTCTATTATGCGTCGATTCTGTTACTATTAGACTAATTATTATATGACTGTGACTCATGCTTGGTAATGCAATACATTAAAATTATATTGTGCAGAGCAGCAATTTCATAAAACTCACTAACACCCAAACTTTTCATATGGAGCTGAAGATCTGATGAGATTTTGGAGCATATTAGTAGGTGAACACTAATTTTTCAGAAACTGCTGTAATGCTACCATTGTTATAACTCAATGCTAACAAATTGATACCAGATATGCAGTATGCAAATACAAATAATGGTGTGAACATGTCTGCTAATGATAGAGATAATTGGCTTAGGAGGATTTTTTGTGAACATAACTTAAGAATATTACATAGAAACTTCATATACCACTCCTATATGGACCAGAATTTTGGGGTGTCTTGATGTGCACTACAGATCAAAAGTCTGACAACACCTGCATTTTTCCAGTTGTTATTAAAATTTATGCAGTGAAGTCTTTATGCAGTCTCAAGTTAGGCCTACTCTGAAGAAAATCACAGAACAAATAAAACAGATCAAATCATGGAATCTTTAACAAAATTCATTCTACATTTTGACTAACAAAGTAGCCCCCTTTTGTAGATACAGTTGTGCTCCTAACTTTATATAACCCTGAAATACTGGCCATTTTTAAAAACTTGATGATGCAGAAAACTTTTGGTCAGAGAGTAGCTGTCATTACTTTAAAAAGCCAGAATTAGCTTCTTTATTAAAATTTATATTTTCTAAAAGACAGCTAGTATTTCTCATTCTGTGCCAGGCAGGGGTACATAAATTTACTGTACAACCGAACCCACCATTATGAGAGCAATATACTACTTGCTGCAGAACAGTACTGTCTACATTTTGCTTAAGACGGTGTAGTAACGCAGTCTTCTCCAACACTGCTTTTATGACAGAGGGTAATCAACAGTTGGGAATCAAGTTGGGATACTTGTAGGAATTATTAGCATCATCTGTCAAGACCTAATTTACTTTCATTGCTGCAGAACAGCGCTAAGTTGTTAAACCATTACTTCAAAGTCCTTTTTCTGTAACTCAGAAATGTACATTATTTTTCAGTTTTTGGTAACCTACACTTTTTACACCAGTTTGGCAGTATACTGCTTAACTTTGTGCCATTTCAGGTTATCCACTGCTCAAATTTCAACACAAACTGAAAAAATTGAGTGTTCTCAGTTTTTTGACATAGTGTATGAATATGCATGTTAATGAGGTAAAATAAATTATTTTAGTAGCATTTTTGATGACAGACCTCTAGTACTGTGACCATAGGTGCCATTTTGTCATGTAGGTTATGGTGAGTCATAAGGTCATTTGTTCCTTTTGTGTGTCACTGTAAACAAAGCAACACAGAATAACAACACAGCAAGGTGAATACTTTACAGTGGTTTCTCAAAATAACCAAACTGCAAAACCAATTGCAGTATTGGAAACAGACGGGTGATGGCAAAAGAAGGCAGCACAACTCATTACTGTTTGTTCAGGTTTCTGTTTATTCTTTCTGCTGTTCCAATGTTCTCAGCTCTGGTGCCATTTAGCCAAGTTGGCTTCTTGTCTTCAGTGTGACTGAATCTTCAGCTTGCAATGCTCCGTAGGGTGCTAGGATTTTATAACTGAACTATGACCAGGCTACATGGCTTTTTCCCCCCTCAGGCATACTGTGACTAGATGCACATGCCAAATTAAACTAGAAGGGTTCACCAAAAATTTCACCCCCCACCCAGAAGTTGAAAATTTGACCCAAGCTGTCAACTTGAAAAATTCTGATGCAGAATGTGCACAGCATCCACCTGCACTCCATGTCTGTCATGGAGCAGAAGAGGAATGAACAGAGGTTTAATGAGCTGTCTCCTTCCCTGGCTTCACTTTGTTATTCCGCTCTCAGTATACAAACATGAAATGCACTGTGTAGGTTATGTGTGAAGATAAAATCAGAAACAAAAGAAATGCATAATTAAAAAAAAAATTTATTCAACTGTCTGTAAATACAGGCTTTTACATAATTTTACAAGGGACTTTCTGGTTTCAGAGATGCAAGCTGCTCTGGTAAAAAATTGGGTTGGGAACAGCCCTACATCAGACAGAACCAAACAAGCTATTCCCCTCTTTTTCGGGCCTAATGCAAAGTTAGTCTAACCAGCTTCTGGCTGCGGCTTTACATTTACTGTACAGACATGAGATTTGTATTGATCTTCTCATCTATCCTATGGCAAGAAAGCAAATGAGAATATTTGCCAAAATGTCAAACTGTTCCTTTAATCTTGTTTAAATAAGTGGGGGTGAAAGGCTGATTTAGAGGATTTTTTTTTAGTCATAAATTCTGGTTCTGTTGAAGCTTATTCAGTCTTTCTGAATCCCTGGGGACATTTGAGTTGATCCTTCCAGGCAGACTTCCCTCTCATGCTCTGTGTAAATCCCACACCCTTCACTGGAACTGGGAGAACATAACCACAACCAATGATGATACATTTAATAATTCAAAAAACAAAATGCTGTACAGACGGAAACAGTCTTCCTTTTGGACACTCAGTATCAACCAGCAGTTTTTTTTTTTGCTGGTCTGTACATTTCAGTCAAAACATCATCAAAACATCAACAATAAATTTCTTTGGGCAGTAATCCCCAGGAATCAAAAGACTGCCTCATGACATGAGAAAGTGGACCCAGAAATGCCACATATAATGTATCTTCAGTAACCCACTGTATTTCTTCAACAAGCCAAATGCTGTATGAGATTTTCCTGATCTCGAAGTTCCTCCCTTTAGTTCACCGACTGAGTGTCTGTGGAGGAACATCTAGTGTCAACAGCAGCTCCGGAAACATTTCTTGAAGAACTTCTTGAATTCAGTGTTGAAGACAGTGTAGATGATGGGGTTGAGAGCGCTGTTGACATAACCCAGCCAGGTGACAGTGCTCATCAGAGGTGGGGGGATGTTGCATGTCAAACACACAGCACGCATTGTGTGGACCACGAAGAATGGAGTCCAGCAGAACAAGAAGCAACCTGTGGAAAAATATATAGAAAGAAATAAGTTAGTCATCATGTTTCATTTATGCATTCACCTAACCTTGGCCATTTCTGATCCAGACCATGTTTTTAAAAAACTCACAGATTCACTATGAAGGTTCTTGTATCTTGCTTGCATTCATCCTGTGAATGTGTACCATAATACTGTGGAACCATATTTTGTAATATATCACAAAAATGTGGCAAAATGCATCTGTAAGTCCAAATATTATCCCCCCTCCCCTCTACCCCTCATGCCTCTCTCCATCAGAGAGGGAAATGTGAATAGACTGTTCAAACAACTGAACAACCGCAAGGCTACAGGCCCAGACTGTCTCCCCCTCCACTCTGAAGCACTGTGCCAATCAGCTGTCCCCGGTGTTCACAGACATTTTTAACACTTCACTGAAGACCTGCCATGTGCCAACCTGCTTTAAGACCTCAGCCATCATCCCAGTCCCCAAAAAGACAAGGATCACAGGACTTAATGATTACAGACCCATTGCCCTGACTTCCAAGGTCATGAAGTCTTTTGAGCGCCTCGTCCTGTGTGGTAGAAATTTCTTTAAGTTTGAGAGTTGCTAATTCTCAGAAAACAACCACAAGTGTGATGAATCATCTCAGGTTTAATCACGGGCCCGGAGAGGACGTCCTTGCAGAAGTCCTCTCCCGTTTGGGTTAAAAGACCAGTTTATATACATTTTGACAAGAAAGGGGTGGACTAATCTTGAACAGACTCCACATGTTTGTTCAGGTACTATCTTCAGTCTTCTTACCATCAAAGAAACAAATTGTTGGCAGTTATTTACAACCTTCTACCCTAAAACACTAAAACAATAAAACAGACAGAACCACATACCATGAAAGGGTCAAGCAAACATTCAACCCCCACATTGGTTTAAGTCAGTGACCATTTGCTCTGTCGTAAAATCCCACATTCCCCCCTTTTGACACAAAGTGTCAACACATTCAAGACAAGACATTAACAAAATGTTACATCATTAGTCAGGGTTTTTCTATATCTAGATCACTGTCAGTGTATGGGTTTCCCGGGGCCCAATCATTTAACTGTATTTCAGCAGTATTTGTCGATTCAGTTGGTAAGCTAACATAAAGTGAAGTGTATTCTCCTCCAAGTACTCCTCCTAACCATTTATACATCAGGGCCCGCATGCAAGTGAGTGCACATGTACAAAAACACAGGAGCATACTAAACATAATAACTACAGGGATTAAAATTTGCACAATTCCAGCACCCCAAGGACCAAACTTATCTGATAACCAATTTCTAAAACTGAAACCCGAAGATTCGGATGGCCCAAAAGCATCCCGAATCCGTTGTAATGTTGCTATAACATTTGTCATATTATCAGAATTGTCAGGAATGAGAGTGACGCAAGCATCTCCTGTCAAATTTAAAGTTAAACACAGGCCTCCAGTTTTGGCTAAAAGATAGTCTAAAGCCATTTCATGTTTTAATAATGTTAGTCTATGAGATTTGTCATTTGCTTGAAGTAAATAAAACCCTTTTATAGTCTCATTGGCAAATGCAGACATTGAATAGGTAATATTGTCAATGTGATCGGCTAAGAATGTTACACCGTACCAAGGTAACAACCCAATTCCCCATTTTTCACCTAAAGAAATACGCCAATGGAAAGCTTCAAGGGTTGAGAATTTTGCTATCTCTCGCTTCTCAATGTGGGTTACACTATGCATTAAATTAACAGGAACTAAGGCTAAGTTAACAATTGTAAGATTAACAAAATAGCAACACCCTGACCATCCTGACGGTAGGAAAAGAAATGCTCTGTTCCCACAAAGCCAATAAAAATTTCCAATAGGTGGTATACCCATATATGCAGGAGCATGAAGGTAATCATTTACTAATATTGTCTGTCCATCTTTGAAAGTGATATTAACTGAACCAGAAGCTGGCTGGTGCTCAGTCCCATGTGCAGTCATGATTGTTCGACTTGTAAGACCTGCAACAGGGTTTGTACATTGTGATATTCCCATAAACTGCCCTGTGCCATTTGAACACAAACACACCGAATGTGAAATATTTGTGGGTTGCAAAGGTACTTCCACAGGGTCAGCTATAGTAGAATTCAATGGAAATGGTGCAGGCAACATGTGATCACAAAACCAATCTACACATGATAAATAAATAGATTTCTGTTCTTGTGTATGTCCATATGCATCTGCGGTTGCACCATACCACATTCGATGGGAATATTTACAGTATTGCCTGCTGTGTTCGCTTACAGATGTATATTTTGTAAAAGACTGTACTAAACTAATAACAGGGTCCAAACAAGGGCAATGCTGTGTTTCTAATTTAAAAAGAGAATGCCAACTTTCAGGAGGACCCTGAATAGCTAGAATGTTAGAATACGGTCCGTAGAGGTTGTTTTTATGCCACTGAATGTAGGAATACCAACTATTAACATGAACAGCAGGTTGAGATAGCACTTCCTCTGCGTCAAACCCCCAAGGTTTCCACTCGGACTGTTCGAACAACTGTCTTTTGCGTCTTATTAAGAGTTCTTTGTTTGCCTGTAAGATGTCATCTTCTGGGAGTCTGGATGACATGTCTTTGGTTCTTCCTTTCGTGGTTTCGTCTGTTCTGAATGCAGTCTGAATTATGGCTGCAGTGGTGATCACTCCAGTGATGACAACTGCTAACAGCACCCACAGTCCGCGCATCTTCTCAGCTCCTCGTCGTCGTCTCATCGGTGGCACCCTGTGGGAAGGGTTTACAGTGGGATGCATGAATCCACGTATCCCTCTCTGCAATCCGAACAGCCGTTGGGGTCGTCAGTAGCACCTGGTATGGTCCTGTCCAACGGGGCTGGTTCCAATGCTTCCTCCTAAGGTCTTTAACCACTATCCAGTCTCCTGGCTGGATGGCATGGAGTTGTCCTACCACAGGCTCAGGAAGGGCAGCTTTTACCTTAGGGAAAATGAGCTTGAGAGTCTGGTTAAGTGCACAACAGTATTGTAACATCTCATCATCCATTCCTGTTAAAGTTAACTTATTCTGGGGAAAAGGCGTATTTGTCATTCGCATGGGTCGTCCAGTGAGTATCTCATAAGGAGAGAGCCCAGTTGTTTTATGTGGGCGGCCTCTCATAAACATTAGCGCTAAAGGTAAGACTTTTACCCATGACAATTGTGTTTCAGCCATTAATTTTGTAAGTTTGGTTTTCAGTGTCTGATTAGCTCTCTCAACTGCACCACCACTAGATGGATGGTATGCACAGTGTGTCTTCAAATTAATCTGAAGACTTACTGACAGACTCTGTATCACATTATTTACAAAATGTGACCCATTATCACTACTTAGTTTGGAAGGGAGTCCCCATCGTGGAATGATTTCTTTCAGTAATGCCTTTGCCACTGAAACAGCAGTAGCATTTCTGCATGGAAAACACTCAATCCATTTTGAAAACATATCCAATATTACTAAGCAATATTTGTAGCCATTGCATGGAGTGAGTTCAATAAAATCCATCATTAAGTGTTCAAATGGGCCTTCTGGTTTTGGATGCGCAGACATAGTTACTTCTAAACTTTTACCTATATTGTTAGTAGCACAAATCACACATTTTTTACAAAAATTTTCAGCAAACACTGAAAATCCTGGTGCATACCAAAATCTATTTACAATATCCACCATCCCCCCTTTTGACGCATGGTCAGGCCCATGAGTCAATTTTGCCAAGAAGGGAAATATGGATCTAGGGAGCACCGGGAGCCCAGTAGGGCTAACCCAGATACCCGAGGGAAGTTGTGTGCACCCTTTTCTTTTCCAGACAGTTTGCTCACCCACATCAGCTCCTGTCTGTAATAAGGAGACATCATCAAGGGAAAAAACATTTTCCTGAATAGACAGGGGCATCTGTAGAATTGGGGAGACAGGTGAATTTGCTGCTGCCTTAGCTGCTCCATCCGCAGTTGCATTCCCCTGCGAGATGTGATCAGTAGCACCAGTGTGGGCCTGGCATTTACACACTGCTACTGAAGTAGGGAGCAATAAGGCATTCAGAAGATTAATAATGAGAATTCTGTGAGCAATCGGTTTACCCGTTGAGGTGAGGAAACCTCTGTTCTTCCACAAAGCATGGAAGTTGTGACAAACATTAAATGCATATTGAGAGTCAGTGTAGACTGTGATGCGTTTTCCGGTACCCAAAATGAAAGCTCTGGTTAGGGCAAACAACTCTGCAGCCTGAGCTGATAAGTGAGAGGGCAATCTAGCACTTTCAATTATATCATATTCAGTACAGACTGCATAAGCCACACATGGTGCCCCATTTGATGGGTTCCTCATTGAAGACCCATCAACAAAGAATACAGCTTCAGCATTAACCAAAGGTGTGTCAAATAAATCATCACGTGGATTAGCTGTAGCTTCTACAAGCTCTAAGCATGAATGAGGCTCTCCGTCTTCAGCTGTAGGGAGCAAGGTTGAAGGGTTAAGAACAGTGCAGCGTTTGAGAGTAACATGTGACATTGTTAATAAAATATTCTGCCAGTGCATCTGTCTAGCTGGTGTAAGATGAGCTGTTTTTGCTTGCAGAATGAGAGAGTGGACTGCATGGGGGACATGTACTGTAAGAGGACTCATGGCAACAATATCAGTTGTAGCTAAGACAGCTTCAGTAGTAGCTGCTACTGCTCTCAAACATGGTACCATACCTCTCTCTGTTATAGAAAGATATTTTGAATAATAACCTATGGGTCGTTGCTTGTCACCATGTTGCTGGGTGAGGACAGCAGACATGAAGCCATTTCGTTCAGATACAAATAAATTAAATGGTTTAGTGTGGTCTGGAAGTCCTAGACAGGGTGTGCTTGACAAGGCCTGTTTTAGTTCTGTGAAAGCAGTCTCTGCAGTCAAAGTCCAAGTCAAATCGTCAGTCATGGCCAAATGTTTTCCCCCATGTGTGATGTCATTAAGGGGTTGGGAGATCTCCGCATAGTTACGAATCCATGGACGGCAATAGCCTGCTAATCCTAAAAATGACATCATTTGTTTTTTATTTCGCGGTTTTGGTACATCCAGAATTGCTTGGATGCGTTCAGGACCCAATTTGCGACCCTCCGGAGTTAAAATATGGCCAAGATAGCGCACAGATTGTGAGACAAGTTGTAATTTGTCTTTTGAAACCTTGTGGCCGTTTTCTGCCAGAAAACTTAGTAGAGACACTGTGTCTGTTTGGCATGCTAGCTTTGTTGGGGAACATATTAACAAATCATCAACATACTGAACTAGTGTGCTACCACATGGACTCTCCCAATGTGAGAGGTTTTCAGCCACTGCCACTGTGAACAGAGTAGGACTTGAAGAAAACCCTTGGGGCATGCGAGTCCATGTGTAACGTTTACCATTGAAAGTGAATGCGAACCAGAACTGTGAGTCAGGATGAACAGGAATGCTAAAATATGCATTTGCTAAATCAATAACAGAATACCAACGAGTATCCCCCGGAATTTGAGACACTAGTGTTATTACGTTTGGAACTGTAGGAGCCACTTGGTGAACAGCTGCATTCACGGCTCTGAGGTCCTGAACCGGCCTCCAACTACCATTTGGTTTCTTTACAGGCAAGATTGGGGTGTTGCAGGGTGACTGAGGACATTCCACAATAGCACCTTTATCTATCAGTGACTGAATGACAGGAGCAATGCCTTCAACAGCTTCAGGACTCAGTGTATACTGTTTTTTACAAGGCCTAAAATTAGACTTTGGCTGTACAACAACAGGAGTTGCACCTTTTATTTCCCCAAAATCAAACTTACTAGTAGCCCACAATTTGCTAGGTACTGTTGAAAGTAATGCTTCCTCATCAGCCGTCAGAGGCATAAGGAGTAACGGTTCTTTATGCTGTGAATACAACCTATGAATAGATCGTATAACTGGTACTAGGATATGTAAGGAGCAGGATGTAATGTTCAATGATTTGCAATGTAATCTACCATCACACTCTGGCTGCCAGTCTGTAGCCTCTAGGGCTGTTTTAACCCACGAACCTATATCTTCCCAGGACTGATATGGTTGCTTTGTCAATGCAATGTGTGGGACAAAACCCCTTTCTGTAAACACAGCTAATTGTGACTTAGAGAGGCTTACTACAGCTGCTGCACAGTTGTGTCCAATTAATACTGAGGTTATTTCCAGTGTGTCTTTGTCAGTTGTAGTCCAAGCTTCTTCATATGTGATATCTCTGTTTTCTGCCGAAACATGAGAAATACATTGTAGGATTGCAGGTGCCTGTGTTATCTGTGGCACCATTGAATATAATTCATCTATGTCAGGGAACTGTATGAGATCCCATGAGTAATAACAGGCAGGTTGTGACAAAGAGAAGGGATAGAGACCGGCTGTTGCACAAGTTATGTTAATGCCTGTGGGCTCACATTTAACATCAACCCTTAGTGCACACATGAGGTCTCTGCCCATTAAATTTACAGGACATACATCTGACAAAAGGAACACATGGTCACCTCTGTAATCACCAAAACATACTGTAAGTGGCTCTGATAGTGGTTCAAAACCAGGAATGCCTGATGCTCCTATTGTCTTAAGGTATTGTGTTGTTTTCTGTGCATTTGGGAGCAATTTAGATTGAATGACAGAAATCTCTGCTCCTGAATCTACTAAGAATGTTACATTCACTCCTTGTATCTTAAGAGTTAATCTAGGTGGTGTTTTTGAGTCTGATGTTAGTTGTATGTATTGATGGTATGTAACAGCTGGTCTATTAGTGTGTGGCTGTAGAACTGTATGTGTGTCTCCGTGTAGTGCGATGTCCTGACCTGCCTCCCCTGCCTCCTATGCTTGAGGAGCCTGGAACCCTGGTGAATGCACAGCAAGTCCCTGGGGCGGAGCATGTGGCCAGGGTTTCTCTTGCACTTGTGTGTCCTGTGAAGTCCTCCTCCTGTCTGTAGGACAGTTACGGGATATGTGTCCATATCCGTCACAAGTGTAACACCGTACTTCTGTGTTAGGCTGTCCTCTCTGACGCTGATCCTGCAGAAATTTTCGGCCTTTTGGAGTGTAGTGTCGTGGCCTCAGGCCCCTTCTGAGGGTTTGCGTTCCCTGTTGGTAATACATCAACTGAGCAGTTTGGAGAGTCTTTACCTGGTTCATGTGAGCCTCCACTCGGTTCCTTTCTGCGTGTAAGACATGTGTCCATACATTTGGCAAAGTCTCTGTTTCCCAGCCTACACATGATGTCATCACGCAGCTCCTTAAGCCAGGATAAAGACCATTTACTAATGCAGTTTTCAACAGGTGGGTGTATGCCGCATTACCTGGGTCGATTCCTGAATGCGCAGCGAATACCGTTTCCATGCGGGTGCGATAATCAGCTGCTGACTCCCCCTCTTTTTGTCTGGTATTGTGAATCTCAGGCCAGCAGACTCTCAAAGGAAACGCAGTTCGTACAGCATCATACAGGGTGTCCATCATGGTGGTGAACTGTTGGGACCCCACTGTTGCCGTGGTTGACCATGTTGTGGGTCTGATGTTTGCCCACCGGAGTTTGAAAAACCTGCGACACACAGCTTCTACTTCCTGTAACGTAGGGTTATACATAGTGAGTAATTGCTGCATTGCTGTTACCCATTTCTCACCGCCAGTTTTTTGGGGGTCCGGTAGTTCATCCGCAACCTCCTTCAGTTCATCTGGCTGCCATGGTCTGTAGACGAGCACTTCTGGATTCCAGTTGGCCTGTGCCTGTGCGTCTTGTGGCATAGGCTGAGGGTTAGGGAACGTCATCATGGGCATCTGGTGTATTTCCCCTTTGTTGGTCTGGCTCCTCAGCCAGTAGTCAAACGTAGCTGCTAGGGGAGACTTTGTTCTGCTCAAAGGATCAGGTGAAATTTGAGTTTTTTTCTCAGTCTGGGTTTTCGCTGGTTGAGGGGTTATGTAAAGAGAAGACAGGTCAGGATAGAGTTGCTCAGATTCACTTTCTTGTTCTTCGTCTGAGCTTCCCTGTGACTGGGCACTTGCTGCTGCAGCCACCTGGGCTCTGATAGGCTGTGCTGCTGCTGGACCCCCCACGGGCATAGCGACAGCATATGGAGGAGGCAGGTTACCCTTTCTTACTCTACGTTTCTGTTTTCCCTTTTTAACTTCCTCACCATCAGACTTTGCTAAGTTTACCATCAACCCTGCAGTGGATTTCTTTTCTTTCACCTCTGCCTCCCTTTCCCATTTCTGGAAAGAGTGCCAATTTATTTTCTTCCCTTTTCTTTTCTTTGTCACTTCCGCTTCTCTTTCTTCCAACAATATTCTACACCGCTTCAAACAGTCTGTGCTAAGTGTGCCTTGCAATGGAAACACCCCTTCAGTAATGGCGTGCCATAGTGGAATCTCCTCAACTGCACATTTACCCCATTTCTCTGTCATTATTTTAGCAGGGCCTGTCAGAGGGTCAGGTAGGATTTCTAATTTCCCCGGATTATTCCCCATGTTCCTAGACTCACTGGGACTGGTGCTTACACTTTCATTGGGCTTATAACACACACACAATAAATTCTCATTCACTCTGATCTTCCCATCTCATCGTATGGTCGGATCTTATCAGACAAACACTAACTTTGGGTAACTTTCTTCAGCCAGGTAGTTTGTATGACACTTTCGTTCCGAGCAACGTACCCTTACTGTACACACATTGTGCATACAAGACACTGAAGGAGTCACCACAAAGCTTATAAAATTATCACCACATTCACACGCCCAATTTATTTTATGGGATGATTTCTAAGAATAATAGACAATAATACCCTCACTCCTCAGAAACAATAATAGCTTACTCCTCATTACTTACTTCTCAGTAACAACATTAACAATAACAGCTTACTTTTCATAAACAACAATATCGTTTTCCATTAACAATCATAGCTTACTTCGTCAGTACTGTCTTAATTTTTTCATGTTTGCCACGTACGGGTCGTTTCCTTAATAAACCATATGGCTTCCCGAAGGAAGACTTACGTTTGTAATCCTCAGCCAGTGGGGTTTTCTCGTTGTTTTTTTATTCTTTTTTGGTTTTTGTTTTTTAGGATTATTTTTTCATCATCTGGCGTCTGTCCCGCAGACACACTGGTCTCATTACCAGGAGGGATTACAACGATCACGTGATTACCAAACACACACCTAGGGTTTTTCTTTAACGCAGACCAAAAACATACCAAAAAACATACAGAAGAAATGATTCATAACACTGTACTCACTCAGTAAATGAATGGAGCATCCACTGTCCGCCACCCGTTCTGACCTCAGGCGGGATCCAGGTCCTCCGTTTGTCGGAGCGGAATTTTCCCTGTGTTTAACTTTTACCACCGGTGGTTTCCTTCGGTCTAGAACAGGCAACAGTCAGTGGCATGTCCATCCCATCCTCGTCGCCAAATTGTGGTAGAAATTTCTTTAAGTTTGAGAGTTGCTAATTCTCAGAAAACAACCACAAGTGTGATGAATCATCTCAGGTTTAATCACGGGCCCGGAGAGGACGTCCTTGCAGAAGTCCTCTCCCGTTTGGGTTAAAAGACCAGTTTATATACATTTTGACAAGAAAGGGGTGGACTAATCTTGAACAGACTCCACATGTTTGTTCAGGTACTATCTTCAGTCTTCTTACCATCAAAGAAACAAATTGTTGGCAGTTATTTACAACCTTCTACCCTAAAACACTAAAACAATAAAACAGACAGAACCACATACCATGAAAGGGTCAAGCAAACATTCAACCCCCACATTGGTTTAAGTCAGTGACCATTTGCTCTGTCGTAAAATCCCACACCTGTCCTACCTCAAGGACATTACAGACCCTCTCCTGGACCCCCTACAATTTGCCTACAGAGCCAACAGATCTGTGGACGATGCTGTGAATATGGCCCTCCGCTTCATTCTCCAGCATCTGGACTCCCCAGGATCCTATGCCCCCCCCTCCACCGTCTGGTGTCATAGTGCAGCACCAACAACCTGGAGCTCAACTCCCTCAAAACACTGGTGATGATTGTGGATTTCAGGAAGGACCCATCCTCCCTCCACCCACTCATCCTCTGCGATACTCCGGTGACCTCTGTTGAGTCCTTCCACTTCCTGGGTACCACCATCACCCAGGAGCTCAAATGGGGGCAGAACATCAGCTCCCTCACCAAGAAGGCTCAGCAGAGGATCTACCTCCTGTGGCAGCTGAAGACGTTTCACCTCCCTTCAAAGATGCTGGTGAACTTTTACACTGCAATTACCGAATCCATCCTGACATCCTCCATCACGGGTCTGGTGTGCTGCAGCCACAGCCAAAGATAAGGCCAAACTGCAGCATGTCATCCACTCTGCTGAGAAGGTGATCGGCTGCAGTCTCCCATCTCTCCAGGAGCTGTACATCTCCAGGAACCAGAGACGTGCAGCAAAGATCGCAGCTGACCCCTCTCATCCTGGACAAGAACTCTTCCAGTCCCTCCCCTCTGGCAAGAGACTCCAGTCCATCAGGACCAGGACCTCACGCCACAAGAACAGTTTCTTCCCTACTGCAGTCAGCCTGCTGAACGGTACCCCAGTCACCCCTATGTGACCCCCCCCCCCAAACTACAGTCAGTCACTTTTCACTTTAACACTCTTAAAGTGCACTACACTTCACACTCTTCACTTTTCTGTATATACCATAGTATTTATTTTATTTTTATTCTTCTTTCTAGTTTATTTTAAAACTATGTACATACTCCATACCTGTATATATGCTTGCTCCAGACACCAAGACAAATTCCTAGTACTGTAAAGTGTTCTTTTCTGTGCCTGGCAATAAAACCGATTCAATCCGATTCAGAATCAGATTATCCTCAACAATTATTTTCTTTCTCATCTCATCTCATCTCATCTCATCTCATCTCATCTTTTATTTAAATCTGATTGAAAATGCCAGCAATATTGAAGAGAATAGCTTTGAAATATCATCACAATCCACCAATTTATCACCACTTCTAAGGGGCAAAAGAGCTTTAGGTTTTTTTACAGTTAACAAAGGCATACAAATGTGCATGACAATAGACCTTTTAACTTACACACCTTTCAGGAAGAACAGACTGTTGTTTAAATGAGGTGTAGGTAATAACGCCTTTAATGAGTATAAATGTACAAATAATGCCAGGTCTGTCATTGGGACATAGCTTAAGTTGTGCTATAACTACGTAATGAAACCATCCTAATAGTCCAGCTTATGAAATATTTTTGAAAGTCATATCTCCTAACATTCTCCTATTCATTTCCACTTTTCTCTTCCTGTGATTTGTCTTATTTCATTTGCCTTGTGTGTTTCATTGTGACTTGACAGTGTGACTCTAAAAGTTCCATGACTGCACTGGGTTCATTAGAGTTAAAGCAGAAATGTATATCGCTGTCACATAATTTTAACTTGGGACATTACTGCTCAAGGGTGTTTAATACACTTTGGATTTCTCAACTTTTTGACTCAACTTCACACGTAATAAATCATTCATTTTAGTGCCAGCGTTCACAAAGAGGATAAAGACACAGGAGCAGAAAATTATTCTCTGAACCTTTTCTATATGAACTGACCACACAGGAACAGGAATTGGAAGATAATTTTGGCCTTACTGGTCTGTTTAGAGACCCCAGTGTGAAAACTTGATTTAAAGCCCCTCTAAAACTTATCTGATGCTCCTCTGGTTACCTTCAGCCTTCATGAACAAATACTAGTGAACTTTTGTGTTGAAGGGGTTGAGCTGAAAATGATAACTCACCTTGTTTTCCTCCAATCAGTAAAGACTATGAATAACTGTGCCACATCTGAGTGGTTTGCTGGCTTTGTGTTGAGAGTTTGTTGGATGGGGCTCATGTCTTTCTTTAGCTCTTCTAAGGAGAAGCTCTCTGCTGATGATCAGGCATTATAACACTTTTCTATATGGGGTTCTTAAGGGGGAATAGTAACTGAATGGGGGCTTTGTCTACAAAGCCTCTGAACAGGTGATTCAGCTCAGTAGGTCATGTTGTATTGCTGTTCTGCCTCGTGGTGCCTGAAATTAGTTCTTTGTCATCGTCCTCCGCAGCTTATCTGTACATGCACCCCCTGTTCACTGACCCCTGCATTCTGCACCTGCAGTGATGACAACATAGTATCTCAAGTACTAATGCTAGGACACTGCTACAGTATAAGTATAATAAATAAGCAAATTAGCATCATTTTACTTACATGCTTACACATTTTAAATAAGAGGCTTTACACTGCATGTGCAAAGGATTTTGTGTTGCTTTTACTTAATCTGAGTGCTTTAATTTCAGTAATGAGCTCATATCACTACATGCACACCAAAAAATTAAAGTTGCAAATCTAAAGTTTCTTATTTACATAAATTATGCTTTTACACAGTGTATAACAGTTACAGAATCAACATCCATTAGTTCTACAGTCTGTGTGCAGGAGAGATGGTGTGACTCTAAGATCTTGTGTTGCATAATAATTGGATTGAAGACTCTAAGCTATATGGTGCTGCCTGTTGACAGACGGCACTCAGGGTGACCTGCATGAATGTCAGCAGACTCACTGTTACCTGAGCTGCAACATAAACATTAACTGTGAACACAAACAGGAAAGGCTAATGTACTGTCTATTCTCTAGTAAAAAAGGGCAATTTTATCTTCCAAAATGTGTAAGTTAAACATTTCCCAGAAACCAAAAAGTGTAAGAAAAATTGGGAAACTAAATTTACATTCACAGAGCAGAGATGCTGTTGGGATCGAAAATATACGTTTGTAAGGAAGGTTTGCCTATAATTTATTGGCTGATCCAGTTTGATTAATAGGCACCACACACACAGATAACACTAATTATAACTGCTGCAGTGCCAATTTTCCACCAAGGAATAATTATCATATTGAACTGTTCAGCACTCAAACACTTCACCTGCTGTCAGAGGCAATTTTACTTTCATTTCCAGCTTCAGCTAATAAACAGGCAACTAAAATGTAGAAGAAGCCATTATGAAAGATACTTACACTTAGGGTTGTTGTGGCACAAAGGCCCTTGGCAACAGAGGGAACAATATTTTAGTTTAAAAAAACTTATATGTCGGAAAGCCTCTTTTGTAATTAAACAAGCACCAAAAAGGGATTCATCAAATGAGACACTTGAAATAATTACTAAATAATTACTGTGATTTGTTTGGCTCTTAGAAATCACACAAAGACAAAGTCAGACAGTCACTGGGTGCATCAAACTGCTGTCAAGGTGTACAAATGATAAGATATAGAACTGAGACTACTATGAAAATTGCACTGAAAAAATGCCCTAGCAACTGTACAATGTGATGATCATGTAACTGACATACAACATATAGATCATTTAATGCTATTAGTATTTTTTTTAAGCCAACACCTCTGGTTGTCACTTTTGCTTGTTTTATTTTTACAATAACAATTTAAAGTGGTACTTTCAACGATTTTGTGTATGAAGTGTCTGTTTAGCACACCACAGCCTGTAAAATGAGTTGTAACATGTCTTTGTGGCTCTGCAGGAGTTTTGTCAAGTCTTGGATAATAACTCTGATTATATAAAAATGATGTTATCAAGGCTTCAAAGACTGACTTTCAGCACACAGCTTGCAATACAAACTGGCATCATGGACTTGGAAAGGTGGAGTATTTACCAGGAAGACAGTGTGTAATGTAAGATGCTACTGAGTTCCATTATCCAGTGTTTTTGGAGCTTGTAGACCAAAAGTATGACCATCATAGTCACTGCTGCTATTAATTTAATCAGTTTTTTTAAAAATCACTCATGTGAGTTCCCTTTTTTGGGAAACATAATACTAAATCACTGGAATAGTTCCTTTACAAATTTTCCAAGTACATGGCATACAAGAACCCCTTCAGTAATGGGCCCAGACTAGATTTGAAGGAGATGACACTCGTAACCAGCCAGAAGTCATGGTATGGTTCCATTATCCTTCTGCTCTTGCCTGTGATGCACACTGACTGAAGAACCATTTTGCAGGTGAGAGGTAATTTTCCCAAAATGTGTTACATGCAAGCTTCAATTTGGAACATGAGGTTATTTTATCCCAGTTAAAAGTGAGCCATCCTTTGGAACCAAAAAAAAAACAAAAAAAAACAGATAAGCCCAAATATACTGTAGCTGTATAACCTATGGATGTTGCTTTGTACTAAACTTTCTGTTATTCACAGCAAATCAGCTGAGGAGTCAGGTTTCTACAGATAAATACATAATTTACATGGCCTGTTCAATCTGTAATATTTATTCATTATATTTAGTTGTTGTAAATACGTTTTCGGGTGTAACAGGCAGACAGGGAGAACATGAACACTCACCTACTACAACAGGTAACACCCTCATGGCTTTCCGCTCCCTGGTGTTAATCTTGGCTCTCTTCTTCTGCTGCTGCTGGCTGAATATAACTGTGGGCACCGAGTTCTCTCTGTACTGCCGAGGATAAGGAATCTCCTGCTGTATGTCGTCATCAGTATCATCCAGCCGAGACTGAGCCAAGTCTCTCTCGATGATCCTGGGCAGAGGCATGGGCAGAGGTCCAGGGATGGTGCCCGCCAGCGGGGGGAGGGCAGTGGCGACAGCAGCATGCTGCAGTTTCCTGCAGGCCTCAATGCTGCTGCGTAGTTTGGCTTTACGCGCCTCCTCCCAGTGTTGCAACCCACGGAAAACCCCAAAGTAGAGCAGGACCATAATGGGGCAGGGGATGAAGAAGGAGCAGACAGATGAATAAACCACATAGTTGTTGTCCTCTAGTTTACACTCACTGGGGTCACGGTTAGGCACGTTGTTGATGCCAAAGATGACAGGAGAGGCCACGGCCAGGGCCAGCAGCCAGGTCGCTGACAGCAGGATAAGCTGACGATAGTCCACATGCTTACGGTTGTAATTTAGAGGTATGGACACTGCAATGAACCTGCAAAAATAAAGCAAGAACATGTCTGATAGGCACTTTTATTATAGTAACAACTACTGCTTTCTTAGTCTTTCAACTAGGCTGAATTTACCAAATACCAATAAGAACTGAGTCATTCCAAGGGTATAACCTCTCATTAAATAGTTATCAATCATCTCTACTTACGTCTGTAATCCCTGGTCTGTAATTTCAACAATTAAGAAGACATATAAAATTCCTGTAAATGATTTTGAATGCTAAAGTCAAAAACTGACAAAACTTCTACAGCCTAGGAGAAATTATTAAACTACCTGACTAATCCATTCTGTCTTATTTTTCAGGCTATTGAGACAAAGTAAGAAAACCTCAACACTGTAAAACAACCATTACAGTTTTTGATAATAGCTGTAGTTCTAACAGAGTTTTCTAACAACTCAACCCAAACCACATGTTTGGTTCAATTGTTTCAATTCTAGAAAGAGGTGGCACTACTGCTGTATAAAAACTGTTGATTTTCTAACAATCTTGAACTGGGACACCAACACAAATTCCCTGAGTTTACAGTAGAATAAGTAACCAAAATATCTGTGGTTTTGTCTATGAAATTATTAATTTTGTTTAAAATTTGAGAAACTCCCCTTATTCCCATATAAACCGAAACCAGACAAACACACACATACCTGTCCACACTGATGGCACAGAGGTTGAATATTGATGCAGTACACAGCATCACATCCATGGTCATCAAACCGTCGCACATCATCATGTCCAAGGACCAAACTCCACCCTGAAACTACATGCACACAGGACAGAAAAACACAACACCACCACTCCATTAGCTGCCCCAAATATCAGTGTAAATATCTGTAATCCTCTTGTTCTTGCACCACTGCAGCTCATGTTGAGACACACATTCCTTTAACACAACTCTGTCTCCTTTCTCCTGTTCTGACATTTGGTCAGCTTTAAGCTTTCTGCCTGACTTTTTTTTTATCCAGTATGTGATGAACAAGTGTGACACTCAGTAGATTAACTGACTGCAACCACTACCATAGGTAATAAGATCACAAATGTGGCTAATTAAGGAGGACTTAAAGGGAAGCCTCGGCAGGGCTGAGCCTCAGATGTTGAGACAGACATACAAGTATATAGGAGGCACTGCTAAATACTGGTGATTACACCATTTAAACATTACTGTTGTCTGAAAATACTGATTCATGTACCACACCTCTCCTAATAAATACCATAGTCACCTATATTGGGCAATACCAGGACCAGCAATATCTCACCTTCAATACCATGACTCAGGTGAGACCCTTGAGCAAGGGCGCCACAGCATTGGCTGTTTCACCAACCCTCACCCTGCCCACTGTGTTCACGGTGTGTGTGTGTTCACAGCTGTGTGTGCACCTTGGATGGGTTTAATGCAGGGCACAAATTCCAAGTATGGGTCACAATACTTGGCCACAAGTCACTTCACTTTCACTTATAGGAAATGACATAGACAAAACAGCTCTCAAAAATACTTGAAATATGCAGTTTTACTTGAAAGTTGTGTAAATTATTAGAGCCCCTGACTGTGTAAACTGCTACTTCTGCTTTGTTCACACAGGTTGTGACAGGTTACAGTCATGGACACATTATGTGAGAGGCACAGATATGTAAAACACTTGCTGCCGATTCCTGCAAAAAAGCAGCATAGACTGAAAGATACCCAAAACAACTCAAAATGATGCAGTGATTTTGTCTCTTTGTTGCATGTCTTGATAAGTTTGTATCTTTGTAGTCATTTTGTGTTTCTTTGCATTCATTTCCAGTTTCTTTGTAGTCATTGTCCCTGTGATGATTTTCATTTCTTTATAGTCATTATAAATTTGTTTGCGTGTTTGTAGTCACTGTGCATGTCTTTGTACCTTTTTAGTTATTTATTTTGCATCTCATGTTCCATGTCTTTGTGGTCATTTTGCATCTGTTTATAGCCATGTGGCATCTTTTTTTCGGGTTGTTTTCACTCAGCTGTCATTTTTGTCTCCTTTTAGTCATTTTGCATGTCTTTGTAATTGTTTTAATGTACCGTTGTTCTGCTACAAAACTGCAGCTGAGCTTCAATATGAAGGTGACGATGGAGGTGCCACTGAAGTGCTGCTCCACTCTGACACTGCTCTCCACGGATATTAGCCTACAGCAAACTATAGAAAAAAATTAACTCAGTCCAGGGACCCTCTGACCCCTAAGGCCTCTGGATTTGTACACTTCATTCAGTCGGTTCTTACCTCTGCATAAACGAAGAGTGGCAGAACCAGCACTGCCAGCATCAAGTCTGCAAACGCCAAACTGACTATGAAATAGTTTGTTGTCGTTTTTAAAGCCTTCTCCAAATAAACGCTAAGACACACAAGCACGTTCCCCGCGGCAATGATCACAATCAGCAAAATGCCAAATATGAGCGCCAGGAAATTGTATTGTGTGACTGCAGCCCCAGGCAGTGCGTCCTTGCTAAAATCGGTGGAGTTGTCCGACATGTCGCCGGTATTGCGCCGTACGCCGAAGACTGACGGGCTCCTTGTCCGACGGAGAACGCCTCTCTCCCATGTAGTTTTCATCTATGACTCGTATCCAGCAGCTCATAAATAGGCTGTAGGGTTGCAGGTGAAGTCGACGTGTGCCCGTAAGGACGCTCATCTGAGGCGTTCAGCGTCCGCACCGTTCCCGGTGCGTTTCAGCTCTCCAAACGCAAAGCCACACAACCTACAGAAACCAGATCCCACTTTATCCAGCACTCATTTTACTTTTCTTTTCCATTAACTGGGCTGTTTCCCTTCCCTGTTCTCAGCCTGCTCCTGAAGGAATAAGTTTAGCAGAGCAGACGAATCAAAAGGCAGCGGCTTAAATCCATCCGCACAAATCTTGTTTACTGACGCTCTGCTGTCGTATTCACAGTCACAGCATGATGGCATATCAGCTGTGTACAGCAAGAAACAATAGTTAACACAATGTTTTTCATTTTGAAGCCATCTCATGTCACCAAGCAGAATAAACAAAGCCATGATGTCTGTAGGTTTGCACTGAAAGATATTCCTTGAGACTTCTAGGGTGCACAGGAAATATTTTTAAAGTTGTATTTTAAAAAATATCCATCCATCATCTATACCCCCTTATTCCTAACCAGGGTCCCAGGTCCCAGCTCTTTTTGGGTGAAAGGCAGGGGTCCACCCTGGACAGGTCACCAGTCCAGTCAAACAACCTCACACACTCACACTCACTCCTATGGGCAATTTAGAGTCACCAATCAACCTGACATGCATGTTTTTGGACTGTGGGAGGAAACCAGAGTACCTGGAGAAAACCCACACAAGCACAGGGAGAACATGCAAACTCCACACAGAAAGGCCCCTGATGGGTTTCAAACCAGGAACCCTAGTACTAAACACTAATCCACTGTACTGCCCTATTTTGAAATGTAATCTTTTAATATATATTTTTTATTAAATAAAAGTCTGGGATTGTTTCAAACTTAAAAACGACAACAACATGGTGCAATGTGTGCTTGTTGTAAAGTAGAACTGGTGTAACACAACGGCACTTTGTCAATGCTTCAACATTTGGACAGGAAACATCCGGTTGGAAACAAACATGTGTCTCACCCAGCGGAGCCAACACGAGGTAACGTCACTGTAAGGTAACATGTCGTTTACACAATAGTATTATTATTTAAAAATACAAAAGTGTATTTAATCCGATTACTCGAGTAATCGCCGAAATATTCGGTAGAATACTCGACTCCCGAAATGATCGGTAGGTGCAGCCCTAATTTTATATCTAACAAACCAAAGCAGCACAAACAAAAATTTCTACAGCACAAGCCAGGACAAACGAAGCACTAATGATTGAGCCTATTTTTTGCGACGTTTTGCGTTAGGTGGGGGCGCCAACTTCTTAGAGGTATGTCAAAGGAGCTGTGTGGTGTAAGGCTCTTCAGGCTGAATTTTCCTTTTTTTTGGGTGGGGGGAGATGGGGACGGGACACAACTTATAGTCACATAAATGCTAGAGGTGTGTTTTTTGGAACAGGAACTGGCTTTTGGTACTGAGAAGCACTTTTTTCATTTGTTTAAAAGAAGTATTTTGGGAACAGGATATTGATGGAATTGGGCAATTAAAGACATGGTCTTTGTGTTATTAAAGAGTGATGATGTGTGTGACTAACATTCAGTAATGACAATATATAATAGTCTATGGATTAGGTTAGATTTCTTATTTCTTTTGCAGTCATTTGTAAATTTGATCTCCACCTCAACATTGAAAAGCTGCATTTGCACAAGTACCCCCCCCCCCCCCCCCCCACACACACACACACACCAACAAAATACTATAAACTAACACTGAAACAATTTTCTTGTTTACAAGTGAGTGAAACTTAAAGCCACAGCTCACTGTGTCTTTGCTTTAGGTGGAACAAGAATGCTATTAAGTAGGTTTATAATGAGATTAGCTTTTCTGCAAAATTCCACCAACCCTAAGTTAGTTACATCAACTGCAGAGTACAAGATATTACATAACAAGGGTCTGTTAAAAGTCCAATTTTACAACAGACAGGAACAAGACAAAGGTTTATACCCACACTTGCTGTAAGGCTGAAACCCACTGCACACCAGAAACAAAAATGCAATGAATGAAGGACATATTGCATTTTAGCATGTAGCTTTAGATGTTGGATGTGCTGGTTCGTGGGGGCAGTAGTTAAAATGAGTTGATTTTGAAAACAGTTGCTAAATGTTGAAGTTAAACTCAAACTGATAAAGCTAGAGGAGTTGTCTGCCTGAGTGTTGGCTATTTTCATGCTTAAAGCCAAAGAAGTCAAATAGGTCTGCCTGTGTTTATTTTCATTGTTTTACTGAACATAATGCAGACACAGATTATGAGACAATGGCCCCCTGAACACAGATATTAAAAGCCCTACACAGTAATTCAATTCAATTCAGTTTTATTTGTATAGCACCAAATCACAATTCAATCATCTCAAGGCACTTTACAAAAAAGAAAAAACCCAACAAATCCCTTATGAGCAAATACTTGGTGACAGTGGAGAGGTTAAAACTCCCTTTAATGGAAGAAAGCTCCAGAACCAGGCTCAGTTTCGGCAGCCATTGCCTCGACAGGTTGGGTGAGTGGATAGAGGAACAAGACTGAAAGACATTCCTTGTAGTTGTTTTGTCTCTTGGGTCAGGTTTGTTTTACTGTACCTACTTTGTGTCTCTTCAGAGGTGTTTTGAGTCTTTTTGTAGTCATTTTGGATCTCTTCCTAGTTGTTTTGTGTCACTTAAGAGTAACACTTTTTTATATTTCCGATTATTTTGTGTCTTATTTTAATCATTTTCTAACTGTGGTCATTATGTGTCTCTGCTACAGGGATCTGCAGACTCAATTGAGAATTTATTTCATTATATTAAAAATGTACTGGATAAAATACACCCTAACCCTGACTCTAAACCCTAACCATAATACCCTAACCCTAACCCCTAAACTATAACCCTAATCCTTAACCTAACCCACACCGGGTTCAATACCCCCCTGGGACCATCTTCTTGACCTCAACTATGGTGAAGCCTCCAAATGCTATTATCTGTAGTGGTCTTTTGCTCTTTGTCTATGGATCCACATGGACACAGAGCTGAAACGTACCACCGGCAGTAGAGAGGCAATGACACAGATTTAGCACACTGGAGGACAGGGTTTGATTCCCGGCAGGTATAAATTTATATGAATTAGTTAACACTCCTAACTTGGGCTGATGGGAGCCTTTTCAAGGTTAATATATATATATTTAGCTACCCTTTACCCTAGGTATAGAGGGTGAAAGTCTCATTAGAATGACTCTCATTTGCATACTGGCTGTGATTGGTCAGAAGGAAGTTTGAAAATCAGCAGATAGGGAGCTCAGAGGCCATGCAGATGGAGTATATGAGATGAAGTAAATCAAATCCATGAGATGAAGTGAATCAGATGAAAAAGAAGTTTGAAAAATGTGTAAGCTTGTCGCATATAAAATCCATCTATTTCAGACCTGCATTTTGACTAGTATCTCACAAAAGTGAATCTGTTTTCTTGTGAAATGAAAATAGTGGCTGTGTGTGTGTGTGTGTGTGTGTGTGTGTGTGTGTGTGTGTGTGTGTGTGTGTGTGTTAAAGAAGCCAAATATGGATGGATGGCTACAGGTCAGATGTGGTTGCAAGTCATGCTGTGCTGGCAGTGGATATCCGCCCTCCTGTGGTAGCATTGGGCATTGGAAGATTTAGGGTAATCAGAATCCGAATCGGTTTTATTGCCAGGTACAGCAAAGAACACTTTACAGGTAGTGTCTGGAGCAAGCATATATGCAGGAGTATGTACATAGTTTTATAATAAACTAGAAAGAATAAAAATAAAATAAATACTATGGTATATACAGGAAAGTGAAGAGTGTGGAAGTGTAGTGCACTTTAAGAGTGTTAAAGTGAAAAGTGTGTTAAAGTGTCTTTGGCTGTGGCTGCAGCAAACCAGACCGTGATGGAGGATGTCAGGATGGATTCAATGATGGCAGTGTAAAAGTTCGCCAGCATCTTTGAAGGGAGGTGAAACTTCTTCAGCTGCCGTAGGAAGTAAATCCTCTGCTGAGCCTTTTTGGTGAGGGAGCTGGTGTTCTGCTCCCATTTGAGCTCCTGGGTGATGGTGTTGCCCAGGAAGAGGAAGGACTCGACAGGGGTCACCGGGGTATCGTAGAGGGTGAGGGGGTGGAGGGGGCTGGGTCCTTCCTGAAATCCACAATCATCTCCAGTGTTTTGAGGGAGTTAGTTATTTAATAAAATGTATAATATTTAAGACAACTGCAATATACCACACTTGAGTAATAATACAAACTGTATAATCTTCACATTTTTTTTTTTAATTTACTGCCCACTTCACATTGTTTATTTATCATAAAATATGTTTGTTTGAGAAAGCCTACTGCTTGAGTTTCAGCTGACCTTGATGATGTTGACCTTTTGTGTTTCTACCATATTTTTCACCATTAACTGAATGCTTATTTTCAGCGCTCTTGTCCAATGAGTCTGCTGTCTTTGGCTGGTTATACACAGATCTATTCAGCAATTGGCAGTGAAGCAGGATCTTTGAGTGTCTGAGTGGCTGACATGAACAGAAAAGATATCAACACCGCTTAGAAGTCATTTTATTCATCTGTCACCATTTTTTGACATTTGGATGTTTTAAGATTTTAAGATTCTTAATGTGCCTTATTGAACTAACACCCAAACAAGTACTAATAAACTTATGATTTGGATTTTGATTTGTTGGTGGACATGTTCTTTGCAGACCATTTAAGTAAGTATAATATTAATAATATGTACCCCCTGTTATTGGACCATACTTTTTTGGCAGCATGTTTATAAAGGCTCTAGTTTTCATTTCTGTAGTGTTCACTTGCACAATATTGCTAGGAACCTTCTGTGTAGCCCAAAAGAAATACCCATCTCCATCCCAAATTAAAAAAGTAAAATTTTAAAAATAGAGGGTATGAAAAAAATAGGCATAATATGTACAATATTATTGACGAATATTTTAGTATATGTAATGTAATCAGTGAACTAGTGCAAGCAGGAGTGTAAGAGTCATTTTTGTTTTATTTTTCATACCGTATTAGCAATGCTTTCATCATTAGGGGGATGCAACAGATCCAAAAGAGCATTCTCACCAAATATCAATGTAACATGATGCAGGGTTTTTATATTCTTTTCATACAAAGTTGTGGATAATTGTCGCAGACTTGTAATATCACACTATTAATGCTGTTAAAAAAAATTACATTAAGATTTTTAATCACATTATCTGTCACTGTTGTAGGCAGTTAATCCTGCCTGTCTCTGAATATGGTCCAATCAGCGCCAAGGCTTGTTCCGTGCAGTGCTGCTTTCAGTCTGGGTGAAAATCGCCCAGATAGTTTTAATAGACTCACATTAATTTGTTCTCAAACTTTAGACGCTGCAATGTATTCTGTGTGGATTCCGGAAGGGCTTGCACTAACGTGCTTTCGTCATACGTAACCCGGTGTTACAATTCGCGGGAGTAGCAAGCTAGCGGGATTCACGGTCAACATAGCTAACGTTACCTCATCTCAGAGCAACACGATCAAATCATTAAGAGAAATATCATTCAGTCGCTAATCGGGATAAATTGGCAACTAAAGAATCAGGACCACCCCGACCAAATTTAAACCCAAAACAAGTATCTGTAAAGGGGGGAAATGTATAATTGCGGTCTTTAGCGGAGCTGGTATGAGCGGAAAACATTGCTAGCGGGCTGTGAAGTAGCTAACGCTTTGTTTTGTTACCCCCTTCATTCTGTTTCATCCTGATGGAGGCACCGGCACGGACACCACATGGACAACGACAGGTGTGTGTTGCTTTTACATCCAAACATGTCTCTGAGGGTGAACCAATAAATGGCAACCCACTGCAGATGATCACTGGTATGTTCATTCATTGTAGAGCCGAATTATTATTCAAGACATTGACAATGAACTCCAGGATGTAGCTGTCCACAAAATACTGTAGACTGTGTAGCTGATGGAGAAAAATTTGCGTTGATTCCATCTAGCGGTTACTCTGGTTGTATTCATATATGCAGGGATCAGAAAAAACAAATTGTTCAGTGCAGTGTGACAATGCGTAGTTTGCTAGCTGTTCATTTACCCATTTAATGGGTCATCTTAGCCATCATGGCAACCTGAGAGATTTGTCAGGAGCCGTCACTGAGTCAGAGATGATTAACCTCCATGGCCTGCACATTTTATTGCTTTTTGTAATTTACAGAACTATCAATGTGCATGAGAAATACCATAAATAATGTATTATTGTTTTTGGTGCATTTTAATTTTGTGCTAAATCACCGAAATGAAAAAAAAGGAACACCATTGCAACCATGTGCAACCTTGTTCTGGGGGCACAGAATATTTATTAGAGAGCCTCAGTCTTTAGTTAAGCAAATACTTGTTCAGAAATGTTTTGTTTGCATTACTGATTGCAATAGATTAGGAGAGGTGAGTGTCTATTGACAGTCAACAGTGAGTGACAGTAGTCACGAGCTGATGACTTTGGCTGGACGTCCCTGACTAGCTAGCTCCCTATAATCAGAACATGAAGCTCTATGTAGACAGGCCCAATGAGCATCAACAGTAATTTTCAGTAAAATATGAGATAAACTTTATTTTTCCCTGAAAGCAAACATGTATATATTTTTGTCTGTTATTTCAGAAAATAAATTAAAAAAAAACATTGAAAGGCGTGGAGTCTGGCGGTGAACTTCACCCAGCAACGATGGAGGCCCCGCCCCCTCAGGTTACAGCCAATCACAGCGCAGCGCTGTGACACTTTGAGTGACGGAGACGCTGGGGCAGAGACGCTGACGTTCGCAAGAGAAGTTTGCTGTTTGCCGAGAAGATGCTGTGTTTGGGCATTTGTAAGAAGGTTAGTGTCGTGTTTGTTGAAGTTTCCGTGTTGTTGGACATTTTTACAAGCGTTAGTATCGTGTCTGAAGCGGGACTGGCTAATGTGGCCGGGTTAGCGTCAATAAGTCGGAAGCAACATTTCAAAGCACTGACGGCGCCTGTTTCCAGCTGTTGTAAGGTAAGACAAGGAGCTATAATTGTTAAATTAATTGTCATTTAATAATAATAATGTTCGTTTGGTTTCCTAACTTTTGTGAATTTTTATAGTTCAGCCTTTATTGAGTCACCTTTTATCCTGTGTTGTCACCAAATTCATTTGGCACATCATCAGTGTCCTATTATTTATTTAATGCCGCTTTTCTATTACACAGTTTTAGCCATTCTCAGCTCGACTCGTGTTAGATCATTTTCCAGTACAATTGAGTACTGGACCGTCATAGCCGGGCGGGGCGGTGCTTCCTTTAGGGCCGCGGTGTTTTTGGAGCAGCGTTAGCCATTTGCTAACGACGCTAAATGGAAAACAAACGCTAGTTTTTAAAATGGCGGGTTTGACTCGGGCGTGGCGCTCATGACTCGTCCAGTGACGTCACTCCTTGTCCAATCGGTGACCCGCAGTCTGGTGACGTACCTGCTCCCAGGTACTGTCCCATAATGGAAAACCAAAGATAAACAGTCTGGTCGAGCCCAGTAGTGCTGGTAGAAAATCTGTTTTTTGTTTTTTTTAAATATAATAGCTTTTAGCCTGTGTAGTAGCACCAGGTGCACCCTGGACATCAGCGATGTCATGTTGCTTATAGCACAAACCAGTAAGTGGAAAACTAGAGAATATTTTCCCCCCAATAAATATTCTTCAAAGTTTTGTTGAAGTTTTTGTCCCAAACCACGTGTTGTATGATGAAAATGGAATGGGTACTAGCAGTGAAGCAGAAGGATGAAAATGTGTCAGACCATGGAGTCTTTCAAAAAGCATCTTAAAATGTTTTTACTTCAAAAATGCTGTATTGTTTTGCTGTATGTGTGGTTTTAATCAAGTTGTAGCTCTTTTGAGATTTTGGTATCAATGTAAAGTGCAGTATAAATAAAATGTCTTACTATAGTTGAGGTTAAGCAGCATCATTTAATGGAGGCATTATTGGGGAGCACAGGACGTTTTACCTTGAGTGACTTGAACAGGTACTTTTAAAAAGTAGTCATACATACGATGTACACTGACAAGACAAACTGAATTACTGTTTTACTCAAACTAATAACATTCAGTAGCTTTATGAACTTTTAGGTATTTGAGCATGTTCACAAGCAGATGTCGACTGATTAATCAATTGGCTGATAGCCATTTTTAACATGGATCAGCCTGTTGCTGAGCATATTAAGCTGATTAACAGACAGGCTCATGTGTGGGCAGCCCAGTGTTGTTGTGGGACCTGTGGGATGCTGCCCCTTGACAATCACATTGTAAAATGACAAGTGGAGGCTAACTAACTTTAGAAAAATATGAGATGAAACATTATGCTTCAAACCAATAATTGTATTTCCAGATAAATCACCAAAGATCGCCTGGATAATTTGAATAACATCTGACAAAACTTATACCAAATATAACCTTAAAGTCTCACGATTCAAATGATATAAAGCTATATAGGATTGAATTATCACAGTGACTACAGTTTCTTAGCAGGGGTGATTTTAGACCCTTTTTAGATGTAGATAGAAATACTTTATTCATCCCAAACTGAGAAATTCCACTGTTGCAGCACTAATTTACAGGCACTTGACATAAACACAAATTTCACAAGAAAAAGAAAACTATAAAAAGTTATTTAAAAAGATAGAATATATAAAATATATACAGTATATAAGAGTGCAAATTTAAACAGAAAACCTGTGCAAATATTGCCAGGGGGTGTGCTCAAACACACCTAAATTTTGTTTCAGCACACCTAAATAAACTGACCGATGAAATTAAAAATTCTGATTTACTGTTCAATTTTTTATTTTAATGGAAATTTATCTCTTGTGCAGTTTAAGCAAAGTGTCTCTCAGAAAGGTACTGGTGAAGGACATGATCCACGGGAGCCAAAGGTATTTCTGATTGACATAAGTGGATGAAAGAACATCCACTGTAGTTTGGTTTTGTGCTATTTCTGTTGGTATTTCATTCCTTGGCATTTAAGTGTGGTTACCTCAAATGAAAAATTAGGATTAATAGATATTGTGCAAGTATTTTGATTTCTGTGAATTTTGATTAACTCCACTGTATGCTCACCCAGCAGCAGGCTTCCACAACCAGGTTCACCCAGCAGCCTAGAGCTCCAGGTTCACCCAGGAGCATGCCTCTACAACCAGGCTCATGCAGCAGCCAGCAGCCCAGAGATCCAGGTTCACCCAGCAGCAGGTCTCCACAATCATGCTCACCCAGACACAAGCGTCCACAGCCAGCTTTTATTTGTATAGCACCAAATCACAATAAAAATAATCTCAAGGCACTTTACAGAAACAAAAAGGAGGGGAAGGGAGCTTGGTGGACTGATGGTCCTTGGGCAGTCTAGGCCTATAGCAGCATAACTGCGGATGGTTCAGGATTACCTGAAGCCAGCCATAGCTATATGCTTTGTTAAAGAAGAAGGTTTTAAGTCTAGCCTTGAAAGTACAGAGCAGACACAGCCAGCCTGGTGCTCCATGCTCACCCAGGCACAAGCATCCACAGCCAGCCTTATACAGCAGCAACAACCAGCCTACAGTCCTGTGCTCACCCATCCACAAGAATCCACAGCCAAGTTTACACAGCAGCCACAACCAGCCTGGAGCTCCATGCTCACCCAGGCACAAGCGTCCACAGCCAGACTTAAACAGCATCAACAACCAGCCATACCTCCAGCCACAACCATCCTGGAGCTTCATGATCACACAGCAGGAGTCCTCTACAGGCAGACTTACCCAGCAGTCCACTGCTCCACGCTCACCTAGCCACAAGCATCCACAGCCAGCTTTACACAGTAGCAATCTACATCCTAGATCACCATGGGCACTTATGTAGAAGCATCCATTGCCAGAGCACCATGGTCACTCAGGTACAAGCATTCATTACCAGCCTTGTAGACAGCAGCACCAACCAGTCTACAGCCCAATGCTCAACCGGCAGCAGGCTTCCACAGGCAGGCTTACCCAGCAGCCAGCAGTCCATTGCTCCGTGCTCACCCAGCCACAAGCATCCACAGCCAGCCTTGCACAGCAGCAATCTTCATCCTAGAGCACCATGTTCACTCAGGTACAAGCATTCATTACCAGCCTTGTAGACAGCAGCACCAACCAGTCTGCAGCCCAATGCTCAACCGGCAGCAGGCCTCCACAGGCAGGCTTACCCAGCAGTCAGCAGTCCACTGCTCTGCGCTCTTCCAGCCACAAGCATCGACAGACAGCTTTACACAGCAGCAATCTTCATTCTAGAGCACCATAGCCACTCAGGTACAAGCATCTATTGCCAGAGCACCATTGTCACTCAGGTACACTCATCTATTCAATTCAATTCAATTCAATTTTATTTGTATACCGCCAAATCACAATACAAATCATCTCAAGGCACTTTACAAAAACTAAAACTAAAAACCCAACAATTCCCTTATGAACAAGCACTTGGCGACAGTGGAGAGGAAAAAACTCCCTTTAACGGAAGAAAAAAACCTCCAGCAGAACCGGGCTCAGTTTGGGCGGCCATCTGCCTCGACCGGTTGGGGTGAGTGGATAGAGCAGAGAGAAAAGAACAGCAACAATAAACAACAAATAGACACTGCAAGTTGGTGGGGCCAGTAACTGCACATCAGCGATAAACAGCTCCAGGACCAGGGACACCTGCAGAAGGTACAGAGAGAGAGAGAGAGAGGGAGGGAGAGAGCACAAACTAGGGGAGAGAGAGAGCACAAGGTTAGTAACATTCAATGGTGGAATATACATGAGGTGGGAGAGAAGGGGGGGGGTTAGGGTAGGGGAGCTCAGTGCACCAATGGTCCTCGGGCAGTCTAGGCCTATAGCAGCATAACTAACTAAGGGATGGTTCAGGGTTGCCTGAAGCCAGCCCTAACTATATGCTTTGTCAAAGAGGAAGGTTTTAAGTCTAGCCTTAAAAGTACAGAGAGTGTCTGCCTCCTGAACCCAGGCTGGAGCTGGTTCCACAGGAGAGGAGCTTGATAGCTAAAGGCTCTGCCTCCCATTCTGCTTTTGAGAACTCTGGGAACCACAAGTAGGCCTGCACTCTGAGAGCGAAGTGGTCTATTGGGATAATATGGTACTATGAAGTCTTTAAGGTATGAAGGAGCTTGATTATGAAGGGATTTGTATGTGAGAAGAAGGATTTTAAATTCTATTCTATATTTTACAGGGAGCCAATGAAGAGAAGCCAATATAGGAGAAATATGATCTCTCTTGCTAGTTCCTGTCAGGACTCTGGCTGCGGCATTCTGGATTAATTGGAGGCTTTTTATTAAGATATTAGGACATCCAGATAGTAATGAGTTACAGTAATCTAGCCTTGAGACAGGATGTTCCTAATTTTGGAAATGTTGCGCAGGTGAAAGAATGCAGTTCTAGAAATTTGTTTTATGTGTGAGTTAAAGGACATGTCCTGGTCAAAAATAACTCCAAGGTTTTTTACAGTGGTGCTGGAGGCCAGGGCTATGCCATCTAGAGTAGCTATAATTTTAGAAAAGTTATTTCTGAGATTTTTAGGCCCAAATATAATGACTTCTGTTTTCTCCGAGTTTAAAAGTAAAAAGTTACTGGTCATCCAAGCCTTTATGTCAGTTAGACAGGCTTGAAGTCTGGTTAACTGGTTTGTGTTAACAGGTTTAATAGATAGATATAACTGAGTGTCATCCGCATAGCAGTGGTAATTAATAGAGTGCTTCCTAATGATATATCCTAAAGGAAGCATGTACAGGGTGAACAGAATCGGTCCTAGCACAGAACCTTGTGGAACTCCATAACTAACTTTTGTTCGTGTGGAAGGTTCATCATGGACATGAACAAACTGGAATCTGTCCGATAAATAGGATTGGAACCACTTTAACGCTGTTCCTCTGATACCAATCACATGCTCCAGTCTCTGTAATAAGATGTTGTGGTCAATGGTGTCGAATGCTGCACTAAGGTCTAGGAGGACAAGTATCGAAACAAGTCCATTATCTGAGGCTAAGAGAAGATCGTTGGTAACTTTCAACAGTGCTGTTTCTGTACTATGATGTGCTCTAATTCCTGATTGGAAATCTTCAAATAGTTCATTCCTGTGTAAGTGGTCTGATAGCTGCTTAGCAACAGCTTTTTCTAGGATTTTAGAAATAAATGGCAGGTTGGATATTGGTCTGTAATTAGCCAAGACACCTGGATCAAGACTAGGCTTTTTGAGTAAAGGTTTGATTACTGCAGTCTTAAAGGCCTGTGGTACGTAGCCTGATACTAGAGATAAATTTACCAAGTCCAATAAAGATGAGTTCATTAATGGCAGGGTGCCTTTAAGCAGTCTAGTCGGGATGGGGTCCAAGAGACACGTTGATGATTTCGATGAAGCAACTACTGATGTAAATTCAGAGAGATCTATAGGAGAGAAGCAGTCTAAACATAACTGAGGTCCTACAGATGATTCAAGAGCTACTGTAGTAAAAGATTCATTTATTGCAGGTATAGGAAGCATCTGCTGAATTTTATCTCTAATAGTTGTGATTTTATTTGTAAAGAAACTCATAAATTCATCACTGCTGAGAGCTAAGGGAACACTGGGCTCAACGGAGCTGTGACTTTTTGTCAGCCTGGCTACAGTGCTGAAAAGAAACCTGGGATTGTTCTTATTTTCCTCTATTAGTGATGAATAGTATGCAGTTCTGGCTTTACGGAGAGCTTTTTTATATGTTAGTAGACTGTTTTTCCAGGCTAGAAAAATTTCCTCTAAGTTTGTGGAACGCCACTTCCTTTCCAGCCTTCGTGATGCCTGCTTTAAGGTACGAACATGTAAATTATACCATGGGGCTAGTCTTCTCTGAATCACTAACTTCTTTTTCAGAGGGGCTACAGAATCAAGCGTTTCACGCAGTGAGGTTACAGCGCTGTCAACAACATGATCAATTTGGTAGGGAGTAGGATTAAGGCAGCTGCCCTCCATTATGTTTATACTTGGCATAGATGCAAATAAAGATGGAATCATTTTCTTAAATTTATTAACAGCGTTGTCGGATAAACATCTGCTGTAGTGGAATTTTCTTCCAGACGCTGCATGATCCATCATTTTAAATTCGAAAGTTATTAAAGAATGATCTGACAAAACAGGATTTGGGGGGAAAATTATTAGATGTTCAATTTCGATGCCATAGGTCAGAACAAGATCAAGGGTGTGATTAAAACAGTGGGTGGGTTTATTAACGTTTTGAATGAAACCAATTGAATCTAATATAGAATTAAATGCAATGCTGAGGCTGTTATTTTCAACATCTACATGAATGTTAAAATCTCCCAGTATAATAAATTTATCTGATCTAAGCACTAAATCAGACAGGAAGTCAGGGAATTCAGTTAAAAACTCTGAGTAAGGAACAGGTGGACGGTACAAAATGACAAGTAGAACTGGTTTTTGTGTTTTCCAGTTTGTATGTGAGAGACTAAGAGTGAGGCTCTCAAATGAGTTATAACTGTTCTGAGGATGAAAGTTTAATAATAAGTTTGACTGGAAGATTGCAGCTACTCCTCCACCTCGACCTGTGCTTCGAGGAACATGATAATTTTTATGACTGAGGGGGGTTGATTCATTCAGACTGACATATTCATCCTGCTGTAACCAGGTTTCAGTAAGATAAAGTAGGTCAATTTGGTGATCAGTTATCAAATCATTTACTAACAGAGATTTAGAAGAAAGGGACCTAATATTTAATAATCCACATTTGACAGTTCTGTTTTTCTGTTCAATAAGAGGAGTGGTCTTAATTTTTATTAAGTTTTTATGAATAACTCCTCTTCTATTGCCAGTCTTGTAGACAGCAACATCAACCACTCTACGGCCCAATGCTCAACCTGCAGCAGGTCTCCACAGGCACAGGCTTACCCAGCAGCCAGCAGTCCACTGCTCCACGCTCTCCCAGCCACAAGAATCCACAGCCAGCTTTACTTAGCAGCATGCTCACCTAGCCACAAGAATGAACAGCCAGCTTTACACAGTAGCAATATTTATCCTACAGTACTACAGCCACTCAGGTACAAGCTTCCATCACCAGAGCACCATGGCCACTCAGTTACAAGCTTTTATTACCAGCCTTGTAGACAGCAGCACCAACTAGCCTACAGCCCAATGCTCAACCGGCAGCAGGCCTCCACAGGCAGGCTTACCCAGCAGTCAGCAGTCCTTTGCTCTGTGCTCACACAGCCACAAGCATCCACAGCCAACCTTGCACAGCAGCAATCTTCAGCCTGTAGCCCCATGCTCAACCGGCAGCAGGCCTCCACAGGCAGGCTTACCCAACAGCCACCAGTCCACTGCTCCATGCTCACCCAGCCACAAGCATCCACAGCAGTAATCTTGATCCTAGAGCACTATGGTCACTCAGGTAGAAGCATCCATTACCAGTCTTTTATACGGCAGCAACAATCAGCCTATGGACCCGTGGTCACTCATCCTCAATTCAGAAGTTGCTTGGAATTCCATCTTCATACAGACACAAATATCCATTATTACACGTAAACACCAGCAACAAGTAGCCAAGAGATCCGTGATCACCCAGTAGCAGACCTCCACAACCAGGCTCACCCAGCAGCCATCGGTCCACTTCTCCACGCTCACCCAGCCACAAGTAATCACAGCAGCAATCTTGATCCTAGAGCAGCATGGTCACTCAGGTACAAATATCCATTACCAGCCTTGTACACGGCAGCAACTACCAGCCTATGGACCCTTGGTGACTGAGGTACAAACGTCCATTCCCATTCTTCAACACAGCAGCAACAATCAACCTATTGACTAATGTTCAGTCAAGTACCAACATCCATTACCTGCGTTGTACACAACAGAAACAATCCATTTGTCAGTCAATACAAGGATGTATTACCAATTTTGTACACGAGTAACAATTTATGTCATAATGGTCACTCTGGTACAAACATCCATTACCAGCCTTGTCTACAGCAGCAACAATCAGCCTGTGGAGTATTGTGCACTCAAGTAGAAACATTCATTACCATCCTTGTACAGAGCAGCAACAAGAAGCCTATGGACCCATGGTCACTCGTCCACAAGTTGCCTGGAGTTCTATGTTCATAGACAGAAGTATCCATTATGCTCCATGCTCACCCAGCCACAAGCATCGACAGCCAGCCTTACAGAGCAGCAATCTTCATCAAAGATCATCATGGTCATTCAGGTACAATCATCCATTACCAGCCTTATACACATCAGAAACAATCAACCTATGGAGTAATGGTCACTGAGGTACAAACAACTATAACCAGGCTTTTATATAACAGCAACAGTCTATGCAGTAATGGTCACTCAGATATAAACATCCATTACCAGTGTTTTACACAGCAGCAACAATGAGCCTATGGATCCATGGTGACTGAAGTACAAACATCCATTCCCATCCTTGTACACAGCAGCAACGATCAATCTATGGACTAATAATCACTCAGATTTGAACATCCATTACCAGCCTGTAGACAGCAGCAACAATCAGCCTATGCACCCATGGTGACTGAAGTACAAACATTCATTACCATCCTTTTACAGAGCAGCAACAAGAAGCCTATGGACCCATGGTCACTCATCCACAAGTTGCCTGGAGTTCTATGTTCATAGACAGAAGAATCTATTATGCTCCACGCTCACCCAGCCACAAGCATCGACAGCCAGCCTTACAGAGCAGCAATCTTCATCCAAGATCACCATTGTCACTCAGGTACAAACATCCATTACCAGCCTTGTACACATCAGAAACAATCAACCTATGGAGTAATGGTCACTGAGGTACAAACAACTATTACCAGCCTTTAACTGATCATCAACAATCAACCTATTGAGTAAAAGCCAGTCAAGTAAAACCTTCCATTTCCAGCCTTGTACATAGCAGCAACAAGCAGCCTATGGATCTATGGTCAGTTACAAACATCTATTGCCAGTCTTCTACTCAGAAGCAACAATCAGTCTTTGGGGTAATGATTACTCAGGTACAAACATTCACTTCCAGTCTTGTACACAGAAGCAACAATCAGTGATTCGAGTAATGGTCACTCTGATACAAACATCTATTACCAGCCTCATACTCAGCAGCAACAATCAACTAATGCAGTAAGTCATTCAAGTACAAATAGACATTGCCAGCCTTGCACTCAGAAGCAACAATCAACCAATGTAGTCACTCAAATAACAATTTTTACCAGTCTTGTACACACCAGCAACAGTTAATCTATGGAGTAATAGTCAGTCAAGCAAAAACATCAATTACCAGCTTTGTATTCAGCAGCAACATCCAGCCTAGGTACTAATGGTCACTCAGGTACAAACATCCATTACAAGCCTTGTACTCAGCAGCAATTCAGCCTTTGGACTAATATTTACTCAGGTACAAATATCCATTACTAGTCTTATACACAGCAGCAACAAGCAGTCTATGGACCTAATTTCACTCAGGTACAAACATCCATTACAAGCCTTGTACTAGACTTGTACACAGCAGAAACAAGTAGTCTATGGAACCATGGACACTGAAGTACAAGCATTCGTTACCAGCCTTTTACACAGCTGCAACAATCAGCCTATGGACCCATGGTCACTCATCCACAAGTCAGAAGTTGTTTGGAGTTCAGTCTTCATACAGACACAAGTATCCATTGTCACACATACACAGCAGCAACAAGCAGCCAAGAGGTCTGTGCTCACCCAGTAGCAGATCTCCACAACCAGGCTCACCCAGCAGCCACCAACCCACTGCTCCATGCTCACCCAGCCACAAGCATCCACAGCCAGCCTTACACAGCAGCAACAAGCAACCTACAGCCAAATGCTCAACCAGCAGCAGGCCTCCACAGGCAGGCTTACCCAGCAGCCACCGGTCCACTGTTCCACACTCACCCAGCCACAAGTAATCACAGCAGTAATCTTGATCCTAGAGCAGCATGGTCACTCAGGTACAAGTATCCATTACCACCCTTGTACACAGCAGCAACAGTCAACTTATGGACTAATGGTCACTCAGGTACAAATGTTCATTACCAGCCTTGTAGACAGCAGCACCAATCAGCCTACAGCCCAATGCTCAACCTGCAGCAGGTCTCCACAGGCACAGGCTTACCCAGCAGCCAGCAGTCCACTTCTCTGCGCTCACCCAGCCACAAGAATCCACAGCCAGCTTTACACGGCAGCACACTCACCTAGCCACAAGAATGAACAGCCAGCTTTACACAATAGCAGTATTCATCCTAGAGTACTCCGGCCACTCCAGTAAAAGCATCCATTACCAGAGCACCATGGCCACTCAGGTATAAGCATTCATTATCAGCCTTGCAGACAGCAGCAGCACCAACCAGTCTACAGCCCAATGTTCAACCAGCAGCAGGCCTCCACAGGCAGGCTTACCCAGCAGCCAGCAGTCTACTGCTCCACAATCTCCCAGCCACAAACATCCACAGCCAGCCTTGCACAGTAGCAAACTTCATCCTAGAGCACCATGGTCACTCAGGTACAAGCATTTATTACCAGCCTTGTAGACAGCAGCACCAACTAGCCTACAGCTCAATGCTCAACCTTCAGCAGGCCTCCACAGGCAGGCTTACCCAGCAGTCAGCAGTCCACTGCTCTGCACTCACCCAGCCAGAAGCATCCACAGCCACCCTTCCACAACAGCAATTTTCATCCTAGAGCACCACGGTCACTCATGTACAAGCATTCATTACCAGCCTTGTAGACAGCGGCACCAACCAGTCTGCAGCCCAATGCTCAACCTGAAGCAGGCCTCCACAGGCAGGCTTACCCAGCAGTCAGCAGTCAGAAACAAGTAATGGAGTAATTTTCAGTCAAGTAGAAAAATTTATTACCAGCCTTGTACACAGCAGCAACAAGCAGCCTATGGAACAATGGTCACTCAGGTGCAAACATCCATTACCAGCTTTATACACAGCAGCAACAATCAGCCTATGGAACCTTGGACACTCAGGTGCAAACATCCATTACCTGCCTTGTTCTCAGCAGCAACAAGCAGCCTATGGAACAATGGTCACTCAGGTACAAACATCCATTACCAGCTTTATACACAGCAGCAACAATCAGCCTATGGAACCTTGGACACTCAGGTGCAAACATCCATTACCTGCCTTGTACTCAGCAGCAACAATCAATTTATGTACAAATGATTACTCAGATACAAAAGTTTCTTACCAGCCTTGTATTCAATAGCAAGTCAGTATTTGTACTAATGGTCACTCAGTTACAAACATCAATTACCAGGTTTTTATGTACCAGCAACAATCAGCCAGCAGCAACCCAATGTCACTCATCCACAAGTCAGAAAGTGCTTGAAGTTCCATCTTCATACAGACAGCTGTCATACTATAGAACTTTATTACCATCCTGTCCTTCACCAGTCTTGTATTCAAGAGGCAACAGTCAGTGTTTGGACTAATGGTGACTGAGGTACTAACATCAATTACAAGCCCTTTTACTCAGTA